>NC_137554.1:0-1200000 GCF_963082525.1 Nesoenas mayeri
AAGCAATCTAAGGCCTACTTATGTCAGCTAGAACGGACTCTGCTCATACAGTTGCTCGATGGACTCATGCCCATGCTTCTTAAGCCAATTCCTGACAATTCCCCCCTTTTTCTTTTTGTACGAGAAGAGTTTGTCTCAACGTGCGCTCAAATATTCTCTTAATACAAGATAAAGCACAGCTTAAACACAAAAGCCCAATAACTGCAATAATCACAATAGCTAACAGACTTTGCAAAAGGTCTTCGACCCATCCTCCCAGTCCCAGCCAGTTCGTCAAACGTTCTAGGCCGAAAAACCCCATATCCTTTTGAATCTTTTGGGAGTGGTCCATAAGTTGTTGAATTTCCTTATGGATTGAAATCTATTTATCTTTTAGGTCCATACAGCAGAGACCATCACATCCTTCACACCCATGTCCTTGAGCTAATAACAAAAGTCTCCTGCGACTGTATTCTGCAGTGTAGCATGTCTTACAGAATCTACGTCTAACAAAAAGTCCACTTAAAGCCTTAGAAGTTCTGTTAGTTTGCTTAACTAGCCAGCATCCTAATTTTTCTAAAGTATTTAAAGCTTTAGTTGTACCAACATCAGATACAAGAGATCCTAAAACCCTTAACCCTGATCCCCAAAAATCTACATTATCATCACATTTTGACTCATATACATGCAAAAAGTGTTTTTCTCGTCTTCCTCTTCTGTGTTCTATTATCATAGGTACATTGGGCATTAAGAGAGTTAATAGTCCCAAAATACACAGTCCTCCAACAGCATTAGAAGGAATTCCTGGTCAGGCTCTATCTTCACAGATCAAGAATACACCATACAGGAGTTTTTGGGGTCGCTGTCCCACATTATCAATGACATCCCTTGGATTCTCCTGTGAAGCATTACACCATCGAGTTTCATTTCTGTAGTCACCAAGGGTAGCATTAACATTTTGCAGTTTTATCCATTCATGTTCTTGTATATTGTTCTGGCACTTTTCACAAACCGGCCGGATACAAGCATCCATGGGCATAGATGCCAGCAATTCCAGTTCCTGTGGTTCGATATCTGCTTCCAGGAGAAAATTAATTCCAAGTGCCATGTTGGTATTATTACAGTTTGTTGCAATGCTTCTGCACCGACCACTATTTTGAAACAGTTGTGTGCTGCTGCTGTAGTCATCAAGGGGGATGCCAACCAAGCATGTGTGGAACGGGTTTTCTGGAGTTGCCACAGCTAGACATACAGAGTCTTAGTCAGTCATATTGGCTAAAGTACTCCACATGTTAGTCTTTGTCTGTGCAGGCATCCAAAATGCAACAGCTGCAGCAATCATTGTCAGGAAGATAACACAGGTTTCACATTTCGTGCTGGCAACCATTGCGGCCCTTGATCTGTAAAGACACAAGCATAGCCTCTCCTCCAGGTTATCAATTGGTGTGGCCTTTTCCATTGACCGTTAACTAATGATTTGACCATAACTAATGTAGGTTCTTTCTGATTTAGCATGGTTTTGGGTCATACTTGCAAAGTGTTTCATCACGTACAATGCTTTTGACAAGGGGTTTTGTGGAGTTTTTCCTACTTTTCCCCCCTTTTTGTTTTTTTAAAAAACAAACAAACAAACAAACAAAGTTCAGAACCAGATATGTGCGTTGGACCTTGACTACATACTCAGAATCACAAATCAAATTTAGAGGTTCCTCCTTAAAAAGGTCTAAGTAATGTAAAGCTGTGCCAAGTTCTCCTAATTGGGTTGAACTTTCAATAATGTTCACAGAATGATGCTAATTGTTATCTCCACACCAAACCACTACAGCTTTATGAGACTTCCCAGAACCATCAACAAAAATTTTGCAAGTGTATAGGATCAGACCAAATACAAGTATGGCCTATGACCTGATGTTAAAGACTTGCAGGTTCTGCAGCAATTTACATTTAGGCGTGTTGAAAGCGGTGCTGTTAAGAAAACCAGCTAGTGCAATTTACAAAGACATAGATTACAAACAAAATTTTAAAAAATCAGAATTAAATTTCACAAATAGTACATATATGACAAAAGGATCATGGCCTATTGAAACAAATTCATTCCCTGCTTTTCTTGATCAGAGCAACAATCAGTATAGCAACCTGCTAGCAATCTCATCATACTGTCCCACAATAGTCACAGGTTGTGTCTATGTTGTAGCTATAGATAAATCTGCAAGTCCAATCGAATGCAGTCAGCCTGTAAGGTTGTCATAAATTTATTCCTCAAAAGCTCTAAGTCCATTTTTGTTGTCATATTTATTGGATATTGTTTTCCCTTACCGGATCAAAGTCCTGTTTCAGATCTATCAGTGTAGTGTTTGCTTCATCGAAACATTGGCTGTTAATACTAGTGGAAATACAGCATTCAAAATTTCCTTGGAGATTTCTCACTTGCACAAGCAGATCTGCACCATCCAAGCAGCTTCTTGCAGGACATGCAACTAAACAGAATTCTCAGAAAAACGTTATTAGAGTTTACAATTTACTTAACAAATCTTAACCTAAGAGAGGTATAGGACTTTCTGGCAACTATGAGAATTCATATATTAAAACTTTGTTCCAAATTTGGCATTCTATTGGTCTCAAAAAACGGCCTTTCTTTCGTTCTCTCTCATGACCTCAAAAACTAGCATGGTGAATTTACTAAGAAGCCTCTTACAACTAGTTACCATAGAATAAGTCTATTAACAAATATTTGGTTTAATTTTCCAGTTTCATTAGAACTATGGATCCACTGGTGATGCTTTTAAATTTCACCCTCAGACTCCTTCATGCAGTATTATAGCTCTCTAGCAGTAACATTGCTTGGGGGAGGGGCACGGGGGGGAATAAAACTTCCCTCTCGCCCCCATCTGAGATGGCAAGATGTCCAGCCCAGCATGAAAACACATCACAGTTGCTCGGTGGACTCATGCCCATGCTTCTTAAGCCAATTCCTGACAATTCCCCCCTTTTTCTTTTTGTACGAGAAGAGTTTGTCTCAACGTGCGCTCAAATATTCTCTTAATACAAGATAAAGCACAGCTTAAACACAAAAGCCCAATAACTGCAATAATCACAATAGCTAACAGACTTTGCAAAAGGTCTTCGACCCATCCTCCCAGTCCCAGCCAGTTCGTCAAACGTTCTAGGCCGAAAAACCCCATATCCTTTTGAATCTTTTGGGAGTGGTCCATAAGTTGTTGAATTTCCTTATGGATTGAAATCTATTTATCTTTTAGGTCCATACAGCAGAGACCATCACATCCTTCACACCCATGTCCTTGAGCTAATAACAAAAGTCTCCTGCGACTGTATTCTGCAGTGTAGCATATCTTACAGAATCTACGTCTAACAAAAAGTCCACTTAAAGCCTTAGAAGTTCTGTTAGTTTGCTTAACTAGCCAGCATCCTAATTTTTCTAAAGTATTTAAAGCTTTAGTTGTACCAACACCAGATACAAGAGATCCTAAAACCCTTAACCCTGATCCCCAAAAATCTACATTATCATCACATTTTGACTCATATACATGCAAAAAGTGTTTTTCTCGTCTTCCTCTTCTGTGTTCTATTATCATAGGTACATTGGGCATTAAGAGAGTTAATAGTCCCAAAATACACAGTCCTCCAACAGCATTAGAAGGAATTCCTGGTCAGGCTCTATCTTCACAGATCAAGAATACACCATACAGGAGTTTTTGGGGTCGCTGTCCCACATTATCAATGACATCCCTTGGATTCTCCTGTGAAGCATTACACCATCGAGTTTCATTTCTGTAGTCACCAAGGGTAGCATTAACATTTTGCAGTTTTATCCATTCATGTTCTTGTATATTGTTCTGGCACTTTTCACAAACCGGCCGGATACAAGCATCCATGGGCATAGATGCCAGCAATTCCAGTTCCTGTGGTTCGATATCTGCTTCCAGGAGAAAATTAATTCCAAGTGCCATGTTGGTATTATTACAGTTTGTTGCAATGCTTCTGTACCGACCACTATTTTGAAACAGTTGTGTGCTGCTGCTGTAGTCATCAAGGGGGATGCCAACCAAGCATGTGTGGAACGGGTTTTCTGGAGTTGCCACAGCTAGACATACAGAGTCTTAGTCAGTCATATTGGCTAAAGTACTCCACATGTTAGTCTTTGTCTGTGCAGGCATCCAAAATGCAACAGCTGCAGCAATCATTGTCAGGAAGATAACACAGGTTTCACATTTCGTGCTGGCAACCATTGCGGCCCTTGATCTGTAAAGACACAAGCATAGCCTCTCCTCCAGGTTATCAATTGGTGTGGCCTTTTCCATTGACCGTTAACTAATGATTTGACCATAACTAATGTAGGTTCTTTCTGATTTAGCATGGTTTTGGGTCATATTTGCAAAGTGTTTCATCACGTACAATGCTTTTGACAAGGGGTTTTGTGGTGTTTTTCCTACTTTTCCCCCCTTTTTGTTTTTTTAAAAAACAAACAAACAAACAAACAAAGTTCAGAACCAGATATGTGCGTTGGACCTTGACTACATACTCAGAATCACAAATCAAATTTAGAGGTTCCTCCTTAAAAAGGTCTAAGTAATGTAAAGCTGTGCCAAGTTCTCCTAATTGGGTTGAACTTTCAATAATGTTCACAGAATGATGCTAATTGTTATCTCCACACCAAACCACTACAGCTTTATGAGACTTCCCAGAACCATCAACAAAAATTTTGCAAGTGTATAGGATCAGACCAAATACAAGTATGGCCTATGACCTGATGTTAAAGACTTGCAGGTTCTGCAGCAATTTACATTTAGGCGTGTTGAAAGCGGTGCTGTTAAGAAAACCAGCTAGTGCAATTTACAAAGACATAGATTACAAACAAAATTTTAAAAAATCAGAATTAAATTTCACAAATGGTACATATATGACAAAAGGATCATGGCCTATTGAAACTTAAATTCATTCCCTGCTTTTCTTGATCAGAGCAACAATCAGTATAGCAACCTGCTAGCAATCTCATCATACTGTCCCACAATAGTCACAGGTTGTGTCTATGTTGTAGCTATAGATAAATCTGCAAGTCCAATCGAATGCAGTCAGCCTGTAAGGTTGTCATAAATTTATTCCTCAAAAGCTCTAAGTCCATTTTTGTTGTCATATTTATTGGATATTGTTTTCCCTTACCGGATCAAAGTCCTATTTCAGATCTATCAGTGTAGTATTTGCTTCATCGAAACATTGGCTGTTAATACTAGTGGAAATACAGCATTCAAAATTTCCTTGGAGATTTCTCACTTGCACAAGCAGATCTGCACCATCCAAGCAGCTTCTTGCAGGACATGCAACTAAACAGAATTCTCAGAAAAACGTTATTAGAGCTTACAATTTACTTAACAAATCTTAACCTAAGAGAGGTATAGGACTTTCTGGCAACTATGAGAATTCATATATTAAAACTTTGTTCCAAATTTGGCATTCTATTGGTCTCAAAAAACGGCCTTTCTTTCGTTCTCTCTCATGACCTCAAAAACTAGCATGGTGAATTTACTAAGAAGCCTCTTACAACTAGTTACCATAGAATAAGTCTATTAACAAATATTTGGTTTAATTTTCCAGTTTCATTAGAACTATGGATCCACTGGTGATGCTTTTAAATTTCACCCTCAGACTCCTTCATGCAGTATTATAGCTCTCTAGCAGTAACATTGCTTGGGGGAGGGGCACGGGGGGGAATAAAACTTCCCTCTCGCCCCCATCTGAGATGGCAAGATGTCCAGCCCAGCATGAAAACACATCACAGTTGCTCGGTGGACTCATGCCCATGCTCCTTAAGCCAATTCCTGACAATTCCCCCCTTTTTCTTTTTGTACGAGAAGAGTTTGTCTCAACGTGCGCTCAAATATTCTCTTAATACAAGATAAAGCACAGCTTAAACACAAAAGCCCAATAACTGCAATAATCACAATAGCTAACAGACTTTGCAAAAGGTCTTCGACCCATCCTCCCAGTTCGAACTCCACATCAAACCAATCTGGCTCCACTCCACACTCAAATCAGTACCAGTCTGACCCAGAGAAGCACTGAACACTGTGACCCCCCAAAGCTGACCAGTGTGAAAAGACTGACTTCAGCAAGGAGGTAAAACTATGATCTCTTTCCCCAGATGTGTCAAAACCTAGGAAACAAGACAGAAGCAAAACCAAAAAACACCAACAACCCCTGATTCAAAGCTGAAAAGCAACACATTGCCACAAAAAGGATGGATGACAACACTTCAGGAAAAAAAAAAAAAAGACAGAGCGGGGGGAGTAAAGCCCCCCTTTCTCTGCTTAGCAGCGGGAAAACAGGTTTTTTCCATTTTTTTTTTTCTTTCTTCTTCCTTCTCTTCTCACCACAGTTCAGATATAGCCAAGGCCATGCAGCTGGTGTAATCACTGGTACGAAGTGGGAGGCTCTGGTAAACTCTTCAGTTACAATGAGCTGCACACAGGCCTGGAATATTTTGCTCTTTTGTGTTCCCATTTCATTCCAACTACACTTTATATGCAATTTCAAGTAGCTCAGAAATAGTTACATTCCTTAGCTCCATTTACCTGTTACAATTTACAGATGTCAAAATACAGTATATTAAATGTCAATCCATTCAATGCATTATTCCATTTTCTCCGATCTAAATCAGTTCACATTCCAACAACCTTTAAATACAACTTCATAGCTTCATACAATACCAAGTGCACATCCATTATAGCATTTAGGGGGTTTTTTGGGGTTTTTTTGGGTTTTTTTTGTTTTTCTTTTTTTTTTTTTAAAGCAGAGTTTAACAATTAAAATTCTTTTCTGGTCTCAAAATTGGCAAATTAACTTACAGTACCACACTTCACCAAATTTTTTCCAAAGTTCTGCATAACAACATTAATTGCAATACAGCACTAAACCCCAAAATTCCACATTTAAGCCACATTCAAGTAAAGTATCATTTCAAGTTTTTCTTTTTTCTGAATATTTCCCCTCAAAGTTACTCTAACGTGTAAGGATGCATCCTAAGGGGAAGCAAGGCAGAATTTTAGCAATGGAACCGGTTCCCATTATAAATATTCAAATTAAAATACTGAGCTCAGATGTGAAAACCAAATACCAAGGTCAAATATGCAGATAGATCACAGTTACACTTATTCAAGACAATATCTCAATTTTTGCATTGCACCTTTGAACCACTTACTGCTCGGCCAGGTAGCAGTACTGCTGGGTCTCCCTCACAAAACAGGTCAGTGCACGCTGGACCCCAACTGGCACTTGCCCCCACCGCCGCCGCAGCAAGCTGGACTGGGCAAGGCTTTTATTAGTGTCTCATCTGGTGCGCTAAAACTGTTATTCCAAAACCAGGATTTTTTACTTGATGTCCATACAAAAAAGCCAAATTTAGTGCACCGAGATGAGAGACAGCCTGTCAGAGAGTTGCGCAAGTCTGGATATTGGAATAAAGCTAGTATGCTAAAAAAAAAAAAAGTAACAGCTACTACACACAAAATCTTAACACCACGTTCACGCAGTAAGGAACTAAATTACTCATGATCTTTTGTACTATCACAAAACACACCTTCTGAGTCAACCGATTCTCATGATTTAACAGTCTATGAACTTACTGTACCATATAGCACAGACCTACCAAAATTGCAACATACTTAAACAGATATCCACAAAGAAAACAGGTTAATAAGGAAAGCATCTTGCAGACTTTAACAAGTTTTCTGACCTGTGTGTTATCAGCTAATTCTCTCTCAGCTTGTTGAAGTTCAAATCACCCCGCCTGTAAAACTGTCTGAAATGATTTAATGATTTCTCGTAGAGATTTATTTTGTCCTGCTCTTCTCACCTTAAAAACAACATTAATTGCAACAAGGTGTTATACTTCAAGATTCTATTCCCCGGACACTTTTCCCAATCATTTAACTTATACCGCAGCCACCATTAATTACAATATTTTACAAGATCTTCCTTCTTCGTATTTCCAAGTGCTTTCCTAAGTTTTAAAACACCTCTCAATACCAATTTTTTATGAACATGACTGAAAACCATTATTCCTGACCCCATCTTGCAAGTAAAAACCTTAAGAAGATGACTGGGAAAAATGGGGAGAAAGTTTTACGGCGCGCTTATACCACAAAGAAACAATTCTAACAACAACCAGTAAAACAATTAACTCACATTCCTGACAAGCTGCTTGATTTTCAGAGGCGCAATACACAGGAGCATTTAATATGTGCTGTAAAACTTGCAAATAGTATGTTGATAGCAAACACTAGCATTCTCTGCTGCTAATTTCAACATCAATGCTTCCTTAACTTCTTAGTTTTATACCCTGAGTCCCCAGGAGCACCCCCCCTTCCGTCACGATTATCATGACCACATTGCCGACTGTCGGATTCACTTGCTGTTAACTGATCTAATCTGTCACACAGTTCTGCTGTCCAGTTCCCATCCAGTGACCTCCTCTGTTCTCTCATGGAAGCCAGAGGGTCAAAATGCAGTAAAAGTAGATTGGCAAAATTGGTAAAAGGACTGATAGTACACTTGTTTATGACTTTAGCATTCTCAGCTTTCACAGGTTCTTTGGGCAAGTTGTCTGACTCCAAATCCTCTGGACTTGCTGTTCTCACCAGGGTTAGATGATGGTACAGGAGGCCACCCACTCGGCATTTTTCCTCCCCCCGCTCTGGACTGCTGAACTATCGAGGGTGCCGAAAGCACAGCAGGGGATGGAGTAGGGAGGGTATCACAGACACAAACCAAGTGAACTTCACAGCAACTTTCAGGATACTTATCAGGCTGCAACGCTGCAAAAATTCCAGCAGCAGCAGACCGTTCAGCCTTAAGATCTTTTAAGGTAGTGATTATAAGCTTCCATGTAGTTACTAATGATTTAGCTTCTTTATCTCCATTGCTGACTTTATCCCATAATTTCTGCTCTATATTGTCCCAAAGTTCAAGTTTAAGTTTTGAGTCACTAATGCTCGTAACAGTCTTTTCAGGTTTTAATTGCTTCACTGTAGTAATTATCAGTTTCCAGGTGGTTACAAGGCCGAGAATATATTTTTCACGGTGACTAATTGCCTTCCACAACACAGTTGCCATTTTTTCCCAAGTCTCTATTTGAAAAACTCCTGACAGGTCAGCAGGATACTCATTGCCTCTGCACCAAATTAATAGTCTTTTGAGGTTCTTTGCTGATTTATCATCATCTATAACCATATCCCATAACACATCCCCTAATTTTCGCCATTCACTAACATCAAAAGGAGAATCTGGATTCTGAAAACAACTCTTAACTTTACCTAACATTACTAACCCCGTTAAATGCTTGATACAATCTACTCTCCGCTTTTCTAAAAAGCGCTGTAATAAATTTAGGGCTACTTCTAAATCCATAGTTCCGTTATCCATATCCTGATACCTGCCCTTAGGCAAAAGAAAGGTGCCTTACCCTATAATCCTTGGTACCTTGTAAACCTGGCACCACCTGCAGCCCTAGCCCTGTAGCCCACGCAGACGGCGAACTCCTGAATTCAGTTCAGGTCCTCAGAGACGACACACCGACGCACGCACGCAGTGTTCGGTCGCTCTTGACCCCCCGGTCGCTGCTTCCCGGTGCCCCTCTGCTTCAGCCGCTCCTTCAAGAGTCCCTGTTCAGGCGCCACTTGCGAGTTCGCAGCTGAAGAAAACATGCAGGCCGACTCAATGTGAGTGATAAAGCATGATTCAACTTTATTGCCTGAGATAGTGCCTATTTATACCAAATACCATACTCATGCATACTTGTCTCTATCTAATAGACTAAGCACTAAAAGGTTATATTCACTTACTCCACCTACTTGCAGTTAGCTAACTATACACATTCCGCACTTTTCTGACTCCTACTTTCTCAAGTTGTTTATCACCTCTTCAAAGGACATACTGACCCTGCTTTAATCAGTACTTTTCCATTTCTCCTTTTCCCATGGCCTACTAGTAAAGCAATCTAAGGCCTACTTATGTCAACTAGAACGGGCTCTGCTCATACAGTTGCTCGTTGGACTCATGCCCATGCTCCTTGAGCCAGTTCCTGACATGTCCTGGTTCTGCTAACACAGAAGGGCTATCAGCACTTGCTTTCCCAGTGATAGGGAACAGAGATGGTGAAGGCAGTTTAGGAGTTTCACGGTTTTTTACATCTCCCCCCATATTCACTGCGGAGTGTTCTTGGGTGTCAGAAATCCTCAGCATTTCTGCTGCACTCAGGGAGAACAGAGCGAGTCCTGCGAGACCAGAGGGTGCCTGTGGGTCAGTGCAGAGTGAGGGCAGCTGCTCTGTCCCTCTGTCTTGCTCCAGCTGCCCTGGGCTGGCACCTTTCTGAGATGGAGGCTGATGACACTCCCATGTTACCCTGAAAAGCCACCAGGCACTGCTGAGAGCAGAGGGATCCACCTCAGACCATGACAGGTCTCACCCTTTCCTAAGGTCTCAGCACCCAACGTTTAGCCCAAGACACACACGGCTCATTCCCCAGCCCCACAGACTGCATTGCCCACAGCCCACAGGTCAGAGCAAAGCTGGGACACGTGTGCCCATGGACACACCTGCAGGAAGGGACCCACAAGATCAGACTGTGACTCTGCAGCTGAAACTGCCATCCCCAGAGAGCCTGACAGCAAGAACAAGATCCCAACAGCAGTGACCCAGAGCAGGGGAGCAAGAAGGAAAATGCGGTGAGGGTGGATGTGAGAGAGGCCAGGGCAGAGGCAGCCGGGCACTCAGACAGCGTCCCCCTTCCCCAGCTGTGCAGAAACCTCCCAGACACCAACAGTGCCGGGCAGCTGCTCTCAGCCCCTGTGCTCTGCAGAGGAACTGCAGCTCTGGCTGCACAGGAGCTGCTTCATGCCTTGGAGCCCCCGGCCCTGAGGGCAGAGGCTTTGCTGGGTGGGAGAGGAGGCCAGGGGGCTGCTCACAGGAGGGATCTGCACTGCAGAGGGTCACAGGGACTTTTCTCTGTTCTCCCTCCCATAACAATTCCGGGTTCAGTTTCCTCTCATTTCTGATCATTTCCCTGCTGCCTGGAGATTCTCCCCTGGGAGATGTTTCCCTGTCCATGTCTGTTCCCTGTCAGTGCTCACAGACCATCCCACCCTCTGTGCCCTCCCCCTGGCCCTACAGATCCTGCCTGTTCACAGGGCACTGCCTGGGGGCATCTTCCTGTTTGCAGGCTGGAAAACAGGACAGGTCAGACTAAGGCTGACGGGTCCAGCCAAGGTGATGCTGTTCCTGCATAGGCAGAGGAGTGGCTGAAGGCATGACAGGATTCTCTTGAAGACCTACTGATCACACAGTTGCAGTTCTCAAACATTTGTTTAAAAATAACAACTCCTTTTGCTTTTATCCCCATCCATTCCCAAGAGTAGGAGACTGAAAACAAAGACTCAGGGAAGTTCCTTGACTTTAAAATACTCCTTCTCTTGGTTTTCTCCTTGAAACCTCTTGTAAATATTCCGGGGGTGATCAGGAGCTGTAAGCAGCCCTGACCCACACAGCACTCTCTCCACAGCAGAAGCACCTTTCCTGCCCTTATCGGGGATGCTCCTTCCTCCCACAGCTTGTCTCCACAGCACCATGGGGATCTCCCCCAGACAGGGACCCAGCTCTGCAGGACAGCCCTGGGCACCCCTGGGTGCTCCCCCTGCAGTCACCCTCAGCAGAAAGTGCCATCATGCCCTTTCCCACTGACAGTGCAGCAGGGAAGCCCTGCTCTGGGGTGTGTTCCTCTCCTCTACAACAGAGATACTGTGAAAGAGACCTGACAGATCCTGTAAACTGTGAGATGTACGAGCTTAGGGTCTCCCTCCAGGAAATGCAGCTGCATTGTCCTACAGCCAGAGACTTACCGTGTTAGAACTGTGATTTGTCTCATTGAATCCTCAGCAACCAACCGCCCCACATTGCCTTTAATAAATATCTGCCTGGCTCCTGTGTCCTCGGTGCTGCAGGCAGAGCCCTCAGCCCTGCTATGTGTGCAGAGGAGCTGCTCCTGGGCAGAGCTGTCTCTCTGCAGCGCTGCCGCTGCCATGAGCTCCCTGTGTCCCAGGAGCCCAGCCCAGCTCAGCAGCACAGGAGCAGCCCATGATGTCCCTTTCTCTGTCCCCTCTGGGCTCCTCCAGGTGTCCCTGGGGCTCCAGTGGCACAGCTTCGAAGTTGAAGTAATTAGTGATGTTGATTCTCTCTCCTCTTCAGAGGCACTTCTTTCCAGCATTGCATTTTTCATTTTAAAAAATGAATCGGTATGAGAATCATCTTTTCTTGTCCCATCATTAGACAGGACACCAGGAATGTTACAGCAAATTATCTAATTTCTCTAACTTGGGAGAGGAATATGTTCAGTTGAATGAGTTCAGGCATTTTGTTCTGGTTTTACACTCGTAGGTCTAGAGAGACATCCATCAGTCTTTGGCCATGTCATGTCTGTGCTCTGATTCAAAGCCTCTGCACACATGGGCTCTTGGACACTTGGTACCAGGTTTCTTGTGACAGGTCAGAGCTGGGCTGGTGCCACAGCTGGGGTGGTTCAGCCCAGATGTGAGGCCATGTCCTCAGCCAGAGACCTGACTGGGGGAGCTGGAGCTGTCAGTGCTGCAGACAGAGCTGTGACACGGATGGAATGAACTGCCAGGCAGGGTGGCAGGAGTGAGTTCATCTGGTCTCAAGGACAGCAGCCTCCAAGCACAGCAACAGTCCAGATCAGAACTCAGTCCAGACCTGTAAGGCAATTCAAGGGCCCCATAACAGAATCACAGAATCCGAGAATGTCAGGGATTGGAAGGGACCTCGAAAGGTGATCCATTATAATTCCCCTGCCGGAGCAGGAATACCCAGATGAGGTTACACAGGAAGGTGTCCAGGCGGGTTTGAATGTCTCCAGAGAAGGAGACTCCACAACCTCCCTGGGCAGCCTGGGCCAGGCTCTGCCACCCTTACTGAGAAGAAGGTTCTTCTCAAATTTAAGTGGAAGCTCTTGAGTTCCACTTTGAACCTATTACCCCTTGTCCTATCATTGGTTGTCAGAGAGCCTGGCTCCGTCATTGTGACACTCACCATTTACATATTGATAAACATTAATGAGGTTAACCCTCAGTCTCCTCCAAACTAAAGATCCCCAGCTCCCTCAGCCTTTTTTTCATAAGGGAGGTGCTCCACTCCATCATCTTTGTTGCCCTGCGCTGGACTCTCTCCAGCAGTTCCCTATCCTGCTGGAACTGAGGGGCCAAAAATGGACACAATATTCCAGGTGTGGTCTCCCCAGGGCAGAGCAGAGGGGCAGGAGAACCTCTCTGACCTACTGACCACCCCCCTTCTAATCTCCCCCAGGTACCACTGGCTTCCTGGCCACAAGGGCCCAGTGCTGGCTCATGTCACCCTGCTGTCCCCAGGACCCCCAGGTCCCTTTCCCCTGCACTGCTCTCTAATAGGTCATTCCCCAACTTACACTGGAACATGGGGTTGTTCCTGCCCAGATCAAGACTCTACACTTGCCCTTGTTATTTTTCATTACATTTTCCCCGCCCAACTCTCCAGCCTGGCCAGGTCTCTGGATGGCAGCACAGCTTCCAGTGTCACCCACTCCTTCCAGCTTGGTGTGTTCAGCAAGCTTGCTGACAGTCACTATATTTCCTCATCCAAGTCACTGATGAATTTATTGAATAGTACTGGCCCCAGCACTGCCCCCTGAGGCACTGCACTAGATCCAGGCCTCAACTGGACTCTGCCCCTTTGACCACGACTTTCTGGCTTCTTCCCTTCACCAATTCGCAGTCCACCTCACTACCCGCTCATTCAGTCCACACTTCCTGATTTTGGCAGCAAGGATGCTGTGGGAGACTGTGTCAAAGGCTTTACTCAAGTCAAGGTAGACCACATCCACTGTTTTGTCATCATGTATCCTCGTTATGTCTTCATAAAAGTCAATGAGGTTGGTCAAGCACGACTTCCCCTTGGTGTAGCCATGTTGACTGTCCCTAATGACATCTTAAGTCTTAGTGGTCTAAGGGGTCCAGGGATAGAATATTTTAGGTATTGGTGGCCCAAAGTTTCCAGAGATGGGAAATCCTACATCTTGTTGGCCCAAAGTGTCCAGGGATGGGACATCTTGGGAGCAGAGATGGGACATCTTGATCTGAGTGGCCCAAAGTTTCCAGGGATAGGACATTAGAGGTCTGACATGGGGCAACTTGGCTTGCGGTGGCCCTAGGGGTCCAGAGATGGGACATTATAGGTCTTGGTGGCCTAAGGGGTTCAAGGATGGCACATCTTGGCCTGGGTGGTCTAAGGGATCCAAGGGTTGGGACATTTAAGGTCTTGGTGGCCCGAGATGGCTGCAAAAGGGACATCTTGGATCCAGAGTTGGGACATTATAAGTCTGGGTGGCCCAAAGTGTCCAGGGATGGGACGTTTTAGGTCTTGGTGGTTTAAGGGGTCCAGAGATGAGAGATCCTGGGTCTTGGTGGCCTCACGGGGTCCAGGGATGGGATATCTTGAGCTTGGTAGCCCAAGAGGGCTGGAGATGGGACATCTTGGGAGCAAAGATGGGACCTGACTGGGGGAGCTGGAGCTGTCAGTGCTGCAGACAGAGCTGTGACACGGATGGAATGAACTGCCAGGCAGGGTGGCAGGAGTGAGTTCATCTGGTCTCAAGGACAGCAGCCTCCAAGCACAGCAACAGCCCAGATCAAAGCTCAGTCCAGACCTGTAAGGCAATTCAAGGGCCCAAAATGAGCTGTTACTAGTGCAGGAACAGTTAAAGGAGAAACAAACTCATTGTCTGGCCACTGATGAACTTAATAAAAGAAAGAGGTGAGAATCCCTATGTCCTCTTGTTCTCCCTCTTGTCCAGCAAAGTCTCCCAGGCCTCTGTGACTGGAGTCAGAACAAGCAGCAGTGGACGGGGATCAAGTCAGGGGTCACTGGAACTAACACAATCCTCTCCAGTCTATGGGACAGCAGGGGCAGCATCCCAGGAGCTGGGACAGCAGGACCATGTCACAGGGAGGCCACTCTCCACCATCTTGGAAAGCTCATGGAGACTAGGGGGACTCCCTGACCACTGGCAGCTCTCACACAGTGTGTGCACTTTTCAAAATGGCCAGTGGGTGAGCAGGGGAACTAAGGACTGTGCCCCAGAGCATGTCCACTGGGACCCCATTTCTGGGTGTCTGGAAGAGAAGGTGATGGGGTTTGCCCAGGGCAGGTTGTGCCTGTCCATCCTCTTTGCTTTCTGTGAGGAAAGGACAGGGTTGTGGACATGGAGAGAACGTTGATGGTCTGTTACCTGGAAGTCAGCAAGGCATTCAGTATTATCCCCTGCAATATTATTTTGTCCAAGGTAGGATATTATGGTCTGTGTCAGTGTGCAAGTAGATGGTTAAAAAGCCATCTGGATGGTTGGGCTTGGAAAGGTGCTGTAGAAAGGGAGAAACTTTCCAGTCATGAGGACAGTCCAGCACTGGAAGCTGTTTCCCAGGAGTGCGCACACACTCTGTCCCAGAAAGTGACCAAGATGTGTTTGAATAAAGTCCTGAGCAATCTGGTCTGACCCTGCTGTGAGCAGGAGGTTGGTCAAGACACCTCCTGAGGTCCCATCCAGCCTGAATGACACTGTCCTTTCATCTCCTTCATGGTTTCCATTTAGACAAAGCTCTCAGGTGCTTCCTGAGCACAGGAATAATTCACATGAGGTGCAGGGCTGCTTTACAAGTGCCCCCAAACAGCCCTGACCACAACTTTTGCATCCTTTTTCTTTTGCCCTGACCCAAAATCTTTTTTGTTGTCCTAATGCCTTTCCAGAAAGAACTGCCCATGTTGTTAACCCTTTCAGAGCAGGTTGTTCAAGAGGTGTCAGCATCCATGTACAGAGTCTGCACAACAGCCAGACACAAATCCATCATTACAGAAATGGAGACAAGGCACTTGACCAGCTCCTTGCACTGAGCAATTGGCACAACTCGTCTGCTGAGATTCCAGGGAACATCTGAACTTTAGGAAAGCGAGAATTTTTAGTCCTCTCTGAGCATCCTGGTTCATCTCCTGACCCATGTGGTGCTCCAGGCTGTGAAGAGAATCAAAACCAACTTCTTGACTGGGGTAGTTCCATTTTACATGGTGCCAAACAGGGCAGACGAATGGGGCTTATAACTCCAATCTCTGCTGCACAGTTGGGACTTCAGAGATTAGAAATATAGGGAATTATGGTGTGGGAGTGCACACCACATAAAGATTCTGGCTTCCTTTGTGCCTTTTCACTAAGCTGGGATCTGTTCCTTGGCTTTCTATGGCTACAAAGGAAACAACTCTCCTATGCCACCTGCCCCTCACACCAGAAGAAGAAAGGAGAAAATGTATGGAAGAGGGATGAACTGGGAGAAATTCTGACTAACAGGTGTATTCTTTCAATAATAAAAAAGGAAGAAGTGAGAGAAAGCACTGTTCTAAGAACTTCATACAAGAGGCCAACTACTGAAACACAATATGTATTTTGAGAAGAGAGAATGACTGCTGGGAGCTTTAGTTCCTCACCAAGAATACGGAGTGTTCTGTTACTGTTATTAGAGATAGAACTACTATTCAAAAACATCCTTGAAAACGTCACTGTCATCCCTTGGCTCCAAAGCTCAGCCCACTTAGTATTTGACAGGACTGCTTCAAACATCTGTGACCCAAGTCTTTTACCCAAGGAAGGGAAAAACTTCCAGTGCAGGCACTACACCAGTGCCCAACCTACCTGGAGAGCCAGGACAGTTGTGCCACACAAGAGCCAGCCTGGACAGAAGCTACGGTTAGTGAGAATTGAAGTTATTTAAACTCCAATCATAGAATCACAAGAATCACAGCATTATGGAATCATTTAGTTTGGAAAAGACACATAAGAACATGGAACTCCAACATAAGAATTCCACAATAAGAACTCCAACAATAAACCATATCCCTATGCTCCACATTTGCCCACCTTTTAAATAACTCCAGCAATGAAAGCTCCAATCCTGAGCTGACAGGACACCATTGGCTGCAGTTGGACATAAGATACTGGTCATGGCTGTGAGTTCAGCCCTCGCTGGCAGAATGTCTCACACCCTCACTGAGGAGGGCAGGGGGCTGGGAGATGGGAGCACGTTTCAGTTTCCAGATCCCAGCACAGAGCCCAAACCATCCTGCCCTTGGACTCTGGATCCCATTTCCTGAGATGTAAAGCTGTTGGGCCTTCTGAGGATAATCATGTTAAAAGGCACGAAAAATCCTTCAATGCTTGTGTAATTTGTCTAGGAATGTCAGTTTTATATGCTTATATTTACATATCTGCAAAATTGTATTTTGCATCTGTGGTCGCCCCTCTGGCAATGACAATTAAATAGGTATTTGCACTATAAGGCTCCATACCCCATCCACAAGCACACATCTAAGTGGTTCAGATGAAGGGTGGTGTGGCAAACGTCACCTTTTGTGTCCCCAGGTGATGGACACTGCTCATGTGCCTCTGCAGAGAGTGGCAGGAGCTGGATCCCCTTCTCGGGACAGACTCCTTCCAGGAGAGACACCGACACAGGGGGAACTCATCGGGTCTTTACGGTATTTCACTCGGCATCAGTTTTGACATATTGGGTGCTGTCCTGTGACTGCCCTTTCTGCACAAATGATCATACAAACACAACCATTTAGTAAGACATGGTCATAAAGGTCTTGTTATGGACAAGAAATGTAACCATGGACTGTGGAGAGAGCGAGGAAGTTTATAATAAGCACCAGGAAGAACCAAGAAGCTCGAGGCCTCTTCTGAAGAGCGGGAGGCCTGAGCAGCTGTGATTGGCCATTGTAGGTGTGGGAGAGGGTCAGGGCATGTCAGGGAGAAGCAATGAGATGGCTGATGGCTTCAGTGAACCCTTCCAGCCATGTCTGAGCCCAGCAATGGAAAGCAGTTGATGTCTGCAGGTGGAGGAGGAACAGGAGGGAGATTTTCCTGGAAATATGGAAGGAGGAAAGGCCTCTCTTGGGCTAATCATATATGGCAGTGCCATTTGCATGCTGTGGGCATGGCTGTGCCTGGGAGATGGGGAACGGCTGCTGCTGGGGTGGCTGTGCTCAGTCATGGCCCATGAGCTGACCCTGCTCTGCTCCTCTCTTACACTGCCCACACTTGGATGGTCCTCAGGAATCATCCATGAACCTGGTGGATCCATGAACCTCCTGCAGTGATGTGTATAGATCCAAATAGGGGATTCAAGCAACTGTGAGACTGGGACATTGAGGTGACTGGTGACCATTGCCAGGTATATGAAAGAAGTTGGATGAGTTGTGAGGAGCTCACAGGCATTTCCAGCTCCACAGAAAACCAGAGCCTTGCAGTTAAAGCAAGAGCACTTGACATAAACACCACCCCCAAAACTGAAACACTCACACTGACCACAGGGAAAGCCTTGAAAAACATTGGGGAAAGATCTACCAGGTCCCAGGGGTCAGGGCTCAGCCATTCTGGTGATGAACAAGCGTCAAGGGCTGACATGGCATCAGAGCCACCTCCACATGGCCCTCACCACCTGTAACCACTGTCTCCAAGTCTTTTGTTCACCAGCCTCCAGGGACAGGGACCTGCAGTGGTTGTTTCCTTCACAGCAGTGTCAGTGATGGCCCTTCATGGGGTCCAAACACCCTCAGAAACTTGGGGTTTGCTTCTGACTTTCACTCGTGTAGAGTTTTGTTCAGTTTCAGTAGCTGCAGTTCAGAATGATGACACCAGAGGGCTCATAAACATCCAAAAATGCTCTTAAATGCCAAGGCTCTGGGCATCATTTTCCTAAAGGCTTCAAGCCGGGTGTGGATGATTAGAGAGATTTCAGGAACAGTCAAACAGAGAGCATTTCCACAATAAATAGAAGTTAAGCCAAATTTCTTCTATTTCCTTCCCTGCTCGCCCTTCCCTCCCTTTCCAGAACAGGTGGTATCAGCAGCCTCCAGTCCATATTGATGTGGAGCATCTCCTGATAAAGACTGAATATGTCAGAAACGTGGGTGCCTAAATCACCATGTGAGTGAGGAGACAGGCCAGGACACCTCAAGAGGAGTCACACTCCTTTGGACCAAGAGGTGGGTGTTCCTGGGAATCTCAGGTGCCACAGCACAGTGACACTTGTGTTCAGGGAGCTGTTCAAGTGACCCATCTCCTGTTCTGTAATGGTGTCTGAGTTTGCTCAGATCACCTCGGACTTGAGCCCCATCCACTGCTGGGTGTTCTCCAGACTCCAGCCTTCAGGAACCAAGTCCCAGGAGACCTTGCTGCTGAAGATGGAGGCAAAGAAGCCATGAAGAACCTCAGTCCTGCCTGATTCTGCTCTTTTGAAGTTCAGCACCAGGCCCACATTCACCCTGTCTATTCTTTCACTGCAAGTTAAGCTCTGTCAGCTCATCTTGCTGCCCTCAGCCTCCCCTGCAGGTATCAAGTCCAGGGCAACTTTGGCATATTCTCTGCATCCATGGACAAGGTTTCTAAATTCCTCCTTTGCAGCTTCCCCTGCTTACACCTCCTGTGTGCTGCCTTTGTCCCCTGCAGCTCCATCGGTTCAGATCAGCAGCATCATGAGATAAATGCTTCTTTCCATGGGTAGTTGGAGAGATCATTCTTGTGCTTGGAGCAGCCTGTCCTGTAAGGCTGATTAGATTTCCTGAGCTCCTTCACCCTTCGCACCTACTTCCGTGTCACCACTTTGCCCACCATCCCCCATTATGTCCAAGCCTTCTTCTCTGGAGTCGACCAGCCTGTGCTCTGCTGCTGGCCTTCCTCCCTCCCCTCTGGTGCCTGGCACCCCACTGTGTCCTGCTCATGACAGCCAAGGTGGACACTGAAGTTCACCAGCAGCACAGACATGGGCAGGGAGAGGGAGATGGACCAGAAATGCCGGGGAGAGGATTCAGGCCCCCCTGTCATCCCCTGCAGTGCAGACACATTTTCCAGTGCAACCCCTGGTCTCCTCTCCTCCCCAGCAGACCCTCTGCCCCAAAGCCATGAGCTCCAGGTCATGAGTCTCCACCTCAGCAGCTGGACCTCCAGGTGAAGGGTTCCTGCAACGGGATACACAAAAAAGATGCTAAAAGTACTTGCTCTACAGTGCCATTATGTGAGTGGCAGCAGCACAGCCGGGTCAGGAGAAGGTTCCACAGCATGCCCATCTGCCTTTCTGTCCTTGCTTTATTTTCTGGTAGCACTGCAGTGTTCTTCCCTGTTTCTCCACCTGTCCCTGGTGCTCTTGCTCTCTGGGGTTGGGATGCGAGTGTCAGTCACTTCTTGTTCTGACATCAACTCAGGGGGTCTTGTCCCAAAGGTGTGTTCATGGAAACCAGATGCCCAAGCTGCATTTTAAACTGTGAAAAAGTGTTTTTCTCACTTGGTAGAAAGGGAGAATGAGCGGAAACATCTCATCATCAGGTAGGGGGTTTTCCATGAGAAACAGCCTGTTTATTTTCCTCAGAGAAGTCTCCCCTAATTTGTCACTGTCCTTTCCTCCTTGCACAGGTCCTCACACCCACAGGCAGCAAATGTCCAACAGCAGCTCCATCACCCAGTTCTTCCTCCTGCCGTTCACAGACACACGGGAGCTGCAGCTCTTGCACTTCTGGCTCTTCCTGGGCATCTACCTGGCTGCCCTCCTGGGCAACGGCCTCATCATCACCACCATTGCCTGGGACCAGCACCCCCACACCCCCATGTACTTCTTCCTGCTCAGCCTTGCCCTCCTCGACCTGGGCTGCATCTCCATCACTGTCCCCAAATCCATGGCCAACTCTTTTTGGCATTCCACGGTCATTTCCTTTGCAGGATGTGCTACACAGTTCTTCTTTGTATGTTTCTGATTTGGTGCACAGTATTTTCTTCTCACCATCATGTCCTACAACCGCTACGTTGCCATCTGCAAACTCCTGCACTACGGGACCCTCCTGGGCAGCAGAGCTTGTGTCCACATGGCAGCAGCTGCCTGGGCCACTGGGTTTCTCAATGCTCTGCTGCACACGGCCAATACATTTTCACTGCCCCTGTGCAAGGGCAATGCCCTGGGCCAGTTCTTCTGTGAAATCCCCCACATCCTCAAGCTCTGCTGCTCCAACAGCTATCTCAGGGAACTTGGGCTTCTTTTGTGTAGTCTCTTAGTAGGAGTTGGTGTTTTATTTTCATTATTTTCTCCTATGTGCAGATCTTCAGGGCCGTGCTGAGGATCCCCTCTGAGCAGGGACGGCACAAAGCCTTTTCCACCTGCCTCCCTCACCTGGCCGTGGTCTCCCCGTTTGTCAGCACTGCCATGTTTGCCCACCTGAAGCCCCCCTTCATCTCCTCCCAATGACTGGACCTGGTGGTGTCTGTTCTTTACACAGTGGTTTCTCCAGCAGTGAACCCCCTCATCTACAGCATGAGGAATCAGCAGCTCAAGGATGCCCTGAGGAAACTCATGGCTGGATTCTTCTCAAAGGCATTAAACTTCCCATCTTCTGCCTATCGCTCATGACATAACTCATGACAGGTCCAACCTTTCTTTTTTATATTTTGTAGTTGTAGATGATGGATTGGAGTTGGGGGAAGGCTTGTTTGGTCGTGGTTTTTTAAACTATGATAATATTGCCCACAAAGAAATGTCTTTAATCATCTCACTTCTAATTCTCCATCCACATTTTTGGTTGGAGTCATAAACCCTGAAAATGAGAAGTCATGCCCTCTGTGTATTTAAAGAAAATAAATGACCCTGCAGTGAACTGTTTGTCTCAGATCTTCCCACCTTTGTGAAGCTCAATACGAGGTGTCTGTGTGCGAAGATGGAGGAAACAGTTACAGCAGAGCAGCTCTGCCAGGCAGCGCCAGCCTTTTCTTTCCAGAGTCCTTCTCTTTGTACTTCCGCACGCTCCTTCTCAGCCCTTGTGTTGGTGCAAGGCCTGAGTTCCCCCAAGGCTTGGTCACTGTCTTGCTGTGTGTCAGTCCTGTGACTAGAACAGGCAATGGGCACTTCTGTGACAGCCTCACTTTCTCTTGCTGGGATCAGCTGTTCAGGACCAGGGTTCTTTCTTCTTCTGGGCTGCCTGTTCAGAGCAACTGAAGTTCTGTGGGGGATTGCACTGAGTATCATATATTTTACTTTATGTATATTTTAGTATATTATTAATAGTAGTGTAAAGCCATCAGAAACTGCAGCTCTGGAGGTCCAGAATGGAGCTCAGGATAAAAAAATGTCATTCTGAGCACAGTGATGTGGTCATTCAGAGGAGTCTGGATCAGCCATGGCTTTGTGTTTCCAGGAACAGCTGGTGAGGATGGAGGGACAGCAGCACAGGTGGGGATACACCAGAGTGAGAACAAGGTGGGGAAGCACATGGGGTGTCTGCAGCCTGTGGGGAAACAGCCCCAGGTCTGGCACAGTGTGGAATGGACTGTGGTGGAGATGACCAAGGGTGCTGGCAAGGCTGGATGTCCCTGAAAGAGCCAAGGTCTTTGTCCCCTTGGCTATGGCTGATGTCCCTGCCAGCGAGGCCTAAGAGGAGACACATCGTTGTCATGGCCATGGCACCCCATTGCCTCCTTGCACCCCCAGGGAGTGTCACACCATTGACCTGCACTGGGCATCGAACTCCCCACAGCCCCAGAAGGAGCCCTGAGCCACACGTGAGGGACAGGATGTCCCTTCTTGAACAGATTCTTCAGTCTGTTTTCGGTATCTTTACAAAGAACTGAGAGTTGACCAGAGGATCTCAGTCTCCATCTAAGAAAAACCAATAAAACTGAGTGTAAATCTGGCAGCAGGTCCCCATCTAGCAAGAACCTCAGGATGGACAAATGTGACCTGGAAATAAGGCACATATTTTAAGGATAATTAATCTTTGGAATAAACCACCAAAGGACACTGCTACCCATATCCAAACACCACAAACTACTTTTTCCCCTTGGTATCTTCAAATGAAAATCAGATGAGCCCGGTGGTATCAGAGAGGAGAAAAACAAACACAAAAACCACCCAAACAAAAAAACCACGAAACACCACACATACAAAACCACAAGGATACATGCATAAAATACAATAGCCTGTGATATACAGGGGGATAAATCAGATTATCTCATGACACTATTGTGGCTCTGTGAAAGCTCAGTTTTAAATGAACACACAATATTAACCTGCTACACTATTTCACTTAGCAGAATTCAGTTATTTGAACTTTGAATCACACTGTCCTATGGCATGTACACAGCTTTACAGTCAATGTTTAATGTAACAAAAAGAAAAACATTACATTCGTGTCAGAGCTGTTCTTACCCTGGAGCTCCCATTGTCATGTGTGCCAGAACCAGAAAGTAAAACCACAGTATTGATAGATTTGTGCTCTGAAATAAGTTTTATGCCACCTAAAATTCATGTGAATGCTTAATATTGACTGTCTGTGTTCTATTATATGTTGTACAAGAACATTTCACAGCTAAATTAAGTAACTGTCAAATCTTTAATTGTTTCAAAAATACATTTGATTTTAAGTATCTTTTTTTTCTCAAGGAAGCTCCTTTGCTTTATTTCTTTTGAGCTGTAGGTTGGTAATTTTTAGTGGTGGTGGTGTAAGATTTTGCTCTGTTTTCTCAAAGATCTGTGTTGAAAATGCTCTATTGTTGCAATTGATGGGGTATCGTCTCTATTTCATTAAAAATTAAATAAAGACCCAAGGGGTTGAAAGAAAATGGATTTTTCATTTTTCTCCCTTTTGCTCTTGAGAATGACTTATGAAGTACAGTGCATTCATTACCTAGATACTATACCCTGGAGAAAATAAACTAGATATTATTCAATTGTTGGTGGTTCATATTATAAATGGTCACCACCACTTTTACATTGTTTGCTGAAATAAATTTTAACGACATAAGTTTCACTCAAACCACGAAAATTTGGATTGAAAAGTGCTCCGTATATCAGCCACATCAAAATGTAAACTCGCATGTCTATATAGTTAAATCCAAAATTATACTGTCATGTTTTATTCCATTCATTAAAAGTTACAAACACATAGAGACAACATATTGTTACAAAAGCCAGTCATTTGTTTGTCTGCCAGATGTGAGAAGCACACACAAATGTAGACCATTAGGTAAGACTTGGTGTAGGATTTCAGCCTTTGGGCAACCTGGCCCTCAGCATCCCACAGCTCTCAAATTCCACCTACCTTTAACAACCTTTCTGTCGGGAATTAGGACAACACAGAGTGGCGGTGAGACATCCCTCATGGGCATCATACCTGTAGGGGATCTCTCCTGAACAGGGCAGTGTGTGCGTGTCACTGTATTCAAGCAGGATTTCGGATGCTCGCTGTCAAGAGCAAGCCTTGTGAAATTAGTTGTGCTGCTTTCTCGGTTACGTGCACTTTTCCAGTTGTCCTCCAGAAATCTGTAATACCCACATTCTTTTGAATGACTCATGAAGCACCCATTAAGCCAAAGTGGAGGAAAGTGTAAAGATGGATCCTTAGATTTCACTAAACCACATTTGTGGGCAGAACTGACACTGGCAGGATTACACTCCTGCCAGTGTCAGTTCTAAGGGAGCAGGGCTACCCAGTGTGACACAGAGGTGCACACAAGCTGGGGTAAAATGAACCCGCACCCTTGAAATATTCTCCAAATCTTTGAAAATAAAATTATATTATATTAATAAATTTATAAGCCATGCCAAAAAGAAGCTGATAGATACTGCTACTTCATAACCATAGCAATTTCAACAGACACTGAATGGGACTTTCGCTGTTGTGAAACGTGCAGTCAAACTAACAGAAATCTGGGTTTTTATGCATCTCAGTTTAATAAACACAGGTGAAAATACAGTTTTTAATGATTTTAGAAAAATGGTTTAAAATCTAATGAGACTCTGCATTGTATTATAGTGCTTGACTTGTTCTGTCTTGCCATCTCAGATAATACTACTGACAGACAGCAGCTACACATGTCTCAAGTCCAATATATAGCCACTGGCAGTAGTATTGCAAGGAACTGCATGTAAACACCACCTCTGGAGTGCTTCGTTTTCACTCCTTCCCAGCTAGAGAGCTACAGCTACTGCAGCAAAGCTTTCAAACAGGGCACACCTGTTGCACCTATGTTGGAGAACATAAATACCCTGCGTTAGCCTTATATAAGCACATCTCTGAAGTTTAATTAATGGTGAGACAAAGAGCGCACTAAGCACTCAATTTTTAGGAGACAAAGTGATCCTGGCCCCATTACATAAATATTTGCTAGCTCCAGGAACACGTGCAAGGAGCCCAAAGGGGAAAAATGTTGAGATTCAACCAAGCTGCCTAACCTCCTTGGGGTTAGAGGTATTCCTAGCTTCACAACATCACGGTTTCACTGAGCTGAAAGGAAGATGGCACTTCTTCATAACTGTTGTTCAGTCTTGTTCAGTAAACTCTGGAAGCTGTGGCACATGTGAGGAGGAGGCATTTACGCAATGTAAAATTCTGAGGATACCTACACCTTGTCACACTGGGGAGGAAGCTTGACTGCAATACAATTAGCTGTCTAGAGAAGTCGTGTTTGAGACAGGAGCAGAAATACCAGCAAGAGCCTCTTTTCTCCTATTAACAAGACAAGTCCACTGAGAACCAATCAACCCTGCCACTGCACAGCCCGTGCGAGGATTGTTCTGCATTAATAGACTGGAAGAAAGTAAATAATGACTTTTTAGTATTCTGAAAGCTCTCTCTAAATCATAGAAGGCTCTAATAGCATAGTTACACATTTAAAAGTAATATTCACATTTCAGTAACACAAATGCTGGGAATGATTAATGAAGTAGGTTTCAAAGACTTCCCATCCCCCACTACAACACATAATAGCAAGCAGCTGTTATAGAAAACACTTTTTGCTTTACAAACATGATAGCTTTTGTTTAGTGCCTCACTAGTCGGCCTTTAAACAATTACTGAAATAGCATTTTTAAACTGAACACTAAATTCAGCTAAGTATTTTAAGAAAGGCAATGAATTTGGGAAGGATGCAAATCACACATTCAGTGTGCTTATATTTCTTCCTCAGTAAAAAGCCTGGAACAAGCCCAGGCAAAAGTGAAGTAACTGTTTGCACACAGATGGAGCAAGGATGCATCTCTGCAATGTCTATCTTATTTAGACCTGTCGGAAGCATTCACTTGCACACCAGTTTGCCACAGCTCATTCTGCTGAACTTCCATGACATGCCAGACACATCAAAAAATGAAGCCCACATTTTACAAGAAACAGAGAAAGAAAACACATTTGAGTAACACGAATGTGTGTTAAGTGTTGTGTATATTATGGTATGGAATAACATGGGTTTGTTTGTAAACACAAATCTGGTAGCATTCCAGGATCTAAAAGTGAGCCCAAGAACACATCTCCAGTGGGACAGGACGTTATTTTGAACAAGACATACAAAAAAGTCTAAGGCTGCTCTACTACAAGAAAGGGACAAAGCAACACTTGGGAACTGGCTAAAAAACTTTTGTGATCAAATACAGTGGATTCTTAAAGCAACAGACAAGTGATTTCAGATGGAATTGCTGCACGTGCACACTAAGGTACAGCACAGGCTGGTTTCAACAGTAAATTTGTCATATTTGTAACAGACATTATTTGTAAATACTTGAGAGCAACTGCTGCATGTCCATTTATATTATACTTGTATGTCATTTAATAATGATAGCATGTGTAAGTACTATTTCATGTGTTTTTTTCTCCAACTGTCAACTCAATGTTTTCACATCACATCAGAAATCTTGTCTAGAGTTGATTTTCTAAAACAAGCAGAGAAATGGACATTCATCATACCACATGAAACAGTGAAGTTTATCAACACCAGTATATTTGGACTGACTGTGCAACAATGCATCCTGTGCATAATTGTGCAACAACACATTCCTTTGGAAAAGACTGGGTTATTCTAAAAAGAATATGTCCTCTTCTTCCAACCTACACTTGCCTTCCTTCTCCAGTTTAATTTTCACAGAAGCTCTTCACTGAGCTAGTTTGTTCTTTTTGGGGGCAGCAGCTTTGATAGGTATTTCTGAAATGATACAGGAGTGATTTTCAGGTATGATAGTGTAGGTTAATAGTCTTTTAAGCTGACTACTAAATTAGGATAGTACACAATAAAACTTCTGCTCTGCAATTCCAGAAAGGCTTCACTATGAATGAAGAAACAAACTTCTCAGGAAAGAACTTCTTGCTTCAATGAACAACCACTGCAGCACAGCAAAAAAATGAGAAGAGGGTCTACACCTTAAATCATCTAATTGATTATATCATCTACAGCTTTGAGCTACAGCTGCTTTCTTAAAGAAATCCTATCCAACCCAATTCACTTACACTTTTATTTAAAACATGTTACTGACAGCCTCTTTCTCCAAACTATTAGAATAACACTGAGTGCAAAAAAGTAACAATAAAAATGAAATGGTCTAGAAAATACAGCTTTCCTCAGATTTTCACAGTTAAAGCGTGACATTCCAATAGGGAGATACAGAACACAGTAATTTACAGCCACAGCCCGTACGCTCCTTCCTGCATCCTCCTCTCCTTCTGCCAGATTCATACACTACATTACTTTGGCATTGGACAGGTACTCCTTAAAAGCTGGCCTTCAGCCTGGATTCTGTTGGCAATTAAGCCACTACACTGTTCAGATCTATATAAGCCAAACTAGGCATAAATGAAAACAAAACAAATACAAGAAAACCAATAAATCCCATTAGTTGTGTAACTCAAAATAGAATTGCACAATGGTTATTAAAATATTCCACACCTCTTCTGTAAGAGATAGAATCTAATATATCACTGCCTGTTTCAGATATACAGGAAGCCAAAAAAGCCATGAGGCATGTGGTGTGATTACTCAATAACTTCATTAACTTATTTAGAAACTACACAGAGATAAATTATACAAGGCAGAATATCACGTAACTCAAAATAGGTTATATTTTTCTAAGAATGTTATTAAAAATTATAAACATATTTTTTAAAAAAGATAACTATCTCAGAAGAAGTAACAATTTAATGCCTAGGCGTTTTGTGTCACCCAGCTGAATATGTAGCATAGGTACCAAACTGGGCCAACAGAAGAGGATTGGCTGTATCTGCTGACATCCATCACTCCTTCTCCTCCCCAAACCAAGGAAATCCCAACAGGAAGAAAACTCTATTCTTTATTAAGAACATCTGTGTTAAAAATTAGGTGAGTCAGGAACTACTGTAACTTTGTAACTCATCTGCAAAGTTTTGTTCCTCAGGTTCCCTCAGAATCTAATTAGGGATGTTTTATTGTATATCATATCATATCATATCATGGCACTAAATCATCACATTGAAAAAGCTTCTGAATGGCACTAGTTGTCACCATCGAAGTAATTGCTTCAAATTATTTGTGTGCAGAGAATCAATGACTATTCAACCTTGTTTGGGGTGTAAGAGACAAGCCCTCGGCTGCAGTGTAACGTGTCCTCCTGCATATGGCAGCCCCAGCTGCTCTCTTCACACCTTGACCACCACGTGCAAGAGGCAGGAGAAGCGCAGTGACAACAGAACCATTTGGTTTGTAATAATAATAATAATGAAATATCGGTAAGTTCTATTTTAAGACACAGGATACAAAATCCAGTGACCAGGGAGGCCCACAACATAGTTTTTAAGTACTAAAGTAAATGTACACTAGATTGAAAACCACACAGTCAATCTCTTTCACAAATAGCTTATTATCCAGTAAGCTAGGATACAGATTCAATAATGGAGTATGTGAATGTATAAGGAGGATTAGCGATGGCTCTGAGGAATGAATGCTTCAAAGGGTAGGAGCAGAAAAGGGTTAAAATACAGAAGTATGGAATAGTATGGGAAAAGAGGCAAAACTAAAAGGTAAAAACCTAATTGGGAAATATATGCAAAGGGTAAGCAGGATAGATTAAAGGATCTAATAGATAAAGGAAAATTATATCAGGACTTTGCAAGATGCTTTGACTGCCTGGATTGGATGCAGTAAAATTCTGCAATGGTGCAGAACCACTTAAAGAGAAAAACTAATAATGTTTGAAGTGTGGGAATGGAAGATTTCTCATCAGATCTCTACAAAGCAATTACCAAGGAAGGTGAAGGACAGGAGAAGAATAAAGAAAAGACAGAATTTAACTGTATTATAGAATGAAAACCATAAGGCTTAAGTAAAAATGAATAGGAAAAAAAACCCCACACAGGTAATATGTGAAGTCTGGAAAGGAAAAGTACATTCATCGGTGGTAATAAAAAAAAAAAAGGTAATTGAAAAATTCAGAGAAAACATGATGAGAAGCCAATTTTGAAAACAGAGCTGTGTAGCCACGTATTTGCTTTGCTTTCTCTTCCTTCCTTCCTTTCTTTTGTTCTGGTTTTATAGTAGTCTGTCAGAATATTCTCTAAGTGTTAGAGAACAAACATCATTTGCATGAAAAGACTAATTCATTTTTGGAGTATTTATCAGAGAATATTTTTCCTAGTATCAAAACAATTACCTTCTTGCATTAAAATATGTCATCAATACCTAAATGATGATGTATTGTGTCTTCTCTGTCTGTCTTTCAATTTATTCCAGGCAGAAATTGTACCATTTGTGCACAGAAGATAATACCATGTCAATAATGGTTTTATCTACACACACTGTCTCTCTCTCTCTCTCTCTCTCCTCCATTTAATTTGTAAGGGTGAGAATTTTTGTGCTGTACTCTGCAAGTACACACACTATTGTACAAAATTGATACTTTAGCCTTTTCAGCATTCTCTTTAAGAAACACAAGTGTAGTGTCTCTGCAGATACATTATGAAATGATTGATTCTGTAAGAGTATTCATATATACTTTTGAACATTTTAATGGTACAAAAATAAATTGAGTTTTGAACTTTCCATCCTTTTTCTGTCTTTTCTCTCTGAGGGGAACACACAATTTTTTTTCTCAAAAAAACAAACAAACAAAAAAAACAAAACAAAAAAAAAACACCCAATCACACTTCAGCCATTAGTGTTCTTACTGAAATTGCAAAGCATCACACTAAATGTACCAGCATCCCTTTGACAGATATATAAGAGTACCTATTCACTAGTGTAATGGAAAATGTTAGTGATTATATATACCAAAGTGACTGAGCCAACGAGTCTAATGGAGGAAGAAAACCCCTTGATTAATAACAAGTACCGCTAAAAGAACAGATTGTTTTAGGAGGAATGAATGACAAAAAGTAGCAGCAATACAGTATGTCCTTGTCTATTGGCTGAGAATTGGTAAGGGAAAGAATAAAAAGACAACTGCCTAAAAATCAGTAACAGTTTTGCTAGAAAGATTTTTAAATAAATTTCTTCCTGTTCTCCTCTGATTCACAGTATGCAGATATATCAGAATAGGTATTATGTCGTTATATGTTTCTGGAAATCTCTCCCATGTTAACTATGCTGTTGTTTTCATGGGTGGTACTTAACACATATGAAAAAAAGGAAGATGCAGGATAATGTACCAAAAAGCATTGCTTTTGTACCTTAAGGTAGCATATCACATCTATAAATTAAATACTGTGTGTTTATATATTCATAAACACTGAAATGTACATACACAACCACCCTTGAATAATGTTGATCCAGTTAACACACAGGGCAGGAAACCCTTTTCATCACTAAAGAAGACAAAGCTCCAAGACAGGGTTTCAACACATGTTTTCATCTAATGCCAGACATTTGCATGCAAACAATGCTCACTAGCGAAGAAAACAAATCAGTGTCTAAGTGAAACATTTACTGTGTTTCCATAAAAACCTTTCTACTTTTATTTAGACAAGCATCTTGATTTTTCTAAAAGAGAAAATGTGTTGGCTTAAGAAACAATCATAAAACAGCAGCATATCTCAGCAGTACTGGTAATCTCATGATACTGTTAGAAGCACTGTACCAGCTAAAGTTTGAGAACTGCCCAAAACAAGAAATCCATACAATTAGTAAAACTCTATATAGCCATCAGCAGAAGACTGATAGAGATCCTGCTGTAAATCAACTCGCTTGCTATTTATAGAAAATACTAGCAAATGGAACTTGAGAAAGATTTTCAATTTAAAAATTAAAAAAAAAGGAAAAAAAGCCCAAAAAGAAAACCCCTAGATATTTTTTTCCTCTGCTTGTGTTTCTTACCTAAGAAATAGTTTGGGGTTAAGATCTGAATCAGAAATTATAGTTTCAGAGACAATATTGTTCTATGATGTACACAGATCCGCACTGCAAAATTCATTTTAGAAGTCACCATCTCTGACTCCAAAATAATCTTGCCATTTCACTATAAAATGGTTGATCATGGCTGACACCCTATAGAGAGATTTTACAACTACCCACGGGAGACCGAGGCAACACAAAACCATAAGCCACCACTCTTCTATGACAGCAAGGGATAAATATGCTTCCTCTCTCACCTAACTCCAAGTAAAGCCATGAACTACAGCCACCAGCACCAGCGGTACCCACAGTTTCCATTGGTTTGGTCCTTTACTAGAGCATCTGAAGTGTGGATTTAGAGATACAACAGGGAGCCCCTGAGTTGCCAACAGTTTTGAACTGATAGTGCTAAACATCATAACACAAATCTCATCTATACGTTCTTTTGCCACTTCTTCTCCACTTATCTGCTACTACACCAACATAAACCAAAGCAAATACTACTGAAATTCAGTTCTTAGTCCATCTCCTGCTTGTGTCTGAACACTGTTCTGTCCATTCAGTGCACTGCATCCCTCACTTCAAAATATATTCACAACAGAAGTTTCCCAACTACTTTATCTGAAAAGTTATGGAGCGAACAGGCTGCCCACACATGGTAGAAACTGTGACTGCCACCAGTAAATCTGGCATCACCAGCAGCAAACTATAATGGAAAATCACCTGTGTTGCTACAGAGTGCAGTTCTGGATATGGACTAAATCAACCCGTTCCATTCCTCCTATTTTTATCAATTTTTTACTTGTTAGAGTGCTTAAATGAAATAATCATGGCCAGAATGACTTATTTGGTGCACATTTGTTTCTAATCTTCTCAGGGGAATGAACAGATGTAGTTTCTTAAGAAAGACAATCCTAACCTCTTTAGCAATAACACTAACCAGATATTGGCTTTTTTTCCTGAAATCATCAAGATTAGTTGCTCTACAACAAATTGTTTCAGATGCTTTGTCAGACTATTGCTGCTTGAGAAACCTATTTGGTGAAAACAAGAAAAAATCTGACTGCAAATAAATTAATAATTAGGCTTATCCTACTGGTGTTGCCATTATAAATGCACCAGTTGCAGATCAATGCCTGCACACTTATTGTAGAGACAATACTAATTTATAAATCAAGAATACAAGAAACAGCTGAAGTTAATGATGGAATATTAAGAAATTTGGTAAAGAGACTGCAAATGATACACTTCTGATGTGACAGGCTTTGCGTCTGCAGACTGTTTGAATATTTTGGCTCTGAATCAGCAGAACACTTAAGTAAGTGTCTTAATAGGATAATTATTCCAATAAGTATAAAAGTGATTCCATTGATTTTAGTGGCATGACTCAAATCTAAGTGCATGTAAGCATTTTTCTGCATAAAAATAATGGACCTTTAGTGTCCATCTAAATTGGAGCATATGCTTAATTCCACATTTGTAGTTATTCCTGACCTCAAACTGAAGCTTTATATTCCACAGATATATCTATATTTTATTTTGAAAAGAAGGTAATAGGTTTCCTTTCACTGTCGTTTAAAACCGACCTTCTTGCTGCAGCAATAAAACAGACCAGTAGGCTCAACAGAATAGAAATTCGAATTGGGTTAAATCCATATTGATGACACTGTATTATTAATAAATTACCTACTGTGAACTTTCCATGAATTATTAAAACAAATAAATCCTATTTTGAAGTGTTATAGATACTGGATAATTTATAAATATGGGATATTTGAATTATAATTCAATCTTTTCCCCTGATCTCTGTCTGTATTTCCATTTCCAAATGGCTTTTAAAATGTCCATGCTGTATTATTGGGTATAGCTGTTTATATATGAATTTGAATGTTCCTATACTTCAATGCAGTGTTGTCAAGCTTGCTATATACCTGATGCACTGCAGGCCCATAAAAGGACAGTTGCTTATCCAGAATCTGCTCTCTGCTATGAAATGCTTCTTTGCATCACGCTTTCTAACAGGACACAACACATGCCCTTCTACACCGACACTTAAAGCTATTTCTGGCCCTCACACCTGGACAGTGACTGTAATTCTATTTTAAAGAGACTGACAAGGGAAAAGGCAGGCAAAATGTGCAGCCAAGTACTCAAACAACTTTTACTGGCAACTTACCTTTCTTTTAGGAGTTTATTTCTGCTCTCTAATAGCTGACAGCCTTGAGCAGGTCTGCCATCCAGTTTCTGGAAGGGAATCTCCAAGTGCTGCGAGGAAGCTCTGGTTGCAGATGTGCCCTGTCTTGGGCTCTTTTGGGGAGGGCACAACACAGAGCAAAGGCTGGTGGCCAGTGCTGCTGCCTGAGCTCTGCTAAAAGGTGCTGTGACGGGTTCAAAATTCCTACTTATAGAGCCACCCTGCACATATGCAGAGATCCTCTAGACAAAGGTTGCACAGAAACTGCAAGTTTTCTACATCCCACAGATGGAAACGAAGAGCTGGGTGACTGAAGTGGGTTTATACCTATGCAGTTGAAATAAAGAGTCTTCCTGACAGTGGGGGTGAGATAACAAATTTCTCCAGTGGGGTGTCTGAAGAGGTCAGGGAGAGTAATCTGACAAATCTCGATTTCCCTGAGTTTCTATCCCCAAACTTCCTGACACTGTAAGGAACGAGCCACTCTGCTGAAACAGTTTCGATATATCCAGTATTTCTACCTTGTTGTGCTTTTTAATGTTGAAAATGTAAAACCTCCTTAAATGAAGGAATAGAAAATACACGGACAAGCTGTCTAGGCTTGTAAACCTACAGAGAGCTTAATGGAAAATATTGTGTGTTGGAATGATCTATTTTTATTCCAGCAAATGTAATTTCTCTCTCTTCTGCCTGCTGTGTTTCAGATACAAATCAAAATAAATCTTTGGTAATTAAATTAAGAGCTTACACATGCTGTTTTGCTTTGTTTTCATATAGGTTTTTTCCATACTTGACACCTTCTTATATCTTTATTTTTCAGCTGAATTTAACATGTATCACAAAGGATGGTACCACCAAGACAATGTTGCCACTGTTCATATTTTCCCACTTACGTAAGTCCTGACCTGCAGCACTTCTTTTTTTTCAAGTACTTAGCTACTTAGGTTAAAAAAAATATATGTTATTTTGACGTGACCGCATTTCTAGTTTTAAGATTTGGAAGAATGCCTACCAAGGATTAGGATGAGATCAGTACTTACAGAGAGTTTTATCTAACTCTCTGGAGGCAGACGTTTAGTATACTAAGCCACCTGAAACCTACATACCAATTAGTATCCAAGAAAATCTCCAAATAATGTTTCTGGGAATAAAGGGAAGCAGAGGTTTCTGCAACTGAAGAGAGATGTTCAGAATGTTAATTCTGATATTATTATTTTTCTTAGCTGTTAACAAAATCAAATTATCACTAAAAGGCACTGTTACATGTAGTTTTAAGTGAAGTTGTACTTGGCCTTTGGTGATCACATGCTACCAAGGAACAAAGCCAATGCTGTGCTGCTCTGTCTCATTGCCCCAAGTCTAGGATGCAGTGCACAAACAGTTTGAGTAAAAGATCATAAAAATATTGTCTTGCTGCAAGCCTGGGGTAAGATTTCACCTTTGGGGTAAGAGGCACCTTTGAGCCCCTGTGCCTAAAATAATTTGAGGTCCTCTAACATCTTCATATTTCTAGCCTTGCTGTTCGTTGACAGCCTAAGAAGGACAATTCAGTGCTGATTTCCTTCTGAGCAAGGTAACAAAGGTTCAAATCCAGCAGCATTCCAATAGTCCGGGAACTGCTGTTTGGAGCCACAGGCCTCCCCTGTGCTGGGAAGCACTAACAGTCAAAAGATAAAAAGAGCAGGCTATGATCACTTTTGTGGAAGCATAAGTGAAATGTGTCAGGCAGAAGATATATATTTAATCATTTATTGCCTTTTTGATCCCAGCAAAATATATCACAGAATGTACTCTCACAACCCTTCTAATGCTGGTGGAAGCACATACTACTATATTTATAGATATAGTACAAATTGATCAGCTTTATTTACTCAAAAATATGTTTTATCTGTAAAATTATGGCCTACGAGCACAAAATCAAAAATATATTAATACTCTAAGTATCTCTGGTCTTTTGTCAACAGTGATCTTTTGAATTATTCATTTTATCTTTCCTGTTACTGATTCACTGGTTTATAGAATATGTTGGAAGAAGTAAGAAACATATCTACCACATATGTGCTTTTGCTAGACTAAACTCAAATGATTAAGCTAAGTTAATACATCAGTGATTTGTAAAATGAGACTTTAAAGATTGTAAAATAATTTGGATTGCATAAGAATACATTTATCTTAAAGGACAGAAATCTGGGATATTGCAAGAAACTGTCTCCATGGTGAATCACCGAGAAATTACATTTCTGGAATTCTATAGTATCTTCGAGTTTTTTATTTTATGTATATAATTAAAGGTATAATGATACTTTACTGCTTGATATTTCAAGTTATCTCTAATAAATGCTTAAATTCTATCTTTAAAAATAGTGTTCTGATATTATAAGTAGAAACAAGGAGAGTACGTGAGATCACGTTTCAAATGGTAGGGTATATGTTCATGTGATTTATAGTACTGGACAATGAGAAAAATGTCCCCTTTGCATCATGGATTTCCATTGATATCAAAAGGAGCATTTCTTGCACAAAAGAATAAGGAATATAGTGTACTATTGTCTACCTTGTCTACTCTGTGACTTAGATTAACTCTGTAAACTTATATTGGAATCACTACAAAATATATTGCTAACACATTTTTAGCCTGTGAAAGCTGGAATGAGGTTCCAGTGAGACGAACTAATGAGATACAAGCATAATAATTTGCTAGGCACTTTCTGACAACAGATAATTCAGTAGTTCCTACCCTACATTAAACCATCTTGGCTGGGAGTAGTAAATACAGAATGGAAGTTTCACATTAATATACAGAACACGCTGTAAAATTTAAACAAACATTTTATGGAATTATGGGGGAGGGAGGAAGAAGGAAAAAGGAAAAGCCTGTCAAACACAGCTAAGGCTTTGCTCTTTGATGTTTGCAAATGTGGCTATTCCTCCTTATCCATAATTCACAATTGTTGGGTCTAGCCTTTCAACAGCGTAGAACAGATTGAATGTTGAACACAATCATTCTAACTAAGAAAGTTTCTACACCTAGGCAAGGTGAATTCTGCTATTAGAAAGCTGATTTTTTTCTCAGAAGACTCAATGAACCTGTATTTCCTCTACATTTGGTGTCTTTCTTTCTTTTTGATTATTCAGATTCTTTCAAAGTTTAGGTCGAGTTAATAAAAAGCCCTGATTGAAGAATCAAAGCTCCGCCTGAAAAAGTAGACTCCAGAGCTGGGAAGCTGCAACCTGTGGACATTTTTTGAATTAGAACTTTATGGATGTCCAAGAGCATCTACAAAAAATGAAGCCCAGCAAAGGATCGGGTAGTTTGTGCTGACATAGCATAGCTGTTACCCGTTTTGATCTCAGTTTAAGTTTCTAGAACTCAATGCTCACATAGATCCAGCTTCAGGAGCCTACCGTAACATGTTATTAATGTTTGTAAATTGCTTTCAAAACCTTTAAGGAAAGTGAAAAGGACAGTATTGTTGCACAGTATTTTTCCTTGATTGCCTGGAGATTCCCAGCAGTCAGTCTCCTATTTCACTATGGCAATATTAATACAGAATCCCTGATATGAGAACCAATAGAAATGAATGTTTAAGATCCTCAGAGCAAACCATTCATTGTATGGAGGAGAAGCCTCAAGCATTTTAAATGGTGCTATATCTAAAATAGAAACTGCAAAGCATGCTTTATCTTTTATAGCTTGTAAATCCAAATGCATCTTGAAACTATGAATACCTTAAAGGTGCATTATACAAATTATCCAAGAAGCCACATTTCATCTTGAAGGCCTGTAATACTGTCAAAGATTTGGCAATGTCTAGGAGCCATGTGCTTGACATATACTACATCTGCTTAAGGACTTCACTGCCGAACACTTCACTGCTTGTACAAGCTACCAGGAATTTGTAAAGTAGCAACATAAGACATGGTTTATGAGAGTAATGTCTAATCACATAGCTGGTATACTTAATAACGCAGACAAATCAAGTTCTTCCATTCATACCATAAGGTTTGTTACTGTTCAATAGGAACGATAAGCTGCCCCATAAGCAAAATGGATATTTTTCTGTGTTTACAGTTGAAATGCAAGTATAATAAATGGTAAAACACGAAGCCTGCCAACCACATGTATGATAATGCTTTTGATTTTAAACACAAAACCTATAACCCGAAAGTAAATGTTCCTACTGCTGCAAGACTGAGGCCCTGGTTTTAATACCAAATATGAGCACCTTACAAAGAAATAAGATGTATTATATGTACCCAGAAGAAAGAAGGAGATACTCAGAGCACACAAGGAGGAAGGCAGTCTGATCTCCTGAGCAGAACCCTCAGAAAATTCCATGCATTCACAAATTTTCTTTATGGATCCTGCCATATTCAAGAGTTTAAGGTTCTGATCGAAAACTCCCTCCAAACTTGGCACATTAATTAGGTTTTCTTCTGCTGTAGAATCTTTTAGAGTAGCTTACGAAGTGGCTTTTCCTTAGTCAGGGTATTTTAAAGATCCTTTTTCTTATCTTCCTGCAAAGCCATGTGTTTTCGCTAGAATGTTGGGAACATAATTATCTTTTGAAACTCTGTCTTCTTGTTAATGTCAGTCATTGGGCTAAAAAAACCTCTGATGTCAGTCAACAGGTTAAAATTATTATTGGGGAATAAAGACCTGCAGACATCCCATTCACCCGCATACTTTACTGTAATCATATAAGCCTTTTTTTCATTAGAAACCACAATAAAACTTTGACCATTTTCAGTATCAGTAGGGGTCCCAATTAAACTGCATACACAATTAGCACATTACTCATTTTAGGTACTAATTCAGTGTAAGTTTTTTTTTGTTTGTTTTTTTTTTTAATGTCATCTCATAATGATAAAGTAATTATGCTTATAAAAAGCTAATAATTTCCAGGATTATTTGTTTTAAGTTAACGTACCTCACTAATAGGGCTCTGAGGAAGCAGGAAGGTTTTGAAGGTGGAAAAGCTAATTTTTCAAACAAGAAAATATCAGAGAATCTTTAAGGCATTAAATTTGGGATCTCTGTGTATTGAAAGAAGAGCTTTGAAATGCAATTATATGGCACTGAAAAAAAAGTTGAGACGCTACAGACAAATCAAGTGTGCTTTTTTTCAAATCCTATTAAGAGCAGTTCATTTAAAGTTTAAATATTTTTTTTCTGAAGATGGACCATGTTGGTAACTAATTCTATGTAAGCAGCTCATCTTGCTTCTGTAAACAATGCTAGGAAGTAATTTTTATTAAATTATACACATGTTCTTCATCTCATAGTCTTTTCCAGTCTCAGAGCCCAGTACAATGAGATCCGTACTGTAGCTGCTCAACAAATGGATTATTCAATCAAATTCTGTAAGCTTGAATGTTGGTCAAAATGGTTTTGTGCAAATGTCCGCTGCTTTTAGCAGCTATGATGCCCTAGATGGGGAATATACAAGACAACTTTGCTGTAAGACACAGTTATAGTAAGACAAAATTGAGAAACTATGAAGTTATTTGGCAAGCCATGGCAAGCATGACTTATCCAACAAATCTACATATGTAAAAGTAGTTTCTGATACCAATTGCAGAAATTATTTTAGGAATGCTTGTGACAATCAGATATTCACCTTACCAACTCTGGATGTGGAGGTACAACTGCCCCTCAGCAACATGTATGCTTTAAAAACACACCTACTAAACCTGGTTTTACTTATTGCTGACAGCTACCACCAGCTATTTTCTGCATGGCATATGGCTGTCAATGGTCTGATGATGCCACATTCAACATTATCTTCCCATCTGCTCAATGATACTCTTGATACAGCTAGAAAAGCAAGATTATAGATAGTTATCTTGAGAGAAACTCTAGATAGGGTGCATGCTTAAGAGTCCCAAACCAAATACATGATGTTTGATGTCGAAAAGGCGAGAAGCCAACAAGCTTTCTAGCCTGCTGGTTTTCAGGTAAGGAGGCTGGGGTGGAAGGATATTCAGGAGCAACTGAGCCTGGTCTGCATCAGCTACTATTAGTTTTAACCTGACCCTAGGCAAAAATCTGAGAATGTAGACAAAAAAATGAGTGAACAGAAAAAATAAGAACTGAGATCCCAGTATTCTCTCTTGGTGGAAGTCAGCAGTGACTACAGAGGTGGTCACTGCAGGCTGTACTTTTCAGACTCAAAAAAGGTCTATATTTTTCAAACCACATGTTCCTTACATCCTTATCCCACCAAGGTTAAATCACTGTACTACTCTTCTTTGTCACCTCCAGTTATGTCTACCTTGTTGTATATTATTGCAATCCTAAGTGAAATAGCAAAAGTCAATTCCAGGTATTTTAGGAAGATCTATTATCAACAACAAAGGATAGCACAGCTCTAAGTGCTGAAATAGCTAAGTCTCTTAATGCAGTACACAGTATTGCATTATGCATATTTGGAAAATATAAATCTAGACTGACCCAAAACTGAATTTTAAATAACTTCAGAAATGTTAATTCTATTCATAAATTTAGCAACAAGATGTCAAACAATCTTCCAAAGGACTCTATAGTACAGAGAGGTGCATTTAGCAATTCCAGAGCATCTATTTTGATCAGTCATTTGTATCCTGTGGCTACATCAACAGTAAATCTCTTAAACATAAACAACCAAACCCTCAGTGTACGCAAGAACATAATGGTAGTTACAGATCACTTAGAATTGAGATGCCTAACATGAACACATTTAGTGCTCAACAAATAATTTTTTTAATGTCATTGATCCTGAATATTTTTTTTTAAAGCTACTTTCTGTTCCTTTGACAGATGTGCTATGCTGCATTTCATTACTCTCTCTCCTCACCTCGTTCTTCTTTTGTTTCAGATAAGTGATGAGGCTTTCGGAGAAGATTAAGTACTGGCAGGCAAAGCAATGGCCCAAACACAGTTTTAATTGGAACCTCAAATCCTGTGGAAAAAATAAGAAATTAAACCATTAATAATTTAATTTTACTAGCAGACAGATTAAGTTCGTGTATTCTGTTTTAGGTAGCTTTTACCGTATTTCTTCATATTTGATTTCAACAGGCATACAATCTGTTAGTCAAATCATGTTAAAAGCAAAATTATTATCACAAGATTTCAGTGAGGTATGCACAGCTGCTAAGTGCTGATGCAAATAGTTCTCATCTACGAAAGCAGTCTGCTGATTACTAGTAATAAGCCAGAATTCACTTGATAAAGACTTCAGCCCCAAAACCACTTTCTTCTGTAAAATCTAAAAATCTTCCCATTGCTGTATAACATTCATAGTATTGTTTTTTTTATGCTGCTACAATATGCTCTTTGCCCCATGAATGCTTGACAGAGTGCAACCATTATACAGCAATATGACTCAAATGCAACTAAGACACAATGCTAAACAATTCAAGCTTCAAGACAAAAGATGATGAAAGAAATTTCATTTCTCTTGAGACTGGCAAATGCTCTAAACACAAATAACTTCCTAAAAAAAACCCATAAAAGCAATTTTTTAGAGAGTCAGAGGTTATATGTTGTAGTATTGGGCAAGCAGCAACCAAATAACCAACAAAATAAAACAGCTCAGCATATTAGTAACTTACTTATTTCTGAAAATAAGACATTCTTGCATTAGTAATTTTTATTCAGGCATACAGTACAAAAAATCCCAGATACATCACATAACATCTCTAATTTTTTTCTGAGAATTTCGCTTTGTATTTTAAAAGACCATAGGCCCCGATTCTTCTAGATAGTAAGTGGCATTAATACAGTTGTTTAAATGGAGCAGCAGTTAACTTCTACACGTAACTAATCTGACCAACAGAGATTAAATTGTCTAGGTTCTCAAAGCTATATTCAGGGAGGCTGTGTTTCATTTTCTTCACTGCTACAGTATAGGAGTTATATATAAATTTAATTTGGAATTACAATCAAATTTATGTACCATGACCTCAGCCACACTAGGCCACTGGAATTCAACATACATTTTGTAGCAGGCAACTAGTTATCAGTAAGTATATTCAATTACATATATTGCTGTTATTTAATGCAGCAAATACATCTAAAGCCCATGTAGAAGGTGGCATTTGGAACAGCTGTAAGAAAATATATTTACAAAAGCTCTTTTCATAATGATAGTTTGGATGAGTAGTGAATTTATTTTTTATTGTTTGTTAATTGAGGGTTGCAGGATGCTGTGTGAATTTTAAAGACTAAACTGATGTTTGTGACTAGAATGGGAGGCAATATTTTTTTATTAAACTTTATTTTCTGGAGAATGAATTTGCTGAAATGTTCCTCTGAACAGAAGCATTTCTTAGGATGAAAAGAGAATCCCTGGTCAAAATAAGGATAAGATAGAAATGGAAAACTGAAGTTCAAGCCTCTAACCTGGCCAGTATTAGAGAAACCTTAAAATCTTTCCCTAAATAACATTTTTGTTTGTGAATGCTACTCATGACCTAACACATGTAACCGCAAGCAATAGCAAAGCTTTGGTCCACAGTCAGTTTATCTAGTCTATAGTTTCCTTTCAATAATTGTGTATGTGACAGTCTGCTTGCAAAGCTGCTTGGGATGGAAAGCAGTTTCTTTGCAAGGCATAGAGACTGTGCCAACAACACCTACAAGGATGAGAATAGATCTCTCTGCACCATCCCCATCTGCCCCGTCACATTCTCCCAGAAATCAGAAGCCAAGATATCACCACAGAGACACAAAAGAGGCTGTGCAAGAGCCCATGCAGACCAAGCACGGCTGATGAGGAGTCAGTTTAAGTAAAACTGAGCATAGGCATTCATCTAAGCATCTGCATCATGGTCCCCCGTTATTTCTAGTTGTTCCTGTACTATCAAAATCTTTTCCACTGCCCAGGTATGTCCACCTTCCCTCAGCCTGCTAAATTACAGGGACAGATGTTATTGCTCTATTAGGTGCAAAGGTAGATGATAAGGGTACCAGATGAAGGCAGGCATGAGCACTGGGAATGAATTCTAACTTCTATAGAGCTGGAATCATAGCAGAGGCAGCCTACACTGTCAGCTTCGAAGCAAAAGTCCTAACGTACAGATAAAGACATACTTGTGGATGCCCAATGTACCACAGACAGGAAGCAATTCAAGCAATTCAGTCTCAGACATTTTTAAAGGTTTTCAAGACTTTTTTTTTTTTTTTCTCCTGATATTCAGAAATGAGCTTGGGGGGAAACAGGCTGTTTCTTCCTGAAAACAATTCTTGGTCTAAATATCACTCCTTCACTTCTCCATCAATAAATAATTATAAAGACAACTACTGGCTTACTTGCAAACTGCAAGCTCTCCAAGCGGCACTGCTCCTCCTTGCGCAAAGAAACATTTAAGTCAGTCATTCAATACACAGCCATTGAAAGACATTACTAAAGTTTCACAGGAGGCAATTTCAGAACCTGGTGTTCTAAATAAGACCCAGATACTAAGCTCCTACTTAATGTTTAAAATGTGGTTTTTTGCCTATGGAGCTATAAAAATAACGAATACAAAAATAACGACAACCACAATAGCCATCATTATAGTTTTGTATCGAAGCCTGCAAGAAACCAAATAGAACAATATCTTATCCTGAGCAGTAAAAGCAGGACAGAGTAGCTGTTAAACCCCCTTGGGAAAAATGTGAACCCGTGGGGCATTCAGATTTCATGCTGTATCTGGGACATAAAAACACTCCAGATGGGATCCATGAGAACAATAATTGAAAAAAAAAAATCAAAATTGTTGAATAGCTTGACTATAAATATACTAATTGATACTGCAGGAGTAGAAAATTCAATAAAGTGGAGAAGTATATAGTAAACCAAATGTCACAATGGTCTTCAAATTAATTCACATTCACAGAAATGTCAGAAGGATAACTTTAAGAGATGGGAATTAACTCCATCTGACTAACTCAATATTTATTTAGAGAATAACCGCATTACTTGATTTACTGCCAGCATGCTTTTTGCTGCTTTAGCTGTTGCTCTACAACCACAGAATTTTTCAGCATTTGAAAGAGGGCCGCACTTCACCTAATTGCAATTTATTATGGTGCTAATATTAAATTTCTTATGAATCTACTCTACCATGATGAGCACCTGCTTGAAATGGAACAGGAGAAGAAATGACATCTCCTCCACAGTATGTGTTTGTGTAAGAATATACTTGAAAGGAAGAGCATGTGAGAGCTTGACATGTCCTTGGGGTATGATTAAAAGCTCCTGAAATACAATAATTCGAAAAAGACAGCTCTGACTTTAAGCACCACTGGGGACAAGAGATCTTTCATTTAAGACATGTCAGTCATTCACAGGTATAGCTGAAATAGCACAGAATACATATTTTAAAACCTGGTTATTTAGATACAAACCCCTAACTGGACAGACCTTGTGGGTAACATAAAATTCCACAAAGTTTGACTAAAGTTTAATTTTTCATAATAATAGCAAGCCAAAGCCTAAAAACATACCCACTTCATATTGGTAACATCGAATGATAAAGAAAACTACAATTTAGGGAAAAAAATCCAAAAAACAAAACAAAAAAAACCCTAACAAATGAACAAACAAAAACAAATCATGACAGTGCTACAATTAGCTATCTACAGAGATACAAAGCCAGCTGAAACTCACAGTACTTTATATATATAAACACAATTTACATGAGCTCTCGTTTCATCCAAAGTTATCGTCAAGAATTTATATTAGAAAAAGTTATGAGACTGACCCAAGCATGAGGCCATCATACCTGGCATGCAAAACATCTTGTGAACAGCAGAACTTGATGAAGTCTGGTTCAGAGTCTCATTTTTGATTTTCCGTGGATGCTTTGGGATTCAAGTAATTCAGGACTGAAGTTAAAATTTTCCAAGTGCAACCACTGATCATGTTTCTCTCCTGTGTGCAATAGATGGTGTTGGATGAAGAGCATACTCGCCCTACAGCCTCAGTGGGAACATACATAAAGCTGCTGAGAGGAGCTCAGCCACTGAACCCTTGACTGTCGAGAACTGCTTTGAGGACTCTCAGTTTGTAGGAACTTACTGTTTTTGAGACCTCTGTCTCACTGTGAAATGCATTTCAAAATTGTTTCAAAAGTTACCAGGGGAAAAACACAGATATAAGGCATAAACCTTGTTTCCTTATGCAAAAGAGCTCAAAAAATTATTGTATCTTAGGTGTTTTCTGACTGAAATGAATAAACTAAAAGACCAATCAAAAACTGCATTAAACTGCATACTATGTTAGAGGATGTTTAGTCCTAATTCACTTGAAATTATGTGTCCTCAGAGTGATATTTACTGTTTCTATAAGCCAAGTTCTAGCTTCCATTTAGTATCTGCTAGATTTTTTCTGTTGAATTGTTTAAACCAAAGAAAACAGAAGATATGTTGCATGCTTCATTTCATATGTTTGTATCTTTTGAAATTAGCTGTAACGGTGTTTTTGTGTTAATAACAAGCCCATTAGTAACAGACTAAAGTGATTAGGAGATAGTCTTTTTGTTTTTATCAAGCATAGATGTCAGCTGAGACTGTACATAGTAGTTCAAAATGAATTTGCTAGCATGGATATTGTCATAATTTTGATAAGCCTAAATATGCATGGCTTCCTGACAGACATGAAAATCCCAAATACTGGCTTTCTCCAGCTGAGGAAAGGTGTTTACAGACAAGAAATTTAACACAACTAAAGCAGGTAAAGCTCGGAAAGCATCTTTCTAACCCACAAATTATTGATTTGCTACACTTTCTTCTCTCTTGAAAGACCTTAATTTTTCTGAAATGTTCTAGGTCCTACTTTAGCCCATAATAGGTCTTCAGACTCAGTTTAAGGCACATTGTCACTGTGCTTAAGGATCTTTTCTCTCTCAGTGCCACACCATTGAGATTTTCTATTGATTTTCCAGCCTAGATCAAAACCGGCCTCCATAGCCCTCGGAGCAGTCTCCAAAGGGTACTTATTTCTGAACAAACAGAGGGTTTGGTTTTTGAACAGCAATCCCTTTTCCGCTAACATATTAAAGGCTGGCTGAAAGCCTGCTTCGGGTGTTCTCATTACTGCAAAAAGAGTGCTGCTCTTTTCTCTACTTGTGCTTTCTTCCCTTCGAAGTGCATGCATCCTTCTACCTTTGAAATGTTTTCAATCTTATTACTATCAATAAATAAATTGTTTTCAGTATTCATCAGTTAATTCAAATTCTGCTTTGCCTAATTCTGAAGAATAAATTTTATTTAGTTTTTGAAAAATAAATGTATTTTATTTATTAGTTATGCCACTCTCTGTTATTTGCTGTTATGACAATCTAAACACATAGTTATGCTACTCCCTACCCAAAAGGTCTCAACAATACCATGTAATTACTTAGGTAAGTTTCTAATTCATTCATTGTTAGTTTTGTTCCTTTGAAATTTCCTCATTAAGTTATTGGAGGGAGCTGTGTTTGCACAGCTGAAGAGAAAAAATTAATTAACTAGACACAGTATTCACGATCCTACAATTAACTTTGGATACCACATTTAGTGTAACGCCATTTGTACTTACATCATAATAATATTTTCACTTAACATTGCTCTGATCTATCAAACTGTTTCAAAATTAAAACAGCTAGAATTGTAACATATCTTATTAACGGCATCCATCCAAGTGAACTTCTTCGTACTTTGTCAAAATTTTAAAGTCCTAACAAACAAACCATCTCAGTAACAAAATCATAATGGAAAAAATTCTAGTTCACAATTAAATAAAATATTTTGTGCTTACAGGATTAGTACACTACAGTTTGGCCCACAATGGTCAAAATATGTCAGCCAATAAATATCTGAAGACAATTTCAGTATAAGTGCCTACATTCACTAAGTAAGATTCATCTGCTGGAGTGATAATGTTACACTTTCTGTAGCTGAACATTCTACAGTACGAAGAATTCATTTAACAGCAACATTCCGGTAACGCCTTCATCAAACCATGATAGTCAAGATCTATGTTTTCACATGAATTGAAAGGGACACAAATATTTATACCGCAGGTCTGACAGACTGAATAAAAAATGTGTGTCTAAACAGTTATGTACTGACTTCAAGAAGGATATGACAAGACCAAGGACTATATGGCTGACCACACTGGAGAGACAGCACTTGTACTCCACAACTATTCCTTTAAAACATAAAAAGTCTTGTTCCTGCATGGCGCTATAAGCGTCAGCCCAGTCTGCAGGGCTCCTTTCCTTCCCCTGTGCTGTAACTCTCCTCAAGTCCTCTGGACTTGGGCAAAAATGCAAAACAATTTAACAAATGAACAGATAAATTACAGGCTGCCCACTTACCATATTTATATCTTTCCAAATGCCTATTGATATTAACAAGTGTTTATGAAGTCACATATACAAGGTGACAGTATTTCAAGCTGGCTGTGCCCTTGTGGGAATGTACATAATGTACATTATTTTTTTTTATTTGAGAAACCTAGCAGACCTGGACATTTTATATTCAGTTTCATATAGACATTGATGTATTGGGTGATTTACAGAGTGTATGCTTTGCATTTGTTTGAAGTCTCTGACAAGTAGATATTTTTGAATTACTGATCTGAAGGTTTTTTTGATGATATAATTATGAGTTGGATGTTGAATTTTTAGAAGTGAATTTGGTGCTAGATTTGCAATTCAAAGAAGTTACTTAAATTAACAAAAAATGCCCTAAAAGAACAGCTGTCTACCTGACCCGAGAAAATGAACACTGAAAATAAACAGCTGCCCTGTAGAAGACTATGTGATAAAACTAATCACCCTTTGCATAATGTATTTATTTTCCCCTGTGCTTATTACAGACTTGGTGAACCTTCAAAGCTATAAATATTTAAATGTAACAGACAACCCAGGCATGTGAGTTCAAATGAAAGCATGATTTCAGTAGCCTGACTACAGCAAATCCAGATCTCTAAGAAATCAGTTCTGATTGTTATGTAACACTAAAAACATATTTATTTTATTTTTGTTGTTGTTATACCAACAAATCCTTTTAAAAGGACCTTTTGGATGAAGTCTATATGTTCTCCAAACTATACAAGGCTCAGTATTTGGAGAAAGGCTACAGTTCTACTAGCATCATCACAACAATATAACGTGGAGAGCAAAAGAACAGTATGTATTTAATGCTACTGGGATAAATAGCTCCAGGTGCTATGCTTACTCATAGATCCTTCAAAATCAAGTCACTGAAGTTAACCAAGTGATGAAAATATCTAGTAGTTGACATGCCTCAGCTATATCTTTTCCACTTTCATAAAGCTAGATAAAAGCATAGACAGAAGTAGGGATGTCTCAAAATAATTTCAAGATTTAAACTAAGGGATTAGCTTTAGATGCAGGCATTTTCACAGCCATGAGGACTCTGTGGTCATGACCCACATTAAGACAGCTCATGGAGACCTTGTTGTGAAAAACTGTTATGTGCCAAATGAAATAAAGTGTTTGAAGACAAATTGATTTTCCTGTTCCTGTGTCCACACATGGAAGGAAGGTGGGTTATCCTTTCCTTTGGGCCTGTTTTCCACTCCAGTGGCTTATACCACTGAAATACTCCCCAGCCTGTGCTGTTCTCTCCCTCATTCTCTGAGCAGCAGATCTGACTGGGATAGTCCAAAACCAATGTCAATAAGCTCAGTTCTGGCAAAAGACACAAGACGGAATACCCAAAGCAAAGCTAAGACAGCTATCTGTCACTTGTCGTGCTTTGTTGGCACTATGTATAGCTTGCTCTGATTTATGAGGGAATCCAAGGTGTCCTGAAAACTCCTTTTGGAGAGCATGACTTGGGATGCTACCACTGGAGCAAACAGAAAGCTGTGACAGCTGCAGATATGGTCTCTGCAGTGAAGTGCCATAGATGTACCCTTTATAGTTTCAACCATCCCCTCAGTCCCTATGGTATGCAGGGCTTTCTCCTAAAATCCTTCCAGCTTCCAGGTTTCCCAGGTCCCATCAGACCTGCTACCATGCTGCACAATCTGCAAAATGAACACTTTTTGTTGTTGTTCTCAAGAATCAAACAAGCTCTTGTCTCTCCAAGGGCTCAGTCTCACTCAGCAGCAAAGATAACAGAAAGAGGCCTGATACCCAGACATACTCTCCTAAGTGTAATGCACAGTCCCCCTATAGAATCAACTAAACAACTCTGTCCTTTCCTCAGACTTATCATTTTAGTTGTATCCATATATAGATCTTAATCAGAACTGTTCACAGACAGCTGCAGCATTCACTAGGCAGAAAGGCCATGACAGGCAAATGTATAATATTTACTGTACTTGGAATACTAAACTGGACAAGCTTCAGTTTATGCTAATTTATTGAAGGTGAGGATCTGCCTATTATCAAATCCCTCTATTATCTCTTTCAAATCCATCTATTAACAAGCAATTGCAGTTGTCACTTGCCCAGATACACAGGAGGAAGACACAAGAACCCATCTTCCTTTCATTCTGCCACGAGGGGTGTAGTTCAAGACTAATCCCTATAAAAAATGAGACAAGTAAGTATAGACATTTTGATCAGTCAGCAGAGGTGGCAAGCTGGAAATGTACCTTACAACAGCTTTGCCATTGAAGGCTATAAGATATATTTGTCTTTTAAAGGCATATATTCTCCCCTTTACCCCTTTAAAACATGCTGAGAAGATCCAGTTCCCACCAAAGTCAAAAGAAGTCTTTCCACTGATTTTAATGAGAGCTGGAGATTGCAGTGTGGGGCCCTCAATGAGGCCAGTATTTCTTTCTTTTCTCTTCTTTCCCTAATTCAAAAATTGTCTTACACAGACTGTCTGGAAGGATATAAAGATTAGCAACAATATTGTGAACTAGCCTAACCTAAAAAGAATAGATTTATTCTAAAAGGTCTTAGCACACTCAGATGTACTACATATTATGAATATCCAGTACAGCACCCCCCCCCACCAGCCATTCTTTGCAAGACTATTTTTACTAAAAGCTATTTTGATGTGACATACAGAAAAGATAAAACTTTTTACACAAAAGAGGATTCATTGGAAATACTTTCTAATGAATTTTTTATACTATGTAAGCTAGCCTGCCTGCACTCCTTTAGCTTATCCACTATTTGCTGCTCTAATACATTCTCTTGTACAGCATGTTAAAAGAAGAACCAATATGGTCATCCTTGAGCCTGTACAGTCGAATATGCTATTACAAACAGGAGATGACCCAGGAATTTCTCAAGAATAAACCACTGAAATTGCATACCCTCACTGTGCCATCAAATTTGTTACACATTCTTTAAAATTAATAACAAAAATAGATCTTAAAAAAATGTTAATAAATAAGTACAAGAAAAAAATGAATTTTAAATAGCTCATGTTAATTGTGTTTATCTCAGTGTGAAGCCATGTCAAAAAGCCTGCAGGAAATGTATTTTGGTAAAAGTACCACTTGCGCAGCAGGCATTAAACTTTAGAAAGCAAGCTTGTCATTAGTGGGCTACAACTGAAAAGGCTACTAAAACTCAACTAAACTCTTAATATGGTATCTTAAAAATGTGAGATGGAGAATTAAACTCCTTTTACACAGTATGTGATTTTAATGCTACTTTTTCATCACATTATTCCATCAGTAATGTCCCAGTTTATACAATCTTACGGAGAATCAGTAGGCAGCCACATGCTAACCTTGGCTTGCACTCTTCCACATGAGAAATCTCCACTGCTCTCCCCTCTTTGCTGCTGGGAAGCCCATATTTTACTCGTGTGCTTATCCAAATGGAGTTGATAACTTCGCTTATTTTATAATTATAAGGTTATTTATACCATTAATAAAGTAAAAAATATGAGATTCTTTTTTAATTTAAATCCATTGTGGTGTTTGGAGTCCCTAGTATTTCCGCAGGTGCGGTTTCAGGCTGAGTCTAAGCCAGTTTAACACTGAGCTGACACTAAAGGAGGCAATTTTGCTCTTCCTTGCCAGTTTATGTCTGAGTGTAAGTTGGCTTAAACATTGTGCTCTTTCAGGGTTATTTTTCCATTGGATCAGCCACACTACCCGTACAGGAAAAAAGGGAGCCACCAGGAACACCAAGGTAACAAGGTAGAAAGCAGGTGGTGATTTTAGGGAGTAATTTACCATTGAATTGGTTTCTGTTAATGATGGTGTGAAATCAGCAAATCTGCTGGTTTAAAGAGAAGGAGTGAAATCTACAAAACACCTGCGTCAACTACTAAGTACATATACGGAATATCTCAACAGAGCGAACAAGCTACATATTAAAAGCTACATATTTAAAGTTTTGCTTGTTTGTAATTCATTCATAACTCTCCACCATCAGCAGGCAATACATAGCCACAATGCAACATTTTTTCCTGTCGGTCTTCAAAATCTGCCAGAGAATAAGAAAAAGAAGAAATACATAAAAGATCCCTTAGCAACACAGCTATGATCAGAAATTGTGTTGCATTAGAACGTGAGCAGGCCAGACTCTCAGCCAGCAGCTGCATGGGCCAGTGCACGCATTCATCTACCATGCTGAGAAAAGAACTTCTAGGGGTTTGAAGCTGATTTTATTTGTTTCGCTTTTTACTTACAGAAGTTTAGTCTCATTTTACAGATTACTTATAGTCACAAAACCATTCTGAAAAGATAGTGGAAGCTCAAGCACACAATCCTACCAAATTTCTATCGTCGAAAATAAGGTACCAAAGGTTACATGCTCTGATACCATCTAGGTTTAGAAAGCTAAAACTTTATGAAATACATATTTTATTCAGAAAATAGCTATAACTCATTTGGTATTAGCTCTGAGTCATTTTTGTAAAATAGTTTCCTTCTAACTCCAGGGAGGATGGGATGAGATGAGATGAAATGAAATAATATGAGGAAACTCGTATTTGTGACAGAAGAGTAGAAAATACCTTGGTATCAAACATGAATACCTTTTTTTCCTTCAGATTACTTGGGAAACAATGAGAGAGGGTGTCATGGTTTAACCCTGGCTGGTAACTAAAGCCTCATGCATCAATTCACTCACTCCCTGATGGTGAGACCATAAGGGAAGGACAACATACATGCACTACCGCAAGCCAGGTAATAGTCCCCTTGCAGCTCGGTCTCTGCTAAACGCAACTTAAGGTCTTTCATTTTACTTGTAAAATCTTAATGTCCAGTTTCCTGCCTATTTGAGGAATCACATTCTCCATAAATATATAGTATTAAGGAAAGTATTCAAGCCTCAAAGCCCTTTTAGTTTAAGAGACTAATGTCAAGGTATCATCTATCATGCAACTCCAGATCACCATCTACTTCAGTCTCTGCTTCAGTGGAAGAAAACAAAACAAAACCAAACCAAACAAAAGAAACACCAACAACCAAAACCAACCAAACAACAACCACCAAAACCCAAGTTTCTAGTGATATAAGACAACATTGGTTTCCTCGGAAAATGAGGAATGATGTCCAGCTACATTCAGCTAAAAGGATGGACAGGAGCTAGAAGAGTCAAATGGAATAACAGCTCTGAACTGTAAGAAATTGTGCTACTCGAAATTTTAGTCCAAAATTGAACTTAGATAAACAATTGAATAGTTCCTCAACTAACATAGTTTCTAGAAAGTGCTCTGGGAAGTTGCCCTGGAAGCTTTGACAGAACACAAATTTGCACTTGTTTGACTACTGCTGCAGCAGTGACATGGGGCAGGTTGTTCCATGGCCAAGGCTCCTCTGGAAATCTGGATAGTCAAATTAAAACTATTTGGAATTAAACAAATAGCATATCTTATCTATCTCTACCCTGCAAATAATTTTGTTTTGGTTTCTTAGGTTGAATTTAATATTTTTAATCATTGAACAATTTTTTTTTTTTTTTTTTCCCTTAGTAACTTTAACTCTTTAGGAAGTTGTGTTTAGTTTTTTTTTTTTAATACAAATACAAACGAATGTATTAAATCGAAATGAGGGAGAGGCAGCAGATTGCACAACACTGTCTGACAGAATTGGAGAACAAAGGAATGCAGCAGTGATTTTTCTTTGCCTTGCCCTTTATCACAGCTCAACTAACTCCTAGCATTAATTACGATTTAAATGTTTCTCCTACTTTCAGAGTCTACTCAGGCATAGGGACCACTAGTAAGAAACACTGATTATTGTTTTTCTCCCCCCATTTTTACTAAAAGAAAAAAAAAGAAATGTCATATGCATCTGTTGCTCTGCTATCCCTCTGCCCTTCCACTTTATATACGAATATTGGTATTTTTAGCTACAATAAACACTTTAAGTAGTTCAGTTTTTCAGCCTTCTTGAGCAGCTTTATCAATCAGTGACTTTTATAGGGAGGATCCCAAATGTTGATATAAATGTAATAAGGTTGACAGATTAAGGCAAGAATAAATAAAACTGATACATTATTGCAGCAAGGATGCAGTCAATGCTGTGTGAAATGAGTTGGTGTCCCTATTCTGAATTGGTTTAGGAGACTGAGGACCATGCAGCCATCTTTCTGAGCACAGCCAAGGCCCACTTAACATCAATATTTAGAAATGCATAAATAAATCCCACTAAGATACATACTTTACTGAAGAGACAGGTTAATTGCCTGTTTGTTTGATATTTAGGGCCTATGCTTTTAACTTTATAATGATTTTCAGAATTGTTTGGGTGGAAACGAAACAGTATTTTTATGTTTTCACAAAAAAAAAAAATGCATCTCATACTATTCTAAAGATGTTTAAGACGTTTCTGTCTCACTTTTGAATTATTTGAGGCTTAGATTTGACAAAAGTGTCCCTAGAGATTATTCAACATTGACAGCAACCTCATCTATGTTTACCTCTGTTCTGATAACTGAGGTAGCCTGTATCACAATAGCCCCAGTACAGAACGACGGGTGTTTTGGTAGCTGACAAGTGACAGCATCTCATGGACAACACGTGAGCAAGAGATGAAATTTCATGACAGAAGCTCAGCAGTCAGACAATTTATTCTCACTTCATGGAGTCCAATTTTCTTTCTCATTGTGCTAAATCATTGCCTCGTATTACAATGCTTTATGCCATCTTGCGGTGTCAGATGGACTCCTGGTGCTTGTGTGGGAATCGCTGCAACAGGATAAAGTTGAAGCCTGTCCTTCAATTAACAGGTAAGCTCAAAGGAGAAAAATCGCTACAGGTATTAGCTCTTTAAATACAGACATTCTTTTTCACTAATCAGCCTCTTTTTTACTTTATTCATTATTAATATGGAGCTAGGGACTTTGTGTGTCACATCAGTCAAACAGTCAGGTTCTGACCTACTTGGCTGCTATAATAAGGACAATATTCCATCTACAGAGCACTGCAATAGAAACATTCCTTTTAGCACAGATTTTTGGAGGCAACAGTGAGAGTCTAAAGTGAAAGAAAATGTGTTTTGGTATGGAAATAAATGGATATTTTAAAAAAATCTCAACTTCGAGGAAATAGCCCAAAGAGACATCATGAAAGCTAAGATAAATCATGATCTACCATAAGTTTCGTAAATACTTATTTACCTAAAATAGGTAGAAAAATCTAAAACTAGACAAATGCATTGACACTTTTCTTGACAGATTCATAACCTTGTGGTTCCCAAAAGTTTAATGTTCAATAACATTTCATTAGTGTACTCCAGTGTATTTATTACTATGCATTATTAATACAGATATGTGCCTAGATGTACAGTTTGTAATTATTTTCTCTTTCAAAACATAATAACTTCACACTGAGCTTGTTGCAGCTACAATATTTCATCACTGAATGCTCCTTCAGACACTCTGGGGCTGTGACAGAAATTTGTATTTGAACAGAAAAGCTGTCAAGAAGGTACTGTGGTGCTATCCATCACATTTTTAATCCTGACCATACTTAGATGTTAGTGAAGTTATCTGTCCAGGACACTAAACAAAGACTAAAATTATGCCTTCTGTTCTTACACATCAGATCTGCAAAGTTTGAATGATTTCAATAGGCCTGTATTACACTCTATTAATTTCCTATTAGTTCTCAGCTATGCAAAACCCAGCTGCAGTGTCACTGAGGTTTAGACATGCAACCTTGATTTCAGCATTAAAAAATGGAGCCTGTCACTTCTCATAATTTTGCAGAAGATTCTACAAATGTAAATCCTTTTTTGTCCTGTCATACTTTTATGTCTTTAATGAGTTTGCTCGCTAACAGTGCAGAATCTTAATTTCGTATTCAGAAATATTAACACTTACTATAATTTTAAGCATCTGAAGTAGCTGCTCAATTAAAGTATAATGTACACAAAAGCAATGACATTTAGGGTTTTGATTTTACTCTTTTTATTTCCCCTTTTTCTCCCATTTATGTTTTACATTCTCAAAGGGAAAAAAAAATGCAGTCAAAAACTGAACTAAAAAGTCTAAAACAAAGTCTTTAATTAGGAGCACATTATGCAGTATAATATGATTCCTTAGCTGTTAAAATCTAACATTTGTAAAAACCAATGGCATGCACTTGACAGGCAAATTACACATGGATTACCTTTTGTTAAAATTTCATCACAGAAAATAGTTTAACTGTTGTGGATATGAGCCAAGATCAGCCTGACAAGTACTTTACATGAAAGATTAGAATATTCTCTTCCAGAGGTTTATGCTTAACTTGGATGCATCGACTTTTTGCCACCATTGCTGACCTTTCTGTCTAATCAAAGTCCCTTTGAATTCAAATCCCCAACCTTTTATCTCTCCTGACAGGTTTTAATTTGAAGGCTTGTAATAAAGTCTATTAAAATTCAAAATGTATCAGTGTTTAAAGCTTGGTTCACTTCGTTGGATTTTCAGATATGAAACTTCAAATGTGCTGATTACAAAGACTCCAAACTTTTCATTTTAAGCTTTACACCAGGCTAAAAAAAGCTGTTTGGAGAGGGAAATCAATCTGGATTTTTTAAGTTATAATGCACAAAGATTACATATGTGGCATAATTATAAAAAACGAATACCCATAAGTAGCATTGTACATAGATACGGGGTAAGTTAGGACTGCAGTTGCTTCTGTGATAGTCCTGTATCTGTGGTTATTTTTATACTGCCGTTTCATCCAAGGCAGACAAAGTTTCCATATGAGACAAGATGAATTCAGTGCAAGTGCCTTCAAGACAATCACTGCTGCTGCACCCATGGTGCCCCAGCCCCTTGTGTGACTTGTGGCCCCAGGCAGCAGCCCCAAAACTGTATCTCTCCCAAAGGAAAAGAAAGCTCCTCTGGGTCACCTCTAAGTGTCAGTTCACAGAATAATAAGGCAATTATTTTTTCCATCTTAATTAAGATAATTACTTTTAAAATAGTAAGGTAAGCGGGAGAAAAACGTTACGGAATTGCTGAAACTTGTGATTCAAAGATTTTTCTGCAAAAAAAAACCCAATCAAAACAGAACACAAAAAACCCTCCTCCTATTCAAGTATGTTGTTTCTTCAATTGGAATTTTTCTATTCTCTCACAGTAGCATGTACAAATCCAAACATTATATATCTGATTATCACACATAATCCTACTGTTTCATCAGGCAGGTACTAGCATCAGAGAAGGAGCCGCAAATATGAAAAGAGGATTAAAAAGTAACCTAAAATAAGTTGATGTTACAAATTCTCTTAAAGAAGAAATGTATATCTGAAGTCTACAATGAAATACAAACACAGGTGAGATTTCTTTATCTCTACATGGGTATTAGTTACAGAATTAAGTGAAAAAGTCCTGTGTACTGCTGCCCCTATAAAGAGAATAGGTTAGTCCCTGTGAGCTTGGAAATGTCTCCATACAGATTTCATGGCAAGATAAGGACTTAATTTATTGTCCGTTCAGAGAAAAAAAAGAAAAAAGGCAAAAAAATAATAATAATGAAAAAAAATCTTGTCTTTGGAGTGAATGGAGTCAAATCCAGTCACAAGTGGTGTTCCCCAGGGCTCAGTTTTGGGGCCAGTTCTGTTTAATCTCTTCATCAATTATTTGAACGAGGGGTCAGTAAGTTTGCAGATAACACCAAGCTGGGGAGTGTTGATCTGCTGGAAGGTGGGAAGGCTCTACAGAGGGATCTGCACCGGCTGGATCAATGGGCTGAGGCCAACAGAGTGATGTTCAACCAGGCCAAGTGTCAGGTCCTGCACTTGGGGTGTTGGTTGATACCAGCTGAGCATGAGCCAGCTGTGTCCCCAGGTGGTCAACAGCATCCTGATGTGTATTGGAAATAGTGTGGGCAGCAGGACTAGGAAAGTGATCATCCCCTTGTACTTGATACTGGTGAGGCTGCACCTCAAACCCTGGGTTCAGGATCATCAAGTCCAACCACAACCTAACCTAACCTAACTACAGATATGGTTTAGTGGTTCCACTATAGTTTAATCTTTTACAGCTGCTTTTATTGTATTACAAAAAGGCAAAACTTATTCTCTAATTCCAGCCCAGCAAAATATGCATCACCCTCATCTTGTGCAAGTTAAATGTCAGATGATACAAGGAACTTCTGAAACACAGAATCTAGGACACCCGTTCCAAGGATGCAGTAGAAAACCCAGAAAAGTTATTTGCAATATTATCTTAGATAAATATACAAAAGAGGAATGTCTGCACTCATTTCTCAGTACAGAAATCACTAGGAGGCTGCAGGTGCAAGCATAGCTGTGCTGCAGCAGAGGACATTTGTCTGGCTTTTATTTCCTCCTGTTGTTCATTTCACACATTCCTATTTATGACTTTCTCCCTCCCAGAGGCTGATAACTAAAATAAACTGAGCATCTTCCTTTGCTTCAGCTGCTTTCAAAATACTGTCAGAAGCTTTCTGAACAGAGCCTCCAGACAGATGTTCCTCATGTCCTAATACCATTTTCTGGCACTTTAGTGGAACATGTTGCAAATATACTCAATGTCACCCCAAGTTCAGAACGAGCTGAGCTGTTTATTGCTGAAACAGGTGTTGTAGCTTCCATATAATTTAACAAATACAATTTGGTTTATATAACTTATTTGCTATTTCTTGAGAGTAGCTTAGTTTTGGCCTCTTTAAAGACTTATTGATGTCTATAGTGAATTTGTCATTACTCCAAAAGCTATGCACATCCTTGACCAACAACATGAAAGTGAGAATTTTGCTCAACTTGCAACAAGCTCTAGAAATTATTTTACTCTAGATTTTTTTTTTTTAAATAAAGTTTGTATTTTAAATAATTTTTCCTTACAATCCTATTTTTTTTTTTAATTGAACTTTTTCTGGTTAACAGTAGTTGTGCCTGGTCTTGATAGATAGGAAGCTTCTTACATATTTCAGTCTTTGACAAAGTATTTTATTTTAAAGCAGATAAAGATTTAAATATAATTTTACCTACAGATAAATAAACAAATAAATGAAAGTTGAACTTCAAATTTCAAAGAATTGTCTGTATAAATATGATTACCCTAACCAAAGAGCTTAAAAATAAGCAATGCACTTATAGGCTTAGATTCTGTGGTAACAGAAAATCTCTCAAATCTGAAAGTAGTTTATATATCTACAGAGGTGTAGAATTTCTCATATGTAAAACAACAACACAAACAAAGCAAACAAAAACAAAACAACAACAAAACACACCAACCCCTCCCTCCCCAAACCAACCCAACCCCCCAATTCTGCAGCTCTGGAGTATGGCTTTGCAAGAGCTTGAGATGTTCAAAACACCACCACCATAAGCTAAATATCTATGGCTGCCAAACACTGTTTAGGTTTTACAAATTTCTAGTCAGTCTATTTGACCTGAATTTCCTGGTTATTTGCAAGCACTTATATGGAAAACTCTCATTGCATTCTGTAGACTGGAAGATGAAAAATGAGACAAGTTGGATGTCAATGTTTTAGGAATACATCATCCTTCTGACACATTTCTTCACTGTTTTATCACTTTTTCTTGGTCAACGTTTGTTAACATTACTAAGAAAGCCCTACTGCTGATTCTCACTCTCATTTTAAGTCAGCTTGTATAATATCCGTGTACACAGATAGATGTGCAAACCATTGCTGCCTGATTTGCCAAATATTCTTCTATGAGAAAGCTCGTCCTGTGTGGAGGAAAAGGAGCAGCTCCAACCTGGGTTGCAGCAGACAGGAGCTGAGGTCAAGCACCAAAGTAATATTTTTGGTTTTTCGTGTCTTCTCTCTTTTGCATGTGCTTTGTATGAATTCGTCACTTCATTTAGGAGACAGTTTACTTTCCAAACTTAGAAGGCACATAATTGCTCATTAAATCTAATTACACAAGATTCAAGTTTTAAAGTTCATCCCTAGGAAGAAAATGAAAAGTGGCCACTATTATCTGCTGGTTTTATACAAAATTCTACGCAAAACCAAAGTAGAAGGAATTTTATCAAGTGTGCTAAATGATTTCAGGAGTTGACTTTACACCTTTCAGGCCACAAGGGTGATGTTTCAGAAAACAATGAATGCTAAGACCAGTCTTTAAAATACAAAGTCTTCAGAGACCTCAGCTCCAGGTTTTATCACAGACAGAATGAATTTGCTTCCAAGGACCCATGTTAACATGAAAGGAAAGAGAAGGTAGAGAGAGACAGACAGAAAGACAGACAGACTGACTTGCATACATTGCTCAGCCCTTGCTTTCAAGATAATTGGAAGAATTCGTTTCCAATATTTTTAATGTTCTTTATATGGTTGTATGCAATTGCTAATCAAGGGATAAGTTAATTTTCACAACAGCCCCAGGTAGAAGAAGCAGCTCTATTATTCCTGTTTTATGGATGAAGCACAACAAGCATCAGGTAAACAAAAGCTTTGTTCATTTTACATGCAGAATTTGAGAATGTAGGACCCCATTGTTTATGTAATAGTAGTTTCTGTTACAGCACTTTATATTTTCAGAACTCGGTTCCCAATGCACTACAAGGTGTTAGCGCTCAGTATTTCTGTAAATCAGACCCTGATTATTAAGTTAGACAGCAACAAAATGAAAAACAGACAGTTGGCGACTACTTGTGAAACCCTTTTTCCCTGGTGTGACATACGAGGATTGTGGCAGAGGCCGGGACATAGCCAGCTCCCCAGCTGAACTTTCGGTTGCCTTACATGAGACTTTCTTTTCCTCGCAGTCCTCTGCATCATTCTCTTAACATTCTCCATCTTCTGTAACCAGCAATTTTGGGTGTAATACAGAGAAGATATACCTGTGTGATACAACCTCTTCCCAAGTAACCTTATAACATCTATTGAGGCAGCTTGGCAAATAGAGGTGATGGCCATCCTGTCTGTGAGTCCCATCAGAGCATTCACACTCTGCCACTGATGGAAAATGGAAGAGAGATTTCACAGTAGATTATTTTCATTATTTTGTCCTGGAAAGTAGCTCAGTTCCCTAAAAGGTGCCCAAAATAACAAGTTCATAAATGCACATTAAGAGAATCCTATGATTCTGAGAGTACCACCACAAATTTCAAACACACTTCTGAGTAAAACTGCAATATGCCACCAGTCTACGAAAAATGACATCAATATTATTATCCATACTTTAGGGAGATATTATCATTTTCACTAATTAAGTCAAAATGTCAATGAAGACAAAGGAAATAGACCTTTTTGTTTGGTTGGTTGGTTTTTTATACAAGGTTTCCAGAATCTCAGGGGATAATTTCTAAAACTCAAATGCAATATCCAGTGGAATACTCAGCATGGTTAAAGACAGAACATTAAATAGACAAAATAGACAGAAAATTTTCCATTGAAAGCTGGTTTATGTAAAAGACTAATCAAAATATTCATTTCTTGTTTGTAACTCAACTTGAGCCCACATCAATTAAACCACAAAGCCATAAAATATGCCTTAGTTAAGCAGCAATAAAACACTTAATGAGCCAAATGATACTTTCTAATGCTACTGCTCCTGATTTGCATTATGAGGGAAAACCAAAACCAACCACACAAAAAAAATCAATACAAAATTTGATTGCAATTTGCTGTTGAAATATTGCTTCTCTGCTAGGAGAAAGAAGCTGTAGAGTTGTCTTATGTAGTCTACTGGGTGTTTGGGAAGAAGATAGACATAAACACCACTCCCTTGTCTTTCCGAGTGGGAGCCAGAGATAGGGAGTACAAGCTGCAGTAAATATCAGTTGGGGCAAACATTAGAAAATTATTCTTTGAATACCTCATCTGTAGAACTGAGATGTGAGGCTGGGCCTAACAATTCTAAACCAGAATACAAAAATGTAAACTGCCTGATCCCCAAAAGCTGTTCCTCCCTAACAGTGGTAGCTCTACATACGGAGAATACCTATATATGGGGGAAAGTTTCCCAGGAGCACTGCCCTTGAAATAATGCTTCCTATTTGTGAACACGCAGATAACATCACAGTAGAAGTGGAACGAGCAAACTTTTTCTATTCTCAGTTTCGGTCTCCATGATAAAAGCTTTAGAAGGCACATAAACCAGTCTCTATCTGCCACTCTTTAATTTACAGCAAAAAGCATATAAAATAGCCCTTAGAACATACATGCAGGAAGCAAAATATACTATATCTGAGACACTATTACAATAACAAAGACAAAAACTGATGAGATTTTCTAAATATTGTAAGAGATGTCTTTTGTCAGGATGGAAGACTATTTTAAATCAAAGATCTTTTCAACTTTCCATTACCGGTTTGAGGCTTTGCCAACTCAAGAGTCTGCACCATCTCATTTTTGAAACAGGACCTGGAATGACCACTGCGACTAAAGGTCTGCTAAAAGAGGTAGTTTCCTAATTTATCTGCAGAAGTCTTTCAGAAGACCAAAAAATAATAATAGTACTGCATGTTAAAACATCTCATTTGATTATCTCTATTCCACAGGTTTTTAAGAGGGGAATGCTGTCACAAGTAACACAAGGATGTGGTGGAATGACCTAAAATTCTAAAAAATTTTGAAGTTTGAATTCCCAGAATAAGCAAATCTCAATGGAAACTGAAATCAAGTTGTTGATTAGAAAAAATATCAACACCTGCTTATCTACCCAAGAGATTCCCTTATGTACCTGATTATGGCAACTCCGTGCCACAGGGCAGAAATGGATTAGCTCAGCATGAGCTCATTCCCATTGTAATGGCTAAAGAGGACACTGCAGAAACACCAATGGGAATTCACTAGTTCATTCTGGTCTAAGCCAAGAGGTCATTGGCTTGTATTTCATTAAAATGGACAGTTATGCCAGAGGATATCTTTACAGAGAATTTGTGTTGATGGTTTTCCTTAACTGATTGTGAGGAAGAGATCAAATGATTCTCCTTCAACATTTACACTGCACTTGTCACCATCCAATTTTGGCTCACTTACAAATATGAGGCTATTCTTTAGTGCAGCCTCCTGGAGCAAGACAAGCTCTCCGTTCCTTTTGTATGACTCTCGAAATGAGAAAAGAAGTTTTCTCAGAGGATGCAGGTCATAACTGTGTCCCCTACCATCTGGTCCTTGAAACCCAGTAAAGGAGGCTGAAGATATTGCATTCCAGCAATCTCCACTGACAAACAGTCCCTCAAGGATTGTAAGTAACTGGTGAAGTTTAGAACAACCTCCAAACTTCTTTAAGTAGTGCTAGAGCTACAGAAGTCTTATATTGGCTGGCTCTGTAGGAAACCGTAACCATTTCCTTCATCTGCTTCCCCTTTTACTACAGCTAATCTGTATATATTTGCATTCAGAAACAGCTCATACCTGAAACTTGACTATTTTTTCATGTAATCCTCTTAATCAGTGACAGAGCATTTATATATTTAATTCTAGACTACGTATGATGGTGGTTAATACTTTAATTAGCTATTTACATATGGTAAAAATTACAGAAGTAATTAAGGATATTCAGATTAATTAAAAGCATTAGACAGCATTAAATGCGAGAGAACAGATTTTAATTAAATCTTTCAAGTATTTCTTTATAATCTCTTCTGTTGAGAAACAAACTATAGTAACACAATTGTACCTGAATTTGATAGTTTTCCACTATCATCACCACAAAGTTAAAAAAAAAAGCCAAAAGAGCAGTGCATGAACTTATTCTTCACTGTTTATTAAAAATCCTATCCATACAGTATAACTTTCTTTTCTCTCCATCTATTTGTTTTACCAGTACTGATACAGAATGACTGGTAGTAAACTGAACTGATTGAAATGCTGTCCTAGTCTCACAGAAGCTTATTTATACTTTTCTGAAACATTTGAGCAAAATACCTTTTAGCCTGTCTGCAAAATACTATTCAAAGATCTTCATCTACTTAAAACTAAGCATAGTCCAGAGGGCTGTAGATACCCTGTGGATTGCAACTATAAAAAGCACATAACAATAGCATTGACATGCATTTCTGCTGTTTTAAAGAAAAATGGAATTCTAATTCTTCACTCTTAAACTGCTAGAAAATGTAAAGCAGGTTGCAGAAACCTGTACATTTCATTCATCATAAGGTTATTTTCATGTTGTGACGCTGGGACAAACATCATATTTGTATATCACGATTGAAGAGTAGGGCATCATGAAACTTCTGACTCAAAGCCTTCAATTAATACTCTAAATCAAAAGTTTTTCTTCTTTCAATAAATACATATAATGATGACCTTTGGTGAATGTAAGCGATTATATTAATGAATTAAATAAATTAACTATTCAATTTAACTTTATCAAATTGGTGGTAACGTTTCATTGGTCTGAAATGAATTATTCTTCAAAAACCCCAATATAAGAAAAGCACAGACTTATTTCTGATAGCAATTTAGCTTCCTCAAAAGGTTTCCTCATGCATGATTAAATATATTTATGATTTCACACCAAATCATGTGAAATGTGAAGTTTCATATGGCTTTGAATCACAACCAAGTGGAATGGTGTAAAATGCTGCCAATATTTGCCTGAAACACCACACTGTGACAACAGCAGTTGATCCTGATGTGCACGTGATAAACAGGTCACAAACCACTTACTGAAATAGGTGATTTCTTATTTTACCAGGAGAAAAGAGAAAAATGTGTTTAAAAAAAAAAAAATGGACTGAGCAGCTTTCCTTGAAGAATTATTTCATTGAAAAGTAGAAAAAAAGGTAGTGCTAAACTATATTTCCCTTATTATCAAGCTTTAGCATTAGAAAGCTAAGCAGCAGTTTAAAATTAAAATTGATGCCTCATCCCCCTTCCTTCTCTGATATTGAGTCGCTCTAAGAGGTAGAGTCTCACCAACACAGAAGATCAGAAGACGACAGATCAGAAGTGAAGGATAAACCAAGGGACACAAGCACCGACAGTCTAGGACACTGCAGACACAATCTCTGCTAACTACAGCTTAGATCAAAGAGCCCCATACCAAGTCCAAACCAAGTTCTTTAGTCCAGCCAAAGACCTTGGGAATTCTGCAAGAGGAGAGTTTAAGGGAAGAGAAGGCAAGACAGACCAAGGGAAGAAAAGAATCATCATGGAGGTAATTTTGTTTTTAGTGATATTTCCATTAGCCATTATGTGAATAACGACGTCATCATCTGCCACATTGACAAGAGTGAGTGAAAGCCTTAGAAATAAAATTCACTTTTAAAAAAATCTACAAATATTTGCTTTCCTTATGGCACTGGAAACAAGGAAAGGATGAAACGCAAATCTATGTTAAGTTGTTAAAACTGCTCAGGCTTAAAGACATATTGAACATTGTGCATAGATATCTAAAAAGTAACTATTACTCTATTCTAAAGATTTTAAAGAAATGGTCTGGAAAAAAAAAAAAAAAAAAGACAGACACATCTGTTAGGCATTATCTGGATAGAAATAAATGATTAATGATGTAAAGCTAAGGCGACAGATGGTCCACACTTCACAAGCCAGCCTGAGACATGGAATGAGCTCAAGCAGTTCTTCAGGCCTAGATGGGTAGAATGGCACATTAGGAAGACATTTGCATTTGCTTGAAATGCTTTGTTAATATTTTCTTTATAAAACTCATACATTTTCTTATAGTAGTGTCTGTCATCCTAACACTTTTATTTGATCTCAATATAATTAGAAGATGTCAAGGAAGTGTTAAAAGGCAACAAAATACCCAAAGGAAAAAGGTGAGATGGGAAAGAATTATAATTCTTAAACTACACATCGGTGGAGTGAAGATGTCTGATATAGGCAAACTAGCAAGTTAGAAATGTGTAAAGTTTGGACTTTGAAATGTAGAGAGTGGGAGAATTTTAAAAAGCAGTATATTAACATTTCTTTCTTAAGACACTTTTCAAGGATACTGTTCCAATCTTAAAGATCACTAAATTAAAATGTACTTGAATAATCATGCTACTGTAGCTACATTAGAGACTTACAAGGTGACATATAACTTCAGAGATGAAAACTGCCAACCTAGTTAAATTTTATTAAGGTCGTCACATTATTTGGACATGACTACACTGCAAGCATTGCCAATTAAAATTAGGTCATTAGACCTTCATCTGAGTTAAAAAAGGCAAAAAAAAGAGGCAAAACCACAAAACACTATTAAAAAACAATGAAAAAAAAACACAAACAAAACCCCCAATACAACAAAAAACAAACCCCCCAGACCACCACAAAAAAACCCCACGACCCTAACCACTACATCTAGTAAAAAAAAACCAACTTAAAATTATTAAGATATCTACACACAGAAGAAAGACAAAGGTTTATTTCTACTTCATGCTTCAAATAGACATTATTCTTTGTGGTCTTCAAGACCTTGCACCAAAATTTAAGAAGTTGGGAAGGCCTGCTAAAGTAATTAATGGGAAGGCAAGCACTACCTTGTCTAAAACTGAATAAGAAATAAACGTTTTATTTCAAATATTTCATTCTTGTACTCTGGCTTGTGTGGAAAGGATAAAAGACTTAGAAGAAAAAATTCTGCAAACACTTGGTTGTCATAATTTCAGAGATTAAAAACTAAACAACATCTTAAAGCAACTTCTTATGACAAAGAGCTACATTAAGTGGAGTATTAATCTGGAAACATGAGGTGCTGTTAACAGTGTTTCTTGGTATGTGGGTAGACCAGACACCTCACAGTCACTTGTATTGAATAAGCTTTAATGACATATATTGAATGACTAGTTCTTCTCTGTTTCCATGTAATATTTTAGTATCTATCTTCTTCCTGCTGCACTAAAAGAACTTTATTATAAAGCTGAGAAACCATTTCTTTTGTTGTCAAGATAAATATTGACCAAGTCAGCAAAATAAAAGCCTTGGGTTTTCAATTTGATGCTAGTTATACTGTATGAACATACATATTAGGATGCATCTTCTTTTCATATATTCACAAAATAACTCACTAGACATTTGGCACCACCTCTACTAATGGCATAAATATTTCAGCTATTTTTAAGGATTCTTCCTAGAGAAAAAGTAGAGTACTGAACAGTAGCAGCTAATGACCTTTGATATGCACAGCTATACAATTATATACTGCTAGCTGTCATGTCAAGAGAGCTGATCTCACATTAAAAGCATTCCCAGACAGTTCTGGGGAAATCAAACCAACATCTTACTCCTTCACTGTACCTTTTCTCCAGTTACAAATAAATAAATAAATGGAACACAGCAGCAAGGAGTTAATGGCCATTTATCTGAGACAAAGATATCTCATGATTCACATGCTTGGCTTTACAAACTTGGCTCTGCTTCTGAAGACATATGATGCAGCTGTAAATAGCAGTCCTTGTTATCAGGACAGATCCATATCAGCTCTATTTAATAAAGCAAGAGTTGTAGTTACTTTCTGTCTCTCTGATTTGTACATTTTCTTCCTTCCCAGAGAGCTCTTAGGTGTGCTGCTTTCCTCACCTGGAATCACTCCAGTGCAGTCACTTACCATTTGTTCAGCGACTGGTCTTGAGCTAGTCCCAAGGTTGTAGGACTAAGAAGTACCACCAAGCTCCAACAACTGGACTTTAACTAATTAGGGACTCTGGGGAACAAAAGGGATGCTTTACTTTTAACATTTTAACCAAAAACATCTACCCTCTCAAATAGTTGTCTTACAGGAAATCCTGGGCTAACTGTACCCTTCCCACTGCCAGAACTGACATTTCGGCTTCTCTTCTTCTCTGCAAAGTGAATATTTCATTATGGACCGTTAAGAGTCTGTTCATGTGCTGTGGTTTTGATGGAATTTTTACTGCACTTTCTGTGATAAAACATTTGACAGTGTTAAGGCACTCCAACATTATGATTCAAATAAGGATGTTCATCAAAATTGCTACAATCCTTAAGAAGCAGCTTGTGAAAAGCTTCTGAATATGGTGAAAAGGTGAGGTACATGAAAAAACAAATAACGCAAAGGTGAGTGAATCATCCCTCAAAGGGATGGAGCTCTCCTATGTCGTGGAAGCCTATGCTATGCACCTTTATTCTTCGGGTAAAGAAATAACTATGGCCTCATTGACTTACTGTCATGAAGGCTTTCTCTTTGACCACATGACAAAATAGAGAGAAGAAAAATCTGCTTTTTCAATAAAGTAAAAGAAAGGCTAATCCTAACTTTTCTGAAAGAGGTAGAGGCTGAAAGTCCTCTGGAAACCTTTAAGTGCTGTTCTTATGGCCTTACCAGCCTCACACACAGTGAAAAAAGTATATTGCACTGAAGTTAATTTGTTATTTTTTTTAAATGTTTGGTGTAGACCAAAGCTTGAAACAGAAGCAAAACCTGCACAGGTGTTGCTGACTGAGTAGTAGAAATGCAACCACAAAATGCTCTCTCAAGCCTCTCATTAGTACCGGAAAGCCTGATGTGAAACAGTCTTCGCTTCTATTGCTATGACCTGCCTCTTCAGCCACTTCTTTCACCCTCTTGTCAAAAGCCTTTTACTCAAAGACTTTGTAAATAAAAAACTCCTTCAGCGATCTGGACAATGGTCCCTTTCAGTCCCTAGTAAGATGCACTTTAGATGCTGACAGGCTTTTTCATGCACCTGGAAGGTTTTATCCCTGCTGCCTTTTTTGCTTTCATCTCATTCATGACAGCAGCTTCCCCAAACAGAAGTGAGAGGGCACTGTTATGATTTTGCTTTCGTCACAATATTCATAATATGAAGATGATGCCTGGGTACAGCTAACTTCTCAAAATTCATGTCTAAATGCCTGTGTTGCAAACAACTGCTTCTGTTCCCACACAGAACAGACTTGCCTTGGTTAAAAGGTCCGAAAGCCCCTTACAGGTTCTCACTCACTGATCTAAAGCGGACTCCTCTGTTTCTAAGGACTTTGTTTCCAGAAGTATTGATGCTTCTTAACCAAACATCTGTGCCATTTGTCTTTAAGTGATTATTTCAAGAGTTTGGGCTTTACTGATGGTATTAGTGCACTCCTATTTCTTCAGAAGTAACTGAGTAACTTGCACCAGATCTGCTGCCACATGACGAACTTTCCTGGTCCAAAGACATGTCCCACAACCTACTATATTGTGGCAAAGTACTAATGAGGAAATTTTCTACTCACGAAATAAAAATTTTATTAAAAACAAAACAAAACAACAAAACCACAAACAAACAAACAAAGCCAAACCTTGTGTAACAAGTAATGAAAAACAAATAGCATAATTCACCTGGCTGAAGGTTTGTCACTGTGTGGTCTTACCATAATACAACTCAGTGCCTTAGCAATACTTATTCTTACAAAAAGCTATAACTTGGACACGGCAGCACTCTTATTAACAAACTATCTGTTTAATCTTGTGACTTTTCCCACACCCACCATATGATGAAGTCTGACAACATAGTTCAGCTGCAAGACTGCATGTAATGAGAGCAGGCTGTAGCATCGCGCTGTCTTCCTTGAGGCTAATCACTTTATAATGAGTTTAGTGAAAAGCACCTATGCAATAAGTTGTAGCTGACAGCACCCCAAGGGAACCTCTAAGTGCTAAAAATTAGCTGCCGAGGGATGTTGTATATTACCTTTTTCAAGACAGAAAACAGGTTTCTTTCTGTGATATACACAGTTTAACGTAGACATAAATCAAACAGATGGTAAAAAAATTGTTTGGCTATAGGCTTTATCCTGTTTTCCTTCTTTCACTCTTATGAAGTAACAGATACTTTAAAAAGAGAGTAAGATTAGTCATCCTGCTAGAGATCCAGTTATCCTAATTTGTGACATTAAACTACTTGCAATTAAAAAAAAAAAAAATACATGGTGAACTGCACAGCCTAAGTGAAAATCTTTGCTTTGTCCTCTTCTGAGGACAGATACTCAGGATAGAACTCCTCCCAACCAGATCCAAATGGTAGAATTAGGCCTTTTTTAAACAAACAAACAAACCAACCAACCAAGAAACCAACAGTAAAAACTTTCTATATTGTTCTGTATTGCCAATACATTCATTTGCCAATTAACACAATTAGTTGCTATCATTATATAGCATTTTTCACAAATACTGTTTTCTGGGAAATCTGTAATTCTTAAACATGTTAATATCACACAGCATAAAGCTAGGGAGAAGTTCAGCCCTTTGGATTCCAGATAGTCAGCTACTTGAGTACTAATTGACAGACAATGGAACAAATCCAGAAAACAGTGTAATGACATCTAAAATAATCATTCCAAGCTCTCCACAAAGTGGTTAAAAAAAGATTGTTTTGACATACTGTAATTATACCTGACACAAATATACAGTTAACTGTGAACTTAATTTGCATGTCTACCTACATTCATAAAATATATACCTGCTTATTTTATTTTACTCCAGGTTACCTTTTTATCTTAAATTTACAAAATATAAATCCACAATTATTGGAACTGTTTCTTTTTCTATAGTGAGGTGAAATGTTCAAATGGTAAGGAAAAGATGCTTCTATTTGCACAAGTAAAATGATATTCTAAAATTTTTGAGAACATGATAAATAACTGAATCTTGAATTTTAACTCTTATGAATGAATGATTTGGAATTAATCTATGCTTTCTGTTAAATACTGCTGAGGTATGAAAAAAAAAAAAAGATTTAAGAATTTAGTCTGTTAATTATTCTTTTTCTTTATTGTTTTCAATAAGACCTGAAGATGTACTTTCAGAGGCACAAGAAATCTTTAAAGAAGTCTGGCAACAGCTTAGTTTTCCAGACCCAGAGCATTCAAGATCAGCTTCAAATATTAAATACTGGCTGCTTATCTGAATTGGAATCCACATCCAAACCATTTCAAGTGAGTCATTATATCTAGCGGCCCTTAGGTTGCTTTAGTAATTGGCAACACAGACTTCATTTGGAGACAGGATGAAGTTCATAATTCAATTACAAGGATGACTGCCTAATCCACTGAATAAAATGGACATAAAAGGTAAAATAAACAAAATTCCCACCTCAGTTTAATGAAATTCTTAGACATAAAATAGGTAAATTTAGTCAGCTCGCTCACAAATAGGTGCTGAAAATGTAGATATTTATCACTTAAGTCCAGCTTTAACTGTAGCGTAACTTCAATTTAAACAGAGTGCACTGAGTTACAACTGCGTTGTAGTAACTGAAAACATGATTCATACATGCCTAATAGTTAACACTAGTATGGGAAAGAAGAATCATATTTGAATAATGACTACTATTTGAACTCATGAGCATGCTAGGCAGAATTCCACCATCAGAGTAGTATAAAAATTTCAAAAACACTTCTTATATTGATACAAATTAAAGCAATAATTGTTTGTCTGTTTCCCAGGAAATATTGATTGCTACATTTGATGCTGCAATTAATACTTACCAAGATCCACCAACATTAAATTAATGTAAATTAAATCTCAGAAAGATAGTTGGTGTTAATTTAACATTAGAACATCAAAGGGTAAAAAATGGGAAATAAACAATAGTGGAACTACTTTAATTTAGTAATGCAGGAAGAAATCATAAAATAGAATGAATCACAGCATCATTTCCGTTGTAAAAGACTCTCAGGATCATGGAGTCCACCCATAATCCAACTCTGGCACTAAACCACATCCCTAAGAACCTCATCTAAATGCCTTTTAAACCCCTCCAGGGATGGTGACTCCACCAAACGCCTGACCCTTTCTGTGAAGAATTTTTTTCCCAATATCCAATCTAAACCTCTCCTGGCATAACTTGAGGCCATTTCTTCTTGTCTTATCACTTGCTACTTAGGAGAAGAGACCAACACCCTCCATGCTACAACTTTCTTTCAGGTATTTGTAGACAGTAATAAGGTCTCAACTCAGTCTCCTTTTCTCCAGGTTAAACAGCCCCAGCTCCTTGTAAGACTTGTGCTCCAGTTCCCTTACCAGCATTGTCACCCTCCAAAAATTCTAATGATTAAGCTCAATACGAGTGAGCAGTGTGCTGCTGCAGCAAAGAAAGCCAACAGGATGCTGGGTTGCATCAACAAGAGCATCACCAGCAAAGACAAGTCATCATCCTGCTCTACTCCACGCTTGTCAGGCCAAGCCTGGAATACTGTGTGCAGTTTTGGTCTCCACTACACAAAAAAGATGTGGGCACGCTGGAGAGGGTGCAGAGAAGGGCTACTGAGATGATCAAAGGACTGGGGAGAAACCACAGGAGGAAAGGCTGAGAGAACTGGGCTTGTTTTGCCTTGAGAAAAGGCTTAAGGGAGACCTTATCACCATGCTCCAGCATTTAAAGGGTGACTACAAAGAAGATGGAGACTCCCTTTGTAGAGGCATCATAAGAAAAAGATGAGGGGTATTGGGTACAAGTTACTCCTGGGGAGATTCCAATTTTCCACCAGAAGAAAATCTTTCACAATGAGAATGATCAGCTGTAGGAATAACCTGCTCAGGGCAGTGGTGGATTCCTCAGTGTTGGACACTGTTAAGGTTCAGCTGGACAGAGTGCTGGGACAGCTTATCCAGACTGAGCTTTGGCCAGGAAATTTTGGACCAAATGATCCTTGAGGTCACTTCCAACCTGGTATTCTATGATCCTATGAAAAGTGCTGTGATCTCATGGTAGATATAACTAAAACAGTTTAGTTTCTATTAGTATTTTTAGATTCAATGTGCTTGGTAATTGTTTTACGAGATCCCCAAATTTCAGTTTGAGAAAGGCAAGTACACATACCCACAAGAAACAAACTGACAACTTTGAGATTCTGCAACTTGTTGAAGTCTAATAGTATGCCACGGATCATGGCTTATGTCCCTATATTCAAGAAAATATTTGTTTCTGATCTACTTAAAAAGGACACACTTAGGAATCTAAATCTGCTCCAGATCTGTCACACAAACATGAGGACTCTCAAATAGCGTGTTGTTTCTGATAAACTGTTCCAAAGCACAGTAAACTCTGTCGTCATGGGAAAACTTAGCAAAGAGAAGAGCCAGCCCAAACCTTCATATCAAAGGCCTCTCATTTCACTAGAGTTTTGATATGTACATTTATACATGTTCAGTAAATTTATGTTTAAAATAATTGGTGAGAAGTAAAACCTTCCTACCAGTAGCGTGAGACTTTTTGCTACGTGGGGCATGTGTTCCCCTCCTATAGCTCCTCCCTTCACTCTCTTTCCCAGATCTACTTATCTTGGTCCTAAACACCTTCTAGACTCAGCACCTTAGAGACGTAACTCATTTTCCTAGGTTGCATCTGCAGCAGGCTGGATGATCCAAGTTTGCTTTGTTTCTTTTATTCTTCTCACAGCTCTGTCAAAAGATTACTTTTGTGAAACAGAAGCTATTCACAGCATATACATGGTCCTTGACCTGACAGGTATAAATCTCCCTGAGTAGGGACACACAGAAAAATCAATCCCTACCTTAACACTTTGGAGGAAACAATTGCTCTCCTTCGGTACCAGCTCTCAGTCTTCACTACATCATTAAAGGAGGTGGGAGAAGGTACTAGTTAGACAAAAAGCCTTTTGCTTACTAAAAGCCTTACCATAAACCTGTATTGTTTACTCTCATACAGAACAAAGATGACCAAAGCGCTACATCACAGTCAATATTTCAGTTTCTTACACTGCCATCAATATTATAATTTATTTCATGGTCTGTTTATACTTAGACTGACATGGGTCTAAAGAAAAGCAATTGCTCTGTCACCCTCTTGGAAGTAAGCTTGATACATAAACAATTAAAAAGATTTTAGAAAAGTAGTTCCTTCAGGAGATACATTGGAATTTCCTGAAAACACATACACTTTTTAAAGGGAAAACATTTTTACAAATCCATAGTAAGGTGAAAACTAACCAGGAAATGGGAAAAGAAAAATAACCAACAAAATGACAACTACTCTGACTTTCTGCTGTGATGAAATGTCTTCCAGCAATTAACAAACTTTTTCTGCACAAACTAATGAATTTGGAGAAATATCCAAACTTACACATATATGTTTGAACTAAACCAAATGTATGCATTTAGAAGAATATGCACCATAAACCAATTGGGGGAACTGGAAACCCAACATGGTATTAGAATACCAGCAATCATCACTCACGTTGACACGAGCTATGGTTTCAGGGAGAATATTTGGGGTTTTTTGCTGTATAGAAATGCAAAGTATGCTTTCAGCTTGTTGCAAAAACATCACTAAGGTCTGCTTATGCTATCACAATTGAAAAGGAAGGTTTTCTTTACTGCAGTGTTTTCTACTTCATTGTTATAGAAATGTAGGCTCTTCGATAAATTTCAGTTTTACTCCAGTCACAAAAAACCACCCTTTGAGGACAGTACATACAACAAAGCTGCTAAACAAAAATCAAAACCCCATGATTAGTAGGAAAAAAAAAAAAGTGTTCTCTCCATTGCAGCTGAGACTGTTTGAACATACAACTGCTTCATGTGACACAGAACATGTAGGTTTGTTCACTATTAACTACTTTATTAACTATAGTAAATACAAAGCCCCATAACAGGTTGAATTTTCAAAGAACTTTTTCCTGCTGTCTGTCACTAAATAAATATAATCTATAAATTCCTCCAAGCTTAAATGGCAGGGACAAAACCCACTGTTATAATTACAGGCCAAAGACATTAAAACACACTATCCACTTCATGAATAAATACATACGGAAAATCTCACACTTGTCATTGCTACTGGTACAGCTGCTCTCAGGGGTGAGATAATTACTAGGAAGAAATAGAGACTTGCACCCTCAGCAAAAATGGAAAAGTTTATGTACCAAAAATCAGTTACATAGTCACATATCTTTTTACTGGGAAGCAACGAACAAACAGGTCAACATATTTTGGCATCTAAGCACCTCCCTCAGGACCCACTGAGCAAGGCATCAGTGGCAATGCAACCTCTTTTTTTGCAATGCTGCACTAACTTTGGTATACAGCTAAAATACTGCAAGCATTCGTATGTTAAAAGGTCAAGAGAAGATCTGTTTTTATATGAGGCCATTTCTGCATTGCACCAAGTTGCCTTTAAAAGAGGTTATAAAGAGAGTGACTCCCTAATTTGAGTATACTCCTAAAGTACAGGGTATTTGGAAGATAAAGTGCCAATATATCCAGCTCTATGCTGCAACACTTGAAAAGTCTGCAAAATGAAAAAGTATACTCAAGTTCTAAATCAAGTTCTTGGAACTTCCATTTGCAGTAAAAATCAGATGCTATCATTTAATTTAGATTTTTGTGAAGCTGGTTTATTAGGTATCTACATATAAATATTTGATTCCTTTTTGACCTCCTACTATCAGAATGCCCTTTGCTGGTGTGTGAATGAAAGAAGGTCTGTAGATCTTTTCACCTATTATTTATAAATTCTAATGACTTTTAATAGATGAAATTTCCATCTTTAAAGCATTGTAGGACACAAGCCCTGCTGAACATGCGAGTTCTGATGTGTCCATCCCAAATAAGAGCAAAAATAATGGTATGAACACACTGTTATATACAATTTCTCAGAGGACAGACAAATTAATTGGAATTCACTTTCATAGCAAAACTAAAGGAAGAAATTATGTGAGCTCAAGTCCTGTTACTGTACCATTGAAACTGCAATTTAATTCCTGTTTTGACACCTTGCTGCATGTTTCAGCACCTTGGTTACACCCCAGTTTGGCTCTTCCTTCTCACCCATGAGAAACCAAACCTGCCATCCAGACCATCTGCCAGGGCTGCTCCTTCTTTGCCACGGTTCAGTGTCAGAGGACAGTGTGGACAACAACTAAGACACTTCTTCCCAGAAATCATCTCACAGGCTCCAAAGTTCAAGCATTCACCAACATAGAGCCATGGAGTAACAATACTGAAATGATTGAACTCTGCCTTAGTGCACCTCAAACATAAAAGCATAGAGAGCTGTGATAGATTATTCCATAAAGGATATATAGAAGCAGGCACATGCATTTCAAACACACAATAAAGTGTAATTCTAGTATTCATAGGGGGTTTTTGCCATTTATTGAGGGTATTTCTTGTTTTTTAGCAGTTTGTAAACCACTTCTGAATCATCCCATATCTAAACTATACCGTCAGGAAATAAATGCTTGAAAAAAATCACTAGCTGGCAAACTATAGATGCTTCCACTTTATCCAGTGGGAGAGTTAACTGGTCAGTCATTGAAGTTTATCACCAGAGCCACAGATTTGTGGGAAAGGCTACTTGCATCTCAATTTCTTCCTTGATTATAAGCATGCATGTTTTGCTAGATATTCCATATAATAAAGAAATTCCACTAGACACCTTAAGACACTTTTATGTTTATTATGAGTTTGTTTAAAACAACATCCTCATGACCATAAAGGAAAAAAAAAAGCTGCTAAGGCCTTATTAAATATGTATGACCTGAGTGACAATGCGTTTTTAGTAGTGTTTATTTACAATGTTCCTAATGAGTTAACAGCAATAAGAAAGTTAGCTAGAATTAGCTTTAACTTAGAGCTGTAGTAACAGTGGAATACAGAAATAAAATTAAGGAAAAAAAAAAAATAGACTAACCAAGAAAAGAAAACAAAACCACAACAAAACCTCTATGGAAAGAAGTTTTCACAGACATGCAGTTTCTATTGATCTTAAACAGATTTTTAAAAGACTGTCCCCTTCACTCTTTAAATTGATTAACAGTCATTTGTAAGATAGGTCAAGCTAACATTCTTCTTAAATTATGTTCCTAATGCAGCTTTTAAAAAAGTATTGAAGGATTTTTTTTTTAATTCCATTAAAATTTGATTTATTAATTTATGGCCTCTGAAATGACATAGTAGATAATGTCTATTTATAGAAATGACGTGCAAACTACTAAACTTAAAGGAATTTATTTGAATCTAGATAGATACTGCACATTTATTGACAAGTATTTACTTGGAGCTCAAAGAACTAGCAGGATATCATACTGCTAATCTCATTTTTTTTTAACTCACACTAGTTACTGGGTTTGTTAAAATACACATCCTGTAGATAAAGACTAATCAAAGATTCTGTAGAAAAATCTTACCGCTAGACCATTCCTGCAAAAAAAGAGGATCACAAAGACCTGAATGCAACTTCATGCATCATCAAACTGTCCATACTACCATACAATCCTTTGAGCTCATTCAGTGGGAAAAAAACAATCTTGTAGCAGATTGCTGAAGTAAATAGGATTTGCTGGATTATGTGTTTTGTAGAAATCAAATGTTGGTTAGTTAAGGTTTGTGCCTGATTTTTGTCCCTCTGTCCTTGAATTTAAAGCTTTGATTTTGTATAGCTCTGTGAAAGAAATTAAATCACTTTTAAATTACATAGTCTAAAAAATTAATTTCTGTTCAGAGGATCAGCCCAGGGTCTAAGAAATGTTCTCATCCTCATTTTGACAATGATACAGTTTAGGTAGTCTCTTCTATCCATATCCACTGAAATCCAAAATCAATTTATCATGTACTGTATGTGCACAATAGCTGAAGACTGTGGTCACATAATCTCAAAATATAATTTGAGATACTTCAATGAATTATTCATTTTGAGCCGATTTGATTCTCCCTGTTAGAAGGGGTGTGGTACCAAGAAATAAGAAACTGATTATCTTAAAATCACTTATGTTAATGTGCAATATATTTATTTGTATTAAGGAAGACCGTACTTCTCTGTATTTATGTTCTTACTTAATGTTTATTTATGCTATTACTTAAGAAAATACTACCCTATGTCAAGCTGTTATAAGAAATCACTCTTGCAGTATCAATAGTAATGCAGTTTTCAAACAGAAGTGTCCATAAGGATTTAAACCAATAACAACATTCTGCAATTCCTTTTGTTCATCAGTGTGCATAACAGAAGTTTCATTTGCAATATAACTGGAAATTAGAAACGTATTAGTATTTCTAAGGATGTATATGTCTATGTGACTAAAATGTCTTACACAAACTTGAGGCAATCCACTTAACAAAACTATTGTTAGATTCTGTCTTTTATATTTATTCCAGCAAGTTAAGTCTCTAGAGATTTTATGCTTACTCTGTTAGACACACTCAAAACTAAAAGCTTTTCTCAAAAAATTTGTTTCGTTCATAAGGATATTTGCACTGATCCAGAAACAACAAAAAAAAAGTGTTTAAGAATAGTATTGCATTAAAAGCTTTTCATAGATGATAGAAAAGAAGGGTTCTATTTCCATCCTTTTACTGATGCCCAGTTTAAAAAGACACAACACAAACAAAACAATAAGGAAGATGTTCATTTTATGTTTAGCAGGATTTGAAATGCAATAAAATATTAACTATGTTTTTGTTTTAAAAATTCAAAGGGACACAATGGATAGATATCCTCTGGGCTGTGACAATGTCACAAGAGTTGAAAATCTGAGGAAATGACCAGAATTTCCAGTGTAACTTTGGACAGTTTCCATGTCAACACAGAGTAACTAAGCAATAATCTCTCTTTTCACCTGTTTAAGAAGAAAACATCTTACTGTTCCTGAAACAAGCCCGTTTGCGCTTAAGAAAACTGGTGCAATAACAATGTAAGTCCAAAGTACAGAATAAATATCTTTCTTAGGTTAAAAGGTCTAATTATTTCCCAAAACTTGTTTTAAAATCCAAATCCAAAGATTTGTCTTCTAAGGAATTTAGTGGAAAGAACTTGTCTTTCCATTATGAAGTTTTACCACCACAAAACACTGTTTTGAAAATATTCAGATGAAGGTACACAGATTAGGACGAGTGGCAACAGGCACAGACTGAAACATAGGTGCTTCCATCTTAGCAATCCCATCTTTTAAGGATTTTTTAAAAGAAGTTTATTTGGGTGTCCAACATTTTGAGAAGATTAGGCTTTCAGTAAAAATTTGCTTAAAATCAATTTAAGACATGACTTGTGCCCCCCAGCTATTACTAATTAGATTATTTCTCCTATAGCTCTTCCTTTTTCACCTCTTTCACTGCATCACGAAGTGTAATGAACGCTGAGAAGCCTTTCACCAGTCCATATAAACTTCTGACTTGGTACAGACAGAAAAAGCCAAATATCCATCAAATTCTATCATGTACATAAGAAATAACTGCAAGGAATTTGGCCAAGAAAGTGTCTCATAGGCCCCTTTGTTTTCTGACGAGTTTTCTTCCATATTTACTTTTAAATGACACTGAAAATTTCATGAGGTCTTTCTATAGCTTTGCTACATTATGATTTCTTTTAAGGCAAACAAAATTACAGAAACTTTTTCCCTTCTCAAAAATGTTTGTTTTAGAACTAAAGAACCATGCATGAGAGGCATAAACTAAATACTCAAAAATAAAACATACCTGATCCAGATAAAAACATGCCATGATGAGATAAATCGAAACTTCGAAGGTCATGAAGGGGGAGCGAGCCCATGGGGGCAATAATCCACCACCTTCTGTGTTCATTTACACAGCTAACCCAAACCAAACCAGCACCTGCTCACAAGGTGGAAACATAATGATAATATTACTGTAAACATAGAGCTGATGAGTAGGGACCTTAGAATTTCTCTGGTTTCAAGATATATGAAATGGATTTTGATCGCTATCATATTTTCTTCTTGGGATGAAGAGTAGAAGAGAACAATATAGCTAATATATTCTATGTCTTCTCTTCAGTTCTTAAAAATGTCCTTACCTGTTTTAAACCACACTTAAGTTCCAGAGAGTCTGCATAAATGAACTAATACTTTCTGGGAAAAGGCAATGTTTTAGATCTCTCTAAACCACCTTAGGAGCTCCTTGCATAGACTTGCATAACAGCAGGTTTAATATAAAAATCTCTAAAGTAGTTTGAAATAAAGCTTTATTAAGACAGAATATATTCAGATATAATTGAAAACTATAAATGTCTGATTTGGTTCCCCGGTTAAATATTATTGTATATTTTAACATTGATATTTATATGGCAAAGATTAATATATTGAAAATAGCAAATCAAGTCTAAAGACCTGTCTGAAAAGAAGCTCTCTTTACAGGAGAACCCTGCAAATACACTAAACACACTATAAGCAAAACTGGTTTAGCTGGATTCTAGGATATTATCGATGTCAATACAAAGAGCATAGACATTAAATATTTACAGGAAATGAACTTGTAACTGCAATTAAACACTTTCTGTACATATCAGCACTGGTACCTGAGACTTGTCTCTGCATGGACTAAAATCCTTTAATAATCTGGTTTTAATTTCCTGAAATTAAAGGATAAAATTAATGTTTAATGCACCTTGTGGTGTCCAAATACAGTAAAACTAGTTCTTGATGAAGAGGAAGCCTTGGTGGAGACCAAGACTGAACGTAGGTGCCTGAGAGGATGCTGCAGCCCATAGCTGGAATCTCCTGGGTGTTTTGCATGCATATAAATGGGTCACATAATCATTCTGCTATTTGAATAATCCCTCCTTTAAAAAAAATTAAAATCACATTTCTAATCTGTTTACTATGATCACAAAGCACAGAAGAAAATGTGATTATAAGCTGAGGCTATTATTACTTATCTTTTATAAGTCACAAAACAATAAATTAGGTAATTATGTTAATGAGATAATATTCACAGCCCAGAACTGAAAGAAGTATTACGCAAATCACATCATGAATAGGGAAAGAAAGCAAGAGAAAGGTTTGCAAACCATAGTCAAACAATTATGCCAGAATGCACCCACCTTACTGAACTTTTATTTGAATGAACGGAATTAAATAATGTATTTTCATATTTTTCTAAACATGAAATACAAAGAACATGCAAGCTGCACTGACATTAATTTCAGTTATTTTTTAAATGACTGGAGTAGCTAAGCCGTATTGCTTTACGTAAAATCTACCTAAACCTGCCATTTTCTTCAGTTAAAATTTATACAACAGTGTCAGTACTTTATCAGACGTTCCCTTCCAGTACCACAATATTCCCTCCCATCAGATTCTGCAAATCAGAATAAAGTAAAAGGCTCCTAGGAATGAATGTGAGCAGCAATGTCCAATTAATGAAAGGTCAGAGACGAGAGCAGGGGCACATATGTTCAAATGATGCTGTGATAGGGGGTCACCTGCAAACCAACCTGAGAGTCGAGAACGCGTGTCCCCCAGATGAGCCCGGGGCTGGGAGACAAGAATGCTGGGTTTGGTTTGAAGTTACTGCGCTCTCTCTTCTCTTGCTGAGCTGAAGTACGGGGACATTTTTTTCCTTTTCTCTTTACCTTACAAACCTGTCTGCCACAGCCAGTGAACCTCTTTGTATAATAGTGCTCAAGTGCTTTGTCCAAGAATGAGAAGTGAGGAGTTGTGAACTCCTTAGATTTAGGTAATATTAAAATACAAATATTTAAATAGTCCTTCACTGTGGGTTTCTCACACACTAATTTTTACAGAGCTTAAGAGTTCATTGACCTGACAAAAATTCTCCAGTAAATTACACCACTCACCTAACCTACCCTATGATGTTTGAGCTCTAAAAAGAGAATAATTCAGCTAATTGAGAGTTTAAACTCTCAATTCTTAAACTCTGGTAGCGGAGCTGTGGAAAAATACATTTACTTGAAGGTGTTATTCCACAGTGAGACCAATGAGGCCATGAGCAAAACCATACTGTGGTCCCCTTTAAAACTGGAAGGTCAACACATTCATTTCTCAGTTCGTTAAACCATGATCTCAGTGGCATTTTTAAAAAGCTATGCTGATGAGCTAAGGCTAATTCAAATGACAATAGGAAAAGAGCCAAAGAAAAGTTTGAAACCAAGGAACTGTCTGTCCTTGAATAGCTGTTTGGGTCTGTCAGTAGTGGGCTGGGCCAGCAAAGGAGCAAAAACTAAGGAAAACACATAATGTGTCCCAATGTACGCAAGATGAACAATAAAAAAACCTCAATGCCTATTGGATTTTTCATATGTTAGCACTTGTCTTCCTCCTGCAGCAAAAAAAAAAAGGTTACACCTGGGCCAGCTCAGTCTTTCATGAAAGGGAAATCAGCTAGAATTTACCATTTCTTTAATGTGAGACTGACTCACTCTCATAAAGAGGAGGAGGGGACTGCGACGCTGAGAAAGCTTTTCTCATTAAACTGTCGATTTTGTGTTTCTAAAAGATTGATTAAGCAAGGTATATGTTGATGATCCTCTGAATTTTAACAACTATAAGTCAATTACACCAGCATCCAAGCACAGTTTCAATATTGGTGCTGGGATGTTATCTTTTATATCCAATTGAAATAAAGTCTTGAAAAGACAAGGCAGGAGAGGGAGCTTAAAATGTGAAAATGCAGGGGGCAGCTCCCTCCATGCAGCTGTCATAAAAACCAGCATTGTTTAAAGCATTTTGAGATAAAATGCAACAAGGTCACCTAGAAATCATGACAAAGCATCACTTCTCAGAGCCAAAAATTACTGTGATGGAGTCAGCATTTCCTCCTGCTTTACCTGTGGATCAGATTAACTCTCAGGAGCAAAATATGGAAGTCAGCAGAGAAACTTTGGAGCTCTTTTTGTGTTTTTAAGCAGGAAATGATGCCGACTACTACCAGGGTAAGGAGTTGCATATGTCCTTTAAACCCCTCTTGAGCAAGGACAGTATCCCTGTGCCGTACTAAAACCTTACTATGGGAAATGGAGAAACAAAACCAACAAATCACAGAAAACAAAACAAAACCATCAACACCCTAAAACACTTTAAAAATGTCAGAAATAGCTAACAAAGTTAGGCTGAAATGTTCTATCAAGGAGTCCTTGACATGTGGTCAGACACTGTGAAATTTGGTGGAAAAAAAAACAAAGAAAAAAATTGTCTCTATTCCCCCTAATTGCAGCTTTCTACCCTTTGAATTTGGAAAGCTACAATAACAAAAAGCCAGTGTTCTATTTGTGCATTTGATGCTTCCAGGACTGTAGGCAGAGAGAACTGTTTTATAGTTAACATCTTAATTAGTTTAGGAACCATATTGCAGTTACAATGACTGGGAAAGACATTTATTTTAATGGAGCATAGACTTTTCTACAACAATTGTATCAAATCATAATGTCAGAAAAGTTTTTGTTGGTTGGCTTTAGTCATTTCTGGCCAGGTTAACACTTAGTGAATTATTCTTAGAGAGTGAGCGTATAAATTTCCATCTCATTTCAATATATTACATAAACATGAAAGATTAATGCTGTGCCTAACTTTTAGGGGAGAAGAGCAATATGCTGAATAACATACAGAGTTTTTTTTAAAAGACTGACAATTCTCAGCTTTAATTTACTAAGTGTTAGTGAATTTTATCTACAAAAGCTTGTTTTCTAAACATGGTAAGGACAGAGTGCACTGTTTTACGTTCCAGACTGGCTGCTGCCCCAGCATTATTTCTTACTATAGACATCTATACGATTGATATTTTGCAGAGAGAATAATATACTTTATGTTAGAGACAAGGCAAGATTTTCTTGCTATATATGATTTTGTTACATACACTTTTTGAATAATGGCTATTGTTGTAGGAAAATAGGGAATTAGGATTTTAGGCCTATATCAGTGTTATAAGCTGTGCTGCTAAGGCTGCAAGTCTCAGCTTGTCCCCTGTGTAGCCCTTGCCCAGAACCACGAGTGTGGTTACCTTATGCTTGCTTTGTACCCTTAGACATTGATAAATGCTATTCTTAGGTTTGCTGATTTCTGTACTAGACTGATGAACTATGGATAACAAATGAGACAGGTAGAACTTCAAAGCTAGCCCTGCAACCCAAGGACTTTTCGTTCGGTACTTGCCAAGTGGAACATGAAGGAAGAAGTGAAACCTGCAGACCACTGGGACGGAAGGAACCTGAAGACATTGACAGTGATAGACAGTGATAAATTTTGCTTAGTTGCATAATACCTGTTAGAACCCTATATAATGACTAGCTGTATGGCTGTATGATTGTCACTCTCTGAGGAGGTGATCCAACCCTGCTGTTCCTGCGCATCTTCTACAATAAATACTGCTCAGAGCAACCCACGAGAGTTCGAGTCTCTCTCCAGCACCTTCCTAATAAACTTTTTCAGCTATATTGTACTTTCAGTGTGAAGGCATTAAATCCTTCCTACTTGTAATTAGTAGGCCAAAACAAAAGGGGACCAATGCTTAACACTGTATTGCCTAAAGAAGCATTAGTCCTGTGTTAGAGTTTCATGGGGATTGAAAAAAATGATATTTTATGAGCATGACATGAATAAAATAATTTTATCATCTTCAGATTTAAATTACAAACCCTAATTTTAGAGAAACTTAGTGTTAAGTGTTCTGTTTCAAACAACAGGTTTATTTTCTGCTTCGTCTATATGCAAGATCCATTTCAATATTACTCTGGTTCAACAGCAACTGTCAGTCCAGGAACTGATTTCTACCCACATACTTATCCCTATGTCCCATCCAAGAGCAACTCCACCAGGACAAAAGAGAAATTAATAACAATAAAAATAATACAGAAGAGTACTCAGTGTAAGTTCTGTGCAAGCTCTGCCCCCCTCCTATAATTAAGCTCAGGAACCACTGGCCTTTTCTGACTAGTTTTCTTGAGCATGTATTTGACCTTAAACAATGCACGTCCCTCTAGAGTTCATCAGCTGACACCACACCAGTTTTCAAGTACTTGCTGAATTAAGACCTATTATTTTATCTATTCTGAAAATTGTACAGGGATTCTACATTATTAGTAGTATTTCTTAAACAAGAATCTATTCCTAGAGATACTGCAAAGGAATTTAAAAAGTATTATTTTTAGTATGAATTGCATTCCTATATATATATATATATATTTAAAACCAAGCTTATTATCCTTCAATTAGTTTATGGTCTTAAAACAGTGTGCCCTTAAGCCATATTTGGTGAAGTAGTTTACTGCCTCAAGTTAGTAATACATAAATAATAAACTGAATTAATCATAAAGTATAAACATGAAGAAAGTATAAATAAGTACTTATTTTAAATATTTAAAAGTTTTTTATCTACATCAGAGCTCAAACATTTTAATGGGTGTATGACATTTTATTAAGACAATCTTAAGCATTTAACATGAAAGCTCTTTCGTGAGTTGTTAATATGCTATTTGTTATCAACAATCTTCCATGTCTTAGTGGGAGGAATATTTTTTAATTTACCATAACACAAAAGTTAGTCTAGCAAATACTATATCTTAATCACATCTAACCCTAAGTCAACCTTATGGCAGGTAAATTGGTATTCTGAAGTTGTTACTTATTATGCTTGCATTTCTGTCTTTTCCTCTAGTGAAGCACTAAATTTTCATTATTTTATTTCAGGTTTACTCCAAATAAATTTAAATCTTCCACAGTAAAGCTGCACAAACCCCCACTCGCTAAATCAATTAACTCGTTCAATTTTTAATAGGTTAGGCCAGTGGTATATCGTGGTTTTAAAGCAGTTCTAGAGGCAAATTCTATAAAGATCTACATTTTTAAGCCCCTTTTATTGGATTGTTTCACTGCTGACCTTAGGGACTTCAAAACATCAGATTAGAGCTTGTGAATTCCAGACTTCTGTTGATAAAATTGGATTCCTCAAAGTCTGACCTATGGCAATGGTTTTGTTTTGCTTTGCTTTCCTCCCCAGAGGCAGCAGTTCTCAGAACAAATGAAATACGCAGCAGTCAGCAAATGACTGAATGTACCAAATATTGTCACAACAACACTCAACGTGGTAGGAAAAGGGTAAGATGACAGTTAAAAGGCACAAAAATGATTTAGTGGCATTCATTTTCTCCCTTGTCCAATGGATTGTCCATTGGTTCAACAGCTGATTTGAGGCACATTCTGCTGATAAATCAAACTTGCCTACATTAATCTTTCAAATGAGAGTTGTTCAAGCCTCTGTATACTCAATAAGGTTTCTTTTTCCTACAGTGAAGTCTTGGGGACATTTGAAATACGTTTCTGAGTGCAGGCTGCACAGAGAGCAATTCAGAAAGGGTGAGGTTTAGTTCAGCTGTGAAGCCGAGCAAATCTATTGGGGGCATAAAACTTGGACAACATGGCATCTGCATTCTTTCTCTGTTCAGGAAACACGGCTTCTCGCTGACATGCTAAGGCTGTCCTTTCCAGTGATGGCATTGGGAAGTTATGCATTTCATACTAGGGAAAACTCCTTTTATTCAATATCACTAACAAATTACATTTATTTTAGCCTTAAAACCATAGGCTTCAACTAGCGGAGAGGGGGAAATTTTACCTCCCTACATTCTCCCCGCTGTTTGGTTTCAGGCAGCTGCAATGTAGTTCACATTTATAATTGCTTATCACAGATTCTTTTCAATCTTTTAAAATTCCTTCCCCCAAAAGGTGCATTTCTTCCCACAGAAATATTTCTCCTCACTCTGTATAAATTTAGGATGACTCTTCCTGAATAGCTTTGTTAAATCACTGCTGAATTTCCAACATCTGATACTCAGTAGATGGAAGCTGAAGATGAACTAAGATTACAAATAAAGCACACAGTTTTACTAGGGGGATAATCAAACCTTGGAACAATTTATCTACAAGTGTGCTGAACTCTACATTATTTGAAGTCTCCAAATCAGCGTCCAATATCTCTTAAAAATATGAGCTCTAAGTCAACCAGGGACCACATCATACCTGGTACAAGAGTCATTGCAGGAAATTCTAGGTTTATATTAGACAGCAGAACGGACAAAATTACCATTATAGGGCTATTTAACCTTAAAAACTGTTAATAAGCCCGTGTAGTTTTTGGATAAAAGATAAGGAAGGAAACGTAAAATAGTTAAAGTTCCATAAGAGATACCAGAATAGAGAGGCAGATTTTGGATAAAGCTAGTTTCAATTAAGACCAATTAATCAGAATTACCAAAAATTCCTTGAGAATACACTACTTTTTTATACTGGTGAAAGCAGTAAAAATCTAAATAGAAAATAGACAAAAATCATCACTGGTCTTGAGAGACTGGGGTTGGCATGGAAGGCACACCCATGAACCTTGGTTCATGTAGCTCTTAAAACACTGATAAAACTAAAATTATTTAAAAATTGGTAATCAATGATTAACCAGTAATGACAAAAAATGAGCAGCCAAATAAATAGCTACATATTAAACAGGAAAAAAAAAAAAAAAAGAAGAAGACCTTTTTATGAAGAAACAAAACATCAAGGTAAACCCCAACTTCACCATGGTATCCATGGATACCCAGTCGCATGGAAAGACACCTTAACCAGGCAATAGTATTACTGAAAATTCTGATTTTCTTTTTCCCATACTTCTTTTAGTAACATTTTCGCTTCTGAAGTGCCCTTACAAAATAAAGAAAGCCAGTGACTGATCAAATGCGCACAGCTCTTCGGTTCTCAAACTCAATATATGCATTTACTTGTTCTTTAATCCACTAACAAACCAAATCTGAACCATTCCAGCATCTTGTCTTTCAAGAGATCCTTGTCTGAAAAGTGATTAAGAGAGAAAAAAGCTGAAATGCTGAGCATTGTAACAAAAAAAAAAAAAGTGTTGGCAGAACATATCAGGATAAACACAACTCAGAAAAAATTAATGGACACAAACAGGAGTATGGAATCTACACACATTCCTCTGATCTCTTACCCTTTTCCTTTATTAAACCCTTTTTACATAACCACTATGAGACACTGATTCTGCTGCAGAAGCATCCACAGCCAGGCCGCCCAGCAGTGCCACCAGATTAAATCAATTACTCATTTCCCTAGAAAACCACAGATCTGTTTTCCTATAGTTGAAACAACAACCAAACTAAATTAAACCCACTGCATGGGCAAAACAAGGAAGAAAATGAAATTCAAACTCAGAATGGATGTCAAATGGGCTGTGAAGTTTTAAGGTTATAACCATCACCCTGGTAATACAGCTTAAATTACAGGACAACATAGAGGAATACTTTATTTTCCATTTCTGAACCATGGCTACCACATCTGAGAGGAAGTTACATTAGGTTGGATGCCTCCAAATGTATTTTTACAATAAGCAAAGATGAGGAAAAGCTATCAAAAGATCATTGTCTGCATATGTTTATGCTTCAGCAGAAGGACGCAGAAGATGCTTAATAGTGAGCACATTTATTGCTGTCACAGACAGACATTTTTCTTCTAAAAATCATGGCCAGCACTGATAATACTGGGAACACACAGACTATGTTTAATGCCAGGTCATGACTGAGGCCACTCACCATTCTTAAAACTCTGAGTTAGGAAGCCAGAAGAAGATACACTAGGGATTTATTCGATATCCCATACTTTAGCATTTTTCCTGGTATTTGAATTAGAAGACAAGGATCATCAAAATAGTTCACAAGAGTGAGAAAGCTCTTTAAATACAATGTGACACCCACACTCTGAAGCTTTCCTGTATCTTGTATTTTACATAGAAAGCAATGAAGAAATGAGTATTATTATGTTATTTTTATTAATAGAAATTATGTAAAACTCTCTAGCCAAGCTCCTGAAGCAGCAAATATGTCCTGTGTTGTTATAATTGTTTTCTAAATACATTGTAGTCTTGAGAATCTACAGTAAGGTAGTGCCAATTTGGAGGCTGTCACCTGACTATCAAAATATAAGGGCATAATCCTAACTGAAGAAAAACCGCTATTGCAAGCAAATGCCAAAGTTCATAACATTTCTACCAAACGCGAGAATATTCCTGTTTAGAGCAATCTTTCTGAATGATTCCTTCTCTTGGCTTGCTTTTGCCTACTTGTCAGTGGAAGATTCATCAGCTCTATTCCTTCCTTTGAAGACAACAGAGAACAAAAATATTATGTGTTACTAATGTTAACTTTCATACAGTTGGAATATGTAAAGTTTGAAAAATATACACATAAATGACAATTATTTTTGTGTATCATCTAGACAGCAAATAGCAGTTACTATCTGCTAAAATTAATGTTTTATTTCAATAGAGAAAAAAACCCAATCTTCATTTTCTGTTTTCAGAACTACCGTTTTCTGCAAGTAGTGTTCAATTCAACAAATCACTCAAATATGTGCTTACAGATAAATTGACTTTCATAGGGCTATATTTGATATTAGACGTGAACTTACTTTACCGAATACTGATAATGTCACTATATTACTTTCCTGGCTCATCTTCTGTACCTCCCAGCCATATCACAATCACAGCTATATTTATTTGAATATATATTAGTAATGCAGCACTTTGTACATAAGATATGTTCAATAAAGGAAGTATTATAATATCATTGTAGGACATTTGTTTTACTGGAACAATGTCTACAGATATACATATTAGAACCAACACAACATCCAATCTTTCATTTTTAAGAAACTGAGGGTACATATTTCTCCCAGGCTACAGGAAAATTCAAGTGACTGCAGACACCTAGATGGCGAGTTTCCTATGTAGAAAGCTCCATCCTTTGGAGTCTTCATGGGCTTAAAGGCAAAGCAATTTCTATTAATACAGATGCCAAGAAGAACAACAAAGCTTCAGATACCCAAAATTTTAGATGTTGTAAATCCAAGAAGACAAAATGTTGTAAATTGCCAAGAAGGCAATTCCAAGCAGACAATCACAGTGCCCAATTATCAGTAGTATTGTTTGTTTTAAACATGAATATTGGAGAAAATAAGGTGGTGTTGGTTTCTTTGATTGATGGGTTTGTTTTTTTCTCCTAAATAAATTCACCATTCTGCTTATTATAACTACTATTTCCCTTTTATTTCCCTCAAGTTTTAGTTTGCATTTTCAGTAATATGATTATGAAAGTTTTTGCTTTGCCTCACTTTACTCATGCCAGCTGATAGTAACAATTACCCTAAAAAAAGCTGTGAAAATTAAGAAAAGTTAGAAAAACAGAACTTCTAACAAAAATCCTCACATTGATCTGTCTTCTCATCTTCAGCTGTAGCACCCACCCCTACAGTTTTCCCAGGATTCATATTATTTAGAGTTCTCTCTGCAGAGCTCTAGCTCCTTTCTTTTCCTTCGATTTAGAAAGGGGGCAAAGGAAATATGTTAATGTTCCATCTGAAACAACCGTTTTATCTTGTGAGCAGGAAGGATATAGCTTCAGACAGAGTGTCTTTAGGGAAATGAGATGTTATAGGTGGAAGAAGGGTTGTCTATTCTTCAGTGCATGGGGAGCTGAAAAAATAAATAAGGCTGGATTGAAACCTTAGCCTAAATAAATAACAGTAGGCTCTGGTTTTCTTATACATGCAGCTTCCAGGGCTGTAGAAGTTTTTTCTCACTGTGGAAGAACAGTCCCCTGGGAAGCTGCTGAGCCCCGTGCAGTACAAGCTGGTCTCAGTGAAGACAGAGCAACAGAAGGTGGAGACAGGATGATGATACCCAGGTAGCTGTTCCTCTAGGGTACCCTATGATAGCCAGCACTTAGAACCAGTTCCTTTTTATTCCTCTGTAAGGGTAATCTCACCAAAGTAGAAATACTTGGAGAAAAACCTTAACACAATCTTTCAAATTTCTCACTGGTAACTCCAGAAATGTATTTACTTCTCACAGCAAGGAAGAGTAGATTGGTCAGTATTGCAAGCTTAAGCAAATATATATATATATTTGACTTGACCAGGAAGCCAGTGTTAAATTTGATTTTTATAGTGACAAAGTTGAAAGTGGCAAAAATGGGGTTAAAGAAAGAATACAAACAAAAATGAATTATTTTGCACATAAAAGGTAGTTTCAAAGAGAACATAACATAGGAGGTATAATTTAATCGAAATCACTAGACTATTCCCCACATTACACCAAGTGTTCATAAAATCCCTCTTGCAAATACATAAAATTCAATAAAAATGAATAAAATTCCCCAAATTTTAATGCATTTATCTCCTTTACTATGAATCATAAACAGAAGTTGCACAGGTCTCCGAAGTATCATGTTTCCAAAAGCTAATTACATCCACACCAGATAAAAGAACGCATTAAACACTGCTTTGTTCACTCATTCATTTACAGAGAGAGTTCATTATGAAAAAAGACACAGTCACTGGATTATAAGACAAATCCCACTTCCATTCTTTTCTGCAGTAAAACCTCAATTCACTGGGACTGGTTTGACTGTAGAATTTAATTTTTAATAGGCAGAGACAAATTGTTGACCAGAGAACACTCAGGTCTTTATTAATAAGCATATTCTCATACAAACAAGCTGGAATCAATAAAAGCATAAATACAAGGTTATATACCTAAGTAATTATCTCAAGTGAGTTGGTCACAAGTTATACCTGCCTCTACACAGTGAATATATAAACTGGTGGCTATTGTATACTGTAAAAAAAGGCGTGGGGTGGGGAAGGACATTGAAAATGCATAATTTTACAACTGTCACTCAACACCTTTAGTTCTGCCTTATCAACAAAAGACAAATACCAGTGACACAGGGAATGAGTAGCATGCAAATATATTTTTTTTAATGGTTTTATTTATAAGATTAAAACACTTCCTTTGAGACACTGCAGCAGGGAAGTAGCAATACATGATCAATCATTCAGCACTTTTAAGGGAAATATCTATGTGCCCCTATAGCATAATGTTATTAGAGATATCTGTTTCAGAATTTAGTGCTGGAGTGCACAAATAAAAACATTATTGGACAATACTGCCAACAGATTGCAAGTGTTAATTTTAAATTACATCAGTCCAATTATAAAGGAAACCACTGGAAATGTTCTGTTATTGTTATGGCATAGATACAATAAAGTGGGTTTTGACACTTAAAGAAATACCATATTTTATGCAGATTCTCTGCTGTGCACATAGGATCCTCATAATTAGTTTAGATGGAAAACATTTCCTATGAAACAAAAATCCCTTTTCACCTCCCGGTTTACTGTACTGATTCATGCTCCGTTTCCCAAGTCACAGCATCTACTCTAGTTCAAGGAGACAGTGAATCAAAGATAACACAGGGGCTCTGATTTAGGAATTGTTGTTTTTCAGTGGAGACTAACCTCATCTGCATGGATTAAAGTACTAATGAGCTAAACAGTACTGAGACAGACTAGAGAAAAGTGAAGTGGGATGATATTATAATACCATCTACATGCACTGTAGACAAAATCAAAGGACCTCATTTATTAATATTTTATTGATTGTTGCTTATAAACAATGAAGAAAAACAGCAAATTTGGTGGACAGAGTGGATATGATAAAGCAAACTACATAAGCTGCATACTGCCTTAGCAAAAAATGAGCAAAAGTGAATCTTCCTTAATAAAAAAATGAGCAAAAGTGAATCTTTAAGTAGTAAAAGACCTACTTTAAGAAGTCAGCTCTTTTTGAAGATGCCTAAAATGTCAAATCAGCTAGCTGCATGTCAGTATTCATTGGATTAAAAAAAGAAAAGAAAGTGTTTATGAGCAGTGGAATGCACCAGCTGAGTCTCCTTCCAACAGTAGGATCCTTCCAACCCAAGCTGTCTGAGCAGGATACCTGGGAACTGAGAACGGCAGCGTGATGCTTCTGCATAAGTGTAGCTTGCACAAAACTTTCAGATTCATTTTTAGCTCTTTTTTTTTTCTTAGAGAGAACTACCGGTTTAGCTACTATTTAATCAATATGCAAAACAAGTAAAGATAACTATACACGAAAGTTTAACAAAAGAGTCATAAGGGTTATTTTCTAGCCACTTTGCAGGCAAGGTCCAATTCCACCACCTTTGTTTTTGAAGCCAGACATATTGAAGTTTTTCACTAGTTGTCCTTGAAGTTAGAGTGAGCCAAGCATCTAAGCAAGTGGCCTCATGTTTCAAAATCTCAAATTGCCTCTTTCACCTTTAAGAATCCCCTGCTATTAGCACAAAGCAGATCCTGCCAGACTCCTTGCTGATGCACAGGAGGCAGCGTTTTAGAAACCCTTTCATGCTCCATGTATGGGGGTATGTCAGAATTGCAGTTCCAGGAGAGAAAGAATATGTCACAGCAGGAGAGGGGGAGGCATTTTGAACCACCACAAAGGACTGCATCAAAGCTTGTCCTTTTCCTAGGCACCAAATTAATGTCACGGAAGGAAAAGAGAAGAAAGAGAGTTTCTGAGAGAATGAAGAAATAGTGGAGGACTACAGTAACAAATCAGAAGTTGGCCACATGCAAACCTTTTAGGAGAAAACATTGATCGTAAATCTAACAGTAGGCTGCTGCAGAAACCCTAACAAACATATTGGAAGATTGCAAAGGTGCATGAATGTTCTCCCAATAAATCATTTGTGAGTTTGCTGCACAACTGACATGCTGGGAGGAAGCTCTGACACAGTGTCACCTTTCCACTGCTGCTAGGAATGTCCATGTCCCCATCCCTCCCCCTCATCCCACTTACAACTGAACGTTACTTGCCAAAAACCAAGAGCCTCCAATGTCTCAGTGTGTTGGCAAACCAGCAAAACAGCTTTAAAAAATATCCCTGGCAATTTCTCGATGCTGAAAATGTAGTAAAGATGCATGCTTACTGGTTAGAAAATAAAGTTTATGGAAATTTTGATTTATTATTCATCTTTAATTACTTCACAATGAAGCAATAAAAACAACAACAACAAGAAGGGAAATTAGCCATTAAACTTAAAATGTTTAAAATTTGAGGTGAAGGTTCATTTCACATTCAGTCCTACTTCTAAGCAGTTTCCATGTAAAACCACATTTAATCATTGTTTTTTGGGACCGTTTGTCTGAGACCATTTTCTTTCACAACCAGTCCTATGCTGTTACCCTCTTACTTCCAGGTTTAAGTTTAATTGACGGTTTAACATGTTGTTCCTATATTTGAAACAGTACCTATCTTGTTTTCATAGGTCTTCTGACATACTGGAATAACTGTCACCATCGGATACATAGAATAAAAGTCCCAAACAAGAAAAACTTGTATAAGGGTGTTTAGGCTCTGAGTGTAACGGAACAGCAACAGAACTAGTGACATGCAAAAATAAGCATTGAGGCCAGAAAGCGCTTGCAGACAGACTTAACGCTATGTGGATCATCACTGAGTTACTATTCTATGCATTTGAATAATCCATTTTGGTCAGGTGGTATGAAACATAAATATCATAAAACCAATACATGAAAATCTAATGGAAATGGAACATAACATTTATATGGTGCTATTGCTAATTAGCAAAAAAAAAAAAAATCTTTAAGTCACATATGAATTTATTGCAATTGTTTTCATTAACTATAACAGGATATTTCTATTTATGTTTTTGTTTTACAAAGGTAAAACCTAAAGCTTTAAATTTTTAATTATAATTTCTGTATAAATTCTATTGATTCTATACATTTCACGTAATTTATCCAGAAGGTTTCTTTTAACTGTTAACTTTTTTTTTCTGTGCTGTGTGGAACCTCTAGAACCAGAGATTTCATGTGTACAAACACTGACAGATCCAATGTAAATGTTAAATCTGCTTTTCTGCCAAAGCATTAGTTATGTGTTTCTCATCTTTTAAGTCACTCTTGAACAGTTCACAACAGCTTTCTACATGTGGAAACATCTCCTTCCACTCTAATGGAAAAGCCTGGAGAACATGTACTTTTACCATAGTTCCTAACACAGACAGATTACATCAAATACAGAAACAAGTTACTGTCCCTCTCCATTACCAATACGAAAAAAAAAAGTCTTCATTATCTTCAGAAAGTATCCAAACTGGAAAGGACAGAAGATTCTTTCACCATTCCCTGTACCACTATAGGGGAGAGGGTGAGGAAAATGAGGATTTTTTGGGAATAATAAGGAGAACTCTCAGTTGCAAGACAGAGACGTTTTCAAAACTTTTAACATTGTGGTGTTGAATCAAAACAGGAAATTATAGAACCAGGTGCCCCAATTTGCTCTGAAATTTTCCAACTGCAAAGCCGGGTCTCTAGCTCTGTTCACAAAGCTCAGATAGGGTAACTTTTAGCTTAAGTAGAGGTTTTAAGTTATAAAATGAAAACATACTGATTTGCAGAATTTATACACTTTTTTTTTTTTAATGTACTAGACTTTTCTCACGTTAAGCCTATATAGCCAGACAGCTTATGCTCCTGACAGGTTTAATGCCATATCTTGCAGAGGCAGGGTAGACACAAGGCTTAAGCACCTGCCCACGTAGGCACATCATCTCACAGCAATCCTCTATGATGAACTAATAACATATTCCTTTCTTTCTCTTCCTTGTGGTCATATAATGCTGTTTTTGTTCTAGTGGATGCTAGAAATAAATATTGAGCAAAGCAGTAACAAATACATACTTTTTCCTGAAAATATCTATTTCAATTCCCAAGTTGCCTACCATTTTCTTACGTCTACTGTTTAAAAAACAAAACAAAGCAAACCAAAAGTAAATAAAAAAGAAATGCAGAGGAAATAAAAATTTAATAGATACTGAGATAATTATTTTATAGAAATTATTCTTAATTTTAGGTATAGCTACTGAAAGAATACAACAGGCAGTCAGCTGCAGAAGAATTCTGTAATGAAGAGTGGATCATAGGATTTAAACCCTTACAACCACAACCTTTCTGAAAAAATACAACTGTAACGAAAGAAACACCAAAGGCTTCTGATAGGAATTTTTCAGAATTTTAGATTTTGCATCCACGAAAGTCCCCAACATCTGATCTAGCAATACTTTTGATAGCCAGATAGAGGCTTGTATGGTCTTCCACCCTAGCATGGCCGTGAATTTCAGAGCTTAAAACTGTGAGGGCATAAGCCACCTATTTTCAGGTCTGACCTGCTATTCAAGGGTTAGGTCAAAACAGAGGATATAAATCACAACAGGATCCACTTAGTGCATCTTGGGCAAACCAGAAGAAAGGCAGGGAGGACAGTGGGAAAAAGTAGGTTATTTTAACATTGACTGGTTCTTATCCCACACAGGACACAGTAGTAGAGATAGCTCTTTCCTCAAAAAATACGGTCTCTAGATAAATCTAAAAAGGGGTTCATATGTTCAGCATATGAAGCTTCGCATATCATGTAACTGAAGGTCTAAGAGATTAAAAAAAATAATTGTAATCTACTCTTCAGAGAAGAATAAGAGTCAGCAAGTAGAAGAAAAACCCCAAGACCTGACAGTCTCTGCTGAGCTCTAGGAGTCCAGTCTCTGAAACACAAGCTTGCTATTCATGCCTCTATACACAAAACCTATCATCTTGTTTTCTTATTAGAAATAATAGCTAAAGAAAGAAGAAAGAGAACAGGATATATCTAGCTTGACAACAGATAAATTTCCAAGAAATGTGAGTAGAGGAAAAAAATGAGACAAAATAAAATTTGGATTTCACAATCTCGACAGCATGACTTAAGTTCCCTGTTAAAAAGGCATTCAAGATCACACACATGCTGTTAGAACAAAATAAATTCAAAATTTGCTACATGCAGACATTCATGTGGAACATAACCTTCTGATCTACTGTGTAACTTTCAAATCTGTCCCTACAGATAAAGATACAGCCCTGATTACAGCATAATGAAATTTTTCGCATGAACCACTTTAACATATGGATTGTGAAATACACTCTTATTACGATCAAACTAATTTTTGTAATTTAATAATAATAATAGTCTCCTACAACCCCTACAATTAAAGAAGCCAATGCCTTAGAGTTACAAATATAAAAAACATTTCTTAAGCAATGGACCAGCCTATTCCACAAAAATTTTAGAAGAGTAATCTTCTACAATCTCTTTGCAATACTAATATACAAACTAAAGAGTACAGTATTATCAGTCCCAGTATGCATGTCTAAGTTATATACCAATTATTTTATAGATTCCTAAAAGTACACATATAGTTAATGCAAACAATAAAAACTCCTCAAATAAAATAAGGTGAAATAGGGCTGCAGATCAGGTTTCCAGGAGGTGCAATGCTTTAGACTGATAGCTGCTAATTTCTGAAGATAGTTCAGAATACTCCAGGAAGAATACTTTTGGAAAATTCATGTCTTCATAAAAATGTGCATAAGCAATAAACCCCCTAGATTAGCAATAGAGTATCTGTTAAGTAGTTCATTTTTTATGCCAATATAAAGTCTGACAAAGAGGTCATGCAGAGTTAGTATGTAAGTCACAAGTTACAATCCATTTGTTTCTCTGCAAAGCATAAAATATTTACTGTCCTGTAATATGTTGCTGATATTAAAGAATTCTATCAAAGCCAATACAGATATAAGGTTTTGTTGATTTCCTGAGAAAATACCAGCAAAAATCTTATGTTTCTGTATAATTAGCTAAAACAGCCAATAGACCTCATACGATTATTCAGGCCTCTCTGTTTCTTAGGGCAAAATGAAAAATGGTGCTTCTTCAGGGAGAAACTGCTCAAATATATTGACATTAACACTCCTGCTTTCAGCTTTATGTAACCTCATTAACTCTGCTGCTATCCTGAACCAGGACCAAACTTTTTCTCAATTACATCAAGCCCAACTGAGTCTCAGGTAATAATGGCAGTGTAAATAGAAGAAAATAGCCCCTTTGTACTAAGTGAGTACGTACATATGACTTTCTAATCTAGCAGTCACAGCTTCAATAAACTATTTCACATCAGGATGTAGCAGCAGCTATGGAAGAACCATCACTTGGACAGAGCCAAAGTCACCTCCCAGAGTTTCTAACAATACTACAGGAAGAAGGTATTCATGCTTGGATCAGCAGGAATTTGAAAATTTAGGTATTTCCACCTGCTTTTCAACAAGCTTCTGCTATTTTGAACATTGTTCTTCAGTAACTGTAACCAAAATATTATTTTGCTTAGGTTTAAGTGGTCTTCTTTGTCCTCAAACAACAACAATTTGCAGTATAAATCTCTTATATTGTTAATGCAGCAGCTGTTTACTGCTACTTACTATTCATAAGCAAGTATGTAATATAGTCAACACTGAACAAATTTGAAATTGTTTCAGATACAGTGTTCTACAAATGGTCACTTTCTTCTTTAGTGTGATTTTTAAGGTTGAAGTAAGATTTTACTTTATAAAATTATCAGGCTAATATTATTTGTGAAAGCACAACAGTGGGGAACACTGACATTTCTTATCATTATAGTGCTTATATTATTCATTTTATTAATTTCAAGTAATGGTACTCCCATTAATGTTTAAGAAGAAATGGAATTTTTCATTTCTGCCTGCTTGTAGCCAAATGTGCTGATCAAAAAGCCACTATACAATCAATACCATTTAACATTCTTTCAATTGTACTAGATTATTACTATTATTCCAATTTAAGTTGTCTTACTATCTAGGATATCTTCAGTTAAAGATCAGATAAATGCAGTCCAACTTAAAATTTTAAAATATAACTATATATAAAGAAAAGGTGACACAGCCACATCCATCTTATCTGCTGAGAGTATTTGTGAATGTTACTTAACAATGTTCCCAGGTCTCAAATTTTATCAATTCAGATTTTCTCTCATCTTTACCTATAAAAAGAGACTTGACCTCCCCTAACACTTCAGTCATCTACCTTATAGTAAATGCATCTGGTCTGTCATGGGAATTCAATGGTAGTAAGCCATAGTCAAGCTCAGTTCTTCTTTTCAGAGCTGTGAAAACTATTTTCTTCCAAGCACAAAATAGAAAGATAATCCCAAAGTAATCATCAATAATATTATCAAGTTACAGAGTAACGCTCTTTCCAAAACTCTGGAGAATGGCTCCCTGCTTCTTCCAAACCAGTCCTCACCTGGGGCTCTCTTGTTTGCTCTCAGGTGGTATCTGGGACAAGCAGCCTTTACTCTCTGGGGCACGATCAACCCTTTGATCTTCCTCACAGGAAATACAAACAACTTTGACAAGAAAGATGGTACAAAATGCTCCAATCTTCACACATTCACTTGTTCAGCCTATGGACCAGGAATCAAGGCCAGTCTCATTTCAAGTGGGTCTACTTCTCTTAAATTAGAACATTCAACAAGCTGGCCAACCTTTCCAGTAACCTTTTCAGGATTCATTTTACCTATAATTTGTATTGGAAGAATGGAAGAGGGAAAGAAATTTTGCTTATAGTTCCAAACTCATGCCACAGCATACAATCATGTTCTGTCATAGAAATACTTTTCCTAATTATATAACCTATTCAATATTAGTATCAGCTTTTCCTTTCAACTTTCACATGTTCAAAATCTTTCAAAGGCCAAAAAAACCCCCACCAAACAAAAAACACCACTGCCTTTTTTTGTTTGTTTTTTTCTTTCTTTTTAAGTGAGTTTGAATTGCCTTAGATGCATTTTGACTGACACAGTTAAATGTGTACTGCTTCTGCACACAGTTCAGTTATTTTGATAACGAGACCACAGAAATACTGTATTCATCTTTGTCAGATATAGAAGATCTTTACCAAGTTGATCAGGCCTTAAGTGGTCCACAGGAAGACAAGAAATGCAATAAACAAGCACAGATTGAGGGATTGTGCACAAGGACTAGGATCAATCCCTTCAGTTGCTTGAACGATCAAACCATATCCTCAGGTAGCTTGAAACAACTTACCAAAATAATTGTTTCGGCATGATCTGTGTTATTCAACAGTAGCATTTTATTAAACAGTAGCATTTTATTAAAAGATACCATATTCAGCCATACTTAAAAGATACTTACCATATTCAGATTACAAACAAAGAGAGTCTCCAGAAAGCCTCACACCACTGCATTCAATGTAACCCGTACATATCAAATTTCTAATACCTAGCAAAAGTTGTGATTAATTACAGTCTAGCTGTAAGACAGAATAACTCAGAAATGAAAGGAATGAAGAGATCAGGCATCAAAGAATAAAGTTGGTGGAATTTTGTGACCTCTTCTTTTGTTATTGCTCGTTCAAAGCAAATCTCTCTTGCCCCAAACATTTAAGGACCTTTTGCTCTCCAGCAAGACAGGCATATTATGTACATATGTTCTGGATTGAGAAGCCACTACAGAAATAAAATCTTATAAATGAGAACTTCACCCTCAATTCTAGCTACTTTGTCTAGTATAAAAGGGCACAAAACCTTTGATTCTTGGTTGTTTGAAGTTTTCAATGCAGTCACTAACAAAGACTGTCAGCAAGCTACCTTTTGAGCATCTCATTACAAGCTCTGACAAAGGGATGAAGCCCAGAACCCAGCAATATAAAGTTTCTAAATAATGCTGTGGCTACATAACTTCATAGATAATTTCCCTGACTTGGAGAAGTCCCTTCTTCACCTTTTCCCAATACTCCCACAGGCTTGCCTAGGAGTGAATTTTTACGGGCAGGTGCAAACAATAAGTAGTTCTACAGAAACAGGGGTACCTCAAAATCACCTTTGTTCCCACAACAAAGACTGCAAGTTCTGTGCTTCTTCTCTAACTGGGAATATAATCACAGAGATTTTGAGACCTCGTTTTACAGAAGAAAAATGAATATCTACATAGCTCAACCCAAGGAGAAAGCACTGAATTTTTTAAGTTCTGCTGTGCATCTCGACCATCTCCACTCCCATACACTGGCTAAGTTTGCAGCGTGAATTGCCCTATGCACACTCTTATCTTTAGAAAATTGAACTGGAAGTGTCATGCAAGGCTGCACAAATGTGCTCCAACATCTAAAGCAGACACAAGGGTCCAGAGCACTGAGTAGTCCTTTGGACAACTTCAAAACAAAACTTTATTTAGTTACTAAGCACATGTATCTACATTAAGCACTTGCTATCAAAATAACTACTTACTTCAGCACCATACTTGGGGTGTCGGTGCCCAGGCGCTCACCGTTGGGCTGCGGGTACCTCTGAGGGAGCTGTCTCGCCCAGGCACTGCTGGCTCCAGCTGGTTCCTACTTTGAATTAACAAGTAATTAATTTGTGCCATGGGCTTTTTCATCTTATTTTCTGCCCCTGTCCTGATAAGAAGGGGAGTGAGCAAGCGGCTGGGTGGGCGGCTGCCAGCCAGCTGAGGTCAACCCATCACACATGAACACGGAAGATACGGGCTGATGTCCTTATCATTAGATTCTTGACATTGCACATCTCTTTGTGACCTGTGTACCTATTGCCAAATATATGATAAAATCAACATATCCAAGTTTGTTCAATGCATCATTCCTTATCAATGCTTATAACCATGGAAGTGCTGTCAGGACCCCATATTTCACTCCTTTTCAGCTGATACCGTACTTATTTGGGATTTGTGCAGTTCAAGCCATCAACTGCTCTTTTGTTGTCATCTTCTCAACCTTTATTGCTCAATTCTACATTACAATGTTGCAAATTCTCCTTCACTGCTGCTTTTTCTCAAGCACTTATAGATAATGCCCCATCTTGAATTACAGGGTGAAAGATGGGGTTGGTAACAGATTATTTTAATGCTGTTGTGTTAACAACACTTTGTTGAGATTGGGTGGCTGTCAGAAAGTCACCTGGTAACGGTTTAGTCAGGGATTGCATCCAGAGGTTACTCTGATTTAACAACTACTAGAAATCTTTCTTTACCAACTTTAAATGCTCAGTTTAGTGAAGAAAAAAAAAAAAAAAACTAAAGAGAAGACAATTTTTACTTATCATTAGAACTTCAACAGCTGATGTCTTAGTATCACATTGTCAGCTCAATTTATTGCTTTGTTTTGAGCTGCAGGTAATTCTGATTAACAAAGTGATATCAGTGATCTCAGGAATCACTCCCAAGCAGACTGAAATCAGTGAAACCTGCAGGATGTTTCCCAGTAGATTATGAAACAGACTGTACAAACACTGACAAAGCTCAAGTGACGTTGCAGATCTTGGCAGCATCACAGTTACTTAAGGACATCACACAGTTACTTAAGGACATCACATCAAACAGACAGGATGAATGCACAGCACTCATCTAGAAAGACTTGGAAAAGAGCAAAACTTGATGTTAAAAGTAAGAAATAATGATTCAGAAAGATGAAGCCATAGAAAACCAAACAACCAACCAAAAACACACACCAAAAATACCCCAAAACAAACAAATAAACCCACCAACCAAACAAAACCTAAAACCAGACAGAATCAACATCTGACCATTTCCATAAAAAAGTATAGACAAGTCAGTCTTTAGGTCCAGCATCAGGTATAAAAGAAGCACTTATAGAAGATAAGGTGGTAGCATGAAAAGTAGGAATACGTCTAAGCAAGCGTCTCTATAGACCCAGTTCAGAGTAGTCAGACATGAGCTCAGGTTTTCAGATACTTGGGCACTGAAAATTGCATGTTTGAACCTCATCAGTAATTAGTATCCGTATACATACTTATGACTTGTTACCAACTAGCATAATTGCTAAAAATGTGGTTTTTAATTTCATCTTTAATAAAATTCCATCTTTTCATTGTTTTCTTTATCCTTTCTTCCAAAGGACAAATAAACAAGCTCAAATATTTTACCTAAGGTTTTTTCCCTTCTAAAATAATAGAATAAAAGACATTAGCAGCCAAGAGAATCTGACAATATTGGAACTTTCTGAAAGCAGGTTTTGCATATCTCACTTGGCAGCTGGCAGCAGAATGTGACAAATGAGAATTCTCACTCCAAGCTGCTGGCTGCCAGTCATGAGTTATCTTATTCCTTGCAGTGAGAGCAGTCCACAGGAAAACCAGCAAGCAAATAGGCCTGAGATCCAGGAAAAATACTAGAGAAAAAAAAAAAAAGACAACAACAAAACAAAACACACAACAAAAAACATCAAACCACAATCAGATGATGAATGCAGTGGTACTTGTGCTCTCGATGTTTTACTTAACATCGAGAATTCTTGTGTCACACTACCACAGGTTCTAATGAAGGTTATATAAAATTTAAAACATGACCCTCACTATAGGCACATTTTATTTTTTCTTCTGTTCACTTGAAGTGTGTAAACTTTTAGTTGTTCTTTTAGAGGACAGCAGGCCCTCTAAGAGCCCTGTTTTTCCCAGTCTTTTAACCATTCACAGACCATTGACTTCTTAGAATTCAACCATTCACTTCACACACACAAATCCTACTGCCCCATCTCATAAACTGTCAACTGGTAACCAAGGGAGAGGCCACATAACAGTATTTTCAGAAGGTCATTTCCTTAATGGAAAACACTGCAACAACTTAAAAACAGAGGGAGCTGCTTTCTAAGCAGTCTGGAGAGCCTGACTGAATATTATTTCCTGTATCTTCCTCCAGCACCATAACATTGTTCATCCTTTCCCAGGCCTGTGTTCCCCCTGCACAACACAGACTGCCAGGGGCCACGTTTCCCTTGCTGGAGCTTCGGAGCAATTAGAGTTCATGCTCCGAGGGGGCATTTGAGGCATTTCTTGGGTGCCTGCATTCCTCCCTACCTCCCTCTTCGCTGAGGAATCAGTCTGGCTCCCAGTATCTTGGATCACCCATGCTTAATATTTGTTATCTTGGAAACATATAGATATTTTAATGTTTAGTTCCACTGAAGTTTGAAAAGGCAACAGATAAAGAAACAGCTAGCACCACCACCTATTGGTGAAAAAAGGTAATTTTGGGTTATTAATTTGTATTATATTATGTGAATTTATAGTTGCTAATAGTTCAGGTTTTAGGGCAGACACTGTTTATGCAAAAAGCTGGGTGAGTATGCTGAAGACTAAATAAAGTCCTGAGAATGATAGATGGCTTTTTAAATATAATTTATATATATATATATATACATATATATATATAGAAATCAAGATACATAAGTACTAAAGCTTTCTTTAATAATTTTGTGCAATAGTAATGAAAACTGGGAGCAGGATGCTATATACATGTGGGTTCTTAAGATTTTCTTAATTTTATTCTATTATTTGAATTTACTTGAAGTTTAGAAAGACTTAAGAAAGGTTACTTATTTCCAGAGAGTACCATAATTACAATTCCTGAAAAGGATTTATGACATTTCATGACAATATACAGGAACTTCTCACAATAATACGAGATTTTAGAAAGTAGACTAAAAAATACTGTGCAACTGTGCGGGTTCTACAAATATTTACTCCAATTTAATTTAGAAGAGAAAAAAAAAATTTAAAAAAGCCTTGTGGCTGATCAGTTTTGCCTTCTTAGATTACGGAGCTACGATAGTCTTACTGAGACTTACTGAGTATTAGCCCCTGACATACACAAATATTTTTTTCAGGATTAAAAGAGTAGAAGATTTTTTTCCCTGTGACACCATTGTCTCCCACTTAGCTGTCTTTCTCCTTACCTATCAACGTCTTTAAGAGCAGAAACTCCACAGATTAAGAGACTCCCCAGGACTCTGTCAATCACTTCAGACAGTACATGCCACACGATAATATGCTATTTAGTTAAGCACTAAATTTTGCTAAATGCCATTTATTGAAAACAGGGATTCCTCCACTACTTCCTAACAGCATGAGATATAAGTAAAAAACCTGCACATTTTCCAATGACAGTATGAATATCTGATTCAACTCTGACATGTAGTATAGTATTTGAAGATATTCCTTAATAAAATGTAATAAGAGGCCTTGCAAGTGGATCCTTCCTATAATAGGGATAATAAAATCCGAGATAACACACTTACCTAGACATGCATTAGTTCACCAGTGTAGTAAGTGAAGACATGCTTATAAGTATTGTTTTGAAAATTAGTTCATTTTCTCCATCATTAATAAATAACAATGCTTTTTGAAGCACTTGAAGAAATTTTGACTGATGACACTTGCCTAGGATCCAACTGCTCAGAACACAAACTGCTGTTGCTGATTAAAGCCTTGCTGATGTCTAGTGAAGCTTCTGTATGTTTTTGCATATAGACAATGTCTGAGAAAATAAAGAAACAGAACAAATACTGGAGATACTTATGTTCATTGGCAGTAAAACAAAAGAAGCTTTAAGGCATATTCCTTGGATAACTTTTTTCCACAATAGATCAGTTTCCTTCAGAAGAAAGCTATTCCAAAGAGACAGAGCAAGACATTGGATATTAAAAGTTTCCACAAGTTACCAGAATGAATCAATATGTGAAACGCAGGGAAGAGCAGAGTTGTGCTTTAAATGAAAAGAAATCTTGCTTGGTCCTTGAAAGAGCAAGAGATTTCACACCCTACTACCTTCAACAGTAGACAGCCATGGAACAGTTCCCAGTCACAGTCTTTCCCATCACATGTCTGAATACAGACAATTGTATCCCACTGCAAAAGGTTACGATCTCAGGATTATGTGAGCATATGGTTCCATCTATTAACCAAGGTATCAGCACAGTTTAAAACAGCCATTACAAGTGTTGAAATTTCATTGGACATCATCTATTAAAAAACACCCAGAAGACACAGCGTGATGGGAATTATGCATGCAGATTTCAGATGACAGCTCAGCCACCTATTTCGGGAGCTTATGTCTACTGAAAGATCAAGGCTCTTACAAAAGGCAGCACAGAGTGCCCAGTTTTAGAGCCCTGCTCCCTCACCTTACCATTTGCATGAAACTGTCTTTGTTCCTTGGTCTTGAGTGGTTACAGTCAGTCTAAAGCACACCAGTTTACAGACAAAGCTAAGAGTTTTTCCCCACACAAGTTGTTTTACACATATCTACAGCAAAATTCATTTGCTGTTCTGTTATTCAGTCAGTCTCATGTCCTATCAGTCTCAAGAGGAACATGCAGAAAACTTAATTTCACTGATGTGGAATCACCATGATCAAAACTGATCGCCCCCTCAGAACCACTTGCTCTTATATCTGCAGACAGAACATTTTCAGAAAAATAAACCTCAGCATCTACTGCCCCCACAAACACAACCATGTCTCTCATGCAGGTTTATATATCCTAATCAATCAGGCTGGTTTTAATTAATCCTAATTGTCCTATTAAGGTTCCTGACTAACAACAACACAGCAAAAAGGACTCCCTAAGCAGCATAATTGACTTAATCAGCTCCTTAATAATCCTTCCTCAGGCCTTTAAAATGAACTAACCTCTAGTTCATTTTAATAAGCATGCTGAACAGGAAGATAAAGCTGACTTCCAGATTCCAGGAGTCAGATTTCATCTCTGTAATGAAGAGCACGCCAGGCAATCTGTATATTAGGATCCACAAAGAAAGACTGCACTATGAAGATGGGACAAACTTCCCTCTGGGCACGGATAAGCAACGGAGGAAGTTTAAAGAACTCTAGCTGTATTTTGCCACAGGGAAACATGGGATTGTAATCTTAGACTACAATTACAGATGTTGATGAGGCTTCAAAGGCTAATTGAAGGTACTGTAGGTATTGATATAGTAATGAATTAAAAACCTTAAAAATTAAAAAGACGAATTAAATTAATATATGAAAAAAATAACAAGCAAGTTTTACAGTATTTTCAGTACTGAACAGCTGTATATACATTTAAGCTGTGCACAGATTTACAAGGTGGTGGTAGGAAGCATGCCAAATCCAGACAATTTTGTTCTGACAGTGATTTGTATCTTGCTTTGCGTTAATGAAAAGGGTCACTTTTTCAGTATTTTTGTATGTGCTAAAGTCATGTCAACTCTAGCTATGCAACTTATTCACCACACGTTTTCTCTCGTTACTCTTATTTGCCTAGCAGTAGGAGTATTCCTGTCTCTTTACTGACAAATGTCATGGCATATTCCCAACTTAAGGATATTGTCAGCTGAGGCTTTAGGTCAAGATTTTTCACAACCATTAAGTGTTTAAAAATGCATATGAATCTCAACAGGATTTTCAGAATCACCTGAAGCAGGGACAGCTTCTGTGTTTTGTTTGTTTTTGGCAAGAGTGCTTTGTGGGTTTGTTTTGTTGTTTGTTTTTTGTTTTTTTTTTTAATTTCATAAAACATTCTAAAGCACATAAGTACATGGAGATATATGCCTTCCACTGGCTCAGTCTCTGCATATAATGCATGTAAAATAGGTCTTCATATTCACTCATCATTTCACTGAAGACAGCAAGATCAGCACAGGGTTAGTATGTGTGAATCAAAATGAAGGATCTTAACTAGAATTATGGTGACAAAGTTTTGCTTCTGACCCTAGTAAATATTTATTCATATAAGTAGTCATTAGTTCCTCAAGAACTTGCACGTTAGCTGTATGTTGGAATTCTGTATATGCAAGCCAAAGTAACGACAGGTCAATTGCAAAAGCAACATGTATTATTTTATTTTGGCCTTCTAATGTATTAAACATTTTAAATTATATGAACTAGGTAGCATGAAATAAAGTAACAAAACAAATTAATGGCCGCATTGCCTTTCTTAAATTTATTCATCATAAAGAGTGGAGCATCTTGATGAAACCAAGTTTGGCCAACTCACATCACACAGACTGATGCATTTCCTACAGGCTGTTCAAAGTGCTCTCTGCAAAGATTTGTATGAAAGACAAATGTATTCCAATAAAGCAGGATTTAGAATTAAAATAATACCAAATCACTTTACATCCACCCTGATTCTATCAAGACAACCTTCAGCTAATGTTGGCTTCTCCTTTTTCTCAGTGTGGGCAAGAAGAGGCTTGAGGTACCAACAGACACTACTGCCAATTCCAAACCACGCCAAACAGGTTACTTAGCCAGGACATCCCGTGTGATCTTCAGAGCCAGCAAGATGCTTGCTCAGGGCATGTGGAGCTGCTTCGCTGTGGGAGTAACATACCATTCATAAGCATCCTTAGTTACACAGGGGTCCTTACTCTTCTACTTGGAAATCCCCAACTTCAGAAGGTCATGCCATCCTGTACTCTTCAGGAGATTTTATTCCCCAAAATAAAAGCTAGAGAATGTACAAGATACTATAAAGACAATTCAGTGGAGAGCAGTTTCCTTGCGAACAGTTACAAGCTTCAAAACTGAAAGTGCTGATATTTCAAAAGTTCGTTTTCTAGCAGTTTTGTTATGAATCAGTTGAGGTATTTGTTTCAGTGACTTAATCTAGTCTTAGTATGAGCATTGTAAATTAAGAAATTCTAGTAGATGGAGAGAACCTCTACCTTGATTATCACACTCGAGGAATATGTAAGTGTTATAAATTATTTGAGTCAGAGAAATTTTCTACCCAGTCCAGGAGTCTGTCTTAGAAACAAACAATAAATACAACCAGCAGGAATAATCCTGCCCAGTCTCTTTAGCATCCATTTATACATGTTGTCCATAAACCTAGTTTGTTTTTTGACCCTGCTGATGCTGTCTGCCTCCATAGCCTCTGGGAAAAGCAAATTCCAAAAGCCAGACCATTAACCTTATCTGCCACTGAAGAAACCTTTCCCTCCCTCTCATCTGCTTTAAACTGTTCTCCTACTGTTGTCACTGAGTATCCAGCATTCTTCTGTTACAATAGTCAACAACTCTTGTATATTGAGCTCACAGACTGCCCCTGTAATTTTGCAGATGTCTATTCTAAAGTGCTCTCAGCTTTTCTTCCTTCCAAAGTAAAGACTTCCAGACTTTTCAGTCTTCTGCTGTAAGGCAGCTGATCTGCTCTGTCCTGCTTTGCTGTCACCACATCCAGGAAGACCAGAGCAATACTCTAGATGTCAGTACAACAAGGCTTTATTTTTGGTTCCAAATACCACTGCTGCATCAGCAGTCATGCAGTATTTCACTTTCACCAATTTATTTAGACGTCAGATTCAAGCGTGTGATAGACAATTCTTAAAAGGCCTTTCTGTTCATAGTGGAAGTGCCTACATCATCTCAAACAAAAAGATAAGGACTTTTTATATATTTAAAACTTTTCTCTGTAGCTTATAATGAGAAGACCTTCTCTCAGATTGTGTGTAAAACACATTATGGAAAAAATCACCTGCCCAGCTATCATTACAGAGTAGAACTGACAGAGAGGAAAACTTTTCCATTTCTAGGCTGTAGAGAAACATTTTCTAGATCCATCTCCAAATCAGTCTTTGTTGACAGTACATGGATTAAACAGTCTTTCTCAGGAAGCCATGCTATGCATTAGGTACGTGGAAGGGGGATGAGCAGCTGGATACACAGCTAAAAGCTGCATTTTTAAACATTTAAGCAGAGAAACAGATTTTGAAAATGTGTTGAAGTTTCATAGAACTACTAGAACTTCGAAAGCATAAAAGGCAGCCAGGCTAAATTGGTATATTTCCTTAACTAAGGAATGCAATACGTTATTTTTTTTATCCACAAAGGTAACCAGGTAAAATGTCAGATTTTCTTTTGAGAAAGTGAATAGAAGTACTTACAGAAATGGAGATAAAATCTGAAGTTAAACACAAGTACATCATTCAAAGATAACGATCCTCATATATAAGTATTAAAGGTATTGAAAAATAGAAGTAATTCAGCTATTAACAAGTATGTGCTATGTTACTGTCGTTATCACAAATGAAAAGTGTTTTCACACAAGATCTCAGAAAAGGACATCAAATGAACATCTGAGAAAAGCATGGCATTTCCTTCATGACTAGTTGAGTTCTCTATGCATGACAGACATCTTCTGTGAAGTGAAACTGATAGAAATAATTGGACCTTGGGTGTTTCCATTTGCAGGTACAATAGTTTGTTCTAAAGCCAGGGAAGAGATAAATACATGGATTTCATTTGTCACTTAGTGAGGAAAAGCAAAACAAAACAAAAATCTATCAAAATTAATATTTCAATTATTTGCCTAAATGACAGATTTCTTTCAGGTCTTACAAACAGAAAAAATAATGTTTTCTTTGTGCTCAAAAATCAGTTAGAGAGCAATACCTACTGATCCAATAAAAACAATATTCTATGAAAAAAAACCCACACACCAAAAAAACCAAAAAGCCACACGATGGAAAAACTCAGATTGCAGCCTGTTCTAGAGACTGTGCCAGGTAACACCAGTCAGATTTCAGAATTCCAGCTGCTGTCCACAAACAGTGCACCAATCGAAATAGTGTGGTGTCCCCATTGTTGCAATTGTGTATCTTCAGAGGAGGACCTAACTATGTTATACCTTAAAATAAAGGGTTGCTCATTACAACCAATTTCCCATTGATCTCAGAAAAAGCAGTTGTCAAGGCTATTGAAGCCCCTAAAGCCATATATTATAGGGTATTTGAGCAAAGTTTTCCAGAAAACAAACAAAAACAACACAACCCCCTCAAACAAACAATAAAAAGCCCCAAACACTAACCCAAACCATGCAAACAGTTTCTGTATCTGACTCCTTACACCTCACAACAACATTCTTGACACTTTGATCTAGTAAACTACAGAGATCTTGATCGGTGCCTACGTGCTGGCATCCCGAACTAGCAATAGCTACTTAAAACTAGCTTCATACTGGGAATGATGCTTCGCTATGTTGCAAACCTACATTACAAGGAATACAGTGAAATTCAAATATTATTTGTCCTTCTGATGTACATTTGAGAAAAACATCTCAGTTTAAGCACTTTGCAAGTATTTAATCTTAATCTTTCAAGCTCACTTTGATAATTGTTTCAAACTGATATGACAGTATGATGGATTCTTCTATCAAAGACATTAAAAATGACACAATACACTTAGACTTTGCATACATATAAATTATCAAACTGCTGATTAACAAAGATTTTTGGATGTTGTAACAGCTAATTTGCGCATGTAGCCCTTCTAATACACTGATCTTAATAGTTCACCTGAATTATAATCCTAGTCTGGCTACTCACTGTTGTCCTCAACAAGGTGTTTATACTCTGTTTTCAACTTCCCAGTTTGTAAAATGAGATGATAAATATAGTAGGTTTATCTCATAAGGATATAGAAGTCTTGTTTCTGCAGTATTTCTAGGCCTGAATTTACAGTAATGTTACCTGACCAAAGTTATGGGAGTAAAATACCTGCTGAAACAAGTTCACTGTCTTGCAAACTATACTGTTCTCCTTGAATTAGGATTCCTGAGGAAAACTGCAAGCTTCTGTTCATTTCTTCTGTTTTCCTCCACAACCAAAAAAAAAGTTCTTCAGTGCTGCTCACTTATTTCAAAGCAAAACAAAAAGGAGCATTCAGATATGTGACAAATCAGAATATGTGCTATTGTCAGATGTGTCAGATGCCATTTTTTGACCTAGCAAGTCTTCAAAAATATTGAATAAAAGCTTTGTTCAAGCTTCTGGTGATTTCCCATTTTCTATGTGGTTCTTTTTGTATTGTTTTGATTTTAAGCATAGACTAGCTCTGTTTGTGGTTTTTATTATTGGATCTTATTCATATAAATAAGAAATCTCTTTGATTTCTTTACCTTTTGAACTGTTTTCTAATAGCTTCTTCATGGCCACATTTGCTTCCCTACCATCCACATAAACTCTCCAATAACCCCTCACCCCACCAAAAAAAATAATGGAGGGGGAAGGGTGGGGGGGTATTATTTAGAAGGAAAACTGGTATTTTTCAGAAGTAATGGAAAAAGTAAATTGTGAAACAGAATACAATAGTGAACAGCTAGAAGAAGCAAACAAGTAATCTTCATGACATTTCTTTTATAACAGTTTTTTAATTGTGGTATCTATTCTCTCACTGAAGGAGACATATGCTATCTATAGTGGTCACTTACATATTCTTCAACAAGTCGACAACAGTAATTTTCTAATGAAATAAGGAGTATTTAGACTGTCCCAGTGAGGCTAAAAATGAGTTATCTTACTTTGAAGTGAAAGTAAATACATAAATGTTTTCCTGTGCCCAAGAGCACCACTGAGAATTGAAGTGCTAGATCATTAATTTATATGAATAAAGAATATGTTAAATGTTTCTCTAAAGGTGTTTTATAAAGATTCAGAGTTGTTAAGATAGAAAGTTATTTTTTCCTGTTAGAAAGCTGACACTTTGGAACTTCTGTGGAAATGACTATCCGAAGAAAGATATTAAAAGACATAAAAACAGAGCATTTGCTTAACCATTAGCTGTACCTTGCAGGCAACTCAGCAGAATGATGAACATCAGAGCTTAAGCACATTCTGTATCTTTTGCCTTATAGCCATCATCAATGGCTTTTACCGAGGATTTGTATTTTACTGGCACAGATAGAAAAACATATCATAAAGATGAGTGGCAGATCAACTGTCAAGAAGCTTAACAATATATTGGAAGGGTTCTTTCCAGTAAGGCCTATTAATCTTCTCCCACACTGAGATACTACCAGTAGTTATTTTATATAATTAAGCTTTTAAGGTCTATGAATAAAAAGAAATTGTGGTGCCTCTGAACTACAATTTATCTCAAGCTTACGAAAACAGAGGGAGACAAAACCTCCTGGAGATTAAAGGCAAGAGGGGAAGCACCCTCCTCAAGCAACCGAGAAGTTACCAACTTGGCACCGATTATTTCCATTAATAGATATAGTTCAACCACAGTAGTTAGTTACAGCTGGTATTGAAGGACATTCAGGGTTTCTCCTACTTACATATTTCAATACCAAGCTTTATTGTGTTATAATCCAGCTACTGATTCTACTACCCTTATCTTGAATTACCTTGCAGTCATCAAGCCAAACTGACACAAGGCACCAAATTCCTTTACCCTATCAATAACGGAGCAAAAAGGACCAAAAATTTATTGTAGCACACACAGTTTTTGATCCAAAATCAACATTTGGGCATCTCTTTTCTAAATCATAACCAAATCATAATGATCATAAATCAGAGGGAGGTGCTACTTTGAAAGAATCTGCCTCACCTTAAGATTTCACATTTAAGAAATAATAATCTGTACTCTATACAAACAGAAACAATATTAATTGAGTTTCACTAGGATGAAACTTCACCACATACAGATTGAAACAAAATACATAACATTAAATTTTATTTTGGAATACAGAAAATAACTAAGAAAAATTCATGAGTTATCAGAATGCCAAAGTGATGACATTAATAAGAATAAATGTGAAAAATCTTATCATCTATCTCATAACAATTGACTGCATTATTAATCAGTGACTTTTGTTACAAGGACAAAAGAAAACGAGAGCACCCTCCCGAACTATGATGTATGTCTATTCAGATTGTAGACAACTCGGTTCTTAAACGCTGTCTGAATCTGTGAATCTGACTTCAGTTATCTCTAGAAAAGCACACTATACTATCAGTTCGTTCTCACAATCCTGGAAAATGTACTGCATTTCTGTCTATGTTATGGAAAATTATTGCCATAAAGATACCAGAGAAGATAATAAAATACATACATATGCTTTAAGACATTGATATGGTTAGTTAACTAAAAATTATTCTTTGGGTTACTCAGAATTCCCTGTGTCCTCAAAGGGCACACTCCTTTTCATAGATTAAACGAGCTCATTTGTGCAGTCAATTCTAGATGTTTTGTTCTGTTGTATTAAACAATTAATCTGGAATGGTTCACATATTACATTTCTGCTCCTCCAATATACAGCTTAGTAGAATTTATAAACAATTGGAGGGATGTGAAGATTGTCTATGGTAAACAGCCGTCACTGGAATTTCAGCTGATTATACCAACTCTTAATTCGTTCTACAGTTTTGTGCATTAAAGATTGCCAGGTTAGGCACCCAAAAAAAAGCTGGCTAGAGGATCAGCTCCTTGTGACCCACTGTTTGTTTATGCATCTGCTACTATACTGTATGTACATGACGATGTGACTGCATTTGCTCTGTTATAAAAAGGATAAAATATATATGAAAATGCAAGTTCTTACTGCTTTTCCATTCTCTCAGAATCTTCATTAGTGTTCTTTCTTCAAGCTACCAGCATGTTATTTAGAATGAATGGAACCATACTTGGTCCAACACTCAGTTGTTGTAAAATAATTAGACCCCAAATGCACCCAAATAGTTTCCTAGGCTACCAGCTGGATAAAACGTTCATTGCTTCTTCTGCAGGTATTTGGACTCTGATTAAATACTTTTCTGTCTTAAAAATCCAAAAGGGAACATATTAGCAGAGCAGAAGAGAGGAAGAGACCGACTAAGTCACAGTAACGCAGACCTGATGATAACTCAAACTTATAATTATATATGAAATGGAAGAGTTAGCACAGCATATCTGTCAAGCTCTGTAGTGCAGGTGGGTTTGCTTTCTCAAGATTTCTCTTTTTACTTTTCTTTCTTCATCAGCATATTAATGCTCTTCATCATCATTCTTTGGAAGTGTGACACATATCACATTTCCCATCCTTCTGAGCATACGGTCTGGAACTATTCAATAGCTGCAATATGATGATTCCGGGCTGCTGAGCGCAACTGATTGGCACATTAAACTGCTGGGAGACTCTTATCTAGGGCAGACAGGATTCTTTCCAGTGCAGTCCTAAGGGGCCCTTAGTAATGAAAAATAGTAATTCTAAGTCTTTTTCACCTATCTGTTGCCAGGCATTTTAAAATGGAGTTTCAATAGTTTTTCTTTCCCCATAACCCTTATTAAAGGAAACCAAGTGTAAGCCAGAAGAACTTGGAGAGTTTCACTAGAGACTCTGCAGTTATCAATTTAAGAATAGGTTTTTCAAAGCTTACTTAGCCTTGCTTTTGACACTATAAAGCAACCTCGTGTATAAAAAATGTTAATACAAATAGATATCAAATTAACTAAATAAAAACAGCAGTGTGATGGTTGGTTTATAATAAAAACCCACTTATTTTAAAAGAGATTTTCTGCTTTATTATTGAATTTAAAAGAGTAAATTAAAATTATTTATTTTGCATATAAGCAAGAGTAGGGAAGTCAGAATTAAAGATATGAAATTTACTGGATCTAAAGAGATCCCTTCAGCTACTGTAGCCCCCTCTTAATTGATTATAGTGATAATAAGCATTGTCTTGCCATGAACAATGAATCAGGCACTTGCTTCCCATCCACATTTCTTCAGCTAAAGGAAAAAAATCAGGTTGCAGATTCATGGCTCTTTACAAAATAAGGGAAGGATTTTCTGAGGACAGTGATTGCCTGAAGAATTACTGTAGGAATTGGATAACAGTATCATGATCTAAGAACAGAGCTTTTGTGGTTGACATAGTGGCGATTTAAATGGTTTACATGTATTGCCTTTTAACTCAGTAAGATAATGCTCCACATTCTTTCATCTATAAAAGTAGAAAAACTGATTCTTTTCACCTCAGTGTAAGTTTTATTATGTTTAGATCCTTGAACAGTGGCTGTGTTGTTTCCTCCCAGACGATAATGTTAAATCATGAACAGATATCAGGATGTACAGGACTTCACAATAGATACCCCTTCTGCGATAGTGGCCAAAACTGTAACATCACTAAGAAGTCTTGAAAATATCCTCAATTGCTTTAAATTTTTAATGCACACATTTTTCCATCTTTGAGAACCTTTCTTGCTCTGGGTGCCTCGTATCTCTAAACTCTAAAGACAATAGTTTCTGGAAGTTCTTGAGTTTGCCACACTGTCATGGTCTTGCAGCTTAGAAAATATGGATACAGAAAGGATTTTATTCCATAGGAGTTGGTCATTCATACTACACAGAGTGTTGGAATTTAGAGTTCTTGCTTTTGAGACTGCAAAAAGATTCCAGAGATAATTCCATACAGAGGTCCTTCTTCATAAGTATTGCTAAAAATTGCAATTACTGCCCATTTGCAGGGATTAGCTACTAACATTTTTGTTTGAAAAACTTCTTGCAGGTGAAGCAATAACTTTATTTTAAGGCTGCTAGAAAGAAATCACATGCAAAACTGTTTATTTTCACATAAAGAATAATATTTAAATTATGCCTCACATAGAAACTGTGTTAACATTTGCATTCTTCATGGACTTACAGTTTTTTTGACTTAGTTTCCAATCTTTATGTGTTAACAGTATTATTTTCCTCCAGCATCACTGTACAGTGAGGTTCTGGCAATGTCATTTGTGTTCAGATTGGTAAAACTGAATTTTTTTCAATGGTGCTATGTTAAAGCAGATGGATTTGCTAACATTTGACTCTTCTGGTGGATATTTGCAAGACCCCTTATTTTCATGTTTATCTATAAAACATAAAATTCCTTATTTGGAGAACTTTGTGAGTGGATTCTTGCAGAGTAATCTGCTGTGAGATACAGAGCTGTGGATGTCAGCAGGACAACAGTTTCTCTGCAATAGAAGAAAGAGTCAAGAATGGGTTATTAGTAGGTCAGTGACCACCAGTATAATAATTTGAAGTGGACTGAAGGGCAACTTCCACGTACTGGACACAAACTGTACTCTTCGGGGGGTTCTTGGGGAAGAAACAGCAGTTAAGTAATTCTACTAGACACATTCTACTACTATTAGACATGTAGTACTGCTGTAGCTGCGTGGGCAGGCATTATTCAGCTAAGTGTAAATTAAATTAGCACTTCACTGAATTTATTAATAACATGTTTAGCCAGCTACTGTATCCTACTCTAAATTTAGAGAAAATAGTAATACAGGTCAGAATTTTAGACTGTTTTGTTTCTTATGCACAAAGGCAGATGTCACATCACTAGTATGATGTGTTATTTTTTTCAAACATCATAATACAAAATGAGGAGTGGCTGTGGTAATCCCAAGTGTTCAAGACTTGCAATGTCTGTGGTATGTCCTAAATTTTCCAAGCATCCTTCTCTCCTGACTGACTCTCAAGGGTTGCTGAACTGGCTTTAAAAGTAAATAAAAGACCTGACAAATGTGTTAAATTAGCATTATTGATTTTAGCACGTTTAATAAAACAATGCGACTAAAACTCAGAAGCAAAACACAAAACATTGTCTCTTATGTGCTGAGGAATGCACTTTTGTGGAGAAACTTGTACATTATTAACATCTTTATTTGATGAATGAAACTTTTAATTATTTATAAGACATATTGTAATTTGGGGAGATACTTAAAGAAGAGTGTGATGATGGAAAAGGTCCTCATCTTTTTTGGCTTCTTCCCACTCACATCTCAGAGATGTTCTCCATTTCCCACCTTGACGAGGTATCATGTTCCCTGAATGATTTTAGAAGGTATTCTTCCTTGAGTCAGTCTGTCAATAGCACAAAGTAAGCCTTATTATAATGGTATTTAATTGCCTTTAATTATTTTATATCTGAATTACCGTACACTGCAGGACATTTAAAGCCATAATAATAAAATATCTTATTACAGTGGCTTATTGAAGTACTACTGGGCTTTGACTTCTGGGAATCATTCTCAAGTCCAACAGTGATTGTAAATCATTCTGATCTCCCTGTGTAAGTCAATGGGGATATTACATAAGAAACTGAACTTGTAAACTTTAAAACATTAATTCCTACTGGAACTGCAGGCACTAAATTCCTTCCTCATCTAACTTGGGTTAGACTAAAGCTCCAAATGGAAGGCAAACATCAACATCAGCTGCCAAATCACATCAGCTGCCCACATGCTCCGGTATGTTAAGCCATCATTAAGGCTTTAAATCTGTACAGACTTAAACTACCCACTTTTCCTGGAGCATCAGGACTAGGAAATTGGCAGCACTGTCACATCACAAAACTAATGAAAATCCTACCTTTATCCTTACCAACCCACTGCCCCCCTTGGCCTTTTTTCTTTTTCCCTCCATATTTTGTTAACAAGCTTACACATTTCAAGACACATTGCACTTCCAAAAGACACACCATAACTACACCTGAAGAAGGTCAAAGTGGTCTCCCATAAGGTAATAAACTGAATTAAACAACAGCAAAAGCTAAGCCAGTGTTTTACAGGAACTTTACTGGAAAACAAGACAGACATAGGAATCCCTAGACAGAGTACTAGATATAATTTCAAATAACTGACCAGTGGTTTCGGATCTTCAGATGGTATTTGCAGTGACACTACAGAAAATAAATCAATAAAACATTCTGATTTCAAGGCATTTTTATATTTAACAGTGGACTGAATGTGATAAAGGAAATTCAAAGAGGTGATGCCAAAAATCTCATCAGGTATCTCAAGATGTTGTCTCTGTTCATTACACAGAGTAGTCAGTCAGTGCATCATGTAAATTCAAGTTTATATAAATATTATGCTATCCAAAGACCCTGCTTAAAGGCATAAGGTAGTGGCCATCTAATTAATGGTAAAAGTCCTCTTGTGCAGTTATATAAAATCTTATCTCAGTAAATTTCTAAGATTTAGCAAAATATTAGTGACAATCTCTTCTTACTAGTGACAATCTCATCTGGGAATGTATCTCTGTGCTGAGTTACACAAGATTCTCAAGTATGATAATTAATTGAAATGAAGAATTCCCATGTGGCACCAGATTCACATTGGATTAGAATGAGCAAACAGGTTTCCAGTCAATGGAGTATTTGTTTTACATTCATGTAAAATGTATTCATAACAAAAAAGCACAGACTTTACATAATTTTCACCTTTGTAATGTAAATCAAAGTACTCTGCCTATTATAAAGCCAAGAACTTTTGCTATTCTAAAACAATAAAATAAACACATTTTAAAGTGGCGAAGGTTTCTGCTTCAGTTGAATACTATCTGATTTCACACAAATTCCTAGCTTACCGGGGGCTTCTAATATTAGAGTACATCTGGTGCAATTGGTGTTAATGTGCCAAAATTCGGTACAAGTCCAGAGGCCCATTAATTGTACAGAATGTCTGTAAGCATTCTCTACACATACCGCGCAACCTCATAGAAAGACTTCTGGACTGATTCTTTTCTATTATTACCTTTGTTCAAGGAAACTGTAAGCTTTATAACCACTATGTTCTTTAGATTTTGAAGGGATTGGTGATTTCAAAAGAATTTGCTTGGAGATTTCATCTTGCTCTTGAATTTTGTATGTCCATGTGTGTTTCCCTCAGAAAAAAAAAAAAATAAAAAATAACAAACTGTTTTAAACGTATGTGACATTTGAATATATCAGCCTAGAATATTTATTATTTTGATATGTACCATGTTCAAGTGATTTGAAGATTTTTATTTACATCTTTTTGGCATATTCACACTTTATTAGTGTTTTCTCTCCACAGTTGTGACGGGACTGGCTGCAAATTAATACTCTGAATAGTTTCCTGAATTCCCTTTCCTTCTGTGAGCTACAACTAATTTTGTATGCATTTTGTTTTTGTTAATGTCTTCTTAATTATCTTGCCAATTGCTGAAACACAGCAATAACGGCTTACTGCTACTGGTAAGGCTGAGGCATTTTTTCCCTATGAAAGCGGAAGACACGGTTCCTGGGTACAGCCAGAGATCTCTTGCACATCTGCCCATGCTCTCATACAGCAAAAACTTCTCAACAAACTCTTACAAATCTTGTATATGATGAATACATGATGAGGATGCCATGGTGGTATGTAAGAGTCACATTAAAATAACAGCTGTCTACTGTTCTCTTAAATTATCCTTGCTCTCCTGACTTAGCATTTCACAATGGGAGGGCAGGGCAGGCTTCACCAGCGCACTCCAAAGCAGAACAACAAACAACGCCTTATATGCAGAAGCAGCAGCAATAGGAGCTGGAGTCAGCGTCCAAATACACAGTGACCCTCCTGCTCCACAACACCCGGGTTTGGGGTTTTCCACAGCTCAGCTGTTCAACACAACTCAGTAGTTCCGGTACCATGGATTTCGGGAAAGGCCATTGCTGAACTTTAAATATGGCTTTTCCTTGAAAAATGTGGTAAAGACAAAAAGTGCTTTCACCGAAATGCAAGATGCAACGCATTTACTGCGAGTGCTCTGCGTGTAATCACTCTTTGCGCTTTCTGTTGGGAAATCATTACACTTGACGATTCTTTTGTCATTTTCATTCATTTTTCAAATAAGTGATGCAGCAAGACTTGAAGATGCTGAAACAGTGTGTGCTGCACAGGCTCAGAAAGCAACAGGCGATTTAAAAAAATCTGCAAAATGTATATGCAAAAAAACCCTAGAAGGATGGCTACTTTTAGTGCATATATTTGCACTAATGCATATATTTGTATAATTCAACATGTATCCACAGCTGTCCTATATTTCTGAGTTTAAATCACTTGGTTTACAAACCAGATTATCAGCTGATAAAAATACTGACAGTTATATTGATTTCTTAGAGCTAATTTTATTTAAACCGGTCCAGAAACATAGTTCTACAGATGTCACTGTAAAGTCATTTGTGTGGTACTAAATGTGCAGCAGTACAAAAATCACAAGTACCTACCCTCTATTTTTACATATTTCCTCTTGCCTTGGAAAACTGAAGAAACAGAAGCTGCGGTTTCACATGTCATATTTTGAAAGAAAACATCAGAGTGAGTCAAGAAAAAGCATTTTTCTGCTCCAAATCCTGACACTTCACAATTGCAGAATGTAAAGAAGTCCTAGTGTTCCTGCTGAGCTGTCTGCACTCATCAGACACTGAATTGACCTGTCCCCTCTTCTGTAGATTCAGTTTACCAAGGGGATGCAAAATGAGAGAGAAAAGGAGAAGAGAAGGAGGAATTGAAGCACAGCTTCATACCATCTCTGTCATTAAAATGGCCCAATAATTCCAGTATTATTAAAACGTGAATGCAAAACACCAAGTAATGATGTGGGATTCCAATGCTACCTGATCTAAGATCCAACACTGCCATAGCAATATATCCATGCAGCTCACACAGTACATCACAAATTGAATGTCCCTTATATAGTATGCAAAAGAAAAAATTACCAAGTGATAACTTCCTATCTACTTTCTTCAAGATTCACCCTTCTTTTCTCTCTTCTTACAAACTCTTGTTAAAATTTCACCCTGCTTTTGAGAAAGATGAATTGTATCTGAAGCCACTAATAAATAAAAGTACACATATAAATTTCATCGGGTACTCAGAGACAGAAGTGCACTTACACATGAATTTATTAGCAATACAGAACTCTCATCACACCAATTACTATTCCATTTTCACCTGCCTAAAGGGGCATTGGCATTAATATTACTTACTGATTATAAGCACCCCAGGCTGTAGGTAATCGTTGTTTTTGTTATTTCAAACCTCTGGATCTGATCTCACCTAATACCAAGAGCTTCTGAAAGGTGCTATGTCTTCAGTTCACATAGACTTTGATAGAAAAAGGGGACAGCTGAACTAGAACCATTTTCAATGCATATTTTAAAATGCATATTAATTTTTTAACCCACAATTTTATGCACTTGTTGGTGTAGTCGAGCAAACATAAGAAAGCATAATTTGGACACTTCATAATCTCTAAAATGGTTGTATTTGTTATAACAAATGCAACGTTTTTCATCTGAGTATTGTAAAGTCCTTTTACAAAAGCCTGATCATTCAAGTTTCACAAATGGAGAAGCAGCAATAAAGACAGGTTAATTTGCTGTTAAGTACATAGAATAGTTGAGACTAAACAATTTGACTTTGTTTTGTTCTGGAAGATTAGAATGACCTTCCCTGTTCTAGAAGTAGTCCTCCAGGTACTATTTGTGGCACAAAAGATTTCAAATAATACATCGTGGAGAAGCAGTATTCTTCTGGCACCACTAAAATCTTTATTGTCTTCCTTTATTTTAGGTTAGACATCAGTCAACATTACTTTTACTTTCACTTCTAATGTATGTATTTATTTCTTGCCCTGATTCTGTCTTGGTTACACTTAAATCCTTATGACTCCCATTAGTAGGGATGGAATTGTTTAATTGCACCGCAGTTTATTGGATTTTATGTTTAAATATAATTCAACTATCTCTATGTTTGTTTCCACTGCAGTGAGATAATGAATTTCAACACCTGGAAAGTAATTTTCATTTAGAAATGAGCTCACGGCAGTTGATGATCCAGTTCAGAAATGTGTTTGTTGAGGGGTGGGAGAGCCACAACAGAATGCATCATTATCTTATTAATGAGAAAAAAACCCAAGCAGGTGTTGAATACTCACTGACCTTAAAAAGGAAAATGTAATGAGCAGCTGCCAGGTGTAAAATTCTACTTTGCAGCACAAACTTTACCCCAAAAGGTAAAAGACAAACTCCAGAAAGGTAGCATTAGAAACCAATATTTTAAAGGTGTGTGACGGATGAGGAAGGTAGATGAATATTAAAACCTAATTCAAATGGGTTAGAAAGTGACACTTGACAATGTCTAAAGGATACTAATCATCTACATAGCTTTTTTTAAGTTCAGTTCTCAGTATGAAATTCGAGTGACCCAACAATAAATCCTCTAATTCTTATGAGAGGAAAATGACCATTGGGAACCTTATACTAATTATATATCAAGAGTTCAGACACTGATATCTGAAAGAGTCATTAAGGAACAGTTAAGTGAAATAACCGCATTTCTAGATGCTTTCATATTTATTTGCAGATACAGCAGGGGACAAGGACACTGTTAACAAGAGCTTCTATTTATGAGCATTTTGCATTTCAGTACAAAATAAAAGGGCAGAAAAGCACATGAAACCATAGCAGTGACACATCTGTCCTGACAAGCCCACAATGGAGCATCACAGACCCCTCTGGCCAGCGGAGCCCTTCAGTGTCAACCAAGCTTCAGAATCACAAGCAGCCTGGTTAGGAAGATAAGAGCCAGAGGTGATTGTTAGAGATCAGGGTCTTTAAGCTTGTTCACTCTTTGTGAAAGAGGCAGTGAAGTGCATCAAAAGAATTAAAACATTTCTTCTTTACCTTGTCAGGTCACCTCTTCTCTTGATTCTAGAAAAGATAATCCAGGAACATCAATCTGCTGCATTCCAATTAGAATAAAGTTTTCCTTATTTTCACTGCCTTAGAAGAAGAGCTAGGCAAGGTTCCCTCATACAGCGTTTCTCTAATGGCACCTACATCATACACCCTTGAGTATTTCACATCTGGTACTTCATTTTTCCTACCCGCTCTTTCCAGCTGTGGCTGTCAGGAATTTACACTTGGAAAGAGCTGTGAGTTTAGGACAATAAGCATCCTTGGGTATGCAAGTAATAGTTTACAGGAGAAGCCAGGTACCTTTCCTGCAGTAAGGCAAGGCAATGGGAAGACTGTCAGGTCCCTGCTGAGGGAACAAGCATGGATGCCATCAGGGACAAGGATTGTTCTGTTGTTCAGAAAAGAAATCAAAAGTTTTCTTCATTACATATGAGGTTTCAGTCCTTCTGCTTTATAAGGGTTTGAGTTTAATTTTAATGTGAAAGAAAGACACAAGTCCTTTCTAGTGATCATAAGGTATTAAGACAGTTTGTATGCAGTGTCTCTGCCTCAGTGCATTTAGAGAGCCAGAGCCCTCCGTTTCCATCTGTCAGGAACGAGGGGTGCATGCAGGTGCCCATTTCAGGGGAATTTGGGATTCAGCAGAATTCATCGTAAAAACAGGTGGCATTGTTAGGCTGTGGGGCTGTTTGCTAATTTAAGAGGCCCATAACCTAGCTAGAGCTCATTAGATTCCAAAAGTGATGATCAGGGTTCCTCTGGGCTCATATCTAGGTTTAGCCTTCCAAGGAAGAAAAAAACCTAAGCTCAGAGCTTGCACTGCAGCTACAGTTATCTAATATCATCAGTAGCATTTTATAGGGAAAGGGGAGGGGCAGTGCTAATGTACAGTCATAAAATATGATTTCATTTTGAATGTTTGCCATGTTTGAGTGAAATTTTCACTCTTGCTTCAACATGTAAAAAACAATTTACTTTGTCATGATGGAAGTAACAGTGTTGCTCCAAGTAAAAAAGGATTTAACAGAAAAAGGATTAACAAGTAGTTTTTGTTCTCGAGTTTTCTCCCTGTATTTAATAAAATATGTGCATAGCACCAGAAATGTCATTTGTCTATTGTCAATAAAATACAGTAACAAGGTAAACTTTAAAAAGGATTAATGATCCAAAAGTATCATAGTTTCACAAGCTAATCATTTGTGACAAGTATAATGTATTGACCAGTAAAATGCCCCAAGGTTTCATATTCAATCCAATATTTAATATATTTAATAACAGCAGTGGAAATGAACAGTGAGGCAGCAGTATTTGCAAATAATAGATTCAATTCAGAGAAAGCTGTGAAGAGTTCTGGGGGGATTTTGCCACGCTGTATGAATAGGCAATGGACGAAGTGCAAAGGGAAGGAAAGAATTTAAACCATTTGCGCTCCTTACAGGTTTGGACCTGGCTGTTGTGAGAACCTCTGTTCACACTGTTATCACATTAAGATGTGTTAGATATGAGTGGAAAATGATGTGCCATACATTCTTATTCAGCCTTCTCTGGAAGATATGCTGTACCAAAGAAGGACGATAAAAATAATACAAGCATAGAGAATCTCTCACACAGAGACTGTAAGACTTAGTTTATCTTGGAAAAGAGACAAATAACAAAGGACACCTAAAGGGCATATTCAAAAATAAAATGACAGAGAAGATAGATCTGACATTACCATTCCACACACATCATAAAGCAAGAGTAAAAGCAAAGCTAATGAAAATGAAAGATGGTGGAATTGAAATCACCAGATAAATGCTTTCACTATGCACAATTCAACTATGAAACTCCCTGCCACTAGGTCCTATAGATGCAAAGATGTGCATATAGGAGTCTGTCCTATTTCTGTTGGGATTGGACATTTAGACGTGTATAATAAGAATATATTGAATTTCAATCATAGAAATTTAGCCTCATTCTCTATGGTTAGGTTGACATCTAAGCAGGGTAGTTTAAAATCTCTCTTCAGGGAAGGCAAAGGATATGAAACCGTATTTTACAGGTATCTGCTTTGCAATGTCCAAAGTATCTGTTACGAAACACTATCAGATAGCAAATCCTGAACAAGATGGACCATATTTAGTACAGCAATTCATGTCTGTTAATGATTAGTTTTCCCAAATAAATTATTATTTTATACATTTTTGAACACCATGTTGTTCCATCTCCCTCCAGCAGACACTTTCTCTATGAGAAATGGCTCCAGAGAGGAGCTAGAATGTCTGATTCCTCAGACATGTGGACCTGCCAGCCCCACGAGGCAAAACAGGGAGGTTTTGCTACTTATCATTTTGTGGATCTGTTTAGGCCTGCCTATGTATGTTTATCCTAGTGTCCATCTAGGCTGTCTGAAAACTGTCTTAACATATACTCTGATCCTTCTGTAAACAGGCACATAGGGTAACACTTGCAGGCAGAGGTCTGAAACCAGAAAATCAAAAGATGCCAAACTGTGAAGAGTTGCACTATAATTATAAATTACACGTGCCAAAAAACATAATGATATGTATCAAGCAACCTTAAAGTTACTCATTTAAAGCAAACAAAAGAACCAGTTCTACTTACTGCTTCTGATTGTTTCCTTTGGCTACCAAATTTGAATCAATAGGACTGAAGGGAATTTGCTGTTGCTGTTTTGATCCATTAAAAAATAATACACAAAACCCCATTCCCCTCAAGCAATCTCAAAAACAAGAAGATACAAACTTCCAGTATCTTTTATGTTTCCAGTGTACTTGCTACGGTTCAAGAATACTTAAAAAAAACCCAAACAAACAAACCAAAAAACCCACTGTGTTTCCACTGCAGTATAATACAGAGAAAAATGTGATTGAAAAAAAAAAGTCTAATAATCCCACTACCTGATGCTTGAAATTGCTCTCCAAGAGAAAAGGCTTTCACTGGAAACACAACATTTCAAATTCCTTCTTCTTCAATGACTTTGAGAACACCTCTTTCTCAAAGGAACTGTGGCTAAGATGTACACAATAACAATGCTATCATCTTTGCTCACAAGATTCTGGATTCATGTGTTGTCAACTATTTTCCAATGCAGCAAAAGGCAATGGACTAAGAAAAAAGAAAAACAACCCCCAAAATACCAATATTCTTTTGCCGAATTCAAAGATGACCCAGTCTAACAATGCAAAGGTGTTTTATAGATTTTAGGGTGCAGTGAGATGATGTTCTTCCCCTTTCATAGAGGTCACAGAGCTCTTCAAAACAGGTGAGATCACCTTTTTCATTTGTGCACAGACCAACATAATATCCTGCACTTTCAGGGAATAACTGAACCCCGCCTGTTGTTTCTACAGAACTCCAAAATGAATCTTCATGCCTTTCCAGTGTGATTTAGCTCTTACTTGGCCCTCGACAGAAGGTTTAATCAGGAGAAAACCAAGTCTCTAATAAAAATAATATGTTCAAATGGTCCACAAATTCATTCTGAATTAGGGTTTTCATGCTAGAAAAGCTGAGTTAGTAATTTTCAATTAATTTCACTTCTATAAAAATGAAAGTGACTGCAGAGCTGAATTATCACACAGCATAATCAAAATATACCTTGGCATCTTAGGTGATATAGCTTCAATTCATCAGTGTAGCAACTAAACTTTAAACAGCAGCACATTCAGAATGGATAGTCATCATTATCTATTCAACTGGACACAAAATAATTTGTTACAGCCACTTGGTTTTATCATTACTTGATATTGAAAACTGACAAGCATCATAACCCACTGGCATTTTGAAATCTCTTAATATCTTGATCCTTTAGAAAATTTGTTTTCACTAGGTAATCTATGTCTGGCCTGCTAGGCTTAAAGCAATTAGTTTCAAAAGTGTATATACTACCTCAGTGTGTCTTATGGCAATAATGAAAACGATGGAAAGGTCCTGTCACGGTTCAAACTAATAGTTTCTCCGGCCTTATTGTGAATTCTCCAAGCATATTCTCCTCAGCTGCTACACTTCAAGACTTTTATCTCAAGTAAATCACATGAAGCTTTCAGACCAGAAAATGTCTTGCTGATTAACCGTTCTTATCAAAGGGCAGTTCTGCAACCTTATTTATGTTTTCTACTCTCTGTTGCCTCGTCTGCATGCTCTATTCTGCTCTCCCTGATTTTCGGTCCTGTATTCCTCAAATTGTGAGTCCTTGGTGCCCTCTGTCCCTGGGCTCTGTGCTGCCAAATCCCCCTCTCTCCACCAGTCCCCTCTCTGCTTCTCCCAGCCACCCCCTCCAGTCTCCTCTTCCTCTGCTGTCCTGGGATCTGGCTTCAGTTTGACTCAAATTCTTCAATGTACCTGCAGGCTTAAACACTTCTGCCCCTGTCTGCTCATTCCTGCCCCTGTGCTGTCTCTCATACTCTGCCAGCACCTCTCTCTTGTGCAACCAAGTTAGGGACTGAATATAGGATCTGTTCCAGCAGGAAATGCGAAACTCTTCTTTGTCTGTTTGGGTTTTTTTTTTTTTGTTCAAACTGGATCAGGTCCTTGACACAACACACCAGACAGTTACATGAAGAGGAAAGCTGACAGCAAGAGCTGGAGCTGCTCCAGGTGGTTGAAACAGAGCTGTTACAGGAGGGGACAGCACAGCCCTGGCATCCTTTCATCTCAGCATTCAAATCAAGAGAGCCCTGGAGACACTGGGTGAACATGCCTTGGTCCTGATTCCTGGAGGACCAGATTTTTAAGCGAAGTCCTTTGTCCTCTGCATTCACTTAACTGGGCTTTCAAATCGCCAAACTTACACATAAAAACATGGAAGACTAAGGAAAGTATTAATTTGTGAGTGATGATAACTGGAGAGCTGCCCAGCTCCCTTCCCCTTCTGGAGTCACTAGAACTGCTCTAGAGTCACTTTACATTCAGTAAACATCTGAGCATTCAGATAAGTGGATAAAGTATATGGTATTCATAGCTTCACTTAAAATTCATTACATACAGATTAACATCTAAAGAATCCATCATCACATTAGAACTTGTGCTTTCCTACCATTTTGCATCCAAGCATCTGTGAAAATCCAAAGTTCACTTGCCAAACTGGCAGGAAGATCCCCAAAAGTTTGTGATACATGCTGTATTGGATGCTACTTCCCTCTAGTGTGCAGTCCTTGTAAAATCCAAGTGATACCAAACTTCACAGTCCCAAAATTTACTCCAAAGCAAAACTGGCTGCAAAGCTGTTCAGTCCTTAAAGCACAGGACCTTGCGAAATCATCTGATTTCAGACGCGAACAGAATTTGGTTCTAGTATCTTTTCCATCTTCCGAGTACAGCCAGAATACCTAAATATGATAGAGCAGCCACGAAACTCAGGCAGAAACTTAACAGTGCAAGTTATTCTCATGACACTACAGAAAACTCAGACTAATCTATCATCTAGGACTTGAATGGGAAGGTGATCAGTAATAGGTAATTGATTACTCCTTAAATCCAGTAATCAGACATTTGTAATAGAGTACTTTGTCAAAGGAAATTTATGAAGCATGTCGGAATTTGTTATAGTCTCACTCAAAAAGAGTGATTGTTTTGATTGAATTTTCCACCAACCTGTACTTAATGTACAAGTCTGCAGTAAACTAGCACAATCATTTGGAGCATTATTTGAATCAATGTAACACATTCATCTTGCTCACAATCTGACTTTTGCCTAAACTGTCAATAACTGAGAATAAGCACTCAGGAAGAGATCTATTTATGTCATTTTAAAGAATAATTGGACTTCTGCCCGTCCTCTGAATATTATGGGTATTATGGAGTACAGAAGTAGCTGCTTAAATTGACCATTCAAGCCCCCCATTCACATGCCAAAAAAAAACAAAAAAAAAACCCATTAAACTTTGCTCGTAGACAATCTTTCAAAATTGTCTTAGGAAAAAGGATATTTTTTTCCTCTGAAGTTTCAAAATAAACTGTTGATGCATGATATCAACCTGCCATTGGGCCATGAGAGAAGAGAGAGACACGCAATCCTTGACTGCATAACCAAAATTAATGGTCCCTGTTTTTCCCCATCCTCAAGTACTTCCCTAAATAGAGTAGTATTTCTCTTAAAGTATATTATCAATTACCCATAAAGATTGACTGTCTAGTAGCTAAACAGACAGAGACATGTTCCTTCTTTTTCTCTGTCTGTTTTTGTGGACAGCTTGCACATTCCCTGAAGAGAAGTCCCATGACTTCTCTCTAGCTCCTCTTCCACTTACATGTCTGTTAACCAGCTGCATCTGCCACAGCAGATCTTGGAGCAGGAGAGGAGCAGTGCAGCTGTACAGTTATGTAGTCCAGAGAGAAATAAATTTAAGTAAACAAATTTGGTAACAACTATCAACATTTCAGTAACTAGGCAGATGCTAAAATGTTAATAGCAAGTAGACAGACTGGAACTGTACACATACACCTGTGTATTCATTTACTATTGTTATGTAACTTGAATTTTCAGGGTCCCTGAGAAGCCTGGGAACCCAAAAGTATATATGTACGCATTAACAAGAATGTATTAAGGCAATCTTGAACCATTTGGGGAAAACATCAGTAAGATACTCTGTTCTAAACAAATGTTAATTTGTATCTGAAGAAAAATATGCCATGATAGTATCCTGAGAACTGTTGATTCACAAGATGAACAGGTTATGCAAGAAACAGCACAATGATGGAGAGGCTGCCTTCACTGAGAAAGCCACTTAAACTCTCATAAGGATCATGTAATTTGATCATGTGGGGAATAATCAAAGCTAATCAAACCTAATAGCATAGCAGAGGTATCTCTCTGTTGACTATAAGAGGGCATCAAACTCCAATGAGTTCCACAGCACTTCATTGGGATTTTTTGGAAACAGGGTGTGCAGAATTGTACTTCCACAATTGTAGTCCTGTGTTACTGCCTGTGTAGCTAGTGCTTCATTTTTCTTGGCCAGGCTGTAATTCAGATGTAAAAACAACAGTAAAAGAATGTGCACGCCCTCACACCTCCCAGGTGAAGACTCACAGGACATGGCGATGGCAATACCTGTGCAGGTTATCCTATTCTCACATTTAGTATCACAGTATCTTGTTGGTTTTTATGAGGAAAATTTCACTCCATGTTCTGTAGTTCATATGTTGGCATCAAGGAACTGAGTGCACATTCACCCAGACATCTTTGGGAGTCTTTGATTTTGAACACTCTTCTATTAAAGAAGCCATTATCTTCTTCTGCTCCCTCAAAACATTTTTTCTGTTCTCTCAGCTGCTGGATCAGGAGCAGAAGCAAGTCTAACTGAGTACCCTTTAGTCCATTTAGGATACACACCACACAATCAAGTAAAAAAATCGTCATGCTTTATAAAAATCACCATTAAACGGGGGAGGATGAAGACTATTTTTCCCCTCTTTCTAGTTCTCTGTGTCCACCGGTCTGGTATGTGGGGTTAACAACCCTATTTCTACATTCATTATTAGTACAACAGAGACAGGTGTCATCATTTCATCTTTCCAGACCACTTTTCTCTGCTCACATTTTGGGCATAGCTAAGCCAGCCCTGCTGCCTTTTCACATCAATTCAGCTCCCACTCCTTCCCATCTTGGCCACTTACTCTCACTCCTGAGCTGTTCACAGCCCCCTAACTTTACTGCATTATTGAAATGTTCTGAGTTAAAAGTAATCCTTTAAAAACAACAGCAGAAAGAAAAAAAATGAATAAAAAAGAGAAAAATGCATGGTTACATGGTGAGCATTCAAGGAAAAAGGGGAGAAATTTTCCAGATAATTTTGCTGTTGAAGTCAAATATACCTGATAGGTATAACAGCTCTTTCAGGTAGCAATAACACTTGTTTAAACAGTATCTGGTATAACATGGCCCCAGTCGCCCATGGGAGTCACAGGTGGTGTAATACAAATAATTGCAAACTAGAAGCAAATGCACCATTTAAATCTTCAAGGTTTCTTTCCTGTGAGGTTCCTTTTACTTCAGTCATATTATTTCACCACCAAGAACCTAGAATTATTGAATCCCTAACTTATTTTTAACAAAGTACCAGAAATGTTAAATGCTTATCACACATTAAATACTGAAAATACTGATTTATGGAATGTAAACCATAACACAAAGGCTGTCTTTGAACGGGTATATCGAATTCAGCCTTGATTTTGAGATTAAAAGTAAAGTCTTTCTCCCATCTTAAAGCCCAGAGGTCTCTCAGGGTCAGGCCTGCAGAGATGTGTTTTACAAAACTACTAACTCCAGAGTGACAGGAACTCTTCAAAAATCATTATACCTTACTTCACATGTCTATATTTAAAATCCTATAATCACAATTGTATTTTCATATATATTTTTACATCAGTTTCTAATAAAGAACCATGCTCATACTTGTAATGGTAATGAATTTATAGATGCCCGTCTGTCTCGTTTTTTATCCATTCAAAGCGTTTTCAGCCTGTGGCTGTGCCTGAGGTGAAGTTATATCATTTCGACACAAAGAAATACGGAGTCCTGCCTTGGAGACCTCCCTTGTTTGAAAGCAGCAATTCGTTAAAAGCTCCAAGGTGTTATAATTAAAAATGTATCAATTAGTTATACAGTCAACTAAAAGAAAATGTCCGTTAAGAACTATTTTTCATCCCTATAGCAGACCTTTTATTGTTCATCTGTGTTTGTACTTTCAAATTTCTGATAAAAGTGCTGTGTTCCTTACAGAAAAAACATAGCAAGTATCTTAAATGCCCCCAAAGATTACTAATCGGTGAACCCTGCGTACTGTTTCTTATGGATACATGGAACATGCATTTGAAAAGACAGCAATTAGGATGCGGGTTTTCTGACCAGTGCTTTGAGCAGCTGAATACAAAGTCTCTCTCTCTACAAATGTTAATATAATTTTAATAACAGACATGAAATTGAAATTTTAATTAAAGAATGCTTCTTTTTTATTTATTGATCCTTTCTGGTATGTATACAAATGTGGAATATAATTAGAAACATTGTAATTAAAGAAATAATTAGGCACCACAGGCTGGTATCCCAAACATTTAAGGCAATTTCAGGCTTTTACCACCATGTCATACTAGCAAATTCCCTCCCCCACGCAAAGTTTACTAAACAGAATCACCGGCTCTTTAGCCATTTAAAATTAATAAGACACATTAACAAGAAAATGAACATTTTATCTTGTTGGGAAGGGGAATAAAATTATTCCTGCATAATTAAACCCCAGAAATCAGTTCTACTTGGACGAATCTGTGCAAACAAATTCTTTTTATTTTATTTTAATTAATTGACAGACTCAACCCACTGCAAATAATTGTGGTGTTAATCTCACGACATTACTTTGAACAGAAACCGAGGAAAAACTGGTCAATGTTAATCAATTGCCTCAGAGGAAGAGAGTATTTTTTGACAGACTTGCATAATGGATGAAGCACAAAATAAGATAATTGGGAGATGTTTGTCCTAGAGGGTAAAAAGTTTGTAATTATATGTAAAAAGTTTCATTATAGACTTATGTTAACTCCTTTCCATGCATGAACAATGTATGCTCATAAACAAACTCAACAAAAGACGGGTTTGGTAGTTTTGTCAGCTATTTAAACCTGTGCTTACTTTATTATGCTAATGAAAGCCTTAGTCAACAGACTTTCACCTTAGGCAATCTTCTGTAAACTAAATTAATAAATCATTAAAAGAATACTGAAAAATTTGCCACGTACTTACTTTACACAGTATTTAAATTGAAGTGATGATTGTTTAAATGTAACTTAGAACACTCTAAATCTCAATATTTACCTTTTCCTTTACTATGATCCTTATCGTTACTGCCAAAATAATAAAATAAAAACTGAAAGCACACTGTAGAAAAGAGCAACATAGAGAGAGTGTTTTGACAGGAAAGTAAATTACTTGTATTATCTGGTGGATGATTCAGAAGCAAGAAAGAGGAAGATCTAGAGATGGTCTAAAGACTCAGCTTTAGAAGAAAGATTTTCACTTGCACCAGGAGAGTATAAAAGTCTCTTTCCTGTCATTAAGAGGTTTTGATCAGACCACTCGCTCACAGATTGCTAGTACAACATCAGAAGGCATGCTTCCTTTTAACTGTCATATTTTGTTTCCTAGTACTTTGTTATAAGGTTAAGGTCTTTTACAAAAATGATACCTAAGTCATAACAGCAAACTTGCCAGGGGAACCTTACATTTCTTACCAAGGAATGTGAGTCCCAACTATATAAAAACTTGAATTACAGTAGTGAAAAGCAACACATCGAAGTGCAGCTCTGGTTCCAGTCACAGATTTGATTCAGTAAATTGAAATATTCTGCAGAAGCTGTACAACATCTCATTACATTTCAGAAGTTATCTTTAAAAACAAAATTTTAAAAAGCAAAACACTGGCAGCTGCAGAAATATATCGTTATGTCCAGTTCTCAATTAATAATCAAGGATTCAGTAAAGAAATTTTGGATAACATTTTAAACTTTAACTGATGTAAATTTAACCTGTGCTCATCTAGTAGCAAGTAGTTCATGTCATAAAACAAGACTGTAATATCTGAGGGACTCAGCAAGCCTTGCGCCAGGAGAATTTAATACATTTTGCAAAAAAATTGCAAAAATCAAATCTATGGCATTTTATGAGGAACGTAATCAAAATAATAAACTAATAACTTTCTACTAATGACACTTTCATCTACGAGGAGCAACAGAGTTTATTAATTTCATCTGGCTTTTCACAGCATGGCAAAGCAGGCCACACACTTCATCCTGCTGCTACACTTTTCTCACTTCTGGATTATTTTTTCACCCTTTTTCATGTTTTTCTGCCCATGTTTGAGGGTGCACATCTGTTGCCATCCACACCTAAATTGCACATCAGTGTTTCTGATGAAAATAAAAAATGTCATGGCAATAAGAGAATATTTTGAAAGGAAGCCAGTTTGTCAGTAAATTATAAGCTTCATTATCATAAAACTCTAACAAATTGAACCCACATCTCATTAACTGAAATCACAATATGACGGCAGCAATATTCGTCTCCCAGAAGAGTGCTTATCTATAGGGGTGGAAAAGATAAAACTTTTGTTGAGAGGTGCCACTAATGATAGCATTACCTTTATTTATTACAGAATGCCTGAACATTACTGAAAAACACATTTCCACCTTCAGCTGTGCTGTTCTGATTAAATAAAAGTCTGTACTAATAAATTTTATTAATTTTAAGTTTTTTTCTGTCACAGAACTGCACTTTAATTTAAAGACAGAAAAATTCTTTATCCTGGGTTTTATTTTCATCAGGTTGCAACTTTTCTATTCCTTCCACAAGAATGATTTGTAAATAGGACTCTCTTATGACCTGCTCTACACTTTGGGCATATGCATAAGGAATATTAAAGAAAAACTCCCCAGCTGTTTTTGAGTTTCTCAGGCTTAGCTTTTATTTCTAAAGAAATTTCTAGTTTCTATAGATCATTGGAAACTCAATTACAGAAAGCTCTGAGAAAAGTCTGCTCTGCAATAATGAAATAAAGCATTATAGAGACAGTATTAATTAATGATGGCAAACAGCACATTAGGATTTCCAATCACTTCACAATTATGAAAATCATTGTTTGGTGCTTTCAAGCAACATCTTAAATTCATACTGCTTTCAATTACCCGTTCAATAGAAAGTAGAATGTCCAGTGTGAACAGACAAAACCACAGCCCTCATCAGGTTCTGAAAAATCATGTCTTGCCACAGCACATCTGTATGATGCTGCATTAAGGCAGCAGTAGAAAAGATGGACTTCACTCTCAGCCAGCCTTCCTCCCACTCCTCCTCTCTGTCTGGTGAGGGCTTTAGGGAATGTGTGTTGCCCAAAGTCTGAGAAATTTGCTTTGATCTGGATATCACTCCCAGACTCTCCAGTTTTGATACACATGAAACTCTCAAGAGAAACTACAAGTCTTCAAGCATCAATAAATTCAAATAAACTGTGCAAATATGTATCCCTGGAATCTTAAATATGACACTTCTTTTTCCACCTGAAATGTATCTTTTCTTGGACAGGAACTGCATGGATTGGAATGAAATTAATCTTCTAGCGTTCAGAATTGGTGGAAGGTGGAGTTCTAAGGTTATAGAATAATATTATTTGCTTTTCAAAGCATGCCTATAACAGAAAAAATTACAGACAGAATGTTAATATGAATATATCTTGCAAAAATTTACTAGCGGTGAAACTCAAATAGCTCTTCTTGCTTTATTCAGTAATGAGGCCAGCCTGCTTGATTTTTTCCTGTGATAATAATATATAGTAAAAAAATAGCAATTCTCTTTAAATATCATATAATTCAGTGACATTTTATTTGAATATTGTTTACTCTCCAAAGATATTTTACACTTCAATATGAGACTCTAGCTTACAAAAACAACCTATGTCAAAGTTAAATAAGTAACTATTTATTCTGAAGGTGAAATATCAAATCCATGTAGAGAAAGAAATCAACTGTGTCTTGTTTCTAAATGTTACTGGACAGCTTAAATTGGCAAATATATACGCATTCTTTTAAATCTAAGACCTTTGAAATTATTTAATATCAGATGCTGTTTACGAAATCCACGAAACGAGGGAGACAGCCAAAATATTTTATATAAGTGTGGATGGTCAAAGAGGGTCAGAATTACAACTAAAGTAAAATTGTCTGCAAAGGGTTAATGAACCCTTGACTTATGTAAATAAGAGCAAAATTAAATCCTTCCGCTAATAGATTCTTTCCTGCTTGGTGGATGTCCCTGGAACCCTGGAGCTGCCTCTACCCCTAACGTTCCTCCTGCCAATCCACATTGCCCCATGCAGCCGCCTGCCCATCAGCTTGGTTTGATCAACAGCTAAACCAACAGGCCACTTTCTCATTTTGAAAAGTCTCTGAAAATACAAAACTAAGACAAAACAGTCTTAATTCCTAGGACACTTTAAGCATTGTGAAAACCATGGATTCTGCAAGGACAGATGCATTCAGCCTCTTGTGAGGTTCTCAGTAAGTCAGGTCATCTGGCATAATTGTGTTATTTCCTCTTGCATTTATTACTCTGTATCTACTATTGCAAAGATATCAGACCTTGCTTCTGCTATTTATGCTACCTGTAGATGCATAAGTAGGGAAAGTAGAAAAATTCTTTGCAAATATATTTTTCTGATCTAAATCTTACTAAAATTTAGCCCCCAAATTGCAGAAGGTCCTATATCTAAACAGTGTCTAGAAGTTCTTTTGCCTTTTTTCCTTTTCTTTTCTCTCTGATGTCAGAATTCTCCTTCACTCTAAATATTTTTAGTAGGTTTATACTAATCCTAACACACGACAAATATGGTTCACAATTTCCCCAATAGAGTTATAATATAAGGAAAAAGGTTTTTTGTGATGAGATTCGAGTAACTATTATCAGGGGGCTTTTTCCTTCTAAGTATTTAAAACTGCAGCTGTAAAAGATACTCTTTTGGTAGAAGATCTTCCCTTTCTCTATTTCTAAATAATCTAAATATTTGGACAGCAAACTGGGAATTGCCAAGAGAGAGAAGGTGATGGAATCGGCTTCATGCTGCACAACATCACAAGTCAATTTTGTAGCTCTTCTTACACAGGTACATCTATCTTGAGGAAGGATAAAAGCCAAAATTGAGGCTCTGAGTTTGGCTTACACATAATGGATGGACTAGGGTCAGCACATGCACCCAAACAAAATCTCTCCCAGACCAGTTCTTTACTAGTCTGCAATCAACACAAAATTAGTTTGAACTCATATTACTGCAAGGGGAAGCCATTACCTTTGTCATCTCTGCCTTATCAGAATTATAATATTCAGACAATTCTGATAATGAAAGGTAATTCAGATTTTTTTGAGGCTCTGATTCTGTAATACTGCAAACAACTTTAAATAATGTGCTCCGTAAAAAGACTTGAGCTGGAAAGTGAGCTGAGGAAAATATGCTTAAAAGCTTATTAAAAATAAAAGCTTGTTAAACTTTAAGGCAAATCCACAGTATTTGTATTTACTAAATACTCATGCGAATCACTTTTCCATTCTTGCATCTACATCTGTGTTAATGCCATTATACCTGTGAGGCAAACAGATTTTCTGATCAAAAAACCCAAACCAAATCAAACCAACCCACCAACCAAACAAACAAAAAAAAACACCACAAAAAAATGAAGAGGGGAAAAAAATACTCTCGTCAAACAGGATCATGCTCCATTTGGTCTTTCATTTTGGTCCCTGTCTGGGCCTGAGATACTTGTGCAAGTATGAGTCAAAAACAGGAGCCCTTATTTTAGTAGAAAACACACCACACTTCTAATACTTCATAATTTGTGTTACATGGGTAATTGCTTTCAGGATGGCATGTCAGATTTAGATTCCATTAAATTATTGCATTAAATCTGAACATTTATGAGCAACCCTTCATAGTTTTATGCTCAATGGGGATTAGTTTGTACCCAAAAATTTCCCCAAGCATTCCAGAATGTTTTTATTTGACTATGGAAGACCTTACAAGTTAAAATTTAGCCCACAGCCCAGACAAGCTGTGTGTATATTACAACAAATAATAAACACATTATATTGGCACTTCTAAACTTTCCTGCAAATAAGCCAAAACACATATCTGCACTTTATCTAGGCTAAACAAATACCATTAGTTTTTGCTGCATAAAGTTATTGTTTGTTTAAATGCTGTAATCCTTATGCTAAATATAAGACAAAATTTAATTTGATGGTACCAGTAAATATTTCAAAGCAGTTTCATCAAAGCTACCTAAAATAGTTTTTATTTTTCTCTCCTGATGACTATTTTACATTTACATAATTAGAACTATTCACAGTTTCTCCTGCTGTTTCCTACAGATTGGTTAATAGATCTTTCATGAAGAAAAAAGAGAAAAAATAACAATAAAAAAAAAAAAGGCAGAGCATGACTACTAATCCACAAAAGATCGCTGACTTCTTGGTGTGTATACATTAGATTTACATGCCAATGTGATACAGTGAAGATGAAAATGCAATAATACACCAGAGATTTTTGGCATCTGGTTCAAACATTTCAAAACATCCATGGGAAAACACTCTGGGAAATGGCTTGACCACAGTCTCATTGATTGAGCTCTACTCCAATGCCAAGTCCTTGGCATTTTGAAGTTTCACCCATGATCACAGTATCACAGTATGTTTGAGATCGGAAGGGACCTCAAAAGATCATCTAGTCCAATCCCTCTGCTGGAGCAGGAACGCCTAGGTGAGGTCGCACAGGAACATGTCCAGGCGGGTTTTGAATGTCTCCAGAGAAGGAGACTCCACAACCTCCCCGGGCAGCCTGTTCCAGTGTCTGTCACCCTCACTGAGAAGCAGTTTTTTCTCAATAGCTGTAATAGCTGTAATACTTAACTGATGCAGAAACAGGGTTTGATTCAACATACATGTAGGAAGTCCCACAGTCTTGAGTATTATTTTATAGCTGTTATGCCACTAAACTTCAGGTAACTTCACCTTCTCAGTATCTTTAAACACATCTGTTACATGACGTGAATGCATTAGATACCTGCACATTTCGGAGCTGTAGTGCCTCAACTGTGAGCATCTCCACTACAGCCAGATCACACCATTGGACAGGTAAGAGAATGAAAAGATGAAGATGTATCTGAAAAGGCAAAAGTGATTCACTTTCGCACCTTTTGAACACCTCTAATGTGTTACACAAAGATCCCAGCCGTGAATCGTGAACAATCCCGTTTTGGCAGGAGGCAAACAAGAAGTCTGAGCCATATTGAATCCTCTGCTGTCTTTGAATACTATTTATAAACAACTGGGGGGGAGGGGGGGTGGGAGGGGGCGGGCGCAGCCAATTCTTTTTAGCATTTACTGACTGCACAGGGGAAAAAACTTAACTAGGGATAATGAACTTTTGCATATCATCACTAAGGATATAAGAAACACCTGATTTAAACACCAATCAGCATGCACCCAGGCTAAATGATCAGATTAACATATAGCATTATTTATACAAATATGCACATACATGTATATGTATATATAAATGTCCTGAAAGATTTATGGAATGAGTGAAAAGCAGGAGGTAACAATATAGTTGGTCTTGGGCTCCTAATTCTGTTAGGCTCTTTCAAAATACCCAATTTGAGATTTGCTTGTCCTCCGGTCCCACTAGCTAGGTCCCCACTTGTCTTTGGGTCCTCACTAGGGACTCTCACTGTTGAGTTCTACAAATGCAGTCACTGTCCCAAACACTTGGAAACCAAAGCAAAGTGGAAATGGGAAAGATAAAACTAAAATAAAGAGGAATTGACCTTTTCTGCATCTCAGCCCATCAGCAGGGACATGCTGCTTCTTTTGCCCTTCCTGACATCTATTTCACTGAGCAAGAGGTTGACCTTGAATAAGCGCTTCTGAACTTTTCTGTTTCCAGGGGATGAAAACTGTCATATTTAAGCCTCTTCCTGACAATTTTGCCCATATTTTCAGTGGAACATCAATCCCATCTCAAGAGTGCAGAAGCAGACCTCTTCACTGATTGGTTATTAAGGTACGGTTTTCAGCTCATTGGAATCCATCTTACATTTCATTTATTTGCTTTAATAGGTTGCAGTGTTAAGAGCAAGACTATATTTATGCTTCTATTACACTGTAATTTATTTATTAACTTTGAATCATGTACTAAAGTGCAGAGCACTGACTGGGAAAAGGCATTTATGAAATTTAAGGGAAAATTATTGTTCCTTCAAGGGAACACAATGTCCCTCATCAAAGGCCTTGAAGTCAAAGTCTAAACACTAATTCTTATCTAATTTATTTAAATAAGATCTGATGAATCTCAATCCCTCCAAATTAGAAAACACTTAGAAAATGGGCTGGAGCTGACTGTAGCAAGATGAAAAAGAGTTAAATCTGTCACTACATTTTTAACTTATTAAAATGAATTTACACAGTGCTGCTAATACAGGGAGGCAATGGTCTTCAACTCCAAACAGACCTGGCAATTTGAAATTTGCAAGTATCTGCAACCTTTAGTTCCAGCTACACATAGAAAAAATTCTGTATTTAAAGAGGTTTTTCATGCTTTGCATTTGGCAGCCAGGGATGTAATTAATCAATTTCTAAATGCTGATGCAAATGCTGGATTTTGTATGTGCATATTTACTGTCTTCAAAGAGGATTTCAAAATCTGGACTACTCAAGTAAATAATCTATAAACTGCTTCTTGTCTGTTGCTTTATGTCTCTTTCACAGTAGTTTAAATTTTACATACTGGTTTCTACTGAATGATTTGTTTCTTTGCACAAATAAATGAAATGCACCAAAATAACAACAATCTATTTCCATATAATAGCAAACAATTTCAAGGCAAAACAGCTGCCTTCAACTGACACTGGACCTACATTGGCACTCCAGAACTGAGAAAACATTTCTATGTCAGGCATCTAAAAGCACATCTAATAAGTGCATTTTCTTCAAAAACAATATAAAGAAAGCAGTTTGATATCAAAAGACAAGATAAACATACACTGAGGGGCAGCATGACATGTCCTATAGTCCTTCACAAATCGGGAAATAGACCTTTTGTCAGTAGAGATTTAAAGGCAGTTTTAGCAAACACAAGTGACAGCAACACAATAACACTGTCTAATGTAACAAAGAATGAACACTGCTTCTTTTAGGTGGACTTCTATAATTATTTTAATTTGGAGGCTCATCAGCATATTTTCTTGCATCTTGAATTATAGACCGTATATTATGCAAGCTGTTTATTTGACTATGTAAAAAAAATCATTAGTGAAATTCTTTAATGTATTAAAATTACATAGTTAATCAAATAAACATTCTCTAAAGGAAGAGGAAACAGCAACCATGTTTCCTGACTGTTTTAATTAATCATTTGAATGCTTTCAGTTCTTTTCTTCAGTTAAACTCCAAATCTCAGCCAATGGTGAAAGGTGAAATGCTGATTACTATTCGCAGCCATAAAAAGCTGTGTGCCATGTTACAAAAAAGGAAGAGGCAAACACTTCCAGCTTCCTGTCTGTGCGGTAGGACATTACACATGTTGCTATGTACTGTAGCCACTAAATGAAAGAAAATTAAAGAGTTCTTACATCCAGGTGATATGTTTTACTATTTTCTTAAGCACTCTGACAAGGAAAATGACAGCTGCCAGCTACAAAGGGCCTGATAATTAAAAACCAACACTATTTAGTTGTTGAAGTTTGAGAGTATTCAGCATGAGAAATGTGGTCACAAGTCTTTAGAAGGGAAAATGTGTCTTGGCAAGACTACTTTATACTTAATGCGGTAAAGAATGAACAGATGAACCTCAGTCAATATTTCTTCTTTAAATACTTTTCATTTTAATATAGATCTGTTTGCTTTGGGGACTGAAATTCTACCCAGGCATTTTATGCTAGTCAGACTGGCAATATTCTATTTTGGAACGTGACCTGTTAGGATACTAGAAAAAGTCCTGTGTATTTAAACAGTTGATAACCAAATCCTTCTTACTGTGGGCCCCAGCATTCTTAATGGCGTGGTGGAAAATCCCTCCAACCCTGCCGCCTGGTGTTCTGTAAATTACTTCACTTTTCTCTCTTTTTCTAAAGTTTATCTACCTGCTAAGTGGATAAAACAACCTTCTTCTGTGATCTTACACATCTACCTACAATGGATATGTCGAACATAAGACATCAGGTATAAAATGCTCTCCTACCTCTCCTCAGTCTGTTTTCCTCCAGTTCTAAACAAACCATACATATTATAGTAAGAACAAGAAAGAAGGAGCTAGCAAATACAATTAGCAATTTAAAGGGATGCCTGGAGCTATTTTGCTGCTGAAGTAGTTGCTATTGATTTAACTAGGAACTTCTCACCCTTGACTCAGCCAGCTCAAAGTAACTGAGTTCAATCTTCTTTCACCTTCTTGGCCTAATTAGAGAAGGGATTCATGTGAGCACAGGGTAGCTGCTGACTGACAGCAGCCTTTTACCCAATCACAATCCCAATGCAACTCTAACATGGGCATTTTAACTTTTGTAAAGCGTTTATTATTTCTTAATTAGAAAATTTCAGTCTTTCCAATCTTACTGTTTCTTAGCAACACTTACAAAGTGAATTGTGTGCACTCTCCCAAAGTAACACACTTACAGCACAAAGTCACATCTGTTAGCAGACCTTCCATTTCTCAGACTTCACTTTACAGATCACAAAATAATTTAGAGAGGTTTTTTTTAAAGCATTTTGAGATGTGCATCATATACAAAGTAAAACAGAAAAAAAATCAAATGGCCCTTTCTCTGTTCTACATAAAGCTCATTACAAGAAAAACGTATTATTTTGGCAATAATGCAATTTCTTTAACTGCTTCACTATTATTAAGAAAGACTAAATATGCACACATAAGATTTCCAGCTGGAATTTCAGCACAAACCTCAAAATATTTCAGCAACCCAAGAATAATCTTTCAAGTCTTTTCAGTTGACAGGCCATGGATAATCATCATAGGTTAAATACTTCTCAATTTCTGCTACTCATCCAGACCTCCCAAAGTCACATATTTCATTCTCTAATTGTCTGTATTTCTCTCCCTCATACAGGGATACAGAAATTACACTAAACTACCCACATTCTACTTCTTTCTTTCCTTTCCCACACCAAAGTGACCAAAGCCCAAAGATTCAGGTTATTTAGGGACTGAGACAGAGAAATTAGTCTAACCTGCTGCCACACTCCTTGCAGAAAGTAGATTTAAATGACATCAAAGTACACAACACAAGGAAGCTCAAAGTACGGAGAGTGAAAACTTAAAACAATTAAGAATTATTTCAAAGATCCAGGAAGAAAGCACCAAGGAGTCTCAGCAATTCTTTCTAATGTCAAATAGAGGCTGCAGGAAGAATATGATACACAAAACCCACCTGCAAGAGCATCAGTATTGTAGAGAAAATAGATTTAGATTTAGATTAGTATAGTTTTCTTCTATGATAGGTCTGTGAGAAAAGTGGAGTTTTAATTCCCATATGGAAAGGTAAGCATGGTCTCAGATATTTCTAAAATGAAGCTGCAGATTTGAAGACCATATTGGTGGTATAAAGCTAATTGGTATCTCTTGATCCTCCACCTTTAGACTGCTCAGAATTTTACAAGAAAAGAGACTTCTGGGTTTTGACCTTCAAACAGTATGGCACCACTACCGTGATTCTCTTTGGCAGTTAAACAAATAAAAAGTATTTTGTTAATGCCTCCTGGATTTATTTCCACCTGAAGGAATTCCTTTTGGTCTGATATACTTACGTCTTGGTTTCACGTATGTAGTTCACAAAAATAACCAAAGTTCAACATTTCATACCAACTGTAAAACTTAAATATTAACCTCAATTCAGTTTTGCTAACAGCTCAATGAATACAAGCAGGCTTTCTTGGGAGAACTAGTAGAAAAATAAGTGGTTAAATGATAGTAAGCTGAAGTTTTGACAATTTATCTTGAGTTCCTGACACTTTTCAATAACACAATGAGAAGACTGCCCAAGATGAATAGATTTTCCTCTAACAAGCTGTTCCTTTTTAGTCATACCAATGACAAATAGCAAAAAGAGTTTGGAAAAAGCATCTGGATATAGCAGATGAACTTCCTATTGTACTGTGCACATCATAAAGTTGGAAGTTATTCCAAAAAATGACAGTGGCTTGAACTGACACATTCAGCAAACCAGGTCTCCTAGAAGTAAGGAGACTTAGCCACAGTATGATAAACATCTCCTGTATTTTCAGACCTCAGAACAAGGGAGCTGGGAATCATCATGAAGATCAAAAACATTTGCTGTAAAGCCTGCAGTGGTAAGTCTAGGCCAGATACAGACAATAAGTCAATAACAACTTTCTAACTAACTGGGTCTGCAGACAGTTTCAGGAAGAGGTGGTAATGAATTTATTTCAGGTCTACAGAGCTTCTCATATTCTTATTTTTATTCATGTTATTAATAATTATATATTCACATCTATCCACAAATGCCTCTCATGCAAAAAATGTTACATTCTAGAAGAGAGTGTCCATGAAAGCTAGAACATTTGAATCTCCACCTGCCTTGCTGCATTCAATTATACTTTAATATCCCTTTTTTCGTTCTTACAGACACTTAAAGCACACATCCAAGGAGAAGTCTTATTAGTGCAGTGAGAATGGGTTAAAGATTTTTTCCCTCTTATGCTTGTTACAATCATTATCACAAGAAGAGATTCATGTTGTGCTGTTTATTATTTATAGTTCTCATTACATTCTTTGTCACAAGACTGCAGCATCAGAATTGTAATGACTCATATATTCCATGGAAGATAATAGTAAAGTGTACTACTTCGACCTTTTCAGTGTCCCATAGTTTGATTCATTAGCCATTCCTATTCTCTCCTATTAACAGCATCAGTAACCTGGGAAGAAGAGGTTGATTGGGCAACCAATCCAAAAGCAAAATATTGAAAAGGTTAAAATCTAGATTTATAAATCTACTCAAAGTTTATAATCCTTTCCAAACTATGCTTGCTATAAAAATGATATCTCACTCTTCTGGCAAAGATTGTCACTGGAATACAACTTATGTAAATAAACTACTTTGCATTAACTTTTGCTCTTCAAAAGAGTCAAAGGTGAATAAGATCATTATATAGTCTATTTGTCACATACCAGGTCTATCAATTTATGTCCAGGTTGCAGGTACAGTTTGAGTAAATACTCTAACTATTGCATTGTCATTTAACAACGATGCTATAAGTGCCAGTGAGAAGTGCTGCTTGTAAGACATTGCAAGAAAAATATATTGAATAACATACTTCTATTCCATTCACAATAAAGAAGATTTCGAGTAGGAAAGCCAAAGTGGCTTATACACCATAATTTCATGATCAGCAAGCATTCTCAAATGATTTCTTAGACATTTCTTTGTTATAACAAAGATAATGATGCTAATAGTGAATGAAAGATTATGGGAGTACAGAGGAGAAATAAGAAATTCATTTATCTCATGATTCCATTTTACTACTGCATAGTCACAGTTTAAAAGCAGGATTATTTTAAATTTATTTAAAAGTTAAACAAATGATAAAATGGCAATAAAACCGTATCCTTTATGTGCCTTTACTTAGCTTTGAATATATCACACTATATATTATCATGCTATTGACTATAGTATATAGAAGATTCTACAGCTGAATAATTCCCTGAACTAATATAAAATTTATTAAAATTTGGTTATGCTAAAGCTCCCAGAACTGCTATAATTCTCAGCACAATGTAGCATTCTAAATGGAAAATATAAATAAACAAATGAAGGAAACAGACTCTGTAAACTCGGAATTCCTTTACCTGATTCCTATTAAAACTGAGGTTTACTACGTGTCCACGGATAAATGAAAATAAGCTATTGGACATTATCACTGAAATTAGCTTTGTTAGAGCAATAGGCTCAGGAAGAATTTACTTTCTGCTTCGAACACTTTGCCATAACAGACATTGATGACTTTAGAAAAAAAAAAAAAAAAAAAAAATGCACTTTTTGGTTATCTGAGAGCTTATTGTTTCCCTCTTTCACATTCTCAGCCATTGTGTAGTTCACCAATTTGCAGAGGTGAAGCTAGGAGGGCTATACCTGTTTTTATTCAATGCAGTCTTCATCCAGCAGCCAATAAATGTGTTTTATTGCTCTTCCCATAGTAGGCATTATCACCTCCCCTACGTAAAAAAGCCCATATATTTTCAGTTCTTATAGTCACTCAATAGCTAATCAGGAACTCATACCATTATAAATGTGCTGAAGACAATGCATAATGTCCCAGTCTGAGGTTTGATTATTCCTTAAAAAAGAAACTTCTATTAGTAATAGGTCACTTGTGTAGTATAATGGCTAACTCTAGGCATAAATTACTTTTCAAAATAAAATATATTTATATAGTAGGTAGTCTTTAAAGATCATCAACAGAATATAATATATTTACACAAATTACAGGATAAAAATGCTTTCCTGGTACTAGTTTCATTCCTTCCTTTCTTATTGCTTGGACCAGTGCATAAACCATATATTGCTGTCTCTACAATTGCAACACAAACTCATCTTGTGTTTGCAAAGACTTCTGTACTAAATTTGCTTTCTTTATTAATAGGTGATGACATTTCCACATGTTGCATCGAACACCTGTATTCTTATGCAGAGCCCTGTGAAAGTCTTTTAGTAGTTTCCTTATGGCACGAGCATTTTCTGCCATCTGAGCTGTCTTCATTACTGGCTTGCACTGCATTTGGTGCTGTCGGACATGAAAGAACGTATTGTTTGGCATTCCTGCCTGTGCAGCACTGTGCCCACACAGCCGGTGCCCTCAGACCCAGTGACACCTCAGCAAGTACCGGCCCAAGAAGTTGTGCAGAATTTTCCACACTCCAACCCAGCTCACTACAGCAACTCCTGATTAGCTCAGAACCAGGCTAGAAATAAAGCCATCTAAACAACAACCTTACCTGACAAACTGGCCTAATAACACAGTTTTTAACCATAAAACAAGGAATTGTAACAACAACACACCTGTCTAGAGATATTACACCCTTCCTGCCCATCCATAAAGTTTGAATTAGGAGAGGCTTCAAGGGTCTTTACTCTCCAGTTCTTCCCTGATATTCGGGCTTGACGGGGATGTTTCCACTCACCAAAGAGCAACCCAGTCTTGAAAAAGATGTGGGTGAGATGTGTGATGGGGCTTTTCTGGAGCTCCTTTAATTTAGAAAGTAAGAATCAGAAAGGCATGCATCCAAACCCTCACATGTTAATGTACGCTCCTGTATTTTCTATTACTTTCCCTCTGCAGTACTATAGACGTCTTCCTCCTATGTTTGGTCAAGAGGACATTTTAAAACAAAATCACATAGAAGATGAGACATTCTATGACACCCCTAACAGTAAATTTTATTCAGTTTTCCTTCTCAGAATAACAATCATTTAATTGCATTAGAAAAAGTTCTGCAGATAATATCATTTAGCTTATGTCATATATTTGAGAAAAGATAATATGAACTTTTAAATTATTATAGATATAAGGTCTGACAGTATTAATTTTTCAACTGCATACATTCAGTATATAGGTTTAGAAAACTGACCAAGTGCAACAGTAGTTTTAAATTTTATATTTTATCCTAGAAAGGAGAAAGAGGGTAGATTAACAGTAGAAAAACAGGGAGAAAAAAAAAGTGATTTTATTTCCCTCCCCACAGCTTCAATTGTAGCAGTGACATTTCTGCAGATTCTTTCATGTGCACCTGTCCCTAAGACACAAGACACAGATGCCAGTAGAGAAGCCAAGTAAACCACTTTGGAAATATGCACAGACAGTGTGACACTGGGGGTATACTCTCTGGAGGAAAAATATACCATCATTATGGTATTAAAAAAGTAAAACCTTAATATAACAACATACAGTTGCAGTATCATACTATGCTACCTAATGAAATGGCAGGGCAAGTGCAATTAAGAATAAGGGCATTTTCTCTTGATGAGGCAGTAAGATTCATAAATACATTAATAATATACTTTATGTGAACTAAAGTTTCTTCATAGTACTCCTTTTTTGTCACTTTCAAAAGCATTATGTAGCACATAACTCCTTAAATATAAATCCATCAAGCATTGCAGACCTATTCACATTTCAAGTGAAGCAACTTATTTAACAATTTCTCAGGCAATGTCTCTTGGGTTTAGCTCTAGGCAGGAAATGAAGTATAATTAGCACTTTTATGTGGCATTAACAAACAATCTTGTTAGTTCATTACTTTTTAATATTTGTATCAGTCTTCTGAAAGCAGATTAAGACCAACTGTAATTTCCATATGTGAGATGCAGTGACTATGAAGCTAAAGAATGTTCACTTTAATCAAAACAACTATGATGTCTTCAATTATTTTTTTCCCAAGATCTTTTGCAAACTTAGTTTTCTGTGAGTAAAGTGCTAATATGAAATGTTTATTCACTTGATTCTGATTTTTCAGCTCAGACATGGACAGGGTCATAAGGAAAGGCTGTTTATACCAGTACAGAGATGAATTCATTTTTTTATGGAAAAAATACAATTATGTTAACTAACATAGATGTTCTGAATTAAAAATAGGTCTGACCAGGGAAGTTAAATGATCAGTCAGGGCTTCTCAGCCTTCTACCTACAGGAATACATGAAACCTTGACTTTTATTTGTTATTGCAGTAATTGATAATGTTGGACAGTTCAGATCCTGGTATGGGGATTCGGAGGAACACTTGCCCAAAACACTTGGCATATGTGCTTTCAGAGTGTTAGGTAAAAGGCAAGCCTAATTAGGTTTACTACACATGCTATAAATTAAAATGTGGTGAATCATGTGGTTGAACACTCAGATTGCACAAACATGCATAGCTCCCCAAAACATGCAACAGAGAAAGTAATTTGAAAATTTCTTCAAAAATTAAGTCCCACATTGATGCTTAATAAAAGCTTTCCTTTTAAATTGTTTATGTTGCAAAGCAAGATTGGCAGCTCAGAGCTTGCATTTAAATTGAAAGTGGCAAAAAGATATTAAATTATTTTTAATCCACAGTTTCTTTAGACTGGACATTAGGAAGCATTTCTTTACCAAGAGGGTGGTCAAACACCAAAACAGGCTTCCTAGACAGGTGGTTGATGCCCAAACCTGTCAGTGTTTAGGAAGCATTTGGATAATGCCCTTAATAATTTGCTTTAACTTTTGGTCAGCCCTGAACTGCTCAGGCAGTTGGACCAGATGATCGTCATAGGGGTTCAGTTGACTTTCATCTCATCCAAAGCAAGATCGTCTACATCCTTTTATATGTTCTTAGCGGGTTTTGCCTGTGACCAGGAGCAGATTTCATCCAGTGATCAAGGAGGTCTGCCCCTGAAAACTACTTGGGAAAAATGTGGCACCTGCAAAACCATCAAAGCAGTATGGTTCACACCTATATGAACACATACACACACATATGTACTTACACACTTTAAAAAGAAAGACAATTGGAACAAAATAAAATTAAAATAAAAAGAGTTCTTAGATCCAGAATCCTAGCTCCCCAATACTTCCAGTCACCTAGCTGAGCAAAAAAAAATCTGAGACCTCACTCTGGACAGGTAGGAGAGGGGAAGAATCATATTTACCAACCAGAGAAAATGAAGGCATAATCATCAGGATGTGATGACAAAAGCCCATATGACAGATTCAGTCATTCAATAATCCAAACACGAATAGAACTGCTGTTTGTTAGACATCCAAGGCTGTATCTGAGCAGTTGCTGGACTCTAAGTAGCACCCATCATATTCTGTTTAGAGTGAGCTCTTTATGAAGGGTGGCACATCATAAAAGTAAATTGTACTGAATTACAGTCACAGTATTGGCTTGAAGCAGTTAACATCAGTCAGTCTAGCTGGAAATTTCCCAGTAGTACGGATTTTAGCCAGATCCTTAATGGAACTTGAACATTTTTATTGTGGTAGCCTTATGTATTAGCACATTAAACATCTAATACAGGCATTTTTCTGGCTGTGAGGTGAAAGACTTGAAATGCTCCTCAATGTCTCTGAAGTACAATGAAAAGAAATCCATAGAGACTGGATATATCATGACATTTCTAAATCCAGCCCACATGACAAATGAATGTAAACTGTATTACAAAAATATTTGAACTCCTCACTTTCATTGAAAATATACCACCCTGATTGAATATCACTTTTCATTTTGTTTTACACATATTGAAGTCTGCAAAAGAAAACAATCACTTCCATGATGGCCATAATCAATATAGTACAATTTAACTGATTAGTTAGACTGTTTTTTGCAAATTTACAAAATATTTTGGGCAGCATATATTGAACTCTTGACAATTTGGCAGTAATGACAAACTCTTGACAATTTGGTGGTGTAATGGGAGGCAGTAGCTGTCATTATCTCTAGTGCCAGCTGGTAGTCTAGTTACTACTAGGGCATTTAGGTATAAAGCTGAGGTGTCAATCCTAACTGCAGATGGTGAACTTCGGAAACTGTGGCATTTCATTAACTTTTTTCAGCAGTGGTTTGGTTTTTATAGCTACAAATGCTAACTTACTGCAATGGAAAAGGATTTACACATTTCAGTGCCTAGTGTATACTATAAGAACAAATAATAACAAATACTGACACAGTCTTCAAGCCAAATGAAAACACAAAATTAACAAAAGCCACAAACCGTTTCTTCTTAAAGTATTTGAAACGTGCATGTTTTAGAGTATGGTATGATCCATTTAAGACTTGTTTCATACATCATCCTACTCTTAACTAATATCAGCAGATGAGCAGATTTTATAATCAGAGGCACTGTCAGCTTGTCACGTTCTGCGGTTCAAAATGTCAGCTGCACTGTAAACAGGCTCAGACTAAGCCAGACACTTCAGAACAAAAGAGATTGCACACTGAGTACGGATGTAGAGAATAGATGAACCCTCTTTATATGACATAGAATAATACATGAGCCAATAGTTGTTGGAAGGGCAAATTTCCTTTGAGGGATTATGATGAACAGGATAACCGTGGGCACTGGAACACCTATCAATAGAGCCCTAGCAGTCTCATTCCTTTTTCCTCCAAATTATCCTTCAGAAACTTGTATGCTGTATCAGGATAAACACTCTAAAATATCTGGATATTTCAATTTGTTTTCTATAATTTTGTGGTTCTTCTTTCTCACCCTTCAAACCGTTTAGTTAACACACGAATGACAGAGCTGTGTGTAGTAAACATTCAAAGGAGATTAACATCTATACAGCCATGAGTGTGAAGAACTATGAAGTCTTGTATGTTTTTGGAGGAACCAGGAAGAATCTGAGTCCAGTTAGAATGTCATTTGTTGAAACATAGTCATTTCCTTTTTTTTTCCATTTCTGTTTAGTTGGAAAGGATAGCTTACCTCTTTCTCATGATATAGCTGCCTAAAAGCTACCTAAAAATGTGGATTTCACTAGAAAAACTAGCATTTAATTAATAAGTCAATGTGAATATAACAACGACAAACCTTTTTCTAAAGCAAAGAATTTTGAATTAACCGAAGTTTGTTAAAATTAGCATAGTATTAGCAGCAGTGCACTCTTTCTGTGATTATAGTGATGGTTGCTAAATATCTTTGTTTTAAAAAACAGAGTTATTATCATAACGGTACTAAGCCAAAAACATTTTAATCTTACTGTATTTTGGGACCGAACAGTAAAATAATAAAAGCTCCACAACTTTGCATTTGGTATGTAAAAGATGGCAAATCTACATTAATCTTCAAGTCTTTCTGCTAGCAACTTTTTCAATGGCCACAGGCACCACACTTCACACACAGTTAGCCTGTTAATTCTCCCACAGCAGTGCTCCAGGGACAGTGACGGATTGATGAATAATTATGTCCTAGAGGATAAAGCAGGACTCCCAAAGACGAGAAAGCAGAGAAGTTGAATTATCACTCCTTCAAGCGCCTTTTAATCTACAGCAGCAATTGTGAAGAATGTAGAATGGAATCCATGAAGGACTTAAGACAGCAAAGTCACTCCCTCTGAACTGTATCAATCATTAGCTGAAATGATGGAGAAAGCTATAAAGACACACACACACACACATAAGCAGGTCATAAAGACAAGAAGCTTCTCATCTGCATCACACAAAGGCCAATCTATACATCATGCTTAGGCCAACATAAAGCATACAATGCTCACGTTTTCACTCATAAATTTGCTATGAGCAATCTCAGCAATCAATCTATATTGAGACTGCTTTTAACAGGATAAGATAAATTTTAAGTAGGAAAATGTTACTCGTCACCTTTGCTATTGTGTTCTTTCTGCTGTTGTAACCTTGTTCTAAAAGCATTAGCATTGATACCAAACACCTTTATTCTACTGGTCAAAATACATTCCTGCTAATACCAGCAGGTGCCACTGACAGGGGCTGCATTAGCCGAGCATAGCTCCTCGCTCTTGGCCAGGCCCTGAGTGATTGCAGTAAAACGTTTTCTCTCTACAAAGAATTTACAAGAAAGAGCATTCTCACTGGTTTTGTCAGTTCCTGATTTAAAAGCAAATGTTTTTCAAGATTCTGATCAACATTTAGTCATGTGGGAGGGAGAAGGAGTGATTAAAGTGTTACATAATCTGACCGGATACTTCTTTCCATTGCATATATAAATATTTTATTTTTTGTAAAACTCTCATACCATTGCTATTTTTGCCAAACTTCAAAAGGACTTTTATTCAGTTAACTTTTGGGTTACAGTCATATGGTGCCATTGTGATACCTTGATCATTTCCATTCTGAAAACATTGAACTGCAATTCATGTTAACATAACAGCTTCTTGAAGGCGGTATATTATATGTGCTTACAAAACGGTAATCTCAAATTAATGTAGGCATTTTTTTTGATCAACCTATGCTTAGTAGGTACATGCACCTAAACTAATCTACAAATTTGTTATCTACAAATCTATCTCAACTTGATACAAAGTGTTATGCTGTGAAGGGTAAAACATCAGATTTCCTTTGTTTGTGTTATTTGAGCACAGTCTCCTATTACACTGTCCTAGAGGGATGCAAGGTGGAGGATAACTAACAGCACCAGATCATACAAAAAAAGCGAGAGGGGGGTGTCTTACACGAACACAAGGATCTACCACTAAGAAAAGAGAGAGTATAAGATGAAGGTAGTGTTAGTCACTGAGATTTAATGCACATAATAACTACCAGAAGATGAAGGCTGATCCATTCAGTCAAGTAGCTGCCTACACATAATGGTTCAGGACCATTAATGACAATGGCATACAGTAACAGTTCTCAAAGACGGGTTATATATTGAAAGACTGCAGTGGAAAGTACAGGCAGAGGGAAACTATGATGCTTGATCCAGGTTTGTACCTGAACAGCATCCACCTGTAAAAAGAGGCATTTAATATGTGGCTGCAAATACAGTCATGTTTTGCTCTGCAAAGAAAATGGAAAAGGAATATAGAAAGATTTCTAACCATAATAATCAGATCGTGTGCATTCATAAGGTACTAAGGCACTTAATAAATTATTTTTAAGTGCAATAATGTCTGTGGACAGAGAAAACTGGTTGATCTTAAATCACTACTTCTGTATGGGTGCAAATCTGGTAGAAGTGGGATAACAATTAAACCTCTGTTAATTCTTGTCTAATAATACCACTCTCCTTTAGCGTTAGTACTCAAAATTTTACTGATACTTACACTGGATTTTTTTTTATTTTTATGTTTGAAAATGTCACAACATCCAGTTGGGGTTGCCGTAATTAATTAATCAGTCATCTGCCTAATAAAGAACGGTAGCTGTGTGCCACAGAATTTCAAGGATAACTTCAGCTTCTCAGGGAACTCAACCTGAAATCTTTCTGCTAAAAGTGGTCGAATTGAATTCCAATGAACTGCCTGCTTCTGCCTACTGGAATGTTTCACAATAGGTAATTACAGCAGTATATCCTAAACTAAACTCAAAAGGCTTCTAAAAACTTGATTCTTTCCATGATTAAAATGGCCATACATATAACTAATATAACTAATAGTTGCTGTTAACAGTACAGTTTATTTATAAGCAAGCTTTCTTAAAAATAAAGAGACATATCATAAGTTGATTATAGCAATAATTATTCTCAAATCATCATATCTGAATTGCACCGCAGTACATCCAGCACTGTGAGTTGCAATCCGCGCACTCCAGTCAAACACAAGCTTTGTGGTGCTTCATCAGATCAAATATTCCCTAGGGCTACAGGCTGCTGACTGTACATGGACAGAAGAAAAAAAGTGTTTCTCCTACATTTCTGTGTTCCTTGGACAGTATTGCCAGTCAGTATGAGCTGAGCGGGAGCAACTTCCTTGATGGAATGATGCATAATTCACAAGGAGAGAAGCAGAGCAAGCTGGCTCTGAGTTGCTGAGTTGTTTTGTTCCATTTCTGAAAACAACACTTCAGCTTAACAGCTCCCTTGCTTCAAGATTTATCTCCTGGGCCTCCTAACTGGCTCTCTCCAGTCTCTTAAAAGAAAAACAAAACCAAAAAGCAAATAAACAAACAAGTTAAAAGAGGCATAATATGTGAAGAAGATTCTTGGCTAAGCATGTCCATCTCGGGCAGGATGGCACCAGTTGGGGAGGCAGCGGTGCTCACTGCTGAGCGGCAGCATCCATTCAAATTGAGGACAGCTGGGGAAGGACCAGCTTTCAAAAATGCTGTGTTGAAACGAGCTGATTGCATGTGTAAACGGCACTGGAAATGCAGTTCTCTGAATAAAGGAAGGGACTGAGGTGATGCTGTTAATTAGCTATGACATACTGAGAAGCTTAGTCAGCACAAACTTTCAGAATAAGCATCCCACTGATTTGAGGACTATTCAGAAAAAAAAAAAAAAAAAAAAAAAAAAATTACTCTTCTTGATGTTTTAACTTAATATTGTCTACGATCTGGCTAAATAATTTGCAAAACAATGACAGTAATTTTACCAATACTGAACCATCTAATAACTCAAGAAGTATCAAATTAGTCCTCAGTTAAGTGTCGATAACTCCCACTGAAGTTAACTGGAATTGCCTTTCAAAAACCTCATGGTTAACTCTTTAGACTATCTCGGACACCTTTTCAAGACAATTTCCTTAGTTTTTCGACTACTTTAAAGGTAACAGTTGTGTTATTTGGTATGTGCAGCTGGATAAACACAAAGTTATTCAAAGCTGAAACACTAAGATTCTGCTCATGTACAAATTCTTCACTGGAGTTTGGTTGTAACCACTAAAAATAATTTTATCTTTAATCTCCTAATAAAACTTCTGAAATACATCAAGTGCCTAGTGAATGGACAAAGCCTGCTTATTTGTAAAAAATGACACTTCTGAATACAGTTACAGAAAAACTAATTTTACTATTGGATTCATTAAGGTAAAAAGGATATATGAAGTCATATTCCAAAGTTGGAGGTTTGTGCCAACCATTTTGCTTGTTGCTCTCTACAAAATCAGTCAGGATGTACCTATGATAAGAAAACGGGATTCAAACTTAAATCTGCATTTTGAGACCTTCTACCCTTTTTAAAAATGGGTGTGATGTTTCCCTTTTTCCAGTCACCAGGGACTTAACATGACTGCCATCACTTCTCAAATGTCCTTAATTATGCATACACAATCAAAACCCAAGGTTTTGATGAGCCATTTAAGGTGAAAGTAGGATTAAGCAAAGCAGCAAATGAAACACTCTGAAATTCAAATATTAAATAACAATCCAGCTCTTCTCTGTATTTCTAAAGTTCTGTATATTCTGATTCTGTATGATAAGCAGACAACAGCTGCGTCTGGTGACTGCAGGTGCCAGCTCATGGAATCCCTCAGTGCCTGCCACTTCTGGTAGTAATTTGGTTTATTATTTTGGCAAGTTGTTTAACCTAGTGTGCTTCAGTTACCTGATCTGTTAATGAAGAAAATGATGCTTTTTGATTATATTGAAATCTGTTGTTGAAAGGAGTTACACAAGAGTATCATCTAAAATGGAGGAAAAGGAAAAAAGAGTAATATTTTTTCTGATATATTTTGTACAAGCATAAAGAAAGAATAATATAGGAAAAGAAAAATGTCTCTCTCAACCCAGCCCTTCATACAGCAGTGAACTATTGTGAAGGATCTGCCTGATAAGTGTTTGCAAGACTGGGATCCAATTCAACAAACCAAGATAGCTTAGGTAAAATGATACAAGTTTGTTAAATCACAGCTACTACAAGATCCTACTAAACAATCCATACAGCTGTTGTCTTAAACTATACACAGGTTTTCAAAATCTTGGAGAAAAATCCCATGGCAACACCATTCTATCTAATATCCTGACAGGCAAAATATATTTCAAAATAGGTACCTGTTTACAATCTGCTATTTCAAGATTAAAATGATAAGTAAAACCTGCAAGCTCGGAGTGGTATCATGAATACAGCAGATGTGAACACATGATTTGTGGAGAGGACAGAATACAGAGAAGGATGGGGCAGGACTAAGAATGAGGATGCAAGCTCCTCATCCTGCTTCAGGACAGTTAAACATGTCCAGCATCCTGCTGTTTGCAGGTGGTATTCTAGAGAAACAGCTCTTACTGTAATACATTGCACTCTTGCAAGGTCTACCAGGTTTGAGGAGAGGTACCGTGTCATTTCAGTTGGAACAGATAGCTATGCCCTAGTGAAAAATTAATACAGAGGATCCTGAAAGGGGCCTTTGCAGTTTTGATACACTTAATCTCTCAGATTATTTTTCTCTAACCTTTCACTTAACACAACATGTTTGACAAACAACCACTAGTCTTTAATCTAACTTAAAAGCTGAAAACCAGTATCTTGCAAATTTGATACACTTATTTACTAATAAATACCTTTTTGTAGAGAAAACCAGCAATTTAAAGAGAGATCTATGCCTAAAGTCATGACTCTAACCTTGAGTAATGCATTTCTTTATAAAAGAAAATAGGTGGAGTTACTTCCCAGAGGATCCTTTTTCTCTTGGGAACAGATGTCCCTATGAAAAATATTAAGTCCTTTTCTTTGTCTATTTTGCTACATTTTAAAGTGATTTCTTCCCACCTCAATTCTCTCCTCTGCTCTATGCTTTCTAAAGTGTAGCTTTTACCAAGTTTACCTATCAAACCCTGTAAAAGTTACAGCAATATTTCCAAAGTTTTGTGTCAGAAGAGTTTTTGAAAGTTTTGCACTTTTCATTGAGAAATGGAAATTTCCAAGGATAATGACTCCTCCAGTTCTTTCTGGTCATTCCATAAAAAGGTAAATTATTTTTCTTCATTTGCTGTCCTCAGGATCCAAAATAGATTTCAATTGCTCATTGAAGACACATGTCGTTTTGCATTTACTGGGTCAAACTAGACTCTTTTCCTTCACCATAAGCCATGGGACTGAAAAATGACCTGAAATTTCTCAGCACTCCTGATACAGTGGAAGCCTTAAAGCTTTCGGAAGCACAGCATTACCATTACATACAATCCTTAACACGTATTAGTCACAGTAAGATCCTGTCAAAAAGTAAAGCCAAAATGGCCTTTGTCTGAGGCAAATATTACTACATTAGCTAAGAGGATTCTAACAATATTACAGATTGTGTGGAAACATATTCCTGGAAACTTCACACAGTTTCCGCTTTAATTAGGCCGTTCATTTCTGTACTCATCATGACAAGAAAGACAAAGAAAAACAAGAACATAAGAAACAGGAGGAGTAAGTGAATCTGGTTTCTGCTGCTTTTTTTGCTAACGACTTGCTGTGTTTTTCTTTAATGAGGCAGTTCCACATTTACATCCAGTCAGTTGAAAAGATAATTAAAAGCAGTTTCAAACACTACATCACCCCTTGATTCATTCTGCTAAATTTTGTGATTTTACAAACACATTTCTCTCCAAAATCTCCCTCTCCTTAGTTGTTCTGTGAAGCAATCAGACATAAACCAGACAAACTGAAAAAAGTCTTTCATTTTTGATATTGCTGTCATTTGTAACAATGGTAAAGACATTGTACAGAAACATAATGCTTATATAGAAGCACTAACTTTAAGTTAGACATCAAATCGTTTTCCATTTATCTGCAATGGGGTTGGAGAATACACTTGAAAGCAGAATAAAAAATTAATCTGACTGTAACAGTGACTGTGGCACTATTGAGTGTGATGATCTGAGCTGCACTTTTCAAAGAGATTTTTAAAAAGCAGGTTAGCATTCAGTTAGCTTCACTTGTATTCTGTACAACTTGTGTCTAGTGAGATCAAACAAAGTCAATTTGCAAAGTCTGAGAACAAGAAATGGGAGATGGTGATGGCAACACTACTGCATCCAGAGCCTGTGTGAGTTCTGTGGTAAATCAAACACTCCCCAGGTACATCTGTGGAGCATCAGCCTCTAGGAGGCAACAGAATGGCTGAACAGAAAGGCAAAGCACAAAATCACCACCAGGAAGATTTTGGTCTTTCAGCATTCCCCATTATTAGTGTTTTTCCCCAGCATTTTTAATTTTTCACTTGAGCTTTGAGTTTAATGTGATATAATACTACTACTTTTAAGAACTGCACAGTCAAAAGGTTCCTCTGTCTTGAACCAGCTGCTTTACTGGTAAACAAAGAACATAAGATTTAAAAAACATCACAAAATCATTTTTTTCTTTAGAAACAAAGTATTTAAAAATCACTCTCAGTGACTCTTCCGTTCTGGGCTCCCCAGTTTAAGAAGGATAAGGATTTACTGGAGGGAGTCCAGCAGAGGGCTATGAAGATGATGAGGGGTCTGGAACATCTTCCTTATGAGCAGAGACTGAGAGCTGGGGCTGTTTAGCCTGGAGAAGGCTGAGGGGACCTTATTTATGCTGATAAATATCCCAAGGGTGGGTGTCAAGAGGATGGATCAGACTTTTTTTCAGTGGTGCCCAATGACAGGATGAGGGGCAATGGGCACAGACTGAAGCACAGGAGGTTCCATCTGGATATGAGGAGAAACTTATTCCTTTGAGGTGTCAGAGCCTGGCCCAGGCTGCCCAGAGCAGGTGTGGAGTCTCCTCTGGAGACATTCAAACCCGCCTGGACACCTTCCTGCGTGATCTGCTCTGCTGAACCTGCTTTAGCAGGAGGTTGGATTGGATGATCTCCAGAGGTGCCTTCCAACCTCAACCAGTCTGTGATTCTGTAACTTTTACATGGCAGCATCCAAAGATGCAACTCAGAAATTTCATAGCCGTGACTCAGCAGTTTGTGACACAACAATTTGGTACAGGGACAACTCTGGAAATCACAATGCTGTAGGTTACACTCAGACCCTTAAAATCTGTCCTGAACTAAGCAGTCATGAAAGGAAATAAATAGTCAATAATGCACAATCACTTTTTCAGAGATCATCTCAGCCTGGTGACAACTGCATTATGGGGTTCTAAAATATGCAGATTCTTACTTTCTTCCTCTGTACCGTAGAGCTTGATGTGTTTATCTGTCCTGTGAATTGGCATCATTTTGTGCTATACAGCAGTAGGGAACAGGAACAAATGGCTTTCAATTAATGAAGTTCGTTGTTTAAACTAAAGCAAATGACTACATAATACAAAATAAGTGGGATAGATGGTTTGATTGATCTATTGAGGAAACTCTGAGGTATTAACTGCTTATATTATGAAGACAGTTTAACAGGGTCGATAAGATTGTAAATTAAAAATACATTTGCAAAGAAAATGAAAGGGAACAAGAATAGAGTACCTACTGAAAAATGAAATTAATCCAGCAAAATTGAAATCAATTAACAATGAGTAATAGATTCAGGACTTAATAAACTTCTGCTTAGGATCATGAAAATAGTCAATGTGGTTTCCATGAATTCGAGTTCAGGCCTTGGGCAGACACCTTAAAATGAATGAGATTTTACAAGTCACTTAATCTTATCATATCTAAAACTACATCTGTACCCTCTCATCAAATACTCAATAGACTGTGAGGAACAGCTAAGAAATTAACATGTTAATTCATAATAAATGTTTCAAGGCAGGTTAGATTTAGATACCTCTAATATGTGAGATTGAAAACAACCTCAATTGTTTCATTACCTATGAAGTCCTAAAATATATCTTTAGAGCTTTCTAAGTTTTCCAATTTTAAAGTTAAATAAAAAGGCTAGAGTTCTTTTTAATTAATATCTTTGGTAATTCATTTTCTTTGAACACTATTATCATTAAATACATGATAAAGTTAACAATAAGCAAACTGTTAACCACGGGCACTTCTCAAACTTGCTGTTTTTCTAACACAGTGTGAGCTCCAGTAAATATTTCTTGCATCCTTTTCACATTTTGTATCAGGCCTAAAGAGAAATAAATCTTGGTGACATAACTGCAGAAATTCATGCATAATAAAGATTTATCTGGGCAAGTAAGATTGCTTTCTTGATTTACAGGACATCATTATAACCTTTTTACAGTAGCTTAGGGAGTTTGCTCTTTTCTTACTGTCAAAGACTGAATTGAGTAGGGTTAAACAAGAAAATTTCTGCTTTAAGTTCCTTAAAACAGAAGATTTTGCAAAGCAAGTAAGGGACAGAATAGACAGATGTGGAAAGAGAACAAGAAGTTATTATGCAGTTATTTGTATTCAAAATAATGGAAATCAAACATCCATTCTTAAGAAGCTGGCTAATATTAGACACGTGACAAATCTCTCACCATGGGGATTCTCAGTGTTGTCATCTGCAGCAACTTACATACACTTTGCCAGAAATAAAATGCCACTATTATTAAGCAGGTCAATGGCTCTTTTTACAAAACAGATCTCAGCCCATCACCAGCGGGCACAGCCTTGGCTCAGCCCAAGTCCCAGTCAGACACTGGGCTGAGAAATGTGGCGTGGAACTTTCTGGTCTCTGGCTGCCGCAAGATTAAAGCAATGCTCCTACTACGGCAAGATGTTTACACCCTCTGGCAACTTCCCTTTTAGTTGCTGAATGTTCTGAGTAATTGCATATATAAGCCACGCACTTTACTTATTTGTGTTCTCATATTTAATGATATAGTGTGGATGTAACTTTTGATATGATGATGTACGATGTTTTAAATTACTTTTCTTGCTTATCTTGATTATATATGTACTTCATAGAATCAAATAAAGTGATATTACTTCATATATATACAGAAATGTTTTAAAAAAAAAAAAAAATGCAAGCTGAAAAATATACTCCTAGATAAATTATTCCAAAAGTCTTAATTAAAATTTTAACTGCAAATGATATAATAGTCAAACCATCACAAGAAGGTAAATTATATTTATTTTTCCTATGTTGAAATGCTTGGAGTTGTAACTGAAACATTTAAGGGGACAGAAACAAAATATGTATTCCAGAATCATATCAATTTTCAATATAAATAAAGATATAAATTAAGATATGAAGAAGGACTTGATAGTTTTCATTTGCAGTAAGTAATTCAGAAATTGAGTCATTTCTGTCAAGTGTTTTTGTTACATTCAGTTGGCGTTAGAAGAACCTTGATGATGGGTTCTGGATGATACAGGACATATTCAGTATTTTAAAGAACTAATTCTCCTATTATAAAATTAGTTCTAATTATATATAACTTTACATATTTGCAATCTAATCCTGGCACCCTCCAGAACTTCAGATTTGTTGAGTAAAAGAGAGTTTACTTGTGTGCAGAAGGTACATTTCTCTCATATATATCATTCAATACACAAGTCTCAGAAAACTGGCTAGTTAACCTTAAGTTTCCTGGTGGTGGCCAGTGCTACAGGTGGGAACCTGAGTAGTTATTTAGATTAACAAATCTGTAATTAACTTGATAGTTTGACGGTTCATTGCAAAATTCATTGCAGGAAAAGTTTGAAATAATAAATAATCATCTGAAAAAATAAAGTTAGCTGATTATTTTCAAACACACAAGTGAAACTTTGCCAGTCGTGCATTTTGTGTTAAAATTATTTACATAGTAAAAACCGAAGCTCTGGATTCATTTCATGTTTTCTAAGTAAAATGAAAACAGTAATTAAGCAAAAGGCTACAACTGAGGTGAGGATTCTGTTTATATTCTTTCACAGTTATTTGCCAGAATTTCACTTAAAAATTTGAAGATTTTGCAGCAAAAGTTCATTCTGTTACAGTTAGTAAATTTGCAGCACCATAGTACTTTAAAATCCCTTTATAGAAGGCTGTGCATCAGTCTCATTTCTAGCAAAAAGCATGATTTGGAAACTTTTTTAAGTTTAAGAAAAAGTACACTGATTTTATGATACCAGTAATAAAATAAAGTCCTAGTGGAAAAAAAATGTTGATTTTTCAAGCACTTTGGAGACTATAAATAAAAGTTGCAATGAACTCTTACAAATGCAGTTGCTACATAGCTGCCTGACATGAATTTCAGTTTTTACTTAGGCAAGTGTCTCTTTTTTTCTCTTTATTAAACATTCATTATTGGGGTTTAGAAAAGGATATAAGAAAAATTTTCATAATACAAAATGTATCTTTCAATTATTGATCTAAACTATCATTAACTAAATGCTAAATAATTCAGCAATGTGTGTTTAAACTTACTTTCACTTCTATACAAACTGCTTTGTAATGAAAAAGTAACAGGGCACTACACTTTATCACAGATCTTGAGCTGTATTTCCTCCCTTATTTTTAGTCCAAAATGTGATTCCAAAAAGATATTATTAAGTTATAACACCTTAGTCATTTTCAAGCTCCAGGCACTTAAGGTGCTGAATTTTAGATTGCTTTTTTATATTCTGCCTGTGCCTCATTTCCTTACTGTATGTTAAGTTATTAAAGCTGTCTGCTCCAATTTCCCCTCTGCTTAGGAAGATATGACAGAAAGATGAAACAGACTACCTTTAATCTTGAAAAGCTAAACACACCATAAAAAATAAAACAGTGGAAACTATAAGGAAACAGTAGGAACTAATTTTCCCTTACCAAGGTAGTTGACATGGTGTGGTCACTGAAAATATATTAAACTAAGAGTATGTGACATAAGTGTGGCTCTGTTTCTCCTAGAAATACTACAACTGCTGTTCCTCATATTATGAGCTTTCATTAGAAGGCCTTAATATAAAAGAAATTCCATTAAATTAGTCTCATCATGACAATTCTTTAAGAGCATCAATTTTTAAACTTCACTTTCTACCTAAATGAAAAAGGTTAACTTTGAGGGAGAAGGTTTCAAAATACTGATTAACAACCAAAACTTCAGTCTGAATCAATCTCCATTCTCATAGCTTTCAATGCTTAAATTGCATTGTATCCTTGCAATTTTTTTATTTGCAATCCTTGCTGTCTTGGAAAAATAAGGAAGAATCAGGTCTGGGTCTCAATGACAAAGTACTAGAGGGTATATTTCTATTTGTAGGTGGGATTTGAGTTTGCAGTGTGCGATCTTAGCGACCGTTCCACAATAGGTGGCATAATTTAGAAGAAAAAAAGTGAAAACAGGTTTTGCATACATCTATTCAACCAAGAGCCATCAGGTGCAATTATGTTTTGCTTGTCCCACATGAACATACATATAACATATAATAAATTTCTTCAGATAATTTCCAGCAGGGAAATAAATAAATAAATAAATAAATAAATAAATAAATAAAGGATTTGGTTACAAGCTGTCCTGAGGAGAACACTATAAATGTTTATGTTTATATATAGAAACAGGAGACTAGTTTCCAGCCACTTTGACACAAGTAGCATTTACCTCACCGCAGACCAATAACAGTACTACCTGTCCTGAGGCCTTTTGCTTAACCAGGAAATTCCAAATAGGAAACCATGAAAGCAAACTTCCAAGCCAACCGTTTTTTCATACCTAATAGGCTGCTCTCATAATCTCCTAATGCTTCAGAAGAAATATTCTAAGCCATTACTAACACCAAAGGTAAATAAAATCGATGATTTTGGAGCAGAAAAAAGGCACTGCAAAGATTGATTTAAGCAAACACTAAATGAGTTGACATACCAGCCTGTGTCAGCTTGAACAGGTTCTACATAGAAATGCAAGAGTCCCAAGCCCTGGCCATGGAGTGCCATTCCCTTTGATTGGTACCGTGGAGTCAGACCTCACGGCGATAAATGCAGCATTAGTCTCACATCATGCACTGTGATATACTGAGCTGCATTACCAAGCAATTGTACCATGGCAAAGGTAAGCACTGACTTCCTCTTAAAGGTTAAAATCTAGTTTTATGGTTCTTCCTAGGAGCATTTGTCATCAACGGTTAACTGAGCCTGTCCCCCTTTGGCTGCCCAGCAAAGCCACTTGAAGCCATGATGGCAGCAGGTTGCTTCAGGCCAAGGGGAATCTCTTGCTGTTTCTGGAGTGCTGGTGACAGAAGCACAGCTGATTTTGAGATATTTGCATGCCTTTTATGCTAACAGCTTACTTTTTAATGTTGGGGAAATCAAACTTTGCAAGACAGAATAATAAAGCCACACTTTCCTAAGAGACTACAGTTAATAACCCTTCTCCACAGAGGTGAAAACAGCGTTACCTCAGACACCTCTGTAAAACAGGAGAACGTATGCAATAATTTGAAACAAGTGACTATTACAAATAGGGTTTTTTTTGTGTCTGCTGCTTTTTTACTATAGAATTGGTGGGATATTTTTTTCAGACTGAGGAGATTATTACTTAACAAATCCACGAAACAGTTCTCCTATATTGACAATATGGGGGGAAGAGCAAAAGTTGTACTTAGTAAACTTGGAACATTTTCCTACAAGCTGGCTTTGACCCAGTATCAGTGCTGATGGAAATATGTTCCAGAATTTTCTCTCAAATAACCTGGAACAATCAGGACAAATTATTTTTCTACACTGCAAAAGCAAAATCAAAGATGTCATCTACTGTTTGCATCCCACAAGCAGCTCTTCTGGAAGATCTGATAGGAAGAATTTCCTTTAATTAGTAAGAAAGAAAAGCTAATACAAATATGTTGTAATTACATGGGATAAAAATCTACCCATCTCATTTTATATATATATATATTCAGTTTACTCTGAGAGTCAGCTTAAAAGGCAAATGATTCTGATAAAGACTAATATGGTCTCTGTATCATACAAACAACATATAGCAGAAGGAGGAGCAAAAATCAGTACTGTAATCAATGTGATTACACATACATCTGTTTTGTATTTAACTTTTTTTTCTGCCTTATAATACATCTACTTGCTCATGCTGTCTTCCTATTCTACATTTCAGAAAAACAATAAAAACAATAAGAACGATAATCAAGGATTTTAACTTGCAGACACAGTACAAAGCCTTGCCATGCAAAAAAGAGAGAGAAGCTGATTAAATTCATATGTTGATAAAGTAGGACTTCATTAAGTGTCCAGGCAACAGGATTTTGAGGCAGCAGAGAAATTAGCAGTCTACATATTCCTCTGATTGAGGTATGCTAAAAAAATCCCACACTTATTTAGTAAAACTGGTCATTCAGTATTGTTTCTAGATAAACTGTATAGTAAATAGTAAATTCAGTAGAGGAAATAAAAGAAAGACAAATGTGTTAAGAAAAGAGAAGTGTATCTAGTCTCAATATTTCCATTTCACATTGACCATTTTGTTGATGGTTAGTTGCATGTTACTTGTGTTTTCTTCAAGGGGTTATTCTGTACAAAAACCTTCACATTTGGGCTATTAAAAACAGGCTCCAGCATAGAGCTGCTCTGCTTACAATCCATCCAGCTTCTGCAAGCAGACAGAATAGTTGTGCTGTGATCACACCCTTGCAGGGATCTCTAGTAACAGATACCTCCTCAGCTACTGGGATCAAAGCTATCAGCATCGCTTTGAATTTTTAGTCTGAACGTACCTACCTCTCCACATATCTAGGGAATGAAATGCCCCATGAAATAAGATCTAAGTCATAGCTAAATACCAACAGAAGTCAAACAGCAAGCTTAGCTGCACCTTATTCACTGCTTTCTACCAAAATAGCCCAAAGCAAGGCTGAATATTTTCCAGTCAGATATAATAACCAGAATTGCATCACTTTGTTATTTTTGTGTTTTGAAAATGTAAATAGAACAATAGGGGATGAACACAACCTCTGCTTTCATAATGTTCTTCAAATCCCACTTATGGAAGAGTACATTTTCCTATAGTAAAATCCATCAAATAGTCAGATTGAGTAACCATCAACAACTCATTAGCTCCTGTATACTGCTTTTGTAAGGATTTTACATCCTTCCTCTGCTGGGTGCTCAACAGACATAACGGAACATCTATATGATAAAATAAATATATAGCAAAAGGGAAAAATTAAAATATCTCAGGTAAGACAAATTTGGTGGAGCTCACAAGGAATAGCATTGAACTGTCATGAGCATATGATAAAAATTTACAATGTGTGGATAGATGAAAAGAAGGAAGAAAAGCAAATACTGACCTTATCTTAAATGATTCTGAGGTAGAGTGACATATTACCACTAGCAAAGCAGTCATAGATTTGTAATAACAACAAACAAAAATACCTCTTACACCAATGGGAAAATAATAGACCAACAGAATTTTTATTCTTGTTTTTATGTAGCTTGACTACCCATTTTCAATGTCACCTGATTGCTTTTTGATCTCTAGGACGTGGCATTTAGTATTCTGTAGTGCATGCCTGAATTTGGACATTTTAGACATGAAATCTTCTACAACAACTATGGAAACACATTTGTGTTCCTTGTATTTAACTTCTTTTGGAAATTGGAGCTCTCCACAGTGTTCTCCATTAGAGAAACTCCCATGGAAAAGTTTCAGAAAACCTTAAGAAACACCTCCACATTATAGCAACATCCTTCTTGTGGTTTCTTAAGAATTTTGGAAGAGGTTAGCCTGATGAATGTAGGAAATTTCTTGGCAACAGGTGTGAGAATGGAGAGTTTATTACCAGAAAAAGCAGATGGAAATTACAACTAATAATGATTTTCATCAACACAGCTTGAAAGATGTTCTCATTTTACACTAACAAGCAGCAAATACTACACAGAAATGAAGACAAGAATCCAAGAATGACAAGCAACAGATCTTCCATGTAAATCATAAAACAAAGTTTGAAATCCCTGACGTGATTAAGAAAAAAAAGAAACATTTCCTATGTGACAGAAGTGCAAGTATCACATGAACACTGTTTTAAGTATGCAGAAGGAAGAGTGCAGCACTTGAAAGGAAGAGAACGTGATTACAAGAAGACAATTTCTATCTACATAGTATATTTTCACTGTCTCTTTCAACTAGTCTTTTGTCATCCAGCAGAAGCAAGGCATAATCTACAGCTGGATCATGCAGCTGTGCGCATTTGGCTCAAAGGTGTGTCAGCTCAAATTTGTTAGCAAGGCAGCCAGCAGGCACACGTCGCAGGAGCACGGGATGGGATCAATACCGACATTTGTTCAAAAGAGCAAGCGAATGCGTGTGTGGGCAATTTGTGTCTCCGCACAGCTCTGTGCGCGCCGTGCGCCTGCGGTAACTGTGCGGCTGCTGCTCCGGTTCACTGCCCAAACAGGCTTACCCTAAGAGTTCAAGTGCCTATAGCCCAATTTTTAGAAATAATTCAGAATCCCATTTTTAAATTAAGGCTGAGTTCACTGAAACTCTACAGTGGGACAACATAAGAAAAAACAGTTATTTGAGGTGATTTCAGCAAAGATAACATATTCTTCTTTTAAAAAATTATTTACAACTAGACGTTTTTCATCCGTCATCTATGTAAAATACTAAATAATTTTTCAGCTTTTAGTTGTCCTGGTTATGCATATATAATTACAGAAATAAGAATAAAAGCCAGAAGAGAATAACTCAATTGGAGAGTTTACTGGTTTAGGATGTGGGAAACGTTTACATGATCTTTTCTATAGCACCAAAGAGTAATAAAGGAATATATTTGCATCTTTCTAGATATTTTTGTTACCTATCTCAGCTCTGAATATATGAAAATTGTGCTGACTTTGCTTTTTAATTTTACATTCCCCAATAATTCAAAATTACCGCAGCTTTCAGTTTATATTATTTTTGTACATTTGAGCGTTTTACTTCCTTTAGGACATAGCACAGTGGTTTTGAAATTGTGTTGTTCCACAGAGATTCTTCTCCTCATGTCCATGAAGGTGGTAGTTTTTCTCATCTTCCTTGCAAGTTACATATAATTTCTCTTAAATTTCCTGGGGTCACCAAAGGAGAATCTCATATTTCATTCTGATTTCAGACAGTAATTTCATGATTGCAAATTTTTGGGGAAAATTTGAAAATGCAAACCTGCATTCAGCCAGAACGTACAGGAATATTCAAGTATTTAGACTGAATATTTTTTAATAACAGTCAAAGGTCATCTCATAGCTTTTAAGATCAGATTCATTATTTTTGAATTCTTGCAGTATAAGATCTATTATCTACATATAAATGAATATGAACCTCACATCTGGATTTCGTTGTGTGGCCTAAGACTACTTTTGTAGCTAAAATTACAAAGCAATATTTATTTTACAAAGCCTATGCATAGATATCAGAGCCCACACTTTCCTAGATTCCTTATCCGTTTATCATATATTCATATTTCCTGTGTGTCATATCTCCCACGCCCGTTCACTTCTTATCTACCCTTCTTCAGTATATTTCTTCATACACATGTTGCATCTAGACTTCTCATTTGTTCTTCAAAACATAATTGCAAAACTGAGGAAAAGAAATAAAAACTACTAGCAAAGCTCCATATGCAGCAATTCAGTGCCTAGCAACCTGTGATAGACTGAAGAAAAAAAATCACAAATTATCTGCAAGAGGCAGTTAGAACAAGGGCTTGGGGTAAACAGACACACAAACAACACGTCAGCCATGATAAAGAGTGTAAATTTGAACAGATGTCACTTCCAGAGCAGCAGTAGGCAGATTAAACAGAATTGGCTTTGGATGAAATCCAAGGAAGAGCAAGAAAACACAACATTTTCGCCCTGAGCTCTCACAGAAATCTAGTCTCCAGAACCTCCTTTCTTTAGTAATCGTAATTGAGTAGGGCTAAAAATAGGAAGAGACATTAGGAAAGACAGTTTAAAATAAATAAATTTATTACGCATATGTATTGTTCTGTAAATACTTCATTTTCAGGGAAAAAAAGAAAAAACCTATCATCTGCTATGAAAAAAGTTGCTTAATAAATAGTCTTCAAGTTATAATCATTTACAGTAGTATTAATTTCATCAATATGCTACTAGTGCTCAATTAATCTAGGCCAAGTCTGTGAAACAAAAGATAATGTTGCAAATGTCCAAATTAATAGTCATTACAAAATGTTGCTGTACCTGTTGTTTCTTAAATAATTCTGGTTACTAGTTTTTTGTGCATGTATATTTTAAATCACTGTTTCTTCTTATTTGCGTATATCAGCTTATCATATACGAAGTACACCAAGAGAAAAAAGAGAGAATACAGAACGAATGAAAACCTGAGTCAATGAATAACAGGTATGCCCATTTGGATTTCCCCTAAAAATTTTCTAAATCAACTTTACTCTCTAATTCTGTTCAGTTACATGTTTATTATACTTTACAAATCCCTAAAGGCTGACCAATTATATCTATGTCTGTAGCATGTAGATTTGTATGTTGGGTTTTGGTTTGCTTTGTTTTGTTTGTTTGTTTCCCAGGGCCGCAATGTCTCCTTGGCTTTGAATGCCAAACAATGCAACAAAACTTTATTCCAGTGGTCATAATTTCAATGAAGACATCACCAGATATATTCCCATGATAAGCATACAAATATTCTATTACTTTCAAATCATAATAGTAGCAAAAAATAAATGCAAACATATTATCAGCTGTCCACGTCCCCACACTTCAGAATTAAGATAATTTCATCTAGAACCTACTAATAAGCCTGAATCAATCCATCATTATCATTGCCATTATTAGACACAAAGGAGGAAAACAAAATTTTGAGAAGCTGTAAAATAAAGACATAAATCACAGAGGTAGAACACCAAACCAACTGAATTTTCAGTTATTATTACTGAAATTAACTGCACCATATGACTCAGGATTACTTCTTTGGTTCCTTAAAGGGACTTACTTTCAGTAAGTCCTACAGAAAGGCATAAATCTTTTCATGAGCACAAAATGAAAGACCAGTTATTATTCATCAAGTTAATTCATATCAGCTTTCCTAGTTACTGTTAATCTCGATGTGGAAGACATAAAAATCACACACTTTGTTTGATATGCACAACAGATGCCATTTCCACACATCTGAACAGTGTTTTCATATTTGTAAGTCAGTATCTCAAGTTGAAACGTCTCAGGGTTTTCCTAAGTCAATAATACAAGCCTACGAAATTAAAATGCACTACTTGTGTCAAACACACAAAATCATTGTTTGTTTATTTTTAAGGTGATAATAAAAAAGATTAATGATACTGCTGGATAATGAAACAATCTGCCGCAAGGCAAGCTGCAGAATACAGAGTGAAGCCCTAGCAATGATCCTGAGAAAAACTTCAGCTTTCTCCCAAACAAATTAAGAAGTCCCTTTTATTACCAAGTGACATTTTTGCATTTAAAAGAGTTGATTTTCATGCAGTGCTTAAAGGTCAAACAGTTAATCTACCTCTGTAAGGAGAATATTTTCCTCTGAAGAGATTTCTAGAGCACATCAAATCAATAGGAGTCATCAGACTTAACAAGAATAAAACCCTTCACTGTTCTCAAGGCAAAAGCTTATACCAGTTCCAAAGAAATTGGAACCAGTTCATGAAAATATCCAGATAGCATGAAGCATTAAAAAGTAGCAACCTTTGTAGTTGAACACAGATAAAAAAGATTTTTATATCATTAATTCAGAAGAAAAATCTTATTCAGTGTGGAACCTGGAAAAGTATCAGTTTCTTCATATGTATTCACTATGTCTTCTCATTTCTAAGTGGTAAAAATAATTATAAGTGAGTAAAAGTTGAACTTACCACAGCACAATATACTGGAATTTTCACTAGTGTGTTCTTCAGCTCTCACATGATGCAACAACAACACTCTGTTTCTGCTGGAGGCAAGAAGGAGAAAAAGGGATCCTCGATGAGAAAAGGGGAGATCTAGCTCTACACTTCATCTTTGCTCATTTTATTCAATGTAATAAACCCGTTTCTTATCTTCCTAAGGGAGCTGCCACTTGCCCTGCATACAGTGGCTTAAGAAATTCATTTGTGGACACCTCAAATGAAGATAAAATACTGAATTCTGGAAACTATAGACGAGTAATTTCAAAAAGGTGTAAGTCATGGGCCTGAGAGAAGGTTAGTCATGAGTGTGCTGGTTTAGAACGGGATTCGAAAGAATTGGTCTTCTGCTCCTAGCTCTGACACAACCTTGTACAAGAGCTTTTTGTATGAGTTGCCCATGTATAACATGAGGGTAATGATACCTATTTTTGTTTTAGCTTTTTCCATAGAGCAGAACTCTTCAAGATGGTGACTGTGTCAATATAGAAACTGCATCTACAAATATATACACACGTGTATAAAAGAAAACTCATCTTAATATCCTAATCTCACATAAAACCACCAGGCAGCTTTATAGCACAAATGGAAGGACTGCAACTAATAACAGTAAAAGAATAATAAGAACTCAGGTTTTGACCTTCATTATATGTGCAAAAGTCTCACGTGCTTGAAAGAAAGAGAGACTTGAGGATTACAAAGGAGTATGGAATCCTCTATGATGACTGCTCCTTAGTATCTTTCTGCATGTATACAATAGCACTGTTTATGACAGGTTTGCTCCTGAAGGAAATAAAGAAAACACAATGGAAACACACTGAAAGAATGAAAATGTTGGGGAAAGGTAAGAGAGAAAGTGAGAAAAAAGTAAAAATCCAGTGAACTACAGAAAAAAAGACTGCATTATACAGACAGTACTAGAGTATAATTACTTAAGTTGTAGGAAAATAATTATTCAAGAGATCACAAAACAATACAGCTGCCTGGTCTGCATCACATCTTGAGGAATTCACCTTGACAGTGGCATTGAGATTTCTGAGTATTATATTGAAGTTATGGCACATATATTTTTAATTTTCAGTCCCGTTTCAGCTCATCTAGTATAAATCTAAATCATTACTCTGCCTAGCTTGCTTTCAACTCCAGGAATAAAAAAAACATAGTGTATAGGCTTTGGTGCTTTTTGTTTATATGATAACTGCTTTCAATTACCATTTTGTTTGCCAGGTCTCTCCAATGAAATTTAAAATGTAATTATTTTCCACTCAAATACACACTAATTTGAATGACTTGTATCTTGATATAAGTAAGGTAAAACTAATCATTACCTATAACACATTTTTAACATGTCCTGAAAATTTTTATTGTTTATTTTTTAATTCACATTTTATTCATTATTTATTTTGAAACCATTTCCAGAGCTTTTATTGCATCTAATGATTGATTTTACAGTTATTAGATGTAAAATTGTTAGAAGAATGTTTCCTAAACAAACCTATCTTTCCAATTATTTTAAACTACCTGGAACGGATGATTTTCCTCTTCTAATTAATGTCTTCTGCTTCTACACACAGTCATCTTTGCCTTGAATTTTCAATTAAATAAATTAGACTCCTTTGGAGAAGAACCAAAAATCCAGATTCAGTTCAGAGTGAGAACACAGACTGGAGGAAAACCATGTTTCCCTTTCTATGTCCTCCCCATACATCCACCTGTCAACATACATCCCATTACATTCGAGTAACCGCACTACAGCTCAGCCCTGCTGCAGAATAAGCCCCAAAGCAGTTACCTGGTTTGCAGCTGTCTGAAACCCAAGCTAACAAAGGTGTGTGAAAAAGGCATGGAAGAAAAATATCCCAGCTTCCAGACATTTGAAGAAATGGAATTTTTGGATATGACCTTGTTCACAACAGAAGAGTGACTACATGGTCTTTAATAGAATTCAGCACAGTGAAAAAAAGTCCCTCATGCCCACAATGCACTCCTTTCATCCTAAAATCTTCCAGAAAATTATTTTTCACTACTGCAGCTGGCAGAGGACATGAGTGATAGTAAGAGCAGCCCCTGCCAGAGCTGCCTCCCTTCTGACCTGCCCAAAGCCACAGCAGCAGCTGTAAAACTGATAGGGCTACTCATCTAAGGGCCATCTGGCTGCTGAGGGTACAGGAGAGCAGCACATCCCGGCTTCCATCCCTCTGTCCGGAGCTTCTCCAGGTCAGTCCCAGTGTGAAGAAGGTTGGACCATTCTGAGTCCAGTGAAATAGAGAACAAGCCGGGACACAGTGATGTTGAACAGGTAAGTAATGTGGAACAGGTGCCTTCCCCTTCATCTGCTTTGGTTGTGATGTTCAGGGATGAGATATTATCTCTCATTTCGTATTTACATAGGACTTATACTATAAAAAGAAAGAAGTAACAACAGATGTTAGAGATTTTTAATATTAGCAATAATTTACAAAATGATTAGAGGTGAGACATGAGTTATATGCTACAAAATATAAGAATGAAATCTCAGCCAACAAAGGTTGAAGGTCAGAACTTTTCCAAGAGGAGGTTTAAATTATGCTCATTACAGAGGAGGCGGGGACCAACATATTATGGGAACTTAAGAATTTTTCTCCAAGCTTTAGAGGTCACCAGGGTTTAAGAGGTATGCTCTATACTTAAAAAGTTGCCTCGAGTTTTAGAGTTTTTACTAGATCTCATTATATTTTCTATATGTGAATACATTTCCTGAAGTTTACATTAAATTTTAAATAACTAGAAGTGTCAGAGGTCAAATAAATAATGATGTATCTCACTGCAACAGGAAATATTTTTGCCACAAAGTTTTCTGATTCAGTTGGTTCTGGAAGCAAATCCTTTGCTGTATTGACTTGTTGCATTAAATTCTCATCATGCTTATCATTACAGAATATACAGTATAAAACCAGGTTAGACAGAAGCATAATAAAATCTATAGTGATATTTTAGCCATGATAACCTCTTCTCAGAAATGAAAACATGCTTAAATATTGAAGACTAGTACTTCACCACCATCAGAATGAGTCCCAGAGCATCACATAGTCCCTTTATTGTTGCTTGCTAATTGGTGACAACAGTGGAGACTGAAGTCTAAGTTCCCTGCCTAAGATTCTAGAGGATACTAAATTTTTCTGTGTGGGATCACATTGCCCAGAAATTGATGCTATCCTTATTTAACAGGTACTGGTTTATCTTCCCAGCATCCTCCTCTTCCCCAGCCGTTGCTGACACACCAGTTACACTGACACACAACTAACTCGTGCTCCACTCCACTAGTGATAGGTAGGAAAGCACCTGAACCAGAAAAGCCACTCACATTTTTGATCCAGACAAGTATCATGGTGTTTCACATTCACTGGTTTGATCCCTTCTTCACTATATTGTATATCCTCCCATGAGCCACTAACTTTTTCGTATTTGTTACACACTTCACAATTAATCAGTAACTTTACTAACTGAAAAAATATACTTGAGAGGAATTGATTATCAGCAGCATCTCTTTAGTTTTGTGTATCAAGTCATATAACTTAAGAAGCTACCTGAACTACTCGCAGGTTGCACAATGTCATCATCGCATAATACCTTTTTGTACCAGGTATCTATCAGGCCACAAATAAATGGTCAGGTCTAGATATCTCCACCACTAGTCCTTTGTTAATTAAACTCTCTTGAGGAAATCAGCCTTGCCCAGGTAACACCTCATTTCCCTTACACAATGAAAGAGTTGAGTCTCCCATTTCATGCGATCATTGCGTTAGCTTGCAGCACACTAAGCTAGAGCTCAGAGCTATATCCTAAGCTAACCCCTAAGTAGTCAAAAATCAGGATGCTACAAGTAGGTAAAGGAATGCTTTGATGCTAAGGTCTAATAATTTAAATCAAACTCAGAGAAGCCTAAATCCAAAATTCTTTATGAAAGAATAACTGGATGGCTGAGTATCTGCAGTAGGGACCTGAAACTTTGCGCTGTCTCCCCAGGCTCAGAGTTAGCAGGTTGGGTATTCTGGGAGTGAGTTTCTCAGACTCCCTCGTGAACTGTTCTATTATTTTGGAGAAGTAATCTGAACTCACATATTAGTAAGTCTAGATTGCAGACTTGATTTTTTTCTGTTCAGTGGAAGCTTCATTTGAAATAAAAAAAAGTTCTCACCAGTCCCATCTGAATATCCTAATCACTGGGCTAATTAAATATTCTGAGCACCTCTCTGTCTTTTTTTTTTTTAATACACAAAGCAGGAAAGCAAGTACATAGACTCTCAGGTGAATAAAATGTTCACCTTCACAAATGGTTTCACAACACAGGAAGCCAAGTACCTGTTTGACCGGATTGGTGCAACCCATCCTTTCTCTGTCTTTTTTTTTTTTTTTAAAGCATTCTCTGAAAGCAACTCCCTGCATGATTAAATACTGAGGATCACATTTGGTTGCATGATATCTATGAGTCAGTAAGCATTCCAATACTTATTTCTAAGAAATACTGCTTTGAATACTAATATCTCTATAGTGTCTCCAGGAAAAAATGCCTTGTGATTAGCAAAACCTCCACTAGATAACTATTTTTACTTATGAAGCACCGTCACCAAAATATAAGGTGGTTCTTAACTGAGCATCCAGAGAGAGACTTGAGCAGTAGAAACCAGAGACAAACCCAAACCCAAACCTTTTCCAATTTGTGGTTGTTTGGAATGAAAAGCAAAGCCCTTCAGTTAGAATTTCCAGCTCTGACTTCTAAGAGTGTTTAGATAGCCTGAACTCGGCAGTCTCATAAGCCAAATATATGTTAGCTTTTACCATCTATTACTTTTAGTACACAGTTTTACCTTTTAATACTTTCAATATAGCTGTCTAAACAGTTTAATTTTCATAAAAATTTCCACTTACTAAAGCTCTCTGATAGATTTAAAGGTAGATAACATAAATTCAACTCAGCTTTGTGTTCTATTTTCATTTTTGAACAATTCTCTGCAGGAAAATTCTTTTATGTTTTGTTTCTTTGCAATAATTAGGTAGAAGAGCCTTGAGGCAAATTAGAAAGGTAATAATCAATAACTGAGTTTTATTAAGAGATTGAATTTAGATAGACATGCAAACTGAACATTAATATATCGATTTATTCTGCTACTCAACTTTCTATGTAAGATTTATTCAGAAAGATGCTGACTGAGACAAAAAAGATCGTATTGGTGAACAACTCTTATTCTACTTTGGCAGTATTTTTAACTATTTTCATTTTTTTTGACTTCCCACAATATTCCAGAGACGACATTTTCAATCAATTCAATAAGATTTTCTATGATCACAAGACTCACTAACCAAAAACCTTGTCACTCAGCAACTTCTAAGATCTAACAACACTTTTGTGAATCACCAATATTATGCCATTTACTAAAATATTTTGGGAATAATGTAGAATGAAGAGGAGAGAGATCTAGTAAAAAAAAACCCAAAACCTCTGTTTTTCTACATAGGTAAGTTTAGTGAATTTGGAAGCAGAAAAAATATGATCTAGTTATTTAAATGACTGAGCAAAAACAAAAGATAGTGAAACAATTCTGGCATTGTCATAAGCACAATAAATATCAGTATAATTAAATATTTTGTTCTAATTAGCTTGAAAAAGAGGAACACCACAACTGACGGCTCTTTCAGCCCAGGGACCATACATCCATATCCATCTGGACTCCCAGAAGTCTTGCTAATTCTTATTCATCCCCTCCAGAACGTGCTCTGCCACTACCAGAAAACTTTGCTTATGAGTCATTCTGCTTTGCCGAGGCCACCCTCCTACATCTAGACAGCACTAGAGTCATTTCACAACAGCAAAGAGCTAGGCCTTCGATCAGGCTATCACTCACTGACACAACATATTTAATCACAGGAAAGTTAAAAGAAAATATGCGAAGAGCTGTTGCCTTTCCTTCTCTTTCAAGTCTCAAATAAACATGAACAAACTGTCTCACACTACGCCAGACCTGTCTAAATAGATCTGCATCTCTGGAAGAAAAGGGCTGATGCAAAATAGGAAAGACATACATGGAAACAGATACGTAATGCCCTGGAGAATGTTGATTTTATTTTATAACGAGCGATAAAATAATCTCAAGAAATTCAATCAAAAGAAAGGCGTGGCTTGAGCTAACACTTCTTTGTCCTTTAAGAGTCTGATTAACAAATACTCCATTAGGAAGCAGAATCAATACATGAATGCTTAAGAGAAGTTTCTGGGAGCTTCTGGTTTTCCTTAATGCAATACAAACCAATGGGAAATGCATGCTATAGATCTTTCTCCCCATACTCATTAAAACCATAGAAAAATTTATTTTCATTCTAGCTATCTCTAGGTCAGGCTTTTCATATCATCACTATGCCAGATAAGATGGTATCTACAAAATAACAGATAATAATACCTAGATAAGGGTACAAGAGGAAAGTTTCAAGAAAGAATATGTAATTATTTCCTCAGTAAGATTGTGACATGTAAGAGTGACATTTCTTTCTGCCCCTGTTGAATTATTTTACCTTCTTAATATCATTGTAGCAAGCAAATTCATCCATTCAAGTGCAATCACTGTGAATATTTCAAATCCTTTGTTTCAACTAAGAAAAGCCTTTGCACTTAATATTAGCACAGATCTTGAAGTAGAGTCATTGGATGGAGGAGTAAGCTACCTGAACTTATCTTGTTTGATATACACTGAAGTTAACAGTTTAACTGAATTTTCATAGTAAATTCTACAATATATTGAAGAATTCCATTAGGTAACTATAATGAAATGCTAATTTTTTATGAGGTCTTGAATACATTACCTGAATATAAGAATTATTCACTGCTTTTCTCTATTTCCTTTATTTCTCATAAATAATGTTTCAGTTCCACCTTCAGTGTTCCATCTTTAAGACACTATTATGGTATATAAGCTGCTATATTCAATTCATTTTGTCCGATTTTTTCACTTCCAGCCTAGAAAACTCAAAGCCAGAGCTCTGACTCATCAGTCACACAATCAGCTAAATTAGGCTACTCCAGTTGGTTTAACTGGCAACTTTCAAGCATGCAAAACAAAGCAGCAACGTTTTAATGGTTTAAAGCCTCCAAAGTGGATCATAATACAAAATGTATTGCTCATCAGCTGGCACAGAAGGCAAGAAATGCCATATGCTTTCAGTTTAATTTGTGTGGTTTATCTTTAATACTAAACCCTAATGCAATACACTTTCTATTACTCTGCCATGTCAATCTTTTTTATGTGTAAGGGGGTCAGGAAAACAAGACAATATTGGTTTCAATAGACACAAGCCAATACAGGCTCTACTAATTCCAGGTCAGCTGAGAGCTATGGAGTAGTAAATTACATTTTTTCATGCACGAATTAGAAAGCACATAGCTAACAATACAGTTAAAACACTTGCTTGGACAGCTAGCTATATACTTGAAGTTAATGTTTAGACAAATTTGAAAACAAAACAGCAAAAGCTTAAAAATATGGATGAGGAACTCAAGTTTTAAAGCATTGACGCAATAGTTAAGACCTACATCTGTAAGCTACAGATTAATTAGCAGGTGGAGAAGGGAGTTTCTTGGTAGACAGCATTGTATTTGTGAATTTAGAATACATTTTACTTAAAACAGGGGCGGAATGACGGTGCCTTGGTGACACTGACTCCCCACAATGCAAAGCAAGAAGTCAGTAGTAATGAAAAGCGAGACTCCATCTGATCCTACTCAGAGGTTTCCATATTCCTATTTGGTTGCTGGTGTTTTGTTTAATCATGCTCAACACACACAAAAATATCAGTGTGGAGAAAGGCAGCAATGAGCATCTGTGAGATTAAAATTTAAAAGGTAAAATATTTCATTCCAACCACTTTATGGATTAACAACACTACTCATCTTTTAAGTAAAAAAAAAGATGAAGACACATTCAGATAACTTTCTGAGGATGTCTTTGCCCCTAAATTTTGCTTTCAGTCACCAACTTTTTCCTCTTTAAACTATAGAGGAGGTTACTTATTGATGACAAGATGTTTTCATAAGAATATATGCTAGAGTCACCTTACAGAAGGTGTCATATTGCTTCTTTGCCCCATTTGTGTAGAATTCAAAGCACTATTCTTGATTCTACTGCCATTTCTTCTAGTCCTCTGTCTTTGGACCAGAACTACCCATTGTGAATAAGAAAGATGCTGCAATATGACATGATAAAAGCTTAGAGGAGGCAGTTTGCCAGCTGGCCACTGTCCTGAAAACTCTAGGACAATGACAGAAGGCAGCAAGCTGAATTGCTAAAAAGAATCACAGGGGAAGACAGGAAATACAGCTTAATAGAGATGCTGAAGAAATTAAAGCAAGAAACAGAATGAAATGGATGAATTTGATGTTCACTGGAGAAACAGTCCCCTAAAACTGCGCTCAAACTCCAGACATAAGAAATTAATTTTTCATCAGGAAAACAAAAATTGTCTGGTAAGGAAATCAGAAGAAACTGTTGAGCACAGCAAGTCCTATATGTTAGGATGATGGAAAACTGAAAGATATGCAGCTGAATTAGGAGAAAAAGAGTTAAAAAGTAAAGCAGGTTTTGCTGAAGAGGAGCACATTAATTATCTTCTAGAGAGAATTAAGTCCCTTTGACTTAACTTTGAACACAGTTTCACTGGGATAAGGTCAGAGAAGCAGCTGCTTTGTTCTCAGTTAAAACAAAATAAAACTAAACAAACAAAGCAAAAACAACAAACAAAACCTCAGGAGACCATGTATTTTCTAAATTGTCTGGTTTATTTTAGAAAAAGGAATTAGAAATAAAAATTAAAATGCAATTAAAACACAAATCCCAACCCTTCTTCATGTATCTGTGAAGTATTCATCAACTCAACAATTATATTTGTCAAGTATAGCCTAATATTTGCTAAATAAAAAGAAGACCACAATCTAAAAGTTTTATCTTGGTGAGGGGACACATCTGCAGGCAAAGATGGCTTTCAAAGAACTTGCCAGATGTGTCCCAGAGAAGCAGGGCCTCCTAGTAAAAAACCTTTGCTTTGATGACTTTAACTAAAACACTGGTCTCACTCTGGGAGTTCATGACACATCACTTTCTGCAGGTTTTACTGCCTTTACTGCTTTAAGACCATTACCTAAGAAAGATTTCACTACATGTAAATGTGCTAAAATATAGATTAAAGTTTAAATAACCAGATAAATGTTTTTCAGTGTCATCCTTGCAGGAACACCCTAAATAACTGCAGGTAAAAATATTTATATAATTTTAAAATTAATTTTCAAATAGTGCAGCAGGAATATAATTCTTTCTAAAAATGTATTTTAATCTTAAGGTGACAACATGCAATCGTACTCAGCTGAGAAGTCTTGAAAGGTTTTGACGTGGATAAAAAAGGTCTAATATCTATGTATGAACTGATGTTCACTTTTTGGGAAAACATTTAATTCTTGGTGTAATATCTTCACAGCTGTAGAATTCATCAAGACCCTTGGCAAATCTTTAACAATTAATTGCCTTCACTTAAAAATATGCTTGTGGCCTGAATTTATATAAGTTAAACTTCTGCCCACAGGGCCATATTATCCAAGAATCACAGAAGAGTTGAGGCTTGCAGGGACATCTGGAGATCACCTACTCCATATCTAGTCAGCTAAAGAAGGTTGTCCAGGACTGTATCCCGTCAAGTTTTGAGTATCGGCAAGGGTGGTGACTCAACAACCTCCCTGGGCAACCTGCTTAGGAATGTTTTATCCAGTGGTATTCACAGAGGTTCACCCTGAGGTCTCTCTCTTTGGCATCGATCTAATGCAGTTACAAAAGAGCTTTTGTCTCTGCCACTCTCAATGGCTCAGCTGAGCTGAAAAATTTTGTTGGCTGCCACTTTCAGATGGCACAATTAGATCTCCATTTCTCCTCTAAGACCCTCTTTTTATACATCTTTGAGAGATGAGTTTCTGTTATGAATGAATTCTGCTTTGCTGACTGGCTTCAAGAGCTGTATTCTCTGAAGTGAGATTTTTAGGCCTAGATGGGCACAGACATTCTCTTTACTGTTCTGGCAAAAAGCACAAGCACTAGCAGGTGCTCCATTTGTTTGGCCTTTAAAACAAGAGCCAAGAGGGATCAGCATCTCTAGGATTTTAAAATTCCCAAATCTTCTAGCTCTCTGGTAATCTGCAGCTCTAGTATGCCCAAAGTTTCAATCCTGCCACCCTTCTGAAAAAGAAGAAGGACTGGATAAAGAATTCACATGCTTCCAAGGCCAGTCTCTGCTTTGCAAATCTATCCTCATTACCACATTCACACAAAAAGGCTGAGCATTCAGGAGCCATCTGTTCTTCAGTGTGCTCCCTGCATGCTGGTGCCATGAACCGACCAGCGCAGGCATCACGCAGCTGCAGCCTGAGTGCACTGCTCAGATCTCAGTCACCACCCAAACCTGAACTGCTCTGCTGCTTTGAAACGCAACCAGGGAAGCAAAAGAAAAAAGCCTGACATTAAAGATCTTCTATAATTCAACTTTTGATTATATATTGCCATGCATCTGTGTCTAAGTGACCGGGATATTTTTTCTTTATATTATCAAAGTACTGAAGTAAAAGCAAAATTAGATCTACTTATTCATTAATGCAGTTTCCAATTTCTGTAAGCCCACAGAAGATGTTGTAGATGTTGTATTTTGTATGTATGTATGTTGTATTTTGTCTTGACTTAGTATAAAACCAGCGTTATAGTGAGAGCTAACAACACACTAAATATCAATGAAATTTCTAATAATCTACTGTGTTCTAGAAAAACTAGAACCTTCAGATGAATACAATCCTTAGATTGTTTTATTTTACATTTTCATGAATGTATATATTGCTTTGTGCACAAAGCAGTTCTGAAAATTAAAGTTATTTACTGAGAAAGACATGAGTAGCTTAGAGGTAAAACCATAAAATGAATTAGTAAGAGTAGTATGTGAACAGATCTAGTTTAATGGATTTGCCATTTCATCATTTATCATTTTTTTCCAAGCTCATTAAGAAAGAATCTAGCAAAGTGCAAATGTCTGAAATAATTTTAATGGGCACCGACTAAGCTTAATGGAGATTGTTTTAATTGTTTTGAGATAGGGCTAAATTATAACATTACATGTCTCTCTGTTTTGGAGGAATAAACTTAGAGCTTCATACAATAACTAAATAAATCAATCTACATAAATCACCATTACTGTTTTGAGAAGGAAGGGATTTTCAGCCCAAATACCTTGAAATCAGCAGAGAAAGCTGGCCATTTACTAAATATTGTATTATCAGTCCACAAACACAGGTGTTGACTCAGAACAGGTGGAAATAAACAAACCTATCTGCCATCATACACCGCAGGTAAAATTCACTTATACTTGAGTCTGGGAATTATTACAATCAACCAGGTAGCAATGTATAATGCAATTGTAACTTTCTTTTAGTCACTTGGTTATTTAATCTGTATGGAGGCTCGTGGTTTTGACAATGAAGTAAAGTATTTGCCCTATTATAAACAAATAATATAATTTTCTATTAAGAGACCATTCTTCAGCTTCATGATTACGTACAGACACAGCATGGGGCATTTTGTCTAATTTTTCAAAAAGTGTATATTCCTGTTCTCTGCCTCAGTGCCTTCAAGCTATGCAGTGATTGAATACTTACTACAGCAAGCTGCTAATGTTGTATGAAATTAAAAATTCTTGTTCAATGCACAGAGACACTATTTTGTGCATTCACTTTGGCAATATTTGTTGTAAAGCTCAACTTAAAAATAGTAAGAAACACTGTTAAAGGAATCAAAAAGCCTAGGGGAAGAGGTCATAAAATCAAGGAAAACATACTGAAAACCAGATGACTATCTCTGCCCTGTAATTCTTGTTTTGAAGCACATCCACTGACCAGGCAACACAACTGCCTTGAAACAAGCAGTAAATGATGTGGAAAGACAACAGCATTTTAAAATATTTTAAAATCATATTTTACTGTTGCCTCATTGTCTGCTGCAAGTATCTATTAAATAAGGTCGTGTAAAAGAGAAGACCTGGTTTTGTGATGTGATCCAGACAGGCACTCCTGCACCCACTTCATAACTTTCTGGGCTTGTTTATGTTAGTTGCAATACTGAGAACCAAAGATTTTTAAGATACTTTATGCCTTGGTTATGTGCTCATATATGTAACAAAACAAAAACAAACCCCAAAACACTTAGAGCTCAATCTGATGAAAAGCAGTATTCCTTACTGCTGAAAGCATCATTAGTTAACCTGGATGATATTTTGTCAAGCCCAAAGGTTTCATCCACCAGAATATAAGTTTAGTACAATCAGATGGATTTCAAAGTGAACACGATCACACTGGCACTAGACTTAAATTTTTTTCAGTAATTAATGACTTCAATCATACCAAAAGTTGTCGTTATGCTACAGAAGTCCTTCACATAATTATCACAAAAATATAATTAGGAAAATACATACAACTACTTCAGAAAAATTCCTCGGCATTGCAGTACCTCTACATATAAGTAACCTTATATGAAAGCTTTACAAAGTTAAATTTTTAAATTAACCATATTAAACATTTTATAGCATCCGACTAGCTACTTCTTCCTTCATCTCACAAATGCTTTTTTTCTTGAACTCTGATTCTGGACACTAATCAATTTTACATACAGAGCTGACTTATGCAGAAGTCCTTACTCTCCTGTTTCTTTTATCATCTATCAGATTCAGCCCTTCTACCCAATCCTTCAGACATGGCTGAGAACGTTCCAAATAAATATTAAAGAAACCACAATATCTGACTGCAGCAGCTCAACAAGTACTCATGCCAGATCATTAGTGAAGGAACTGTTCATGGCACAGAATATAGAGCTTCAGACATACCCTGGGACAGACCAGGCATATTAATGATGTCACTCAGAAACCAATTTCATGAAAAATTGATAGTTTAAAAATTCAAAGAATAGTAAGTTATCGATCCTGTCCTGTAATTTAAGAAATATTGTAATTCAATTCTAGGCAAATTTAGCCTTTTCCAAAATAATTTCTGTTACTAGAAAACAGTATTAATTAACATTAAGAGCTCTGTGTTCTGGCTTGTGGTTATTATGCCATGTTTCCTTTTTGTCACTCGCAAACTGAAACTCTGGAGCTGGAGCATTTTCCAAGGGATACTCAGAGACTGTCACCTCTCACCCTAACTACACGTCCCACTCTTGGACAAAGGTGGAATTTCACCGCAGTTTACACATCTACATCTTCCCACAATCCTCTATCAGACATTTCTTCCTCATATCATGCCTCCCCACTGAACTAGTACTTTATTTTCAAAATTCCTTCCTTCTTAGCAACAGACCATACCTAAAAAATCGTTATATTTCTAGATATCTAGAAAAGTCATCATCTTTAACTGTTCTAATCTAGCTATCACCTGCAGAAGTCAAGTGTTCTTTTTAATTTCCTTCTAGTAATTCTGAGAGAAATATTTTAGTTTTTTAAACTCAACAAACTGCCGGCTGTTGGATGGACTGAGTCAAGACCTTCCCATTGTTTCTGCTTTCCTCTCCAATGATCCTTTGTACAATATCTCACTCTCTTCCATGAAAGCCAACTCACTGACAAAGCTTACAGAAAGGAATACTGTAATCAATCAAAGAATCACAACAGTAAAATGTGAAAGCTTTCCAAACAATCTATGAGTTTTTAGAGACATTTCCACTTAGCTGAAATTCAGTACCTACACAAAGCAAGCTGAATGAATCTCTAAATACATGAAGACAAGAAAATAACGTACAAACAGAATGTAAGGAATTATCACTGTGTTCTTAAAAAAGTAATAGTGTTCATCAGACTCATTTTAGTCCTGTGAAGAAGCTTTGGTATGGATAGGAGGTAAAAATGAAGCTGATAAAGGAAATTATTAGAATCTTTTGGAAATAAACACAGCCCTTCAGGACTATGCATTTTGAACACAGGTAGATGAGAATGACATGCCTGACCTTAAATGTAACACTTTTCTTTACAGATTGGGTTATTTGTGTTAGACTTGTCAATCAAATATGGCATGAATATATTTCAGCAGCTGTGAAATTTGATTAAAACTTAATGCATTCTTTCTTTTACTTAAAGTCTGAATGCATTTAGATGGTCCACTACCTGTGAAATTGTGATTTTTGCTTGTTAATTGTTCATTACTTTTCACTGTAAGAGAAATCTATTCTTGCTTTGCTTTTAACTGAAAGGCTGATAAAAGGAGCCTTTTGATATTAACACTTCATATCGTGAGGCAATTTTTAAGGTTCATTTTGCAGTAAGGATCCTAACTGCATGCACTGGTAAAATTTATGTTTAATACTCAATTAAAAAAATCCTAAAAGACTTGCATTAGATGTTAAAAGAAATGAATGCTTTGGGACTTCAGAAATCCAATCTACTGAACTGGACTTCATCATCACTGCTTGAAAAACTAAGTTGTCTATCAAAAAATGGGAGACAGGCTGAATTATTATGTAAATATGAATGATAAAGTTCTATCAAGCACAGTTAACTATTGGGACAGTTACTAATTATTATTGCTTCTATATAGAAAATTATGCACTGCTCTGAAAATACTAGTAACCATTCTTTAAATATCAGGCAAATTGTCTAAATATCAGAAAGACGTGATTTTTAGTCATTTGCCATAGCTTAGAAAAAATAAGTTATAAGTAAGATAATTCTATCTCTTCACAGCAATAAGAAACCTGTAGGGTTTTCAGTCTTGATTTTCAGCTTTCCTCCAATCCCTAAAAGGGACAGTTTCAAAGGTGCAAATAGATGTGAAGGCATTTTATGTTGAATTGTCTTCTATGATTCTGATCTCAGCTAGATAGGTCTATCTAATTCTGTCTATATTTCACATGCAGTATTTTTATGATTAAATGACATCAGTTGCACTCATATTATCTGCAGCTCCAAACTAGGAAGACTGGATTTAAAATTCTTTCACTACTTATACTTCTTTAAAGTAATTTAAATAATTATGATATTCTTTTTATCATAGTCTTCAAGGTGTAAAGAAAAAAATATATCCAACTGTTCTTTCATAGATTATTAGTAGCCGTACATAATTATTTTACTGTATTTATAGAGAGAAATGTTACAGTTTGCTGGAAGAAACACAATATACGATGTACATCTTAGGTGACATGCATGCATCATCACCACATAGGTGACCACATTTGTCTGAAGCTGCATAACCAGTTTTCTTTCCCTCCTCAAGTCAATAGTTTGAAAGGCTGCATTTCTTCATTCCTCACAACTAAACAAAATTGTTGAAATTATAATTTCAGTTCCATTATTCTCATCTAAATTAGAGATAATTTAGTGCTTATTAAGGTTGTCAGTACAACATACAGCCTACTCCTCAAATTACAGACAAATTTTATAGCTGTAATACTCTGACATTTTGGACTCGAAAATCTATTATAATTTTTTCTGTGTTTATCATTATGTTGTTAGAGCATTTTTAGAAATATTGTACATAATGCAACCTCGTGGAACTAGTGTTAAAAATTATCTTTACTTCCCAGGAAGCCATTTTCTCTGTGCTTAAGAAAAAGTGGAAATATTCCCAGAACTTCATTTTAAAGTTAATTGTATCCTTTCCTCTGTCCTTCAGAAGATGACAAGTGTTTTTAGGAATGGACAGGTATTTGACCAATATTGTAATACGAAGAGAAGACTTAAGAATACTATGCAATTTCATTACTGACACTCTAACCTATACCAGGATTTGTACATAAACACTCAGAAATAATTTCGGCTTCAGGCACACAATTTTGGATGAGGAAATCTTTGTTCCAAGGGTTGGAAAACAAAATGAAACTGCAATGAAGTATGCTATTTCACATCCACATACCCTCATTTATTATGGTACACTAAGATAGCTATAATAATAACTCAGGCAAGGCTTATTATGGACAGACCTCCACTCTTCATTGTGACCTCTATAGAAACTGCTAAAGTCATGGCTGTGGTGACTTATGCATCAGACAAAATAGTTCTGATTGATTCATTCTGATTAAGCACAGGGACAAATGCAGAGGTGTATGATGGTGCTGGAGAGCTACACACCAGTGAATGTAATGTCAGATGTCAGGCAGTCTCAATCTAAGGCAACTGTGCTAGTATAATTTATGTGCCAACATACTGGAAGAAAGTACTTTACTTGAAGCAGAAATACGCAATATGAAAATAAACTTTAAGTTATTCTTCTTCCTGTTTCTGTTAATTCAAAAGGGATCTGTACAAATCAGTAAGCCCTGCATTAGCAAGTGAGGATAAGTCTATGTCTAAGCTTGTCAGTAGAAGGTGTTGAAGGAAAAGTGCAAGTTGCAAATTATTTCTCTTCAATCAACTTTGAAACTCATCTTGAACATCCTGAACTGAATAAGGGCAAACAAGGTCCATAAGTACCCAATAGATAAACTAAACTCCTAGAAATGTCTTGTATTCTAATCAACTAGTTGGACTGTATATACTTGCAGCCAGTTTAGACACATTCCAAATGTAGTGAAACCTTTGGAAAATCCACTAGCAACAAAACTAAAATACTAAAAAACTAAAATAGAGAAGTTTAAGAAGAAAATAAGTAAACTACAATCAATTAACTTCTTACTCCTGCAATGCATGTCAACTTCTAGAAACAATTGCTCTAGTTTAATTACTACAGTTTAAGTTTTATGAATTCTCAATATTATGCTTACAACAAATTTTATGGTAATAAAACCTAATTCTTTTAAACAATTTTATGGAAGCTTTGAACTATTCAAGATTAGAACAACTGTTTTGGCTGATCTTTATACGAATAAGGATAGAGATATTTGGTGGACTAATTATCATTGCCCATAAAAAGATAATTGCTCTATTCATTTCTCTTAGTTGCACATAGAAAAGGAATCAACTCATTATGTGTGAGCTATGTTAACCCCACACAGCGGTACCACAGATCTGGCCTTGTTGCACATGTGAAACACATAACCTGTGATCACATTAAAAAGTGCTTTGCCACCATAGTTGATAAGTTAATAATGAGCAATATCTGTACAGCATAATGTGTAAAACTAGTACTAACATTCAGATGACACTAGGATAGTAAAGAATTTCTATTGTGGAGGATAATGAGCTTAGACATAAGCATCGCTACTCATCTTGACACCCAGAAGCAGATGGAACTGTCTTGCCATCTCATGAGATACTAGAATATCCATACCCCAAATCCTGTTAATAACAGCTGTTAACTGAATTACAGAGAATGCGTATCTATAAGAAAAGAATTTCTAAGTCAACAAGCTTCTAGCACAGTCATAAGACTGTTATTTTGAAAGGTGGATGATTTTTTTTTTCCAGAGAAAAAACAATCAAACAAACAAAAAACAAACCAACTAAGCCACCCACACACTCCCACTTGCCAGATATTTAAAGTCTTAATGGATCGAACAGCTATCCTTTTGTCAGGATACAAGTTTTTGGCTTGTGCACATATGACACCAAACACAGGGTTTTCTACAGAAGTTGTCTTAAAACTGGAATTCATAATTAAAGGTATTTGGACCCAGTTTAAGAGCTTTCTTACTGATTTCTCTATTTTCTTTTCTAAACTGGCTCTCACTTAATTTTTGCAGTTGTTTCTAATGATTTGCATATGTGTGAGAAGATAAATAGACACGGTTAATTATGCAGTATCTGGTGAGAATAATGTATCTGTATTAACCACATGTATCATTGACAAAGACAATTTTATTCACGAGACTAGGCCACGGATTAAGATGAATCATCAAATCACTGAAGCTCCTTTCGCCACAGTTGTTTCAACAGGCTCCCTCTGAAAATTTCAGCACTTTGGGTTCACATGAATCTCTTTCCTCAAGCTGTTCTGATGGGACTGATGGGACAATTCAAGAGCAGAAATGCTAGTTCCTTACCATAAAATGGATGCGGGGGGGAAGACAGGGAATTATCATCATATACTACCTGTAGCGTGTAAGGGTTATCTTTCATTTTACAACATTTATTTTGGGGGAAAGTAATTAAATGCCTCCACACTGAAGCAGGTGTGACTATCACCTCCTGGTCAAATACAGTCATACCTTTAAATTAATCTAGGTTTATAGAACAGCCATCAATACAGTGAAAAAGACCAGGCAAACTTGCACCATTAGATTTAATACATCTGAGCTATTGCAGTGGCTTTCGTTCTAACTGAATGGTTTGATGGTATTGCCTCCAACACTGCCAACAAACCTTACAATTCTCTCTTTCTAAAACAAAGACTCAAAGGCATTTGGTGGTATTGACTTTGGAAGCTACAAATCCAGGACAGGTGAATTTTTGCCATCACCCTAATACCTCTGTGTTGTTGACTATTTAGGGTCGACCCCCCATGTTTGCCAACCAGGATGAATAAACATCTATTTTTGTTTGGGTTTTTTTAACAGACCCCTAAAACTCAAGAGTAGCAAAGACTGCACTTCTTCTTATTATTATTGTTATGTATACTTAAAAATAGACCAAATCGCGGGTCCTGAACCTCCTCCACAATTATGGCAGGCAAACTTCATAGCATCTTTATTGCCCATAAGACAAAACATTTGGATTAGATTATTAGTTTTAGATAGAAATTAATTTGTACACATTAGACATTGAGTTTGCATTAAGGAAAAGCAAGACTGAAGAAGCACATCTTGCATCTGGAGTGGAAGCTTTGTAGTGACACTCAGCTCTTGGGGCAAGTTGTCCCACAGTCTAGCACCATGCCCAGGGAAGATCTATTTGTTGAAAAAAAGAGTTTAACTCTTTCTGGAGAACATTCCATGTGCTTCATCCTAGAACTCACTATCGTCTAAGTGATACTGGAGTATGTTCAATGCCTAATAAAGAATCCGAGAGTTTAAATGTTGTTATATATCATAGGAACAGTAAGAATTCAGCACAGAGAGGGATGTTCAGGGACTTGCCGATGTAACTTTCTTGGCCTAGATATAATAGTGGAATCATCCCAGAGTGACATTCTAGGTGTATATAATAGGTTTCTGTTTGAAGGAGCTTTCTAAATTGAAGAAAAAAAAAAAAAAAGGAAAAAAGATATATACTTAGAAGACAAATATATTAAAAATTAAGCTACATTAAAATATTTTGGAAGTGTTCATGCTTTTTATGTAGCAAATTGCATGCTATATTATAAAATCTTATGGTATGTGAAGCACGATTTACAATATCTCTTAAAGAGTAATATAAGCAGATGGATAATGTTTTAGTGGCAATCTCTTCTATCCGCATTTCCAAGTAAATAAAGAAACCAAACCTTTCCTGTCATGTGATGTTATGATGATAATAGATAACTGAACTATGCTATGGCACAACCATTTAATAAGGCTTCCTATGAATTGCACTTTTAAAATTTAGAGGAAAACTTCCATCTGCTACTTGGAGACATATCATTCATATTTCAGATAACTAAAGCATAAGAGAGTCAATCATTACATGGAACATTTTCTCTGAGGTACTTTTGTATAGATGCAAGAGAGAACATAAAGAAAAAATATCCAGAGAAGACATAATGAAACCCTGTTTTTCTGTGGAATACATGGCTAGTGTGGAATTAGCCTATGATGAAGCTATGCTCTCTCTCACAGACCCCCAAAGGGTTTTTCAGAACCTCAAGGCCTTCAGGTCCTTCACGTTGCCAAGGTCCCGACATGTTCTGGCTTACTAAAGTGTCCCAGAAGACACTCCCAGTTCTCCCAGTTCCCTGCGGCTCTCCTGAATGCAGTGCCCTCTGTACTGGTGCTCTGTTACTCCTCAACAAGGAACAGCAAAACAAAATCCCAAACCCCAGGGATCAGCAGATGCAACAAGCTGCCAATCATTTTTGAGCCAATTCATCAACACACACATTCAAACCCAGCATCAATATCTTTTATGATCATATTTGCCATATGAGTCTATGACTCAACAGCATCATCCCACAATGTCAAGCCTAGAGCAGACACAGGACTTCTGAAAATGGAGCACAGAAACCCAATGAGTGCAGAAGGCTTCCATTAGTCCAGAATTTTTCCTTAGAGATAAATCTCTGTTTAGAAGGGAATATGACAGCTTTTTAAGATTTGCATAGAGAGAATACTCCACTTCAACTTTTAAAGTTCAAAATTGCTTAATATAAAACTGTTCTGTTCACTTTTGAAAATTATATGGGTAGATTATGTTTATGATCATCATAATTTCATTGTCACATTCTCACCACAAACTCTCTCAGGAAACACATTTATCTATTTCTATATATTTATAGAGATACTATAAACATAGTATGAACACTTCTATATTTGTATAGAGTTTTATATCTTTCTATTCTTCATTTTTACAGACTATACAGAATACATAACTAAAGATTTCTAGATATATATACACTTGAATGTTAGTAAAACTGAAAAGCTTCATCAAACCAACAGTAGGCAGATTAAACTGAACTTCTTTTCTGGAAAACAAGTAGCAGACAAAAAAACCCCAAATATTACAATGCAAGCAGAATAATTTAGTATCTGTAAAGTCTACTGCATGGCGGGGACATTACTTCACAGTCGTGGATAATCTGCTTTGGAGATAAACTGTCCTTTTGTCATTTAAAATTGATAATTAAATGCTCTTTTTGCATACTGGCCATGCATGTTGTTGTAGCTCTTCTGACACCTTGGATTCTGAAATTTTAGTGAACAACACAGCAAAGACAGCTCTTGGTGCTTCACACAGTGTGAACAAAAAAAGTTGTGATCTTGGCTCTGCTACCATTTGGTTCTTGCTCAGTAGGTTCCCCAACTAGTTGTTTTTCATCTTAGTTTCTACAGTTAGATTTGAGGGTTGTTTTCCCATTTTTTCTCATGCAAATGTCACAGGTCTAATGAAATAAGAACTTCAAAACATTTTAAGATTGTTGGATGAAAAGCAGTACAGAACTATAAATACCACATGCATAGAAAAGCCCAGTATTAGCATGTGAGACTCCTGTCCTTGGCATCTGCTGTGTTGAAGACAGACCAGAAGTTCTGCTACCACAACACCCTTCACTCCTTGCAGGGATTGTACTTTCTTTCTATACCAGTTACAAGTTTCATGGGTATTTTCAAGTTCCTCTTCTCATATACAATGCAACAAAAATAACACTCTAAAATACTGATAGTCTAAAATAGGGTGTCTCAAAAAAAGTTTAGGACTGGCTTATAGTAATCTGCTCTGAGATAACACGACTCAGAATTATGTAAATCTAGAGACTGTGGAGAGATAAATAGCTCTCTAATCTTGCACTGGAAAAAAACCAACCAACCAACCAACCAACCAACCAACCAACCAACCAATAATCCCACAGAAAAATGACCAACACCACACACACACAAAAACATTATTGACATTAATGAGATCAGAAACAAATTCATATGTTGGTTATGATTTGAACATCTGAAGACTAGAGCAGTGACAGTTTAGATAAATCAATGGCCTCCTTTAATTTCTCTCTGATAACATTGCCTATTGAATTACGTAATTTCCTGTGTTGTTTTATGTTACAAAAACCAGTGGTCACCTAGCCTGGTAATGCTTCCTCAGCCCGAAGATTATACTGGTTGACAAAGGATTTGCACAGCCAAAAAAGGAAGACATGAGAACACCGAAATACTTTTTAAATCACTTTTTTTTTTTTCCTTTTCTGTAAATATAGTTCTTTGACCATGTATATCCTACAATATTAAATACATTTATAGAATCCGAAGTAACATGCAGTATAGCATTTTTCAACAGAAAAATAACAGAGAAAAGAAGAACACTACTTTTCAAATATTTTGAACTGTCAGACATCACCAAAGATGGAAATATCTTTTTGCACTCATGCTTTTATTTTTTATTGTATGGCTGATAAAATGCTAAGTGCTGAATCTCATATTTCTCTGTATTTAGTTACAGAACAGCTGTCAAAGGCTTTATGCAACTCAGAAAAGGTGATGAAATTCCACTTTTTGAAATAACCATTTGTTGCAAAAGACACATTTTCTATCTTTTCCTCTATATGAAAGTCATTGTTGAGATACCAGATATAAATAGACTTCTCTTTGTACACGAGATGCTTTTGTCTCATCTTTTTTTCTTCCCTGTGATTCTGTCCACTGAATAAGCACTTTGCTGAAGCAATTCAAGAAGTGCAGTGAAATCAAACATTCTCCTGTCTCTCTACTTCTTTTAGATTTTTTTAATGTGTTTTCATGTACTATTGTAAGCCAGCTTTTTTTTTTTTTTTTTTTTTTTTTTAATATTTTCCTCTGTTAGAGCTCATTGACTTGATTTTGGAGGTTTCAAGTGGAAATCTGGGGAGTGGGGTTGCTTTATTTTTTATTCCTCTAGAAGTCAATTAATGCTATAATTACATTTTTTTAATGAAAAAAAATCTTAGTAGACATTCAGGTAGCGAAAAAATGTCATTCTAGCAGGCCAGGACCCATCTGAATGGTTTTTCAGTCCAATAAGAAGGCTCATAATCTCCCAAGATCCCATTTGACCCCAGTGTTTTTTAATTCCTTCACAAAATGAAAAAAATACAGTCGTCATTCTGCAGACAAGATGGTGTCAAAACACGGAGGAAAGTCAACCATGTCAAAATAGTACAGATAAATAAAAGGTAAAGTCTTTCACTCACTCTGAAAACAGTAGAAAAGTTAGAAATACATGCTGCTACACGCACCTGCTATCAAAGATTATGGAAGACAACAAATCACCACTCACATGGTTTTGTCCTGTAAAATTTTAAAAGCTTAAGCTAAATATCCGCATCGAGAAAACATCAGCATTTAGAATATTCATACTTCTGATAATGTATTTAAAGAGCTTCCCCACTAGCAAGACATAAAAACATATGACAGCTCCTGATACATTGCTGTCTGTAACATAACTTTGATTACAATGCACATAATGTGATTTTGAAAACTGAGGCACACTTAAGCTAGTACGCATTTAAATCATTGGATATTTAATGGTAAAAACTAGGAGAGGCAAAAAATTCACAACACTAAAAACTGCTAGACAGAAAGGGAATTTTATACTTGAATGTTGCTTTTTCTAGTTCTGTTATTACAGACATTAAAAGCACACCACTACAATATGAATACAGGAAAATTCATTGTAAGTGAAGTTTCAGATCAGAAAAAAATGGGAAGCTTTTTTTAAAAAGTAATTTTGTTTTTTTTTTTTTTAGAAATAAGTTTTCTCTTATTTTCATACCTAGTAGAAGATCAGAATGCACTTGCCTTCAGTGGCTGAGATTTCCCAACATCCACAAAGAGAAATCAGCAACTGATATTCATTCTTTTGCTCTTTTAGCTATACTATCATACAAGAGAGTAAAACTCCCAGAATACATCTTTGGGTTTGGTAGTATAAGCTATGTTTTATGCACATTAAAACCATTTAAAGAGATCTCTTCTGGTCACACATCCCTGTCATCTCAATCAGGCTGGATCCTGTTCCTAAGCGCCAGCCCGGACACCAGCCTGCTGGACCCTTTCAAGCAGGGGCACTGGAAACAGAGATGTAGTATCTAAATTATTTTATATGTCAACACCTCCTCCTCTTGTAAATTTTCCAATACATGTGTGTCCAGACTCCACACTTTTCCAAGTTTCTTACAGTAGCTCAGTTGTCTTCTTACTTGTTACATTCTTGCACAATTTCTACCTTCATTTGCCTTAAAATACATTTGCTAGCTGCATCTTTTTTGCATTCCTCATTTCATGTCAGACACACACAGTTTTGCTCCCACTAAGTTGAACAGAAAGTTTATTGTTGTTTCAGTAAGATAAGCCAGATATTAGGCAAATCTTTTAGAAGAGTTCTCCTCCCTCTTACAATCTTTGCAAAAATACACATCTTATAAACGCAGCTATGTAAGAACACTTCAGACTTTTCTATGTGTTCTGCAGAATTGCACCCTGTTGCATTCTTAAATTTGTGGGATTGATTTTTAGACTACGAAAATTGTTGCATTTCCTCCAGTAAATAAACCCTGCTCATTCATATAAGTTGATGAACCAGCTTGTATCATCTCCTCAGTGGAGCCTTCATCTCCATTGCAAAGACGTTATTACTAATAGATTTTCCCATAAGAGTGTTTCAGTTTGTTCTGTAAAAACTGTTATTATTAAGAATGCTGTCATAACCAGTATGAGAATATACAATGATCTAATATTCAGTATTTCTTAGCTTGTATATAAAACTAGGTGGAAAGATTAACAAAGAAAATGTTTCCCAAAAGTACATAAAATGCATCATACATGTCAGATTTTAGCCAAGACTTAGAAAAGGGAGAATGGAGTCATTGTTTGGATTTTTCTTTTTTTCCCTTGATTTTTTTGGATGCTGGCCAAAACACCTAAAGAGCAACTCCTGAGTCTCTCAGCCATGTTAAAAATTGTTCAACATACATTTCTGGGACTAGGATCAATGTTTGAAACAGCCAACACTGCTAGCAGCACTGTGAGTAACTTGAAAACATGACATTTAGGGGTTTGATTTTTTTTTTTTTTTAATACCAGAGACATGTATATTGTGGTATATTTTATGTACTACTCCTTTCTTATATCATTTTGGGATCTCAAAGCAAGACATAGTAACCTATTTAAGCTAACTCCCAGTAAAAGAATATATTTTAAACAGCAAATTTGATGATATCCTTAGTTGTGCTTATGCCATTTAAACTAAAGGCAAAAAAAGCAGATAAATTCACTCTAGGGTAACTACACTTTACAAGTGAATCTATTATTTTTCAGAAATAATTGTGCTTGCTCTCTTCTGCCCCCTTCACCCCATTAAACTATGTCTCCTATGACCACTCAATCTGAAAATGCTACATTCTAGTATATTGTCTGAGGAGCAAAAATACTTTATCTGGGCTTACTGCTTTTATTCAACACCCAGAACAATCTATGTCTGTTCCTTTAAGCTCCTTTGGATGTGAAAAAAATATGGTTACATAAATCTTTGTAATCCTGAGGGGAGGATAGCATATAAAGAGTTTACTGGCATTAGGATTAAAGCTAGTGTATTACAGTGCAATCTTTAATCTCCTAAAATCTATCTCACTATTCCAAGCTGTTTTGTGCTAGCAAATGAAGCTTTAGAAATAGGACACAGCTGGAAACAGTGATAGAAACACTTAAAAAATAAAAGGAAAGGAAAGAAAGGAAATAATTGGTGAAACTGTTAATGAGCTGATTTAACACAGTGACTTGCACGCTGTTTGTTCTATTAATCTGGAAGTGACAGAGGTTGGAAGAAGTCCTTGTAACAGAAATTAGGAGGAAACAAAATCACCCAAGTCTGAAATCAAGGAAGCTATAAATGTGGACCAAAACTGGCCTAAAAATATTGTACAAGACGAAAGAGTCTTGCTTGGTTTTGGAATTCATTGATCCAACTCAATATAACTGATGTGTCTTTTGATAAAAATCTATGGAACTAGAACACTGCTGAAGACATGTATTACTTGAAAGGAAAATTTAGAAAAAGCTTATTATTAGGTATAATGTCACAACTCTATTATTTGGACTGACTCATGACTTCCCAGTCAAGTAGTTTTACAAATAAAGAGACAGAAGGGCAGAAGCCACGTAGCTCAGCAACTAATGCCCAGGCCTGACTGGGAAATACTGGAGCACCAGTCCCAACTTGGCAGCCTCAGCTGAACCATCTCACCTGCGTAAGTCTCTTTTCTTTGGCACTGCTCTGTGTTCAAGAAAATATACATACTTACAACAAAATGTAAACATTTGTTTGAGGGCTACTGTGGCCAATGGTGATTAAATATGTGATTAAATGACAACCTAATTAGGTCTTAAACACAGATTACATGGTCATGCTGTGTCTGGAAGAGTTCTCCTGCTCCTCTACTGTAGCACAAATCCCTAAGCACAGGAACATCATAAATTGAAACAAAAATAATTACATAAATTCTTCCCCTTCTGCTCTGAACTGATACTTAAATTTTGAACTTTTTTTTTTTTAAAAAGATATTTCATACTTTCCTATATTTGAGTTTGTTCCATCTGCCTTTGTCAAGCTTTAAATACTCATGAGCTTATTAAGAGATAAATATGAGGCATGATACATAGAATTTTGTTTATCTGATGAAGGTATGCAAACAATTCTGCACATAACTGATATACATCAGTATTTCAGCTGTTTGGCATGTTAACTTTTAATCACTTCTAGCACTGAAGAGAAGTATTAGAAGAAAGCAATCATGGTACTGCAGAATCTAGAAGATAGTAAAATAATAGTGTTTCTTATTTAGTTTGTCTTTCTAAAGCACTACACAATCATGAACAAATTAATCTAAGGCTTACACTGAATTTTACTGAAATGTTTAATTGAAATAACTGCCACACATTAATTCCAATAAACTTCTTTTAGTATCATATAGATTTAGTAAACACCTAATGAGAACACACTCAGTGTGCCTCAGTACACAAAATCCTGTGTGTGCTCTTTTTGAGTCTCAGCTTGGAAGAAACTGCTTTGAAATGACATCTTGGAAGCAAATGAGGGGCACACTAAGAACAAAAACAACCTAATGATACGTTGTCCCATAGAGCACGAGCAGAAACCATAGTCTTTACAGCTGTCTCTTAGCTGACAGCACAGTTTTCAGGGAGAAAACATTTTCACTTTACCCTTTCAGTAGTTCTGAATTTGACTCTTAAATCCAAAGGCTTGCCCTCTCTTGAGCAAGTGTCACCTTTTTTCCCCTCCTTCTGATAACTCAGTAAAACTTGGCAGAGGATGCACTGTGATGAACCCAAAGGTGTTCTCAGAGAACTATTTCAAGGAAAAGCACCACTGCTTCCATTCTGCTGTCTCTTGATGGGGATCTGAATCCTTTGGGTTCCCCACTAAACACCACTATAATAAAAGAGGTTTCTATTGTGATCTCCTGTTCTTGTGCATTCATTTTTGAACTAAGTGTATGGCATTTAACCAATTAGTCTTTTTCCCCAGTAAAGGCCATATGTAAAGAAAGAGCATGATTCTTCACATCCAATTACCCATATCTCAAATCATTTTTACACTGGAAGATTTTTGGCACATTTCAACCATTAGGACACTCCTTTTCCAGCACAGTACAAAACTGATGTGTTTCTGAAATTGATATCACAGTAGATATTTCACTAGAAAAGGAAAAAATAAAATAAAATAAAATCTATATACACCAAGAAAAAAGACCATGAAAATTTCCCTATAAAATGTACTTTGCATTTGGATTATGTATGAGCATAGGATTAGCAGCCCAACTATATGGCTACCCAGCCTGAAGCATAGCACCTGTTTGTATGATAATGGATGACATTTAAAGATACATATTTTAACTGTGAGGGTATAACACCTTTGGCCTCCTCTGCATGACAAGGTTAGGTGTCAGAATTGCCTGATTCCAGTGCTGAGTTTTAGATTTCTTCCTTACCCAGTTTATGGGGACAATCTGCAACAGACAACCTGGCATATTTTGAGAGAGGAAGGAAAAGGAAGGCAGATGGCAGAGCAATGGGCAGGGAGTGGAGAGCAGGAGAGCGACTGACCACTTTTATGGAAAGAGGGTAGGATGGAAGAGTATTATTAATATATTACCAAGGGAGGATGTCCTGCTGCTGTAAACTTAAGTGCTTCTGAGATCCACTCATCTAAGTTTAGCCTACATCAGCACCATTTTGCTGAATTCTCTGAATTTTACCTGTTTCTCTGGTTTTTACTTGTCTCTCTTCAGGTTAAGGTCTTCACTTTCATTTAAAAAAAGATAATATCACTTCAAAAAGGGACTTTTATATATGTAAATTACATGCTGAATTTCAATCCAACATCAATTCACCTTGAATAAACATACAGAAATAATAAAATGAGTATATGGAGAAACAAAAAGTGAAACTGCTTAGATAGTAAGTAGGTGGCAGTGTATAAAGAAATTAAGCTAGATATGGACTAGCTTATTCCAATATACCTGCCTTTAACATTTTATAATTTTTGTTACAATTGAATGAGTGTCATTTTACTCATTTACTAAGTAAAGCTAGATACACTATGCATATCAGTCTGTGATCAGACAATCCATTATACCAAACATACTCACTTCAATGCCTTACAAGAAAAAAAGTATAGAGTGTTCAGTTAGTGCCGGACTGGATGAGTTTTCTCCAGGCCTTCCTAAATCTTTTCCAGTTTCAACAAAATCAAAACATAAGTACTTACTCTCATGCTTGTGCAAAATAGAAATGATACCTGACATAATAGCAGAGCTTACTAGGCAGATGTGAATTAAATTCCTCTCAGTAGATATACAAATGCAAATGTTTGCTTTAGTTCGAGAGACGTGAACATTTAAGTTACACTGCCTTGCATTATGTTAATAATTTCTCTCCTAAATGAAGTCAGAGAAAGTATCTCCAACCAATTCCAATGAGACTCCAATTTCTTTAGTATATTTAGCGTAGATATTAAATTGACTGACTTCACTAGAGTTCTTAAAGCCACCATGAGTAATTTTATGGTCAACTTTTTTATGAAAGAGGAAAAAGAAAAAATCTCATAACATGCATATTCATAAAACACTAGCAGAGGAGAATTAAAACTGCATAAACTGTAAACAAAAGTTGAATTGTGAGGTGGGGTTAAAGCAACTTCACATTAGTGAAATATCCTATGGTGGCTTTCATTATTGATTCTCTGTCAACATCATGTTCATTCTTTTCTAAATTAGTTCTGTGGCTTGAACTTGGAAAGATCGTGATGCAGAGTCCACAGGTTCATTCTAATTGCTGTTTTTCCTGGTGGACTGCACCATGCCAAACTGTCACTCATCAAGACCATTTGTCTGTGAACAGACTTAATTAAACACCTCAAATCCAATTTCTTTGATCGTTTCCACTATTAAAAAAACACAAGTACTCCATCAGCTATGAAGAATTTTCTAAAGAAAAAACTCCTTAACATTACTCATTGGCATTATTCTCTTCTTTTGAAGCAACAGAGAATTCGAAAACAAAAAGATTAATTAGGAAGGGAACATAAAACAGTTCTAGAGACAACAAAGAATTTGTTAACTCCTAAATGTTTGATAGAGTAAAGAAAGATTCACATCACCTGCACATCTCTTTTTTTAACTCTCCTTCAAATAAGATCTTCAACATGCAGTGGAGGCTTGACTTGAATATAAATTCTGAGTTATCTTCCTTCAGATTTAAACAGGCAATTGCATTGTTTTTTGTGAAAGAGGTAAGCATTTTCAGTATCCTTTGTCATAGCTTAAATTTCCGGCACATTTGTAGGAATGGTTAAAATGATAATATCTCAAATATAAATATGCCGTTTCATAAGAATTATTTACAAGGTGGTTTTGCTTTCTATTCTTAACAAACATTGCTGCAATTCAAACTTTATTTACTAAATCGTTTTCAAGTAACATTCACTTAGGTCTAGTCTTATAATTGCATTTACAAAGTCTTTTGGATTTAAAAAATTAAAAAAGTTCAAAACTCACAGCTTTGTAACACAAATTATTCTGTATTTGATGGATATTCACTGCACCATCAAGTACACAGTCTTCAATGTAGATTGCTCAGAGTTATAATTTGAAAATATTTCTTGATAATTAATTTAGCAATAATTAATAATCACCTACACTGGAAAACAAGCTATTTGTATTTTAGAAAATGCTGTTTCTGTAAGTGGTTTTATGGAAGAAAATTACTGGTTATAGCTGGTCTTATTACTCCACGGTCTTCAATGCCTGTTGGGCTATTTCTCTCTTCTTACTCAGTTACGTATTTTCTGGAGTTTTATGGCTGCACAAAGGAGACCTGGTTTCTGCAGCCATGTCTGAAGAGGAGCTCCTACATTACAGATACTTCACTGGCTAAATACTATTTTACTACTCTAAGTAAGGCTGCACTAATGTGCACTAAAGAAATATTCAGCTCGACCTCTAGCTTTGGACTGTACTACAAAAACGTCTGTGAATTCAAATCCTTCCCAAGGAGAGCAATAGACAAGTTTGGTTAGCTTGTTATTTTATTGCTTTATCCATGTGGAGTCTAGAAATACAGAGTTTATATCGTAGGCACATTTAAAGAAGAAATGCACTGAGGTTTCAGAATCACTTTGAGCTTCTAAAGCAGTGTTCAAATATGGTCACAACGGGTTCTGTCATTAGAATTTAGATCCTTCACACTATAAAAAAACCTAAAGGCTTATTTTCATGTTTGGTACAGCAAATAATGTAAACTGCCTGAAAATACAAGTGATCAATCTAAGAAAGACAAACATATCCAAAACAGCACATGCATCTAAACTTCAATTGAGTTTGTATCACCTTCAAGAAATATGAAATAACATGACAGTGTCAAAAAAGGCAAACTAATGTAACACAGTTGATCTGTGGTGTCAGGACAGTCAGACTCATCCCTCTGTCAACTCTAGGGCCAGACAAGAGATGTTTCCTTTACCGCTCAATAACATGTTGTATCTATAGCTGCCATAACATCTGATTCATACAAATGCATACATTAGCTCTTTATAATACTGGTAAATCTTTCTGCATACAAAAGCTTTACTAATGCTACATGCCACAGAGATTTAAAAAAAATAAATAAAAAATAAGGAAACTGGTTCTTCTCAATAAAATCTTTTATATGAATGAAAGACACTCCCTAGAATAAGGCAGCAGAAGTGCTAAACTACTCAAGCTTCAAAGTACTACTGTAAGTGATGTCTTTGATGAACACACACAACACAGTTTATCTGGTAGGGAGACTGGACATTTGCATGTTTCAGGTTTGGTCTCTTGGCAGAAAGAGAGTTGTGAATTTGAAAACTACAAATATCTATGCTGAAAGTCTGTTCTCTCTTGTGGTGACTATCACTCTTACTGTTCATTTCTCCTATTCTTTAAATTCTGCTGGTGGACAACAGGATGACCATGAGCCAGCACTGGGCCCTTGTGGCCAGGAAGGCCAATGGCATCCTGGGGTGTATTACAAGGGGGGTGGTTAGTAGATCGAGAGAGGTCCTCCTTCCCCTCTACTCCGCCCTGGTGAGACCACATCTGGAATATTGTGTCCAGTTCTGGGCCCCTCAGTTCAAGAAGGACAGGGAACTGCTGGAGAGGGTCCAGCGCAGAGCAACGAAGATGATTAAGGGAGTGGAGCATCTCCCTTATGAAGAAAGGCTGAGGGAGCTGGGTCTCTTTAGTTTGGAGAAGAGGAGACTAAGGGGAGACCTTATTAATGTTTATAAATATATAAAGGGTTAGTGCCATGAGGATGGAGCCAGGCTCTTCTCTGTGGCAAACAATGATAGGACAAGGGGTAATGGGATCAAGCTGGAACACAAGAGGTTCCACTTAAATTTGAGAAAAAACTTCTTCTCAGTGAGGGTGACAGACACTGGAACAGGCTGCCCAGGGGGGTTGTGGAGTCTCCTTCTCTGGAGACATTCAAAACCCGCCTGGACATGTTCCTGTGCGATCTCACCTGGGCGTTCCTGCTCCAGCAGGGGGATTGAACTAGATGATCTTTTGAGGTCACTTCCAATCCCGAACATACTGTGATATTGTGATACTGTGATTTTATCTGCTTGATAAGACTCTTACAAATGATGTACGATGACAGTGCTGCCATCCTGCATAATAATACTATAAAAACATGCACTGGATCAGACCAGTTGTCCATCTGGCCCCCTATACTGTCTCTGACACATTCAATGGGTGAAGCTATTTACAGGCAGCACAGTGGTTTGGCCACTTTCTGTGGTCCACTCACCTTGTATAACCCTATTAAAGAAAAGAAGAAAAAAAAAAAGCAGCATGCTTTTATAGACCTGTTGTTCATGAATTTGTTCAAACTCTTCCTGGACCTGCTGATACTATCTGCATTCACAATCTTCAGTGGCAGCAAATTCACATACCTCGTGCTGAGGGATCTGGTGAATAGTTCTTCCACTGTATTCAGCTTGTCTACTACCTTCAGAGTTTTGTAAACTTTAGCTTGTTACCTCTTCCAGCCTATCAGCAGCTATGTCAAGCTACTGACCCAATACACTCCTGCCTTCAAACACATGCTTAGCTACTCCAAGTTGCAACATGAGGGTCAGAGCAATGAAAAGGAGCGTTTAGAAATATAAAAAACAATAACTAGATATAAGCCTAATTTTCAATTATATTCAGAGATTTAAAAAAAATATATATATAAAAACTAGCCAGACACTGTGTTGGTCTATTATTTGTACTCATTACAACTGCCATTATGCCAGTGTTAGTGCTTCACAGACAGCGAGACATCTTGTCTTGTAAACAGGGGACACTTCCACATCACAGTCCAAATGGTGCTATTACAACTTGATTAGATATGTCCAAACTCCGAAGCAGGCAATTTGTAACAAGAAGGATGTGAGTGACAACCCACCTGCAAACACTGTGAAAGGCTCTAGTAATTAGCATGTACTGAACTCCAGTGATGCCTGGCAGTGCAAGCAGCAGCCACTAGAGAGACAGCCAAACAAAAACTATGCTTTCAAGAAAAGATTTACTAATGTGATACTTTTTTGTCCTCACACGTTGCTGCCACCATTGGTGCTCAGCAATTACCACCTTTACCTTATAGTTTCATACCTTTCTAGCTCATCCTGGTGCAAAAGATTTATCGCTTCTGTTTCAGACTTGGCATGAATAACAAAAGTGAAGTATGATTTTTGAACAGATCAAGACATTGAAGACAGAAGGGAAAAATCAATCTATAGATAAATTAAGATTAATTCAGTAAGTGGGTGATCTCAAGGCTGCCAATGCAGTAATAAGTTCCAGTTCAGGATCTTTTATTCAATAGTTCCAGTTGGAAACTTCTGATTACCCAAGTAAGTAGACATGAATGTGTACCAGAAGCATGACTTTAATGCCATAGCTTATGTTTTTAACAGGATCAATAATTCCCACATTCAAGCTCTTTTGTCCACCAGCATAAGGGCTGAGAAGTCAAGTTTCCTATATTGCTTTTTTTTTTCTATGCTACCCCTTGGGAAGACTTGAGTCAGCTTTTTCTGCAACAGTAAGGATGATTAGAAATAGATAAAAGTCGTTCATTAAAACTTCATGATAAACTTTGCACATACATTTCTATATAAAATATTTAGTTTTCTCTTGAATTTGAGTCTGTTTCTTCTATTAACAATCCATTATGGGAACTACGTACAAATGTAATTGAAGTAGAAAACTCTTAGAGTACATTATGCTTTATTGTTTACAAAGCTTTTATGTATCTTCAGACAATAAAATTTTTATGTGAAGAACATAGTAATTTCACATAGTCTTTTAAGAAGCATTTTTGTTTCTTCACACAATTAAAAAAAATCATATTTATTTTAGGGTTTACTTTTTCTAAATTCCTAGTGCATATGACAGAGATTTTTAGATTAGAAAACAATAAAGAGCTGATTTAATTACTATTCCAGTCTCTATGCAGAACACAAGGTACATTTGAAAGTTTGAGAAACTGTAATATAAAACTTATCATGATCAAAGCTGAAAAGTGGCATTAGATTTGATTCAATAAAGCAGTGTTAAAACAAGGTAGAAAGAGCCCTGAGCAATACTGCAAATCACATGTAGTCTCAAAACATTCCCATTTCAGATTGCAATAATACACATCTGTGTTATCTCTTACTATTAATACAAGATCTACACAAACATAGCACAGCCAGACATTGCTGTATTTTCTTCTAATTGAGTGTTACCAAATTACCAACACAGATTATTCCATGTAAGTATGCAGCAGCAAATTGCATATATTTTTTTCAAAGTATCAGGCTTTTAGTCCTTTATCCTTAAAGCAAATACAAGGAGAAGAGGGGTCTTTATGTTTGTTAGGCATCTTATCAGTAAGTTTCCATGTTATTGCAGGGCATAATCAGAGTTTCTGAAAATAGGACTTTCTTGTGAAAGGTATTTCCAATATTAGAAAGTGAAGCACAGAAACTTCTACTACTTCACAGTTTACCAGAAAACTAAGTGACAAATTGTGTTGCTCTACAAACTACAGCCTTGTCTTGAAAACATTTTAAAATGAGTGTAAATACATTTTTCTTAGTACACTGAAGTGGCAAATTTATGTGGTTAAACTGCTATTTATAAAACGTCACATCATTCCTAATCCCCTTATCTTCAAAGTATTAGTGTTTAATCTATTCTGCAAATAGTACAGGTCAAATTTTTCTTCAGAATATGGCAACAGGTTGAGATTACCTGCTAAAACCCAGAATGCACGTTTTGCTCAGTTTCCAAACAGTGCAAATTGACATCATTCTACTGTATACAGCGGCGGTGGCACCAGTGCTTAAGTGCTACAAGAGTCAAACGTGGTTGAATTCAGAAAAGTCTCTCATCTCTATTTCTCATTATTCCACACAAGTCCTATATACAGTCTATCATTAGAAGGTACTTACTGAAAAAAGTCACACGTAGCATGTCTCTTGAATCAAAACATCATAAATAACTTTTTTGAAAACAAACTAAGCAAACCTGCAGTTAAATAGGCTGTTGGTCAGACCGCTTTATCAAGCAGTGACTATACTTCAAAACTGAAGCAACAGGCCTTTTTTTTATCAGTCTTCCCCACAACCAGCTAGAATTTTCTAACAAAAATCATGGAAAGCAAACAGAGTGAGGAGAGGGGAGAGGTGGCTAACACAGCCAGCTCTGATTTCCCTAAAGTATTCAACTACGTCCCGTCACCAGAGGATCTTAAATTTAGCTGACATAAGATAAGAGGGAAGGTCCTCACAGGGATAACTAACTAAAGAATGGAAACAAAGAGCTGCAAAAAGTGGTCAGTTTTCTGAGTGAAGAGAAGATACCATTGGAATCCCACAGGGATCATGGCTGGGGCCTCAGCTGCTCAACATGTTCAGGAATAATCAGGAAAATAGAACAGAGAGGAGATTAAGTTTGCTACTGCTGATAAGTTTTTCAGAGGAAGAAAAACAAAGGTTGACTGCAAAATGGAGTTGCAGAAAGACTCTGTAGCACTGAGTGATTGTGGATAAAATGGCAAATGATGTTCAAACCAGACAAATGTAAAGTAATGAACTTGGTAAAAAAAAAAAAGTTCCACTTTATGCACCCAGTTATTGATCCTGAATGAGCTACTACCAAAATCAAAAGAGATCTTAGGTAAAAATAACAGCCTTATGAACATATCAGTTCAGTAGCTTACAAATTACTATTAAACACAAGAAAACATCAGAAAACTTAATGATAGTGGGTAAAGTCAGTGTTGTACCCACATCATCATTGTTATGTGGAACTTTAATCCTTTCATCTGAGAAAAAGTGTGTAGTAGAATTCTGTTTTGAAAAAAGGTTGGCAAAAATCATTAAAGTAACCAAATAACTACAACAGAAGGAAGATATTCACAGGCTAGGACTCCCAGTCTAGAAAAGCATCATCTGAGAGCCAGCTAAAAATCATGATGGGCATGGAGAAGGTGAAAGAAAACCAGTTAGCTGCCTCTTCCACTACAATAACAAGAAAGCTTCAAATACAAGTTAGTAGGTGAATGTTCAAAACTAAAAACCAGGCAGGAACTTCTTCACTTAATGCAGATGAACTGTGAAACTCCCTGACACATGATATTGCAAATACTAAAAATACACGTGAATTCACAAACTTTGGGAAATACTCAAAAAAGAAAAATCTGACAGGCCATTAAAAACCAAAAAGCTCATCCCTGATTTATGCAGCCCCTTCTCCCCCGAGGCCAGGAGAGCGTCCATCAGACAGACCACAAAGTGCCCCCTCCTCATGCTCATTCCTGTCTAACCCATGCCTGAGCTGGGATACTGACCTAGGTGGGGCATTAATCTAAACTCTTAGGAATATTTTTATGAGCTCTATAGATAGGATGCCGGTAGGCAGAACATCCCTCATGTTCATAAAGCATTGTAGTTCCAGAACCCCAAAGGCAGCAATTTCAAAATCCTGTCTCAGTAGGACTAATACTGGGTATGCAATATTAACAAGGCAGTCTGTCTATCTTCGGCAATTCTCCTTAGCTTTTGCTTTAAAAAGTCATTTCTAGAAACAAACGTGTTAATTTTAGAGGACAGATTTTCATTCTGGTGGCAAGAAGTATTTAAAATGAGAAACAAATAATAATAATATGCATATTGATAATTGCAATGTCATCAGTAGGTTCGAAAGTCCTTTACAAATGAAAGGGAGATTAGTAATCTGCTCTGCAGATGAGAGGAATAAATGGCAGAGCAAACTGTACATAAACTCAACCTCACATGATGGTTCGGAGTTCTGTACATTGAGCAATGCAATCTCCTAGGACATACAGGAAGACTTCAGTGAGAGGTGGAACACAGATTGTATTCCATACATTATAATAACAGGGTTTCTGTTTCCATTCAAAATGATTTATCCTCAGTCTTACAGCTAGTCTGAAGTGTAAGCAATGTGTCATAGAAGTCTGAAAAATGTTAAAAAATAGAGGAAAAGAAAACAAAGCTGCATTTCTGTTCACCTATGGTACTAATTATAATGAATTCATAAGTTTTTAATAATAATTTCTGGTAAAATTGAAGTTCCTGTTTACAAAAATATGGGGGTTTTTCCTTACCTCATGAACTGTACTTAGAACATTTATCTGTCTTCCAATTCTAGGAAGAGAAAACAAAGGCTACAGTCTCACAAAATAAGGATGCATTTGATCTTGAAGACAGATTGAGCTTCGCATTCTGTACACAGTTTTTAATATCCTAGCAAACGTATATCATTTTTAGGAGTCTTGCTTTGAACTGCTGTGCATAACCTATAACTAAAATCTGTAAAAGGGTTATCTGTTTTTAGTTATTTATTTTATTTTCTTCAAAACAAAACCGTATAATTGCACTTAATGGCTTTAGGATTTTTATCCTAACGTTGAGAACTTAATGATCTATCAAACTATAACTTATGCAGTCTGTTCCCTTTACTGAAAAATTTTACTTCTATAATGAACAGAAATAAAGGAAAAATTTGGTCATGCATCTGTATACTGATCAATTAAGACAGCTTCACAGCATAAACAACTGTTGGTTGTGAAAGTCCAAAAAATAGCAATAGAAGTCAAACATTTTGAGCAATGGGTGAATGTACCTCAGTAAAGTTTGAGAGTTATTTCTCCTCACCACCCATTGCAAGATTAAAAAAAAAAAAAAAAATTATCCATACCCTGTGAAAAATCAGATGTGACATTTAAATGCTATGGTTTGCTAAAAAAGGCTGATAATGTTCTCCCTCATTGGTTTAATGGTACTTTTTAAAGGGACCAAAAAAGTCCATCATAGTTTAGAATCAGTCCACAAATTATAACTCATTCCTTTCAGCAAATAATTGAACATTCAGGTTCTTGATTTTAGGCTCCAGGCAATAGCTGTTCTATTGTTTGTGGTAGCTTTTCTCGCTTCAGCTCCCCTGTTTTTACAACATCATAATAAACAACTTGGATACTGAAAGTCTTGAACAAAATCATCACAAATTTTGCATCAAAGTCATGTTAGGGACAACAGAAAAGTAATGGAATATATAATGAGAAATAAGCCGAATTTCAAATATTTAACACTCAAATGCCTTTGGTTACCCAATGCACACCTCAATACAAGAGGTTTGTAGGAATAGCAGGATAACAGGCAATTCAATTCTAACATGGTAAGACCAGTATCTCCAAAGCAATAGCAAAAAGCTAACCTTGGGAGGAAAGCACAAACAAGAATAAACTCAGATGCCATAGCATTTCCTTAACTTTGTAAACAGCCTAAAAGGAAATGCTCAGGCAATTTGAACATATTGGCTTATTAACATGCAGACTGTGCACAGATCAGTCAAACTGCTCTAAGCCTTGGCCACTCATCATCTCTGAGTTGTGATTTTAAAGGTCAAAGTGAAGAGCTGCTTGAAGGAGCTCCAACTAAGTCCATTAACATTCCTCCTCCACAGAATCTCTTTTTGTACGAAGTTCAAAATGCAGCCAAAACCATCATGCATTCAGGTGATCAACAGGTTAGAACTACGTATGGCACTGAGATTACTCACATAGATTTCCAAGGAAGGAAACATACTTCTCTCATATTAACACATTTAATATTAGAGAAGGATTTCACACAGTTTTAAAACAGCTGCTTATGCCAGGATTTTGCATAGTAAGAAGAATTTATTGCATTGTTAACAGGAGTTTCCATTCTACATGTAAATCCTCATGACAATTCGAAAGTGCACCCGACCTTTCTCTGTTACGCTGCCCTCACTGGCATTAATTGGCATTTTCACCTGATGGTCTGACACTAAGAACTGACTGCAGGTAAAAGAGACACAAATAAGAGTTCCTATACTGGCATTAACCCTGCCCTCATTTTTTTTATGGATGAAGCTTTGCGGTTCAACAAACACAGGCACTAGGCAGGTTAATAAGTTGATATTCAAAATTTTATAGTGTGCTCTCATATTTAATGTACAAAATTCAAATTGTGACCTGAAAATGTAATAATTAGTTTTGCCATCGCTGCTTCTAGAGCACTCATCACTGTGGTATTGAAGTTATTCACAAAAAAATTAATCTTCATAATGTTCCATAAGGAAAAGCAGGGCCAAAATTCTCAAAGCAATGGATACTATGATATAGCCATAATGATAAGTGAAACATAAGTTTCTGATTTTTTTTTTCCATCTCTGGATTCCAGATTTTGGAAGAGGCTTTTTTTTTTTAAGGAAATGGAAACTTTAGATTCACATCATGATCATCTGCCTCTTGATTGCATAGAGTTAACTTGTAGAACTACCGTATTTTTTAAATTTTCTGAGTCCAATTAGCAATAAAGACTCAGTCATTTTGACTGAGAACTAATTTACTTTTCAAAGTAAGGAACATGGCACTTATTGAAAAAGAATGATATTAATGAGAGTACTTTAACTTATGGAAGTGGAAATCTGTGGGATTTAAGTAATACAGCCAGCTGATTTGAGAGACCATCCAATATCTGAATTGATATTGGTGATAAACTATTTCACAGTAAAATTATTCATACTCAGTAGGAAATTAAATTGTCATAATATGATAAAGTGATAAAGAAACAGTATCTTGCAGCTACACCTACATATGTTGTATGAACTCACTGAGAAGTCCTTTTTCATGGTGTTATCTATAACATATTCCACTCTCTACATAGAATAAAGTCATGTTGCTTATTTAGCACAAGTTACTGACATCATTAACTTTATATTAAAGCCTTATCCTCCTCCACAGGTGAACACTGAAGGAGTGCTAGAACAGCTTCTCAGTGATAGTGTTATTACAGAACATCAAGTAACCCACTTTATGAAGATTCAATTTTATAAATGTATAGATTAATTCATTTAAGATTTAAGTGATTGTATAATACAGACTAAGCATTGCTTGTAAAATAAACACAAGTCTTCCATTGTTTGGCTTAATTATGAGGTTTGGGAGCATATTATATAGAAATCTATGTCGGTTTGGAAGGTCAGATGGATTATTAGTCACACCTTGACACAAGATGAAATGGCATCTTCAAGGGATGTGTGGAATTTTTGTCTGGGCTTGATATTAAGTTGTATAAATAATGGAAGGTTCGGATGTCCATGCAGTTTTATCAAATAAACATATCTAAAGTGAGTTGCCCATGGCCTCATGTATTACCATTGTACAGAAATGAACAGCATGGAAATATCTAAGATATCTAATATCTTTAGATGTGTCAGTCCAGATTTTCACATACAATGGTTGAAGATGATTGTTTACCACTTACCACCTATCTTGTTCAGAAGATGGAGGTATTTCAAATACTTACAGAATAAAAATAACTGATAAATATATATTTTAGTGATTATTACTGTACCTGCCAAATAACTTATTTTTTCTTCCAAATTAATTAAGAACTTTGCCTAAGTTGGAGATCCAGTAAAATCATTAAAGTACACATAACTAACTAACTACAGTCCTTCAAGCCTTACCATGAAGCATGAGCATAAAAAGAGGCAGAAGTCTCTTGGTGTGTCATGAATGGGTCTGTCATCATTAGCAGACAGATAATCCTCCTTTTCCATGAAGGCAGAAAAATCAAGCGGGACTTAAAGAATTTTCACCAGCATTAAGATACTAAGATGGATATTTAAAGATGTTAAATGAAAGGCATTCACTTGGACAAAATTAATTGCTCGTCCCCAAATTATCAGAACTTTAACCTGTATAAACAATCCATTGTTTTTCTTTAGAGACCTGTAAATAAATTAAAGAGTGTGTGTGCAATGTCAGAAAACTTTCTGCTCAACCTCAGGGAAATGGAGACATGATTCCAAAGAACCAACACCTGCTCTTCCTGTGGCTGTCTTGATTCTTTTGGCACTGGCTCAGGACCAGGTTAGTTCCCTTGGTGACTGATGGGGTGATGCTCTGAGTGTGCCCAGGGTGCAGCACAGGGGCCAGGAAAACCTCCAGCCTTGAGCAGCCTCAGTCTCCCATCTGTAACACAGGCTAAAAACTGAAACTAAAGCGCAAAAATTACAAGTAGTAACAAGCACATAAGGGTCATTATTTATCCTCTTAACTTCCTACTATGTATTTTTTTTTTTCCTGGGCAGTTGGAGAATTGTCCTAGCCAAACCCTCAGACAAGCTGGCTGTATATGAGCTGCCACACGGCTGTTTCCAACGTAAAGCACTCAACTTGAACTGGCAGAGTTGCGTCCTGAGCAACAAGATGAATCAGTGGCTCTTCACTTCTCTGCTGAAATTACACAAGGCATGTTAAAGTCCTTTGTACCACCAACACAAGAAACTGGAGTTTCCAAACATTTTGTATGGCTAACACCCACCTGATCAGTAGTAAAAGAAATCTTTGTAGTAAAAGAAATCACACAGAATCAAATGGCTATACTAAATGCAACTTTACAGTAGTGAGGGTTGAGAGGAGGATAGTAGCTTTTTTGTAGGTGGCAGCTGACATTAGAATCCCAAGTATTACATAATGTTATGTATTGATTTGGTTTTCAAAAAATTATTGATTGATTTTCAAAAGTAATAAGACCCAGCAAAGCACGTCTGGGTTTGATACTACCTGGTGCATGGCAAACAGAGTGCAGCACTGCCAGGTAAATAAACTCCTTTTAATTAAATCCGTTACAAGCAGCAGGAATTACATCCCATGTTATTCTGGGGAAATATAGTCATTTTTTACTTTTTCTTCTCCAGTTGCTTCAACAGTTCACAAAATTGTGACCTACCAAAGCAATATAGTGGTCACACAGCAGGGTAGAGGAAATATGCCCTGCAGGGGCTGGAGGAAGACAAAGTCACACATGCAGCAAACACACACACACACACACAGAAAAATGCACGACATGTTCAAAGCCAACATATTGATCCTGGTAACCTACCCTACAGCATGTTCTCTGCCAAGTGCTCAATCCTGTATTAGTTTTAGCTAATGGCCCAGCTGCAGGGGTAGAGGCTCCTGCCAGCAAACCCATAAGCTCATATGGCAGCGCTATTTGCAGGGAGGGAGAGATGATTGTCTGAGTTAAACAAATCTTCACTCTGTTTACAGCAAAACAGATAACAAGATTTTTGCCCTGTATACAAATTACTGTCTGCAGGTCTTTAAGCCTTTTTTGTGGTTCAGTAGGAACTTGATTATATATAAGCAACAGGTAAAAAAAGCTTTTGAGTTTGCTTACTGTGGAAATAAAATGAAATATGTACAAAAAATATGACTGAAATATGTACAAAAATTAATCATTTATATTAAAGCATTCACTTTTAAGTTTTCACATTTACACACATGGAAACTTCTATTCCAGACTATGCACACAAAGGTATTTAAGTATCTTGATCACTCTGAGCTTTTACCTTAAAGGTTCATATCTGACAAGCAGAAGAAAAGAACTGGTAATGTTTAGAGTCATACAGGTACATCTGAAGGTCCATTCCTGTCCTTAAACTCCATTTCTAAATGCATCCAAGTGTTCCGATAAAAATCAGCCCTCAGTGTGAAATAGGAGGTGAATGCATTTTTGCTTCATTTCAGCCTTATCTTGGAAGGTCATCTCTCCCCCCAACACATTTTGCTTGCAGCAGAAAGGAGACTATTTCCATGATGTTGCCTCAGTAAATTGTGTGAGTCAAATTAATTTTTGTGTCCATTTTCCACAAAAAAATTTTCTGAAGCGTAGAGCTCTTTACAAGAGAGTATGTATAAATTAATTGTCTTCAGAAGGAAAATGATTTGAATATTGAAATAGAGAATTCTTTATGCAAACTTTAGCATTAAAGAGCTGAGCAGAATGCAGAGTATAATCCTACAGGTGAAAATATCACTTACTACAAGTGGCTTTGTGTCTTATGCAGAAAAGCTGCATTTGCCACTTCTCCAAATTATACTCTGCAGAACGGAAATGGAATTACAGGATACTACTCACTGGACTTGTGGTAAGGAAGAAATTCGTGACATTTCTAACTTTATTGATCAAACTTTAATTGTAATTCCTAATTCAAATTCGACTTCCTAATTTTTCAGCTAACCTTGGAGAAGCAGAGTTTTTAAGTCTGTTTGAATATATGGTTCAAGTGACTCTCAAACACCATTTCTATGACACAGGAATCCTTGCCACCTTCAAGAGCTTTTTCCTGTCCAGAACAGTCACAAGGCTACACAAAACAGTGCCAGGTATGAACACATTAGACAGTGGTAAGGCCATGAATCAAGAATTTATTGGGTACATCATCTTATCCAGCATCATTCAGGAATCAGCCTATGTTAGCCACATTTTTAAGCTACTTCTCTAGAATTTTAAAAGCAATAGCAAAGCTACAAAGGAATGAAGAAAAATCACCTTCAGACAAATGTAATTGAGTCACGTTCTCTTCCAGGGTCCTGAGCAAACTCATAGTTTACTTTGGCACCCTTAGCTCAGCCACTGATGGAAGTTTGAAACAAGTTATTGAGTACGGAAACACCTTTCACTTGGGAAGCTAATCTGTAATCAAGACGGTGTATCTTACAGGTAAGACAGGGTGATATCAAGTAAACAGAGTTATTTAGTCTAGTTCACCCTATGGCACCCTACTCCTTCACCCAAAGGTATGTCACCAGATTTCACTCAGAGGCTGCTACATATACACACATATATATGCACATATACATGCCACCAAACATTAATCTACAACAATTCTTGGAGAAACAGAAGGAAGACACCAGACTGCAACTTACAGTCTCCCTTCTGGTGATGTGTTAGTGAGCCGGCTGCGCTTTGTTCCAGGTGACATCTGTTTCCATACACTGGATTAGATTTCAAACACTTTCAACAACAGTCAAGCAAGACTGCACTTGATAGCGTTACATTATCAGTTGAACTCTATGATCTTAGAGGTCTCTTCCAACCAAAATGATTCTATGGTTCCATGCTGATGAGACATTTCTGTGAGCATGCCTAATTTCCTACAGACCTAGAGTGTTCTTGACCACATGCAAAGTACAAAAGATGCTATCAACCCTGTCTGGAGCAGATGGTGATCTAAAGAGAGCTTTAAACATGTTAAATAATAGACCAGAACTTAATCCTTATAAAGGCACGTATTAGAAAGCAAATTCCTTGCCACTAATGTGTATACTATAAATGAAATTGTGAAAGCTAACCAGCCCAATGACACCTTGATACCCAACTACAAGCAATGAACATTGACATAGCTGAGATGTCTGCCTGGAAGCTATCTGCTAACCCAGATGACAGCAACAGAAAAAATACATTCAAGAGATTGGCATCTGAGTCTTGCAGCTGTCGGAGCAGAGAGTGGCCACAGGTGCTACTTCCAACCATGAAATCCTCTCAGGGGAGAAGGCAAATGAGAGTACAAATGCTACCGGCAAAACAGGGAGGACAGGGCAGACATAAAACCCCTTCAACTGCCAACATAGTGGCGTACATGTCTCCTGACTGTGTTTACATTGTGACATAGAAATGGTGATCAAACTGGTAATCTTAAGCTGTTGAGTACTTGTCTTTAATGAAGACAAGTCAGCACCTGCCAGAGACTCTTAAAATAAGAGTGGGGTGGGGGTGCAAAAATATAAACATATAAATATATACATATATATATAGTCAGAGCATTAAATGACTGAACACAGAGCAGTTTACTTCTTTCCTCAGTGATTGCTCAGTGATGTGGAGATGTACCCATTTCTATCAATTTTTCCTGTGTTTGGGCCTTCTTCTTTCACCTCTGTGGTCAGCTGTCATTTCTCATTATATGAGCCATCCATTCTCCAAATGTCACCCTTAAAACTGCACTTGTGCCCTCTACAGTGCTACGTAAATAGCTACATGGAAACTGGTAATATTAGAGGTGACTCTGTGATGTGTCCAAGGAGCTCATGTCAACTTTCTGCAATTACAGAATTAGGGTAATGGGTCATTTGCAGCATTTATAACAGAAGAAAGGTCATTCCCAGTGACCCCAAATTATTCCCTCCCTTTTCCTTTTCTCCCTCCTCCCACTTGCATGGAAGGTGGAAAGTTTCAGCAGCAGGATGCTGGGAAAGTCATTACAATGGTGCAGTTCTGCAGCACAGAAATAAATGAGGCAGACTTGCTATTGCAGCTGAAGGAAGATGCAGGTTTCAGCTGCCCTCCTATAAGCTGCTTACTCACTCCAGGAATGGAATCCACCATTATCTCTATGCATATTTTAGTTCCTCCCTTTTAAAAATATAAATTAATATAGGAGAGCAGAAAAAGACGATATCCTCAAGAAAAACACCCTAATAGCAATTCCATCTCATAGAATTTCCATTTAAAAAAAATCCTTGCTTTTCCTAAAATATACTAAATATGGAATTTTTTTTTAGATTTTATAAAATCCAAATGTCTTGACAGTCAGCTTTTTTTCCCTCTTTCCATTTCTCCCCTTTATTTATAAATACATCTGTGATAATCAGATATATACGCAATACTAACAGACTTGATTCCTTAAATCCACACAAATTCTGAAAAATTAGCTAAATTCTTTCTGTTATTTCCTATCCAGTCTGAAAAAAAAAAGAAAAAAAAAAAAAAAAAAAAAAAGGCCCAAAAATCCAGCTGAACATAAATACTTTCATGAGGTCTTTTGAAAATGCAAGAAATCGGTTGCTGTGCAACCACTATGGTTAGATCACAGATAGTCCTTTAAATATATGACACAGAACATGGTTTAAATGCCTTTGGTGTTAACTATGGCGTGTTCAAACTATTCAGGTAGACCCCTTACACGTTTAAAAGCAAAATATGGATTAATCTTATGCAGAATTTTCTACAGCTGCATAAAAGAGACTAATTCCCCTATCAGCTTTTACATTACATTTGGTCTCCATGTCTATATATTCCAAGTCTTTTCCATTTCGTAATTGCACTTTGCAACTTAAAGATTGGGAGTATGGGTACCCAGATGATTTACTCCAACTGAAAATCTGCTGTGGATGTTTCACACACGGTTCTTATCTAGTTCAATGGTTCAGCAGGTGATGCCTGTGCAAGGTGATGCTGTGCACAGGGCCCAGGCTGCCGAGCTGCCCATAACTCACCAGTTTAAACACCAACCTGTGGCTGTGAATTGCACTGGGCATCAGAAAGGTCTGTAGCACCAATGATTAAAAATATTTTCATGGCACTGCTAGTGCTTTTGATTCGATACCTCTAGGAGAGCAAGTACTAGTACTTGAGGAGATACTGACTCCTGTAGCGTGTTAGAGGTTTACAAACACTAAGTTTAAATACCAATAGAATTTACACATTCAACTCAGTTATCCAACCTGTCACCAATTTGCAGCTAACAGTGCCCAAATAGCTTAATAATAGATTGACTTTATTGATTTGCACCACACAGCCTAGTTTTACTTTAGGGACAAAATATTTTCATGGATGTTCCCTGGCTGTACTATGTTATATTTATTATTACATGGGCTTCTGAATGTATGATGAACAGGAGGCAGAGGGAGACTTGCAACATTAAAGAAAACTCTTACACTTTTCAAAACAAAAATGGAAAAAAGACAAACAAACAAACAGTCAACCAGGTATTGTTATTGGCTGAATTAATGCCCATTTTGGGATAGCAGACTGGCTTTCATGAAACCCACAGATGTCTATTACAGCTTTCTTGTCTTCTTTCTCCACATCCCACCCAACTGCAAGTTCCCATTACAGACAAAAGTATAAGTTTTTCTAGATCTGATGCCTGACCATGAAATGGAAAGACTGTTAAATAATTGTATCCAATCATCATCCTAACTCTTATTACAAGCTAGATATAACCTACAACTTGCAAAGTCTTGATTTTCAATGACTATGAAAAATTGACTCAGTGGGCTACATTATCAACTAACGTTACAAACCTTTTCTAAAGCTATAATATATTATGCCTTGTCCAACATCTTTTCAGTGAGATAAACTGAGAGATCTGAGCTACACAGACTCTGCAAAAGTCAGATAGGTAATTCAGAAAAATAGGGAATGCTGGAAAAATGTCAAGGTAGGGCTGTTCTAGGGAGGACATGACTTATAAATCTAAGGATTTCCAAATATTTGCTACCATTATTCATGATCATCTGAAAAATGTAAATGGTAAAGCATGGAGGTCCTTTTACAACTTATTAAGTTCCATCTTAGTGCAAATAATATTTTTGCCAGAACAAACAGTAACGTCAGGTGTTTTCCTTCCCATCCCAATGTTGCATAGTGATAGTGACATTGACCTGAATGAGCAGCTTGGCCTTGCTGTGATGGGACATTAGGCTGGCAATCACCTTGAAGAGAGGCTGTCCCAGTCTTTCTTAAGAGCACATCTACCAAAACACTCTGAAGGAAATAAGGTGCTTATATTCTGTTACCCCCATCTCTGCCTTCTTTTTATCCCAATAGGGAGGACTCTGTTGCCTATCGTTGTTAGACGTGCCCTGGGGCACCTGAGACATCTGCACAGAGTCAGATATAAATGTTACCCTAGCTACATCCAGGAATGCAGGGTTAGGAAAACAAATCTCAAATCAGTATTATCTAAATCAATGCCCTGATAAAGTAAGGTTTCTTGCAGAAAATTAATAATTTATGTGACTTTTAATTGCATTTTAGATATCATTATGCCCATGAATAATAACTAACCTAATGTAGATAGCTTAGAATAAATGTTTTAAAATGTGGTGATTTTCTAGACAATGTACCTTCTGTTTCACAAAGCTACCTAGCTTACATATAGTTCAATTAACTCATTAATATGTAACCAAGGATTCAGTGAAACAACGCCATGTTAATTAAGGATCAGATACTTCTGGGTGCCAAGTCCCTTTGACGGAACAATGTTCCTTGAATTCCAATAGAGCAAAATATCTTTGTTGTGTGACAGTAACACTCATACAGGAAGCCTTTCACAAAAGAAACCACAATTTATGTCTCATGAAGGAATAGATGCTGCCAGTGAAGTCAGACCAGACTAGTTTTAAGAATAAGAACCAAAAGTAGAATAATAAAATTTGAACAAGTAGAAACTAAACTTAAAAATCAAGCTTGTTTAGAAACAAGCTTGATCAGATAGCATTAATGTTTTTCCTCTTCAGTTTCTGGATTAAAGAAACTCAAAACTCAATCTAACAGATCTCAGTCATGATGTGATTTGACATGCCACTAAAATGGTACTTAAGCAACCACCTCTCCTACCTGTAACATATTGAAGAGCTTCACATAAGCAAAATCCTCTACTCTCACAAGAAAAAATAGTACAACATTAATGTTGTGATTTACAGGATACCTGACTGCTGCTATATGGCAACATGTGATGCTATACATTTCAAAAACATTGTTAAAAATATACAATCAGTCTAGACACCAGTGTTGAATTCTTTTTCCTCCATTTCTTTTCATGATGGGACACATATATCTTGAAATATGGGGGTGGAATTCACAACCAACATTGATGCAGCTGTTTAGTGTTACACTTGCCTAAAAGAAAGGGACATGTTTCAGATAAGGAATTATGAAAGGTGTAAATTCAATTGAATGGTAAAAACCCCTAGATACCATGTTTTAAATATGATATTAGCTTTAAAAGCAGGATCACTGTTGTAAGTTGTTATACATGTGAGTAGTTCATGCAACTTAAAGATTACAATAACTGAGAAAGTCTCGCTCCTTAAAGTGGAACAGTGAGCTATTAACTTTTATAACATCTGCTCTGTTTTGAAACCAAGTAGTAAAAAAACTACACTTAAAAGAAATATTATCTATGTATAATACAGATAATTATTTTCATTTGTGTAACCTTTGGTAAGACCTAATCTAGTTAAGTGACACAGATGGGATTTTTTGTTCACTTGTGTGAGTTCCTCCATGTAGCCATATATTTTAATGGATGCTGCACAAGCCGGACACTTCTGAAGTTTATGGCTCCTTAAAAACTTTCAGTTGTATAATGTTTCCTACAGAAAACAACCTTAGGTAACAAAGTTTAATTTCCTTCATGGGCCACACTCAATTAAGATCTATGTTGCTAGATACGATGAGTATCTCAATATAATACCAAAAAAAAAAAAAAAAAAGAGAAAAGTTTTAAGCCACTTTACAGTAAAACTAAAAGCAACTGCATAATTTTTCCATATCATGGAGTCTGATTAAACACCAGTTACGGTCACATACTGAATTTACTTGAGTTGGATGGGAGTTTTGTTACTTAAATTCAGAAGATCAGGACAACATCTTGGATACTATTTGAATCTTCAAGATAAAATTTGGTGTTCATTTAAAAGGCCATTTGCTGCTCTACTCAAGATTTTTAGGAATCTGAAAAAGCGCCCAGTGCTTTGAAGCTGTAGAGAAACCTCTTCTCGCTTCAAGCTTGGGTAGCTGCTTTAGCGTTTTTGCACGCCTGCTGTATTTGCTGAAGACAAACAACCCTCTAGTGAGACTTTGTCTTTATGAGCCATGACTAAACACTATGCTCCATTTCAATTTACCAGATGAAGGTCCTAAAAATGCATTTTTCAGATTAGTTTTCCCTTTGTTAGGATTTCCATTTGTACTCTGGTGTGAGTGAAATTCATCAACTAAAAGACTTCTTAGCTACGTAAGCCCAGGTAATGAGGCACACAGTATGCAGGGGTTGGAAAGATGAACTGCAGGCAAAAGTACGTGAGCTGCCATATAGCATACGGGAGAGTGTTCAGGGGCTCGCTGTGTTCAAGGACCCACTGGGATGTAGCGAGACTCAGCACAACACAGTGTGGTCAGATGGCAAAAGATGGTTCATCCTACAGTCAGAAACCGGGGCCACTGAAATTTGTAATGTGATAACCGAAGGCTGCCGTAAAGTTTGCTCAATTACAGGTTAACCACCAGTTTCCAGCCTGCAAATCAAGAACTTTTCACTAGGTGGAATCCAGTTGAATCTGGTCTCATTTGCCAAATCTCAATGCCTGTAGGTTTCATTACAAAACTTGCAATTAACTAAAGCTACATCCACAACTGCTCTTTTTTGTTGTTTGTTTGGCATCCACTATGAACACCACGATATTTAGTTTTGAGAAAACCAAACCTGCGATGTTTCAGTTTTTCCTCACACAAGAAAGGGGAAAAACACATTTACATTTGATATAAAGTGTTCTACTTGATCAAATGCAAAATATAAAGATAGCTTTGATTGTAATCACCTGGATTAAGGAAACAGTCATACACAATGTCATAGAAGTACATCATTTCTGATCATTTTCCATCTCTAAACATCTGCTAAACATTTAACAATGTGAGAAGCGTCTTATTTACTATACAGTGCAAATGTTTCCAAGCAAGCTCTTGGCCTCTCTGAAGGGAAGCCTTTGAAAGAGCTCCTAAGCCCCAGACTACCTGCATTCACCTCAGGCATGGGAGAAAAATCAGCAAACCCATAGCCACCCACAGCCCCACAGACACTGCAGGCATGTCAGGCATGACTTGAGCTACAGAATGATTTCGAAGTTACTGAAGGAAACTATGGAACCTTCTCCACATTAATCAATAGGTCAAATTCACCATGTTTTAATGAACCCTTAATACTCTGTGACAATACTGACACACGAAGTCCAAGCTCTTTCAAATAACTACTAACATCACACATGTCAAAATCACTTCACATGAAACGTAAAAGGCCGTGGAAAGACAGTTACTTTTGAGTTGAGACATGGTAACAAAGCTGCATAGGAAAACGACTTAAAAAAAAATAAAATATATATATAAAGAAAACAAACAAACAAAACTCACCACACCAAACACACAACAAAAAACCCACCTCTTTCCAGTCATGGGAAACTTCTTATGAGTTTGGGTTTTTTTTTTGGCCAAATCCCCTTACACCTGTAACTTTCCTTTATGATATCTCTTGAATTCCGCAATGCTTCCCCTCTCCCACACTCTACTGCCTTTGTTCTCCCAATTTCTGTCTTTGCTCCCAAGTGTCTGTCCTTTATTACCTCTTGATCCTTACTCTATTTCTTATATCTCAGCAGCTATCATCTCTGCAGAAGTCTTTCCTTCGGCAGATGAGCTTTGCAATATGCAGTTCTATAAGCTGTGTTTCTCTGGCACCTCCTTGGGGAAAACCTGCCTACATTTTCAACTAAACACAGAGAAACCTGCAATGGGGATTACAATGCTATGCTTGGTTTTTACTTCTTAAAAAGTCGTTTCACCAAAGCAAACCCAGAGAAGAGAAGCAAGACTTTCCTATAAACTAGAGCTTGAAAACACAAGAAATATTGTCTGAACGGTTTCCCAGGTTCCCATGCCCCCACAGGTTTCTGTTCAGCATCTCCTGCAGGCACAACATCTGTACAAAGGTCTGGAATCCCAAGGACCCACACAATTAACACATACGATTAATACTAATACAAGCATTTGTACAACTTCTGAAGTAGTATCTGTTTCTTTTTTTACTGAATTTCATGGAGAGACTTAATATTTGATCGTTTGCCCATAGAGGATCCTCTAAATATAGTATCTCCTATGTGCAAATTTGTTTACCATGAGGAACTCATTTATTTCAGGGCAGAATTGTTAATAGCTTCCAAAAACAAATAGAATTTCTGACTTAATAAAGAGATTATGTATCTATTGGATTTATGAGGCTATGGAAAATATTAAACCCATGAGAACTTAACTTCCGGTGGTTCATAAGTGTTATTTCCAACTGCTAAGCCGTCTTACGGTATCATTATGCGACTTTTTCAGTCCCACTGGAAAATTTCATCTGTTCTCACTTCTCGAATAAATAGCCTGAAACAATGTACTCCCAAACTCTTCTGGCTGAAAATCTTATGACACCCTGTTGAGAATCATAGCTGGATTATTATTTCTTGCAAATACAAATATTTGCTTCCCAAAGCATTCAAGGATGCCACATTACTGAACAGTTATTTCTTATTCATATTTCAGCTATCTTATTAAACGTTTAAGATGTTATTTTCAAAAGATGGACAACTGAAAATGAAGAATTACCAGTGATCTTACTGTTAAGCTTGAACTTTATGAAGAGCACAGGGATTATCAGTTGGTCTCTACTTGAAATGTGACTGAGAGGATTTTAGTATTTGTGTCATGTCATAGTGAGTGGATGCAATGAGGATTTCTACATACAGCAAGTGCCCTCTTATGACAGTGCCTCTGGTCATGTAACTGTTTACCTTACTGCACCAGGAAAGCTGTGGTTTTGGAAAAAAAAAAAAAAAAAAGAAATGTGCTACGTAAACCATTGTTGGGACTTTTTAGGGTTTTTGTTTTGTTTGGGGGTGGGCAGGGGTGGGTGGTTGGTTTGGTTTTCAGGTGTGGGGTTTTTGTTGTTTTTGGTTTGTTTGAGATTGTTTCTTTGCTCTTGGGGTTTTTGGTTGTTGTTGTAATAAGTTCCCTGGAACAAAGTGTCATTATTTGTAACGTACAATCTTCATTCCTGCTAAAGCTTATCTAGTCATTATTTTTTACTTTACACCATGAAAAGCCTCCATTGCAGATGACTTCAGGAATACAGTAATTTCCTTTTGTGAAGCTAACAAGGTTATACATCTCTGTTACTGCAAGATGATATGAATTGTAGTAATCCTCATTTTTTTCAAATTATTTCAAAGTTTCCTAATAATTCTTCTCAGCAACATAAAAATTACTTCTAGGAAGCAGTTTTTCTACACCATTTTTTTTTTCCACCTATGTCTGTATGCCTAATTCCATTTTGAAGATACCTCATTGTATTTCTAAATTACTTGCATTTTGTTTAGCTAATTGTGTTGTGCATGCAAGCAATATAGTTTATGAACTGTTCAAACTTTAAATCTGTTGCCCCTCTATGTTTTACAAGAGGGCTTAAAATTTCTTTTCTGTTATAGTCCTGAGGGCGTCTTGACATTTGCTTTGTGATCTGTCTGTACACTAAGCAAACATATGTATCATCTTTAAACCTTCTACATCATTTCAGCATTATGCAAAGATGGCACGTTGTAAGCAGTAGCCACATATTCCACCAACTTCAGTTTTGACTTATACTGTTATTTTCTACTGCAAAAGATTTTGAGCTTGTCAACATGGTGCCAAACTCTGACATACTATGCTGGAGCAAACGAATGATCAGCTGAAAGAATCGAGTTTAAAATGCTCTCTGATTTGATGCAGAATTGACAGAGATGGAAATAAACTGGGAAGAGTTAAAAAAAAGGAGTTTGCAGTAGGCTGGAAAAAAAGAGATAATAACTCCAAGGAGTTGGAAAAAAAGAGAAAAGTTGATTGTGAGAAGCTTAAGAGGAAAAAACAAACACACACACACACAAACAGGAACAGAACTGAAGGTCAAGTTAAAATATCTGATTCAAGGTCCATACTTTATATGTAACTTTTGCAGAAAACTCAGAAACCAACATTCTTTAGAATAAACATATATCACCCTGAAAAAGGTTATTAGGAAGGCGCTGGAGAGAAACTCAAACTCTCGTGGGTTACTCTGAGCAGTATTTATTGTAGAAGATGCACAGGAACAGCAGGGTTGGATCACCTCCTCAGAGAGTGACAATCATACAGCCATACAGCTAGTCATTATATAGGGTTCTAACAGGTATTATGCAACTAAGCAAAATTTATCACTGTCTATCACTGTCAATGTCTTCAGGTTCCTTCCGTCCCAGTGGTCTGCAGGTTTCACTTCTTTCTTCATGTTCCACTTGGCAAGTACCGAGCAAAAAGTCCTTGGGTTGCAGGGCTAGCTTTGAAGTTCTACCTGTCTCATTTGTTATCCATAGTTCATCAGTCTAGTACAGAAATCAGCAAACCTAAGAATAGCATTTATCAATGTCTAAGGGTACAAAGCAAGCATAAGGTAACCACACTTGTGGTTCTGGGCAAGGGCTACACAGGGGACAAGCTGAGACTTGCAGCCTTAGCAGAACAGCTTATAACACTGATACAGGCCTAAAATCCAAATTTCCTATTTTCCTACAACAGTCCCCCATTTTCTCTTTAAAATTTCCCAGTTTACTGATAACGATAATAAAGCTTCTGTTGATTCAAGAGATTACAGCAACAATTACAGAACATTGACATACATTGAATCAAGACAAAAATGATCACAATGACAATTACAATGACAATGACAATCATCAAAATCTTCTTCACTAATGTTCCGAGATCAGGAAACCAGGAAGTCATCCATTGCCATAGGTCTGTGACACCCCAGTTAGCATCATCTCGTTGAATTTGCTGCATAACATGACTAACTTCCCAGATTCACTTCAGTAATTAATTGCTTACTCTGATCAATATACATACAGCAGCTAGAGTTCAGCATGGTACAAACACCTCCTTGTGAAGCTAGCAGGATGTCTAAAGCCATTCGATTCTGCAAAACAATCTGAGATAGGTTACGCAATTCATTTTGCACTAACAGCAATCCATGTGCAGTAGCATTAGCTAATTTTTCTAGGATAGCTTTTTCTAATTCACCAACACCTAATCCAGGGATAAACCATCGTGCAAAGGCATGAAAGCCTGTAGGTCTTTCAATGAGTGGATTTGGAATTGATCGTCTGGTTCTGGTAAAGAAAGAACGGTGCCACAAGGATTCATCAGTTGTTACTGGCACAAGTTCAATGTCTGGGGTAACTATCCCCAGAGTACATTTCCCGGCCCATTTTACAGGGAGAGACTTGTAAGCTCGTTCTCCACATAACCAAAAGACTCCAGAAACATTCGCAACGCTATATCCACTTGAATCACTTTCTTCAATCTGAGTTACATTATCACAGGGCAATGTCCAATTTCCTACATAGTAACTGACGTTTGAAGGACTGCAAGTCAATTGTTCGCATCTGGCAATGCACTCAATATACGAACCATTTTGTATGCGAGTGTGTGAAAGAGTCACCATGTGGTTAGTAATATTATCTACATGCAATGTTTTGTTCCATAAATATCCTAAAGTGGAATTCATGAGAATAGGTATGCCAATTAAATTTACCCCATGATAAACAGGTCTGGGTATAGCTGAACATATCCATCAATCAGAAATATTCAGGTGACTCACAAAACTTCGCATAAGTGAGACATGGGAATTATCAGACCAATGCTTGTAATGTCCTAACTCATAGGTTGAAGTGGACCATTTTAGCCTCGGTAATTTTGGTGGTAAATACGGAACCTTTTGTTGCCAGAGCCAATTCTTAAACAATTGTCGAGTCGTTAGTTGGGATTTGAATTTGTAACTTCTCCTAGTCCATCTACTTGCACCTATAATGTGATCAATTGTAATTATAGTCGGTTCTTGAGTCAATTGAAGGGAGAAGAATCTACAACGCGGCCTGTCAGAATAGTTCCCGTAATTGTAACCCATGCACCAGACGCCAAATTCACTCGTTGATTCAGCAACACGAATGTGATTCTGAAGGAAAAAGTGTCGTTTAGTCGTCTGAACAGGGTCAGGTGTGTAGGGGTCCACAGTATAGTAAAACTGAGGGCGGATGCAAAGCTCAAAATCTGCTCGACTTGTGCTGGGGTTATACCAGGAAAGTACATAGTCAGGCTTCTGCAAGTGACGCCAGCCTGTCTGTGGCTGGCAAATCGGGCATTTCGTGGGTTTGCCCTGTTCATCGTAATTTGGTGGACTAATCAATTCAATATGAGACTCGGTTTGTTGATACCACGGAGTGGTTAAGGTTACGTTTTCGTGAGCAAATGCACAAAAGTAAGTGAAAATAAACTGATAGTAATGAGACTCTACACAAGACACAGGAGAGAAAAATACAAAAAGAGCAATAGGGATTACAATGGTAATTACTCTGGTCATTTGGTTATAAGGGAATCAGGCTCTTCTAACATGAGAGTGGTGAATCCAGGAGTCCTTCCCTTCAACTTTCACTGCATAAAAAGAAGTTAACAAAACACGATAAGGTCCTTCCCATCGTGGTTCCAACTTGTTTTTCCGTTTAAAATCTTTAACAAGAACTTGATCTCCTACTTGGTAAGAATGTACCTGAATTTCTGGTGTCACCTCTTGATACCAATGCATATAATTTCTGATTCGAGCAAAACTGTTTTGCAGATAGAGCAAGTACTGTGTTACTACCTCGTCCCCTTCCAGGAGGGCAGTTTTGGTAGACATAAAGGTGAACGGTACTGCCAAAACTCGCCCGAACAAAACTTCAGCAGGGCTGAGTTTAGTAGTAGCATGAGGAGTTGTACAAAGATCCCATAAAACAAGCGGTAATGCCTCAGGCCATTTGAGGCCTGTGTCTGTAGTGACTTTTGCTAAACGATCTTTAATAGTGCAATTCATCCGCTCCACCTGTCCAGAAGATTGTGGATGGTGGGGCGTGTGAAAAGCAGCCTGTATATCCAAAGCAACATAAACTTGCATTAGAACAGCAGCAGTAAAGTGCGGTTCCCTATCAGAATCAATAATTTCAGGGATGCCATACCTCGGAATGATATTGCGAAGCAGGGTCTTAACCACAACTTTCGAATTGTTCTTGCGAGTCGGAAAGGCTTCCACCCAGTGCGAAAGTTGATCGACAATAACAAGAATGTACTTATACCCCATAGAAGGGGGGAGTTCTGTGAAATCAATTTGCAATTTTTGGAAAGGAAAGTAAGCAGGCGGCCGCTTGCCAGGGACTGTTGTGACCTTTGTGACCCCATATTTCTTGCAAAGAGTACAAGAGTCAGTCAGGCGTTTTGCAGCACTGTAAACTCCAGGCGCTGCCCACAACTGTTTGATTTTAGAGGCTACAGCTTCAGGGCCCCCATGAGTACGATCGTGAATCCAGCGAGTTAGAGGAAGCACATACCTCATAGGCAATAAGGGTTTATCACCTAGTTTTCAAATGCCGTCCTGTTGCGTTGCTTCCCAGCGTTTCCATTTGTTGAGCTCTTCTTCATCCAGTTCATCATAAAGGGCAGGACCAACGGGAAAAGGAAGGAGAGCAGCAACCACAGTCGTAGCAGGAGAGACATCGTGGACTGCCGCTGCTCTCGCCGCGGAGTCGGCCAAGGTGTTGCCATGAGCAAAAGAATCGAGGCGTTTAGTATGAGCAGGAATGTAAATAACAGCAATTTCTCGTGGTTCCTGGATAGCAAGCAGTAAATCATGAATTAATTGTCCATGAGCTATAGTACGGCCGGCGGAGGTTAAAAAACTGCGTTCTTTCCAAAGTGCGCCAACAGAATGACAAATGCCAAAAGCGTACTTAGAGTCTGTATAGATGTTAACTCAGAGACCCTTAGCAAAGGTCGCAGCACGAGTCAAGGCAATTAGTTCTGCGGCTTGTGCTCCAAGCGCTGGAGAGAGAGGTTCAGCAAGAAGTACGCGATTTTCAGTGGCAACAGCAAAACCAGTAAAACGCTTACCATGTAGATAATAACTTGATCCATCTGTAAACAGGTTAAGGTCAGGGTGGGCGAGGGGTATATCTTGCAAATCTCCTCTGGTTTTAGAGTAAGTGGTGACAAATTGTACACAATCATGTGGGTCGTTGGAAAGGTGCACCTCAGGTGGAAGGGTAGACAGGTTTAAGGGTTTTGACCGTTTTAGAGAAATATTATCAGTCAGTAACAGGATGGCTTCGTATCGATGTGTGCGCTGCGGTGAGAGAGACTTGGTAGCATATCGGGTTAGTAAAAGTTCAACTTCATGAGGCACAGCAACAATCAATTTGTGACCCAGAACAAGTGGGCGAACTTTTTCCACTAACTCTGCAGCTGCTGCTACTGATCTAAGGCAATGTGGTGAGCCTTTGATAACTGAGTCAAGAGCGACTGAGTAATAACCCACAGGTCTTTCATAGGGTCCATGAGGTTGTACTAGGACCCCCTTTGCAATACCACCGTTCTCGGTAGCATACAAAGTGAAAGGTTTAGAGTAATTCGGCAGGTCCAAAGCTGGGGCTGTGACTAAGGCTTGTTTTGAAGATGCAAAAGCATCGGTTAGTTCTGGCGTCCAGACAATTGGCTCTGGAGCTTTGTCCTTTGTAGTTTCAATAAGTGGTCTAGCTAGTTCGCTAAACCCTAAAATCCATGGTCGACAGAACCCAGCTTGGCCTAGGAAAGCTCTCATCTGTTTCTTAGTAACAGGTGGTGTAATTTGAAGAATAGTATTGATTCTGTCAGGATCAATCTTTCGAACTCCTCCTGCTAAAACAAAACCCAAGTATTTTACCTCTGGTTCACAGAATTGTAATTTGGCTAATGAGGCACGATGACCCTTATGATACAGTCGAATGCAAAGGTGCTCTGTGTCAATTGCACAGGCCTCTCGAGTTCGGCTAGCAACAAGTAAATCATCAACGTATTGAATCAGTGCAGACTTATTTGGCAACTCAATATCTTGGAGATCATATTTGAGAATTTGCGAAAACAAGGTAGGAGAAGCAGTGAAGCCTTGAGGGAGCCGAGTCCAAGTCAATTGGCAACCTTCCCAGGTGAAGGCAGACAAAGGTTGGCTTTCTTCTGCTACAGGTATGCTAAAGAAAGCTCCTGTCAGATCTAAAACAGTGTACCAGTGTGCCCAAGATGGAATCTCGGTTAAAATTAAACTTGGATCTGGTACAACTGGGTGTGGGGCTTCAACATAATCATTGATAGCCCGTAAATCTTGTACAAATCGGTACTCAGGATCTCCATCCTCATCCAGTCGATTTTTACTAACTGGAAGAACTGGGGTGTTAAATGGACTCATAACGGGTTTTAGAATCCCTTCATCGAGAAAGGTTTGAATTTGTTTTCGCAAACTCGGTAGTGCAACAGCTGGTATTGGATACTGCTTAATAGCAGGAGGGGGGCCTCCTTTAGTTTTAATAACAACAGGTAGTGCAGATTTTAAAAGACCAATATCTTTAGTTGTACGGCTCCAAAGTCCAGAAGGGACATTCCGCAATTCCCACGGAATGGCCACTTCTTTCTTCGGAGTATGATCTAAAGTAAAAACACTGCCAACAAAAATTAATTTAGCTTTATCTTTACCATAGGTTAATTGAGTGCCAAATTCTTGTAAAAGATCTCGTCCCAGCAAAGAAGTCGGTGCCCCCGGAGCAACAATAAAGCGAGCCCATGTAACTTTATCGCCTAAAGTAACAGGGAGCGGTTTAGAGAGAGCATGGTTAAGCACAGAGCCTGTAACACCCTTGATAGCAATCATTTCCTGCGATTTTTGTGGCACATCAAAATTAAGCAAAGAGAGAGTAGCTCCAGTATCTACTAAGAAAGAAACAGATCTTCCATTAACATCAGCTAAAACATGGCCTGTAGTTGAAATTTCTAAAGCCATTATACGATTATACAATGCTTACTGAGAGTAGCTACGACATACGGGGGTGGAGCAGAAGGAGCTCCAAATGGATTACCAGCAGCAGCAGGTGCAGGTGGAGTAGCTCCCGGTTGATACTGGGGTCGCAACGGGCATTCACGTTGCATATGTCCTAAATTACCACACCAAAAACAGGTTAATTGTGTTGCGTCATTCGTAGGGCTGGTAACAGCAGGGTTTGTAACTGGGAAAGAACCCCCCATGGGTGGAAAGGAACTTCCCATCCTAATTCCCCTGCCAAGAAGTCCCCGATCGCGAGGAAAACGAGCTTGGAATGCCCCACGGACCCCTCGGGGATACCCACGCCCTCGGTTTGCAGAAACTCCTTGAGCTATGGCTACAGCTAGTAAGTTCATATCTTCCTGTCTTTCTCTTCAATACCGGCGGCGTCCGACCTCACGTTCTTTCTCCTGCCGAAGGCGCTCAGCCTCCCTTTCTAATTGTAGCTTACGTTGTTGCTCTTCTGTACGGCCGTTATACACAAAATTAGCAACAGAGAGAACTTTCTGCAAATTCTCTGCTTGCCAGCCAGGCATATGTTTTTGAAAATGCTTTCGAATGTCAGGGGCTGACTGATTGACAAAAATGCTAATAGCCAATGGTTCCTGGAAATTATCCTCTGTCATGCCCCCATATTGTATTAAAGCTTTTCTTAAGCGGTGCCAAAAGTCTCCTGGGTGTTCATCAGGAGCCTGTTGGCACTCTGTAACTTTTGACCAATTAGTCACTTTTTCATCACACTTTCGAATTGCTTCAATCAGATTATCAATTGCAACTAAATAGGTAGCTTTTTGGTCCTCCTCATGTAAGTTCCAATTTGGATCTTGTTCTGGCCAGGGAGTACGTCCCTGTGTCTGTTCAGCCAATTCTTTATCTTTAGCCAGGATCTTTTGTTTTTCCTCATGTGTAAACAATTCGGACAAAAGTGTTTGCATATCATTCCAGCTGGGAGAGTAATCTCGGGCAATAGTTCAAATTATTTTAGAGCACCGCTCCGCGTCATCGCGGAGTCGCGGCATTTTATCATGCCAGAGTAAAAGATCACCTGGCTTCCAGGGGTAATGTGTAGTCACCCCGAGAAGCGGAGGCTGGTTGCCAGCATTACTACGACCAGCTCTGGGATTTGCAATATAGGATAAAGTCACAGGGAAAATACCTGCAGGTGAATCAGTTTTGTCACTTATTTCATCATCCAGATAAGCAAGTAATTGGTGTTTATTCATGCTCTTTTGGAGTTGCTTTCGTTTTCGTATATCAGCATAGTCAAACCACAAATACAAATAGTCCATTTGTTGGGGCTGGCGGTCCTCCAGGATTTTACGGAGAGACTGCAATTTAGTTTCTTCAAAGGAGCCATAAATCAGCCACCGATCATCAGGGAAAGCCCCAGCCACTCTGCTTATAAAAGGCCAATCATCTTGGCAGAGGGCAATTAATCTTTTTATGTGCAACCCTGTGGTTCCTGACAATCTTCCCCAATTTGAAATAATTTCAGCCAAAGGCGTATTTTTAGGAACTGAGGGTCCAGCCCCCATCCTTGTAAATATATTTAGAGACTTGAACTCTAAAATACTTAAGAGACTTGAACTCTAAAATATAAAGAAAAGAAACAAATCGGGAGAACAGGGGAGACTCGAACTCACCTGTCCCTGGCCAGGTCCCGTTGTTTCAGTTTCTGCTGCAGAGTCCCATCTGGGTTGCCAACTGAAAAAGGTCATTAGGAAGGCGCTGGAGAGAGACTCGAACTCTCGTGGGTTGCTCTGAGCAGTATTTATTGTAGAAGATGCGCAGGAACAGCAGGGTTGGATCACCTCCTCAGAGAGTGACAATCATACAGCCATACAGCTAGTCATTATATAGGGTTCTAACAGGTATTATGCAACTAAGCAAAATTTATCACTGTCTATCACTGTCAATGTCTTCAGGTTCCTTCCGTCCCAGTGGTCTGCAGGTTTCACTTCTTTCTTCATGTTCCACTTGGCAAGTACCGAGCAAAAAGTCCTTGGGTTGCAGGGCTAGCTTTGAAGTTCTACCTGTCTCATTTGTCATCCATAGTTCATCAGTCTAGTACAGAAATCAGCAAACCTAAGAATAGCATTTATCAATGTCTAAGGGTACAAAGCAAGCATAAGGTAACCACGCTTGTGGTTCTGGGCAAGGGCTACACAGGGGACAAGCTGAGACTTGCAGCCTTAGCAGAACAGCTTATAACACTGATACAGGCCTAAAATCCAAATTTCCTATTTTCCTACAACACACCCTATATTTAATTAATTCACTTCTGGTCATAAAACTGCAAAATATAATAATACTTGAAAATATGCCAGGAAACAGAGGACTGAGCACAAACTCAATAAAAACTGTCAGGACAGCTCACCGGTACCATCACTGCTGGGCTACCCAGGTACCACACAGCTGACCATTTCCTCGCTGGTTTCACACAAAACACTGTGCTTATCAATAGAAAACTTTGGATTGGATATTACGTTCATCTGTAATACAGAAATACGCCGTGAACACAAAGCACTGGACTCTGCGTACAGAGGAATAGTTACGATTACACACATCTACAGGGGAGAGAGGCAGGAGCAATACTGCGCTCATTGATCACCACTTGGCAGCATGGGGTCGGCGACTCAAATATTTTGTTTTATGAACTGATTACAGCACTTGTGCTTTTAATTTTTTGGCATTAAAATTTCATAAGAACTTTAATGTTGACTTACTGCACATTTACAACACCCACACCACGATCCAATCGACCATGATGACTCTAAAAGCCTTTTAACAAACTATAACGACTATAAAGTAGCCTTGACAAAGGAGCCTTTAGAGACTTTCCAATGGAGTCATGTACACTTCCATAGAGTTTGTTGTTCATTCTTTACAACAGCCTGCATTTCCATCAGGTGATTCTTTTTGCTAGACTTTGCTAAACTTTAGAGTTAGGAAAAAGCTGTGTGAACAAGATAAGGTGCGGCATTTTGTGGTCAGCTTTGAAAATTCTCATAGTTGCTTTAGCTCATATCGCCTCAGTTGCAGTTGAATTTCCAGCTGTATATATTTTAGGATATACAATAACAAGCTAGAAAAATCACAAAGTACTCTATTCACATACCTTAATAACTATGCATAATACTTTTTTCAATTTTTTTCATTATCTGCTTGTGATTTTCTCAAGTGTATTCATATCTCTTCTTTCTTCACACCTAATAACTTCACTGCAAGAAATTTTTAGTTTACTAAAAATGCATAGTAAAACAGTTTGTTCTCATTGGGAATTCAGCTGGTGTGATAGTATTTCTCCTCCCAAGCTGGATTAATGTGATTCTTGAATTCAATGCATAAATATCTATATTTAACACAGGCAGCTCCAACTTTTTTTAATATTCGCTTAAAATTTGCTAGTTTATTTTTCTTCAACTTTTATACTTGCTTTCCACATGCATGGTCTTATGTATAGGAAAGTCTCTCTTATTTTACAATGTTAGCAACATACACACATTGAAACTAGTGGCAGTTATAGCAATCTTAACTCATTTCTGTAATTTGCACTTTGACAAAAAAGATTTCTGAAAAAGATGTCACAAACTAAGTATGATATGTTTCAGATTTTATTATTAATATATATGGAGCAGTTTAGGCAATCCTCAAGGAAAGTAGAAGGGAGGACTTAGAAAAAAAACAAAAATGTATTTTAAAACAACCTTAAAACCAAAGTGCCTAACTAGGAGGTCAACTCATTAATCAAAACAGCTCAAAACTGCTCTGTGTAAATGCATGATCTAATAAAAAATGGACAGTCCCACCATTTTATTCATGGCGTATGTGCTTGCTCATAATTTATGACACAATCTTTGAATTCCCCAGTCCACTTCATTCAGTCTACATCACCTTCATGAACATTAAGGTTAAACACTCTTTACATGAGCCCTGCCCATGGTAACCTACTGCCAGGGAACTGGTTTCACCCAGAAAATTCATACCATAGGAATGATTGCAAAACACTTTCTCAGAAAAACCTTTCTTTGGCAAGAGAAATAATGGAGGAGAAACAAAGAGTGCCCTCTTAATGATTCACACCCCCCTACAGACCACTACCATGCACACCGAATTCCTGCATGTAGGTATTAGAAATGTAATATAGTAATATTATCAGAATACAGGATAAGAAATAAGCCAATGCACTTTAGATTTCAGAAAAAAAAAATCATGTCCCCGTTTTCTCTGAAGTTGACAAAGAGGATACCTGCCCACAAATCACAATCATTCTCTTCATCCATATATTTTTTTTTCCTTTCAAAATCAGGTATTTTTCATTAAGTATCCCACAGTGTAAGAAATGTACTAGCAACATTACAAGTAGAAAAACTGTTTGTAAATGGGATTGGGAAAGGCAACTGAAAGACAAGTGAAAAGGTGAAGAGTTGAAATAGCTGCTGGAGTCTTGTTTGTTTAGATTAGCAGCTGATTACCACTTGCCCACATCAATTGCAATCAACAGTATTTATATTTATCTTTGGCATTTCCTTCTGAGCTATCAATCAGAACATTTCTTTCTGTTTTTCATGTTAATGCCCGCTTCTAGTCTTAAACATATGTGCACTTAGCCCCTAATTCAACAACACTTTAAACAGGAGTCATTAAAAGCAAGAAAGAGTGAAATAATTTAATGAGTATGGACAAATTTATGTTCCTGACAAAAAGCTGATCCTTTCCATTAGGGTTTAACAGAATTGAAGTTTTATTAAGGTCAAAATTGCTCCAAACACTCAACAATTTTATTTTCTAGTAAGGACTAATATTGAAAGACTACTATTCTGTATATAACAGTATATTATCAAAAAAGTCTGCAGAACCTTCACCAGCGTCATTGCCCCATTTCTGAACTGTGTCCGGTACTAGGATAACTAATTGAACAGTCTCTATTTAAGAAAGCTGGATTTCATCTCCTCATATTTTGCTATTAAGAATGCCGGAACATAAACTATCTTGGTCTTTGGCTTACTCACAGATGTTCATTGGGAATATTAGATTCAAAACTCAAGCTGTTCATTGTACATACAGCACATGGCATGTTTCTGCACCACATGTACTACAGAAAACTCATTACGGCAAGGTCTCCATGGAAAAACTACTCATTATAAATCCATTCTACCTTTAAAGCTGTATATTTACAGAAAATATGGAGCTTTAGTGAATATCGATTCTAAGTGACATAAAGGTATCCACACAATGTGGATTCTTTTGCATATTTATCTCATGTCTCTGGGTACACAGTTATAGCACCTTTCACTAGTTCTTCCAACAGAGTTGGACCATGTGAAGAAATTTCCCTCTTGTATTGTAAGAATTGTCCTAGAGCTCCTAATTTATACGACATTCAGCTCCTAATAATGCACAAGTATACAGAACTTTCAAACTGGTAGAATCTTATGAATGACTTTTTAAAACTTAAAAGCCAGGCAAAGATTTTGCATTTAAATTGATTTTTGAAGGGTTTCCCGAAAAGGCCTATTTTCATGACCACAGTTAGTGATATGTAGCAGGATACCATAAAGCATGGGGATCCTAGAATAGAATGACATTCATTTACATACAAATGAGCTCATTACTATTGAATTTTTTTACCAGCTGTTGATTCAAAATTTGAAAGATGTTTTATGAATCTACATAAAATATAAAGTGATGGCCATTCTATTATCAGTGTCCCTTATTAATTCTTTGTACTAATTTTTATCTGCATTTTAGTAACTGTCATTCCATATGTTGATTTTAATCAAAACCATAACATGCTCAAATTTTAATCTATGCTAGGAAGTATTTCCAAGTGTAAAACACATTGCATTGCTTAGTCATGGAGAAATTTAAGCTATGACATGACGAGCTAACAAAACACACACTTGTATTTTAATGGAACCAATATGTCACACTTCCATTCAAGGAAATACGTATTCTACTTATTGCTTAAAGCACCATGAAATTTATGGGCAATCTTTGCAGAAACTTCCTTGAAGAAACATTCACTTCAAAAGGATTAACATACATCTTTTCAGAAACCAGCTCTCAGGCAATATTCTGATTGTCTTGCTTTGAGGCAACAGGAACAACATCTACTGTATAGCAAGTAATATTCTAGAACCTTTTCCAAAACCCTCACCTGGGTAACACAAGGGAAGATTTGATTTACACACAGAGAAATCTTTATTTTGTAATTAGAAATTACTTAATTACATAATTACTTTTAGTAGATTCATGTTATATTTCATGCATTCCCTTACATGGCAACAGCATGAGCAGACCCATGGGACATGCCCTGAATTAAGAGAAGATCTACTATGCAATGTCTGCCAGAATGATATTCACGCCTTCACTGGTGCTGTCTATGCTTTCCTCTGCAGATGAGGAATAGTAATTAAAGTAGTTTATTGATCATTTAATACGAAAAACTTAAAAATTATCCAGAAAGAAAAAGAGATTCTCTCCTAATGCAGGAGCACAAATCCCAGATCCTATGCAATAAGCAACCGTAGTGTTGAAAACTACCCCTAAAGAAGTAAGGTCAGCAGAGCTAGTTTAACTGAACTAGGACTATGATGCTTCAAAGAGCAAAAAGACGATGCCCGTGAGTGTAACAGAAGGTAAAGGAAGACAAATGCCTATCCCTACTGCCTTGATCGGAAGCACACAGTGATGCCCAGTAGCTCGTCATGTCACATAGTTTCTTACATCCCAGGGGTACCAGTTTTTGTTGGTCAGCCACCTTCAGAAAGCCAAGCTGCTCCTGTTTCCATAGTTTATCTGTCCCACACGGTAACCATCGGCGCATCGCCGCTTCCAACCCTGCCCAGGGACAGTGCAGCCTTTCACCACCACCAGGCACAGTTTGCTTAAGCAGCAGCCGGGCACACTCAGAATCAAATGATGAACAATGCAGGACAAAATAGAACAAAAAAAGGCTTGGAGCTTGCCATGCAATGACTGAAAAACAGCCAAGTTTGAGGGCCTAAACACAACATTTCAGAGGAATTTTAAAAGGTAGTTTAGACACTGACACCATACTTGCACGCCAGATTTTCACCCTCACAAAGCTGCAGTGTATAATCCTCTTCAGAGATCCTTTGGACTATAAACTTCCCCATCACTGAGCATGAATTAATAATATCTAAAGTGGTGGATTTTAGCTTAACCGTTGCAGTACATTACTGTTAACATTATAGCCTCTGGAACTGCAGATTGTGTACTACTGTTCATCAGTTTCCTTCCTGCAGAGTTTTTGGAGGTAACAAGCATTCATGAACAAAGCTTTGCTAATTAGCTTGTAGTCTGCCTGTCTGAAGGGGCCATCAGTAATGGAAAATGAGAAGCAATCAGCAAGAAACTTCAAAATACAAGAAATTGGCAAGAAGAGCACAGCAAACCAGAACATAATTGTATTCTAAATATTGCATCAGCTCTGAAATTAAAAATATATAAATATAGGAAAATGCTTTAACAGAAATTATAAGCATAATTGGAAGGTATATAGAGCTGATTAACAGCTTCAGAAAAAAACTTGCTATTTTGAATATATTATTCTCATGCACTGGTGGGTACGTATCTATCTTTAATTTCAATACTTTTCATGAATAGCCAAGCTAGAAAACCATTGATGGCACCAGCAAAAACTCATTTGAAATTCCATCTTACACACTTAGAACATAGTTTGTGCAAACTCTGTCATTCTCATATACGTCAAAATGTAACGTTACACCAACAAGAGAGGTTTGCGCAGTGTTTAATGGAACGCTTCAAAGAGATTTACCCCTGAAAAGTCACCAGTCACGAACACAATAAAAGATGCCATCCCAGTATCACTGAAATGCTGATGCATCTTCACATTAACATAACTCCAAACTGATAAAGGTATATTAAAGGCCAGAGTCATTGTGTCAGTTCTCCTGAAGGACACAAGTGTTGGTTTGCCCTTCTTATATTGCACAAACAACAGTCCCCAGACTCCAGGAACTCTTTTCAGAAATATCGCAAAATAATATTTACGTACACACATATGCACCAATCCAGATGTGTATTGTGTATAAGCACCTCAGATAATGAATCATTAGGTTGAACAGAAGTGACAGAAAGCAAAGAGAGAAATAAAGTGGATTATGCAATCCTGTATCATTTGCTTCATGTAACTGTAAAATACTACACATCATTTCAGTAACTGTGAAAAATCATAAAAACCAGAATGTTGAACCCTTTACTGAATTCAACAGATTACTCATAGGAATAACCAGTTACAATATAGGTAATTTTTAAGATAAGAAGGCCAGTAAGAAACAGTGCCTATTCATCTGTAATAACGATTGTTTTCCTTTTTTAACAGGCATTCCCTATAATGAGTCAGACATCCATGTAACTTAAAATGTATCATTCTACTCCAGTTTTTTAAATTTGAATTCCAACAGAAATACAGCTTTCCTGTTCAAAAATAAATATGTGTAACAACAAACTCTGCATATTGACAATTATATGTTCAATTGAAAGGCATAAAATGCTTTTAAAATATTTTTCTAGATTGTAAGAAATAGTAGTTGTACAGAAACCCATCCATGTAGGGATCTAGGAACAGCTACTATTAAATAACTATGCACAATATAATCTATGTTCTGTTTGCCTTTATAAAATCCTTTACAAGCCAAAATACATATTTTCCACACAAAAAAACAACTACTCTGTAATTATAGCTGAATGAATGTGCAACATAAACACCAAACTTTCTGATAGGACAACTCCATTTGTAGATATAGATGGAAGTAAGATTGCAAAGAACCAGGATGGAGGTAAAACAGTATTGATGTCTGATGGCCAGGCTCTGAGGAATCTCTCACACTACGCATCCTCATTAAAACAGTATCCTAATGGGCACACATGTATTAATAACAACCCCAAACACAGATTCACATCTTTTAACATAGAATGCTTAGATGCATGAGAAAAGCTAACACTGTTCTCTAAAACCTGAGCATCTACAAAAATTCTTATGCACTACTGAAAACAGAACAAAAAACCTCATCATATCTCTTGAATAATATAGATCTTATGCTTAGGCTAACCTGAATTAAAGCCTAAGCCAAAACCGCAGTGAGATTTTCATACAAGAATATAAAATTCATATAATAAGAATAAGCAATACTTCCTCTCCTTGTGCTTCTCTGAAAATTAAAACAATCAAGTTTACTTCCCAAGCCAAGTTTAATACAGTTGGGATTTCTAAATTGCTATTTCTTAGGTTTGACACATCTCCCAGAGGAAAGAAAAGAAAGTTGTCTAATGCATTTCAGCAATGTGTTTGCTTCCCTGTCCAAGAGAGAGAGTTAATTTAAAGCTCTGCAGCTTTCTACGTTTCTTTTCCTCAGTAAAAGTATTCATGCATGCTGATGCCATCTAATAGATGTATTCACGTCTACTTTCTGAAACAAGAGCCAACTGAAGTACATTTAAGCACGTGTTATATACTTCAGGACTTAGTGCTTTTTAATAAGCATTACAGGCTGCCTGATAATCTGGTTGAGAAAGCTGAAAAAATACACACATATGTTTATTTCTGTTTTAAAAATTGCATATGTATGAAAATATAAATTTTGTGGAAAGTGGAAAAAACCACCCAAAAGAGCAACAAGAAAACACAAACACAAACAAACAAATGCCAGCGATGCGGGAAGATTTAACTAGGTCTACAAAAGGCTTAAAAATAAATAATAAAAATAATAACCAAACACAAATTGCCAAGCACTTGAACACGGTATAAAAACATACAGGAAATGGAGTGTTTTTTTTTAAACCCCAGCCCTGAAGAGATTAACTGCAGAACTAAGGTGAAAAAACTACCGTCATGAAACACCTAAAGTATCATTCTGTGCAATCTAGCCATGTTGTGCCATTATGTGCTTAAAAGAAACAGAGGCAAGACACGTAATTCAGCACAAGTAATGCAGTTTTAACTATAAACCCCCAATTTTGCTAAATGTAATGGTTTTGGTGTTTTAAGAAGGGAAATTCTCAAGATTTCTCTTTTAGGGATTTGTAGAGAGGCTTATGTAGACATTTTGGATTATTATCCCCACTCTTTTCTAGTGAAATCTTACGTAAAAAAAAAAAAAAAAAAAAAAAAAAAAGATAGAGAGAAAGGAAAAATTCTTAGTTCTTTGAGTTTAGCTTTTTGCCCTCTTTGCTGTTCTCAGGATTGCCTTTCCTGAAGCTGTAGCTGAGCTGCTGCCACTTCTTGTCATTTCTCTAGTTAAACTTAGTCCAAACAAGACCCATCAGCAGACTGAGCCAATAGAACCTGCTGGACCTCACTACAGTGGGGTACCGACACTTTGCTTCCCAGTAACCCTCATTCTGGAAATGTGGTGCAAAATCCCAAACTGACCCTGCATATACCCAAGAGAGATCTGGCAGTGCATTTTTCGCCTTAGTTTTCTCGTGCACGTGATCTGTAATTGTCTTATGCCTTCTCAGGAGGTATATTCACCTAAACACTGTTAGATGTGTTAAAACTACATGTGATTACAACATCTGTGATTTCACTAATGGTGGCTTTACTATAATCATCTTGGCCACCTATCCTGGTACATCGCTATGGCTGCATAAACCTACATGAACCTGGCCCACAACAATGTCCTCTGCAAGACACATTGACAACAGATAGATTCAAGTTAAAACTACCAGTAATCTCACCTTCAGTGAAGAAACACTACAATTCTACAAATATTTGCATGAATACCACAGGCAAAAAAGTCAGTAGATTTATTATATATAGGTTTACATCTGACCAGGGACTAAATGTTTAGAATAAATTGCAATAGGCCCACAATATGAGGATTTCTTTCACAAGAACTCAGAGAAATAATGCCTAAAAAAAAAGAGAGAACTCTTCCAAACATGAGCCTGCTGAGCATTATGAAATCCCCTCCTTGGTTCAGGTTGCATGGATTCGCTGCTGGCTGTTACGCTGCAAACTCTCATCAAAGCCTCGATGTAGCAAGGACACTGACAGTGAACATAGCTGAACATAGGATTTTTTAAAATACCATGTGATTTTTAAAAATACATTCTTAATAAGAGAAATGTCACACTGTGGATTTCCCTCACCGCTCAGAGTTAGTTTCAAAACAACAACAAAAAATCATCCCGAGTTGCCAAGGAAATCAAAGGCAACACTGAAGAAGACAGATGTGTTTTTTTTCCCATTTCTTCAATGGGGAGTAAATCAGAGCAGATTATTTTTTAAACTTCTTATTTTCCATTTTCTCTGTATTGATATGCATACCTACAGTCAAAAACATGAATTTATCTTCCCCAAAACTTTAGTCGTACTATTCAGATGTTTAATTTCAAAGGATAACAAACTTCAAATATTTAAATGAATATGCTAGTACTAGAATTTAATTCTTTTTCTATTGACAATTTTTACCACTTTATTTTAGAATTTACCTGATTATTTATTGGATATTGCAATGCAATTCCACTGCTTTATTGCATTATTTAGTAAACAAAGTAGCGAATTACAAAAACACAACAATAAAGCTGACTTAGCAATAAAGCTGTTTTTAATTAAGTTATGGGAAGATGGCTTTGAAGATGCTAAAGCAAGACAGTTTACTGTCCTACATGACAGAAATCTGGAAAGCATTCTAGTAATTTTTTCATATCAAGTAAAAAAGGAAAGGAAAATGGGAAAGAAAATGCAGATAGCATTTTCCCTCAGCAGAACGACTGTGGCTTACTGCATATTATAAGATAGTTCAGGGAAGAAAATGAAAATTAACATTACAGCAGATTCCCTTGCCATCAGAATTTCTTCAAGCCGTTATTCCCCAAGAGAGACATTCACTAAATCCACAAGTGATGATGATGACAAAAACCTCCTGAAACCCAAAATATACGAACCCCATATGGTCTAAAAAGATTAAGATATGCATAACATTCATACAGCTTTTCATTTATGTACAGGTGAGCATATTTTTCAGCTTCATATTCCCTTTTCTGGTATGCTTCATACCTGTAATGTTAATACCACATTTTACAAGACCATTTTTCTGGATTTCCCATTCATTGAGAAAAGTGCATTATCATAGTGCTCCGAGTCGCGACATTTTCTTCTGAGCTCATGTACATCAACACTGTCTCTGCCTCAATTTCCGTGCCCTGTTGTTTCTTCACTAGACATGGTTTTTGCGCTTCTTCATTAGAACCTAGTGCTTCCAGCTATAGACTGGGTCATTCTCTGAGCACAAATCTGCTTTCTGAAATTCCTGAAGAATTCAGTGGATATCCCCTGGAAAGCTCTTTCTGCATTCTACCTAATTAATAAAAAAATGATTTCTTCCCTTTAACTAACACCTCAGCAATTTGATTTCCCTGCACCATACGCTGATGGGTTTGGTTATCTTTGCAAGGTCTGGGCAAGCTGGAGAACAGACCAAGCAGACAGACTTGGCTCCGTCACTGCCAGGGCAGTCCAAGCCCAGGACAAGGCACAGCACGTGGATATTGTGTACAGAGCCAGGTGTCACTGTGCAGGCAGCATATAAGGGTCTATAATATGCTGCTGTTACTCCTTGCTAAATACATATCTAGTATTCAGCTGGCATATACTAAAACCAATGAAATTCTGGCAACTATGAACTAAGTTCTGATTTAAAAACTTCAACTATTTCAAACAATGTCAGGGTGCCTCCTTTCTAAAACCAATGGCCACTGGTACGGCAAACTCTGTAAAAACCCGACAATAGTAGATAGCTATCATTTTTTTTAACACTTCCTTTCTCAGTAGTGTTTTATTTTGTTTCCAGCCTTCTCTATTATTCAAACAGATATTCCAGTTTATTTCAGCTGTGGAATTAATCCCGATTTTTTGTGAACCCAATTTACCTTCCTTCTAGATAACAGGAGCATGAGAGGATTCTGGTTATTAGTATCACCTTTTACCTTTCTGAAAATAGGAGTAAAAATTTAAATATGATGTTTCAGAAAGACCATATTCTCCTGACTACATCAAAATAACCCAATAGGAAGACCAAGGCCTTTTTCTTGCCAATGCAATGGCGTTATGTAGCTTTTATGCTCTTATGGAAGGAATATAAAGGGAAACAGAAATACAGCATACTCCATGCTGTAAGATAAAATAGAAACTCTTCTTCCCTAAAAAGCATGCACCACTTCCAATAAGGTGTACATAGAGTGAATGTAATTTTTAGACATGGATCTTTTTGCTTGGGACTAGTCTTCAGGTGTGTAATCATATAATTCGTGAATCCACACATGTGATGAAGGACAGAAAGGCAGTAACACCATAAGCCAATATGGCACAAACTGGAATGGCAAAGTGACAGTGATGACTGGGATGACAAACGACAACATTCATATTAATAAGCGCTAGATGACATTCAATCACTGTCCAGTCCTGGCTACAATCAAAGACAATACAATCTTCAGGCACAGCAGCAGAAGAGAGATGATAATTTTAAACATCTTCCACAACTTAAAAAGTCAGCAGGAAAGGGACAAGGTTACATGCATCTGTAAAGAGCTCTTGTTGGAGTCCAGCAGCAGAGAAATTACTTGGAAAACCTATATGAAGTATTTTTAATTGACCTAGTTAGCTGTATTTTCTTTTTTTTTTTTTTTTTTTAATCCATAAATTAGAAGTTCTCCCTTCACATAGAAAAGGAATGAAAAATAAACTGGTTCTCACCCTGAAATGGGGACATGAGAAATCATCTCTAGGCTTTCAACACCACTGCTTCAATAGAGTTTTTGCAGAATTGATCCATGTACTTCATGGACCAAAATGCTCAGCTGATCCCACTCTGGCTATGGACCACAGGTTTTCAGCAATTATAAACATTTGCTGTCTTGTATCATATAGAGTATCAATACATTTTTGCATATGGCCACAGAAACCAAATATTTACTGTTACTTTCCTTAGCAAAAGATCAATATGCATTAAAATATATATAAATAAGCTGGGAAATATCAAGGGGTAAGTGTCATGTTCTTGCGAAGTAGAAAGGAAACATATGAAAGCAGTTTGTGTTAACAAAGCATTAAGAGCTATGCATTTTTTCCAGTAAAAACCAGGAAACGCTCGTTGGCAGCAACAGATTTGCTATTGTAGAAGCCAGAAAAATCAAAAGAAAGTGTTGACTAAAAGAATAAACTGCAATGTTCTGTTGGTAATGGCTGATGTTGTTTACTGAAGTTATTTACCCAAGCAAACTATAATTTAGGAATACTGAGGCACATACACTCAACAATATTAAAGCAGCATATATTTCTGATACACGTAGAACTGTGTTTTATCACATTCCTCTGCAGAACTGCTCACAGGACATCAACAGAATAGCCAGACACTTTGAGGAAGATGCTAGCAGGAAAAATAAAAAACAACAATACACTACACACACAAAACATACAAATGGTAAATCTGTATGAAGCTACAATTCTTTCAAAATCTTCCTAATAAATCAGGTGTCCAAAGTAAAGAGCTAAGCCTGAAAAACTGTTATATATGTTTTGGTTGTTTTACTCCGCACCAGCAACCTCTCCAGCCTTTTTTATTTTAAGAGCCAAACCGACATAATGATGGAAAGATTGACAGGACTCTGGTTAAACAGGGTATTTACCTCATAGCTCCAGTGAAATACACAAAACATTTTGCATGCACTCTGTGTAGCTAATACACAAGGTGGCAGATTGGAGTGCAGGGAAATGCTTAGGTCCTGCCTTTGAATTTGCTGCGGTCTCTCCATACCCAGAGCTTTGCAAATAGGGATAAATCCCACTAACGATCAAGTGAAACACCAGACATTTGGCAGTATAGGTAGAAGGTTCTCATTAAATGAAGCAAAATGGCTTCTAAAGACTGTAGAAAAGCGCATCCAGTTGTGTCTGTCTGGCCAAGCAGCGAGATGCTGCACTGCACACAAGGGCTTTGCAGACACCTCGCGGCAGCCCCTGCAGTGCTGAAGTGCAACTCGCACTGCACTGGGGGCGGTTTCCCTGCTGAACGGTGTTTGGATCCTCTGTTATCATGCACATGTTTCATAGAACAAGGCAAATCAAGGAGACTTGCTGTCTTTAAATGAAGCTTTTTCCAACAAAATCTATATGGAAAGATCCAGTCTAATGCTGTCTAATTCCTTGTTGGCAGAAGAGAGTCCTCTAGGTACTTCCAGAGCTCTTTTAAAATAACAAAAACATATACATACCTATGAAACATTGATGAATCAAGCCGTGCTGTGCCTGAGTAAACATGTAATTTAGATTTAGTGTAATGTTTTCTGAATATTCAACGATCAGTTGATTGTGGAAAGCATTTAGAGTTTAATAGCCATATTAAAGTAAAATATACTTGCCAGACAATTACTTGGGGGAAAAAAAAAGCTTCATGATGTATTAGCAAGTATAAGGATATGGTTTCCTTCTGACTGTATTCAAGTTCTCTTCCTTAAGAACTGAATCATCCATCCTTAAGTGGAGATCTTCCCTCCCTTTTCTTTTGTACACTACCAAAGCATGTTATATTGGATTAAAGACAAAAGAAAAACAGCAGACTCATGAAATCATCAAACCAGCATTTGATTTTAACATAAACATTGGGGCTTATATTTGACATTCACTTATCGTTTTGCTATTGTATATTTTCAGACTTTCTCCTCTCAACATAAAAAGCCTTGCTACAGGGATATATCAGCATTGTCTGTGTTCTTTGCCAGGCTTCATGGTTCTTCCAGCACTCATGAGCCTTGCTGGCTATACAGGTGAGGGATTTCCTTCAAGACCACTGCTTTTCCTAAGACAAATTGTTCCTTTCTACTGCTGCTTTCCAGCATGGCTGTTTCTCCATTGCTTATTCCAACCTATATGTCTCATCCCTTTCCACCTTCTGCTCCCAGTTTGCTCAGGTTGCATCTCCCAGAGCAGCTGGTTAAGTTGGCTGCTTGCTAAGAACTGAAGAAGGCAATTACATCCTTCAGTGTCACCTTCCAGACTGTCATTTGGGGTGGTTATATCCCATCATGTCTTTCTTTCCACAACACAATATTTTTCATGGATTTTTTCACTTTGGTTCTTCTAAGAACACTTTTCCCAAGCCCAGTTAAAAGACTCAGAATCTACTAGATTCAGTGGGGTTGTACACCAGGGTTCCAATAAAATAAATGAAGCACTTCCAACAGAATAAAAATATCCCTACAGCTGAGAGAATTTTTAAGCCCTAAGAAAAACACATTAAAATTGAGACATGGAAAGATCAAGCTTCCGCTCTGCAGGCCGTAGGACAGTGCAGCAAAAACTTGAAGTCAGCTTCAGATCAGTGCATAATCAATGTTAGTCCTCTAAGCTACAAAAGGCTTCCCTGGGGCTGCCAGCTCTGCTGTTCTTCAGTCAAGCCCTGACTACCACCCCAAGCTCATCTGCAGGCACCCTCCACCTCTTCAGGAAGAGAAAACAAAAGAAATTGCTCCTCCTTACAAAAGGATAACAAAATAAAGGATAACAAATAAAGGATAACGCAAATATGTATCCCAGATTTCCTGAACTGTTAGGGCGCAGTTCAGCTTTCAGACTCTATACATTGCATTCATTCCTGAAACTGTTCATTATTCCAGCAAGGTACCTTCCTGGGAAAACGCTTTTGCAAAACAATGTTAACTATACATGTTGTCCATATAGCAGGGATGAGGGGAGTTATCCATCATCTACCAAACTTTTCAATCTCTTTGTGACATAAAAGCGATGAGAATTTAGTTCTAAGCAGCTAGTATGGAGTGGGGAGGAGGAGGGAGTTGTGTGTGCATATACATAGACATACAGATAAAACAAACAGCCCTACAACCCTGTTTCATAAATATGCTAAGTCTGATTTTTTATGTAATACATCAAAAATCAACTGGAAGTCAGGTGCAGAGATGCGCTACAGTCAGACTATTAACACAACTTTAACACTCTCATAAAAAAAGAAGCCTGCCATAGGAAGAAACAAGGTGGATACCAATACACTATTTATATATTATTTATATAATACTATTTGGAAACAAGATGCAATGGAATATAGGATTCCATGTTAATTTGAAATATGTTATTTGTACGGCATGTTTTCCTATTTTACAATTACAGAATACACGACTGGTACTCAGTTCAATGTATAGGGCAGAAATAACTACTGACCCCATATGCTCTGGATTTCCTTTTTTCAAAATGCTGTTTGTCTTCTGTGTGCATTTGTATTACCTACCCAGGAAAACAAAACATGTTTACAAATGGAGTCCTTTAGCGATTAGTAACAATCATTAAAAATCTATATAGAAATTACTGAAGCCTTTTACATTTCCAATAACTCCAGGGTTTTAATACTGTGGAAAATATTCCAAGTCTAGGATGTAATCGGATTATTCCAGTACGCTGAAACAGAGAGTATAATACATGGTCTAACAGGAGCAAAATAGGTATTCTAACAAGAACAAAATAGGGAGAAGATGTGGAGCCACAAACCAGAGAAAAGATAATTTAGTGTCTACATAGACAAATTATGAATCAAGTAGATCACATCCACTTATTCTATCTAAAATCAATGAGAACAAATGCAACAGCTTACCCTGTGTGAGACTTTAATACTATATGGAGAGTTTCTAACCAAAAGTCAAAAACATAGAACCGACAAAGGAAATACTGAAGATATACTGACCATATTGACTTGGACAGCTTAACCATCGAACTTGAAATCCTTCATCTATTTCTTTATCACAAAGCATAAGAACATATTTCATTTAAAGAACTGATACTGAAACGTCGCCACTGGTTGCTGGGAACCCTGAAAGTCTTAACGCATGAATCACAAATGTACGAAGTGGCCAAAATTGGAACCCTGAGCAAAGCCAGCTCATTGCATGCTCAGCCACCTGAAAACTACAGGCATGTCAACAAACTATTTCATTCACTCTGCTTTAAGAATAGATCAACTCAATTATCTTTCCTACCTGCTTTGTCTTCCCCAGGACTACAATGCAGAAGCTCAGCTTTGTTCCAGAAGATTTGAGAGATCTGCAATCTGTTAGTCCCTTACCAGGTTCACATCACTCAGCGATTCTTTTATTTTCTTCTGCCTAACAGAGAAGAATGCTAATGACCAGCATCTGTGTGTTAATATGTGTTACAGTGGCAGATAAAACCAGAGAGAAGATAGAAGCCTGTTGTCTTCATAAATTTTAGGAGTGCTACTTGAGCTGGTTAGGCACTGTGATATTAGAACATTAACAGGAGGCCCCCAGAATACAGGAGAAAAAAAAATAATAAAAAAACCCCACACACGATCAATACATGCAATGAAGAATGCATGAAAAAAAATCATTTTGCATAAATCGAGTCAAAACACTGTCATGTCTAAGTGCCTGGAATGGTTAGGAAAGCTGATGAGGAAGAAGAGCCATAGAAACATTTTTCCTTGTTTTTCAGCAAAAGCAACACAGATAGGAATTTTATTCCTAACTGATGATTCCAGTGCAATACTAAATCCAGCCTGTTAGCACTAGAAAATAGCTTTTCATGTTGGTGGGATGAATGTGTGATAAGATGCATGGGGCGTCTGCAAATTCAGCATGGCTTGAAAATTGAAAAGTAGTTTGAGACGTACAGCACATCTGTCTGGACTCTGCCACAACACTCTTGTGAGATCCTCAGAGATGGTTAAGGATGAATCTGAACCACAGAAGGAAGACCAGCTTCCTACAGGAAAGGATGCAATATGTCTTTTCATACTTCACTGAATTTTGCAGGGAAAGTATGCAAAGACTGTGCTGACATTTTATATTATAAGTTTCCCTTTTAAATACCACTGGTTTTCACTAAAACCACAGTGTATATTATCTGTTACCACCAAAAAGCCCACAGAAAATAGAAACAGAAACTTGTGTTCTTGCTTATCCTCCTTCACTCGTCAGGCCACTTATTTATTCTTACTACTTTCTTTGAAATCTGAAGTTCTATCACTAGGCTGATACCACATTGAAATTTTTATAAAGTTTCCTCTCAGTGCTGACTATGATCAATCAAGAAGTCAATTAACTGTAAGGACATTTACTTCATTTAGGTCCTAATCACCTGATTGCAACAGTGCATCATGCATTTGTATGGCTAAGTGCTGTCACTTATCTGTAACTGATTTCACAGATAAAACTGTAGGTGCCAGATTACAATCTAGGAGTTGAACCTTAAAAGAAACACACAAACAAACAAAAAACAGCAGAACCAAAACAAAACCACCAAACAAACAAAAACCCCTGTGAGGGATGTTAACTGTGAATGCGCTGCCAGTCTTTGCTGGAGTTAAAGATATGCTCACATTTCTGACTATAAAAATAGGACTTGCAGCAGGTGGACCTGACTTTGGTGAGCTGGCAGGGCTGGTTCTGGGCTGTTAGGATCCCTCAGTGGCGGCGTTTGTGGCAGATGAATGGGCACTGCAGCTGGAGAAGTGTGGAGTCCATCGCTATGAGTGACAGACCCTTAAAGAATCCTAAATTTTATCCAGATTATAACAGGATCAAGAAAAGCTCCTGAAGTCTAAAAATCTGTCAGTTTTAAACTCATAAGTAGATTCAACAAAAACCAGCTCCTTTCAGTCAAACCAATGAGAGATTGCAGGGGGTGATGACTGACATTCACTGGTTGCTTTGCACACACCATTGCTCAGCACTACCTTGCGCTGCTGAAAAGCATCCTTCAGCAGATTCTTCAGCTGTGTTGCAATGCAAGTGTCACAGCTCTAATACATGTTCTGAATCTTAGAATGAAAAGCAAGGCAGTCTTGAGCACACATTACAAAAAGATGTTCCTAAAGGCTATTTTATTCTGTGCTCTCTCCCCACCCCCACAATGACTATCAATTATGTAAATGACATTTAACGCAAAGGGGGAACTACATTTCCTTTTCTATGTTAGAAATCCATACTAACACGTCAAAAGCATGACTTAAGAAGGACTTTCATAACTGTTGCCGTATCATTATGCTCTACATCTTTTTTAATTGAGGGACTTAAATAATTTTTTTTTTCCATTTATTTTTTGGAGTTGACTATCTATGTTCTGCTAAGCAGTGAGTTATGTTTGTTAACTTTACCAAAAGGTGAATCTGAACATGCCTCAAACATGCACCTACCACTGCAGATGTATGCACAGACAAATCAGCTGAAGAAAACAGGAGGCGTTCCACAATTTGCTCCTCATTCCTCCTTCCAACTGTGTGGCCCAAAACTTGCATAGTCAGTATTTTTTTTTTCTAAATAACAAGTTACTCCTCCAGGTGCTAATTTCTTCAAACATTATATACAAAGCTAATTAGTCAGCCAAGAAACACCACTTAGCAAAACCTTACAGAAATAAAAGAATTTAGATAAGGCTAAACCAGAGGTTATAAATTCTCCTTAATTTCAAGACACCAGATTTTCCTGATATTACTTCATTTTACAGTAAATTACCTCTACCATTTTGTGGAGCTTGCTTACCGGCCTCCCCTTCATGAGGTAGAAGAGATGACAGACCCTGGCACAGCCTCACTTCTCAGCCCTGTTTTGCTCTGCTGGCTCAGAGGCTCTTGAGTGACCTTCCCCTCAAGAACTGGAGTCTGCACAGACAGGGAACGAGCGGCTGATTGGTGATGGCTGGGGGCAATGGGCTAGCGGTCACACATGGTGATTTTTGGGTGCAACGTGTTGGGGGTCACACTTGAGCCTCTTCTACAGAACACCTGGCAGGGGGTTACCGATAACCAGCAGAACAAGACGACACAGCTGCAGAAAAATCTGTTTTGTAGCTCACCTTGCTTATAAGAAGACAACAGGCCATTCTTATCTTGTGGGAGTGCCTTTTACAAACTATGTTCCTCTCAGGAAAGATATTATGAATGTTGCCTGGTGGGCAACTGTTTCATGCCTTGTCTCCTATTATTTGGGTGGGTGGGGTTGTTGGTTTTTGTTTGGTTTTGTTTGTTAGGGGTTTTTTGGTTGGTTGGTTGGTTTTAGTTTTGTTTTTTACTAGCATTTGTCCAAGTGCTTTATATTCAGCGCTGGACAATATAGTGAATGTAGCTGTTGAGTGATATTTCAACAGCAGTGTTACTTTGAAGATAAATTGTTCTATATTTGTACTCTTATTTTTCAGATAATACTGTTGCTGTCCAAAATATAATAAGCTGCAGTAATTAAAGCTATGGGTCATCTAAGTATGATTTACAGATAGCAACAAAAACAAACAAACAAAAACACCTGGCAAGATGAACAACCTACCATTAAAAAAATAAACATGGCATGACACATTGCACAGGTCTTTATGGCTTAGTCATTATCTGACAGTTTAAGCTACACTGGTTAAATAAGTCAGTATAGAAAAAGGAATAAAAAGTATTACTACATTTGTGGGTACCTAGACATGCAAAAGAAGTGAGAAACAATGGAAATCTAAATCAAGTGAATGAATAGCTATCAAAAGCAAACACTTCACTGTCATTCATCTCATAAGCATGATAAGTGTTTCCGAGGTTTTTTTTATCCTGAAAGCACGAAATGCTACACTTTTAGTAATTTGTAGAATTATTTGTACAATTACAAATCCCGGCTTTTGTAGTGGACAGTGAGACAGCAAGAGCGAGCAAGAGAGAAGGAAGGACGGAAGAACAGAAGGATGGAAGGTGCTTTATTAAAAAGAAAAAAGAAGAAAAGAAAAGGAGTTCAAACTGAAAATGTGAAACCCAAAGTGGAGAAGACGGTGACCAAAGGCTAATCTGCTGACCTTTAGGTGAGCAAGAAAGAGAGCTCAGCATCCTGAACTTCAGTCTAGTACTTCAACTGCTCAGTCACACCATATACAAACTGAATAATTTAATGGCTTCAGCTATGAAAGGTGAGACTCTAAAGAACAGGACCTTTCCTTTCATTTATGAAAAATGCTACTTGTAAATGGTATATATCCAAGATCAAACATTGACAAATGGAGCTGAGAAACGGTAGTACCATAATTTTTAAGATAGTGCCTGCCGTCACATGAGAGATGTTATCATGCAGCATTTGTTGCAAGAAAACTACCAGGCTGCATTTCTAACTCTTGTACAGACATTATTCAACTTTCCTGCATCTCAGTTTCCTCATCTATAAATTGCATAGTAAATGCAAAAGCATGTTGATATAAAAATCAAGAAAATGCTCGGTTGAAAATCAGCATTTTTAACTTCTAAAGCCAAATATGTCCCAGAATCCTCCTTTTACCATTTGCATAAATGGGCAAAAGAAGCTGCTTTTGTTTTATATGGAAAATCTTTGGCTGTTGCTTTCAGCAGAATGGTGTAGGCAGCGCAATCATGTAACATCTGCATCTGTTGACAACAAGTGCTGGATAAAAAAAAAAAAAAGCTTTTCTCATTTCAATATGCTAAGGTTTTCAAAAACTTTTTTCCTCAACTGATTGAAAAATCATTCCCACTCCCTTGCACAAATCATTACAAGTTAAATGTATTTAGTAATAGCTTGTTGGACATAGCTGAAAGAAAAATCACAGATGACGCTGAACAAACTATTATTTTATGAGAAGATATGGCTTTCACTTGATGAGCTATATGCAAAGTAGTCATACAGGAATCCTCACTACACTGTTTTGGGATTAATACTGCTTCTCTGGAATTTTAAAAATGACTTTACATCTGTTTGATATCTTTTACAGTCAGTCTTCCTCAGCTGAGCATGATTCACAGCTGAATATACCAGCAGTTATTAGCCAATTACATACAGTTCATGCTTCCTTGTGTATTCTTGCTTGTGTTATTTATTCTTGCTGCACTTGTACCATGACCTGCAGACCACACTAACACTTACCTCCTAAATCACAGACTGATTTGTCAGAAATGCTGAGCTTTACAACTCCAGGGAAAATCTTCCACTACTTAGTATTTGATTTTCAGCCTCTTACATTACCTTGTAGTTACCGCCGATGTACTTTCAATACCTTCAGAACAATCCATAAAGGCTCTGATTTAAAACATCTTTTAAATACACGCCGCTAAGCAGGTACAGGATTCTCCACGGTTTTCAGCTGAGATGTAAGCTTGTGATTAAATATACTGCTAAAGTATACAACTAGGTTTATATTATCATTATTACTGTTATGCATAGGCTTATATTATCATTATTATTATTATTACTATTACTACTACGTGTTATTATTATTGTGAGGTGTCCTTCTCTAGAGATATTAAAAACCCTCCTAGACGCATTCCTGTGCTGTTTGCTCTGGTGAACCTGCTTTAGCACGTGGGTTGGACTGGATGATCTCCAGACAGATCCCAAACCATTCTGTAATTCTGTGATGGTTGTTACAGACCCCTATAAATAAGAACTACGTAGTTACTCCAGAGAGCTTTGTACTAGGACAACAGAAACACCAACATTTTCTTCATTGCGCTGTTTTCTTTCAGTGATCACAAAGTATGTGTTTATCAATACAAAACATGATAAATATTTTATCATTATGTTTTCTTTTAAAGTAGTCACATTTTTCAAAGTATTTCTATAAAGTAGTAAAATATATTCCCCAAGCAATAAAAAAGGGTGTTATAAGAGTATGTTGGTTGGGTGGGAGATGAAATCTTAATAATATAAATGTAAACATAAAATAAATAAACCTTATCTGGAGTAAAAGATCTAATTGAATGCACTTATTAAAAAAAGGCATGTTTACACAATACCTTAAATATTAATTAAAATTACTAATATGGATTGTGGTAATATACATCTTGAAATTACCCATTTTACTGCAAAACAAGAATACTTCTTCATAAAGTTTCTGCTATGAAATATTTTGGCTAACTCTAAAATTTCTCTTTAGCATTATGACTGAGTGGCAGCATTTTCTGCAGCAATACTTGCCAGAAAACTGAAACTGGCTATAATTATGTAAAGTTTAGAAGAACAAACCCAGCCTCTAAACAATTAACAGTGATGGGAAGATTTTTAAGTTCCAAAGCCGAAGGGTGTCAAATTATCACACAGAGTAGTTATGCTGGGATCCGAACTTTAAAAGAAAGAAAGAAAGAAAAAGATTGCCTCTTCTATTTCCATTGCTAAAAATAGTAAAGGCAGGTCAAAAGGTTTCTAAAAATATCTTAGTTATCTTAGGGTGTCTTTTCTATCAGCTAAGGTGATGGCCCTTTTATCTATATACAACATAATCTCCCAGCATCTCACCCCAGTCTGGGGGAATTTGCACGCAGATAACACCATACTTAGTTTTCCTGTCCCTGAAGTCCCAAATTCTAACCCAAGAACTGGTCACATTCTAAATGAAGCCAGGAACTTCTAATTGATCTAAAACCAAGCCACTTACCCTTTTTCTCAGCTGCATAAGACTTGTGTGACTTGAAAATAAGCTTTCGTCTTTGACCCTAACAATACAAAATCCATCTCCACCAGGCAAGCCCATAAAACCAAACTTACCCAGAATTTACCACAACTCTTCACTGTTAACAACATTCTCCCACACTGAAAACCAATAAGCCTTTCTGAGCCATGAGTTTACCTGAGATTTACTCTAAATCTAAACCTAGCCTGCTCAGAAACTACCAATAAATTCTTTTTGCCTGCTGGCATTTCACCCCAGCAAGACTGCCAGAATCTGAAACAATTTTTTTTCTTATTTTCATAAGCAAAATAGAATCAGCATCTGCAACATCTTACAGCCCTGACACTAGCCTAACACCTAAATCAACTCAAGGCACCCTGCAAAACAATAAGCAAACAGCATCAGGTCCTCGTTCTACCTCTAAAACTTTCTGGTCAGGCCCTGCATTCCTTGACCACACCATTAGATGCACACCTGGAGCTTACACTGGGCTTAAACATCTGGTTCCTTGCTCCAAATCCCAATGCTAGGCTTGCACCAAAGCAATGGATTCCAGCCACAAGGCTTTATTCCAGGTTTGTGGACCTTGCAGGATGGAGTGATAAAACTTCTGCCCTGTAATTCAAAGCCCTAACCCCAGAGAACCCTTTTGGTCACCGGAACTAATCAAGAACCACTAGTGACATCAGCACCAACTTTTATCTTAGCCCCAAGGTCTGTCACCATCACCCTGGGCCTTCACTTTTTCCATCCCAAGCGCTAGTGTCACTGCAGATAGAAAACAAGCCTTTCCTCCACATCACCAGGTGACAAAGGTCTATTCACCTCTAACACAAACTGCTGTAAGACCAGTTGGCATACACTGAAAGCATTAATCCTACATTAATCCTAAAATGAATCTAAGGAATCCTAAGTTTTATTTAACCTTAGGAGTCTTTACACAACCATGAACCATAAGTTTTCCATCAGTAGCATCACTGGATTTCATCTTATTTCTGTTGCAAGTTGTAGGTCAGAACAGGGATTACCTGATCTTCCCTTTCAAAGGATTTCACAAAGTATTTTTGGGAATAGGCTCTGATCTAGGACTCAGGAAAGAAACAGCAGAAGATCTTGATTTATTATTTGATCTTGCAAGGCTGCGGGACTAACATGGACTGTGTGGCAGCAGTAAAAAAATACATTCTTGTTATTTCTCAGAAGGCAGAGCAACGCTTACGGCTAGTTTGAAATAGGTTTGAATTCACTACAGAGGACAAACATTTATTGCTGTGTCTCAAAAGGCAACAGAACTAGAATGAATACTGGTGCCAGTGGGCCACCCAGGTTGTGCTTAGCTTCAAGCAGACGTATATCCACTAGACTGTGGTTACATCTGGAATTAAAGGTGATTTGAGAAACAGAGATTAAGGATCTCAATTTATTGCACGCTTCTATATTTGTAAGTCTTCTGAAATCCAGGAATAAACTAAGCTGCTTGAACACTACCTTCTCAGATACCAGCGCTTATTTCGTCATTAACTCTAAACGTATCCTAAAAATAAATTTTCCGTTTCTTACTCATCCTCACCATAAGCCTTTCATTCCCACCTAAACTATCTCCATCACATTAAATCCTACAAGATCTAGAAACAAATTTATCTGTTGTCATCCTATAGTCTCCAACCCTAATCTTCAACTCGTCCCTAACCTTAATCTTAACATCATAGCAAAGAGATTTTGCACATCCTGGAGCTACGAACGATCCAATCATCCTACTATATATCAATTCTCATAACCTTGACGACTTTGTGTCACTCAGGAAAAAAACCTGAGCTCTTCAGCCAGTTCTCTGTATCAGTATTTTTATAGGTTTTAGAATTAATCTATGGTGTTTGTGAATGTGTATATAAATCCTGATATGCTAAAAAACTCTTTCATTTCTATAACAGACTTGAGTGTATATAAAGGTGGAATGGTTCAGCTTCTAGTAAAATGATAGCATGTGTTTTCTAATGGCATATTTAAAGTAATTAATAGTATAGAGCATTAATTTGTAAGCTTGAAGTGTTTGTATATGGTAATGGGGATATTTGAACGTCAAATGATTTGATAAGACATTTATGGAGTTACTCTTTGTTAAAGTTCTTTTTTTCAAATGCTTCCAAGATGAATTTTTCCTAATGATGCATATGGCTTTATGCTGCTATTAATATCCATGTAATGTGAATATACTAACAGAATAAGGTTACCTAAGTATATATTACCAGAAAAGTGATAATGAAATCAGAAGATATTAAAGGATGAAAATATACATTCAAGAGAGCTGGTTTGAAAGGTCTTTTCTAAAAATCAAAAGCCTTTTAATCTTATTCTTCAAAAGCCAAAGGACTGGTGAGCATATGAAACTGCTTTGTTCTAATATTTGTTTCATTCAGCTCATGGAGCATGAACTTATCTAGGTTGTTTTTACTGTGAAAACGTCCAATGTTATAACAAAATTTTTCACATTCCTCTTCCAAGTTTCAACCCGATCACAAAAAATTTAACTTATTTTTTGGCTTTGCAGTCAACAGGTAGCAGATATTTAGCCATTATTCACTTATATTTTCCTTTGCTTTATTTTTAACGTGATACAAAAGATATTTTAAATGTTCATGTGCTCTCTGTAACTCAGTTCAAAGCCTGAAGTTCTCTCTTTAAATTCATTACACAGAACAAAGACCCACTAATAGTTCAGTTCTGCAAAACTGTGTACTCAAAACACTTGCTAGCTGACTTATGCATTATTGTGCAAAACCCTTCCAGACTTCTTTTGCACTTCTTGGAGTACCTGTGTATGATTTTCACACAGTATATTATTCCTCTTTAACCAATGGTAGTATTTTGAAAACTCGCAAGGCTAATTAAAAAGCAATTCACAGTTCTTTTGCATCTCACCTTTGGTAAACTTTGCATTCATTACTCCCTCAAATTTGGAATAATCAGCAGATTTGCTGCTTCATGTTTGGACTCCATTACCTGAGCCATTTAAATAGGTTGGAAATAGAGTTAAGAAGTGACTCCTACAAGAACACACTTAATTCTTTCTGCACTTAAACATACTGAGTGTGTCCATTCTCAAGTACCCTGTGCATAGTATTTTAAAATCCAATTCTTTATCTGTCTACATATGCTGCACTCTGCCTTTAAAAAGTATATACTGTGTGTGTAAAGCTGCCATGTGGAACCCAGCATTATATAAGTCCTAATGCTGTATATGTCACACTGGCTATTACAATCTAAGGGTAAACTCTGCTTACACACACAATAGTCCTGTACAAGACAACAAGGAGCAGTATGAAGCAAGCCCAGGTTTCTCTGCAGTCTTGAAAAACAATGACGCACATTCTGTTATACAATGAATGTTACAAGAGTACTGCAGGAAGTGCAGGTGTAACAGACATTCTTTGTGAAGAAAACCATCTAAAAACGTGATGTATGGCACAGAGCAAGTCAACGGCATATCAGAATTAAAGGGAGCATTCTAGGATGATTTAATTAGCACTAGAAAACACCACTGTGCAGGACAGAAGGAACCAAGTGCTGAGACTTCAATGAGCAACATGTTTCAGAAAGACGGACCACTATCTGTTCAAACAAGAGGATATCACTGTATCACAAATTTTTTCAATTTTTTGGAACAAAATTCTCTGCATGTTTTAGAATGCGTTGTAGGAAGGACAGTAAGATAAGCGACATCTGTGTGGATATATTCTTTAAATATCACAAAGAATAGACTCAATAGTACAAAGCAGTCACATAGTGCAGTAGCAAAAGATCAAATAAACCACTGCTCTGCTGCATTGCATGTCCATATTTACTGAGGGCTGTTTATCAGATTCACTTTTATTCAAGCTCTGAACTTCGTAATTGAGGGACTTGCCCCTCTATTTTTTGTGAAAAAGGTGCAAAGAGCCATTAATTGAGTCCTTAATGCAGCAGGCTTTGGGGAGTCTCCAGCACAGAGGACTAACTGCAAGTTGCTTCTTGCCAGAACAAGCAACAGTGAGATGTCCAAGCCTGAAGGGATTCCCAAAGCTTCCTTGGTTGCACGTGTACATGTGCAACCTCCTCATACGGGAGATTAACTGAGATTGAATGAGCAGGAAAGAGAAAAAGAAGATGATGGCACTCTAGGGCATCCATAGATATAGTTACCCCAACCAGCACTAACTGCTCTTCTATCTTCGAGGGACTGAACTGTTTTAAGCCCCCATCTCATTCAAAGTAATGAGAGTGTCTGTTCTCCAAGGTCTGTTGGCATTAATACTACACTGCTACTGCAGAACGTGGATGTGATGACCCAGCAGTGTTTCTCTGAAGCTCTTCTCAACAAAAGTAACGCTGTCTGTTATATCAGCTTACTTAGAATGTCCTGCAAAGTTCCCTTCAGGCAGATCCTGAGGACAACTGGGAAATTTGCAGCAGAACACAATATTTTTAAGTGATTTTGAATGTTGATACTTAATATATGATTTAAACATGATAACCACAGAATGTACATTTCAAATGCTGATCATTCTTAGTGTATATTAAATGACATGTTTAAAATGAAAGTAATTGCATTGTTTAGAGACAATTTTCTAACCAATAAAATTTCAGTTCCAGCAAACACAGAACTGTGATGTTTGCAGAGGCATTGGTAGGCTGCAAAATTTGGCTAAAGGAACAGCTAAATGCCATATGATACTATTCTTCAATGCCATTCATACGTTTCTCAGTCTGCCTAAACTTGTTTGGTTTCTTTTAATATTTTTACAACTCTTCAACTAGCGACTAACTACTAATGCTTTCCATTGTTTTTTTTAAGTCAGCAGCTCACAAGAGACCAGCTATATTTACCTTCTTTTGTTCTTTTTAATCTGTGTTAATTGCAGAGTAAGTATCTAACATTTCAGTCCTGTTTCTTTCTTCACAATAACTAACGATCTCCCAGCTTTAAAAATATATCTGCATGCAGTATCCTAATGACGGCAGAATGTAGATACCATTTTAAATTGTGATCCTAGACCTCCTGACACAAAAAACTCACAAGGTACAGTTATTTCTGTAACGTAAAAATTGCTTTATAGCAATTATACTACGATGCCAGTTCCAACACTACAATGTATAAAAATATTCTCAGGGCACGAATGACTGACAAAGAGGATGAGGTGGCATGAAAGGACAACATGTCTTTTGTAGTGGCAACGTTTTCTGTGTGGGCATTGAGGCTTAGATCTCCTGAGGAACACGAATGCCACGATGTAGTCATTCTCAGACACAGCAGACGCACGCGGATGTACAAATTTCTCATAACAAAATATATGTCAAAGACGAAGCATTCCAATAATCAGGCAGCTTCAGTTCACTGCAGATTTTACTGAGCAAAGGACCAAAAGTCAGCCATGCTGTGATCAGCACAACTCCCACTAGGATCTGCAAAGGAAAAAGGATGCGATCATTTGAGTTCTACCGCGGAACTGCCATGGTCTGTGCGTATTCCTGGTTATTGACCTTTGTGTTGATGTACACAGGGAAAAATAAAATAGAAAGATTAATTGAGCCCTTTCCTGAAATGCAATCATATTCATAATCAGGTATTTACATGAAAATTGTTGTAAATATCAATTGGGCTAGAGAGGAAACAGAAATGGGTGAGGCGTAGGCTTGAGGTAGTACCAGTAAGAAATTTGAGACAGGTAACATAAGAACCTAAGAGTAATCTTTGATATTGACTGACTAAATGAACGCTCCTGTTGTCACTGATGAAGCTCATGTGCACACACATTTCCAGGCAAAGCTGGGGTAATGGGTAAGAGCCAAGGAACAGCAGCAGCCAAATATCCTCATTTTCCCGTGCCCCTGTAGAGGGGCTGGCCTCAGCCTAATCCTTGGGCTCTGCAAGCACGGTCACATTCGAAGGCTCTGGACAAGGTATTGATTCAACCTTTGTTCTTATCAAACAATATAGACAAATAATTGGCAATAAAACGTGCATTATATCCAGGGTGCAAAATCAAAAACTACCTTCTCTTTAAACACATCTTACATTAGGGAAAATTGGAATCAAGTCCTGCTTTCAAAAGTAAAAAAGACGAGCATAATTGTACAAATGCTTTTGCACGGTACCATGAAATAAATACAGATGCATCTAACATCTTTTTTTTAGCAACTCAGGTAATTTTGCTAGTGTGGAGCTCCTTGAGTTCTCAAAGTTCAAGAAAGCTCTGAAAAATTCTAATTCCAAAAGTAAAATGTGTCTTAAAAGCAAAAAGACCAGATTAAGCTATAACTACTGTATATGCTGACTGCAGTAGCACTGAAGTCTGCTTTTTATTGCTTTGACTCTGATCAAGTGCCTGCAATCAATGCGAATTATTACAAAAGAGTTAGCAGATAATTTTCAAAATATGTCAAAAATACAAAAATTTGAAAGTTAGATGAAGTTGAGATGGCTGTATTGATTTTGAAAAGGTTTGTAAATTACACAGAAATATCACCCTGTTTCAAAGCAGACCTCAAATCTGTTTAAGCAAGCTCTAATATGACACAGAGTTCCCAGTGCTGCATTTCCAGCTGTGAGCAGACACTCTTAACCCTTAACCTGCCTGTATGATTGCTGGTTTTGGAAGGAGGTATGAGGTCCTATGTCACTGATGCCAGCCAACTGGCTTTACTGCTGTGCTCTTTTGGAACCCTTCTAGACCAGTTCATTAAGAAATATACACACAGCCTCAGTTGCTAGTTATCACCCAATATTGTTCTTTAACTTCTAATGCATTCTGACCTTGGAAAGAAGGTATTCTCCTAGACTTAGATTGACCACCACAACAATAGCCACCACGTCTGCAACCTAACCAGTGTATTATTGTATTTTGTTTTTCAAACGTTCATGTCAACCTTTTATTTTAGAGACTGTCTACATGAACAAATTCTCTGTATTAGGCTCAAATCTTATTCAGATCTAATTTAAAAAAAGAGTTTCATTCAGGTTTACACACAACTAAGCTTTAGTAAGTCTTGCAGCAGATTGAATCTATTTTTTGAATTTTCAGTGAGATCCATAGAGAACAAAATATCCAAGTGTCTAGCTTTCAAAGGAAGTATTTAATAAATTCTAGTTCCTACATGTACGCCTATGTTAAAGATGCATGATTGTCACAGGAATTTTGATTGAAGAGTGAGAAATAGAATAAAACAGAGAATTCCCAAACGAAACTCAGGTATACAAATATGCATAGATGTAATCTTATCATCCTTGGTTTTTTGTATATTGTAAAATACGCCATGGATGTTGACCTAGGGTGAAGAATTTAATTTTCTGTACTCTGATGTTCCCAGCCTGAGCCCTCAACCTTTCCCAAGGGAATCAGAGAGGTTCACTTGAAAGGCCTCAAAATCTTCCAAAATTTACTGAAACAGTGAAGAACTGTAGCAATTCAAAAGTCATAGATACATTAAACTAAGAAATATACAAAAATGCAAATATTATCACAAGAAAAATAGTAATCTAGGCTTAATTGTACAATGAAATTTATCTGACCTTGTTGCCGATTGTTCATGTCAGATCATTCAGAAATCAACCATACTATTTCTTTTTCTTTTAATACTCAGGGAACAATTCCTCAATTTTCTCTCACATAAATTTGTTTCAGTAGTGACGATGTCAAACAGAACACTGTGACTCCAGTATTTTCATATTCAAAACCCTGCCTTGGGACTAGGTGCTAAGAAAGTATATGGGAAAACTCAGAAGGCATGCACAGCAGGACAAGCAGTATGTATTGACAGATTAAATCATCAGATTCCAAAGTCCAGGCATAGGGCATTTTCCTTCATTTGACAATAGATATTATATATATTTATGGTGAACTAAACACAGTAACACATTATAATTAAGAGAATGAAGTAGGATGAATGACAATGAAGCTGACTGGTATTTGCAAGGAGAAAAATATTTTAGTTACCATTTGGCTGTGGTTGGTAATTTGGATAACAATGAGCATCCTGGCTTCTCTACGCAATTTCCTTAGAGCAAGAGTGTTGTAGGAAAATAGGAAATTTGGATTTTAGGCCTGTATCAGTGTTATAAGCTGTGCTGCTAAAGCTGCAAGCCTCAGCTTGTCCCCTGTATAGCCCTTGCCCAGAACCACAAGCGTGGTTACCTTATGCCTGCTTTGTACCCTTAGACATTGATAAATGCTATTCTTAGGTTTGCTGATTTCTGTACTAGACTGATGAACTATGGATGACAAATGAGACAGGTAGAACTTCAAAGCTAGCCCTGCAACCCAAGGACTTTTTGCTCGGTACTTGCCAAGTGGAACATGAAGAAAGAAGTGAAACCTGCAGACCACTGGGACGGAAGGAACCTGAAGACATTGACAGTGATAGACAGTGATAAATTTTGCTTAGTTGCATAATACCTGTTAGAACCCTATATAATGACTAGCTGTATGGCTGTATGATTGTCACTCTCTGAGGAGGTGATCCAACCCTGCTGTTCCTGCGCATCTTCTACAATAAATACTGCTCAGAGCAACCCACGAGAGTTCGAGTCTCTCTCCAGCGCCTTCCTAATGACCTTTTTCAGTTGGCAACCCAGATGGGACTCTGCAGCAGAAACTGAAACAACGGGACCTGGCCAGGGACAGGTGAGTTCGAGTCTCCCCTGTTCTCCCGATTTGTTTCTTTTCTTTATATTTTAGAGTTCAAGTCTCTTAAGTATTTTAGAGTTCAAGTCTCTAAATATATTTACAAGGATGGGGGCTGGACCCTCAGTTCCTAAAAATACGCCTTTGGCTGAAATTATTTCAAATTGGGGAAGATTGTCAGGAACCACAGGGTTGCACATAAAAAGATTAATTGCCCTCTGCCAAGATGATTGGCCTTTTATAAGCAGAGTGGCTGGGGCTTTCCCTGATGATCGGTGGCTGATTTATGGCTCCTTTGAAGAAACTAAATTGCAGTCTCTCCGTAAAATCCTGGAGGACCGCCAGCCCCAACAAATGGACTATTTGTATTTGTGGTTTGACTATGCTGATATACGAAAACGAAAGCAACTCCAAAAGAGCATGAATAAACACCAATTACTTGCTTATCTGGATGATGAAATAAGTGACAAAACTGATTCACCTGCAGGTATTTTCCCTGTGACTTTATCCTATATTGCAAATCCCAGAGCTGGTCGTAGTAATGCTGGCAACCAGCCTCCGCTTCTCGGGGTGACTACACATTACCCCTGGAAGCCAGGTGATCTTTTACTCTGGCATGATAAAATGCCGCGACTCCGCGATGACGCGGAGCGGTGCTCTAAAATAATTTGAACTATTGCCCGAGATTACTCTCCCAGCTGGAATGATATGCAAACACTTTTGTCCGAATTGTTTACACATGAGGAAAAACAAAAGATCCTGGCTAAAGATAAAGAATTGGCTGAACAGACACAGGGACGTACTCCCTGGCCAGAACAAGATCCAAATTGGAACTTACATGAGGAGGACCAAAAAGCTACCTATTTAGTTGCAATTGATAATCTGATTGAAGCAATTCGAAAGTGTGATGAAAAAGTGACTAATTGGTCAAAAGTTACAGAGTGCCAACAGGCTCCTGATGAACACCCAGGAGACTTTTGGCACCGCTTAAGAAAAGCTTTAATACAATATGGGGGCATGACAGAGGATAATTTCCAGGAACCATTGGCTATTAGCATTTTTGTCAATCAGTCAGCCCCTGACATTCGAAAGCATTTTCAAAAACATATGCCTGGCTGGCAAGCAGAGAATTTGCAGAAAGTTCTCTCTGTTGCTAATTTTGTGTATAACGGCCGTACAGAAGAGCAACAACGTAAGCTACAATTAGAAAGGGAGGCTGAGCGCCTTCGGCAGGAGAAAGAACGTGAGGTCGGACGCCGCCGGTATTGAAGAGAAAGACAGGAAGATATGAACTTACTAGCTGTAGCCATAGCTCAAGGAGTTTCTGCAAACCGAGGGCGTGGGTATCCCCGAGGGGTCCGTGGGGCATTCCAAGCTCGTTTTCCTCGCGGTCGGGGACTTCTTGGCAGGGGAATTAGGATGGGAAGTTCCTTTCCACCCATGGGGGGTTCTTTCCCAGTTACAAACCCTGCTGTTACCAGCCCTACGAATGACGCAACACAATTAACCTGTTTTTGGTGTGGTAATTTAGGACATATGCAACGTGAATGCCCGTTGCGACCCCAGTATCAACCGGGAGCTACTCCACCTGCACCTGCTGCTGCTGGTAATCCATTTGGAGCTCCTTCTGCTCCACCCCCGTATGTCGTAGCTACTCTCAGTAAGCATTGTATAATCGTATAATGGCTTTAGAAATTTCAACTACAGGCCATGTTTTAGCTGATGTTAATGGAAGATCTGTTTCTTTCTTAGTAGATACTGGAGCTACTCTCTCTTTGCTTAATTTTGATGTGCCACAAAAATCGCAGGAAATGATTGCTATCAAGGGTGTTACAGGCTCTGTGCTTAACCATGCTCTCTCTAAACCGCTCCCTGTTACTTTAGGCGATAAAGTTACATGGGCTCGCTTTATTGTTGCTCCGGGGGCACCGACTTCTTTGCTGGGACGAGATCTTTTACAAGAATTTGGCACTCAATTAACCTATGGTAAAGATAAAGCTAAATTAATTTTTGTTGGCAGTGTTTTTACTTTAGATCATACTCCGAAGAAAGAAGTGGCCATTCCGTGGGAATTGCGGAATGTCCCTTCTGGACTTTGGAGCCGTACAACTAAAGATATTGGTCTTTTAAAATCTGCACTACCTGTTGTTATTAAAACTAAAGGAGGCCCCCCTCCTGCTATTAAGCAGTATCCAATACCAGCTGTTGCACTACCGAGTTTGCGAAAACAAATTCAAACCTTTCTCGATGAAGGGATTCTAAAACCCGTTATGAGTCCATTTAACACCCCAGTTCTTCCAGTTAGTAAAAATCGACTGGATGAGGATGGAGATCCTGAGTACCGATTTGTACAAGATTTACGGGCTATCAATGATTATGTTGAAGCCCCACACCCAGTTGTACCAGATCCAAGTTTAATTTTAACCGAGATTCCATCTTGGGCACACTGGTACACTGTTTTAGATCTGACAGGAGCTTTCTTTAGCATACCTGTAGCAGAAGAAAGCCAACCTTTGTCTGCCTTCACCTGGGAAGGTTGCCAATTGACTTGGACTCGGCTCCCTCAAGGCTTCACTGCTTCTCCTACCTTGTTTTCGCAAATTCTCAAATATGATCTCCAAGATATTGAGTTGCCAAACAAGTCTGCACTGATTCAATACGTTGATGATTTACTTGTTGCTAGCCGAACTCGAGAGGCCTGTGCAATTGACACAGAGCACCTTTGCATTCGACTGTATCATAAGGGTCATCGTGCCTCATTAGCCAAATTACAATTCTGTGAACCAGAGGTAAAATACTTGGGTTTTGTTTTAGCAGGAGGAGTTCGAAAGATTGATCCTGACAGAATCAATACTGTTCTTCAAATTACACCACCTGTTACTAAGAAACAGATGAGAGCTTTCCTAGGCCAAGCTGGGTTCTGTCGACCATGGATTTTAGGGTTTAGCGAACTAGCTAGACCACTTATTGAAACTACAAAGGACAAAGCTCCAGAGCCAATTGTCTGGATGCCAGAACTAACCGATGCTTGTTCTGGGTCACAAATTGATTGTTGCCGTGCCTCATGAAGTTGAACTTTTACTAACCCGATATGCTACCAAATCTCTCTCACCGCAGCGCACACATCGATACGAAGCCATCCTGTTACTGACTGATAATATTTCTCTAAAACGGTCAAAACCCTTAAACCCGTCTACCCTTCTACCTGAGGTGCACCTTCCTAATAACCTTTTTCAAAGGGAGTTCTCGCTCTCTTCCCCCTCACACCTTTATGTTATACTAGAAGAGAAACAGCATGGTAAATAATTGTTAAAGGTGAAATGACAACCTGTATCTTCCAAGAATTTTCCTAATGCATAGGAGTTATTGGATCATCAATTTCAGGCTATTTTCAAGACCTTTAAATTACATGACTGTAATCAAGGTCCAGAAGATCAGTAGTAGAATACTTAATTATTTGATGATTACATTGGCTCAGATAATAATTTGATCTGTTAGAGACATCTAAAATACACCAAAGTTATATAAGTAGAAAGAACATAATTTTTCAAAAGGTAAATATATTGTTAACATATTATTTGAAATTTGAATTTCAATATTATATTCCCTCATTTTCCCAGTAAATAATCAGATTAGAGTGCATTTATTATTAAAGGGAATTAAATCATCATTGTTAAAAAATATTACAGGTAATTACAAAAGACATTAAAGATGAATTCATCTTCAAAAGAATAATAATTTTCCTATGCATTTATACTATGCCTTTATTTCTATTAACAAGGTGCATAATAATGACTCTGGCCATTTGAAAAGCTAAAAGACTGTAATTGAACAATTATTAGTGTCACACTGCCTCAGGGCACTATTTGTCAAGAAATTTATATGATGGGCAATTATATCCAATCAGATATCTTGAAGGACAGATAATATTATCTTCTGAAAGAAACAAATTAACCTTTATGTTTGATTTTTTTTTAAATGTAGAAGTTTCACTTTCACTATTTTATTATTTAGACTTTCAATACTAGAGTATTTGAGAATACCTTTTAGCCACTATAAAGCATTATCAATTTCACTAGGATACAGTATGGAAAAATTGCCAGTGTCAATTCATTACATTAATTACCTCACCAAAGGAAAAAAAATATAGGGTATTTCTTTAATTAATGTGTTTGACCTATTATGCTTTCTTTAACTTTTGTAATGTATAGAATTGCATACATAATCCCCACCGAAAGACAGAAGAACCTTAACAAACACATAGAAGTTCTTCAAACTTTTCCACATATTTAATTACAAACTAATTTATTCTTTATTACTTAAATGAGTCCTTAAACAGAATGTAATGCTATATAAAAAAAAGCAGACATACAAGTCCTCGACCATTCTTACCTAATTGATTTTCAAGTCCATAGGAAACGTAGATAACCTCCCCGTGCTCCTTCATATGACACTCTATCTGCCATATATATATATATTTACTTTTTTTTTTTTTTAAGGGAAAAAAATTGGAGGGGAAAAAAAAAGAGAAAGAGAAGAAAAAAGAGAAAGAAAAGAAAAGAAAACAAAGAGAGGAAGAGAAGAGGAGAGGAGAGCCTTGTAATCACCCCAAATAAGGCAGACTGTGGTTGGGCTCTCACAGCATTACACATTTGTGAGGTCTAAATCCTAAAGCAAGTTTAAAAGAGCTTTAAAAATACAAATGCAGAGGATTTTTCTTTTGTTTCTTTTGTTTTCTGTTAATTTTTCAACCGAGGCTAATTAAACTCAAGGAACTTGACTAGAATGAGTAGACCATGATTTGAAGGAGAAATGCTTCTGTAAAGGAGCTTCAAACCATGGCAGGACAAGGTGGTTGTTTTTTTTTCCCTCTATCTACCCAAAAGTGAAGAGTGATTAGTTCTGGAAACATTCATTAAAGCTTCACATTGTGTGCTTGAACTATTGCCCATCCCTGGAGAGGTGAACGGCACACCGGCCATCTCCTAATAGATTCTTAAATCAGAAAGGTCCCAATGTCTCCTTAAAACATCCCCAACACAGATAATCAACTTAGAAATTACATGGAAGGCCAGAACTCACAACTACAGCCTGTCACAAAGAGAGCAGAGAGATCTACAACCTTACAAAAATTGCGTGTTTTACTGGAGAGAAAATAAAAATCACAGTGTAATCACCCCAACCATCCTTCTGTGTTAGAAAGGGCAGTATACTAGCAGCGGACCAGCAAGGACTAATATAGTTTATTGTAATCACGAGCTAGATAGAATAAGGATATCAAATTAATTGTTACATCAAGACTACTTATGACTGTACACGTTGCTCCACAAGAAGACAAGAAAATCACTAGTCTCGTATTTAGAAGCAGGACTGAAGACTCACTTCATGCACAAAAAGAAATCTTTTCTGGGAAGGATCTGGGATCTGCCACTCATTATCTTTGGCGACCAAAAGAATTAAGAACCAGGTTCTGGTTTTGAAAGACTTACTCCACATGCTTCACTGACACATTGCTATTATCAAAGTCTGCAATGCTCTTCACATGTTATTATTTGTATTAAATAAAACACAGTGGAAAACACTTCATTCCTCTCACAAATTCTGTTATTCTGTTTCTGTCAGCTCAACCATTATTGTTTTCTTCTTGTCACCTTCAGCAAATAGCCTACTAAAAAGCTGTCTGCAGCTTAATTAAAATACACATTATTAATGTCATGTTTATATGGAAAATCTTTGGCAAAATAAGTAGCCTCTAGCTTTTGAAGTAATCGCAATCAAGTCTGTTGATATGTACTCGTCACTGAAATAAAAGAAGAAAACAAGACTAAGTGACGCAATTTGACCTCCTTTAACCACCTCCACACAAAATGGCATTTCACAGGACATTTGCTCTAGAAAACTATCAATCGATCAATTATAAGAAACTGGCAGTTGTGCAATATAATGTATAACTGAAGGCATTAGATAATTTAAATGTAATTTTCTTTAAATACAATGGGCAATATCTTGTCTTGATTTGGATACATAGAAACTTTCCCACTAATTTCCACAAAACCATAATTTCTTGGTAGTACAGAAGAAGTAATCCTAGTTTAACTGCAGCATAAGCAGTGGCTGTTCCAAAAATATCTAGCCAGAAGAAAACATCCTCAATTCCAAGGCTAATCTTTGGAAACGTCTGTTGGCGTTGCAAGTTCCTCTCCGCTGCCACCCCTCCATTTCATGACTGCACTTTCCAGTTTGATCAGTTGAAATCTCGGCCATTTTCCATGGGTACCAAACATCACCACAGTTCTTATATGACCTTCTGCCTCTGAATGACTGTAAGGGGCTATGAAAACACCTATTGAATAAACTTTCCATTTCAGTAAGATTACATCTTCAAGAGTACTCTATAGATTATACAGAATTATCTTTTTTTCTTCTTTTTTGTCTTTTTTTTTTTTTTTTTTTTTTCCAGGGGAGGTGAATTTTCCTCTTAGCATTTAAACCCTTCTCATGTTTGGTCATGAGATAAAAGCATCATTATTTCCTTTCAAATATTTTTAAGTAACCTATAGATTTAAAGAAACAGGTATGTAGTTGTCCAAAACCCCACACTAATTTGCAACTCTTGTAACTTCTTGTAGTTAGCAGTAACAGATCTGAAACTTGATTGAAAATCCTTTCTGGTTGTTTCTTTGCTGCTACACCTGACAGCACATTGTACCTACCAGACTTTGTGCTTCCCTTCCCACGGCACAGGAGCCCTGGGGAGATGAGATGGAGCAAAGGCTCGGGAAGATTTCTTCTCATTTGGGGAATTCAGAAGCACCAGGGACGATAGAGACGAGTGTATCTGCTCAGGCAGCTGGTGCAGAACAAATTCAAGAAGCAGATTCACACGGTGAACTTCTAAACATGTTTGATTTAGACAGGTGTCAGAGGCCTGAAAATCAGGGATCTTTTTCTTTTAGCTCAAAAATACCTCTGAAATATTATCGAACAAGACATTTCTCCAATATAAACATACATTATACACACACACAAATATATATAAGCATCAACCCATCAGTATATACGTTATCAACATGAGTAGTGCCACTCTTATGGGAACTCTGCACCTCACGCCAGTTCTGCCATTTGCGAGTTTAACTTTTTCTCCTTTCCTCTAGCAAGACTAGACAAGAAGGTTTGATTTTCACTCAGTGTTACAATGAATGAGGTTAGGAATGGGGCGGGGGGGGGAAGTGTATATATATATATATATATATACGTATATATATATATATATATGGGCAATTCTCAATTATTGAGCAAAATAATAATTGCATACATTTTTTATACCCTCAAATAAGAAACTTACTGCTATGCAACATGCTTGAGGCTAATGCAAGATCAGAAACAGACAACTGCATCCAACCTCACTAAAAAAGCACATTCGCAGGATGTTTCCAATAGAGATAATCAAAACTGTGAGCATTTAGATAGTGTTAAAAATCAGATGCAGCATTTTATATCCAATGAAATGACTTGTGATTCCATCAGCACTCTTGTTTCAAATATTTTCAGACTCAAGCCCTGCCTAGACCATAATTTCCATCAATGCTATCTATGATGCACACGTGTGGCAACTGCAGGTCCCAGCGTTCCTGATACAGATATAGCCAGGTGCAAAATGATAATGACATTGCAGGTGCCGTCTATAATAACAGACATGCAGGAGTTTTAAGAAACTGTGAATGTGACAAAATGTGAGAAAACTCAGGAAAGTCTCTTCCCAGTAGTAAACACATGAGTTTGGATTTCCTGACTTAAGAATGTTCAGGAATGAGCAAAACATCCATAAAATCCTGCCTTAGGAAACAAACCCAAAGAAGCTGAAAATGTTTGTTTTGACTCAAAGTTTTCTTTAAGAACAAACTCCTGCAGCACATTCGGTGAAATTCTGAACCCAGTGAATATAATGATGTAACTTCTACTGATTTTCAATAGAGCCATAATTTCATCTCAGGGCCACTCACCTCACCATGGGCCCTATTGTGCATTCTATGAGCTACTAATATTCCACATGTCTGTTCAGAGGCATAAGGGATGCAAGGCGAACCTTTCAGAGAGCAAAAATGTGGATAAGACATTATTTACATCATTAAGTATAATGAAATTCCATTATGTTTTAAAATACACTAATAAACATTCAAGCACTATTTGATGATATTACATAAAACCCTATATTTGCAAATATAGGGTAGGATTACGGGATTAGGAGAAGCAAATACTACAAAAAACTTCTAAAATTGTGCAGTTTACATCCTTTAATTATGCTTCATCTCTATACTCAGACATGGGAACAAGAATCACTTGGTAAATTGGAAAAAAAGTATGTGCAAGGTGAGGGGGGGAAAACCCTATGAATGGGGATAATACAAAAAATAGAGAGAGATTAAGGTAAATAAGTACACAAAATTAATCCTATATTAACTGCAGGTGATTAATCTTATTAATATCAGTCCTAAAATGTTACCAGAGAACAATTACGAGAAGGAAGTAGACATAGAACTAATGGCTGAGCATAGGTCAAATATTACTAAAATAACAGTAAATTATTATGACAATTTCTATAAATCTGAGCACTGTAAAACAGAAGAGTTCAATCCACAAAATACATCTTTCTAGAGCCTATGTTTCCCTAACAAAATGTTGGATCGACATTTCCCTGCAAATAACTAATGGATATTTATCTATGATGAAGCACAAAGAGTTCCCTCTCTTTCCTCTCTATAGGAATTCCATTTAACTATAAGAGTCACAAAAACCACAACCCCCAAATTATTTTGCCTAGGCAAATAAAGTAACCATCAATCAAAACAAAATTAAATACTCAAGCACACACTAAAAACTATTATCCAAGACCAATTCCAACAAGCTGTCTGTGGTTACTGTATTAACCACTCATGAAAAGTCCAGGTGAAATCAGAAGACCTGAGAATGAAAAGCTCCTCTGCCTGTATTCCCCAAATACAAGTTCAAAAGGAGCCTAGAAAGAATCCTTAAAACTAGCTCAGATCTTTTTTTTTTTTTTTTTTTTTTTTTGGTCAGATTGCCTGGTTACAAATGTAAAATACAAGTTATAACTTTAAAGTTTCATTTTCACTGGTAAGAAAAAGTAGAAAAGCTTTCAGGAGGAATCAAGTATTTCACTGTTTTATTAAATGCACTCTTCAAAGACACTTTCACAGGAAAGCAAATTCCAAACTGTTTTCAGACCTTGAAAAGCCTACATTAGACATTTTTCACTCTGCCAGAGGAGCAATGTGGATAATATATATCTTACAGAATATCTGAATGGCCAGACATTCACATTTGCTGAAGTATGTACTACTGTCTTGGGAGAAAAAGATACTTTTTTTCACGTTCTGAAAATGCTTACATCTCCTCCAAGTAATGAATTAGTGCAAAAAATGCTTCTTACAGATTAAAATATTATCTTAATATTTCCTACAAGGAAGACAGAAAAATAATAGGCATGACAATATTTCTGACCAAGGAATAATTTGATTGAAGTGACATTTGAGACATGAAGACGTGAAGGTCTACTTCTATTTTTGTGCTAAAGTTGTAAGCCATAAATAGTCATAAAGCCCATCCTGACACAAAGCTGTGAAATTATACTAAGAAACTTTTCCAAAGTGCTAGTCTCACAATCCAAAGGAAAAATGAAGTAGAAACATTATATAATGCTCAGTATATAGAATCCAAATGTAGGCAGATAAATCAGTCTATTCAAACACACACATGCATAAAGTTGTATCTATCTCAGTGTCACTGTAACAATGAAAGCAAGAAATACCAAGCATTAAAAAAACCTGATTGCAGCAATAAGCATGCTGAAAAGAACAGAAAAGCAGGACTATATAAAAAAAACCCCACCAAACCTGAAAACAACCAAAAAAACCCTACCCAACTCACCAGAGAGGGTAGCTCAGTGTGCCAGGTGCTGCACAAAGCTCAACAAGACAATGTCCCTCATAACATAAACTGTGTTTTATTTGGTACAACAATGTGTCTTCAGTGAGAAACCATAAAATAACCAGTAGATAAGCAGTTTCAATGGGAATTGTAGCAAGTCTTTCGAATTAATATTTGGATTTCACTTCAACCTAAATCCACCAGTAATTTTTTACACCTTGAGGTTCAAAAATCATTCACTGATAAGCTTTCAAGTATCCTTAAATAAATTCCATTTCTTCTTCATCTCAAATTTGTCAGTCTGCTTCGGGTTCTTCACACAATCCTTTGCACCTTGTGTGAAAATTTTATCTGGCCTCTGCAAATTTAATGTATCCTCATGCTTCTCTAAGTATTTCACATCCCTTTTGCCCAGTCAACAACTCAACGGGACTTGGGTGGAATAGGATCAAACATATTGTGTGCTGACAAGTACTTAACTGTACTCTTCTGAACAATTTGATATTTTTTGAACAAATAAAATGAGATTTAATCCCTCCTTACAAGTGGAAAAGATTGAGCAAGGTTTGTTCTGCGTTATCTGAGATGTATTTATAAGCCTCCAAAAGCATCTTAAGTAGGTTCAACCTGAAAAGCTCAAGGCTCAGAAAAGGCTACTCGCATTATGGTGACTGACAAGAGAAACTGGGGCTATGAAGGGAGCCTTAGGCTAGAGGAGAAATGCTGCAAGAGAAGAAAACTAAATTCAGATTAAGTTGATACACTGGACATCATTAACTAGTGAGATATTTTTCAAACTTCTTCATAAATAGGTGGTTATTCAAAAAAGGACAGAGTTGTCAGTGGAATTCCAAACATTCTAGATCATGTACTATATAAATGACACCTTTATAATTCAGGATAGGCAGGGCTAAATCTGGATTGGTTTTCTATATAACTCTCTGATGTGAGTGACCTCTAGATTAAATTTGTTGGAATAGATTTCCCATTAATATTAAATGACACAAAAAAATTTACCTCTGAACTCCAGACTCTTTATTATTTCTGTGCTCCAATTATTTACTTAGCCTACTAATATAAAGACACCCAAACCAATATCATTTCCCTACCAATTTCAAAATTGACTGAATTACTTCCAGTATAACTGTGCTCCAATATAGAGACAAAAAACATCATTCATTTCGCATCATCAGTTCAAATAATTTCCTGCCTGTTTTATCTGCAAATTATAGAGTGTGTTTTCGATCCTGAAGAATGTTCCTTTCCTTGTTACCAGAGGTAAAAAAACTAGATGTGTGAGCAGCAGAACTAATGAAGCCTTGTTTCCAAAGCTCTATGTGAAGTTTCTGATGTCTAATAAAAGCAAAACTAATTAGCTTTGGGGTTCATAATTTAGGATATTAATAGGGTCTTTCTGCTCCACCCAGAAACCTGTATTCAGAACTTAGCATGTTGATACTTCCAAACCTCTGTCCATCATATATAAAAAACCCCAGCCAACCAGTCAAAGAACCGAACACATAACGCTATGATCAGAAAGTTCTGTGATTTGGGAAGCAGTGATAAAAATAAAAAAATCTTACTTTCTTTCATAGCAGGAAAAAAAAAAAAGTATCTCATCAACTCCACAAATAATACTAAAACAAAACATGGTATTAAATGTTCTCCAGCGACACATTCACAGTCCTTGTCATATATCTCCTCTTAACACTAAACACGCATGTGACCGATGTGATGGAGGAGAGCATGTTACTGCTTCTGAAGGCATTTTAACACATATTTAGATGATACGTGCAAACTGAAATACAAAATATTACAGAAGTCAGGACTCTGAATTTCACAAACAACATAGTACAAAAAGTACATGCAAAAATGCAGACAAATAAAAGATTTTATACTGAATTCCCTAAGAATATCCATTGGCTCATTCTGTTCTACAGAAACTAAAAGGTAACCTTCCCAAATCTGTGAGATATTTATCCTGATAATTTTATTAAAAAGCATCATGAATTAAAGGACAGGTCAGCTCAGTTGCTCATCTTGACAGAAACTTTGGGTTAGGAAAAGCTTTGGGAAGAGAAAAAAAAGCATATAGCTCATCCAGCATCTAATCAGTAGCCCCAAACTGACAGCCTAATTCCATTTAAAAAATACAAGTACAAAATGCTGTACACTTATTTCAACAATACCCTTGTCTCAGTACTAATACATTAGCTTTAAACCAGCATTTTAGAAATTATTTATACCATCTTTTAAAAGAATGGGCTACAACTTATTACTTGCATAGAAAAAGCACTCTGCTTTCTATTTTCTGTACCTGGCAATCATCCTTTAATACAGAATTGTTCAAAAAATATCCAGAAGCTAAATAGCTATGTTTGATTTATCACTATGTTTAGGCTTTGGTTAAGCAAATGAATTTCATAAAAACCTTAAACCAATCGATTTTTCCCCTTTAGAAATTGGTCAAAGAATGCATTTTTATGGTGGACCTTAGGCACTGAATCACGATTAGAGAATTGAGCAAGCATCAAAATGTTCACAGCACCACAAGCTATTTTCTTCTCTGCTTCTGATTCCTAGACAGTTATTACTTTTGACAAAGAGTTACAGGGCAATATTCCACTAGGTTTTTGAAAGTAAGGAGACATTCATTATTAAAAGAATTTTTTACCTTGGTAAGAATGTTCTGTCAGAAAATACCATTTGGGGAGCTGGGGAGAAGATGAGAGACAAGCAGACTGCTGGACTTTATGTATGTTATATCAGAGGTTTTAAAGATCCGCCACTTTTATTTTTTAATTCATTATTTATTTCAACTTTACACACCTTTGTGGTGACTGCCCATGAATTTAACTTATTTTCATTGCACAAATAATCTACAGAAATCATCAGCCAAAAACCTTGCTCTGTTGTAGGCATGTAAACTGTCTGAAAATAATAACCTAAGCACATACATTATGTTTCAAGTATTTGGTAATATACTTTTTTCCTTACTATTGTCTTACCAAAAGTTAGTGGTTAAAAATTAAAAAGAAAAATTAAAAAAAAAAAAACACAACAAAACCCACACCAAACAAGGAGAGACTTAACACATCAGCTGACAGCTAGATGGACTGCTCCAGGTACCTGTTTCCCAAAATGGCATCAAGTTGAGTTGATTCACTTAGACTATGCAAGAATGATCTTGATAGAGGACTCATGAGCCAGAACTAAGTAATCTATAAAAAACATCAGGTTCTTTTACAAGAATAAATTGTAGCCTGGTCCATAATGCCTCAATATTTGATGGTAAATTTTATTCACAGTAAGTGTAGGTATTGGATCATTTACGTGACTGATACTGAAAAATGGAACCAAGTGCACTTGGGATGAATGTATTAGAGTCTCTAAATAGGTTAATGGACCTGTTCTTTGAAAGTTAGTTAATAACACTCTCGAAAAATCACACTCTAAATTCACAGTATTGTTTTCCAGCAGTTGCTAGTAAACAATTTAAGAAAACTCTTTTACTTTAAGTGAGTGTTTTTAGGTATAAAAAAACCCATTAAAATAAAATGCCTTAGATTCCTTACAGCCCTTACAAAGGCTTGGCTTGTTGTCATTTTTTGTGTCTGAGTTTTTTTGTTTTGGTTTGGCTGGGTTTTTTGCTTTGATTTATTTTGTTTTGGGTTTGTGTTTTGTTGTTATTTTGTTTTTAATCTGCAGAAGTTTCATGTTTGGAACATAACAGGTACCTTCACATCACATTCCTATGAGAAATAAGAGTTTGATTTGATTAATGTGATTTCAGATCAGTGCGCTCTTATATGTAAGATGAAGTTGGGATGGCTTTTCCTCTGCTATGTCCTTTTCTGCAGTCTGGGCTTTCGCTATGCTCAGTCACACAAATCAGCAGCTCTGTACACTAGACCAAAACAGTTCATGCAAAGAAATGAGAAATGATTTCTCAGGGTTTTGAAAGCTACTTGTGGATGCACAAGGCTGTCAGATGTCTCATCGTAATGAATATGATTATGATTCTGCCTCTTTTTTCCATCACTTCATGACAGAAAGAAACTGAATATCACAAACAAGGAGAAGACCTCAATATACTGAGTCTGTCATTTACAGGTATATAGATTTATGCAGTAATACCATAAAACTGAAACCTTTATTTTACCCTTGAAATGTGCTTTGATTGTTCATGCTACACTAAAGTACAGGAACATTTAATGTGCACAGTAATGCTTAAGACCAAGAAGCACTTTACTAAATAAAGAAGGAGCACAAAATCATATAAAGAATACTGACAATATTGACCTTATATTTTCTTAATTTTCTTATATTTTTCCTGTTTTTGCGGGAAGCAGGGAGTAAGAGTGGAAGGTGATTATAGATATATGGTCCAAAAATACAGTCAAATCTAGATTTTTAGATTGAGGTGATACTTTTATTGTTAGATCAGCAGATTTGGAAAAAGTAGACAAAATTTCTGGCACACAAGTTCTTTTTCAGATCTGAAACAGAAGGAGAAAATTGTAAAGTGAACTGTAATTGAGACATTAAGAGCAATTGCTTGGGATTTCATTAGGTATGTATTAGACTATCCAGGAGAAGAGGAATGTGTAGCTGGGGAGTCAAGGAGAGTCCGTAAAGAGGAGAGGGGAGAGGTGGTTGCCTTCCAGGGGAAAGAGCTACATGTCATTTATAAGTTTTGGAACACTGTGACATTAATGGAGGAGTCAGGGGTGGAACAGGCCTTGCAGGTTATAATGGACCAGAAAAACAGTATCTCCACTGAGTCCATAGTTTTTGGTACTTACTAAGTAATGAATTTGAGTTTCCAGACATTTCTCAAAAGTGTGTTGTAGGTCATCCTTTAATTAAGTCAGAGCAGTTGCTTCCAACTTGAATTCTGCTTTGAAGTTTCCTACTTCTGTTTCAGACCTAAAGAACTACTTCTGTGCCTGAGAGCTTATCTGTATTTTTCCAACTACACTCAGTCTAATTAAAGATGTTACAGGTAGGGACCTGTAAATCTCTTAATTAGCAACTTCATGGATTTGCTGATGGCAAGTGCAAGAAGGGATCATTCCACTGCTATTGAACCAATAGGCAATTAAACTAAGCACGCTGAAATGTCATTTCCTCATTAAAAAAATGCAGTAACACCTTTTCCTGTCTAACAAGACTATGGCTGCAAAATGCAGCCCTCCTGGAATGGAATGTTCTTGTTGAGGTCTAAGAAAACAGCTCTCTCATACTGCAGTCGTTGCTGAACAACAAAACCCTGGTTAAAAGTCTCTAAGGTTTTCTGGTATGCAGGTGTCACAAAGGAAAAGATGAGAGAAGACCTGACACCTGGAAAGAGTTAAAGCTAAGCTAATTGAAGAATAATATGTTGTCAGTGAAATGGAGTAGGACATAAAATAGTAAAGTTGTTAGAAGTGGCAGAGGGAGAGTAAACATTGAGTTGATCGGCACAGTGTTAAAGAGGCCAGGTCTCCATGGTCAGTGTGTATTCCCTACAGAAGTTATACGGGAATGCCAATCAAAGAAAACATTTTCAGACTCCAGGGATTCAAAAATTTCCATTGAAGTATCTATCTTCTCTCCCTTTTAAAGTCAAAGCCAGAAGACTCGAAGGGCAAATCAAGCAGATGGGACATTATGAGTGATTCAAGAATGACTGAATTGTTTGTTGAAACATTGTTTGTACAACGGTGTTCAAAGATTTACACAGAATGTAAAGTGATGGAGAGGCCATCAAGCTCACCTGCAAAATCCTGTCATGAAAGAGAACCCGTTCAACCTGCCTCCCAAGGGAAAAGGAAGAGGAATAAATCTGATATATTAGAGAACAGCAATTTCATATTAATAATTTAATTTTAAATTTCCTATAGAAGCCCTCAAACTTTCAGTGCTAACATACCATTGTTTTTACTACAAAGCAGAGGGAGAAACACACAGATGCTCCAAATCAGTTATGAAGTTGCAAAATAACAGTGATACAAAACTTCATTAATATTTTGAAGCAATTATACAGAAGACACTGTATCAAGGCTTTTGCTTTGTGGGGGGAAAAATAAAACAAACAAACTGCTGTTAAACAGGAAAATTAATATAATATGATTGTAGTTCTGACTTAATGTATACTTATCAAATAACACAAATAAAACATCTTTGCCAGATTAAACAAACAAACAAAAATATATGGCTACTTTCTCCATTCTGTCTTTCTGTTAAAAATAACAACAAAGCAAAAATGATTAAACTACATACATAAGATATAAAATACTAAGGAGGAGTGCAAGGAAGTCAGTGCAAATAACAAAAATGTGACTTAACTTAGTCCAATCTCTGGAGCTTCTCTGCCATTTTTCTTTACTCGTATGAGAATAGTTGTTTAATATTTTATACTACAGGCCAAGTGCAGTTTCAAAAGGAGGCAAATACAATTCAGCAAAGGGATTCCTTAGACAAAATTACCAAAACTGAAATATAAATACATTATTATGGAAACTTCCTTAAGATGGCACACAGCAGAAAATTAATTTCCCAGTCTGTTTGCTGCAGACACTGACAGACAAAGAATTCTGACTCTGTCTGTGGGTGAGCACTGACAAAAACATGCGGTAAGTTCTGGCTGCTGCTTTGCCACGCACTGAGATAAGAGGAGCCAGATGCAAAGTTCCCAACCCGCATACCCTAAAAGCAAGAGCCAGACTGGCTGGGGTCTGTGCCCTTCTGGAGAAGGAGCTGGAGGCCAGCTGGGCCCACCACAGAATAGGCAAGTGATTCCCACCCTGTTTTCTTTGTACGGTGGCTCACGTCCTTTACATCTGGCACCAATACTCATTTGTGGTGTCTTTCCTTCCCCACAGTCTAGATTTGAAATGATGTTCCACCTTCCTTGCTTGCATATCCACACTTCAACAAGCCACTCTGATCTGACCTGCACGTTAGACAACTTTATACTAGTCTGCATGTCAATTATTTCTTTCTGTAGGAATCGGAGTTAAACTCAAGCTGCCTACAAAGTGACCTTACTTGCCTTTTTTACATAGTTAACTTATACCAGAATATCTAGAACTTATAAAATAAGAATTAACAGCTCAAAAATAATTTCTCACAGGGTTTTCTCATGCATATCTATCCTTCTATTTATTTTAGTCAGTGTCGCTCCTCCCCTTCCTAGCGCAGAAACTTCTGTTCCTTGCTTACAAGGGTCTCTGGTGCACGTTTTTAACAGATGTCTTACTGTAATTGTCATCTTCATGAAGCCCCAGTGAGATGATAATGATCCCCACAGCTTTCAGTTTGCTCTGAGAATCTTCCCTTACTTAAAACTTCTGCTTTGTCTCACAAAAATCAAACCCTTTCTAACAACACAGCCCTTCTGTCAAGCTTGTTCTCCTGATTTCAAATTTCAGTCCTCTAATGAGTTTATACATACTTTGGTCAAAATTTCTTTGGAAAAGACCAGTGTCTTTGGCCTCTACTCTCTACTACAAGACCCTTGTACCAACTATTGAAAAAGGCTAGTGTCAAAAAATTAAGAAGAAAAAAGCCGTAGCCTCCAGTACAACAGATGTTGTAATATATAGAAGTTCGTTTATTGATCCCAGGATTAGAAACACAAGGGTGAGAAATGGAAAACTCTGTATGAAGAGAACAGAGCATCCTTGAGCTACACTAAAGCACACGTGCTCACCCATCTCCAGAACTTAGGCTCCTACCTAGAGACTGCAACGAATTATAGTGGTGGCACTTCTTCTGCCATAGCCCAATAATTAGAGTATTTGCAAAAGAAGTTAGGGACTGTAATTCAAATCCCTTTTCACAGCCCAAAGGGATTCAAATCCTTATCTCTTACCTTCCCAAGAACATCCAAACGGTGAGATTTTCTGGAGCTGCAGGTAACCAGATAATGTTGACTTACAAAACCTATTGAGGTTGCAACACTGAATCCAAAGGAATACCAGGCTCATAGTGCCAAAAGGGAACAAAAAAAAAGACTCCCCCAGGACGAGGTAGGAAAAGGCCATCCCAGGTTGTGGCCCCTCCTCTTCTAATTCACTGATGTACAACCCATAACAGTCCTGGGAAAGGGAACTGGAATTTCTGACTCCATCATGTGTTTCTCTCAGATGACACGACGTCCCCAAAGGGATTCAAAGACTAAATTGCTCTGGGTCTGGTGTTGGTGCACACACAAGACAGGACCTCAGGATCTTCCAGGTCAAACCAAAGGTGTCTAGTAAATTTAGGCAATACACTGTGCCTTAAGCACAACCAAATGTGGATTGTTAAACTACCATCCTGAACACAAGTGCTTCTTCATGCATAAACTGAACTTTCTACTTCAGTGTTTCCGCTGCTTCCTATTTCCAAGCTGTTTCTCAAGCATCAGGTGCTAATTACACTTTTTTCTCTGCATGTGCCCAAGGTGTGTGACTGGTTAACTCTGGAGAACTAGATTAGACAGACGCACTCTCACACTAGTTGCTTCTTTTCTTTTAATTATCTTACTAGGAAAGAGGATTCATTTTGCTGCTGGTCTTTGCTAAGTATTTACCCATCTGATCACTGCCTTAAAATCACCTGAAAATACTCAAACATGGGAAGATCTTCAAATGCAGAAAATCATTGAAGCATTTTGTCTTTTTTATCGCTAGCAATATATATGCTTAGGCATATATTTCTCCCTTCCCATTCTCTTTATTTTCCAATATAAATGGCAGAGAGGTTCATTTTCACATCTAGCTCAAGATACCAGCTGTGCTTGACTAATGACACTGAAGCTAAACAACAATAATCAGGAAAAAAAAAAACCCACACACATATTACATTAGCACACCTGTGTGCCTATATTTTAATTTCATGGAGTTTAGTGATATGTGTTTCTCATAGAAGATTTGCTATGTAAAATTCAAGGTGTCTGGAAACAGTTTAAACATGCACACACACACACACAGGATATGAAATCACTGAGGACTCTGTACAACAGAGGTAACTTTCATTAATTCAGTCTGCAAAGATTTGCTTACAGAGCTATAAAATAAAAGCAGCCCCACTAAAGCCATCTGAAAAACCCACAAATGCATTTAATCACATCTTTAGATATTTACTAGATTGGTGACTACTTCCCTATTGGAAATGAAAATGACCCCAAAGTGAAGATAAGTATTAAGTCAACTTCAATATACTAAATACATGCGGGATTTTATATTATTAATCCTTACTGCAGTAAAGAAAACAGTCAGCATAGGATGTGATGCTGTACAAGAGTAGAACACATTCAGTCACCTATACAGCTATATGAAAGAAGTTTCAGACATACCCAGACTGATCGTTTTGTATTTAAGATCACGTACAGTGAAAGAGGAAAGCAGCATATCCATTTAACTGTGGGCAGATACCTTAAATCAGCATAGAACTTCAAACAGGACTTAGCCAATTACTAACATCAGCTTTATCACCTTAATAAATGACACGACACATTAAGTATCAAAGCTTCCTTCAAGCTGGATACTTCAAAGAAAGTCATTACCTTCTGACTGCTCTTACCAAATACAGCAACTATTTAGTATTATGCAATTGTCTCATCCAGATTTCTCTACAGATGTGGGACCATCACAAAATCCACAAAGGGACTAATTTCCTGGATTTTGGTGGCAATTCTCATCCCTAGGATCAATTCCTTTGGGCCACAAAGGTAGATTTCCATGAAAATAATTTCTATAAATCCCTGGCAGTACATATTGGGGGGAGCTTAGCATAAAAATATGTCTGCAAACTTGCTTTCAATAATTTCCTGCTAAAGTATACATCAATATTGCAAAATTTACATACACTACTACAAAATACGTCAAGTGACTTAAGACTGCAAGTCTAATCAGCCAAGGTGACACCTATAAGTGGGAAAATGAGCCTTCTTTAAAGTTAAGGTACTTAAAAGAACAAATCCATTTGAAAACAGGACTTTCACCACACATACGTGAAAAGATACACGTAGAGCTGAGCAAGCCCTGCTTCTGTTTGGGCTGTGGAAGTGATGAGTGACAAAAAAGTGCCTGTTTCCTAGTCTGGCTCTAGCTGGGCCAGCCCCATGTCTGGTGCTGCAGTGGTGCAGGAAAACCAAAGAAGGGCCAGGAAGGACCTTTATGTTGCTTTGTGACACATTCTACTCAAAAGACTGACCTGTGTACAGTACAAAAAAACCCCAAACAAACAAACAAAAAAACCAAACAAAACCCTACAATTTTTGTTCCTCTTCTCTTTGGGTTTATTCATTTCTTTGAGAATGGTCATAAAAAAAGTTTTCAAAAAATTTGATGTTTTCATGTGTCTTTCTTCATCACGGGAACTACCAATGTAATATTTTACTGCCTTTAACCCCTGTACTACCAGTCTTTATACTATTATAGCCCTGTCAGTCTCTTCCTCTGAACAGGGCACACTGTCGCCACCTTTATCAGGAAGGAAGAGCCTCCATATTCAAAGAAATGCAACACCTACAGCTGGAGAATCCAAACTCAGTTATCGGGATTACCCCTCCTTCACTGACAGACAATTGTCACACACTGCTATTAATGGGTTAAATTAGCAAACATACTGCATAATGTATATCTATCTTAAGTTAGCTCTTTACTTCTTAGAGGGCCAACCCCTGGTGATGGAGAGCTTGCTTTAACTTGTCCTGCTGGGACTATTTTATCTTTTAAAGTGATTAAGTGTTCAGGATGCTATTCTAGACAAGCTGACATTTGGAGATTTCAATTTTAAGGTTCCCCACTGTTTATCAAGGGACTTGTTAAAACGAAAGAGAACTTAGGTTTTTGTTTCAGGTATTTAGCTTGTCCTATCAAAGGAACTCCTTGTTTCAGGATGCCTTTGTCAGTGCCTTTGCCTCTGCCTGTTTCTGGCATTACTGCATGTTCTTTACCAAGGGACATCAGTATCTGAAGTGATAACTGGCAAGAAACCTGGCAAACAGACAAAATCAATATTATTTTGAAAAATTAAATTTAGAGGTGGGTATCAAAGGAGCTCTGTATTTGGAGGTAGAAAGGAAAAGCCTCCTTTCCTCCCTTCCCCCACTCCCCCCAAAAAAAAGGTTTTAAAAAAGAATTAAAAATAAAATATACGTGTTTTTCCTTTAAATAAGGCCAAGCTAAAGAGCTCATTTTTTTCAAATGAGTCAAAAAGGAAGCAAGCTGACTGAAAAAAAACCTCAGCCCTCTAGAGTTCAATAAACCCAGCTCAGCCTGTGGCCCGGGTTAGCTACATTATAACATTAGCTCAGCTGGTCAGGATACCATGGCCTAACTAAAATCCTACATCTTACAATCATTCTTTACTCCTTCAGTGCTTTAGTTCATGTATATTTTATTGCTGAAAAACAGTATTTCATAAGATCTTGCATAAAAATCTAACTCCGATTTTAATATTCGTTTAGTCTGAAATAAGTTACACCAGACAATTTCTATTTTTTCTGGTGAAGGATATGTACTTTTTTTGTTTGCTTTGATATAGCAGTAGAAATTTCTCACCCTGATCAAGAGATTCATTGCAAAAGTCTGTGCTACAGGAGCCATGAACTCCAACAAAGCTCTTCACTCTCCGCACGTGCCCTTACACAATCCTGACGCAAACACAAGCTCTTAACTAGACTCGCATTGTGCCTTGGAGAGCAGAATCACTTCAGAGCAGACAGGCGATATCTGTGCTGACTATGGGTCATTGAGCTCTCTGCATGTTTTGAGATACCTAAAGAGACACATTTATTTACTGGGTTTCAAAGGCACAATATATAAGCTGTGTCTTCCTGAACTGAATGGTTGCAAACGCACTCTCCATGGTAATTTGTTCTCCAAAATCATGACTTCACAAACTAATTAATCTTTTTCTGTCTTCTAACCAAGAGCTAATTATTTTTTCTTCACAGTGTTATGAATGAGGCTTAGCAGTTTACTTTGTTGCTTTAGTTCTTCCATTTATAGAAACTGTCTGCAAATAGTAAACCCCCATATTTTTAAACGCTGCTAGAAAGGCCATATATCAACATAAACCAACAGTTTTATTTTAAAAGGTTCATTAAAAAAAAAATACACACACACACAAACAACAACATACAAACAGAAAATACAGAGATCTGAAATGGCACTGCCAGGGAACACCACATTTATATCTATTTGTGCTTTAACTTCCCCTTCATCACCATTAATAAATTAGCACCTTTACCAGTTCCACCCTTGGCCTCTTTTTGAGATGCAAAAGATTCATAAAATTAAAGACGCCACTTGTACTCCAGCTCACCAGATTTCACTCACGCTGCTGTTAAGAGAGTCAAGTCCTTATAGATAACTCTGAATAATAGAAATTCACCATCAGCACCTGCACATTTCTGTTCAATATTTTCCTCAAGGTTGGATTCCATGCACAAATATGGAATGTAACAATGCTGAATGAAAGCACTGCTGACTAAATCATGTGATTTGATAACAATTGCTTGTGTTTTTTACAAATTAGAAAACTTGTCATTTGATACATAGCAAAAAAAACCACTTATAAATGTGGGTTTGGTAATAAAAAATAGGCCAAAATATTTCTAATATTTTTGTAAAACTGTTTGGAAGATGCATCTTAAAAAGTCATTAATGTTTACAAAAGATATTCATGAAAGTTATTATAGGCAGAATTTTACAATAAAATGCACTCTGTATCACACTTTACCAAACACAGCCTTGCAACTCTTCTGACTGAAATCTTAATCTTACACACAGAATAACACCACCTATTTTACTGAATACAGTGAACTTGTGAGATGACAGTGTCACTTCCAGTTCTAATTCAGGGAAACCATATAACTTGTTCTGAGAGGGAAAAGAACAAGTATTACTCTGGTCAAAATGGTGCAATCACACCATGTAAAGGACGTGTTAAAACCAAACTCCACACACCATAGTGACCTCAGCTAGCAGTGGTGTCATTTCAGCCATCTCAAAAACAAAACTGAAAACCCCCTAATTTACTGGGCTTAAAATAAACAATTGTTTAACAACAGTATTTTGTATTATTATTTTATTACTTCTTACGATATGTATATTTCTGTTCCAGCCACTTTCAAGAGTCTTTTAGCATTTTAGAATTAATATTTTTTACTAAAATAATAGGCAAGCCTAACCTTGCCTAATAGATAACTTTAGAAGAACCAGAAAAAAATCTCTAAGTAGTCATTAATCGGAACTGCATTGTCTTATAGAAACCTGTCGCATTTAAAGACTCACATCTTGCAACCACTTGAACACGGGCAATTTCACCCATGGGAATAAACCCACAGGGCAAAGGGTGGTATACGCAAAAGCAAAATCATTGCATGTTCAAAGGTTCGCTGCATCTTTATCTGTTCAGTACTGTTCAGTATCACAGTTTGAAACAAAGCAGCCCACGGACTGTACCCACTGAGCTGTGCCATGGATATTCAGTAGAACTGAAGAACTGTATTTACGTGTCTGTAAAATTCAACTGACAGACTAGAAGCTTTATCTATGTTTGTTCATTTTCAAGAAGCAGAAAAATGTACCATGTATCTAGCACTTCTCTTTCAGCAATACAAGTATTTGTCCAATGAGAGGAAAAAGTCTGTGTATGAAAAGTGGATGAAAATTAATCACATTTATGGTAGGGTCAGGCTCCATATGGCTCAGAGAGCCATCCTGATTCAACATGTAACCTCACGATTGTTCATGTAGGGAGACTCGTGGCTAGAGAAAAATATCCAGCACAAACTTAGATTAGCATAAACTCATCAAAAAACAGCACAATAACTTCTTGTGCTTGTTCTGATGGCGCAGTTTGCTCCAGCTCACTTTTAATCTATTATTCTCACTGAAGTCTTTGGCCTTATACAAGAAGCCTGTTCCTCATGTTACCAAATTCCCATGCAAATTAGTAGGAGAAAAGGCTAAATAGGACCCGACCAGAACTCAGCACAACTGCAGCAGCTCTCACAATGTATCTGATGGAGAAAGTTACAGAAACCTCACTGCGCAAACCTTGGGGCTCAGGACGAGGCTCCGTGTCCTCTTGCTCAAAGGCAGCAATTGTCAAGAATTGAACATATCTAGAAGTCGGCATCCACTTTTTTCCTCTATTAGTATTCATTATCAGACTGTTACAAAATGGAGGCAAAAGTATATAAATAAAACTCCTCTAGCAATAGTTTAGGAATTTAATCCTTCAACCTTTCATCTTTTGAGCTATCCTTACTCACACAGGGATCTCTCAGCCTGTGAGTCACAGCAGCTCAGGTCCAGGAGGAGTTTGCCCCTTTAAAATGCAGCACTTCACACTGAGAAATGAGTTACTGGTTTTGGCTTTATTTTTTAATAACAGATATCGCAAGCTGTTGTACCTTCCAAGCCCACTGATGTTAATGGGCAAAATTCTAAGGTTACAATTTATTCCTGCCTCAGCTCCCACTGAGATGAATGACAAAAACTTTGTACTGCTTTCAGTGAAACAGAGTTGGGAGTTCAGTTTTACTTCAGGCCTGGCATGTGCAAGTTTTGCACTGAAGGCAGTGGGACCAGGCTTGAACAAAGATTAAGGACCTCAAGATCCAGCCTAGCATGATTTCAATCTCTCAGTAACTAACAGGATCGGGCCCATACACATTACTTTAAGTGGAAAATGATGTTGAGAGAAAATGAAACATATCTCTGTTTGCCTGATTTGTTTGAGATTTGAAGAAAGGACCTACTATTTCAAAATGATATAAGAAAGTATATTACAATCCAGTAAAATATGAAGACATAAAAAAGAACTCTTTTCATGTGTATATTCATCAAAATAAAACTCATTTGCAACTCGTACATCTATCAGCCATAGCAGGCAAATAACTTTCAAGCTATAGCTATGGCATTACAAGCTCAAAGGCAGTAATATATTTTATCTATTTAATGCAGTGGAGAAGAGCTTGTACACCTCTTCATTTATAAACTGAAATGCATTGTGAGGCTACATGAATAATGAATATTGAGAGAAGAAGACACCTGCTGCCAATTGGTTTAAGAAATCCAAACTTTAACAGAAACAGGTTTAAAATGCATTCTGAGCTTTTCCATTTTCCCCAACATGACAGCTTTGAGAAGACTCTACTGAGCAAAATAGATGCTGCTTCCTTTAAAGTTCACTATTTAATTTCCTCTGACATTTGGAAAATTTTCACTCCATTCAGCTCTTTCTCCTCTTTGTGTTATTTGTTAGACTCTTTTTCTTTTCTTGTCTTTTATGTCAGAAAATAGATGAAATGATTTGTCTCCTCGCAATAAAAGAATAGCTCATACTGTTTTTCTTTCACTTCTGGTTCTCTATTACTTAACTGCAGCCCTAGCTGGTTCTTTGTATTATGGTTTCCATCTCAGGAATTAATAAATTAAACAGAACAAAAATTAAATTAGATTGGGCAGGCTTGCAATAGCTAGTGATTTAGGTGCTTCCTCACCTAAATGTTTCAGCATCCTAGGGGAGACTAAATGAGACGAACACCTTGAAAGAGGTTAAAATTCGTTAGGAAGACAGAAAGAATAGGGAGCAACTTAGGAAAAAGATCTAAAGGCAGTAATTCTCTTTTTTCAAAATGTATTTGAGAAGGAAGGAATTTGATCTGTCCAAAGACCCCTTCTGAAACTTGGCATGCTGAGAAGTATCAAAATATCACATACGTTCTGACAAGCTGATATCACTTCTATCTGAAATGTTTGTTTTTAACTCCAAGTAGTATAAAGAAAGCATCAATTTTATTGGCAATACACTAAAAGTCAAATTATCGCATAATTGAAAATATGGACCCTAATTGATTTTGTGTGCTCTCAGTTTGCATATCACATCTCTTTAAACACAACTGGGTCAGGGCAGAGCCCTGGGAAGACATGGAGAGTGTCCTGGGTGAGATCAGTCCATGGTCTTCCACACCGGGTTTGCAGAGAAATGAAAGGAGACAGTCACAGCAGGGCCAGGAAGCCTGCTAGGACCATTCAAGACTTAAAAGTGATGGAAATACCTTTCCAAAGACCAAAGCTTCCCACAACTCAGAAAGTCACCAGGTTCACGGAACTCAAACCTGAAACATTCTGAGCTGATCATTTTGTATCATCTCTCTTAAAACAGTCTAAGTTGAAAAGCCTTTCAGTCTTCCAAGGGAGCTCATTATAAGGAAAATATCCAGCTACAACAGCCTCAAACTCCTGACTGATTCAGCATTACCTTGTGACATGTCAAGACACGGTTAGAACAGAGCTGTGGATCACCAAGGCTGATTTTTCTTCCAAGAAAACAGCAGAACAAAAAATGACTTATTTTACTAAAAACAAGCTTTGGGTCCACAAACTTGAATGGGGAAACGGCACTGAATAATTTCTAACACATAATTTATTTTCTTTTGCATTGCATTACAAAATAGCCACTTTCTCAAAAGAAACTGTAATTTCAATCTAAAAATTTTCTACTGCATTTTCATTTATTTCCTACTTTTTTATAGCCAAACTAAAAAGTTCAGTAGCTTCTTACTATCAGCTGATCATATCAAGTGGTATTATTTCCTTTGCTGATAGTTCATGTAACTGGTATTTTGGGGGGCTTAAGCAGCAGTCTCCCATGAAATCTCTGCAGGGTTGCTGAACATGCTGCTTGTCCAGCACTCAGCAAGTTCCACGTCATAGACTTGTATATTTGCTTAAAGTCCAGAAATAACTGATTTTGCTCTAGAACCTCAGGCCTACGATGACATACAAGGCACACAATTTGTTTTGCCATCTTTATTAGGGAAGCACCACCAAGAAGTGGTGGGTACAGAGAGTTAACAACATCCCAGGTGAACTGGGGCTGTTACTCCAGCAAGATTTAGCAGAAGGGTCCTGTCCTGGCTCTGATGCACGAACAGAAAGCAAATCTTTAATCATAGGTTATGTGTCCACGTAACAGCACTGACATTCTGAAAGAAAAACACACCCAGACACGAGACTAAGTAACTCAACAGGAACTCTTTGGTTTGCCAAACCTGTTTTCACCTTGTCATGAATTTTAAGCTGTGTCCTGGTAAACCCCTTTGGGCTGCCACACTGTGGCAAGACATTGCTGCTCGGCTAGAGAGCCTGCCTGTGAAAGTTCGTCATGTAGATGCTCATGTGCCTAAAAGTCGAGCCACCGAGGAACATCTAAACAACCAACAAGCAGATCAAGCTGCTAAAATTAAAGTAGCTGAGGTGGACTTGGACTGGCAACATAAAGGTGAACTTTTCCTAGCTCGGTGGGCCCATGATGCTTCAGGGCATCAAGGTAGAGATGCAACATATAAATGGGCTCGCGATCGAGGGGTGGATTTAACTATGGACACTATTTCACAGGTTATTCATGAATGTGATACTTGTGCCGAAATCAAACAAGCAAAATGGTTAAAGCCTGTATGGTATGGGGGGCGATGGTTAAAGTATAAGTATGGAGAAGCTTGGCAGATTGATTATATTACACTTCCACAAACACATCAAGGTAAGCGTTATGTACTTACAATGGTGGAAGCAACCACAGGATGGTTGGAAACATATGCCGTACCTCATGCTACAGGCCAAAATACTATCTTGGGCCTTGAAAAGCAAGTCCTTTGGCGACACGGTACGCCAGAAAGAATTGAATCCGACAATGGTACTCATTTCAAAAACAGTCTTATAGACAATTGGGCCAAAGAACATGGTATTGAGTGGGTATATCATATTCCATATCATGCACCAGCCTCTGGGAAAATTGAAAGGTACAATGGTTTGCTAAAAACTACACTAAAGGCACTTGGTGGTGGAACCTTTAAAAACTGGGAGTCACATTTAGCAAAAGCCACTTGGTTGGTCAACACCAGGGGATCAACCAATCGAGCCGGGCCTGCCCAATCAGAAATTCTACAGACTGTAGAAGGAGATAAAGTCCCTGTAGTACACATGAAAAACATGTTAGGAAAGGCAGTCTGGGTTACTCCTGCCTCAGGCAAAGGCAAGCCCATTCGTGGGATTGTTTTTGCCCAGGGACCTGGCAGCACCTGGTGGGTGATGCTTAAGGATGGAGAAGTTTGGTGTGTACCTCAAGGGGATTTGAGCTTAGGTGAAAATATTCAATACTGAACTGCATGATGTGAATTGTCGTACTAACAGTATTTAATAAGTGTCTTTCAGATCAAGACAGTGATGATGAAACAAGAGCTGGCTTCTTCGAGTGGCGCCTGACAACTTCCTCAAAGTTGATGTCTTTAACCCACAAACAGTGGTCATGAAATGCACTTGTACCATTTTTCCTGCTCTGGGAGACTGTTGTGACAAAATGAACTTAGTGAACTTTTCAAAGGATGGTCCACTGATTAAGATTAATTACTCCTGTGTATATATGTACATATATGTATATATATATAGCAGTAGTGATTAATTAGATTGTATTGATAGATTGTATTGATAAGGTTTAAGTATTCAGTGAATGGCATATTATAAGGGGTGGAATGTCCTGGTTTTGTTAAAAACAAGTTTCTCTTTCAGTGAATTTTTCCTGTCAGCCAAAGCCTTCATATTAACTGCATTTTCCTGGAGAACCAGACACATGTTTTGGTAAAACCTAGCAATGGAAAGCAAACTTATTGATAAGCATGGATGGACATCTCGCGAGAGGGGCGACGAGAAACAACTGACCAACTGTGTATAACATTCCATTCACGTGAATACTTCATATAAAATGGGAGATCACGAGGATCTCGTCCCTTTTTCCTTTTTTCTTCTGCTTATGGCCGACATTAGGAGAGGACCTTGCTAGTCGTCCCTGCGAACTGAGGCCTAGGGAGAGACTGAACCCAGCTCTGGTTGGCTGTGGAGTCTAATCCAGGACTTTGGGTGCTGGCTCTGCAGTTGCTGAGACTTTCAAGATTGGTTTTGTATATTTTGTATTATTTTCTCTATTCTTATTAGTAGCATTAGTAAAACATCTTTAATTTTTTCCAACTCTCTTCTCTCTGTCCTTCTTTTTTCCTCCCAATCGCCTCTCCTGAGTGCAAGGGGGGAGAGGGAGGGGCAAAAAGGGGGAAGTGGGGGGGGAGAGGGGGTTAAGAATACATCTGCCAGGGTTTTATTGTTACCCCGCAATCTTAACCCTTGACAGCTGTTATGTTAATCAAGTAAATTGGAGCCAACTCAACTTAACTCCTAAAATATATATATATATATATATATGTATATATATACACACATACATTACTGATCCAACAAAATCCCATATATTTATATCTGGTAAATTGCTAATGCCAGACAATACTTGGAGTAAAACTGAGAAGTTACTGCTCTGCTCCCTGGAATACAGCACAAACGCCTCAAGAACAAAATTCAAATTTGTTTAAGAAATATTAAAGTTTTTCTGTGCAATACACTGAGGGATTTTGCACCTGATGGCAGTATGGGAGGGATAAGAACATATAAAATGATACACAGTATTCAATGGAAAGGTCTGGGGAAAGGAAAGAAAAAACGCCACAGCCAAGTCAAAAGTAAAGAAATTACATCTTGTTGCTATATGGCTTCTACCTACTAATTAAAATGAAGGAACTACTCTATCACCTTCTTGTCATGAATTATTCCAGTTTTGTAAAGCCTTTTCTGATTATTCCCACAAGCAGGCCTATGTTCATTCCATACAAAACAGTTCCTCATGAACTGACCTGTATTATCTTATTTTTATAACTAAGTGAAGGAAATACATCTGCTGTGATGGTCACACAAAACTAGCCCACTATTAGACACAATGGCACAGCAATCAAGCAGGATTTATTACTACAATTGACTGTAAGTGGGGATATAATCTTAGTCCTCCTTTCTCCATCAGAGCTAAGAAAACCATTAGGTGACTGGCTATTATTTTTTTCGCTTTGGTTTCTAAACAAATACAAAGCACCACGTTGCTTTTCAGATGAGATATTTGTCCAAGTATATTAAATTCTAAGTGAATGCAGTTACAAGCCAAATTGAACCATGCTATTTATTTGGCCTTGGGGCTGGCCTGCTAGATAATGACCAACATTTTTCATGGTAAATGTGACTAGTCAAGGAGAAAAGTTAAATAAAGATATCTCTGTTAACATGCAAAATTGGAATAATACATTACAAAGCAGACTCAGGTTTCAGGTCCTTCATTACGGAACCTCTCTAAGAGGTCATTTGATTAAAGCTGAACAGAAATACCTTTACATCTTTATTTAAGAAGCTTACCAAGTTTAATACATATAATAATTCTAGAGCCAGATCTAATTAAAGACTTCTAGCACTGAGACACCAAATCTTCAGGTTTCCTGCCCTCTAGGATGAGTCTGCATCCCTGTTAGGTGCACAGGCATCCTATGTACCACAAGAAAGCAGCGACCCTTCAAATGGAGACAAAGCTTCAGAGATGAGACCTTCCTCTTAGCAGAGCTAATTTTCCTCAATACAGGAATAAATATTAAATTTGACCTATTAGATATTTTACCAAGAGCTGCATTAGAACACCTCTGTCTGCTTGGCAATAGCTGCAACAGAGTCCATACCCTCTCTTTTGAAGAGCTGGACAGATTGGCACTTTTCTTTTAAAAGATTGCTGTTAGTATTAAGGGTAGACAGAAAACAGCATTTATGTAACTTGTATAATAAGATAATTTGCTCAGAGACAAGTCTACATGGGAAGATCTTAAGCGAAAAGGATGTTGAATGGCAACTAAGAGGTGCTGTTGAGGTTTATAATTCCAGTCTCCACTTTTCAGATAAACAGTATTTTAGATCTAGCCCTTAAGGATATCAACTAGGTGAGAAAAACATCAGACAATCTTTTTAAAACCCTTTTTTTTTTTGAGCCCAGTCACAGACATTAGTAGCTGAAATACCCTAGCAATAAGTGTCTAAACACTGAACTTAATTTTATTTCTTTGCTAATCAAAATGGTCATTTGAGAAATAGCGATCATCCTGAATGCTCTCCAAAGACTACAGAGAAATTATCCTAAACTTAATGAGTGCTAGATAAGTCTACAGAGCATCTTCATTTTAATTTATGAAATTGGCATTTCATTTGTTGACCATTTGTACATGTTTTAAAAAAAAAAATCATTGTAGCTATCCAGAGTTAATTGATGTATTCATTAAAACTCTATGCCCATAGGTAAAACTGCATGCCCATAAACTTCCATGAAAGAGCTGTACTTAGAACTCTCCTGCTCATCAAAAACACTACATGTAAAGTTATTTATTGCACTTCTGAAAGACTGAAAATCAGTTGTCAAATGAACCTTGCAATTTCCATAACGTTATTTAGTTTAAATAGTTAGGCACTAATGCCCCTCGTGATTTTGCAATTAATAACTACTAAAGAATTTTCTACAAAAAAAGAGTCATCTTTTCCACTTTACTCAACCTGCTATTCTTTGCAGTCTCAAGGGGAAAAACATAAACAAGATTTACATTCAAAGGAAGAAAGCTATATGTTTTTTATTCACAAATAATTAATATAAACATTTCTATCCATTTTTCTGCGAAATTTACTGGGGTGATCAGGCTACAGTTGAAGTACCTGTAAATCAGTGTGTGATACAAAGCTACATATTTATCATTTGGAAAATATAGGATTGTTTTATATATAGGCATAATGCCTTAGCTCTCATCATACTCTTACTTCTGAAACTGTTTTGTTTTTAATAAAGCAAGTGAAATCAAGGCCACACTGAAAAAATAAAAAATAATTGCCCAATATTGACATCCCAGGTGCCTGAATTTCACCTAACATCTTAATATCTATTAATATATTTTGTGATCAGAGAAGTCTTAACCTCCTTAAAAACCCCTCTGAAATAGGAAGGCATCACTATCTGCATGCTAACAAGCAAAAACAGATGTGCAAACACTGACATGAAATATTTCTAACATTCCTTTGCTCCTTTGACACTCAAATGCCCCAGGGCCATTGGTATAACCTAGTCATCCCCTGAGGTCTTCTCCAAATTTACAGATCTCCTCAAAACGACTGAGATTCTCTCAAGCATCTTTTCACATACTGTTGTCCCATCCACTCCCACAAGAAGGATTGTGAAGTGACCCTTGGAAATCAAGCCCCAAAGCGATGTATACAGTGCCTTCTTTCACCTGTAGAATCAATAAGAGGAAAATCATGCTGATGTCTTGTCCTCCAGCACCTAATATACTATATAGCATCACTTCTGATCAGTACTTGCTGTCTACAATGAATATGTTCATCTACTTGGAAAGCAATGTGTCATACCATGTGTTTCTAGATGGTGAAAGAAACTCTAGACTTTTCAAATTCAGCAAGATTTTAAGATTGAATGAAAAGATGACAAATAGGTTTTCAAACCAGCAGCTGTGGATGGCTTAGGGACAATGTACGTTTAACATACATTCAAGGATGACTAGCTAGCTAGACAAAATACCTGGAGTTATTCCATGATAAAACAAAGGTATTAGCAAATATTATTGTGGTGATGATTTAAAGAGATGTAAATACGGGTTATATACTTTACACAAATAGTTAAGTCTATTCTAAATCTCTGAGTGTTCACTGCAGCCATACCAGCACTTCTTTCTAGTTAGAAGTGCGCTTGCTCTCTCACAAGGGTGAAGTCTAACTCAAAAGTAGGAATTTCCTACTGACAAGTGGGAGTATGTTGCTTTTGACAAGGAAAAAAGGTGGAATATGATTTATGAAGATCTAATACCACTTGAAACAACTCACATCTATCTCACTTAAAGGAGAGCCCAAAGGAAATTTAGTAAAGAACAATCCTTAAGTCAATCTGACATTTGCCATCCTGTGTATGAAAAAGCATTCCTTGTAAATATTAGACTTTATAGCTATATGAGAACCCATAATCAAAATTAATATGAAGAAAATGCTTAAAAAAAAAAAAAAAAAAAAAAAAAGGAACCACACCACAATGAAAAAATTTATAATATTATTTCATCAAAACAGACAACATCTATCACTGACTCTAGAAATATAGAAATATATAGGGGACAGAAAATAGGTATTATCTCTAAATCCCAAAACATTAAACAGGGTGCAAACACTATTCATAGCGTCAAGACTTGCTTCAATATTAATTACACTGCTACTAATGAAAAAAATCACAGAACTTTGTTTCCTTCTAAGTCCATGAGGTCTAAGACTATTGTGTTCACGACAGGTTTTAGTAAAGACAAACCTAAGCCACAGAAATAGATAGTGAACACAAACTATTCCCAAGTCTTCACTTTTTGGTACTTTAATTCAATAGATTTTAGAGAAGAGGGCCAAATATTACACAGGAGTTCAGGTATTTAGATTCTGAGTTCCTAACAAGTCCTTATCATTATGAATGTTGAAAGCTTTTCAGAGACAACCAAGGGCAACTCTGTCGTATCTTTTGCAAAGGAAAAGATCTTCTCTTTGAATCTGTGCCACTTAATTTGATTGATTGTTAACTTTTGTTCAAATTCTAGTTTAGATGAGCATAATTCTCAGATGACATTCTCAGAAATGCAAGGTTAGACATATCCGATAAATTAATTCCCTTTGGTTGTTACAAACTCACTTTTCTTGCAAGCCTCAGCTCTATTAATTACCAGTGTTTTGCTTTATGATCTGACATTTAAAGGTAGAACTCTGTTACCTTTATTCATATGAATTGTGAGCCCCATGAACTGCTGTAGAGCTCACTGATCATGTAGGGTACATATGGCAATGGAAGAAAGGAGGAAAAACACAACAGACATTCCAAATGTGACCCTCTGATAGAAAAAGCACCAAGTACCAGAAAATCCATATAAACTATTGATTAACAATAAAATTAAGAAAGATGTTGATGAAAGACTGAAACATGACACTGCAATTAGCAGCTAGTGTGTTCCTGGAATACAGTGTGTTGCATGAACACTATTGTGTCCAACCAACTTTTATGTCAGAAAACATCCTATTATTTATAGAAAAGTGGAGGAGAGAAGATAAGCAGAGAGAAGACACTTTATAAGTAAACCAAGCAAAGTCATTAGTGAGCTAAGAGAGGCCAATTTCTGTTTGGCTGAGGAGTGAGAATGCAGTATTAGAAGGTCTGGAGAGACCTGCAAACTGGTCCAAATAATAAGTCTGTCTACAGATCCCACAAGGAGAAGTCCAGTTTTGTTCCTTGGATGCTTATTTTCTGTGATTCCTTGTTTGCTAACACGTGGGCTTCTCTAGGGATTGAGGGAATATGAGCATTTCTTTCAAATAGATTAAATACTTGATGCAGGGGATGTAAAAACATACTGTGCTGTAACCCTCCTGATTTCTGATGAATATTAGTGTGTTTCAAACTTGTGATTAATTTGGTTACATGCAAGATTCTGGAAACACAAAGTTTTTATTCACAGGGTTTACATTCTTATGGGGTGAAAACATATTATAAATGAGGTATTTTTAGACACCTATTAAACAGTAATTTTCATAATCTAAAGAGGAAAACATGATGTGCTTTTTTAAGATGACAAGATTTTCTGAAAAATCAAGTGTGTTTGCCCTCTTATTACACTAAAGCTTTATCAGCTCCTTTGGGAACAGCACTTAACACCAGCATCTGTTCTGTTGTGCCAGATAACCTGCCCCTGCCACCCATCCGATGCCTTTTCTAAGGGCCAGCAAAGTGTGATAACACGAGTACTTCTGTAATTATTTCAAGGCTGCTGCCTTACACAAAACATAAGATTTATACAGGTAAGATTAACCAAAGGTTCTTACATCACTACAAAAAGTGTCAAGCTCTATAACTCTCCATGTTAAACAGTAAAGGAGCCAAATACTAGCCAAATATTAATTCCTCCTCCTACCAAGATAATGAGCTTGATTCTATTCTTAGTACCAATTTTATGGAAGTTATTTTCAGTACAATCTTTTCAAATATTTGTTACTCTGAGAGGAAAGGGAATCAAGTACAAAGGTTTCAGAAGTGGTAGCCCTGTAAAGTAAACTGATTTCCTTATATATTTTTCTGTCAAAATTGAAATGATAATGATAATGTATTATCAAAATCAAGGCAAAATCTGTCCACATGATATTTCTTATGCAAGTATGATTGCATACAAAGAACTACTCTCCTGTTACAACACAGAAGATTGCGATTATAATGTCGATATTTTCAAATAATCATAAAAAATCACTACTGTGAATAACAGAGAGGTTCAATAAGCACTCCTTTCCTCTTCCGCCTCCATCACCTCAGACACACTGCCTACGGAAGGACAGAACAGCAAATATCCATCTAATCAAATGGAAATAAACCAAAGTCACAGGACACAAATTTCATCCCCTTTCTTATGAACAACTTTCTACATGTATCGGTTTAGACCGCAGACTCGCTATGGGGAAGAAACCTGCAATACCCCTGTCACACACTGAAGAGTTATCAGGCTTTCAAACTAGCTACACTTAGCTAAAATAGCCGCAGCAGCATGAAGATCCTCTTAGTCCGATTTAATCCCCTCAGTAGACTACCTTGGGGAGTTCTAACCTGCTGCCTTCACACTGCTTGGAGAAAACCAAGCCCCATGGCAGCAACATGCAACTATTTCATAGCAAGTGGCAACTATTGTGAGTCCTCAGGATGTGTGCGGTGTGAAGGGCGCCTGTGCTCCCGGTGAAAGATGGGCGCCCAGTGGCCGTGCTCTGGGTGAGGGATGGGCGCCCGAGTGGCTGTGCTCTGGGTGAGGGATGGGCGCCCAGTGGCCGTGCTCAGAGTGAGGGATGGGCGCCCAGGTGGCTGTGCGCCGGGTGAGGGATGGGCGCCCAGGTGGCTGCGCTCTGGGTGAGGGATGGGCGCCCGGGTGGCTGCGCTCTGGGTGAGGGATGGGCACCCGGGTGGCTGTGCTCTGGGTGAGGGATGGGCGCCCGGGTCGCTGTGCTCTGGGTGAGGGATGGGCGCCCGGGTGGCTGTGCACTGGGTGAGGGATGGGCGCCCGGGTGGCTGTGCGCTGGGTGAGGGATGGGCGCCCGGGTGGCTGTGCTCTGGGTGAGGGATGGGCGCCCGGGTGGCTGTGCGCTGGGTGAGGGATGGGCGCCCGGGTGGCTGCGCTCTGGGTGAGGGATGGGTGCCCGGGTGGCTGTGCGCTGGGTGAGGGATGGGCGCCCGGGTCGCTGTGCTCTAGGTGAGGGATGGGCGCTCGGGTGGCTGTGCTCTGGGTGAGGGATGGGTGCCTGGGTGGCTGTGCTCTGGGTGAGGGATGGGCGCCCGGGTGGCTGTGCTCTGGGTGAGGGATGGGCGCCCGGGTGGTTGTGCTCTGGGTGAGGGATGGGTGCCCGGGTGGCTGCGCTCCGGGTGAGGGATGGGCGCCCGGGTGGCTGTGCTCTGGGTGAGGGATGGGTGCCCGGGTGGCTGTGCTCTGGGTGAGGGATGGGCACCCGGGTGGCTGTGCTCTGGGTGAGGGATGGGCGCCCGGGTGGCTGTGCGCTGGGTGAGGGATGGGCGCCCGGGTGGCTGTGCTCCGGGTGAGGGATGGGCGCCCGGGTGGCTGTGCGCTGGGTGAGGGATGGGCGCCCGGGTGGCTGTGCTCTGGGTGAGGGATGGGCGCCCAGGTGGTTGTGCTCTGGGTGAGGGATGGGCGCCCGGGTGGCTGTGCGCCGGGTGAGGGATGGGTGCCCGGGTGGCTGTGCGCCGGGTGAGGGATGGGTGCCCGGGTGGCTGTGCTCTGGGTGAGGGATGGGCGCCTGGGTGGCTGTGCGCTGGGTGAGGGATGGGCGCCCGGGTGGCTGTGCTCTGGGTGAGGGATGGGTGCCCGGGTGGCTGTGCTCTGGGTGAGGGATGGGCGCCCGGGTGGCTGTGCGCTGGGTGAGGGATGGGCGCCCGGATGGCTGTGCTCTGGGTGAGGGATGGGCGCCCGGGTGGCTGTGCTCTGGGTGAGGGATGGGTGCCCGGGTGGCTGTGCTCTGGGTGAGGGATGGGTGCCCGCTGGCTGCACCCTGCACATCATCTCCTGCTGCCAGTGGTGCAGCGGGACTTCCCCTGTAACATTGGATGAACTTTTCAAAGTTTCCCATATTTGGCAGTGAGAATAGCTTATTGCCACCATTAAATTTTCTTAAAACTTGTCCCTGTTGACGGTGCTTTAGCAAAAGCTGGGAGCAGCTGCCACATCAGGACAGAAGGACACACTGTGCTGGCTGCTGGGAAGGGGCTGGGTGGAGAAATGTTAAATTGTGCTTTAACAGACAACTTACATTAGCATTTTTAATAACTTATAAATAATTCTTTCTCCTTTAAGAAAAAAAATAAAGCCTTTCCTTAAATTATTTCAAAATTTACTTCCCAGAGACAGATAGGCTTTATGCCCTATTTAAATTTCTTTAATATTTGCTTTTGCTGGGTAGTAACATGACATAAATACTGCCTTCAATCCTATGGTGTGTTTAGGCATTCTTACTTCCCAGAATTATTTCGTGCTTATTTGGCCTAAACCCGCCCTTTTCCTGTCAGCTTCTGTCTCCTTTTCCCCCCTGCCCCTCGTGCGCGTGCACGCAGACCCGTCCCGCAGCTCCGCCCTCCGCCGCCCCTCGCCCCGGCCCTTCCCGCCAGACCCGCCCGCAGCGCCCGCACCCCGGCCGGGGTTCCGGCTTCTCCCGCCCGCCCCCCGGGGACGCCGTTTCTGCCCCATTTTTGAGAGCACCGCGCCAGCGGCCGTTGCCCCCGCGCCGTCTCCGGGCGGGTTTTGTCCCCCTCATTTCAGGCTCGGGCGCTCTCAGAGCCGCCCTCCCACAGGAGCCATCCTGGAGGGTCGTTTCCGAGGACAGGGGCTTTCAGTCACTGGGAGGTGGCGGTGTTTATAAAAATCGTAATGGAAGATGCTTTGGAAAGGGAACGTGAAGAAGGAAGGGAGAAAGAGAAAAAGAAAAAAAACAAACCCACAAACTATGAGGAAAACGGCAGGCAGCTGTTGTCTGGAGCTGCCCCTGGGCAGGGAGCCGCCATCGTGGCCTGTTCGTACATTTGTTCCTCAGCTGTTCGCTGTTAGACTCTACGATTTACATCCTATTTAGAGATGTTTAGGAGTTTTGGAAGAGGAATTCAAAACAAAACAAAACAATCGAGATGGTGTCAAAAAAGTTATTTGGGGAAATGAAGACTCCCCATAGTTCCGAGGTGGTGGCGGAGGGGGCTGGATTCTCCGGGCCTGCTGGCCCTTGCAAAGCCACTTCTTGCAGCTGCATGTATTAGTAACTCCCTAAGGAAATATCCCACCAGCTTCAGTGAAAAAGTATTGCAGGAGGCAGTATTGACTCTACATTAAAATGTAATCTTTTCATAAAGCAAAGAGAGCACAGAATTTTAAGTGAATTGAGGAGATGGGATAATTTCTGCTCTGAGTTAAGACACATCTACGCAATTTTTCTTTCTAATGGTGGAAATGTATGTGTACATACCTCATTTTTACTGCACAACAAACTGCCTTTAACTCATGTAGATAGAGCTTTTCCACCTGACATGGTGAAATGCAAATTCATATACATATATAGTGACAATTAGTACTTTCAACAAATTATATCACATCAGTGGTACTTCTGACACCAGATTGTAGACAGTCTGCTCCACCAGTGAAGCCTCACAGTGGTCCTGAGCCTGCAGGGCACACAATGCTTTCTCCTTCCATTCAGATCAATGGAAGCTGAGGAAGCTCACTGTCTCCAAGAGGCCACTTAATTCTTCACAGAACTGTGTCTAAATCCATCCATTGCTGGTACTGAGGAATTATTGTCTACAATACAACGTGAAAGAAAGAGCCTTATTGATGAGCTGTGGTTATAGATGTGTTACTAACCCTCTCAAAGTGAGTCGGTCTCTAAGCCTCTGAGGATGAGAGAGGAAGTCAGAACAAAGAACATGAAAATAATTGTGACCATTACTATTTAATATTTTACTTTTTTCTCCCCTCTTTACCCTTCTTTTCTGGTAAAACAGCTGGGATGAAAATGACTTTCTTTAGGGAGACAGCATTTTGTTATATTGCATCTGTTTTTTAAACCCACGAACCCTGGAAGCCACAGCAGCAGATAAATCTCTTTGTCAAGAAGACATACTCAAGGTTCCAGGGACAAAACTGATCTTTGCCTCATGGGTTAATGCCCTTAATAATTGCCATTTTGATAAGTCTAAATGTAAAAAGCCAGCTTAAACAAAAGAATCAACCCTTCAAAAATGACCATCCATGATAAATTTTCAAGAGCAATGAAAATTGTCACTCTGCCAGCTTGATAAATTGTAGCCCCAACTGGCAGAGCCATTTGCCCTGCAGTAAGCACAAAATGAGAGATCTTTGCTGAATACAAACTGTATGCTTGCACCTTTCACAGCTGGTTTAGCTTGTAAACGCAGGAAAGAAAAAAAAAAAAAAAGACTAATAAAAACTGAAGGTTATGCACAAAAAAATGGTTTCACATCTAACTTCTCTCAGTTTAAAGACATTTCTTTCATATTAAAAAGTAGTCGTGAAAGAAACCCTTCAGCTGTCTGTAGGATCATTCCATAAAAATACATGTACAACTGCACTGTAGTGGCTTGTTCACTGAAATGATTCAACAGTGCAAGTGCAACCGTTTCAGGGAGAGAAAAAATCATATTATTAGTATCACCTCAATATTTTCTAGGACACACACACCCCTCATATGTGAAAAAGACATAAATCCATGTACTGAACTGCATATCATGATATAAATAGTTCAGCACCTACTCTAATTCCATTGCGTAACTGCTGATCTATCTCCCTGGTGACTCATTCTAATCTTCCAAGTCACAGAGCATCATTAACATACTCTTAAAAAAGAAATTGCTTTGTCAGAGATGTGTTTAATTCTTGTCAATAGATGGAATTCCTTCTAAAAAAAAAATAAAAGAAATCACACTTGCCTGAAGCCAATTTTGCATAATATATACATTATGCAGACACTGTGAAGTTGATATCTAGTGGCTCTGTGTTGCTACAAATGGATGTTTTATGCCTTCAAAAGGAGATTTCCACCTGCTTGACACAAGCAGTCACTCCTAGTCCTAGCAAAACTTGATATTAAATGTGTACGAATGTAAAGATGTGATACACACAGGCTATTTTAGGGTGTATTTAATGATTCTTAGCTCTCCTGAGCCATAGAGGACTCACCGATACCTGACTAGCATTCAGTTTGATGAGCAAGAATTGTACAGTCCTTCCGACTTCCTTGAAATAATTTGCCTATAACGGATATTGCGATGGGCAAGAGAGGTTTATTTTAAAGTCTTACTTGGTCTGTTCTGTGCAGAAGATCAGAAGATGATTTTTTTTCTCTCTTTAAAAAGCTACCTCTAACCATGTTTATGTTGTAGTAAAATACACCTTCAAAGAACAGGGGCCTTCTGGTGTGTTTTGACACATTCACTTCAAAGAACGCTCTTGAAGTTCCCCCTGAGGGCTCTGGATGTGTGGTTAGCTCCATCGTACTGCTATGGGCAAATATGCTTTAAAGCAAAGGGTACAACTGTGCACATTTTAAACTGCAAATTCCAGATGTACCAACAACTAGTATTCTTTAATTTCCTAATTTCTCACTACTACATCTTTCATTATGTTCTTTTAATATAGTTCACACTGTACTCTTCCCTACCTTATTAAAAAAGAAAACAAAACAAAACCCAAACCAAACAATCACACACAAAAAGAAACCACAACAAATGAAAACAACACCAACACCACAACACCAAAGAACAACAAAAAAACCCTGTAGAAAACAGAAAATCTCCCCATTAAACAAAAGCAGATATTAAATATGGGGGAAAAACTCTCAGAACAAACAGTTAATATCTTTGAAAATAATAAGCAGGTAAAAATCAGAGTCATCTAACTTGGCAAGTTATGTAGCTCAGAAAGTGTTAACCAGTGTGTTCCACTGTTTGCTACGCCTGTTAAAGTAGACCTACAGACACATAGGTTCTCTCGCTATAGTAATTAATATGGGATAAATTTTGTCAATAATAACTTATTGTCTTAGTTTTCTTAGGTCATGAAGTATCTTTTTGCCTCTGATAGATGCTGGAGAACTTAATTGACATGTATGAGACAGCAGAGAAAATCCACATCAATCTGTCAACAGAACTGCGGGGCTCCTGGATCTCCTTGCAATCCTGTAGTTGGATAACTAGATGATAATGCTTAATATAACTCAGTATTTAGGAGTTTGTGGTATACGTTGCATGCAAATGTACATACACAGTACAAAAGGAAAGACAGAAAAGGAAACAATACCAGAAGGTGGGGGAAAAAAATTAGTTGAACACTAATGACGACCTATAATTTCATCACAACTCTTAAAAAAATTTTACCCTACAAATACATGAACTTTGCCTGAAAGGAAAAGAGGAGTAGTTTTAAAGAACAAAAATGTCTGCATTGATTTCTGGAGTACTTCATCCTTTGACAGTATTTCAAACAGTAGAAGAATGGCATTTCAGTCTTTATACTAAGGCTTGTAAAAAAACAGGTAGCACTGAGGGATGTAGCAGCAAAGTGCACAAAGTGCCAAAAAACCACAGATAACACCAAAAAACAATTCAGCAATTTAATAGCAAGGACTGGGTGACGATATCAAGCATAATCAAATACATTTCCTTCTGCAAAAGGCATATTTATGTAAAGTGCTAAACTTACCACGGGCAAAGTCGCCCAGGAGACTCTGCTGTCTCACGGGTAACCCCATAACAAATGTCTACATGCATATTGACCCTCAGCATCAGCTATCTTTCCTGGAACTTCTCTTTGACAACACATTTATGAGGTTAATTTGAGGTTAATTAGTTAGCCACTAGATTTTTATTTATTTCTTTTTTTTTTGGGGGGGGGAGGTGCGGTGAGGGAGAAGGAGGGGATAGGTAGTATTTTTTTTTTTAATATTAAGGCTATCGTATGCTGCACAAGTGTCCAGTCCAGCCCACAGCAGAATCCAAGTGTAAAAGCCACTTTATTTATCACATGATCAGCCATCTCCTGAAAAAAACATGGCAATTTCACAACTTGGGCTGACTGTTGTCATGCATGTTAACTAAGCAAGTTAAATTCAAGAAACTGGTAACCTTCAGTTGGGCAAGGAGGGTGTTCACCTGCTGCCCAGAGTGTGGACTTGTCTCCATTCACTCCTTTCCTTTAAACTCCTGCCTTCAGTCTGTCAGTGCGAGGATACAGGGTCCCCTTGGTCTTGGCTTTTTCCTGGTGGCTGTTTCTGCCTCAGGGAGGGCTGCGCATGGTCCCACCAGCCTCTTTCTCAGAATCCCTGATGCTCCCTAACTTTCTCTTCCTCTCACAGATCTGCCACCAGGCTAAGCAGGTCACTCACCTGGTCACCCCTCACACAGCTCTCTCACCCCTGTCCCCGGGGACCAGGGACAGGCTCAGGCACAGCCGGCAGCAGGTGTTTGTGGGAGCTGTATCTCGGTTGCAGGGGACATGGCTTTCTGCTGGGTAGACACCACAACTGACCTCCTGAGTGGATGATCACCATCGGTTGGACTCGCCTTGTGAGCTGATGGGGTGTTGATGCCTTTCTGCGCACCTGTTTGGGCTGTCTCTGTTTTAACTGTACAATCAGTATGCGCATCCAAAGGGAAACAGGTTTGCTGAGGCAGGCCACACAATTAAATTAAGCTCACAGATTTGCATATTCCTCAGTATTCCAGTCTGTTATCTTAACTGACAGAACAAACCACCTCATAAGAGAAAGCACCATAGTTCATGAGGACATGACTAGTTATACCCTAACAGAGAATGTATAATAATAATGAATGCTTTTGATCCACTTCGACTGAAGTTCAATTAAAGATTAAGCTCAAGAATGAGATATCATGGGGGAAAAAGTACCGTCTGCAAAATAACATGTATTTTAGCATACGTACAAAACACACCATATAAAAAATAAGACAAAGATGGCACTGCACATAGTGGTCAAGGTGGAAATATCATAGAGCTGTTAGCAGCTGGGCGTTTGCATCATGGAGGAAGCACAGTTAGGAAGAATGTCAGGAGAGTGCAACAATATCCTCTAAGTAACAGCTTGACCTCAGATCTTCAGAAGTACAACAGAACTGTCATAGCTATCCAGAGGGACAGCTAATCACAGAATATCAGGGGTTGGAAAGGACCTCAAAAGCTCATCCAGTCTAATCCCCCCGCCAGAGCAGGAACACCCAGATGCAGTTACACAGGAAGGTGTCCAGGTGGGTTTGAATGTCTGCAGAGAAGGAGATTCCACAACCTCCTTGGGAAGCCTGAGCCAGGCTCTGGCACCCTCACTGGGAAGAAGTTTCTTCTCATATTCAAGTAGAACCCATTGTGTTCCAGTTTGAACCCATTGCCTCTTCTCTTATTGGTTGTAGTGGACTAGTTTACTGGGGTAGCTGTGGACAATTTCAGTTATTCGTCTAGGCAAAAATGGTCACACATGACCATGGTTAGAGGATTGCTTAAAACATGGATTAGGACTGGAAGTACCTGTCCCAGAATATGTAGATAACCTCTTTTAGTTTGTAAAATTAGTGGAGATGGGACAGACTACTCTCCTAGAGCACTCTTACCTGGAATAAAGACCAGAACAGAAGAGGACATATTTGTGCTAAAGGACAATCTTGGCACAAAAACAAATAGGTATCAAAAAAATTTATCTAAGAAAAGAAGAGGCACTTTCCAAGTCGCACATTCAAGAGTTTTTAGAAGCCCTCCAAAGGAGAGGTGAGCAAGAGAAAGACACCTAGCTAATTTTAGAAGGAAAGATATATGATGCTGCTGTTTGAAATAATAGGAGACTGTGACTTGACCCAGAAAATCCTTTCACTTCATACATTTATAGTTCTGCAAATAAAAGCAAAAAGAACATGCAGTCAACAGAGAAGAATGGAGAAAGTGTCGAGATTCTTGACTGAATTGAAAGCCCATATTGTAGATGCTGTTAGGAAGACCAAAAAAAAAAAAAAAGAATTTTTTTTTTTTTTAAATATTTCTCTTTGCTGTTCCACCAGGGTAAAGATAAGGAGCTTTTTTTCCATTCTGTGAAATCGATTTTGTTCTATCTGGCCTACAGCTTTTCTTTCCCCACCCCCTCAACATTATAACAGGAATTTGAAATCTGAAAAATTCAAATAACTGTAAGGTTACCACAAAGAAAATGTGTGCATAAGTGGTCATTTTCCTGAGCAGAGAAAATCGAGAGCAAACTCAAGCAATGATCTGCCTTGGTGGTGCTTATTTTTTTAACTAATTGGAATATTTGTTGGCTCAGTACCAGCCATGACTGGAGCGCTGGATGTTTAGCTGCAGGAACAGACCGGGTGATGAAGATATCCAAATGACATGCTCCAGATTCTGTGTGTGCAAGTAACTCCATGGGCAATGTGACTTCCTGAGCCCGATACATTGGGAAAATCTTCTGAAGGTTTAACATAACAAAGCGGTTAGCTGGTTTGCCCCAAAGCAGATGACATAACCCAACCAATAGACTATTTTTGACATCTCTATCTACCAGAAATCAAGTGACCATCTATTTCAACTGCAAAGAACACAAAGGTAACAAAAACAGTTTTTCCATTTATGCCCTGATTACATACCCTGCATAAAGTACACAAGTATTTTGCTATAATAGACTAATCCAGGCCAAGTTGTTCTATTTACCAAAAAGAGTTTTTCTTCTAACATTGCCCGAGCTTATCTTTCTTGTATTACTTGATCCAGCAGATGATTTCCTTTAAATCAGAGCTTTCTCAAATGAAGAATAAAACTTTCAAAGGACAATACAACTGTTATACAAGGAATGTAAGCAATATTTCTGCATAATGTCTCTGCAGAAGTAAGGGAAAATATTATTTTTATAGTATCAGATAAAAACTATATGGCAGAATCTAAGAAAGTTAAATACCAGAAAAACAAACATACAACAAAACCACTATTTCAACTTTCACACCATTCTGCTGTGATGGTTGGTATTTTCCTTCATGTTTTCTTTGTATAACTTAAGGTGGAATGTTCTATAGAGCAGCATGTATGTACTGAAAGAAAATAATTACAAGAAGTCACAACACCAAAGAATCCATTATTATCATTTAACTGGTATTAATGTCCTCCCTTCTTTCCTTATTTACCATTTCTTTGAATTCTCCGTAATATGTAAACAGAAGCAGATAAGGTTTTCTGTTTTTATTCCAGGCTGCAAATACTAAAATGTCAAATCACAAAGGGCTGAAAATACACACTTGTGAGGCCTCATTAATCACGTACCTCTACTGATACCCATGTTTTCTCATCAGTTCAACAGTTACTATAATTAGTTTGTATAATTCTTATGTCTTAGACAAAATGCTTTACAGTATGAAATTAAACATCTTGTATGGTTCTACATATACTATACCTATGCTATTAATTTAAACAGTAAAATTAGTGTCATAAAACCAGCAGACTTCTATAAGACCAAAATTATAAGCTTGTTTATGTTGCTACTGTTGAGTTATTTATTTAATCAAGTCTGAGTTCTTCCATTTTTTTGTTTAATGCTACTGCCAGTCTGGCATTCTTGCTTTTATCAGGGCTGTCTACCTTTAATCTTTATAAAATATTGTTGCAACATTTCTTCCTTATTTCTGGCCTTCAGAAACTGCTACCTTACTAAAAACTGATACTTTCTAAGCCAAATATTTCATATCAAGGAGAAAACTAATTTAGGCTTTTGGTAGAGCACTCACTCTGGTCCCGACGTTCTTTCCCATTTGGATTGTCTCCAACGAAGAATAAACTACAGAACATGATGTTCTTGCAGCGAATAACTCTGTGTAACAGGAAAAGTACTTCCAAGAGCCACATTAAAGATTATTTTTTTCAGAGCTCTGAAGCAGATTGAATCATTAAAGTTTATTTTGTGTTAGTTTTGACTCCTTTGTGAAATATTTTTGTGGACATTTAAACCTTCTGTAAATGACAATGTCCTGTATCTACTAGAAGTGCCTCTATGTCAATAACTTAGACCTTACAAAGAACTGAAAATTGCAGCACTGAAGAAGTCAGGAAGCTTTGTATTTGAATTTTTTTAAAAAAGGTTGGTTTTGTTAGCAAATATTTCAGCAATGGGAGTGGAAAGTAAAACTATGAAGATTGTTATCTTCAGCGGGCAACAGAGAAGCATTAAAATAATACATTACTGCAGATAATAATCCTTCATTAATGACCACAGCTCACTCAGATGATCAGCATATAGTATTTAGGGATTTAAAAACAGTCTAGATTTGAATTAAGGTTGAGAAAAGCGACACATACTGACACAATTGCTCTATCAAATTGCTCTTCTCACTGTGCAGACAATCCATTCAGACTATATCCGATCACAAGGTTCAGTCAAAGAAGATATATGGTATTATAAAACTGCAACAGGAAGAGTTAGTTATAAAAATACTAATTTCAAAAGTAAAACTGCAAAACTGGACTATGATGGTTGAGATGATAAAATAACATTGTGGAGATTATTCAGAAATACCCTTTTATGAAGTACTTTATGCATGCTAAGTAATTTCAAAAACAGTAGCTAACGAGAAAGCAGAGTGCTGGTGTGTTATATTTTATAAACCACTACGCAAGTTCTTCAATTCATGGTTCAGCAGAACCTGACACAGCTTCTGATTTCTGTATTTTCAGGTCTTTCTCCATACCTTGGAATTGGAATACATTCATCTTACATAATGGTCCATATTTGCTAACACTTCAAAAAGTTATTTTCAATTATCTTATAAAGTAAATCTAGCAGTTGTCTTAATTTCTTGATGAATATATCCAATTTCCTTTGGAAAAACAGCAACTAAATTTGTTAATCCTTTACTAGTAACTAACTGAACAATTCGTCCTATTAAATTGATAGACCTCCAATAGAAAAAGTCTTTAAATATGAATTGGACTAAGTAAAGAATTTACCTTCATCAGGTCAAGTGAGTAACAGATTTAGAGACCGTAATTGTTGCCTCACAAGATTAAAGCTGAGGTACTTAGCTGACATTCTGAAAACTGGATTGGGTCATGATGGTTCACATGATCAAAACTTTTCTGTTAAGTGATTACAGCTGGTTCTGGTTATGTTTTCTGCGACATTTTTACTCCTGGCTGTGCACTTTCAGGTGATCCTGTAAGCTGAAAATAGTAAGAGGGTTTTGAGTTTGGGTGTTCTTTTTTGTCCTAGAATCACTACTTAAATTCCTACAGAATAGTTTCATTTTTAGCTTTAGATGAATCGCAGAGTGTCAGCCTAAGTATGAATATGAAGAACAGAATGGAAGACAGCCTAAGCCAGTTCCATAGAAGATCTACAAGACCGATTAGCAGAAAACAGAGTTTAGAAGTCAAGCCCAAAGATGACACACAGCACAATATAAAAATAGGTGTATGGGGATGTGTATCATAATGAAAAAAGGAGCCTACTTTACTATCACCATTTTGTAGAGTGGCTTTCTTGTGTCCTCTATAAATTATCCTGATATAGATGCCCCATTTTATCTGACAGTGTGACACATAGGCATTCATTTCTGTTCCTGCTTAGTCTCTGGACATGTTCAGAATCGAGCTGAGAAAGGATTAAAAGTGGTTAAATGAAGCTAGTGCTCTGAACAGAGCCATGGGGAAGAACATGTAGCAAGTGATCCTGGCTGGATCTCTTCTTGGAGGAATTTCACTGATGGCCCCCTTCACAGATATTTGTGGAGTTTTTATTTAATTTTTAAAATGCAATCTTAAAGAATTACAATTAGGAACTTAAGCAACTATTTTCAAGTATTTTTGAAAATCAAAAATTGCTAATCCTCTGAGATTTTTTTTTTAGTTGATGCTTCCATCTGGCTTGAAAACATTTTAGTACTGCTCCCATGGCATTCATCCTGGATAACAAAGCCCCAGCAATTTCATCCTTAGGCAAACAATCCTTCCACTGAAAGCAGTGGGAATTTTCTCTGTTTAAAAACATGCACATCACAACTGGGTCCAAAATTCCTTTTAATCTACTCTTAACCTAAGTGTTAGCAGATCTTCTATTGACCTGAATGCAAAAAGATTGTCTACATCAGAAACGCTGTACTAATTTCCTGTATGGGATTTGCTATGATACCTGTGATCTTTGTTAACTTATAATATGAAAAAGCAGTAGGGACACAACAAATCGACTCTTCCCCACCCACCCTGCTCCCTCCAAAACCTCACCATACCAGCTCGTGCTTTCTAAAAAGCTTTGTGGGTCTTAGGCAGGATTTAAGTTATGTAGATATTTCACATTTCAATTTCATATCTTAATACGTTCCAAAACAGTTTGCATTTTTCTGAAAGTTCTAAGTGCCACCTACAGTAATGAGAACCATAGATTTAGTAAGGCACTAATGCTCATAATTGGGAGGAAAAATAAAATAAAAAAAATAAAATAAAATAAAATAAAATAAAATAAAATAAAATAAAATAAAATAACCAGAAATTCACCAAAGTCTTGGAAAACAGACTGTGAATAAAAATCCTTCCGCATCAGTTGGAAAGGGTCTTTTGTATGTGTGCATCAACCAACTTGGCTTTAAAATGTGTCATTTAAAAATGTGAACCATCATAATTACAGAAATGTAAAAGCATTTCCTTCCTGACATCTTTTCCCCCATTAAGAGGACTAGCAGGCATACGTTGTTATTGAAAGAACACTTGCAAATACTTAATTGCTTGCAAAGAATTAGCTATTCAGCTATTAAAAAGTGGCCCTGAAGATTCCGTTTGGGGTATAAAAGCACTTAAAGAAGCAAAAGAACTCTACAAAAACAGATGACAACACAAGCAGAAAAATAAGAACCTTGTCATCTGCAAGGCTAAACACTTCTGCTGTAGTCTCTGGACTGAATCCCTGGAGTTTTTTCAAGCAAAGAGTCAGCTTCCATGATCCCTTAATACTTTGCTTTATCCTGCTGCTCCTATTCCTCCTGCCACGTCCTAGGGCCATATCAACAGGAGGACACAGCCTCATAATTTAACAGTTTTAAATATGGTGAAAGAAAAGCAGGATGGTTTTAACCTCAAAAATAGTCCTGAATATCTGCCTATTTCTTTCATTTCATTTTGAAGCTGTTCATATTGTGAAAAGGATGTGTGACAGCCACCTTTATCTAGAGCATCTTTTGTTCACTGAGCCCTGGAAGGTCGATGGCAGGTGAACAAGCTGCGCAATATGTTTCCTTCCCCAGCAGTGAGGTTCCATGGATCTGAGTGAAGCGACAGTGAGAGCAGAGGGGAGAGCTGAGCTCCTGTGCAGGCCTGTCCTGTGAGGGCTTACAGCCATTGCAACTCAAGAGGCATCTTTCCTCAGTCTAATTTAAGACTAATTTGGCCTAGCAAAATGGTATAGATCATTGCATAGATACATACAACAAAGTGTACAGCTTGTTCATAAAGAGTCAGAATAGTTTCCAATGGAAAAATGGCAAGGACATATACTTCGCATAATTTTATGTATGTTCGGAAAAAAAAAAAAAAAATATTACAACTCTGAAATCACAACTTGATGAAGTCTGAATGATGCCTTTTGAACAGCCTCTCTGACCTTTCCCTGCTTGCTCTCATTGCAACACAGAGGGCTGGAACAGCTGAGGAGTTCAATTCAATCCCACACCTATGGTGCAGGGTTTGATCTTGTGCTCTTACACAACTCCCATTCTTCAGCCAGCAGGATTACATGTATCAACTGCTATATATAACTTTTTCATTTCTTTTCAACTCAGTAGTCTATATATTTTCAAAGCCCATAAACAAAGAAGTGGGGCAGAAGACCAAATGCCACTGTCATGATGAATGAGGTTTGCATTTACACCACAGCAGTGACACATGAACTAAAGAACCAATAATTGCTGTAAAATTTACCACCCCTCAAATCCTAGCACCTGGTGTTCAAGGGAGACAAGCTAGAGCAAGGACTGCAGTTTCACAGCGGAGAATGAGAAAGCTTTCTGATCAGGGAAAACAACAGAATTTATTGGAACAAAAATGATGCAAATATACAAAATCAGATAGTATTTCAAGTAAAAAAAATATTTTGGTCTAATTGCCACTGAATTCTTGGTTTGAAAAATGAATATAAGTCTCAGATTTGTATTCCTCCTAGAAAGCAATACTTTCCAGGCAACACAGGCATTTTTGAAATAATATTACATCAGTCTGTTTCAGTAATAAGACAATTAGTTGACCAACATGTGGCTGTGTCTCTCAAATAAGTGTGGGCACTAGTACTGGACACAACTTGTGTAGGATCTAATTTCTTAAAAACAAATAAAAGAGAAACAGGAAGGAAAACTGCAGTGATGTATGGTAGTTAATGAAAGATTATAATCTGCAGCATACTGTGCACATCATGTGTCAACAGGAATTGGTCCCACTTGTTTTGCTAGGATTTGACAGAATCCAGACTTGGGCATGAATACAACATGGGTGAAAGCAGAATCAAACACGTTAGCACCCAGGTCTAATGGGAAGAGGTTAAATTCTTCCCGCATATTAGCACAAGACCTGCTATGACAGCACAGGGTATTTTAGAAGCAGCCTTCAGTACTGCTCCTAGGCAGAAAGAGTCCTGGGTGAGGTCAGGGTATCCCAGAGGAAGCGCTGCCACGTCCAGTCTCTAGGACAATTCCTAGAAACAACACTTGGCATGACAACAGAGACAGACAGCACCTGTCTAGCTGAAACCTGAATGGCAGGCTGTAAACTGGCTGGATGACAGCAAAGTCTGGCAAGCAGAAGGCACTAAAATAAGCCAGTAGCGCAGTAGCTCAAGTAACTGGTGAGGCAGGGGTTGGTATGGCCAGAGGGAGCCATTTGTCCTGGTAATCCCAGTGCTCTGCAGGAGCTGTGAAGAGCACCGAGACTTACATGAGGCTGGAACCTGCTAAGAGGCTTCAGTATTCGCCTGAAGATGCTGCCGTTGGCATTTGACAGATCATTCCCATAGTTAACCAAAGTCATTCAAAGTCAAGCCGTGTTTTATTTCTCTCGTGTAGTTGAAGAACTCACTTCCAGAACAAACGCACAGGAGACCAGGCCTCAGAGCTGCACGGGTTTCTCTCCAACTCTTGCTTCTGAAGAGGAATCTACAGCTTAAGCTGGTCATTACCTTTCTGCAAGTTATTGTACATCCAGTTCCCCAAAACTGCTGTGATTACCACAGCAGCCCACACAGCATGAGTGGTTGTCTTTTGCTACAACAATATCATACAATCCCCGCTCAATGACATAGAAGTTGTCTCCATCATCACCTTGGTCAATCACATGCTCCTGAGATTTCACCTTCCTCTCAAACATAGCATCCATCACCTTGGTCAATCACATGCTCCTGAGATTTCACCTTCCTCTCAAACATGGCATCAAGGACCTGAGACCGCTGCTCCTGATCTAGGATTCTGAAGAGCAGAATATCTTTACACACTTTCTGCAGTCTGCATCGCTGTTCATCAGTTTTTGGATGAACTACCCTTTGTTCTGTATCTTCTTCCTCTTCATCTGGGTTGAAAGCGTCAGCAGAAACTGATACTTTTCTGTTGTATCAGTTAATAGCTGGAGGCTCAAAGTCAGAGTCCTCATCACCAGGGTCAGGCTCCTCTTTGCTCTTGGACTTGGTCTGCATGGGCTCTCCGTCGAAGCTGACCACCCTGTGGCCTTTGCCAGCTGCCTCCTGGTCCTGTTCCATCATTCCTAGCCGCAGTATGCCAGTGGCCGGCCTGCTCTAATTTTCTCAAAGTGAACGCATTGGACCCCACAGGACAGTCAGCTAAGAGCATCGAGGGGGTATCAAGAGGCAGGGGCTGGGCCATGGGGTGGCTCGCCTCCCAGCAGATGGCCAGCTCGATCCCAACATCCAACTAAGAGCTTTTTAACTGCAGTAACTTTAATATAGGCTATTGGAGCTGGAATTTCCACAGCTGCTGGCACCAGACTTGCCCTCCATTCGATCCTCTCTCAAGGAATTAAAATGTGCTCATTCCAAATACAGGGCCTTGAAAGAATCTGTATTGTTATTTCTCTACGTATGGATTTATAGCTGCGGCACAAACTCTTCTGTTGTATCGGTTAATAACTGGAGGCTCGAAGTTGGAGTCCTCGTTGCTGCGGTCAGGCTTTTTCAGCAGCCATATTTCAAGTTCTCCTTGCTCCTGTCTCTGCCGGGAACGCTGACGTACCTCCGCAAAGCCTGCCCAGCTCTGAGCCGCGGGAAGCGCGCCCCGCGGGGACCCGCGCGGCTTCGGCCAGTAGGAGTCCCCTGCCCCGCCAGAGCGTGTGCGCTGCCGCCCGGGACCCGCGGCCGGGGAGCCTGTGCAGCTACACGAGCCCCGCAGAGCAACAGCCCGTCCGAGCCGGCAGCCCCTGTGCGACCGCCAGGGACCCGAGGGGGCACCTGTGAGTGACGGACGCGGTGCCGCCCCGGGACGCACTGCCCCGCCAGGGCAGCCGATTGGATCCTGGATCCACGGTGTAAACTCTCTTTTGCAAACCTGCCCCTGCTTCTTGCCAAGTTTCCTGCTTTCCTACTCTTTTTCTCCCTGTCTTCTTTACCAATGTTCAGTGAAGCTCCCGAGTTAAGCGGCATTTGACCTCGTTTGCTTCTTAATCTCGTTCCGAGCAATGTTAAAGAACCCGTGCGGGCTTCCCGGCCCGCACCTCGACATTTCCCGGCGTCACGGCTCGGCTCGGTATATAAACAGGTATATATAAATACACACACACATATATGGGCTACATAGATTCTTGCAGAAGAGGGTTTGGCACATACGTGATCGTTTCACAACAGCACTTTTGGAAAAATGAGACTCAAAAAGCACTTCCATAATTTTAAGCATGAATGGGTTTACAATGAGACAAATATTGTTATTTTAGAAAGAATCACAGAAGATTCAGTTCATGTTTTTCCATTAAATATTGCATTTCAAGGTAGGTTTGGAAAAAAAAAAAAACAACACAAAGAAAAAAAAAGAAAAAGAACCACGGTCCCTGCAAATTCATCTCTCTGGTACTCAGCAACTCCCACCTTGACAGTTTCAGTCTTACATGCAACTTTGCAGCAGAGACAAGCTTTAAAGCATTCTGCAAGTATTTTGGCTTGCACAGAGAAACTAAAGCAAACTGGTTTTGTACCACAGAAATTCAGAATCTTTGCTTGTTTCTAAATAGTGCAGAGCCTTAGAGTCAAATATGGACTTAAGGATGTGGGTAACTGCCAAGATGACGTTGAGCAAAGGCCTGAATTCATCTTATCAAACACTGTGGATACACAGACCTTTCAAAGATTGTCTGCTTCCGATTCAAAGACTATTGTTTTGTAAGCAAGAAGTTTTCAAATACACATGAAGTTTGAAGTACATAAACGCAAACCATGGCTCTGTAACTTATTTTCTTAAGAGAAGTCTCATTCTGACATGCAAATTATGTGGATAAGTGTCTCCATGTCCTTAAGAGTATTTTCAGAAGAATTATGTCTTTAAAACTGGTAAAAAACCCCAACCCATGGACACTTATACAGTCAAAATATATTATAACTAGTTTACTCCATTTCCATGCGGATATAGATTTCTATAAGTTTTGGATTTAATGCCCTGACATTTTTAATTGTAATTCTGTTCTATGATGACCCACAGCCGGCTCAGCTGTGGGAGTACGTCCTGGTTTCAGTACGAGCCTCTCAGGGACGTAGCAGGGACCTTTGTGTAAAACTTACACTTAGGTGTTGCCTCTCTGAGACGACCACCACCCCCCACCCCGTGCCTATCTGAACCTGCTTGTCGGAGAAACCCCATGTGCTTCAAAGGGACCGCAGCGGAGACAGCGTCTGCCCTTGATTGAGAGGCTGCAGTTATCTTTTCAAGAGATATAATTTGGATATTGAGTGTAATCATCATTCAGAGGCTAAACCGAGCCACCCCCAGCATTACACTGAGGTCCAGCTGGATCAACTAGGGAGTTTAGTCTCTGCCTAACTTATTCTTTCCATGTCCTCATGAAATTAATTTCTTTCTAGGTATAAAACTTTTAAATAAAAAGCATTTCTCATAGCACAAGATCCTTTTACTACCAATCATTTTTAATAACTCTTGCCTTCTTAAAAGAGATTCAGAAGACTTAATTAAAAATTATTTGAGCCTCCACCTTTCCCATCTTGGTGAAGTCACCATCCTTTCATAGCAGTGAGTTTCAAGAGGTCCCTTATTCCAAAAGACAGTGTGAGCCATCAGTGGATATCTCCTGCCTCACCTTAGGGTCTTTCCATTTTTCAGGTTCACATTCTACATATTTTGTCTTGGGATAGAGTCTGCCCTCATGGTCCTAAATACACTCTGATGACAAACCTCTCAAGTTTTAAGAAAGGGTTCCCCATAGAATCACAGAATGTCAGGGGTTGGAAGGAACCTGGAAAGCTCATCCAGTCCAGCCTCCCCGCCGGAGCAGGAACACCCAGATGAGGTTACACAGGAAGGTGTCCAGGCGGGTTTGAATGTCTGCAGAGGAGACGACTCCACAACCTCCTTGGGCAGCCTGTTCCTGTTCCCCTACACTTATACTGGAACCTGGGGTTGTTCCTGACCAGATGCAAGACTCTACACTTGCCCTTGTTATATTCTATTAATTTTTTTCCCTGCCCAACTCTCCAGCCTGTCCAGGTCTCTAGATGGCAGCACAGCCTTGCAGTGTCAGCCACTCCTCCCAGCTTGGTGTCATCAGCAAACTTGCTGATAATACACTCTATTCCCTCATCCAAGTCATTGATGAATATATTGAATAATATAGGCCCCAGTACTGACCCCTGAGGCCTCCAACTGGACTCTGCGCCATTGACCACGACTCTCTGGCTTCTTTCCGTCAGCCAGTTCAGAGTCCACCTCACTACCCAACCATCCAGACCGCACTCCCTCAGTTTAGCTGTAAGGATGCTGTAGGAGACTGTGTCCAGTGCTTTTCTGAAATCTAGATAGGCCGCATCCACTTCTTTGCCATCATCTATCCACCTCGTTATGTCCTCATAAAAGGCTATGAGGTTGGTTAAGCATGACTTCCCCTTGGTGAAGCCATGTTGACTGCCCCTAATGAACTTCTTAACTTTTGTATGCCTTGAGATGGCACCAAAGATAAGTTGTTCAATTACCTTCCCAGGGATGGAGGTGAGGCTGACCAGTCTATAGTTACCCAGGTCCTCCTTCTTGTCCTTTTTGAAGGCTGGAGTGACACTTGCTTTCCTCCAGTCCTCAGGCACCTCTCCCACAACTTAGCAAAGATGATGGAGAGAGGTCCAGCAATGACCTCAGGCAGCTCCCTCAGCACCCGTGGGTGCATCCCATCTGAACCCATGGATTTATGGATGTTCAGATTGCTTAATCTGTCCCTTGACCTGTTGCTGATCTGATTTTCCACTCCCTTTCTTCTGCCCCCCCCCCCCCCCCCCCCATTTTTTTCTTTGCCCATCTCTCAGAAGATCTTATTACCCAGAGACTTTGACAGACCTGCTGCATTACCTCCTGGGCTTTGGTGCTTTCTCTCCCTCATTTGTTTGATATCTAGAACTACCTGACTTCCATATCAGCTGACCCAATTGTTTTTTATTTTTCTACATCCTCTACTGAAATTGCCTTGTCTTTTAACTCTATTTCCTTCACTTGCCTTTGCCACATGCTGAAGGCCATGTGCCCAGGTAGGTCACGCTTCTTGCCTAAAGATCTGCCATTAGGTCCTTTTCCTGGACACACGTAAAGAAATTGTAGTTACCTGTGAAATGTAGGGTTTACTTCAGATTAAAAAGATAGCTTGGTGAGCCCTCTCGCACCTCCTAACTGCAACCAAAGAATAAAGTCACATGTCCAATGAACTCCAAGAACAAGTTGACTCTGTCACTAAATCTAAACTAGGTTACAAATATTTTTTTTCCTCCAGAATTAAGTTAAATCTCAGTGGATAAACCTAAATAAAATACAAGTAGGCTGAAAAGTCCTGATTCATTCCATGGTTTTGGATTTGTTTTTGATCAGAAAAGATTCAGCAACTCTTTATAATCTTGAAGTAATGACTATTCTCAGTGTATATCCACCAGCTAGTATTTACAGTCACATGCAAAGCAGAACCACTTTATTTTACACAGCAGGACAAACAAAGCCTGGTATTACCACCTCCTATTAGCTCTACTCCCAGAGCAGAGTCAGAAATAGATTTGTTTCCAAGCCATCTTCTCTCTGACCCAATAGACTCCTTCAATGAGAAAGACTCTTCAAAAGCTTAGAGAGAAGAACACGTTAATGCAGCGACACATTCGTAGCATCGTTATTTGCCATGGTAATTTCCTTCATGACCGCTTTGAAGCTGGTAAAGAGGGTAATTGCAGAGAATTCTAATAGAAACCTACGAATCAGAAGTGATAGTCAAAGGTTTTGATGGTGTTTATAATTTTATTGATTTACTGGGGAATCATCGTAGGGTAATGATTGCTGAAAAAAAGACCCAAAACCAGTATGGTTGCAAAAACAATAATCAACTTTTCAATCTCACATTCTTTTTCAAACAATTGTCTCAGTAGATTCCCCTTGTCCAGGGTCATCTCATTCTTCCTGGTCAGAACTTTGTGTCGTTCAAGTTCCTTGCACTCTTTCCTTGCCCTCCCACCCCCAGTCAGCAGCACATGCTCACACTTTTTCTGCTTAGCAGCTTATGCCATTGCTGTGTGGAATACCAGCTGCCATCTTTATACTCAAATATTTGACAGATATTCTTTAATTCAGAGTTTATGTGCTTTGGTGGCTTTTTTCAGGCATGGGGAATAAGTAAAACAGCAGCACAGAACATGAGGATTTTAGCAGTCACTGTTCTAGTGTACCATTACTTGATACATCTCTGTATCTTGCCTAAGGCTGTGCAGTTTTAATCTACATGTGCATTTGTGTGCTTGAAGCATAAAGATACCTGGAAACATTAAGCAGCACACTAAGGCAGTGAGACACTGGGTTGTTTGATATGCACTTCAAGTAAGGAGCAGTGAACCATCTGGGGGACAACAATCTACAGGTAGACAGCCCTCTGCTCTTCATCGTTACTTATGAGTCCAGATGCTAAAATTGTTTACTCTAGTTCTACTTTGGCACCAGTAATTTCATTTTGTACAGTGCTTCAGGCTATTAAAGCTTCAGAAGAACATTCTGATACTATGCACCTGGAATTTCTAAATGGGAGTAGCAGGTTGTTTTTTGTGAATATGAGAATTACATTGCTTATAACACACTCTGTGACAAGTACACCACCACTTCACCTTTTGGTCAACAGCAGAAGTAAACCCCACAGTTAAATCCTTAGACATACAGAATTAATAAAGAAGTTTCTGTGGAATTCATTAGAGACAGAAATTCATTCTCCCAGAAGCCAGTAGAAATAGATACTATAGAAATCTTTACAATGTCTAGTTTTAAGAAAGACTTTGTGGGATTACTTAAAAGCAAGCAATACTGGATATTGGGTAGAAGTAAACTTGTGTAGATTAGATGCTTTTCTACATAGCTGAAACTCTGCTAATGACATTTTGATGGAAGGTTTCCTTCTAACAGTAATTAGGATAAGCTTCATTTTATGGATTATGAAAACTTCACATTTAACCCTGAACTTTCAAATACAAAAGCTTTTGTTGTAGGTGGGAGGACAATTTATAAATTTCTCCCTGTAGAAAGATTTTTTTCCCCCACTGTAAAACTATGTAGCTACAACAATATGCACTCATACAGATGATTTCTATTCTACTAGAACTCTAGCTGTATGTTTAGGTAGCTTCACATGATGAACTGCTGACAGATCCAGAATATGCACACAGCCAATGCTTTTTCCTCTACGGCTCACCAGATTTCTGCAGAAAGGAGCCCAGAACAGAGAACTGGAGTGAAGACACAGCACAGACTTCACCCATGGAGCAGCTTGCAATGGGCTGGTTTTTGAAGGACCTGAGCTACTAAGTGCTGCCCTCTCCAAGCAGGTGCCTTGCTCCCAAAAGGAAGCAGTTGGCAAATGTGGTGACCATTGACACCACATGAGACAGTGAAACAGATCCCCTATAGTCACAAGGACCACTTATGACTAACTTTCAAGGGAATGTAAAGCTGGCTTTTGCTGAGATGCTACATGTCATGGAATTCAGACATTAGAAAGGAGAAAAATAATGCAAAGGATTTGGATTGCTTGACCCTCAGTAAATTTATAGCTGTCTTCATGGTGCAGTTTAGTCAGACATTCTATCATGACCACATACACCTTTAATCATACAGAATTTAAAGCTGTCTTAAAACCCCTGATATTCTCATGTATATCTGTTTTGTAGATACTGTCCCTTTTGTGGATATACATGAGGAAAGTGTGTATATTACACAAAAATTCCACATTCCATGAATGAAACATGCATCTGTACACATGCAAGTCTTGTAAGAACTATAAATAGATTGCATTAGTAAAAACTCAGTATTAAATTCTGCATTTGTTCTTATTCTTGTGGGGGAAAAAAAAGAAAAAGGCAGATGGAATTTATTTGCAAGCTTGTATTAAAACAGTCAGTGTCTTGCTCATCTGTGAGGCTCTTTCCCAGAAAAGGGGTAGAGATACTTTCTGCTATGGCTTCTGCAGAGCATAAAACAACCAAGTATATTGTTGTACTCAACTGTGTCCCCAAAATTGCGGCGATTAGAGACGACGCATACCCGGACACAGACAGAAATTCACACAGAGGCAGAGGTCTTGTTCATGAAGAAGCACAGAGCCTGGCCTAGCAGAGAACTGACTTAGGCCTAGGCTAGCTTCTTTATTCACCATTTACCATTTTATAGGATTTACAGATACAAGCATGGACTAAGATGTTTACACAAGGTGTTCTTCCACTGATTGTTATTAAAAACACACTAAACTCATGTGATGTTTGTCTCATTTGTTTTTCCACTCATTCACAGACCAGGCCCAAGGACATTCACACATCCCAGACACTTGGGGGCGGTTATCCAGCCCGAGATATCATTCTCACGAGTCTGGGCTATAACTTTTTACAATTATGAGAAAGATACTTCAAAGTAATCTGTCCAAGGCCTTTTATATATTATTATGGTAGTATTATGTCTTAACCATCCGGATGGTCATGTTAGTACTGATCTTCCTTTATCGTCCAGGTGGCCGGAACCACAGATCTTGTTTTCCCACATTTTACTTTCCAGCAAAAATCCCCAATATTCATATTAGCATTGTAAGTTTTATGGGGGCTGCCACAGTATCTTAATGAAAATAATTTCATTGAAGCAAAACTTGTTAAACATAAGGAAGAACTGTTCTACAGCATTAAACAATTCCTGCTTGTTTGCTTAGCCCCTTTGCCAATTAATACCCATTACTTCATTTATGCCTTGGGAAAACTGAGTATTAGATAATTTATTTCCAAAAAAGGATATTACAGCTCTCCTAGATAGGAGGTCTCATATATATGCTCATTTAAAAAAATTGGGGAGGCCTACTACGAAAATGCCTGTGGGACATATAGCATATTTCAGTAGACTGTATTGTGTAGATATACTGTAGAAGAATTCATTTCTGAGTTCCTGAGAGGTAAACTGTGGATACTATAGTCAGAATCAACACAAATACAGTGTCTGTGTTAAGACTGTGAGCTGTTCACTGAGGTCTGAGTGAAAAATGTGGTTTCTCTGAAGGAGAAAATTACTATTGTTGCAGTTCTTCCCTTTTGCAGAGCAATATGTGAAATTCCAGTTTCTATACTTGCAAGTCGGACAGACAGAAATGTTTTCAGTAAACATCTAAGGAAACATTATTTCAGTGACTTTACCATTACTAAATGAAATACGATATACTCGAAAAGAAATGCAGAAGAAATGCAACTATTGAAATACAGGCACAATTTAGAGCATTAGTAAACTAGATCCGGACAACCAGATTTTGATAACAAAGAGACTCAGTATGAGAGATGGACCTCAGTTTGTTCTGATATCATTAAAATAACTTATTGTCAGCACAAAGTATGTAATTTTGTGTAATCCCAAATACAACGAGATCTTTCATTACAAAGAGATTTTTCTTTAGAAAGCACTCAGTTTTGTCCTGGCCCCAGCTCAGGGGCTCAGCAGTAGCACCACCCCCCCCTCCCCCCTCCGCAAAGAGAAGATAATGAAAAAAAATAAAATCTGAGCTACTTTGTCTTGCCACAGAGTCATAAAATAGAACTATGATGGAAGAATTATTAGTTCTCACCCTGCTCTACTTGCTGCCTGTGTAGAATTGTTCCTTATGGCACATTATGCAGTGTTTCATCCAGCCTCATTTGAAGTGTTCAGCCCGATTTCAGCCATGAAAGTGCAGCTAACAAATAATCTCCTTTGGTTTATTTTTATCACATTCTCAAGTATGCATTAAAATTAGCATAATTGATGGTGTAATTAAAGACGTCATCACAGCTCTGAATACAGGACTTGCTAGTTTACGTGTGCTCCATGCTGGATGGATCTTAGAAAAGGATTTTTTCCTGAAAGCTTTCTGCCAATGTGACATTGGATTATTTTAAAGACACTTTTAATTCCTGAATTACTGTCCAGCAGGTTACAAGATGTTTTAATACAAATCAAAATGAGAGGACACAACTCATCATGCTCCCATTCCATCTGTCCATTTGGGAATATAAAAGTGATTCTAGTCATGAAGTCTCCCCCTATGCTTCCTTTGCGAAAATGCATCTGCACTAGTGAAACAGGAGCACAACCACCTCAACAGGCACAGCAACTTCCAGTTGCCTCCACAGGTGTCAAAGCTTAAGCAGCTGCCATTAAGAAAACATTTCTCTTTAAGCTGCAGCACTAGCAGAGGTGGAATAAAGGCTTAGGCTCAACAGAGCTCTGAAGAGAATGACAATCTTCCACTTCTTTTTTCTACGTGCCCTGTGTCATTAAGATTCTAGGACCAGCACTGAAATTCAGATCGAGCTGTTAAAAATGACCAGGGGGAGCAAAGTTAATGAAGAACACTCCTACATGCCATACCAGCGAGTTTGTAGTCTTTCATTTATGTCCTGATGGACCTGAAGTGACAATTACCCTGCTTCAGAGATGACACTAGTTTCAAGAATAACCTTCAGAGCATAATGTTTGTTATATCAACGGTATAATTAATGTTAGTGCTCATTTTACAGTCAACTTTTGGACCATGCCAAGTCCACGGTTGAACCTAATTTCATGTATGGGATGTTCTTACACTCTCATCCATTCAGTAAGAGATATTATTGTACTGTGACCCTTTGCTATCCAACAACAAACTGTTGCTGCCCTCAAACTAAGGTAGCACATTCATGAAGCCAAATACTAACTCGTATATGAATGTAAAAGTGGTAGCATGCCTTTAAACTTATTGTAATTAGCACCTGTTTTGTCGCTAAATTAATAGTTCCCATTATACTCTTCCCTTTGTACCAGAAACGACACACAGCTCTTAGACCTAGCTCTACCAATTTGCTTGATCTCACAAGGCTCAAGGACTAAGTGGATTCTGAAACAATGTTTTAGTAGAATACTGCCTCAAATGTATTTTCTTTCAGCTACTCTACTGAGTATTACGTAGTTATACAATGAATGATCTGTTCCAAATTTATGAGCAAGCCAGGCTAATGTCTCACAGTTGTTAGTGAATTCAGTTAGAGGTGTTTTCTTCTCAGATCAAGTAGAAAGGAGATAGTAAAAATGTCAGAATAAAGTGTAACACATTCTCTCTTTTTCCTAAAGAGCAAGCTAAAGCAAAGATGGAGCTGGGAATAACTGAAAGGGCAAAGTGTACGTGTCCCCAGTTTGAGAGGTCTTGAGTTACGAAATCAACTCAGAGCTCCCCCTCATGTGGTGCTCAGCAGAGCTGTAGGATCTCTGTGTGCTTCAAGATAACTGCACCAACAAAAGATTTTAATCAAGGATGATGTATTAATAAAAGCATAGTGCAATGACAAAGAAGGGATCTTGATTTCTACACTAAAATGTTATAATAGCTCTTAATGAGAATTAATGGAAGACTACCATCTATTTAAACTGTTTATTCAATGAAAGATGCTCCATAAGTCCAAAACTCTTATATGAAGCAGAAGGGAGGTTTTGTGTCTGTACAGGTCTTTATCAGGCATGAGTTTATGGCTCTACATTCAGAAGTCTTGAAGGAATGACTTGTGTTTCAACATAATCTGTACAAATGTTGAAACTGTATTTTTAAACATGGTACCCGATGTTGGTTTCTGATAAGTAAGCAACGCAGAAGAATTTGTTTGTGCCTGTAATTTGGCACAATTCCCTTATCATTTTTCATTTAATTCTTTCAAATGCTTCTCTGCCGCATTTCATGTACCTTATAGACTCCCTTGCTCTCAGCTTCTTCCTCATGAATCTGTTACAAAAGATACTTTACCTGTTTTATACTTCAAAATACCTTTGTTTCAAAGAGAGAAGGCAGAACAAAATACATCAGAAGCAAGCCTTGATAATGAGGGAGACTTTGAAGCTTTGATATAAATACAACACAATGCTAACAGATTTTTAATTTAAAATCTCACATGGTACTGCTTACTTCCCTGCTTACTTTACTTTAGTAACATTTCAGCTATATAATGGTGGTTCTGGCAACTGCTGTCTGTAAAAAGCTTTTTGAAAATGTAATCTGTCTGTACAAAATGGAATTGGTCAAATAGTACAAGTTACATCAAGACGTAAACTTAGAAAAAATACGTTGGAGCTGCATTTGAATATAGTTTACTCTAACAGGTATTTCTCAAATGTACACTTACAAATATGTAATATTTATGTTACATATATAGATATGTAATATATGCATAAATAATGTATATTTACCCTGAAGTTCTTAAGGATAAGGAAGTTTAGTGCAAAAATCCTCCCACTAGCGTGCCTGTAAATAAGAACAAATCCCTTTTCAGCATCCACATCCTCACCCAACAGTTAGCGATACAGAGTCTAAATGTGATTTGCTGTCCATAGTTATTAGGAAAACATCACATCTCTCTTGGTAACAAGAATTAAGAGCATAGGTCATGGAGGTAATGAGTTTTTAATATGACTCAAAAGTAATTATAAATTTACTTAAGTTACCTTGGATTACTTTAGAATTAAAGTGTTAATTAATTCACATGTGAGGCAGTATTTTTAGATGAATCAGGATCATTTGGGTGGAAAAGTCATTTAGCCAACAAAAAGAAATGGAAAACATCACATAAGGATGGGAACGTAGTCCACAAAGAGCTTGTGATGTGCTGAAGTGGGACCTCCACTATGGCACATTAACTTCAGTAAGCCAAGTGACTGCATGTTTAAATTGACTCTGAATCAGGGAGACCCGAAATGTAGTCCCATTAATTAGAAATTAATACATTGTAACACACAGTTAACTTGTAAGGAGGGTCTTAGCTTTTTGGGAAACTGAGTCCTAAGAAGCTACATTTAATTTCAACAAGCATAGGTACCTATCAGGTTAGTTCATCTTAATTTGCTGTATTTCTGACTCAGGAACATGAGTAGGTAAACATCCTAATTCATTTTAAAATATCAGTCCCACTTATTTCTAAATACTTTTTAAAACCAGGAGTGTATTTTGAAATAGACATTCTCAAAAATCTGTATCACTAACATAATCAACTGAGATTTAGGATTACAAAAGTAGCAATGCCAATAAGTTTGAGTAGATGAGTGTGTAGGCAAATAAATTATGTTTATCCCATGTGAAATGAAAATGGGAAGTGTGAAATGAGCTCTATTAAGACTCAAAGTTAAGTATATCCACTTCATCTACAATTTTGTTACGGTTATATGTGTAGTCAAACCTCTTAATTCATGTGTGCAATTATAGTTGGCAAATACTAGTATAAGCCAATATTCTGTACAACCATCTTTCCATCTGCAACTCTGGATGTAAACTAGGATAAAAGCCCAAGCATATTATGTACAAGTTGGAGGTTACAGCACTGAATAGCAAGAATAACAAAGTGAAAGCTCGGAAGATCTGATTGAGTGACAACCACTGACAAAACTTTGGAAGAACCAAGAGAAGCAGAAGTAAGAAGACAAGAAGAAGCGAAAGTATTCTTAATCACTTCCACTATGTATAAACCGATATAGTGCTTAAAAATAACCAACACGCTGTCATCTCACACTTCCAAATACAACTTCTCAAAGCGGTTTCTAGTGCGTGTTTCTGACAGCCATGAATCAGAGAGATCTGCTATTTGGCATGAAAATCTAGAAACCAAATTGTACACTGCCAGCATCAATGTACCAAAGTAGTGAGAGTTTGAAGACAATACGTCAAGTTGTCCACACAGTACTCTAGACTGAATATTTTGTCAAGATGTGTGTCGCACAGGCAACAGGAAAACAGTTTAAAGTAATATAGCCCTTCTGGTGAAATACTTCAATGTAATTACAAATCTATTATCCATTGCTGTGTCTTACCTAGCGGTCTAACACACCTTCAATGGGCAGATTTTTCAACTTATTTTTTAACCTCCATGATAGGTCAATGCCCTATCCATCAATTTTACTCTCCCTGTCAGATGAATGAGGCCATGACCCTATTAACTGTTTCCTTGAGCAGCTCTGTGATGGCACAGCACTCATTTTGCAGGGCATGTTACAAATACAGTAATGATATGGCCTGACAAGCTGCTTGACTGCACATTATTTAATGCTCAGAGGGCCACTAAATGTGCAGTGAAATTTTATACTCGTAAGATAAACTAGGCAGCATTGACAATTGTTTCGTTCAGTGGGCAGAATTCTCAGAGGAGGTCGCCTAAATCATCTCTAAGCTGGTGTCCCAGTAGTCTGGGCAACGGAGGAAAAACAAAAGCAGGTAGGGCACATGGGATAACACAGGGACTCAGACAAGACTTGACTCTAATTCTGATATCTGACATATTTGAGGGAGGTATTTGGGGGTGTCTCTCAAATTCCTGAGAGACAGGCAGGAGAAGTCTCAAAAAACAATGTTCACCACAGCTCTATCAAACTATTCTAAGCTTAGCCCAACGAGGATCACAGACCCAGCTCATCACAGGCAACACCACAGGAACCAAAAGTGGCAATATTTCTTATTCAAAATGCCATTTTTATGCTTCAGTCAGCTTTCATATCAATTTAGAAGAGCTGAAGCACCTTCAGCATATCTCCCTTGCAAAAAATTTTGAGATTATTGCTTTACAATGGTCACTTTTCCACCACACTGCTACAGTCACAATTTTACATACAGACCCTTAGGCACATATCAGCTAAATAGCTTCTAATAACATCTGCAGGAGCTTCGCACTGTTGTCAGGGATAAAAGACATTAAACACATGGCTGAAAAATACAAGCCATTACTTAAATAATTTGGTTGTTTTACCTTTTTTATTTTTCCATTCTAAGGGGTGGGGTTGGGGAGGGCTTCTTGTTTTGTTTTGTTTTGTTTTTTTAAGAACCGTGATGATCCTGAAATAACAACAACAAGAATATGGCTGGCATGTCTGGGACATTTGCCATTAGTGAACCAACAGCCGTGGAATACCCCAGGATTGGTTCCACTTGTTCTGTGATAACTGCTGTTTAGAAAAGTCAGAAAGAGCAGAAAATACGGATAACAGAACAAGTGAAGAACTGTTGCTCCCTAGTGCCTAAAAAGTAACCCCTTGACACGAAGCAGAGCATTACTGTAAAGGGGAAGCAATTAGATGATCCGTGTATCTCTAGCATTTAGCTTCAAGCAACATGATGTGTTTCATGCTATTCTTAACATTTTTGCTCCAAGATAAAGTATTTCCAGGAACATTGACCTATACAAAATAAAACGGTTTCCTGCATTCAATCATGTTTCAACCATCTTGCAAATAATTCATAGATAATAGAAAGTAATAAAGAATACTGTTGGAAGCTAGATTGCAGGATCTGTGCTGTGTGTTCCCATTACAATGTTTGCCAAGAAGAATTGATTAATTTTAGGTCATATTGCATATGAATTTAGTATTTATATTATGAGTGAATTATCATGAAATTTTTATGCATGGACTGCTTTAAGTATATCTTCATTCAAAGTGTACAAGTGCAGAAAATAGTACTTTTATCCATTCTTATGGCATTATGAACATAATCTCCTTGTGATTGTAAGCTATTTTGTTCTATTTTATTTATTATTTGACATAGTGCTTTGGGTTTGTATATCAGGTTGCATCATTTGCTGCCTGAAGTTGAACCTGATGTAATTTTAACTATTCTAGGCTTTTTCTGCTGTTGTACTCAATGCTCTGTTTATTGTCCAAACTATGAAAATTACAATGCATGTTCAAGTAAAATTACACTTTCTTTCTCAAAGCTGCTCAAAAATTATCCTGTATTAAACATAGTGCCTCTGTAATTTACTTCCAAATACCAATTAAGACATTAACTAATGAATCATTTAATATTTCATCAAGCTATGCATGTAACGGATTTTTGTACTTCTTGAAGCAGGCCAGAGCAAGTAAGCTTGGCCTCAGTAAGCAGGACAGTGTCCGTCCTATTGCTATGCAGAACCACATGCCAGACCAGGCTGAAGCAGACTCCTGCATTTATTTAATACTCTAAGGGTTTCACACAACTATTCTCCCTTTCTAGCACAGAAACCACTCTCTTGAGCTGTTAACCCTGCTGGGCCTTGCCTTGGCCTGCCCACAAGAGTCAGCTCACATCTAATGTCTCTGGCCTTCTCCTGAGGAGAGAGGCAGCCAAGGGTCCAAGGAGGACCCTGAAGTCACACACATTTGCGATTACCTACTCAGAGAGCTGAACCATGAAGAGGTCAATGTGCCCAGCCTCCAAAAGCGGGGGGAGAAAGGGAAGAAATATCTCAGCCTTACTAACACAACCTTGCACTCTGCGGAGCTCATCTGGACCCCCAGTCAGGACAACACTGGGAGTGGAGCAGCTCTTAACAGTGCTCCCCCAGGAGCTTTACGTGCCCGCAAGTGTTTCCTCAGGTGAGAATTTGAGATGATCTGCCATACATGAGTGTGGTTGCACTGCACTGGGTTTTCTCACCCATACAAGGCAGCTAAAATACCAAGTAGTGTGTTGGTTTTGACCTTGGCAGCATTTGAAATAGTCTCCCGGTACTAACAGCGATTTCTGGTCTATTGTGTCCAGCAATAATGAGCACTACCTTAAACCAGCGCATATTGATTTCACTGCCACTTGTCAGCCCTTACTTATTCATTTCACAGCACTACAATAAAATCAGCAGTGCTATAACCTATAACCACGCCATGCTGATCATTGAAATATGCACTGTGATATAATACAGTGACACACTTTGCATTAAACAATAGCCTAGCAAAAAAAAAAACAAAAAAAAAACAACAAACCACACACACAAAAAAGCAACAAAATCCTGGTAGCACAGAAACAATTTCTTACTTTAAGATTGATTGCAATATCAAGTAGGAAAAGAATAATTGTTTTTGCTTTGGTGTTAGGTGAAAAGCATTATAAGCTTATAATATTACCCATGCTTTTAACGCAAATGAATTCAGAAATTAAAAAGTCTAATAATTTACCTGTGTAGAAAACAAAAATATCAGCAAGATCATTAGAAACTTTAATTTTTACTTTAATTTTCCCTATAGAGCATGCATTGATCATAACTACGCACTATGGATCAGTTCAATCCACTGTAATAACAGACCAATTATTTGGAAAATCAAGGTGTATAAACAAAAGCATGAACAGATGAAAAAACATTAGCAAATAAAAAAAAAGACACCACATGAAACAGTGGTTTTCCAACCTCAGTACTTATATTCTCCCTAGTGCCATTAACCACTACTCAGTTTATTTATAGGAATGTCCAGAACTATTGATTTTTATAAAGACAGAAAAATTAGGATTATTTTCATCTATTTAATTTCGAGATAGTAAAATTTTCATTTTTTACATCAAAAAGTTAACACCATTTCCTAAGCCATGCAATAGTGCTGCTCACAGGAATTGGACAAAAAAAGTGAAAAAAGCTTGAAAGAACTGAAAGTATTTGGTCATAACTCCCTTGTATCTTTCTAGATTTTAGCTTCATGATAAGTTAACTCAAAGATTACACCTTTGGGTCTGAAAGTCTTCAGCAGATTTGGGTTTTCATGAAGGTCTTCAATCACCTTCTGAACCCATATAAAGTTTTGCATCTCACACATTACATAGCACAGAGTAAGGGAATTTTACAATGTTGTTGAAAAGGACTTTCTTTTACTTGTTTAAATTTTATTGCTTCTTGTTTTCATTTGTAAATGCCACCGTCCTGCAAGGAGTTCTTATAGTCTGTGAAAGAGAGGGGTTATCCTTGTCTCGCTTGCTCTGTTACTCACAATTTTCCAGACAAGTCCTGTATCTCCCATTATTGTCTCATTCCCAAGCTGCTCCACATCTTAGATCTTTGTCCTTTTTGCACCCATTCCGCCATTACCGGGTTTTTGGCTTTTGAGATACATGAGGATAAGATGGTGGGGAAATACACAACTAAAACATACATGGACATGAAAAAAACAGTGCACTGCTGTTATCAGCATCCAGCCTTTCCCTCCCCCAGATATCATAAATCACATTGTCATTGAAGATTGACTTGGGTAAGTATCAGCAGATTTTTCAGAAACAACTCTACAAGGATCTATCGGCCAATCCACAAGTAAAGGCCAGAAGACTACCTAACATCTCAGAAAGACAGTTATTTAAAAAGAAAATCCCTTAACTCTCTGATCCGAGGCTCACTTTATACCATATGCAACACAAAACCAGTGCTTATTGTCACACCCTGGGTGACAGCGTGCTAATAGAAAGGCATTTCCATGTGGATGTAATGCCACTGTCACCAAATTAGACTACTCCATCTAAAACTGGATATCTGAAAATGGAAACAAAGCAAACAGAAAACTAGAAAAAATAGAAGCAAGGCTGTTTAAGTTGCCCAGGCTCAAGGGTTTAACTGGGTGACTCACCTTCCCAGACCTCGCACTGACAACAGTGAAAGCCCAACCATCCAGGAGACCGAGACAGAGAAACCAGCTCTGAACTGCAGCTTGCACCAAGGATGCACAAAGAGCAGCTCGGCAGAGGCAGGGATGATGGAGCAGTTATCACAGCCATAGTGACATCTGGGTGGGACATTCAGACAGGTAAGGGTGACAGCTCCGCAGGACAGGTGCGTGGATTCACTGGAATTAATCAGACACTGATCAGATTGAGAGTGGTGCCTTTTGACACGCTGGTCTTTTGTAGGTAGAGCGTGTAAAGACCTCTCTCAAACACAGCCCTCTCCCGTGCAAATGTTGAGAGATTAACATCTCTAGAACTGCCAAAAGCACAGACAGAAGAGGAGAAAATGAAGAGTCATGAAGTTATCACATGGATTCATTAACCAACTGATTGGCGCTTTTCTATTGCTGCTGTCATGAAAAAGGACAGGAAGACAGATTCACATTTATCTTAAACACTTCATAGCAGCAATTCTCAGGGAAAGTACAACTTCTCATCTCTGAAAGGTGTCTAGCACTAATGTATTTTGAACATAGCAGGTGCTAACTGTGGAACGAGCAACTTTTATTAAGTACAAACTTACTAAGAAAACTTGGTATTTGCTATGGGATTTTGTTAATTCCATTCTTAATATAATTACAAATGCTAGAAGTGCATTCGCTGAAAGTGTAGGCATTAAGAAACAGGACCTAAAGCCACAGATAAGTCCTAAAAAAAACCCAAAAAACCAAAAAAAACAAAACAAAACAAAAAAAAAAGGCACTTTTATTTTCAAGTTAAAAAAAAAAAAAAGGTAAATTATGGCAAAGTAATATAAGACCAAGAAATTCAGTCATACTTTATATCATCCACTTGGTGACAAAAATCATAGTCATTAAAAAAAAGCTAATTGTACTAGCATTTTATACCAAAACCAAGATTACAAATCACTAGGATAAAGATCAATCTGTAATGAACAGTTCCTGGGGCTAAACTCAGTAATCTAAAATATTGGAGTGTTGGTACAAAGACCCAGAATTTACCAGTAAATCGTTCGTACAGTGTTCTGGACGACAGCCTTCATACACTACCTGCTTTTGCAGAGTATGCATCAGTATGCATTCCTATTTTTGTCTTTTTTTACTTTCATAAAGCTTGACTTGTCTGTATAGAATAGCCTAAAAATTTTCCTGATAGTATGAACAATGAGATTTTACAATGAGCACAAGAACTGTGGCATTGTTAAAATGTCAGCTACAGAGATACTACAGTTACACTGCTATCTACGGGTAGCTTTCTTCTCTGTGGGTTGTAGAAATCTACATAGGTATGTTTAAAAAAGTGGCTATTGTTAAAAACTAGGTTCCATGCTGTGATTTTCTCCAAAGAGAAAGTGACATTTGAAAGAAACCAAAACATAAGTACACAACTAGTACTATCAGTAATTATAGTTTTTACATGGCAAGATTATTCAGAGCCTCCAATTAACTGCAGTGTTGCATCTTACTGGATGCTCTGTGGAAGTACACACAAAGAAGTGGCTCTTTTTGAGTAGCTTAAAATCTAAACAGACAGTTGACACAAGAAGCAGGAAGAAAAGATGGAAAGTCTACTGTAGACAATTAAATATGCACAAAAACATATGTGAAAATACTAAATGCATATGGAGAATGCTTACTAGATTTAACAAATGAGGAAAAGGGCTCCATGAGAAACAAAGGAAAATAAAGCTGAGAATGGCTGCTCTCCTCCCTGCCACTGCCAACACGCAATCCTGCTTCATTTTATCTCCAAGGTAAATGAGTCAGTGTGACGGGAGCAGATGCCACAAATGCTAACGTAGCAGGAGCACTTGCTACAGCAAAGGAGGGGAGCAAACAAAGGGATTCGGCAGCAAACAGCGCAGCAGCAGTTTCTGCAGCAGACATCACCCATCCTTCCCGCTTTGGGGCAGCCCCAGAGCTCTTGGTTTTCCTGAGAGTGCAAGATAAACTGCCACAGATAACCTTAAACTTTGGGGCTACAGCTCGCTCTTCTTGCAACCCTGGGAGTACCCAAAGCTGGTACAGCAATAAGAGCAGCACTCCAAGTTACAAAGAGCTAGCCTGATGTAGAGTTGCTGAACGGAGTTCACTTTTCACCTGTTAGATACTTTCAGTAACAAACTATGTGCTTTAAGAGGGCCAAGGAAAATTCTCTTTGGAAAGCTGAAGGAACACCTTGATTGCTGTCATGACATTTGTTCTCCCTATTTCTGCATTCAGCTCTGTTCTGCATTGCAAACAAAAAATGCAAGAAACTGGCTCTACCGAATGTATTTTTAACGTTTCTGGAAAGATTTAAAGTAATTACAAGGTATATTGATATTTGGCTGCAATTCTAGTGATTTCTTGCTTTATCTCTTTGCCTGCTGTTCTGGAGTACAACTGTTTGGCACGAACAGCTGGCAGTCTGGTGTGAACCCAATGCAGATGTTTTCCAGTAGTTAATCTCTGACTGTGACCAACAAGAGTTTATTCTAGCACCAGTAAGACCATCCCTGAAGCTAATGTTAAGTCATCCTGGCCCAGCTTGACACCTTGGGATGCTCTCAGCAATACTGCTGAACCTTGCCTTTGGACTTGATTTTTTCCCACCATCATTGTGGCTTATAAAACTCACATTTTAACAAACCTGCAGCAAAAATAATTATTTCGAAAAGCACAGGTTAAGACCCAAGTCTCTCTAAGAAAGACACTTTATCCTAAATCAATTCAAGCAATACTCTGTGAGATAAATTTATATGGAAGTTTGTCAGCTGTGTGATTCAAGCTATAGATTCTTAATAGAGAAGAACTGAAACTCTTTATGAGGCACAGGCAGAGAGTTTGAATGGTGTGAGAAGAGGCAAAAGATATGAAGAGTCATTTCTATTCCTTCAGTCTTCTATAATCACGCATTTTTCCAATAGTGAATGTGCTAGAAGTATATATCTCCTAATCGATCCATTACAGTGCACAGTTTTTTTACATGATACAGTCATTCTCTACATGATGCTATAGAAAAGTAGAATTTTCAAACTTCAAGGAAGAATACTGGAATTTGAAGTTTTGAATTCTTTTAGAATATTTCTCCCAGAACCCAAGGCTCTTCTTACTTTCTACCTGTTCTTAAGTATTCAAACTGCCAACAAAAGAGGTACTCCCAAGGTTGCTGAGTTCATGTGGACATAGATCCCAAAGCAAAGCCTTGGCAATAATGAGAATATTACAGCATAACTTGAGAGCTATGTGAAGTCAGAAGATTTGGGGTTTTTGGGGGTTGGCTCACTAATCTGTCAGCACTCTCGTGCACCTTTTCTCATTCCAGCAGCACATCACTCCTGTAAGAAATGGTGTCTCAGCTATGGATGGGTTCTCCTCACCTGGGAGAGTCTCCTGGCAAGATGGCAACTTCCAAAACAGAACACACTTGAATGTGGAAGGATTGTGGTAAAACTGGAAATGGCTACAAATAAGATCAAACAGCTGAGGTGGCAAAACAGCCTGTGGAGACCAGGCTTCAGGCTGAAAGATCTTCAGACTGGGTTTAAAGACAGCCTTAAACATATGAGTGCGTGATTTCCAGCTTCCTTCAATGTAGTAACAGCACTGGATACTTCTCAGGAGCAGGCTAGTGTACAGTTCTGGCTATGTACTATTTAGCTCTAGTACAAACTTTGCAGTAAAAATTAAAATTTATATGGCTTTACTCTGTAGCAATTCCTTTCAGCCTAAATGAATATTTTAAAAGGGTGATTGGCCACATTTGTTTTGGTCTTGCTTTTACTAATATTTTACCTCCTTTCCCTGTATTTTCCTTGTCAATGTTTTTGTCTTCATGTGTTTTCTCTCTTCATCCTAGTTTTTTCTTTGCATTTGTCACTCACAGTTTTCACTCTTTTACTTTCCTTCCCAGCCAGCTCTCCCTTGCTGAATGGAATGGACTGTTCAGACACAGCGATTCCTCTTGTTCCGTGTCCACCTATCTCATACATCAGAGAAGAGATGCTGTTTTCCAAAGTACCGATACAGCTCAACAAGGGGGAAGTGGCTAACACCAAGAGCCTCAAGAAATCTGTGTCAGTTCATTATGCGGAAAATATCCACACCAACCACCCAGCAACTACAAAGCTAAAAATTCAGATCAGCAGGATGGGAGAGACGGCAATTTTCTGGGAGTCTATTAATAGATTAAGGGAAAGTCTTGAGTAAAGAACAATTTACAGGACAGGAGTTGAAGTCTGTCTTTGCTCCATTTGTAATTAGCATGTGGCCCACTTGGATCCAAGCTACGGGATTTGGGGGAAAATCAGATTAAAAGTATATTGGCACCAAATATTTTAGCTGAACGAATATCCAGGAAGATATTTTCAGGATGTGTCCTTACAGACAGAATAAAAAGATAATATGTCAGTGAGCATAAGCTGCATTGTCAAAGCCATTACAACACTGCAACTCTTTCCAGCCTGACAACACTGTTTCGGCAGTTTATGATTCATGCTAACTTCTCCCATCTTCGTTACAATCCAGGTGTATAGAGACTGAACAACACATGAACATAGCAGTGTCTAAATTATCGAACTGATTTCAATATTAGCTTTTCCTTTTAAATGCTAGAAGAACTGGAAATGGTTGCTCCTGAGGCTCTCTCCCTTCAATCCCTGGAAGGAAGGTCAGGTTTTCTCCTTTAAGGGTATTTTTCCAGCTCAAAGGCTGGGTAGGTTTTTTGACAACCATCAAAATCAGCTGCAGAATATCACACATCTGAGAGTCAGACACATTTGTTTCCATCTTAAATATATTTATACCATCATTTAACTCACTGCTCATCTTATGATAGATTTATCTGGTTGCACTAACCACGACGATGTGTCTTAGTCACTCGTCTTAGGAAAGACTTCTCATTCTCCTCAACATCCTAGTTATCTTTCTTTCCACCTGTTCCAGTTTGAATCCACCATAATTAAAAGCAGGCAAATAGAACTATTAAAAGTATCCTTGATTCTGGTTTCTGCAGGACCTAGTGGAGATATTTGTTATTTCCTTTGCTAATGCAAAGACCTCACACAGCACAGCCTAAGATTGTATTTGCCCTTTTCATTGATGTGTCGCATTGGTGGCTTGCAGTCATCCTGTGACTTTCCCCCCCCCACCCCGCCCCGTCACTTCCAATTAATGAGTTACCTGTTAATGTCCTAGCTTATAACAGAAATGTATTGTTTCTGTGCATGATCTTGCACTTTGTCCTATTGAATTTCATTCAGCTACTATTACTGTAGCCCTCAAGGTCATTTTATTCTTCCTGTATGGTATTCTAAAGTCCTCACGTGACAGGGCCCACAAACTTTGTGGGCATCAGAAAAATTGCTTTTGCTAGTTTTCAAGGGAGCGACTGACATTTTTAAGCAAGATACACCAGAAGCAATTCTTGAGGGACTTTCATGTAGCCCCACCACAGTCCTCTTGGCGTAATCTGTTTGTTTCCAGCAGATTACACTAATGGATATCATTACTGCAGTGACTTTGAAGTACATGAAGCAATGTTCAAGAAAGTGTTGGTCTTTCTCTCTGAGAAACTATTGGAGTTTTCACAAACATCTGAGCATTTTTATCCAAGATCTGATGATGCTCATACACAGTATTGTCTAAACTAAAGTAATCATACTTAAAATGTCCCAGCAGTACAACTGTGAGCTGCAGAGCTAACAGGACACAAACACACACAATACAGAGCATGAGCTCTTGCTTGGAGATGTAGCCAGGTATGATTTGACTGCAACACATTTACCAGATACAAAGCGACTTCTTAATTTGTCATGAGGAAGTTTCCCCAATGAAAACTGTATACCTCTACAGACCAATCTAACCTCTATCAATTTACAGCACTTGAAACCTCTTCTTAACTAAGATTAGAGAAAAATGCATGGCTATCCTAGCTCCAGGACACTGGAAAACTGATACGTAAGTTTGAGTTATGAACAAACCAGTGCTAGCCCCATGAAAATGAAGTCTTGGCCTATCCAAAGATGATGAATCAATCTTTGTTACAAAGAAATCTATTTTTTAACATTTTTTTCCTCCTACTTTGGAGTTTTCCAGCTCAGAGGCTTGAATGATGACCTAGCTTGAGAATAACTGTTTTCATAGTATTTTACAGGACAGCTTAGAAAAATTTAGAAAATGATACAATTGATACACATCAGGACTTCAGAAACATTAGCCACAGAACCAGCAATAATGAAAGCAAGAATGAAGAGTGGAGAAGGGTCCTTTTACTCCTTAACTGGGACATAAAAAGCACAGAAACTACTTGTCACTTTTGCCCTTGGGTTTATTTAATCAACCATAAAACAATGTTTTGAAATTCACAAATCCATTTCTATCCTGCAGGAAAATGTTAGCGGAACAGTCATTCTGCTGTTACACAGCACAAAAATAATGAATGTGGAAGCAGGTGTTGCTTATGTGCTGCATAGCAAAAAAACAACACCCCATGAGAATAATTTCTTCTTGTCCCTTCTGCCTCTCAGTGTTCTTCTACAAACACACATGGAGGACACAACCTTCTACCATGAACCTAGGGGTCCCCTTTGATACTCATTTTTCAAGGTTAGAGGACACATCTACACTGATCTTCCCTGTAAACTGCAGCATAGATGCAGCCAGTGAACACACTTGCCAAGATACAAGGTATAGACCATGCAGACCTATTCACCAATTCGTAATACCTTTTTTCCTAAAATGTTACAAAACATCTAAGAATCTCAGTTCCTCAACAATGGCATTTGCCGGACTCTGTTCTTGTATACTGTGTTACTGCTCAAAATGTAAATGTTTAATTTCAAAATAATTATGCAGACTTCATGAACTTCAAGTAAGAGTGTAATTAGTTGATAGCGAAGAGGGAGAATTAGAGCTCTTCCAAGAGCCGCCTGGAGGATTCACCTGAGTCTAAAAGCAAAACTCTTCCAGTGTCACAACAGACTCCGAACACACTAGTCCCAAAGACTGTAATGTGAACACAGATGCTGAAAACTAAATAGATTTAAAGGTAAGCACAGAGATTTTTATAATTTAAGTCTTCCCTCTGCTTTTGTTCCATTCTTCATATACATAATTGGAAAGAATTGCCTTCAAACAATTTTATGAGTTGTAAAAAGAAAAAAAAAATCTCATTTCTTTTTATCTGCAAAATATATATTTTTAGTTGCTAATAATTAAATATTACAGCTCCTTGTCAAATTGTCCAGTACAATTTCAGAGAGGAAAGACACACATGAAGAAAGACCATTCAGACTTACTGCAGAAAGAAACAATCTCTCCCAGTGTGTGTCCTAGTGTAAATCTCTCAAAAATTGCCACGAGTCAGGGTAGTAAAAACCTGTTCAATGTCTTGGGCTACTCAGGCGAGTTCCTGCCAGCTGATTCCATAGGACACTTGTTTTTAAGCATAGGCTTAATGAACAAAAAAAAAAAAAATCAAACACAGGCATAAATGGCGGGGACTTGGTGTTCCTTACTCAGTAATCACCAAAAAGAGTAATTTGAGTAATTTGCTACTGATACATCTGCCATTGTCAATGCTCTAAAAGAGACTGTTCTTTCTTTTGCTCCTGAGGGCATCCTGGCACCTGCACCAGCTTTTTCCTTAGTTGTTTTAAGTGTATAATTCTTCAAATGTCAATACAAACTGAGACATCGTTACAGAACCCACATTCACAAGAAAAGCATTGATGAGTAATCACTTGCACTATGCAAAAAAGAAAACTCTGTGGGATGCACCACTGTACACGAAGGCTAGAAGTACAGAAACTACAGGCAAATAAATTATTCCTTGCATTTGTTATTTCAGTCATCTGCTGACTTTGCTTTGACCCTTTTAATGATAAATTAAAGGTGAAATTCTGAAGGTAACTACTGATAATTTCTTTGATGTATTTTTTATTTGAGGACTCTCAAGGAATGAAGTGTACAAAACAACAACGAAAAAAACCCAAACAGAATATGCTCAGAATTTCACAGATACTTCTACTGATGTCTCTCAAACTCATTGTTTGGTCAGGTTTACAACTAACATTGCTTGGATGGAAACTGCCATGTGGAACAACGTTGTAAATAAGCAGCTAGAGATGGGACAGGACACTGGCTTATTTGCAAAGCAACAGGGAAAGGTCTCCTGTGGTATTGTCATTGGTGCAGATACCCAAACCCCTTTTGTGTGAACTGGGAAATTTCAGCATCATACCAGATTGATATGGTAGTAATGCAGCCACTAATGAGAAGTAGAAACTGAGCAAAGAGTGCCAGAGACTTCTGTGGTGTTGGCTTAAATGCAGGTAAATAATTCCATCCTGTCTATAATATGCGTATTAATTTCATAAGGCAACAAATTATTGCCTAAGCTGCCAGTACTGCAAACCCAACTGGACCCCAAGTCATCACACCCTCCCAAATCAGCGGTTTGCCACCAAGGGCAGCTTGCACAAGTAAGCAGACAATAAATGCATTTGATCTACGTCACCCGATGTACATTCCCATGTATTAAGAGATGACGTTACTCAAGGACATGTCATGCAAAAAAGATGCCATTTGCACATTGCTGTTGTTTATTGCTGACTTCCCACCTCACACTGGTCTTTGTACAGTACCTGGAAAAAAATATCAGTCCCTTCTAATATTTTCAGTCTGGAAATTCTAAACACAAAGTGTGTTTCAAGAGCCGTTTGTGGGGAAGATCACAAATAAGTACTTTTTAAAGAGTGTTCTAGAAGCATCCAGTGAGAATTCAGTGTCTTATGAATCTAGACAAATACGTCAACTGCCAGGGTGCCCTGGGAGACCCGTGTTACCAGGAAAGAAGGACAACATGGGCATGCTGTGCCTGCAGACAGCATGGGAAGGTGGACCAGAATTAGTCATCTCTCATGTTGAGGCTACCTTATAACTAGTTTTCTAGGAAAATTAACTAAATATTTAGGCAATTTTCCTGATTAACAGGGAGAAAGATTCAAGTGCAGCTGTTCTGTGTGGCTGCAGGTGCACCCAATGGGGAATTACTGGGTCAGAACTCCATCACAGCCAATAATTCCGCTCAAAGCAGTTGACCTTTGGTTTCTGTTGCAATAAAACCACACTGAACTGCTTGGGTTTCATGTCAGTGCAACATGTAATTCCTCTGTCATTCTGCCTGAATTATGCTTATGAAAAATGTTGATCCTAGATGATCATTTGATATTAATATACCAAAGAATAATTCATTTTAAGTATTTGAGTACTTAAAGGTCACAATTCATTTAGAAGTCAGGTTCTGTATATTCTAGTCAGGTTCTGTATATTCTAAGTAGTGTCTATTCTCTCTAATTTCTAGAGGGTCTCCAGATAAAGTATTAATCAAGCTAAATTAGTTTTGTCCTATGTAAATTGTTTTTCTGTTTTAGTACCTTACCCTAGTATTCTTTTTTTTTTTTCTAGCAAGAGAAAACAGAAGCCTGTCATTCATTTCTGAAGACTTAGATATCTCATTATGTTACACTGTGGTTTGATGGTAAATCTGGCAGGTGTTTTGGAGGCAAATGTAAATAAAGGTACCAGCTGCTCCAGAACACTGAGGTATGCCTCCTGGTCAACAAAACACCAGTGTCAGGAGCTTGATGGATGTATTTTATACTAGGAAAACCTTTTTCATGTAAATAGCTGACATTTTAAGAAAGAAAATTACAAAACAAAGAAGTTTACCATAAGAACAACTTTTTTACCTTTACTGCTGCTCTTTAACGATGTTTCTCTTCTCAGAGAGATTTGCACCACTCTGACACTGAAGGAAGGAACATGCACAGAAGGAAAATACACCCGACAGCATGGCCACTTCACAAAAATCATTTCTGTCTCAGAATTTCAGTTGCTTACTTTTGCTTCTTTACGGGTAACTTCAAATTGCTCCACATCTCACTGGGGAGGGTGCTGAACAGAATGATCCTCCTTCTCTCCACTGCTTGTACTTTCAACAATAAGTTGGTTTATCCAAAAGGTACTTCAGAGCAACATTTATTGTACCAAACTGATGCACTATAATATAGCAAAAATCGCTCTCCCATCCCTCCACCTGCCTTGCAGTTCTCCAATAGGGAAGCTTAGTCCTGACAAGCTTTACCAGCCCTAGGAAAATCCATCCACCTTGACACTGCCCAGTTGCTGGAAATAAATATAAAATAAGAGCTTGTGAACTGTACAAAGGATGATTAATGTTTTCATAAAACACATACTAAAAGCTAACAAGTTTTGCATTTTCAGGGGTTTTTAAGACCCATATGGTACAAGTACTTGTGTCATACGTCCTTTTTATCTGGAAAGACAGTAGCATTTTCTATACTAGGTAAGATTCAGACTAAAGACTCGTGTAAGCCAGTATCTGGGTAATTTTGTTTTGTTTTTATTCCAAATTACTCGGATTACATATTTAACTTTTGATTTATTTCTTTTTTTCCTGCCAACATTGCATGTGGAGCTCATTAGAAACTGACCTAAATCCATCTCCCTTCATTTCATTGCAGCATGGCAGATTTTGTGATGGTTCTAATCGGCTTTAGAGGAGCTGCCCACCTCAATTCCACTAACAAAAAGTCAACAAATGCACATTTGCACCCTGAGCTATTAACAATTTCTGGATCAAGCAAATAAAGCCCACATGAACAGCTGTCTTACTTTAAAAGAAATAATATTATCTAGCTTGTTTCTTTCTCTTTTTTCCTGGATATTGAAAAGTAAAACAATGAAACAGAAATATAACATTACATAAACCTGGAACTTTACATTAAAATAGCTGCTGTCCAGCTTCCAGTTTTTTCTGGGTGTCTCACCCTTCAGTTCTGTTTACTGTGAATGAGGCTGAGGATAATGAGAAGGCCAAAATATCCCAAGATATGTTTTTCAAGAACGACCTGTATCAGAACAGCTTCCTTGTGCTAAACACTTGCTACCAGGACTGATTGAATCAGACCAGGGGTGAGTTTCTATTGTCAGTTATAATTTCATTTACCAAAAAAAAAAGTCAGATAAGTTGGGTTTTTTTTTTGTTTTGGTAGGGTTTGTTGTGGTTTTTGTTTTTGTTTTTTTTCTCTCTTAAATTCTTATTTAAATAATATTATTGCATAAGGTGTCTTTAAAAAAAAATCGGTAATAAAGTTCCAGGGAAAAAAAAAAAAACAACAAAATCCCCACAGTTTGTCTAAAGTATAGCCCCACATTTAGTCTGAAGTATAGCCTTATAGGTGTTGCAAATCCAGCTCCAACATCACTGCCTTTTCACATAGCATCAAAAGATACTAACAGGGAAGAAACCATTTAAGGAGTCCCTAGCTGCTAAAAAAAAAGCGTAGAACAGATAAAGAAGTTATATCACATGAAACAGAGCAAATACAGACCTCAGAATTGGCTGTTACTGTTACTTTAGTTAACAATCAGTTTGTTAGAACATTAATAGTCCAGTAACGATTGGTTTCTTGGGGATTATTGCCTATATAAATCTCAAAAGTTGTGTGCTGTTAAGTAACTTACTATTTTCTTGAAGCTGGCAGTCAAGTCAAATGGCAGTCACGTTTGTTAATATTAGTCAGCCTCACCATTAATCCTGCTCCCGAGTTTAACCATTAGTTCTAATCCCTTGCACACACAGAAAGCAAAGTACCAAAGTCCTTGATTGTCTTCAAGTGTTCATTTGGAAAAACGTTATCAAATATCTTGAAGTCGAAAAAGGAAAATCTATTCTCCTACACTTGCTTATGTTCACAGTAGAAGGAATACATGCCTGGTTGTGTTCAGTATAATTGCCCCACAAAAGCAACTATGAGGCTGTTTGAAAATCCTCGTGTATAAATTTGCAGAGTCATCACACATCACTGGGACCGTGTGTTTGGTGGTTTGCTTCTGAAAACCAAGGAGCTTATTAACATTAACTAAAGCTAGATCAAAAGATAATGCCCACTCTGGGGACCCATAATAATATGGAATTATATCAACACCTAGAATTTTATATGTTGCATTTTGATGGTCCTTATACTAACAACATTCTCTCCAGTCAGTATAACAAGAAGCACCAAGAAACATCGGTTACTTGTACTTTTACAGGGGGACCTTTTCTTCCATATCTCAAGAGATCAGACCCTTGCAACAAATCTGAGTCTTCCTCATCTTATTTCCAATGGCACCAGGAGTCCCAGTTCTTCACCACGTGGATGCTGAAAGGATAATCATGGAGTAGGTCTAGCAGCTAACAGATAGGTAGGGAGCTTTCATCAAAGCCACCAACATAAGGGGATACTCGTACATTGCAACGTGACAAACAGGGATGTCAGCTGGTAATTCCTCTAGTAGTCAGATTAGTCTACTTTTTTATCTAAAAAAGCCTCAGCATAACCAAATGCACCATTTCTCCTGAGATATCATAAGATTTATGGGACAGTAAGTTCGATGTAGACTTTTAGATATATAAACATCATAGATTTGCTTGCGGCAACTCGTTAAAGGCAACAGGATTCCCCAATGGGACAGGAGCACCCCACAAACCCGGCTGAGCTCTCTGCAGTAAAGGCAGGGTAGGGCTGAAGCATTAATGGATTTCTGCTACCTGTTTTATAAATTAAAAACAATTTTAGTCATGGAGAAAACGGTGTTTGTTCAGATGGCTTTGAGGGGTGAGCAACAGGTAATATACCAAGAAAAATTATTAAAGTCAAATTTATAAGCTACAACATAAACTAGAGACACAAAAAAAACCAAAACAAAATCTGCATAAAGCACCACTACGGTGGATGAGGATAATCTGGAAAAATTCAGATCTGCAATATATTTCCAAATAGGCAGCTGCCAATACTTGTATTTACATGAGGAAACTGAGGCAAAGAAACATAGAGACCCACAGTCAATACCAAGTAAAGAAACCTATATATGGCAGTGCACAGATGTCTGACTATTCCTTTCTTTTAGAGTGTGACAATGAATTAATAAGTAATAAACCCTGAAGTGAAAGGCAAAACTTAATGCCTAAATAAGTTCATCTCTTTGAGAACGTATGAGTTTCCATATTCCTATGGTGAGCATTTGGACTGAAGGTTGGGGAAAAAAAAAAAAAAAAAAAAAAAAAAAAAAGGAAAAAAAAAAAACCACACCACACCAAAATACAACCCCCACCATCAACCAGCTGTACTTTGCCTTAAACTTCTCTGAAACCTGAATTTTATAAGAGTTTCTAGTGAAATGCCTTAAAATGTTCAACTTTCTAGCCTTACTAATGCCTCTTTTGAGTAAAAATTCACTTCAGTTTTACATCAAACGTTAAAAAACAGAAGGGCATAAGTATAATTTGCTTCATATTTCATATATAAAGAGAAATAAAAGGAGTCAATACATCACTTTCCCATTCCAGTTTTCTTCCTACCTTAGTTGCTGATAGAATAGGTATATTCTAAGTGTGAATTCTCTGAAGCATTGAATTTCTCAGGACAAATGATACAGAGGGCAAGACTCTTCTTACTTGCTGCCAGGTTCTCTAACCAAACCTGGTCACTAACTAGATCTCATCTCTATTTCACAGCTATAATTTTCAAAGCTATTTCTTTTTTACCTCCTTAGGTTTTATTACTATCTGATATAATTCTCATTTTCTAACAATTGGGTTTTTTTTTTCCATTATGCTCATCAGAAAAAAAAGCCTATGGATTTAGACATCACCGACAGTTTTTCCTACAGATAAGAGTCACAAGATGCCTTTAAACAATATATATGGAGCTATTTCTGCATAGAGCAATTACATACAGGAAGCGGTTGCGTGGGTACAGTCATCCAAGAGAGCTCTGCTATTATCAGTATTTATTATTACAGCAATGGTTCCTAAGGTCTGACTGTTTTGAACATGATTTTTTTTCAGTTTTTCTTGCAAGCAACTGAATCTTTAGACATGGTATACTTGCTCACACCACTGCTTACACTTCACAAGTACATATATTCTTACCCTTAACAATTCACTGTCACTGGTGTGATTTACAGAAGAGAATGTTCAAGGTTGCAAAAGTTTCCCTCACAATGCCTTACTGCTCAGAAGACAGCAACTTAAATTCTAACAATGAAACTTTGAGTCTTGCAGTCATAGTGGCCCTTACAGGATCCGCTAAGCTCTGACTTATTTCTTCATTGCACACAAACACTACTCTTGCTTTTATTAAACTTAAGTCACATTTCTATAACAATACAAAAAAGTTGAACAGATGTCACCTAACAGCTCATTTATGTGAATGAACACAAAACACAAAGTTCTAGGAAGAAAACACTGCGCAACAAGATCACAAAGCCCAATTATCTGTTTCTCCTCCTCCACAGGTTCCCCTCTGTACTTCTGTAGTACTGAAGCAGACAAAATCAGTGTATGCGACCTAGTGTTCCATCCCACCCCAGCCCTTAAACATTGCAAGAGATGCCAGTGTTCCTGCAGGCTCTCAGTACAAAATTATACTGTAAAGCAAATATTGCAACCAGCTCACTACAATTATTACGCTAATTATTTGTTAGCAGGAATATTAATCTGCCACATAAGACATGGCTGCCCCAGGAAGGTTTAGAAAAGTCTTGATAAAATATGCATAAGCAACTACGAAAATATAGTAGATAACTGTCAAAATAGCTCTGAATACACTAAAGCATATCTGCTTAGTTTCCAGCACACACAGAATTTATGGTAATAAGTTTTTGAAAGTAATACAGCCATGTTGCTAAAAATGCAGAGCAGCTGCTTGAGATATTATAAAACAGCTAATTTTTACTCATTTGTGACATGGTTTCATAGGCAGATAACAGCTGCAGTTTCACCCAGCTGCATCCTGATGCTGAACACACACTTCCAAGCAGTCAGACCAAAGTATAGATCGCTTTACTTTACAGCACTAAGTACCAGCGTCTTTCCAAGAAATACCTTGAAGGTCATTGGCAATTAAAGCTCCCCAAGGTCTCTTTCACTCCGAGAATGGTGATGAGCAGACACAAGGTCTCCAGATGTCAGCCACCGTGTAGTAACATAGCAAGTAGTAACTGAGCTGCATGAATTAAAGAGGATGTTGAAAGGGCTTCCTACCTGGTACAAGTTGCTACTCGCCCTCACAGCCTGGAACCCTAGATGCTGGCTCTTCTCCTTAATTGCTGAGGTAACATGAATTTCTCTAGTAAGAAATGGGGAAAGAAAATTTTAAAAAAAAAAAAAAAAAGAAAAAGAAAGAAAAAGGAAAGAAAAAAAAAAAAGATTCTATTGGCTGCTGCCTCCTTCTTAAAAAGGTTACTTCACGTGCCTCTCGCTCCCTATTTATTTTCTCTCCCTCCCAGAAGAGCAGTTTAGAGGCAGAGTAACGGAGTGTTTATCCTGACTCTGAGGATGCACGCTTGTGCGATAACTGCCTGCTCCCTGCAGTATAGTCGGCATGATGTGATGTGCATACTAAACCAGTTTGCATTAGGCAAGGCTTAGCAGAGCCAGCTTCCCAGTCTCCACCTTCTATATCGCAGAACGAGCTTGCTTCTTCGAAAACAGTGGGGATTAATGACAAAACCATAGGGCTCTGATTATAATATAAATGTATTTTCTTTGAAGATAGTATTTAAGGATAAGGTTATATTTATATACCACCTCATCTGTGAAAACACAGAAGCAACCATCTGTGAATACACAATACAGTCATACATACGTGCAAAAAATTCCCTACTATTTGCTGCCATATGACAGATCATACAAAAAGCAAAAACTAATGAGACATCTCCAGTTTGGAAACATTTATCTGCTGTCATCTATCAAACAAGCAAATGTGTAAATAAATAAATAAAGCCCTGAAGAACACAGAGGCTTAACTGTCTACAGGCTCAAAGATAAATGCATGATATTTATACACCATAGTCACAACTGAACAACAGCTACATTATGAACAAGAATTAGCTCTAAAGTACCACATTTATCATAAATCTGAATAAATATTAGAGAAGGGCTCAAGCTGTAAAGCCTTGATTTGGATTTTGAACACTCCACCGCTCAGAAGTGACCGAATCTGGGGATTTGGCTCCGGCCTATCTGTCTGCATTAGCTACTCATGCACACGCTTAGGGAAGTACACAAAATAAATAAGACCCCACACAATTGTGTGAAAAATCCCATTGCTTGCCCAGGTTTAAGAGTACAGTAGTGAGTGCTAATGTGTCAGCAGCTTAGACTTTTTTGTTGTTTTTTTTTAAAAAAAAAAAAAAAAATCAGTGATTCAGTTCTCAGTTACAAAACATTTTAAAAAATTGCTTATTTCTTGACTATAGGAGATGAGCTCAAGACAGATCAAAGCTTTTGGGCCCATTTTTCCCATATGAATAGTGTGGTAGCGGAATGCTTATATGAATTTGCAGTGCTGATTGTTTATGCAAATCAACCTTACTATCAGCATGTTCAGAACATGCTTCTTTGCTGCTTTTTATTCTTATTTTCTCAGGTTTGCTTCTCTCCTGTGGGGTAAAGGCAAGGGTCAGTCAATACCGCTCTATTTCCATTGGCAGGTGATGTTGCTGGGCACTTCTCAATAGTTTTCCACTAAGCACAAACCCGGTTAATAATGAGAATAGAGGTAAGGACATTGAATAACTTGCATGAATCACTAGCAAAAACACCGTACAGATTTATGTAGAGTTCTTTTAAAGGACATATAGAGATTTATATTTCTTAAAAAAAAAAATATTTTTCTTTTTTAATCAATGCAAGCAATGACTACATGGTCAAATGTCTGTCTTTCTGCTCAGGTAGGCGTGGGAGGCATTCATAGAATCATAGAATGTCCTGAGTTGGAAGGACCATCAAGTCCAACTCCTGCCCTGAAATCTGATTTGAATTCCTGACTTCTCTGAAGAAAGCTATGTGTAAACTATCACATTTATCTTCCGCTGTGGTCCCTCAGTTGTGAAACATGAACAAATACTTAGCTCCGGAGTCCTGTGAGAACTGAGAAATACATTTATTTGTGATCCTGAGATGTTTATTTGGACACAGAAATGGTGAAACACATATGGGAAAGCATCAAGATAGGATTTCTATGCATTCATAGAATCACAGAATGGTGGGGATTGGAAGGCACCTCTGGAGATCATCCAGTCCAACCCCCTGCTAAAGCAGATTCCTCAGAGCAGATCACATGGGAAGGTGTCCAGGCGGGTTTGAATGTCTCCAGAGTAGACTCTACAACCTCTCTGGGCAGCCTGTTCCAGGCTCTGGCACCATCAAAGTAAAGAAGTTTCTCCTCATTTCTAGATGGAACCTCCCGTGTTTCAGTTTGTGCCTGTTGCCCCTCACCCTGTCATTGAGCACCACTGAAAAAAAGTCTGGTCCATCCTGACACCCACCCTTGAGATATTTATCAGCATAAATAAGGTCCCCTCAGCCTTCTCCAGGCTAAACAGCCCCAGCTCTCTCAGCCTTCCCTCATAAGAAAAATGCTCCAGACCCCTCATCATTTTGTAGGTTCATAGGACGCTAGAAAAAACAGAAATCCGGATCCTTCACAACAAGGACAAGCTTGTACTAGGATAGAAAGAAAAAAAATTTGCAAACCACATGGCTTAGCACACAGAGAGAATCTACTCTATGCTTTAAAACAGTGCACGCAACTGCGATTTCAGAATGCTAACTTGAAATTACACAACAGATTGGTTTACTAGCTGTTACGATGTGGGGTGAAGGTGTTTCCCTCTTAGACATTACGAGTAGGCGTTATTTCCCAAGTCCACATAAAGCCAGACTACTGTGCTAAACTGTCAGGGCTCTTTTTCCTGTTGGGATGATGCTCAGCGCTGGACGGAGTGTCCAGAGTCACCAGGGACACTTCACCACCTTCCTACTGGGAACCTCGCATGAACTCTCAGTATATTCAGAGTAATTTTATAGCCACATATTCTTTGGTTCATATTCAACTTCTCTTGAAGTAATTTTTCTCCCTCCATGCTGTTTACGTCACTGGCATATTTATGAAAGGGTCTCAGCTTTGAATGGCTGATTTAAGGGAGCCTACCGTAATTTTTTACTTCTGAGGAAGGCTCTGAAATCCTGACATGCCTGGCAGCCCTCCCCTGAGTTCAATATCAGGTGTTTTCTTTGTTTAATTGGTTTTATATTGGTTTTATATTTATATTTATATATAATATTTTATATTTATATTTATATTTTGGTTTTATATTAAGCACCACTGACCAGGACTGTGCATGGTGTTCTAGCAGACAGCTGAAAAACACGTTGTGCAATTACAACGTTAGTATACTTTCCTCTCTGTTGGAAATCATTTGCAGTGCTTTGAAAGATCGCATTTGCCTTTTTATGGCTCTGTCACTCAGGCAACCATAGTAATCTTATTATCAATGTCTATACCTAGAGCTTTCCCACTGGATGAGTTCCCATCCTGTTAGGGTTTCTCATATGAATGGATCTGTTTTTCATACTAGTAAATTTTGTTTACTTTTACTCTCATAGTTCTTATGGGTCTCTATTTTGCATATGATATTCTAGTACTCCTTTGTCCTGACAATGCCTCATGTCTTTATGTGCAGACTTCATCAGCACGACACCTATGCAAGGATCATTCTTGAAAACAAATATGTTTAATTGGTCCCAAGACCCATTCTAGATGAATTTCACTAGTAAACTTCTTCCATTCTACTACTTCCATACATTATGCAAATGTTCTTCAAGCCTGGAATAAGCATGTAGCTATAGTTTAGATTCAGAAAAGCTTGTTGCAAACTCTCTCTGTTCAATAGTCTGCTCCACAGTGTCATACGGTATAATGACTGACGTTATACCTGGGCATCCACATAATGAGCTTGCTTTCATTTGAATGTCTTGACTGAAAATTCTCATAAAAATTCTTGAAATTTCTTGTTAAAGCAAAACAAAACCCACCCACACATGAATTAATGCCTCTTTATTAAAAATCTGAAGTATTTAGTTAAAACATTCATACCATCCATACATCGGAAATTACACACAAATGTGTGCACAGTAACACATCTGTATTATTCACAATAGCAAGTACTGAAGCCTTACAACCTTACAAGATGAAACATGCAAAAGAAAAAATATATTATTGGATTGTTTCTTCTCTTTTGCTAGCTGCAGCTTTAATATATATTAAAAAATGTTTTTAGCACACTATCACTTATGAAGCTTGAGATCTCTATTACAAGTATAGTCCAAATTGATTCAAGTATTGTCGCCATGGATATTAAGCATAGAATGAGTCAGAAACTGGTGAAATTAATTGCAACACTTGACCATTCTTTGATGCATTTTTGTTAAAGACCTGCCATGTCACTTTGAAGATATTCATTAGGATACCTATATCAAAACCATGTATGTTTGGGGGGTTTCTTTGCTTGGTGTTTTGTGTGTGTGTGTGTTTTGTGGGATTGTTTGTTTGTTTGTTTTAGTTTTTAATTGTCATAAGATTTTCAGCAGAGCACTCCACTATCTACAGTCAGCTAAAGAAGCTTTGAGAAGTGTCTTTTATACATAATTGCTTCCAGGAGTTACTCAAAAGGCTAGCAACAGGAAAAAAAATGAATCTGCCTGTAGCAAATTTTAATACAACCTATTACTCTTCCTGTTCCGTGACAGACGTGAGTTCTGAGTGAAACAGAAGTAACATTTGGCTGGCTAAAAAAATCTTTACAGACAACTCTGCCAACAGACATTACACATTAACATTGACAATTTCTGATGTTCATTGTGCAAACATTCTCCTTGTGTTTCAAGTCAGAGCCAAAAGATTTTTTTTTATGGCTTACATAAAGTTTAGTCGCAACAGCAGAGGCATATTTTTATGGACAGTAGCGTAGAAGTCCTCCTGTTCCTGAAAAGGCTATTGGGAAACAGCTGCCAGTCACAACCTGGGGAGAAGCACCGATATTGAAATAGAGTATAAAATATACCTGTCACGCCTACACTTTGCAGGATGGACACAAAGCACTATGCAGTATATGGTTTTCTAAGCACTGATTATGCCTGCCAACAAAACTTTATCTTGTACTTTCGACGTTGACTAACGGATTTACAACATACTCAATTCCCATCAAAATAAAACAGGGGTGGGTTTTAGGGTGGGGTATGTAGAAAGGGAAGGAGCCATTCTAAAAATCCTGATTCCTTTGAAACACAAAGGTCAACTGCTCACCCAGACTCTCTAAAGCTGAGAGCTACACAATTGTATGGGTCAACAGAAGCACAAAGATTTTTTCAAAAGGTGTTTTCTGCCTTACGGAGGGAAAAGGGAAAATATGCACACAGGCAAAAGGAAAATAGTCATCCAAAACAAAACTCATAAAAGTTTAAATCAAAAGGTTATTTTTAAAACAAAAGGATGATATATTATTCATAGCAATGTTTGTGTTGCCATTGTACATAGCTAAACTTCAGTTGCTGCCTACCGGAATGGAATGGGCATGTTTCAGATATCCGGGTCCTTCTTTCCTTATTGCCATCGGCAGATATCACAGGCCAAAAAGGCTCTGTGCCTCTTGGTGTATCACTTCCAGAAGTCTTATTGCAGAATGGTAAACGTCACCATTCTATGGTGACAAACCTTATTGACAATAATTTCACTGGATGATAACCAGGAAATCCTGACATGTCATTATAAACTGAAAACTGGAAGTGGGGCAAAGACCTGGAGATGATCTCACTCCTCACGTGCTCAGAAGTACTAGATGTTTTCAGCAAGAACACAATGTTCTGGCCCACCAAGATAAATTTGAGACTATTTCGATTTCAAGCAAATAACTTCTCTTGACATACAGTTCCCTAAAAAAAAAAAAAAAGAAGAAAAAACAGCAAGGCTTCAAAGATGCACTAGAGAAGTCTAGAGAAGTCTGCTTAGCAATTAGCACATGACCAGCCTAAAGATTAAAGTGATTGTGATTAATGAATTGAAAAAGGAGATGGGAAAAATGCTGCTTTTTGTCTCTCATATTGAGTTTGCTTTTGCAATAGGCAAATTATGCATCTTCATTAAATACTGTCTATATTTGAAAAGAATGTTCCTGTTCATTACCTGGCAGAGATTAAGTGTAAAAAGGCTGAAGGCCAGAAAAAGGTGCTCCATATGATTAACTCTGATTTTCTGTTCTACATAAAGAACATATTAAAATGAAATTATTATTTGCTGTAACCAGTATAATTCAGTCGAACTGCTAGAATGAACATTTTCTGAAACTCTGTTCTAGGAGAACGGTCCAGTCTCGTCCTCTGGATGTGTTTCCCCAGGGACACAGAGAAGGAGGCTGCCCACCTCCCATAACCTTGGGACACAAGCCATTGGGAGATGGGTAGAAAACTTTGCACGGAGTACCAGCTGCTTTGATCAAAAAGTTATTTAAGCACTGTTGTTAAGCATTTAAATACTCAAAATAGGAATTACCATGCTGTGGATTAGAATCTGAGGGGAAGTTCTGCAAACTATTTAGCAGAACAATACTTCAGAACAAGATGGCACTTTATTTTTTTCTTCCCAGGAAAGCTAATCTATATTTAATAACGGAGCACCAGGAGAGGGGCACTCATAATAGGATGAGAAATATGATGGTGTTTCTCTTGTTAAGCAGTGAAATATAGCTATTAAGTCGTTAAAACCTCTGTAGTGCTTAAATATGACAGAAGAAAATTGGTCCCAATGAGATGATATGATCTTATTTCAGTCTTTTAGAGTGGCGAATGTGGACAGCAAGATTGGGAACTGCAGTATTTTTCAGTGAAATTTCAGGGCATAACCACAGTTGTAGTGAATCAATTTTGACTTCCCAGAGAGATTTATGCAGAGATGTATAATACAGCACATTAATCCCCTTATGTGTCCCCAGAGGGGAAACACACTGTTTATTAAACAACTTAAAGAAAAAAAAGTCTTTTCAGACACATATTTGTTCTCCAAAAACAAAAGGAACAATTTGGATGATAGCAGTATTTTAACAGAAATAAAAATAACAAGATCCCCATATATACAGCTACATATATTATAACATAAAGGAACCACAGAGGCCGATCAGTTTGCCGTTCTGCGTCTGCCTCTGCGGGGCTCTGGGCACGAAGGCACAGATGTGACCACACCACCAGAAATGTGGCTTTAGGGACTCGCTCTTTGAGCCATGAACAGCTGGGCAGAATTTGAAGCGGACCTAAGACTGTTCAATGCTGCTCCAGGAGAAATGAGGCACAATCAGTCCCTCGATTCCCAAGGCAGAAAGAGTAGAGAAGAATAATGTTTCCCAGTATTTCAGAAGCGCAGCTTTCCGGGTTGTATGTTTGGTCTAAATTATTTATTTTTATACAAGATTTCAGGATGTAAATTGAAGTGCCTTCCCAATATAATAGGCCACACCAAAGAAACCTGCAAAACTCCTGAATCCTGCAAGTGTTTTATTGCCCTCCGTGTGAATCAGTGATGAGGAGAAGTTATAAAATCTGTGGAACCTCTGAAGTACTCAGACAGCGCGCCAGCTCTGCTCTTGTGCACCTGCTCAGCCAAAGCACAGCCAAGAGATATTAGCAGACTTTTTGAAAGACAGTGACAGCAGCGGTGAAGTACCAGAATCATTGCAAAACGGTCACCAAGCTCACTCTTGTCAGGTGATTAATAGGCAGTGTTTCTAAAATTTTGATTATAATTACCTGCAGCCTGTTTACACATACCAGAAACACTGTTCAGTCTTATCATTGCTTCTGTGTTTTTCTCAAAAATATATCTTTATAGAAGCACTCACACTTCCTCACAAGTTACCAGAATCCTACAACTTTACCTTCTATTTTGATTTCCTGTCCTCAGCCATTGAAAAATAAAACAAACGTCAACAAATACCATTTCCACTCTAATTTTATAGACCCTGACAGCCTTCAGCAGCTTAGTGGCTGCTAATTCCTTTAATAACCTTATTTCTCAGTATCATATGTTATAGTTTATTACTTCCTTTTAAATCAAGTTGTATCACCCCAGAAGAAACAAAGCATCTATTCCTAGCAGCATAGTGAAAACAGCACAGCTGGAGAAAACTAGTATCTAATTATGATGCATTATTAGTTTTCCAGCAATTGTACCACCAGTGCCTCTACAGTGCTTTGCTAAAGCACCAGATTCCTTTTTTATTTTAATTAACTCAGCTCTTATTTCATTTTTAATAAGTGCATCAAAAATAATATTTATGAAATTGATTACATTTTGGATCTAAGACACACTGAAAATTTTGTTGTTGTTGTTTGTGGGGTTTTTTTGTTTTGGTTTTTTTTTTACTCTTTTAAAAAAACAGAGGGTGTATTTCTGCACATTTAGCATACACCATTTCCTATGCGGTCATTTTGTCAAAGGTATTTTTTCTTCACGCAACAGGCTAAAAACTTCAGGTCAGAAGACAGTGACTTAGGAAAACTTAAATGAAAGTTCACTTTTGGTGACTTATGCCAAAATTACATCCTGAAAACTCACAGTGGAACTGATTCAAGTGCATCACAGACTCCATCTGCAGAGCAAACCAAAAAACCCATTTACAGGCACCAAACAAGAGCTAATAATAGCAGTCCAGATGACCGGCCTGATAGTATAGTTCAAATTCATGTGGAATTGTGCTAAAAAGTCTGGGTAAAGCCAGAGGATGAAATAGTGATACAGCCCAGAATGCTTCTCAGGTCCCATCTGGCACACACTAAGTGAATGCTCTCACAAAATCTTCTATTTCAATGACTTAGGAAGGGGAAGGAGGGAGAGAGGAAACAAAAAAAATAGGGCTTGTAAAAGGACAAACAGGAAGACCATGTGATGTTTTAACTAATGGACTTGTGCTGTGTAAGTAATTGCAAGCCAATTCTAACCACTGTTCTGCATATTGCACTACACATGGTGGTAGGAAGACTCATATTTTAATTCAATGTTTGAGACAACATACTTTATTTTTATTTTGAGTGCTTATTGCAGGCTTCTACCCATGCAATATTAGGCTGCACTTGTGAGAAACGCCTGACTCAACGACCTCAGCAAAGATAAGAATTTATAACTCAGATATTGTAGAACTCACTCAAAAATACCCAAGTACCTTCTCTACATTTAGTAATGTCAAAATAGGTCATAAAACATTAATGGAAGAAGGTGAAATTAAATTATACTTAAGACTTAATTCAATATCCCTTACATCCCAAGTATTTTATTCTTATAATACTGGTCAATTTAAATTTTCCCCCTTTATCTCTTGCCTTGTCACCTTGGTTGCTAATTTGAATGTAGAAATGCAGATATAAAATCCAAGTAATACAAAACTTTTCAGAGAAACTTTACACATTTTAGAATTCCTTTGGACTAGGTTTTGTAAACTAAATATTTTCTTCTCACTCTGAATTTGGGATGCTTACAGTTTCCCCACTTGTAAAAAAGATGCGTAAAAATAGGGATTTAGCCAGTTCTTCTCTAGAAATACAGTAACTCATACTCAGAAGATAATGTCTGCATACATTTAGGAATTAGTGGAATAGAGAAGTTTGTCAAAGCATATTGGACTTCACATTGTATGTTTTCGTACTGTGTTTTCTCTTGTGGCCCTCCTACACGAAGCCCTCAGTATCATCATGGAATTAATATTGTGAGAAAACTCTGTCGCGGTTGAGATGGACAAGCGACATGGACAAGGTTCTTTCAAGATTAAAGTAATAGAGCCATTTATTGCTACAAGTGCATTTTTATACAATTCTGCCAGTTCATGTGTCTTTTCACTATTGGTTACAAGTTACAGCACTAACATCTCATTGGTTAAACTTGCTATCATCCATGTTATTCTTCTATCCCCTTCTCTCTCACGGGTACATCTCTCCTCTCTCACGGGTACAACTCCATATCTCCGGATATTCCTTTACTCCCATCCTTCTCAAAGGTAAATCTTAATATCTTCAGGGCTGATCTCTACCCCCATATTTTCTGACAAGGATTCCACAGACCCGCTGCAGTTTCCCACAATTCCCCCTTTTTTTATTTGTGCTAAAAATGCTGCCCTCATTGTCCGCTGCAGGGCCCTTTGCAGCAGAGAAATCATGCATGGCAACATTAGTAACACAACCACAACAATCATCAAAATGATCAGTCCTGTTTTCACTACTGATAACAACCATCCTAAAAACTCTCAACCACTAAGCAATTTATTTAACAAATCCCATCAAAATCTTCACACCCATGTCCTTGAGCTAATAACAAAAATCTGTCGTGGCTCTACTCTGCCGTGTGGCGTGTCTTACAGAATCTACATCTAACAAAAGTCCACTTAAAACCTTTTAAGTTCTGTTAGTTTGCTTAACTAGCCAGCATCCTAATTTTCTAAAATATTTAAAGCTTTTAGCTGTGCCAACACCAGATACAAGAGATCCTAAAACCCTTAACCTTGATCCCCAAAAATCTACATTATCATCACATTTTGACTGATATACACGCAAAAAGTGTTTTTCTCGTCTTGCTCTTCTGTGATCTATTATCATAGATACATTGGGCGTTAAGAGAGTTAATAGTCCCAAAATACACAGTCCTCCAACAGCATTAGAAGGAATTCCTGGTCAGGCTCTATCTCCACAGATCAAGAACACACCATACAGGAGGTTTTGGGGTCGCTGTTCCCACATTATCAATGACAACCCTTGGATTCTTCTGCGAGGCATTACACCATCGAGTTTCATTTCTATAGTCACCAATGGTAGCGTTAACATTTTGCAGTTTTATCCATTCATGCTTTAGCATATTGTCCTGACACTTTTAATAAACCAGCTGGATACAAGAATCCATGGGCATAGATGCCAGCAATTCCAGTTCCTGTGGTTCAATGTCTATTTCCAGGAGACAGTTAATCCAAAGTGCCATGTTGGTATTATTACAGTTTGTTGCAATGCCTCTGCATCGAACATTATTTTGAAACAATTGTGTGATGCTGCTGTAGTTATCAAGGAGGATGCCAACCAAGCATGTGTGGAACGGGTTTTCCGAAGATGACATAGCTAGGCATATGGAATCCTGGTCAGTCATGTTGGCTAAAGTACTCCACATGTTAGTCTTTGTTTGTGCAGGCATCCAAAACACAGCAGCTGCAACAATCATTGTCAGGAAGATAACACAGGTTTCATGTTTCGCACCAGCAACCATTGCGGCCCTTGATCTGTAAAGACACAAGCAGAGCCTCTCCCCCAGGTTATCAATTGATGTGGCCTTTTCCATTGACTAGCGATTTGGCCATAACTAATGTAGGTTCTTTCTGATTTAGCATGATTTTGGGTCATACTTGCAAAGTATTTAATCACATACAATGCTTTTGACAATTGGTTTTGTGGTGTTTTCCCTACTTCTCCCCCCTTTTTGTTTTAAAAAATAACAAAACCAAAACAAAAAAACACAGTTCAGAAGCAGATATGTGCATTGAACCTTGACTACGTACTCAGAATCACAAATCAAATTTAGAGGTTCCTCCTTAAAAAGCTCTAAGTAATTTAAAGCTGTGCCAAGTTCTGCTAATTGGGTTGAACTTTCAATAATTTTTACAGAATGATGCCAATTGTTATCTTCACACCAAACCACTACAGCTTTATGAGACTTCCCAGAACCATCAACAAAAACTTTGCAAGTATGTAGGATCAGACCAAATACAAGTATGGCCTATGACCTGATGTTAAAGACTTACAGGTTCTGCAGCAATTTACATTTTACATTTATGCATGCCAAAAGCTGTGCTGTTAAGAAAACCAGCTAGTGCAATTTACAAAGACATAGATTACAAATAAAAAAATCAAAATTAAATTTCACAAATGGTACATATATGACAAAAGGATCATGGCCTATCGAAACTTAAATTCATTCCCTGCTTTTCTGGATCAGAGTAACAAGCGGTATATCAGTCTGCTAGCAATCTCATCATACTGTCCCACAATAGCCATGGGTTGTTTCTATGTTGTAGCTATAAATAGACAAAACTGCAAGTCCAATCAAATACAGTCAACCTGTAAGGTTGTCATAAATTTATTCCTCAAAGTTTCCAACTCCATTTTGGCTGTCATATTTATTGGATATTGTTTTCCCTTACCAGATCGAAGTCCTGTTTCAGATCTATCAGTGTAGTATTTGCTTTATCGAAACATTGGCTGTTAATGCTAGTGGAAATACAGCATTTGAAATTTCCTTGGAGATTTCTCACTTGCAGCAAGCAGATCTGCGCCGTCCAAGCAGCTTCTTGTAGGCCATGTAACTAAACAGAAGTCTCAGAAAACGTTATTTGAGCTTACAACTTACTTAACAAATCTTAACCTAAGAGAGGTATAGGAATTTCTAACAACTATAAGAATTCATGTATTTAAACTTTGTTCCAAATTTGACATTCCATTGGTCTCAAAAAACGACCTTTCTTTTGTTCTCTCTCATGACCTCAAAAACTAGCACGGTGAATTTACTAAGAAGTCACTTACAACTAATTACCACAGAATAAGTCTATTAACAAATATTTGGTTTAATTTTCCAGTTTCATTAGAACTATGGATCCACTGGTGATGCCTTTAAATTTCACCCTCAGGCTCCTTCATGCAGTATCACAGCTCTCTAGCAGTAACATTGCTTGGGGGAGGGGCGCGGGGGGGAATAAAACTTCCCTCTCGCCCCCATCTGAGATGGCAAGATGTCCAGCCCAGCATGAAAACACATCAGTTTGAACTCCACATCAAACCAATGTGGCTCCACTCCACACTCAAATCAGTACCAGTCTGACCCAGAGAAGCACTGAACACTGTGACCCTCCAAAGCTGACCAGTATGAAAAGACTGACTTCAGCAAGGAGGTAAAATTATGAGCTCTTTCTCCAGATGTGCCAAAACCTAGGAAACAAGACAGAAGCAAAAATAAACAACACCAACAACCCCTGATTCAAAGTCGAAAAACAACACAGTGCCACAACAAAAGTGGATGACAATACTTCAGGGAAAAAAAAAGGACAGAGCGGGGGGAGTAAAGCCCCCCTTTCTCTGCTTAGCAGTGGAAAACAGGTTTTTTCTTTTTTTCTTTTTTTTTGTTTTTTTTTTTTTTTTTTTTTTTCCCTCTTCTTACTGCAGTTCAGATATAGTCAAGGTCACGCAGCTGGTACGAGGTGGGAGGCTCTGGTAAACTCGTCAGTTACAATGAGCTGCACATAGGCCTGGGATATTTTGCTGTTTTGTTTCCCATTTCATTCCAACCATAATACACTTTATATGCAATTTCAAGTAGCTCAGCAATAGTTACATTCCTTAGCTCCTTTTACAATTTAGAGATGTCAAAAACCAGTATAAACCAGTATAATAAATGTAAATCCATTATTCTATTTTCCTAAATCTAAATCAGTTAATATTCTAGCAACTTTTAAATACCACCTCTTCCAAATTCACAGCTATCATAGCATTTTAACAATTTAAATGCTTTTCTAACAATATAAGCAATTACTCTAAAGTGTAAGGATGCATCCTAAGGGGAGGCAAGGTGGAATTTTTGCAGTGGAACCGGTCCCGATTTTGTAATTATCTCCCCAAACAAGATTCTTTTGGTACCAAATATGAATATGCAAACTAAAATACTGAGCTCAGATATGAAAACCATATACCAAGTTCAAATATGCAGATGGATCACAGTTACACCAATTTAAGACAATATCTCAATTTTTTATATTACACCTTTGGGCCGCTCACTGCTCAGCCAGGTGGAGGCACCTCTGGGTCTCCCTGACAAAAAAAGTCAGTTGCGCGCTGAAACCCATCCGCACCCGCCGAGCCGGACTGGGCAAGGCCTTTTTGTGTTTTCTTTTGTTTTGTTTTTGTTTTAGTGTCTCATCTGGTGCCCTACAGCTGTTATTCCAAAACCAGGATTCTTTACATGGTGTACATACGAAAAAACCAAATCCAGCACACCGAGATGAGACACAGCCTGTCACAGAGTTGCGCAAGTCTGAATGCTGGAATAAAGCTAGCATGCTAGAGGAAAAAAAAAATAACAGCTACTACACACAAAATTTACCATCACATTCATGCAGTAAAGAACTAAATTACTCATGATCTTTTGTATTATCACAAAACGCACATTTTGAGTCAATGAATTCTCATGATTTAACAGACTGTGAACTTATCAGACCATATAACAAAGACCTACCAAAATTGCAACATGCTTAAACCGATACCCACAAAGAAAACAGGTTAATGAGGAAAGCATCTTGCAGACTGCAGCAAGTTTACTGTGACCTATGTGTTATCAGTAAACTCTCTCTCAGCTTGTTGACGTTCAAATCCTTCCAGCTGTAAAACTGTCTGTAATGATCTAATGATCTCTTGTAGAGATTTATGTTGTCCTGCTCTTCTCACCTTAAAAACAACATTAATTGCAACAAAATTCTATTCTCCAGACACTTTACCCAATCATTTAACGTAAACAGCAGCGAACACTGATTTCAATATTTAACAAGATCTTCCTTCCTTATAATTCTGAGTGCTTTCCTAAGTTTTAAAACACCTCCCAATACTGTTTTTTAGGAACACAACTGAAAACAATTATTCCTGACCCCATCTTACAAGTAAAAAACCTTGAGAAGGGGGAGGGAGGGGTATAAAACACAGGCTGCTTGCAGCATGACTGGGAAAAATGGGGAGAGAGTTTCACGGCACACTTAAAAACAACTAGTAAAACAATTAACTCACATTCCTAAAAAGCTGCTTGATTTTCAGAGAGACAATACACAGAAACACATAATATGTACTGTAAAACTAGCAGATAGCAAACATGAGCATTCTCTACTGCTAATTTCAACACCAATGCTTCCTTAGCTTGTAAGTTTTCAACCTGCTCATTGATGGCCTCTTGGAGATGGTCAATAAATTGCATGTAATTCTCACTGGGACCCTGATTAATAGTTGCAAATGATTTGGCTGCATTGTTGGTTTCAGGCACCTTTATCATAGCTTGATATGCGAGGTCTGTTGACTGCCTCAGGATTTCAGAAAGTTATCATGCCTGTAGTTGTGGTGTGTCGATTAATGTCTCTTCCAGAAACGCACAGGGTCCCGTGGTTTAACTGTAATTGAAAATGGGGGTAAATCCCAGCTTTTTGGTAAGTTTGGTTTACGCTCTGAAACTCTACCCTCACCCTCAGGAATTCAGTGTGGGAGGGAGGCGGGGGCAGGTTGGAGGGACCCAAATCTGTAGAAATTACGTTATTTGACTCGGTCTGGCTCACCACGGGGGGTCCTCCCCACCTAAATCTCCAGGCAAGGGGGGGATAGGAAAAAAAATGTCCATTTTTTCCTTCCGCGATTGATAGCAGCGGGGCAGAGGGTTGAACTGTGATTAATGGTGGTGACGCAGACAGCGGAACTGCGGTTGCTGATGATAGAGGAGAGGTTTGAGCCGTAATTGATGACAGCGGAGTGGTTGGCCGAACGCACCGCTCCGACTGGTGCTCCGACTGGTTCTCTGAGGGCCCCTCTCGAGACTATAACGCTGTTTTTTCATGTGAGTCTTTCATAGCTTTTAACCGATCTCGGGGCCACACATATGTATACGACTCTTTCATAGTTTTTTTCTGATCTCGGGGCCACACATACGTGCGCTCCTCCTTTATTCCTTTTAACTTTCCAAGAAAGTGCCACAGATCCTTGTCCGTGTCAGATAATATGGATTTGGGCGGTTTTGATGAGTCTTTAGTAACAGGGGGAAGCGGAGCAGTACGTAATCTTGCCTTTTTCTCCGAATTTGGCCCAGGAGAGCCAGGAAGACCATCCCCCTCGGCCGCCTATACCTGTTGCTGTTTTAACTCTTTCAGAGTATCTAATAATAAGCACCACGTCATTAACAGTTCAGTTGCTTCCTTGGACACTTGGGTAGCACTATCAAACAATTTATCTCCCAAGTCCATCCATTGTGACACACTAAATGCTGTCACAAGATTAACCTCTAAACCTTGTGCTTTGCCCCATAGTAACATTTTTCTTAAAGTCAGTTTCGGAAGGCTAACACCCTGCTTCTTCAGAAGCAGTTTCCATGTAGATAATATAGTACCCTCTTCTCTAGATAAGTTTCCCCCTATGTTCCCAGTAGCTCACCTCCTCCTTAGCGAGGTGTCTTTTCAATCGATCCGGATCTTCGGCAGCTCTCCTTGGCTGCTCTTATCAGCTGTACCGGGCTCCGTCTCCACAGCTCTTCGGCTGTTCACAGCTTTCCGCTGTCACCTTGTTAGGCGAGATCCTCTTCAGGCAGGATCACGTCGGGGTCACCACATGTCGCGGTTGAGACGGACAAGCGACATGGACCAGGTTCTTTCAAGATTAAAGTAATAGAGCCATTTATTGCTACAAGTGTATTTTTATACAATTCTGCCAGTTCATGTGTCTTTTCACTATTGGTTACAAGTTACAGCACTAACATCTCATTGGTTAAACTTGCTATCATCCATGTTATTCTTCTATCCCCTTCTCTCTCACGGGTACATCTCTCCTCTCTCACAGGTACAACTCCATATCTCCGGATACTCCTTTACTCCCATCCTTCTCAAGGGTAAATCTTAATATCTTCAAGGCTGATCTCTACCCCATATTTTCTGACAAGGATTCCACAGACCCGCTGCAATTTCCCACAAAACTCTATTTGACTTTATTGAAGAAAAATAAATTTTAATCAATATAATCCAAATCAGCTCCTCTGCTCCTTGTTTTCATTCCAGGACAAAGTGAAAACAAATTCTCATGGGTAAAGAATTATTATCTGTAGATGAGAATCGTAGGAGATGATTCAACAGGAGCGTGACTGACAGTAGCAGACACCTCAAGTAGTCTTTCAGAAACTTGGCATAACTAAAATGGTATAAAGTTGTTTTAAAAATGAGCACAGCATTTTTGCTTTGTTTTTTTTTTTGGTTTGGTTTGGTTTGTTTAAACAGAATTAAGATTATACATGGCCCAATAGATGGAGAATAAGCCAATGAAGAGATCACATGAGCTACTAATTTGGGGGAAACAACAGTGAAAATGGCCAATCTGACTACCAAGATGATTAAATTCCTTTTCTTCACTGCTGATATTAGTATTATTTACAGAAAAGTCTGGAGAATAGGGCCTCGGCAGAGCCTGGTATCTGTCACCCCAGGGGGTGTCATCCATTAGAGGTATTCATGTCAGCACTGCCAATATAAACGCTGTGCAGGTTGCACTGGCAAGTTGCAATACTTTACAAATAAGAGACATCACATACTTTAAATATACCCTCAGAAGCAGATAAAATTTATTTACAGCGGAATCCCCTTTTCCATTTTGTTACACAACAGCCAAGCTCTAAGGGAAGAGAGCAAAGACCCCAAACCATACTCCTTTGTGCAGAAAAAGAAATAAATTATCATACATTTCTGTATGATAATTGAAAAAGTGCACATCGAAACATGGGGAACAAAGAAATCTTTTTAATGGTCTTTCTGTCCCCTGTGCAGATACAGGGGCAGCTACGTTGTGAGCAGAAGAATACATGCATAGGCCCAAAGGTGAGACCTGTGAGGAAAAGTCTCCGGCAGTAATGGGCTCAGTCCGTGCACCTTGGCAGCAGCAGGACCTCTAGGTACAAGACTTCTCCCCACACCTTCATTTTTGACTCTAAGCACCACCTGACTCCTTGCACTCTAGTCCACACAGTTCTTGAGCCTTTCTTAACCAGTGACACCATTAATGAGCCTATTTGTTATTCAGAGGTCAAGATGGCAGGACAGCACTGGAATAACTATCTGGACTCTCACATCTCTCTAGAGGACCTATGCAATCCTGTTTGTTATTGCAGTCAGTATATTTGTGATTTGTTCCAAAATGCTTGATTAATTTTGAATGCATATATGTAGTTTTGACAGCATCACCCATCCCCAGAGAATTATAAGGTATTAAATACCTGTTTTAAAAATTCTGTAAACTTTCATTTAAACAGAATGCAGAATTTCCTTAGTCTGTTTTGGTGAGCTTTTATGTTTGGTTTCTATAGCCCTCTGGCAAATGAAGATGTTTGCAGAAATTACTGAAACAATAAACATAGATACTTCGATGCAGAAAAAATAAACCCACTTCAAACAACTCACAACTGCATAGAAAGGAAGATAAAGGCAGCATGTATTCAGTCACAACGTAAAACTACACGACCTGGTTAATCCCTCCACCAAATTAAGAGACACGATATTTTCTCTTCATCAAAACAAAAATCGAAGAGATAAAAAGGAAAAATACTAGACAGACCAGCTAGCCCAACAGAAGAGATGGGACTGTAACACTCCAGCTCTTTTGCTCTATATCATGAATGACAGCATCAGGCCTTTTTTCAGACACCTTTCATCCTCTCCTCTGCCTCTGGCTACCACGGTATCTTTCGTGATTTTCCCACATAGCAAGCAATAGCTCATACCTCAGAACCCCAACCAAGTTTTATAAAATGCCCAGAAGGCACCTCTTAGGGGGTGGGAGGAAACATAACAAGCTACACATGAGAAGTGTGTTTCTTCCTGCTGCATAAAAGCTAGCTTGTAGTGCCTGCCAGTGAAAAGAAATCCTAAATGTCTTGGAAGTAATGATTCTAATCATTTAATTTACACTTGCTGTTTCTGTTCCTAATTCTGCCTTTCAGTGAAATGGTGTTTATCCCTTCTTTATTGTTAGTATGCAAATGCTGTCTTCATTTCCTCAAATAACCATGTCATTGCTATACTGTAAGATACTGTACTTCAATGCTAAATGAAGGTTTATGAACTAATGCAAAATACACTGATCCGTGTCCTCAAACTAGCATGCCCCGCTACAGGCCTCTTGCACAACAAACAGATTACACTATCACTGTGACATTTTTCTATCCTCCCATACTGGGTTTTTTTATCACCCAGATCTTTGGAAATATGTGAAATTCATGTGCTGGGAGAGAATTTACAGAAGGCACACACTGATTTTGAAATTTGTCTGATTTTTATGCAAGTTGCATAGAAAAATGATGCATAACTAAGCTGAGAGGCAGTCCCAAAGTAAATCTTCTGTCTGCAGCCTGAAATTGTGTGCATAAGAGACGAGGCAATAGCATATAGTGCAAATGAGTATCTACCATTAAAGGAAATTAGCATGGAAGACAGGTGTGCTTAGCAAATAGGCCTAGAGTTTTTCGTCCTTTCTTGCTAGATGTGTGTCAATTACTGAGATACCAACAAATCTCCCTTTTTTCCATATCAACACACATACAAAAACTCAAAACCTCAATGTTGTTATGCAGCAAACGCATTACCAAGTATATTCCATTTGGATTCACTTTGATAAACTATATGTTTTATACTTCAAACCTGACTGAAACATTTCCATCACACTTTAAAAATTACAGCAATTCAACAAAAATGGAAGAAAAAGTTAAGACTACTTTAATAATAGAATTTCATTAGACTTGTTCATTTGGGTGCTTATTTCCTTCCTCGTCTGACAACAGCTGTGCAGAGAATGTCTGAGTTTGTCTAAGAGACACTGGGAATGCTTTATGAGAGCTACATCCTTCGTTCTTGAATATACACTATACAAACCTAATTACTTGCACTTCAATAATGTGTAGAGCTACAGCCATGGGATTGAAAGTTGGCTGTCCCTGCTGTCAAATAAACCAGTAATAGCAATAGAAAAAAAAAAAAGATAGCTTCTTTCTCAAGAGAGGTCGTACAACAGACAACACGTGGAGGCAGAAAAAACAATGCGAGCACTGAAACCTCTGAGAAGATACATCTCAGCAGGGGAGGCGATACTGATACTAAATCACCCACACTGCCTCCTTGTCAAGTTTTTGCAGCCTTCCTAGCGCAGGAGATCTCAAAGGGGGATCTGGAGCAGGATGCTTGTAGATGTTTACAAAGAGCTCCTCTTGCATGAGCAAAGCAACAGGAAAAAAATCTCACAGTCTTGTTTGGAAGCACACACCGGCAAACATAGGATTGCAGAATAAACCTCTCTTTGTATGCCCGAGCTGGAGTTCACTGTTAATCGAGAGCAATAACTGCTCTTGGAATTCTTGCATGTCAGAATGAAATTTCACAGATCTTTACTTAAACCAACAGTTATCAGAAATGTGGTTATTTTTTAATCATAAATACCTTCTTCCTCCAAAAGGGTAAATAAATATGAAGAAAAAAAGATTTACCAATGACTACGTGATGAGCAGCTCTATTAATTCAGGGTGGTAATGCAAGTAGTATGTTCCTGCTGGTTTCCCCCGACCCAGATGTAGATGACAAAATGCATCAGCAAAACAGAAGATTATCCATCAGCTGTTACAAACCAAGAATCTTAGGAGCTGGATTTGTGTGTATGTGCCAGAAGCAGCAGGGAGAATGTGCCTGGTGAGAATAATCAATATTATTAGGAGTTGTGCTCATTATGAGATTCATCCCCTTCATACCACCTAAGGGGCTCAAAGGGGCCTTAATCCAGCCACAAACTGTGAGCAGAGAATGCCCTATGAACATAAACCACTGCAGCATTTGTGTTGGACCTTGATCCTACAAATGCCACAAGATATGACACACACCAGTATAAGACCTCTCTCCAGCCTTATCTCCTGCCCACCTGAGCCATCGAGAACTACCTCTGAACTTTTACAGATGGCACAGCAAGATAACCTTGAAGCCCTTGAGTCCTTGCGCGTCCTGGAAAGCCAGGTACTGCCTGACCAAGAGGAACAGGGCTGAGTCGCTGCTGTGCCACCAGCACCGGAGCCTGACACTAGTTTTGAGTTGTTCCAAACTGTCTGGAACCACATGCTTACAATACTTTCACTATTTCTCCCTACCCACCTTTACTGACCCTTTTTTGGGTCAGTAACTAGTGCAAACGTAGATGCTGCACTTCTAATACACAGCCAGTGTTCACGCTGTTGGCCCAGTGCTGGTTTGTACGTTCACACCACATTCCAACAACAATGCAGTAACAATTTATGGCCAACTATGAAAAATGTGGCTAGCAGATCTAGGGTGTAATTACATTGGGCTTCCAGCATCATTGTTACATACCTGAGAGGTAGTTAAATGGTAATAGAACTTTTTTCCCTCCAGTTATGGACTAGTACCTTAACAGAAGAAGATCAGTCCTCCTTTGATGGAAGGTATGGGGGGCAATAGTGTTATGAAAAACAAAACAAAACAGTCAGGTAACAGAGGCCTCAGTAAAGCAAGAGACCAAGAACAGCGCTACATTTATGCCTAGAGGACTCTATAATAAGCTCAAATTCCAGAGTAATAAAGAAACTAGCCAATGTTTCATTCTTTAATTCCTTTAGAAGTCATTTAGAACTGCTTTATACAAAATCCCAATTTTAACCACCTTGTGAAGATAATGCTGTTGACCTATAGCCAGGATTTATCCTGTCAGCTTTTGCTATACAATGCACGTTCTGTGTGTATTACTTCCCCAAACTGCAAATATCTCTTTGCATTTAAGAAATGGCTCCTGGCAGTTGTCCAGCTTATTTCTATGTCTATGCTCCATCAAAGCTCAATTACCCTGAAAACTTCAATAAATGTTACCAGGATCTCTGCCACAGTTCTTGGAGGACATACAAGAAGATTGTTTTTTAAATAATATTATTGCAGTGAGAAAAAGTAGCTACAAAGTTAAATATTTTCCAGGGAGGGGGCAAGCAAAAAAAAGATCCAGGGTAGGAAAACATATTAAAAGTGGAATTTTAAGTGCATCTTATAATGAGAGTCATTGTTTTTCCTACATGCATTCTCTGTACTGATTTCTGAAAGTATTTACCTTTTCTGGGTTGTTCACCAGTTATATTACAGGTACTTTATAGTTCTACAAATCATTTTTTGTCCTATGAATGTTTAAGCAGAACACGGCAGAATGTGATACTAGTGCAGTTTATTAAAAAGAAAAAAATAAAAAAAATAACAAGCAGAAAGGAGAATAAGTACAAAATAGTAAAATTGAATAATATGGACCCACTGAAAAGTGCTATACAAAGGCAGTTTCATAGGCGAACATTAAATATTAGGTGAAGGTTAGTGTGCACTGCTAACAATGAAGGCATAGAAATGGATAGTTTTTTGCAAACACATCTGATCAGACCACAGCAGTTTTGGAGACATCACAGTGAGCCTTCATACATTCCCAGAAAATTGCCGTATCCAGAACAAGATGGCAGCTACAGGGGAGCCTCTCGTCTTGGGTGAGGAATCCGCCCCAAGGGTGTATTGGATGCTGAAATCTGTGCACATACACACCTGCCCCCTCATCCCATTCATATTTTGTACTTGTACATTTTTATCATTCAATGAGACCAGAAGTAAGCCTTAGTTTGGATAAGCCCCATTTTGGAAATGGATAGTAATGGCTTAATAGATGGGGTTTAAATTTTCTAGTCTGAAACATTTTTTCCTCTTTGAGAACAAATGTGGCTATAAATCCACAGAAGCTAATACTACACATTCCACAGCTGAGGATTTCTGCAAATCCCGAAGGCTGTGACATCCACCAGATTACAGATAAAGAACAAGACATTTTGCAATAATGTATGTTTTTAACAGTGCAGGACTGAAATTCACTATGCATACGTACTGAACAGTGGTTTGTGTGTGGGTTGGTTTGTTGTGGTTTTGATTTTGTTGGGTTTTTTTTAAAATCACAAAGAAGCTAATTCTCCTGGCCCTTAAAATACAGATTTTAAGCTGTTCTTAATATTTAGTCTCCTAAAAATTCAAGCATTTGCAAATCCAAAAATTTTGCCAAGTGATCTATCACAGGCACTAATGACCTGACAAACCTCACCCCAGCTCATCCCTGCCCAGCAGCACCTGCATTTGCTGCTCCCTGGCAAGGAAAAGATCAAGGCAGGTTTCAGGGTGAAAATGAATTGTGACTTCATGAGTCACCCAGGACAAGAAGACCAGCTTCACACCCCTTAAAACTTGCCTGAGCACTGGGCATCTGACCCAGCACCCAGCCAGTTCAGGACATCTTTGCAAATTCAGTGCTAGAAGTTTAAATAGAACTTGAGCTCGAGTTTTTGCACAGTGGCACTTCTCTGGTGCCTATCAAGTAGCAGGGAAAATAAGTTAAAAAAAAAAAAAGTTGGAAAGAAAGAAGACAGCAGGAAAACACGTAAAAGTAGCTATGGAAAATATAAGAGATCAATACCACTAGCTGGAAATGCACAAAACTGACCTATAAAGCCAAGACAGATTTACACACCCCTGACCACACCTTGGTTTCTACTCATAGGTTTGCTTTAGACCAAACCATGCTTAGGAAGAATATATTTCAAGAACCATCTTGCACCATGCTAGAGAAGCCCACAGCCACTGGTCATTAGAAGTGCTGCAAAGACTGTTGTATTCTCAAAGTTCATTTATTAATGTGATCAACAAACGAGGAAAGCCAACCCCAGCTCTGGCCAGGCAGAGGGCTTGCAGCAGGAATTTGGCACTCTTTACCTCCCAAATCCAGAGGAGGAACAGAGGGGACAAGTCAGTGGCGCATGTGCTGCTGTGCTGGAGAAAGACAAGTCCAAGGTGACTGTGAGTGAGAATGTCTCTTCTGCTTCTCTTTTCACCCATGAAAAACCCAGAAGTAGAAAAAAAAAAAGATTGCTAGAAAAATTCTGCTTCACATGTAGCCAGTGGGATAGGGATGCATGTGTTCCAGGCCACAGGTGGTGACACAGGTAGCGTTACAAGGTGTGACAACACTGGGATATCATCACAGGTGGGTACCATCCTACCCAACGTGGGGGATAGCTCTGCATCAGCCTCAATCCTCCAACGGATCTCCTTGCCAGTCCAAACACAAGTCAACCAGACAGTAAACGTGCAGCCTGGCCCCAGAATGCTGCATCACTCTGCTTTGCTCAGGTGTCATACAGACCAGCTTCACCCAACACATCTTTGCTGTGCCCAATATCCTGTAAATTTAAAGAAAACGTCAGATGACTCGCTGTAATTCTGTTTCATTTATACTGAGTTTTGTCTGTAAGGATCCTGTTAAGAGGCCTTGAGTACAGTTTCTCCTATCAATAAGTGTCCAAGCAAGCAGAAAAGCACAGTTGTTTGCGTTTTCCTAAATACTTAAACCTCTCCACCCTGAGACCCAAACTGTCACTTACATTCCTCCTAAAGGAAGTACTCTGCTTAAGAGGACTTGCTATAACTTTTCCCTTATCAATAGGCAAACATTGCTACTTCCAACAGTAAGGTGGGCCAACGCCAAAAATATTTGTGAACATGAATTTTGTGTTTGGCTTTAAAAGCATGAAAACAAAGATGGAAATAGCAAGTGTAATATTACTCTTTGTTATGTTTCTCTGAAGTCATTAAAAGAACCCAAAGGCTGTTGTAATTTCTGGCAGGTGCTGCTGCCCTCTACGGAGCAATAGGGACAAGCCCAGCCATGGGGACGGGCTGGGTGCACTTCTCAGGGTATTGAAACCCAACACACCCCGCTCATCACCTCCTCTCACGCCACTCAACAGCTTGCAGACAAGAATCATAAGAATTAAAGTGCTTCCATCACATTGCACATAGGCACCAATTTAAAATTAGATGTATTAACAGATATGAAAAATAGAGAAAGTCCAAGAGCTTCTGATTTCTGGATGCCTGCAACTAAAACCATCAATCGATTTTAAAACCTAATAAAATTCATAAAGGAATCTAATTATCTAAGGAGCCTATTCAATTATAGAACAAGATGAAGAAAAAAAAGAGACGAAATAAGACTGCTGTGTTGTATTTACTGATCCATTTAATGTTGCTAGCTGTACACACTAAATTAATATTTTCCTCATGAAGATAGCTGGAGTACTTATTCAGGATACCAAGGAATGCAATCATTATTTAAAAACAGTAGCAAAAGCCCTGCCAGCACAGAAAGCTTTTATTTATTGTCCACAAAGTCTATGTGCATATACACACACACATACAGTGTGTATATGTATAGTTTTATATGGTTTGTATGTGTATGCTTACATATGTGTGTGTATATAAAAATGCAGTTTTGGTATGTTCTTGTGGTTTATCAACTATATAAGAAAAGTTAATTTGTGATTAGGAGAAGTCAGATAATGTCAAACTTTTCATACTGAGATCATTATTGTTTATTTTCTGTAGTCCCAGAGAGGGGATATACCAGGTTTCATCAGGATTTTAAATAAATTGTTAATTAAAATTTACAGCTTTGGAAAGTTCTTTTCTGACTGGAAAAACAGTATTGGACAGTTCTATTCTCAGAGGTTTTTGGACTGCACCATTGCCAAATCCTGCCTTCTCCTTAAAAAACAATTTTCAAGAGTGCTTTGCTACTACAGCTTCCATTAACTGCAGCTGGAACTGTGGGGTTTTAGTAGCATATTTGGTTAGCTATTGATGAAGATTTAAGTTGTTGCAGTTCTTTAGATTTACTAGATTTATAGGCAGGAGAATTTCAAAGGGAAGTTGATGCAAAGGCAAATGTAACCCCCAGCAGTTTCAGTTATCTGCTTTGACTGGTCATTTTAAATATTTGCACCTTCTCTTTAGGCACACAGCAGAGCCACGTTAATTAACTTAAAATATCAAATGACTATGTCTGAACGTACCTAAATTATACTGAAAATACCAACTATCTGAAGTATATGTTACACCATAGATCATTTAAAACTTGTCATATTTAGAAAGCACTAACAAGAATTCCCATTATTCTTAAGTATAGGTTTGTGGTGGTGTTTTGTTGGCTGGTTGAGTTTTTTTCTTTCCAAAAGAAATCTCTACCAAGAAACTTGCATACTAAAATTCTATACCTAAAAACTCACGTTTTTGCTCAGTATGAGGCATTTTCACGTTATTCATCGAAGTAAGCCAAATTTCTGAATAAGGTATTTTGTTAGAGAGCAAATCCTACATAGAGTGGAAAATTAGCTGAGCAAAAATAAATATGGAGTAACCATTAGCAAACTACCACACAGGTAACACCATGGCCATTGGAAGACTGAAGGAGATCGATTTATCACCAGCAAAGGCCGCAAGCGTCACTGAAAACTGAAACTTATGAGTTGCAATTGGCATCTCACAGAACTTTCAGAAGTTTAGTCAGAAAAAGATCAGCCAGCGTATATGGTGTCTTTTAACAGTATGCAAGTTGCCAATGCCTCAAAAATTGGACAGGAAATCTCCTGGAAAAAGATTTTCTCAGAAAAACATCTCAGCAAGGAAAACATGAAGACAGGATTTCCAGCAGAGTTTCAGGTACTACTGGCAGAACTCTAGAAGCAGAGGCAAAAATGTGTAAACAAGGAAACAGTTCAAACTTCTGGAAATCTCATTAAAATGAAACTGCATTTTCTTCAGACAGTAGTGCTATTTGAATTACCTTCTCAGTTACCTAAGCCTTCTTGTCATGTTTTGCTGCTTCACCGTGTTTAGGAACTGAAGGACAGTCTAATCTTAACAATGCACACAAGAAGGAAAGGCATCAGGATTTAGGTACCACATTCCCGTATATTTTAAGTGGTAAATTAGTTAATCCCATTCCCTTTCATTTTTTTTTTTTTACTGCCTTATCTTCTTCAAGGCAAATATTACTTTTCTACTCGGCTTGGGTATTGAGAGATTTAAATTCAAAGACAGGTTTCTCATGAAATGGTAAGAGACGTCATTTGATCTCTAGTTATAGATGCGTCATCTAATTAAATCATCCTAGAAAACAGAAATACAGTACCATGCAGCTACCATAAAAAACATCCAGTGTTATTTAAATATGTGGGTACTTTTTTTTTTTCATGTTTTCTTTTTGACAGTACACTTTTTCCCCATTTGCCTAAAATGTTAAAGCCACCTAATTACTTCGTACAAAGAGAACCTAAAATTAACTTTAGCTTTAGCTCTGAACTTGACTTTTGCCAGTGATTTTCATGAACACCAAATTTATCTGATTTTGTTTTAATTACACAGTAATATTTGACATGATTTGACAACATAAAGCTTACTAACTATGATGCAGTCATTTATCTTGGACCATAATGCTTGTCACCAAAACCTATTAACATCGCTATCTGGAAGCCAATTCCTCACGTTTCTAAGAAGGACAATAAACTGGAACTTAAATCACAATCAGATATTTGAAGCAAATAATTCCAGAATAGAATACATTAATCAAAACCACATAATTAACTCTTAGTGCAATAGAACCAATTGCTGAAAATCCTAAGGATACTATTATTTTTAAAAGGCTGTAAAAAGGGAAGGGGAGAACAAGCTAGAGGTTATTCTCTATGAAAATAGGAAAAATCAGGATTTTTCTAATGTGCTGTATCCTCTTTCTCATACATGAATAAGGCATATTGCTCTTGCTCAGGATTTGTGCTGAACACTGCTTGCCACTGAGCCAGGTGGGACAGGCAGCTCTCCACCCTGCTCGCAGGCTGTGTCTGTCACTCCCGTGTATGCAATGCGTTCCGTGTTCTTGCCCCTTGTATTAAAAAGCAAAAACAAATGAGGAGATTAGCTATCTACCATGCCAGTGGCATAGCAGATTTCTGGTAGGAATGCTATGGTACTATTAAAAAACCCCAGGCTGCCTTATTTAAGTCCCCGCTTCTGCACTATATCTAGTTCTGGGACATTGCATTGAGAGGCTGCTGCATTTCTGTTTATTTGGGGTTTGGGTCTGTTGACTTTTTTGTGATTTGTTTTGGTTTTTTTCCCTTTACATACCATAGTCTGCAATCACTGAGGGGAAATAAAAGGTACTATTCATGACGCTACCATTCCTTATGATTCTTGTAAGCGATAATCACTTCATTAAAAGCAAAGTACCAGAATTGGTACTGAAGTCACTGATTTAGGAAAGTATGGGTAGATATTGAAGAGCTGGAGCCTTGCTGAAATGGCTCTCCTCAATCAAGTCTTCCTGTATGTACACAACAATCACACAGAAACCAAGGGAATCAATATAAAGTTGAAGCCTCAGTTCGTTCCTGGAGTTGGCATTACAGAATGAATCCTTTTTATTTTTTCAACTTCCAACATGTTTTAATAGTAATGAATACTAATGCAATATCACTCCTTGATGGGATTTTTTTTTCCTAACAATACAGAGCACTTTAAAGGATTTTTTTCCCCTCCACCAAGTGTAATGGTATTTTAATTATGTAGTTCTAAATGCTCAAGAACTTTAATGAGGAATTTGATAGACTAATTGAATGAGCAGCAGCCAAATATAAAAATTTAAATAGATGCTCCACACGCTTTACGATTCCTGGCAAAGGTGCACAAAAACGTGTTGACCCATTTACACATCACCCTGGGTATTTCACTTCACTGCTTCACATTCTACATCAACAATCCATCTGATGACAAAAAAAAATAGTGGATATTAATTTGCAGTTGCAGTGCCACCATCTTCATCTGAGCGTTAATAGTGCAGAAGCAACGATTCTGCATGTTGGGGTGAGAGGCTCCATTGAAGAACAAGACCAGCATAAAGAGAACAGAAACTTAGTTAATTCACTTGAATGGCTGAGTTTGAATGTGAGGGTGGGATGGAAACTATAAATTTAGAAAAGACAAAGAGCTTTTTTTTTTCCCTCCCCTTCCCCCCCCCATCAGGACTCTTAATGTGTACCTGATAATATACAAGCCTTTAAGGTTTGTTTAAAGTTACCTGCCTAATTTATGATAGCTCCACAGTTTAAGAGTAACTTTGGAGAAATTAATTACAAGAGAATAAAGCTTCTGTGAAAGAAAAAGCCGGATCAGAATGCCTGAATATTTTGGGTTGCTAATTTACACCGTTGGAAACCCAGCTTTTAAAAGCCAGCACAGTGACAGGTATCTGAAGGCTTAAATTCCTTTTTTTAACCATTTAACTCAGACAGCAGAGAGCACAAGGACAAAGTCCTTCAAAGTGTTCTTCCCATCAGCGGCTTAACAGAGTCACTGCCACAGGAATATTGTGTCCATCTCCCTGGCAATTCAACATGCTCCTCCCCTGGCAGTTTAAGATGGAACTTTATCTGTTGCTTCTTACTGAGAGCTGCTCTCATCATGAAAGAATGCATGTTAAATGACAGTAAAGAAACCCTTCCATTTAACATTTCTTATTATGCATTATTACAACAATGCAGCTTATTGAAGTGTACTACTTATTAAATCTGAATATTTAACTACCGATACATTTGCTAAGTTAGAATTTCATTCTAAATCTTCATAAACTACATGGCACAAAGTGAAGGTCTTCTGTTTATTTAGATATATTCATTTATCCTTGTGCAAACACTGGTTCACTTTCCATCAGTTCACCTTCCACATAGAAGTATGTCATATTGCTTTTAAGTTAATTTTCATTTCAGATTTCTTCCAATGCAGCCTCATTAGGTTGTTTTTGTTTTATTTTGTTTTGTTTTGTTTTTATAAAAAAAAAAAAAAAAAAAAAAAAAAAGACTGTAAAATCTAACAAAACAGACCACAGGCTAAGCCAGGCTCAGTTCATAAAAGACACCAAATTTCCAAATTTTGATGGAGAAGATGAAGACTGAGGATAAATGCCTTCTGGAACAGCAGGTCTCCCCATGGGCACCAGCACTGTGCTGTGTTCAGGGAAGCTCCAGCTCCAGCTTCAGCCTCCATCCAGTGTGTGTCCATCCGAGCTTCTCACCGCTCCCTGTCTTTCTGTTGCCAGAACACAGTGGTCTGGGGACTTCTGCACCTCAAACAGATTAGTCCAACATTAACCTCAACATTCCTGGGGAGGAATGGCAGAACCACGTGGAGGGAACAGGATGGAGAAAGACTCCTACACCTCATAATGAAACAAAAGCAGAACATTTCTATATACGGCACTAAGACACTCCATAAACTGTTGCCCACCACCTCTCAGCTGCTTCCAGATACATGCCCACCCAGCAGGACAGCTGTCATGAGCACTTGATCAGACCTTAGTGCTTTCTAGGACAAAAAACAGACTGATCACTGATGAATAACTGGCTTGTCATTAAATCGTTAATAAGAATTTCCCAACAGCTGTGTTGTGTCAGACAGGACACTGCATCTCCCAGAGCAACCAGAGGCAGCTGCTGGAGGTTCAGAAGATTCTCTAATGGATGGCTATGGAATAACTCACTTTCTGGGGAAGGATTATTTCCAATTCGCAGGCACTGGGAGGATTGTCAATAGTCAGAACTATGAGCATACACTGTCCATCATGCCTGTGGACATTCAATAGCCATATAAATATCTGGTCAATGAACTCCATTAAGAGCTTACTATTTCTTTGGCAATGAGTTCTATAGATTAATTCTGTGTTTCATAGGAAATAGATTTTATTAATTTGTAACCTAGTAACATGAATCAAGATGCTTTTACTGGCACTAAATGTAACCTGCCTTGTTAATTTGTTTGCATCTTCTGTGTTTACATTTGTTTATAAAGTGTCCAGAAAACCACTAGCGCTACCTAAATAATTGTACGGCTAATGAAAATTAGTTCTACACTGAGTCATACTGCTAAGTTAGCTGAGCAATAAGTATGATAACAGCTGAAGGAAAAAATACAGAGGAAATAATATTTTGAGGCCTTAAATATTCTTATTAGATAACCTGAAGTTGCACTTCTCATTTTTCAAGGCCATTCAAGGCCAGTGTTCTGCAGCTGGGTAGTAGACTGTATGGGTTTTGTAATGTTAAAACAAAAATAAAGTTCTGATGATTCATGTAAAAACATGATGACCGGGTGAAATACTGTAGGATGACAGCTTATTTTTATTTTAAAACTCCTGAGTATCACAGGCTTCAAGAGTCATCAGCGTAATTTTAGGAAGAAATATGTTGTGTGCATTTGTCTTCATACACTTAACTACACATCTCTCAGCTAACACAAAACAAAATATCAGAAATCTAACATGTTTGGCACTTCTAACTTTGGTACACGTGTAAACCTGGCAATCATCTATTGAGGTGATACACAAGTTGTCTTACAGAACCTCTTCTCCACAGATGTGACCTTCCTTCCATGAACAGTCATTTGTCTTAATGATAAGTTGTGACACATCAACAGCTTGACTAACATGCTCCAAAACTGTGCTCTCATGACTTACCACAGCAATGTGGAAGCTTATGCAAAGAAGCCAACATTACATCCTAAATAACAGCATCTATTCAATTTGCACACACACGCTAGCTACAACAACCAGAGGTGTCCAAACCTGTGGCATTGGGTCAACTCACAAGAAATAAGGGCCCAACATGATGCTCAGGTCACAGATTACTTTTATTATGAGACTTGTACCTCATGCTGATGTCCACTACGTACATATCCACTGAATTCAGACTCATACCAATGAAATTTATGAAATTCAGTGTAGTGATTTGCAGAAATCTGTGTTTTTCACTGGAGAGCTTATACTAAGACTTGCACCTTTTGTGGCTAAGCCCAATGTTTACAAAGGTGTGTGTATATCACAAAAGTAATATTAAGGAAGTTTTTTTGGAACAGTTAATACAAAGAACAGAAAAAAAAAATCTATAGGCACTGAAAAATTATGTCCAGTAAGAAATACGTTATTTCAAAGGTTGTCTAGGATAGTGATTGAGGAGCCCTGTTGATTCATTCTGTTCAGTGACCAAATTCTTTCCCGAGAATCTCTCTTTATTTGGCATTCTTAAGTGTTGCCACAATTGCATTCTAAAATGTAGACTTTTGCTGTAAGAAAAGTATTTCCTATACAAAATAGTCACAGTGTCTTGCTGCTATATTCTCAGGAGCCCCAGGGCTGAAGACACATCTGGTTCCTGCTCCTCTTGCTGAAAGCAGCCTTGCATGTTCACACTGACCTCTCACCTATAAGGGAGCAGATGTGAAGAATGCGGAGGTGAAATATGTCCAACCATCCTACACTTCCTGAAATTCTTGCAGTGCTGAAGAAGACAAGAAAAGGCATGTACCTGACAAAACCACAGATATTGAAAAGCAAAGCTGCTGGTTCAGTTTAGTGCATGTCATGCACAGCCAAAAATCAACCTGTTCAATATGCAGTGTCTTCTACTCTGCTGAGACTCTGAAATAAGTACAGAGAATGTATCAAGGAAAAAAAGGGATCAGATGATGCCATCAACAGTTATGTGGAAAGCCCAGAGATGCTCAGATGTTTGTTTTTAACTTATAAATGTACATTGCTGAGAAATTCTCTAACTTGGGTTAGAATGTCAGTCTAATCTGTTGCCTCTGGCATGTTCACAAACCCCTCAGAATCAGTGCTGATACATTTTACTTCAGTGCGAGATATCTGTGTACCTGCAGCAGGAATGGAATAGCAATTCCTATTACTGATACTACAAGCGAGATTAAAATAATAGCTCTTCAGCATAGAAGTCCTTTGCTTTTTTCCAGTTCTAATTCCTTGGTGCTTATTTGTCTATTTTTTGTGCTTGTGAGTTTCTGTGTTCATGGATATGTATAAATATATGTAAGCATGTATGTACTTAGTAATTAAGCTTAAATAGCCATCTCTGAAACTGGATGATGATGCATGTTATAAAATGTGATTATTTTTAGGAAGTTAAGCACTGGCAGTTATGCTTTGTACCTTTAAAATACTCCAGGGCTTGATTATTTTATGATAATCACAATGCCCGCCATGCCTTATTACACAAATAGTCATCTCAGACTGTGAAACTGGATGAACATGACCTATAAAGTTTATCTAGTGCAGTAGTTTTCTTCCTTGGTGATTTTGCTGTCAACATTGCATTCATCTATGTCTATTTTTGAGCAAGACACAAACAGTGCATTATCATGGAGAAGAAACAAGTGTTAATGAAGCACACAGATCAGCTTGTGTTTCTGAACATAGGATTTCAGTACACAAGAAATCAATAACTACAGCACTGATCTCTTAGCTCGCCTATAGCCCAAGACCTGGCAAGATGGAAAGGACCATCTTGTGGACCTCCTTCTTATGAAAGCTTTGTTAAATAAATAAGCATAAATATACCACAATATTATTATTCAAGAAGTAAAGAGGAACTAGTTCATCAGCGAGGAAGTAAATCATGGTAAATTTATAATGAAGGCATTCTTATATGATTTAATGAAGAACAGTATTTTGGCAGCCTTTCTGGCAAGCATTAGAACAGGGTTAATCTAATGAAGACACAAACACCGCATGGGTACCAGGATGAGAAAGTCTTGTCACAGTCCCACTTCAGGCATATTTTCAGACTGATTAGAATGTTTGCTTGACTTTCTCATCATTCACTCCAAAATGTCAACAGCCACTTATGAAATTAAGATTTAAGGTGATAAAAAAAAAAGTTCACCTCAAACGTGTCAGATTATAAACACTTCTATTGACACTAAATGAGGAAACAAAGAGTCTTCATGGCTTTATCACAATCAGAGATTGTCCTCTGACTCAGATCGATACTTTGTTAAAGCTTTTCCCCTAAGCTCCAAGTTGCACATTTTTGCATAGCATTTAGACCTCAATCAGATACATGCCAGGCAAATTTTACTGCGAACGTAATAGCAGAAATTGCTAGACAAAATTATTTAAGAAATACTTCTTTCTGTAAACAGTGCAGAATTTCTAAGCACCTGGATTAGCAGGTGACCATATCTCAAAATGCATCCAGTTTGTGGACACAATGCCAGTTATACTGCTCTGCTTATTGCCAGCGTGTCCTTACGCTCTACACAATATTATGACTTCCACATATCTGTACTTGCCTAATTATGCATTTTACATACGCACAGAAATGATCTCTAATAACCTGTAATCGTCTCCCACATCAGGATCATGGCATAGTTATCCTCCACCAGCGTTTCTCCAAAAACGTGAAGTGTGGGGAAACAAACAGCGCTCTGTATGGAAACAAAGACACCCCAGCTGGCCCCAGATTGCTGCTGTGCCCTTCTGCACATGGCCAGAGCCACCTGGCCACCCCGCAGGTGTCCCAGCATCTGCTCTGTGCTCATTAATGGGATCTCCTGCTACGCGAGGTGAACACCCTGAGAAATAACGCATTAAATACTACTCCAACCTTAACTATCAAAATCGGAGCTGACATGTAATGCAATACACAAGCAGTCTCATAGGGGATGATGTATAATGTGTCTTTGAGTACGGCTAGCAGACATTAAACAAATACTCAGGAACTTTCAAGGGTATTTGTCATAGTTACACTTTGAGATATTTTCTACAAAGTAAGAGAGTTCCTTCAAGTAAAAACAGAAAGGTTAAGCTCATTGGTATTAGCACACGTGACCGTCTGGCTGTATTGTATGCTCTGTATTTTCAGTAAGTGTCCCTGCAGAACACCCAAGCAAACATCCTACCTTCCCATGTCACATTCAATACTATTTCTGCTTAACAAGACAAAAGATAAAGCTGTGGCATTATCACCCCAAGTTTCTATAAATTATCTCTGCTGTATCTCACTACATTTTCCTCCTACATAAAAGCAATACTTATTGAACCAGCTGGTTACTCCATTTCTTCATTTCTTTCCCCCTATACATTGAAACCCAACATTGTATTAAAAAAAAAAAAGAAAAAAGAAAAAAAGAAAAAAAAAGAACAAAACCTTGAGAGAGTTCAAAATAGAACTCTTCAGCACCATAGCCAAGATTTGTAATAGTCTGTTCTGTATTCCAACTGCCCCATAGAAACCTTGTTATAAGTTACGGTATGAATCACTTCTTTCTCGAAAACATGAATGAATCTTTGCAGTAACGCACTATGTCAGGGTGGTAAGGAGCTGCTGTGATATTTTCCATCCTACTTATTTTGAAAAACAATTAGGGCCCTCAAGGTGAGTATTACATTCTACTCTTTAAATTTATGCAATTTATCCAGGAACTCCTTGCTTCAGAAATGAGAATTTTACTCTTTCCAGTCTCAGCACTGCTATGTCCTGGCCATCAGTGAATATCTAATGAAGTAAAAACATTAGATCCCACAAATATAGATATGTACATACCTGATAAACAGCCAAGCACAGCCTAAACAAAACACTGTTACCAAAACTCAAATGAAAATAAAAATATTTAGGCATGAGATGCATTTTATAAAAGCCTTGAATCAATAAGGCTGTATCTTCTCTTTCTGTAGAAGTCCCTAGTCACTGGGATGAGGGAAGCAGATGGACTTAACCTGAACTTCTAGTGTGCTGTTTCTGACATCAATACCTAGGAGTTTTCTGGACCTGGAATTTGGAAAAATCAGGCACTTCAAAAATCACACCTTAATGATTGTAACAGAGACCTAACAGGTCTTTTTAATAAAATAAAATTAAAAATGGAGCTGTCTTAAGCCTGTTTTCTAGGTGATAGGAGGAGCAATCCAATTTTACCAGGCTTACCATGTGACTTCTCAGGTACTTAGCAGAATGCTATGTCTGAGGTTAAACGAGCCTGTTTTAACTATTTCAATCCTTCAACAACTTCTGGATGCACCCGTCAAATTCAACCAAACCTACTGTGCAAGCAAAGAGCTCAAAGATTTTAATTTTTTTGCATACACTCGAGCTGAAGTGTGAGCTACTTCTTCCCCTCACAGGAGAGAAGGCAAAATAGTCTGATGGAAATTAGGGGATGTAGAACAGGACTGGAAATACTATAGGAAGGAGAATGTTTTAAAAGCCACAGAGGAGCACACAATTTTTCCAAAGATGAGAGAAAGGAAGAGGTATAAGACACAAATTTGTAGGAAGAAGGATATCTTAGTTATGCTGCTCATGCAACAGTTAGTACATATCTGGCTGCCCACTGTATGTTGTACACATTTTACTCTTCAGATTATTTTTTAAATTTTAATACATTCATTGAGAGCTTTAATTTGTGCCATACAGAGTCCATTTCAGAATCACTGTTAAGTGTACTTCAATGGAAAGTCTGCCAAACTTTCATAAGGTAGTTGAGAGTTTTGAAGTCAATGCTACCACACTGAGCTACCTTCCCATCTTGAAAGCTTCGTAGCTATTATGGTTGGAACTCCTTTTTGTGGGATTAAAGCTGAAACTCAAAGTTGATGATCTTCAACCAGCATAAATCACTACCTATACAGCACTGGCAAAACTGGTTTTAACTGCCAAGAACAGCTCAGAAATCCTTTCTCAATTTCCACACAGCTTCATTTTGCCAAGGCAAGGAATTTAAAGGTAATGGACCTTTCACCTCTAATCTTCCATCAGGTGTGAAATTACCGCTCCTGTTCCTCTTAAGGGAAGCATCAGAAGGTAGCTTTGTACACAAAGGTGTGTAAGGATTCTCTTGCACCATATGAGCACCATCAGTCATGAGAAGTCCCCAAATGCCACGTGAACCAACGTGTTTCTGTTCCTTCTGTAACAGCTGATTCTGCAGATTGAATGCTGTAACTGCCATAGGCAAACCCTATAGAAATAACTGATGATCTGCAAAGATGTGTACACATGAGAAACATTTGAAGGCTAAGCTTCCTAAAGATAAATCACAAGGCTTAGGTGAAACTCTGTCAGCCGTAACACAGTTGAATCTTCAAACAAAATTCAGATTTTCTTTATTCTCTTCAAATTCTTGACAATTTCCCAGCAGTACTATTTAAGGTTCCCTATAGCACTAACTTCCTCATAACACTGAGTGCTAGGAATGTCATAAAACATCTGTTTTACTGTTTAATGCTAAAAAACAAACAAAATAAACCCACAAAAGAGTACTGATGTCATTGATAAGATTAGCTGGTGATATTACAACTGTCTTTGAAGGGGTATTTCTTGCTATCAACTTCAATCTCCAATTTTATAGCCATATTTCTCCAGGTAGACTTTAGAGCTTAACACCAGCTAGTGGAATGATTTCATCCACTGTTTCAGTTAAAAGTTAGGAAATTGCAAGTATGAGTTAATACTGAATTCAGCTTAGATGTATAGAGCCTCAACTGTTTTTATCATTTCTAGTAGAAGTGTATGATAGAGCTCCACCTTCATTGTCACATCATGATTTCTGCAAGAGGCTTGTGTTCTGCCTTTTTCTTTTGCTTTCCTAAGCACAGAAGAAGCCTAGCAACCTGTATGATTCATCTCTCCTAATTAACAGAAACTTAAGACCCTAATATTATCCTAAAAACTAGGGAAAACTACATGGAAGAGTCCAGCTAATTGCCACTATGTGACACATGTGATCTGAAAGCTTGGAGAAATGTATAGCTCTATCAATCCATCTAAATCACATTCCCTGTCACTGTGTCATGTAACACAAACTCCTCCCTCCATAGCATGCTACAGAAGAAAACAGCATTTATAATTACACATTACCTCCATTGCAAAAATGCTTAGAAGATGTGGATTTTTTTTTTTTTTTTTGTGCATTTAAAGCATCAAGTCACACTGCGGCTTCATCTCTGGACCCTGAGAATACTGCCAAAATAAATTTCAGATTCTACTCCCTCCACCTCCAGCAAAATCCAGTAACATTTTGGTTATTGTATCCTAACTTAAATTGCTATAAAGATACTAGTGCTTTTACATTAGACTACAACAGACTAAAACAGATTATGTCCTCTGCAGCATCACAGCTCTGAATGCACTTTAGCTAAACAAGCACATCTTGGTATTATTCTGTTTTCTGTCATTTGCTGATCTTGCTTCTGGGCCACCACAGTTAATCTGTAATAGCAAACAATACCTGTGACATTTTAAGGCATTGAGGTGAACCTGAAGCTAGAAAATTAGGAGAGATTATTTTAAAGATAATCCTCCAAATCCTAGAACTTTATACTTAGGACAGATCGCCTGTAATATTGAAATATAGGAAGTAGAAACTTCCACATCACAAAAAAATTGCTTACTAGATTCTTAATATAAAAATTAGTGTTGATTCCCAGAGGTTAAAATAAGATGGAATCTCTCTTCCTGATCTTTCAGTCCATTTTGTCTTTTTTTTTTTAACCTTATGTAAAAAAAAAAAAGAAGGGAGAGAAAAAAGGTCAAGCTAGCAGTCACTAGCAGTCACTGAGTGAGACAAAAGCAAATATACTGCAAAAGGGAACAACAGAGAGAAACAATGACATTTATGAAGTGATAGGCTTAGGCAGGAGGGAAGTAAGGAAGGGATATAGACAGTGAGATCCATTTCACTTAAGCCTCACACAAAGGGCCCATAAAGGAAGGAAGGAATTACAAAGACATGGTTTATTGATTGCTCACCACTGAGCCAGAGTTTTCCTATATAAATTCTTTCTTAGAAGGTTAATTAAAAAAGAGTTAGGTCCCTGATCTGAAAACCCTTTTTCACTAGCATAATCCTTATTCACACGAGAGATTCCATTGATTTCAATGGACAAGGGATTGCTCATGTGGCTTAAGGTTTGCAGAACTGGACCCTGTGGCTTTTAGGCACTGAAAAATGGGAATGCTTTCAGATAACGATATACACAGCCTAGGCACAGCAGCACAGCTCAGCTGGAGTACAGGAGCAATATGGAGCATCCTGTGCTGTTGGCTAACTTTAATTATAGGAGACACAATAAATAGACGACAGCTGCATTAAAGACCTGCATGTATAAATATGAGTCAGCAAAAGACTACCAGAAAATTTAGGTTTTGGCTTAGTAGCCAGAATGTACATTAGCATGCCAAAGTAGCAACCCATTTTCAAGAACGTCTCTTGTATTTCTGCCTCAGCACTGGCCACATCCCTGCCAAGCTCAGGGCTGCAAGTGCAAGCGTGGGGCGCTGGTGGCACCACTGCCTGTCTCACAGCCGCAGAGGATGGAGACTGAAAACTTCAGCTCCCCAGGGACTCACCACAAATTGCCATAGTGCCAGGATCAGCCACAAATATAGCTGGAGCCCTCTGCAAATAAACCTGTCTTAAATTCTTATCTAGTATCCCATTCACATCCCATGCTTTTTCCCCTCAACCTGCTGCTTTTCCTTGCCTTGCTCTGTCTCTCTATCCCTTTACAGATGCTAACTGTAAAATGTACAAGAATTGTATATTTCACATAGATCTATGATACGCACAAAAGTAGCATACAAGGACAAAAGAAGATCTGTAGCATAACATATACAAAAATCCTGTTTAGTTAGTCCTATATCTCCTAACTTCTGTTTGAATTCCCAACCTCATTTTAAGAGTTTTGCAGTGTGATTTTCATTTCTAGTGCACATTTATTCCAAAGTAGCTTGGCTTTTGAATGTATAACAGAATCCTACTTTGTAATTCATGATCCTAAAGACAGGCAGCAGTAGTCTGTCTGTCCACTGGGCAGGACGCACAGGAACCACAAGTTTGTCACCGTGTACTGCCCAAAGGCAAAACCAAAGAGAATAAGTGATAAATGGAGTACGGAAGGATTAGATGACACTTATTTTCATTGTGCACATGCTCAATAAAGCTGTTCCATGCATCATTATTGGGAAGACAGGGACATAAGAAAATACTTTGCATATCTGTGAAATGTGGGACTATGCTTCTCAGCAAAATTAAAGATATTACCAAAGAAGAAATGCTATATCTTACACGCTAGCACACTTGCACTTCTGGCAACATTAGAAAAGAAGAATTTTGGAGGAACCTGAGTGAGTAATTGAATGAAAGCTATTCTCATAAGATTAAAACCTTACATAAAACAAGTACCTTACAAACATCAGCTTAATTTATGCCACCACCAAGAAAACTCCACTGATACTTGTTTTTAGAAATTCCTTGAAGTTATAAGGACAGAAAATCACCTCCAGTGTTAATGAGATAGAGTCCACAGATAACTACATACAAATAAGCTGTAAAACTCTGAAGTGTGATCTACTCATTTAATACACATAAGAAACAGAGACCCAGTTCCTTTCTGGGATAACACAGTACCACCAGACACAGGATGCTTACAACAATACAGTCATCATAAAAAATATCACCATGTTGTAACATACCTTTCCTTCAAACCTCCTCAAACTTGAATATAACAACAATCAAAGGGGGAATAAAAGAATCACTGTAGTCCAGGAAAGGAGCTACAGGGCACAGCATAGCTGGGAGATCTTATTATATACCTTTTGCAGCCTGCTTGGAGAAACAACACTTCAAATGCAGAAGGATGATCAATAAATCTTCATGAAAGTTAAGCCAAAAGCACTTAAAGCTTTTATATATCTGGAGCTGGTGTTACACCCATGTTCTAGCAGCAGGGAACCCTCCAGGAGAGCAGCCAACTCCACACAGCTCACTGCACCTGCCCAGAGCATCTCTTCTAATGAGGAACACCTGGAGGCACTTAACAGCCTACACATAAGGAGACACAGGTGTTGACACTTTCCCAGTGAATGCCCTCAGCTGTAGGTAATCTGTCCATGAGTGACCTCCAGAATCAGGGACTTCAGGTGTTTGATAGCCCTGGCTGAATTCACTCATCCAACAGTTTTGTCTCTTCACTTTTTGAACTCCTCAAGCTATGAGAGTCCACGATATCTGTCAGCAATGAGTTCTACAGTTTAATTAAGCTTTATGAGAACAATTACCTCCTCCTGGGTTGTTTAGGTTTTGTTGGGTTTTTTGTTTTGAACCACCTACCTGAAAATTTCCCAAGGTGCCTCATATGACAAAAGCAGGAGCAAAGTATGAGAGCTGCAGCAAGCCCAGAGAAGGGCAGGAAAGCTGCCGTATGGGGAGCCCCGTGGTACCTTCTGGGGGAAGGAGCTTCCTCCTGGGAAAAGAGCTACTGGCAGGCACAGAATAAAAGATTATAGAACCATAGCGCAATGCAAAGAAGATGAATAGAGAATGATCACTTGTTTTTTTCTGTTGAGATTAAGGTCAGACTAGGGAGACTACATTATTTTGCATTCACAACAGTTGGCACACAATAGCAAGAATACAGTCTTCTTTCTCTAGTCACATTTTAACAAAACACATTGTTAACTACTTAGGTTTTATAGCTCTAAGAATAGTCAAGGGCTAGGAATGCACTTTTATCATAAAACACAGGCATGTAAATCTATTTATCCAAAGAGAAGTCTTAGATGTAACAAGCTCAGGTTCTAAGAACCTATGCAAAAGCCAACATGTGGATGGAAAGCTTTTCATTCTAAATAAAACAAAATGCTTGTAGTCAAAATTCAGCATTTACAGAGCAAGAAATAAGATGCTAATTTTTATCAGTGAGAATAAACTAAAACCCAGGATAACTGTGTGGATTTATTACCAGTTAAATATCAAGTAGAAACTCTTTTTTTAAAAAAAGACAGGTTTTTGCTCAAGTATTATTATTAAATCTGTATCAGGAACTAGAGCAGGGAAATTTTATGGTCTATGTTACAGAAGAGGCCAGAGCAGACAATAATCCCTTCTGACCTTAAAATATACAATACAACCTAGCAAAGGAAAATGTAGTCTTTTTTCCTCCGAAGGAGACAAGACACCTGCCATTGTTTAGGGCAAAGTCTCACTGTCAACCTTGACACTTTGCCTTAAAATAATGGATAAGGTGGTTGCTTTGCCACTATGTAGATGCTAAAACTGAGTTTGGACGTACTGTTCTACACACAGGTAAAGAAACGTTGATTTCTGAACATACCAATAGTCTCAACATTTTTTAGACTCTCTAAGCTTTTTGGTTCTGCTGCAAAATTTCCATTTTTCTCTCTCCCACAGCTCTTCTCTTGCTTTTCATCTCCCCTCTCTTTTGATCCTGTCTCTTCTTCTGCCTTTATATTTTCATGTTCCTCCTTGTCTTTCCACCACTATCTCAAATTATTTCTCCTGCCAGATCTTCTTTCTATTGTCAGAGGCTTTCTTTCTTTCTCCAGAAACGCTTGATTCCAGTAGTGCTGACAGGGCTCCCCGTTGCCTCAGAACAAGGCAAGCTGGAAGATGGTGAGTTAGATTGCAGAGGAAGGCTGCCAAGAGTGAAACTTTCTGAACAACAGAAAGCCTGAGGAGGGGGATAACATACAAATGTGTCATATTGGGTACTTGTCTGCTCCTGGAGTGGCCTTAAAAGTGTTCTTGCTGTTTGCAGTGCTTAGCCTGGGGCTTTCTGCTATCACAGCTGCAGTAACCAGACAAGGAGGAAGGCAGGCAACTTAGTGATGCTCACACCAAGAAGCGCAGAATACAAGGAGGAGGAAATATGGGAGTGATAATGCTGCTGAGTTTTTCAAGTAATTCATTTTCTGCAGACAAACAGTATAGCCTGTAAAGTTGACGGAGACAACAGCTACAAGTAATGAGCCCTCATCGCAGTGGTTCCAGTGTGGCTGCTACTCCTCTCCCTGTGAGCTACGCAAACTCCCAACTTGCCAATTTCCAACAAAAATGCCAATATTTTGATATTTCTTTCTTAGGTTAAGAATAAAACCTGAAGCAATCAACATTTTCTGCAATGTTTCTGGACAAATTTTAGTTTGGAAATCCTGAAATTGTTTGTTCCTTTCCAAAGCTCTGGGGGAGCTCCTGCCTTCATTCTGCTGCAGCCCCACAGCACTCTGCACTGTTCAGAAAAGAGCCTGGGCTGCTGACAGCCAGTGGAAACAGGTTTTAAAAATCAGTGTTAAGATTTTTGTCCTCCGAAGAAAAAAGAATGAAGTATTTCTTTCCATTTTAATTCCCATGTTATATTCCCCAGCATCCAGTTGGATGCAAATAAATGCATAATCGATAAAACCCAAAGTGTTTTAGCTGTATGAAGCAGGTAAAAATATTTCAGATCTAGTCAAATTTCCTTGCTTGAAAAAAAAAAAAAATAAAAATCCATGAATGTACATTTCCCATTACATTAATTATAAGCATAGAAGGAAATTCTTGACTACTTCTGATTCTGAACTATTTCTTAAATTGAAATGTGATTGGACACAAAGTCCACAAACTGGATGTAAGTTCTCACATGTAGAAAGGCAAGTCAAAACACTTTCTTTCTGCTCTGAGTCAAATATACACTCTTTTATGTGTATTTTTTCTAGAAGCTGAGAAACAAGAACATCTAAAGAGGAAGCTAAATGTTTCATGCACTGCTCTGACCATTAGGAAGAGAAATTCATACAATTTTGATGTTAATGTTGCTCAATGAATTATCAAAGGGTATTCAACAACTATCATGACAAGCATGGTATAAAAACCATACAGTACAATGTAAAAAATTAAACAGTGCACAAGTTTTACTCTTTTTTGGTTATTTCTGTTTAGCCAAAATCCCATTATAACATAATGGCTCAGCATTACAGCACCTTACTTCATCACAGCTGTAGAAAGCTTGTCTTAAGTGTTTTACTCCAAATTAATTGATAGCTAAATGACTCAAACAATGTAACAGAATTATAGAGAGCATTGTGAATATATTCTACACTTTATTCACTTAACGACATTTTGTGCTGGTTGTCTTAACTGGGATGAATAGCAAAGTTTCTGGAGCAGTGGTACTCACCTGAATGAGTTAAAACAACGTACAAGCAGAGATGACGATTATCACGTTTGCCTTTGTGTACGAAGAGAAGGAAAGTGGATATTTGACCTCATCTGTCTTTTCTAGAATTCTCTTTAAGCTTTCTATCCAAGTCACCCATCTTAAAAACTCCACCTTTTTCTTTTTATATATATATATATATTTAAATGAGGACAGAGCAGTAGCATATTTTTCTCAGCTAGGCAACATACTACATTTCCAGCTGCTTGACCACAATGATATTTTACCTTCTGCTAATTACCTAATATGAGAAAACTTATTGGGGGTAAAGAGGGGGATAAAGACAAAGACATCTTTCCTTCCACCAGGGATAAAAATGCCAAAGAGTTTCTCTCTTATTTTTCTTACTGTTGCTTTCAGAAATCTCAGGTCCAGTGTGTGCAAAACCACAAAAATGTGGAGCAGATCAAGGAAGTGTTGTATAATAACACTGGGACCAATTCTCATGTAGACAAAAATTGCAGTACCTCAACTTTAAAGATACATTTTCTGCACTGCAACAACACTTGAAAGTAACCTTTGTAAGAATCAGTGTCAGAACTGTGATGCTTAATCAATTAAGATGCTGGAGGGTCTGAAAAGAAAATGGTTGTACTGTAAAGTGTGCAGCTCCTTCAAGGTGTTAAAATCTAATGAGATTTTCCACTTGTTCATGCACAGTTGGCTCAGGGCATCTTTGTAAAGTCCTCCTCAGCTATGGTGAGGAGCTGGAGAAGAAAAACACTTAAAGCTGCTTAGTTATTGTTTCTCATTTTGAATGGCAAGCCCAATTATTAGGTTTTTCCAAAGCTCTATATGGCCATCAGATGTGTTTTTTTCTCGTTTAGAGGTTCTGAACAAGCCAGTAGGATTCTGACTAAATTTATTGTAAACCGCTACATTATTGGTAGCAATTCCTTACTCAGTACATGCCTATGCTGTGTCTAGCAGCCACATCAGGTTCCCATGTTCCTCCAAATTTATGAAAGACTAAGTTAATCTTTCTGCAAGCAAAACCCCTCAGTAAATGTTTCCTCTCATCCCCTCTCAAACAAGGCCTTGTTTGCTAAGAAAAATAGTAGCTCTATTGTTGGCTTTTCACACCCTCAGTAAGAAGTGAAAAAACATACAAATGAGAAAGGAAATGGACTTAAAAGAGAGATAAAATAAGCAAGCCAGGGGGAAAAATGAACTGGCAACTGTAGAAGAATAAATTATAGCAATAATGACCAGAAGGTAAAAATCTCTTCCCTCTGCTATTCTTCATTTAAAATCTCACTCTCCTGATTAAAACTTTGTAAATAATAATTATTATTACAAAGATATTCATAAACAGATGTTTTGAAAAATGCAAATTTGTACACAATTCCAAGAATATGCAGTTTACATGGCACAGGAAATTTAATCTTTGAAAGCAGAAAAATTTATCAGACTCCATTTCCAACATAACACAGTAAATCTGCACTGGAAGCAGTGCTTATTTTTTTCTCTACTTGTTAAATATGATAATGGAGAAAAAAAATCCATTATTTACTGAAGACTATTGCTTTCATATTCATAAAATCCTATAGAGTATATCTAATTCCAGCTTACTAGAAGTCTAGAACTGAAGCATACTTATATGAACAAAAGTAAAAATACTTTCTGTGAATACATAGTCTCTACAAACAACTCAAAAGGTACATCTTATTTTGCTCCCTCCACCCTGAAAGGCAACATTTGTTCAAATCAGATGTACTTATAATAAATAAAAAAAGTGTCCTGATTGTAATTTGTTTGTGAAATACAACATGACCTATTGTTTCTGTGATGGTAGTTGGGTGTGGAGTCTCTTCTATTTCATTTCATGAGATACTACTAGAAATGATGAAATACTATAGATCCTAAAATGAGTATGGTCACTTAATTTTAAAGCAAAGCAATTACTGTTCTATTACCAGGTATTCTGAATCAATATCTCATCTTGCAACTTGCACTCACATCCAGAATAAATCTATAATATTACAAGTAGTGAGAGGTAAATAGCAACAGAGCAGAACAGATATTCAACAGGGGTCCTCAGATATAGTTTGCACAGGTTACAGACTCAGATTGGCCAGCAGTGAAAATACAGGTTGTTTATTGGTCTTCCAGCTGTCTCAAAATATCAAACTTGCCTATGGATAAACAGAATTGATGATACTTCTGGAAACAATAAATTATAATTCTCACCTTATTTTCAATAGCTAGAGTTAGTTCCTTTGGTATCAAAGGAACTAATAAAGTGCGAGGAGTGCGTGGGATTTGACTCAAGAGACACACATGCACTTTTATACATGAGGTAAAATTTTATTGGTAATGGTAAACCTCATAGCTGACTTTCTTATTGGTTATTATGGTCTTGATTTTTCTTCCTGTCCCTTTACTCTCTATACTTCTTCAAATAAATACCAAATAGCTCTCTTTTCTTGCTGACGGGAAAAAAAAAAAACAAAAAAGGTCTCCCTCTCACAAGGAAAAATAACAGAATCACAGTGTTTTAGTAATAAATAAAACATTTAGCATGAATAATTTGTAAGTAAAAAAGAAAAGTGATCACTGATACAATTATTAAAACCAGAAAATTAAATTAGAGCACTACCTTTTTTCCCTCAGCTGAAGGTTTTTTTAAATGCTATACTTATTCTTTTAATTGGTGCATTATACATAAGCATTTATAAATTTCAAATGTGAATTTTATTAAATGCTTTAAATTGATAAAGAATTACACAACTCAGGGCCCCAAATTACAATAATTACTGAATTAAACCTCCTCAAGGCCTCTGAACACCAGGTAAATGCCATCTCCTCCAAGTGCTCCTCTAACATCTCTGCATCCCCGACCAGGATTCACCTTCCTTCCAGGCTGACTTCATCTGTTCCCAAACAACCCACTTCTGCATGTATGTATCATGGAAGGTTTTTGCCTCCAGCAGGAGGAAAGTTGCCTTTTCTGCTTTAAACCAGGCTCCTGGGAACAGGCAACAGCCTTTTCTACGTATCTTGGGGATGTTTCTACCTTACTTTCAACGTTAATTATTACATGTTATTTACCTATGCTGTGTAAAACCACATAACCATTACATATGAAATATAAAAGCACATGGACACAGCTTATGGTGGTACTTCCCACATGCAGTTCTTTAAAAAGAAACTATCATACTGTATGCTAGTTTAATCCTGAAGTTTGTCACTGCAACTATTGAAAGAGTGACTTTCTGAACACTCTTTCAACAGCACGGTTCTAGACACTGTCTTGAAACAAGATTATAGTGTGTACCCAAGTTGTCAGTAAGTACTAAATCAGGCTGTCAGCATTTTAAATGTGTGACATTGTGCTTGGGTCCCTCTCTCCCAGAATACATGATCAAAGGGAGTAAAGCAACTCCGTCTCATCTGAATTCTAAGAGGACATTGGAAAACTGTGGGCCACAAGAAAAAAACATCCTCATGATGGTGGCCTCATGTTGAGGCAGTCACAGATTAACTCACCTCTTGAATATAGTAGGAGGTAAAAAATTGAACTCAAACCTGCACTTCTTGGAAGATTCAAATGTTAAAGCATGAATATTAGCAGTGCTTGTGTCCATAGGGATTTTGTAGAGTGGTTTTGAAACAATCTGTGCATCAGTAAATACCATATTTTTCAATGAGTACAGGAAGCCTGCAAAGCTTTTTGTGCAAAACACAAGGTTAAAACTCATTAGAGCTCACATCAGGCATTTGATGGGCTTTACAAGCTGCCTTGCTGTCTTAAAATGAAAAATAACTGGTAGAAATTGGTTTATATTTTTAAGTGTCCTGGATTCTCCCTCTAGCTAGGAAGTAAAATTACCCCATGCCAGACATATATTCCCCTGATAATTCTTCTCCTATTGTTTTAAAATTATGAGTTTTGACAAGGGTTATAAAGATTGCCATTAAACTCTGCTCTTGAGAGCTGCAATGGTGTGCAGGGAAGAAAGTAAAAATAGTGAGGATCTGGGCCTTATGTGCCTCCACCTTAGAAGGCAGAAGAAATAACAGTGGCAGGAATATCCATCTCAAGATCAGGTTTCACATTGTGATCATGTAGACCTGCACTCTAGCTGGCTCTGGTCACTGAGAGCAAATCTCTCATGGAAACTCTCCATTTATGGTTTTCTTTGTCAGCAAAAAGAAATAAGGGGGGTCTCCAGACATTCTTTGCTTTGAATGGAGGAGGGGAAGGAATTTTCACCACCCAGTGCTGAAGAAAGCCCAGACTCACTGGTAGTTCAAGAAATACGTACCTTCCCAAAATGTTTGTAATAGGCAGGTTGCTAGAGGGGGAAAACTTACTTGTAACAAGTTAAAATGTTTGTTCATAGGTGCTGACTTAGTGCTTTTTTAATGTTTCTTTTAAAAATAAAACAGGAGAATAAATAAGAAAGTACATAATAAATAATAAGTAAACCTCAAGATTCAGGTTATGAATACTGAACTAATCTAATGCAAAAACCTTCTCTTCAAAATACTAAAAAATTCAAGTGCAATGTATTTTTAAGGTCTTAAATTACTCTTTCCCATTAAGTTGAATTTATCACTTAATTTGTGAACTGTATCACAGAGGAGCAAAGCACCACTCTGGCTGCTCTTGCAGAGACACAGTGCAGATGACACTGCCAAAAACTTCCAACACCAAGAGCAGTTTGGAAATCAAAGGAGCTGAATGGGAACAGTTTGGACTTTGCAGCACCGCAAAAGAAAAACACCTGGGAGAAAACTCTGCTTGTTGCAGGTATCTCAGTCTGACTAGCATCCAAAATAAAGCAGAATGACTGGGATTACAAGGAAAGAAAATCCAAACAAAAAAGAGAAATTTAGATAAAATTTTGCTCCTTGCTATTTTAAAATCTGACTCAACAGTCCTGTGATCTCTTTGATGATGAGAGCTTTCTGTCCTATGACTCCAGGCAAAATTACAACTGAAAATTTAAAAGAAATAAGATACAAACTGAACTCTGCAATGTTCTTGCTGTGTTGTAGAAAGGAGGAGTGTAAAAATGTTTATATATAAAGTATACTATCTCTAGCATGAGTATAACTTGGGAAGCAAGACCTCAAAAATCAAAGCCAGAGACCTGCAAGGGACACTTTAGTGCAGCAAAACCCCAAAGTGGGGAGCACGGGGAAAGATTTCTTGTTATTTTTATTCTGATGAATCATGTAACACCACGGGATCTCATTAGCACATGATAACCCGATCCCTGATCGTTTATTATCAAATAAATAAGGACAGTCAATCAATCCAGTGTTTATTTATGTAATTAATGCAAAACTCACAGCATTAAGAACATATTTTGGTACATTTTATTACCTTGGTGAAGGACAGAATTAACAGCCTCTGAACTGTCAGTAATTAGTGTGGTTTTTGGAGACAATTGAGGCTTACAGTATCCTTTTGGTATTATAACCTGCTTTTTAATTTTAAGAGCTGTCAATGAAACTACAAAAGAATATGTACAGAATAATGCTTGATAGAAGAAAAGAGAAAACAAGTAAAACATTATTGGTAAAGAAAAGCCAAAACATCAATAAAACATTTCAGTTCCTCTTTGCAATTTCTAGTACTTTTATGTGATTTAACAACATGAAAAAATTCTTGAATTTTAATTTGAAAGTTTGACTGAATTTTTTTCTCTATTCAGCAGTGTTAGTACACAAACATGTTTGTACAGTTTACTTTATAACATACTTTGTTTAAATCCATGTAAAACTTGAAAATTTGTTTTAAGGGAATGCTGGATGTGATCTAAATAATTGAGCAAGAGAATCTTGTTAAATATTTAGAAAATATATATTGACATTTTGATATTTTACAGTACCACCCTATTAAAATTTATGGTAAGGAAGATTCTATTAAGCTTCTGAGAAACTGAGTACTAAATAATCCCTGGAGAGAAGAGGGGAGGGAATTTAAGCATCTCCTTGTTGCTAGGCTGTTTACAGAATTTTCAGGTAAACAACATTGCAATCCAATATGCATTCAAAACAGTGGACACTGGTTGGATGCAATGAAAAATCAGTTTATCTAAAACCTTACCCATTTACCCAGACTACTTGGGTCTGCAAATACAAAGAATTCCACATGTATACACAGGGGCAACTGTTATTCCATCTAAACATTTTATTCTCTTTTTCCTTTTAGACTTAGGTGGAAACGAAGAGAGCTGTAAGACTTGGGTTCATCCTGTACAACTTCAGAGATTGCTTCACCTGAAAAAGTCCTGCACTGTGTGGGTATGAGGAATAAAACCCCCCAAAAACCCCAAAACACACACGCAACATACCCAGCACAGGATATCTGAGAAACAAGGAACCAATTGATGAAACAGAAGGCTTAGCCTCATGTCATGGTGTCACACCAGTAATGGCAAAGAAAGAGGAATCCTCTGAAGATATTGATGGTGGTTCTTGGTGGGGAACAGATCTCATATTTACCCCGCAGACAGCAGCCACTGATTATTTAAATGGCTTCTGCATCACATCATTAATATTTTGAGTTAGAATGGAGAAGCCACACAAGACTTTTTCAGCAAGTCAAGCTAATCTCTTCTGAGTATGACTTCAAAACTTGGGCAAATATTCAGCAATCACTTTCATCCAGAATTATTTCTGCCAAGGAATCTACCATGGTAATACCATAAAACACTGCACAAATACTGGTGCATGCAAACATCACATACATATGTATATATGCATACACGTGCACATACCAAGTGCAGTCATATATTCTGCTACAGGAATTTTAATTCCTTTTAATGGCTTGAAACACATGCAACTGAGAATAGAATTTCAGTCATTTTTATTGATTATTCACAATAAAATAACATGAGCTTAGGAAAAGAGTAGCATAGGGTACCACATTCCAGGAAAGGAACTGTTGCATGAACCATGATTACCATTGTGGTCAGAAGAAGAAAAATCTTGGCATTTGTGGTCTCCGCAGATTAACTGTGCAAGGGCAGTAGATACTTGTCCTGAGTTTTCTGGATTGATTTTAGACACACAGAATCTGTCAAACTTCTAATACAGAGCTACTCAACAGGGGAGCAAGTTGCCTACCTTTAAATCACTACCATTAAAACTCTACTATCAAAAGCGGTCAAGTGGATGAAGCTGCTAATACAGCCTTAGAATTCTGAAGTTATTTTTGAAGGTTTGCATTCATACAGTTTCCTTGGCAATTTCCTGTTTGGTTAGTAATTAAGAAAATGAGTCAGTCAGTGCTGTTTCTTCTGTGACTCATTTGCCAAAAAACGTTGCAGCAGAGATGCTGCTTCAAGATGACAAGAATCTCAAGATGCCTGAAAACATGTTTTGCAACACTGACAAGTAAGATCAAACAATAGGTTGTGTCACACAGTATTAAACAAGTTTGGGAGGGTCACTCCTTAGCTTTCAGTTTGTGACATAGTGTCTCAAATTGCTCAGTTTTTATCTTGTTTGCACTCTGCTGTCTTCAGAACAGTATGAAAAGTGTCTGTGAGTACAGCTATTTTATTTCATTATTTTCCATTCTGCAGCTATTCCAGGCAAGCTGCTGGGACCACAATTCCTATATAGCAGCCAGCTAAATTCCAGACACCATGGGGCTATTTATAATTTTATATAACAAGGTCAATTCACTGACAGAGGGAGAAGGGATGATTCAGATTCACTGATCCCCACACGTAGGAAGTCAAGTAAGGGAGCCAGGAGGCCTGCGTGGTTGAATAGGGATCTGTTGGGTATGCTCAAGCAGAAGAGGAGAGTTTACAGGTCATGGAAGCAGGGGCTGGCCACTTGGGAAGAATATAAGGCTGCTGTTAGAGGATGTAGGAAGGCAGCTAGGATAGCCAAGGCCTCCTTAGAATGACAGCTGGCGAGAGGAGTCAAGGACAGCAAAAAGAACTTCTTCAAATACATAGCAGATAAAACTAATACCAGAGACAATGTAGGCCACTGATGAATGGGGTGGGTGCCCTGGTGGCAGAAGATACAGAGAAGGCAGAATTACTGAATGCCTTCTTTGTCTCTGTCTACTCTGCCGGAGGCTGTCCTGGGGAGCCCTGTACCCCTGAGACCCCGGATGAAGCCAGGTCAATGGAGGAGTTTGCTTTAGTCGATGAGGACTGGGTTAGGGAGCAATTAAATAGTCTGGACATCCATAAATCCATGGGTCCAGATGGGATGCATCCGCAGGTGCTGAGGGAGCTGGCTGAAGTCATTGCTGGACCGCTCTCCAACATCTTTGCCAAGTCTTGGGAAACGGGAGAGGTGCCTGAGGATTGGAGGAAAGCAAATGTCACTCCAGTCTTCAAAAAGGGCAAGAAGGAGGACCCAGGTAATTATAGACCGGTCAGCCTCACCTCTGTTCCTGGGAAAGTAATGGAACAGCTTATCCTTGGTGCCATCTCAAGGCATATCAAGGATAAGAGGGTTATTAGGGGCAGTCAGCATGGCTTTACCAAGGGTAAGTCATGCTTGACCAACCTCATAGCCCTTTATGAGAATGTAACAAGGTGGATGGATGATGGTAGAGCAGTGGATGTGGTCTACCTTGACTTCAGTAAAGCCTTTGACACAGTCTCCCACAGCATCCTCACAGCTAAGTTGAGGAGGTGTGGTCTGGACAATAGAGTAGTGAGCTGGGTTGCAAACTGGCTTAAGGAGAGAAGCCAGAGAGTGGTAGTCAATGGTGCGGAGTCTAGTTGGAGGCCAGTATCTAGTGGAGTGCCTCAGAATACCAGAATACTGACCAGAATACTGACCAGAGCACTGACCAGTACTGGGGCCAGTATTATTCAATATATTCATTAACGATTTAGACAAGGGAGTAGAGTGTACTATCAGCAAGTTTGCTGATGACACTAAGCTGGGAGGAGTGGCTGACACACCAGAAGGCTGTGCTGCCATCCAGCGAGACCTGGACAAACTGGAGAGTTGGGCAGGGAATAACCTAATGAATTTTAACAAGGGAAAGTGTAGAGTCCTGCATCTGGGCAGGAACAACCCCAGGTTCCAGTATAGGTTGGGAAATTACATATTAGAGAGCAGTGTAGGGGAAAGGGACCCAGGGGTCCTGGTGGACAACAGGATGACCATGAGCCAGCACTGGGCCCTTGTGGCCAGGAAGCCAATGGCATCCTGGGGTGTATTACAAGGGGGGTGGTTAGTAGATCGAGAGAGGTCCTCCTTCCCCTCTACTCTGCCCTGGTGAGACCACATCTGGAATATTGTGTCCAGTTCTGGGCCCCTCAGTTCAAGAAGGACAGGGAACTGCTGGAGAGGGTCCAGCATAGGGCAACAAAGATGATTAAGGGAGTGGAGCACCTCCCTTATGAGGAAAGGCTGAGGGAGCTGGGTCTCTTTAGTTTGGAGAAGAGGAGACTGAGGGGTGACCTTATTAATGTTTATAAATATATAAAGGGTGAGTGCCACGAGGATGGAGCCAGGCTTTTCTCAGTGGCAAACAATGATAGGACAAGGGGTAATGGGATCAAGCTGGAACACAAGAGGTTCCACTTAAATTTGAGAAAAAACTTCTTCTTAGTAAGGGTGACAGACACTGGAACAGGCTGCCCAGGGAGGTTGTGGAGTCTCCTTCTCTGCAAACATTCAAAACCCACCTGGACATGTTCCTATGTGACCTCACCTAGGTGTTCCTGCTCCAGCAGGGGGATTGGACTAGATGATCTTTTGAGGTCCCTTCCAATCCCAAACATACTGTGATACTGTGATACTTCTACAGACCAAGATGTACATTGCATATCTGTATTTGGCAAATCTTGACTTCTCGCTCACCCTTGAACTTGACTGAATTATGCTGTTTTAACTACAAAATTAGTAAACAAATCTAGCATGAATTTTTAAGAATTTATAAGACATTTACTGTCATTATCCATAAATCACATAACAGTGTTTATGTTCCCAAATCAGTGGCTGTGAAAGCGTTTTCACCACACCAGAGATCCTCATTTCACAGCGATACATCTGGGCTCCCAGGAGCAGAGCTCTGTGACTTTAGGAGCTGCAATATCAGGGGAGCTGACAGTTCCCTTCATGAAGAGCTTAAAACTAAATTTAAGGCAAAACCCAAATAGAAAGTGTGTGCAATGAATGTGGGTTGCTTGGATAGTTTTCTGTCAATGTATTAGGCCATTAGGTTGCTTAAATATACACAGAGATGCTTCACCAGGAAGAATAATGCTCTTGTAGATGTTGCCTTGAGAATGTTGCTCATTCACATAACCTTGACATTCATTTTCTGGAAACAATCAATTAAAACCCAATCATAGAAATTTTAGAGGAATATAGAAAACAGAAATACTGGAAGGTTAGTGACTTTTTATTTTTTTTTACTTCTATCACATATTCTGAAGGTTTGTGGGGGAGTTTTGCTGTATTTTCTCACCTGTAAGAAAAAGCAAATATCTCAACAATTTGGGGATTTTTCTGTTTGATTGCAGGGGAAGGACACAGAATCCATTTCAATAATTTGTGAGTAATCTGACAGGAATTACTGAGCCATATGATTTAGAAGCCAGCATTAAGCAATCAGCACAGCAGCATTTGCATATCCTGGGGGCTTTCATTTCTAGTTCTCAATCCAGGAGCTTGGTGTACTCCTTTCACGTGCTATTGCTATATATGTGTACATATATATATATATATACACACACACTCATACAAAATACTTTTACATTTATTCCAGTATACTTTATTTATTCCCATATCTTTAGTAAAAAGTTGAATGTGAAATCAGTACAGGAAAGACATGGACCTGTTGCAGAGGGGCCAGAGGAGCCACAAAAATGCTCAGAGGGCTGGAACAGCTCTGCTGGGGGGACAGGCTGAGAGACTTGGGGTGTTCAGCTGGACAAGGCACCAGGGAGACATTATAGTGGCCTTTCAGTACATAAAAGGGGCTGATAGAAAGATGGGGACAGACTTTCTAGCAGGGCCTGTTGTCATAGGACAAAGGGTGATAGTTTTAAACTAAAAGAGGGGAGATTCAGGCTGGACATGAGAAAGAAATTTGTGATGATGAGGGTGGTGAGAGCCTGGCCCAGGTTGGCCAGAGAGGTGGTGGATGAACCATCCCTGGAGACATCCCAGGCCAGGCTGGACGGGGCTCTGAGCACCCTGAGCTGGTGAAGATGTCCCTGCTCATGGCAGGGGTGGCACTAGTCGGTCTTTAATGGTCCCTTTCAACCCAAACTATTCTATGATTCTATGTTTAATGGCTTTTGTTGAATGCATAAAAATACTGTTACTCTTCTGATAGTATTTTTTGCTGAATTTTTCTCAATTAGCACATGAAAAATAATGGAAAGGAAAACTTATGTAGACATTTCCAGTTTTCATCAAATTTGTCTAGATTTAAATATAATCCTCAGTGCTCTCTCCGTTTTCTGAGTTATGTTCCCTATGAAACAGCTATAACATTTGAGGCAATGTTTGCTTTAGAATATTTAATTTTCATTGTAATTCAAAATACAGAAGTAGATTACAGCTGCATTTTAGGCAGCAATCACAATTCCCCCACAAATTACCTTTTTATTGATTTTTCTTTTTTTTTTACTTGCTGGTATTCTTGAGAGCTTTTCATGTTAAGATTTTACCAGCTGAAAACACAGATTGTGATAATATTTGCAGCTGGTCATCACTTCAGCACAGACCCCCGCCGAGGTGAATTGAAATGTTAGCAATGAACCACTTTAATGTAATTTTGGCACCCCAATCTTAATATTGCCCATGAAGTACTATAATTCTCTACAAGTGGCTAGTGGGTGGCAGGAAATTAATGTTCTGTCCTATGCATTCATAAAGCTCTTCTTAGAAACATGCAAGAGTTGAAAATAACCAAATATCAAGTATGACACATGCGAATTAGGGGGGAAAAGAAGTCATACTACCTGACCAGAAAAACATATATAATTTTTTAAAGTTATTTCAAGATATCAGTTCTTTGAAAAGTTATGGACTACATTCTTCCACTAATGTAATCATTAGATACCTTTAACTTAAATTGTAGACTTCCACCAGAATGTTTGAAAATGTTTTTATAGGAGCTTAGGAAAAAAAAAAAAATACAATAAATCAGGTTGTATCATATTTTGCTAAAGAGCAAGGTGAAAAGCCTACGTAGTCACATCTGTACTTAAATGGCCCCTTGCTTGCAGCCCAGGCTTAAGAAGTTGTGCTTGTTCTTTAAACCTGATCTTTCTCTAGGAGCAAGAGTGCAAGCTGTGCCGCCCAGCTGGGCTGTCGCTGCCACCCGCCTCTGTCCATTTCATCTTTCTCCAAAGCTCATATGATGAGACATGGGGTGTAGAACCCAGCCCACTTTCAATATCCACACAAGTATTTCAGAGATATTGGAGGGAAGAAGCTGAGCAAACTGTCACAGACACAGCTAGATATCATCCAGAAATATTTTTCTGTTAGCAAATGAGCCTTTATCTGCCTCCAAAACTCTCAGTTTTGTATCCATGATACATCCCTCACAATGAGATTTTAGCTTCAGCTGCCCATATGTAAGCTTTTCCTTCAGCTTCTACAACAAAATCTTTTTTTTTTTTTTCCTCTACACAACTTGGTAGACTAAAAAGGCATATATTTTAGTCAATAATCTCATCTGTCACCTTAGTTGTACCAATTCTACAGATGAAGTATATGTCTGGGTATTTTTTACACAGAGGAAGAAACCTCAAAAAGTTCTGTAAAAAGATAGTAGCTCTGAGCATCTACAATTATACATATAGCATTAGACTATGCTTATGGATATATTGACATTCCTCTAAAAGAACAAGCAAAAGAACACCTCCATATGCCCCTGTATTTTGGAAAACATCCTTGGCTGCCCCATCATCCCTCTGCACAACAGCTCCCCTTTCTGACTCACTCCCATGCAGTCCTGAGCTACAGCATTACAAGTCAAACTTCGGCAGCCCAAATATCCAAATGGATAACAGCTGGGGAAGTGAAAGAAAAAGAAGCAACTGCACCACACAACAAAACACAACCACACACAAAAAAATCCCCAAACAATGTATTTTAATAAACCACAAAAAAATTTAAGATGCTATTTAATCTTTAATCATAACGAAGTCCCAGTGCATGGACTAGTCTAAGCAATATTCCCGAACTATTGCCCCATTAATTCATGCTATCACATCTACCAGATTTACTATTAAATACTGCAGTGCCTAGTGTTAGACTACATGATCTCTTTAAGAAAAGTGGGTTTCTTTTACATACATGACAATTCCTGTGATAACTGAAGAGTAGTTGAGTGGCTATGTGAAGCACAACAGCTCTGGCTATTACACTGTTAATGAGACTAGGATCCTACCTCAGCTTTGCCTCTGATAGAAGTTTCAAAAAGCAAGTCATTCTTGCAGATTTATTCAATACCTACTAATTAGCTAACCCAGTGCAATTAATCTTAGAATTAGAAACTAGTTGAATGTTCATTTCTGTTTAATCAGATTATTAATAATACATGCAGTCTTTCAATTATTCTTCCAGTGTACTCCTCCCTCTATACAAACAAGTTTTGACTTTCAAAACACACTAATTAGGACCAAGATATATTTCCCCAAAAACAAATTTTAAGTAACCCTGTAAATTGCCTGCTCTGACTAGTAAAATGCCTCAAAATTAATCAGGCTGGATGCTTTAAAATATTCTTGATCTCCTGCAGACTTTTTAGATCCTCAGCAGATTGTCTTTGCAAAAATTATGTTCCGGTGCACAACACAGTATGTTTGAAAACACTCAGGTTTTCCACCCAAATTCAACTATCTTCATGCTCTAGGAGAGAATACATAACACAGCAAATATATCCATAAACTCAATAAGCTCCACTGAATTAAGAACAAAACACAATTTCAACAATCACATGTCCTTCTGTGGAAATTACCCATCTCAAAAATACACAGCAATACAAGTAGTCTATGGCCTGAATAAAGGCTTCTCTCAAGGACTTGATTCCAGTCTGGATTAAGCCTCTTTTACTTTTGCTGGAGTCAGAGGAGGACTTGGGGGTCTGGAGTGACCTCCTGGTGACAATGAGCTCGTGCAGAACCTACCGGGAGGGAAGCCCACACTCCTCCTCATGTCACAGCTCTGACTCTGCAATAGTGACCTGCACCCCATTGTGGGCTGGGATGTATGATCGTCACTTTTGCTAATGACTGACTAATATTCACGAGAAAATGAACATAAACCTGACTACAACTGGATTAATTACTTCTGCATAAAAATATGAAGATTATATACACCCTGTTGCCTATTCAACCAAATGCAGCAAGTTATTAATAGCCATAAGAAATAGCATTTACTGTATGAAACTTGCCTCCAAAGCTCTCAGCACAAAGATTTTCTTCTCCATACTGTTTAAATACAGATGAGTGGTTTTTCAAAAATGGTAGTATTATTCAGTTCTTTGTTATTGATAAAATACTCACAAAGGTCACAGATGCAGCACTTTGTAGATGATAAATATTCCCAACAGGAAAATCCACTGACAAAAAGTTACTCTGACCTTTTATGCATCTCAAAATGATTTCCCAGGCAGTAACAGCCCCATTTTGTTTGGATTTTTTTTTTTTATTTTTGTTCTCCCATGAACTTCAAGGATGCCTTTTATTATTTATTCCAGAAAAAAAAAAAAAAAGAAAATAAAGATTAAAAAAAAAAACAAACAACACCAAACCACAACAGCAACATTGCTAGTAAAAATTCAGAAATAGACTTCAGATAATTCTTGTAGCAGAAAAGAATGCAAAGCAGTATTCATGGAGAGACTCAGTGAAATCGGAATGTCCTTCACAAGATCGTTTCTTCATTAACTGCACTACTGATGTTCCTATATTCCTTGCTGCATAGTCAAGATGTGCATCTATTCAAACTATTTCTCTGTATTCACATTCATTCATTTACACATTCACGTACCCCAACAATACATATACAGCTACATAATATTTTCACAGAAAGAAGGGAAAGAATTTAATATTAAAACAAAATCTTATTATTTTTAAGCCAAACTCAAAGCCTTCAAGGCTCTCAACCATGGCTCGAATTTGACTGTGGGTGAAGGCATTGCAGATGAGTGCTGACACTGCTGGTTTGTTTTAGCATACCATACCATCAGGTGTTCTCTATGCATGGTATAATATACAATAAAAACTTGGAAGTACTCAGGAGTGCTTTACAATGTTAATTATGCCATCTTTTGTATCAGACAATCACCATTAGTAATCTTAAAGCCAACTGCACATGCTCCAAGACAAAAAACAATATTGTTAGTAGAGTAGTCAAGAAACACATAAATTAGTTTTCCCATAGATGACAAGACTGCAGTGTTACGGTCCAGCATTTCAGGACTTTTTTTCCCCATTATGAAACCTGGAAATACGACATTAAGACCTAATCCAAAGCCCAGGAGAGACCCAGAGCAGATTATTTCAGTCTGTGACGTAATAGTACCCAAAGCTGGGTTTACAGCACACACACCAAGGCAAGGATAGTTGATTTCAAAGGAACAGTTCTCAACCAACATGTCATGCCATTGTCCTTTTTTCTATCAACATAATAAGCAACGACCAAGTGCTTGCTAATTAGATTAGAAGGAGTCAATGGACATACTTAGGTTTTCCTGTGTTAATCTTGATACTTGCCCTAAGCGTTACGCAAAGCCCAAAGACTTCTCCTCACACCAGGGCAGCACACATGGGTGTAATCCAGTTTCCAGCTCTCTGGCAGTGAATGAAAGTTCAGCTCTGATTTCTCTCTTTGCTTCCTTCACAACACAGAGAGTGATGTGTTTTTCATACAGATTTGGGCCCTGAGACTATAGCATCAGAGCTTCTAAACACCAGGGTAACAAGGAGCAATTTTCCCAGAGGCATTACAACCTGAGGCAGGGCTGCTTTGAATGCAGTGATTTTTGCTTACTACATTGCAGTGGAAACATCTTTTAATACATATCCTTTGGGTCCTATATTCCTGTAGCAGCTTTATCTCTTTAACCGAATTAAGTGCCCAGTCTTACTAAACAATCACAAATTAAAAAGACCTAATAATCATTATTTTTGACTGAATGGCAAGGCTTACGTGGCTGATTTATTCATCATTAATTACAGCTTACATAGATCTTCACTATAAATACTGACTCCACACAGTCATTTCTTATACAAATATATCATTTAAATGGACTTGGAATCTCATACCAAACCTTTTACTCACACGTGTCAATCTCCTGCCTTCCTTTGGTGACTCTAAGTGGCCCATGAACTTGCATGAAACCTACATACGTGAGTAAGAGAATACAGATCCAGACTTTTTCTATTTCTTATCTTATTTTTGTAGAGTTCTGGTTATTCTTTGTTTAAAATATTGATGACACATTTCTTTATAACTATTCTATTTATAATTTATTTGTTTAAAGGATGTTCTTACAGCATCCTTTTATTCCAACAAGAGCTTTCATAGTATTGGGATTGCTGTCAGTGAAAGCAATGGATTATTTAGTTTCTTCCTATGTGAATTCAGTGTGCTGATTCACTTGGAAGACATTTTTGGATTCTTCAAGCTTCACTTTTAATTCTCCACTTGAAGACCAGCAGTGCAAAGCATCCATAAAAAAACCAAACAAACAAAACAAAACCCAACACAAAATCAACATACTGAACTAAGAAGAAACTGATAACGTTGAACCTTAGAGAAATATGAGCCCACAGAGAGCACTCCAGACCCACTGTTTTGTGGAACAAAAACAAGCGAGGCAGCTGGCTATGACAGGAAGGTTCCTTTAACTCCTGCCTGTCATCTGAGTTCATTCCAGTTGGCTATAATGCGATTTTCTAGTGAGACTGTGGAGTAACATATATTGGCATAACTATATAAAAGTTCAGAGTCCTACCAGAGTTCCCTAAATATTAGGATATAGATATAATGTCCTGGTTAAGGAGAAAAGGGTTTGGACACAGTGTGGGAAGGAGCTGGGGGAGAGTTCCCCAGTCCCAAAACACCTGTCCAGGAATGAGTCAGAGCTGTGCATTGCACGACTTGCAACGCTGACAACAGCGGGTTGATCAGCACAGATCAGCCCTGCCACCTGCCCCATGCTGAGGCTGGAAATACAGCAGCTCTGGGCAGGTTTCTACCCGGCACGTGCACACCACTGTAAACCTGATGTGCTCTGCCTCTCTCGCTGCGTTTACATATCTGATGCCTTGAGATTATCTGAGGCTGGAAATTCCCTCTTATTATTTGCAAAATCATCAGAGATAAAACAGACAAACAACAGCACATGGAGGATCCTAGAAATCCAAACCTATTGTGGAGTAGTTTACTTGATATACAAATAACAGCATCCTGCCTTATTCAGTGGTCTGAGAGGAAAAGTACTGAGACAAAACAGCGATGATACCATTCTATATATAAATGGACAATATGATGGAGAATACATTTTTGCTGGAGCCAGAAACCTCAGTGAGATTCAGCCCAGAGCTACAGTCCCAGTTTCAGTGCTCAGAACACAGGGAGGATGGTGGCAGCAGTGGGAACAGAGCACCAGGATCTGCGTGCTCACCGCTGCTTCAGAGGGAGCACAAGCAGCAACACGCGAGAAGAGAACCTCTCCAGGACAGCTGAGAATGATGCTGATACAGCTCGTTTTCAAGGCAATTTTGTGTCAGATCTGTTGAGTATTTAATATTCCCCTCGCCTGCAGAGTCTGTGGCGGCTGCTGCCCAACCAGCTCCCTCCAGGCACTGCCGGAAAGGGAAAGTGGAGCAAGGCTGTGAGAACAGCCAAACCAAAGTTCCTCCAAATTTGATGATAGTTTCAATAATAGATTATAGCCACAAGTAAAGCATGGCACACATTCAATAAAACTGAAGGAGCTTGCACAGCTCCAGTTTTGCCCAATTCACTTTTCTGCATTGCAGGTTTCTGGATTCAACCCCAGGATGCTAGATGGTGCTGTATCCCTACCCCTCAAAACAGCTCTCTGCACCCCTCGCTGCAGTGATGAAAAGCAAACCTACCACTTTATTCAAAACATTAAGATTAGGAAACTTGCAGACGGATTTTTATAAGATGAAGGCACTTGAACCGAACAGATGAAGAGGGAGAAGAATGTGCTTGCTCCACTCCACAGATTATTCGGAGACTCATCATTAGTGCTACCTGCAAATAACAATCCTACTGCCAACAGCAACCCATCTGTATGCAAATAATCTCTTGTCCTTCCAGCACAACTAAGGAGCCAAACATTTGGAGCCTTTAGCTAGGGAAGCAGCCATAATAGGCACAATCATATCAAGTTATAATATAATGGGAAGCTATGGTACAATAGTACAATAGATGAGGGATCAATGTTTTCAAAAATGGCCAAGGAAATATATATATCTATATCTGTATATTTTATTGAAGTCTGATTCAAAGTGCAATGTTGGTGATTTAACATAAACGTAACACATTTTTATAATCCTTATCAAATGTTCAGTCACTAGATCAGCATAAAGCACAGCTTATTAAAATGGATAAGAGGGGATTATGTGATTTAAATTGTCAAGGGAAAAAAAAAAAGTATTTAAAATACAGAGATTCTTTAATCTGTTGCTCAGAAGGAACTGCACACATTGACAATGGAACGATGTCTGTGCATCCAAATTTTAATCACATGGGTCCTGACAAAGATAATAGTAAAATGATTCTTCCTAGCACACAGGATAAGCTTTTAACAATATAATACTGATTGCATGTCAAACTTTGATGATTTTGGTTTGGTGACTGACAAAAGTATTTAACTACACTTTACAAGATATTATAACAAAGCTGAGATTTCAGAAAGTCTAAACACTGATTTTAAAGTTTTGCATATTTATTTTGTGCATATCTAGTGTTTTCTAACAAAGAGTTTTATGTGCTGATCTGAGATTTAGCATGCAAATCAAACAAAGTTTGAGCACTCACAAGACCATTTAAATTTTTCAGCAAGAACAGATCCCAAATAAAGACTTCTCTGATGAAAGAGCAGAATATTAACCAAGACCTAAACTTAGCTTTCCACAAAACATTATTTTCTGATCACAATTAATAACATCAACCCTATTTAGTGAAAGACAACATTAAAAATAGTAGTCAGAGGTTAGATTTCTTTAACTGTGCTATCTGTAAAAATATAGGCTCCTTCATTAGGGAGCATTCTTATCAGCATAACATTTAGTGTTGTGACAGATACACACATGCTTGAACACCTAACACCACTGCCATGTGTTCAATATGGGAGGTGAATGTGCTATCATCATCACAATGATCTTAAGTGGAATTGTGCACAGTAAATGTTTTTTTCACTTGAAATTTTTTAAAAAATATCTTTTAAATATCTAGATATAGATATTTAGAAATAAGCTAAGGAAGGAGGAGTCTTATCTTGGAAGATATTGAAGAACATGTATTACCAGGCTCCTCAGCTGATGAGAAAATGAAGCCTTGACACAGTCACATCTATGCACAGGATTAAAAACTGCACTTCAAAGAAGCTCAGAAAAAGTTGTCCAGATTCTCACATTAGACTTTCACAGGCTTTGTTTAATAAAGTTTCTCATTTTCACTTTGTCACAGATTGACTCAGGCTCTGAATTACCAGTTAATTCTTAAACATCAAGAATTATAAGGTACCAAAAAAATCTCAAAGTTTAACTCAAAGTTTATTTATTTCTGCAAAAGAAATCACAGCTTAAACAACATTCCTTACCATTGGTAACTTAGGTGACTATTACATCCTAATCATGTCTCAGCCATAGAACACTTTGCACAAATCTCATCTAATGAGTAAGCTAAACTCACTGTACTGTTGTGAGTTGAAGTGTTCTATATTAATGTACTGATCTAGAGTTAAAATACTTAGTAATACAAGTCTATAGGTGAATCATCTTTACAATAAGTCCATACAGTTAAGTTCAGAGAAGATGAGGGACATTACAACTCTCAGGTCTCTCCCAAAATCTATTACTTAAACTCTCAGAGGACAATGAACCACTATGCACAATAACAACAAGCCTGAAGAAGTCAACAGAAATGTTGATACCTGAATATCTCTAAAAGTTTGTGCCACAATGCACAAACATTTCTACAGGGACCATGGCTAGATATAGAGCAAACTGTAGCTCAACCATCATTTGTTTCAACACAAGTTTCCACCCCATCTCCCACCACCCTGAAAATAAAGTATTTCAAGCAGAAACCTTCCTGGTGACTCACTGTAACCATTAATTATTGCATGGCACAACAGAAGTGCAGCTCAGAACTTAAATCCAAGTATTTCATGCAATTACTGGCAGTATCAGGGGACCCTGTAATTCAGAGAAAATAGAATAAGAAAACTGTTTTCAGACTCAGATAGGAGACAGAGATATAATGACTATATAGGTACAACATATGCAAGTACAACATATGTGAGATATGAAGATTTGATGCATCAGATATTGGGCAGCTTCCCTGGAACTTGAATGATTTTTCCACAGGAAAATATAGACTTAGTTTCTTGTTTATCTCCATATACTGATTTATTTCTATATACAAAACCACACATGCACATACACACTCTGAGTGGCATTAGCAGAATCTGATTTATTTTGGCTATATTTTGACTGCTAACAGTTTCTAAACAGTTTTAGCAGTCTAAAAATAACAAACATTGGCTTATGCAAAAAAAATGCGTAAGACAACCTACCAACCAAATATCAGAATTCTGACCTTGACCAGTAGAGTCATTCTGGTTCTCTCAGTGATGAGTTCTGGTGTGACTTGGAAATATCCTTGAACAGGAGTTTCCGTTTTCAAATTATATTGGGGAAATGGTGTGGCGGAGCGAGTGTGCAGTTTTACCAAAGTTACAGGGGAGGGCAGAAAGAAGCAAAGTGTACCATGGTAAAGAAAATATAAGAACCTGAGGACGTTTATGCACAAGGGGAGTATTGCTGCTTGTACATGCCAGTGCTTTCACATCGGTTTTTAAAGTGAGATGGTGTCTTCAGCAGTTTTATTTGGACTTAAACACCCTTTAATCTCTCAGGATCTGCCCTGTGACTACAAATTAGAAGAGAGTGCTTTCAACTTACATCGTTCAGACAAATTAAAAAATAAATACCGTAATAATGAGTCCTAACAAAATTATACCTTCCATAGAACGAAGTCACAGCAGCATGTTATCATTAGATGGATTCAATTCTGTACTAAATACAAAAAAAGAATGCAAACAAATTCAGCAGAAGAAACAAATCTTTCTCAAGAGCCATTTATGTTGATAGAAGTGCATATGCTGTTATCAAAACCCTCACAATTATGTTCCACAGAAGTCAAAGCGCAGAACAAACACGAGTAAGTCATTAGTGGAACCAGCCGCTCCAGTGAAACATCACCTGCCACTGTTAAGTTTATGTAAACTTAGAAGAAACGTGTATTTTCAGCTAGAAAGTTCCACCAGAGGTATGAACACCTGGAATGAAGGTGACTGTCAGGGCTGACCTTTTTGTCCAGACAAGATCTATAGCAAGTGCTGATGTACTTTTGACCTTTCAGTATCAGAGAACTGGTGTAATGTGTTCAAATATAAACTCAAATCTTACTGATGGTCTTTTTATGCACTCTGATTTGTACTTCAATTGCTGCCTCATCCCTTTTCTTTAGCATTAAAGTTAAGTACACTTTAGCTCTTCCCTCTAGGAAGACAAAAATACACTTCCATGACTTGAATCACTGCAGGCTGAAAAACAATGTGAAATAACTACTTTTACAGACTCCATGGCAAGTTGCCACCCATGTATTTGGAACATCTTTTTTGCTTACTGCTCACCAGAAGTTACTAGTTTCACTTCTGCCCCATTTTTTTGCATGAAGATAGCCAATATGAGGAATGCTGAGCCAGCCAAGCCTGTAATCAGTTCAATTTTATGTTCTAGTTAATCTTCAAGAGTTAGTTCTTCAGGTGAAGCATTAAACAATATTTCTACTTACATTGATAAAATAAATTATCATGGAGCTATTTTATTCTTAAATATTGATTTTAAAAAGGGAATGCATGAGTTCCTTGATAAACAGACTAGAACATCAATCATGCAATTTACTCTGACATTGAGTGAGATATGATAAAAAAATGAGACTTTCTGAAGGTGGTAACTTGTTGATTAAGGCCAACAGTACATCACAGCTTACGCATAAAACAATGGGCAACCTACCTCAAATCACTGTTGCTTTCATTGTGAGCCAAAAGTGATGGTCAGTGGCCAAAGCAGTATGTGAGGTCATAAACTGGATTATGTTAGCAAACTGATATTGTTATGTAGTGTTAACAAAAGCCATGGTGGGAATTTTAAACAATTGCTGTTTTAAGTGGAAAACACATACTATGGTAAAGCTAAAAAAAAAAAAAAAAAAGTCAAAAGATGTTTTAATAAAGATTCTGAGCAAAAGTGAAGATCCAAATCAGAAAGTAACATAAATCTAGAGGTTCCAACAACCATTATTCTTCTGAAGAAACAGCACACACTTCTTAGGCTAGGTCCTCTGTAACCTTGCCATCATTTCAGTTTTCCATGTTTTATTCATTTCAAGAGACAGTATTAGCCACATAATTTTTCTTGTAATTTATTCCTTATGTTGCTATGGATTAAACAGTAACTTATCTGTACTAATTATGCAATAGGCTATAACTAACTTAAATATGAATACTGCCAGTTTGTCCCACTGTGTTTCTGATCTGCTACATAATTGTTAATGTTCACAACAGTGCAGTAATTGAATTACAGAACATTAGCCACATGATTATTATGATCATAAACTGCTATCAAATGGAAGACTGTGAAATAATACTCCAAACTCTGAAGTTCCAAAGTTCATACTGAACTATATCTACCCTGCTCTTTAGACTAACTCGTTTAATCACTATCATAGTCCTAACTACTTTCACCTGTAAAACTGCAACACACACAACCACTCATCTTCTACTGGAAGTGTTCCACAGTCCCAAGCTTTCAGTTTGATTTTGATGCAACCCACATGGATCCTCCAGGTTGCTAACTGGACAATTTCCAACCCTGCAAAATATTAAGATATTTATTCAAATTAGGCTGTCTTCTCAAGAAACATTGAGCAGATCCTATACAGTTTTCAAATGAGAGTCTTTCTCACAAATCTGGTGTAATTCATCTGATCTATCTTCAGGTGTCTGTAGGTTGGACGCCCAGTCTAAGCCAGACACAGTTTTCATCAGGAAAAGAAACAAGGCTTTTTCAGGGAAGAAATCATCACAACGGAAGATCCTGCACATAGATCCTCTTTGGAAATGTTTCTGATGAGGAGCTTTGATTCGATCTCCATCTTTCTGACCACTTGGGGTATGCTAAAGTCTCAGTATCATCCATAGTATCAGCAAACAACAGTAACTATTTTCTGTAGTTTCTTACCTTTACTTCAATTCAAATAGAAGGACACCAAATCCAAAGACTGTCAGCTTTAACTCTGAAGGCATCATATTTTCATCCAAAAATGCTCATTTTATGTTACTACTTCTAACTGGGAAGATTTTATCACTGAGTTTTACATCTTCAATGTGATATTATTCTCAGTCATTTGTCACTTTTTTCTTTTTTTTTTTTTGAAAGATGGTTTAAATGCCATGCATCAGAAAAAAACATAACTGAGAACATAAAAGAGATTGAGATAGTGTCTAAAAGACTTTTATGGAGATTTATCCCAAATCCCTACACCATCAGAAAGACACAAAATCCAGACTCACACATGGAAAGGCCAAGGTGTTCCAGTCTGGAAACAGCAAACATGAACTCTTCACCCACTGGGGCTTCCTGCATCTAGCACCTCCGAGCTGGTCTTCACCACTAACAGTCTTCATGAGCTCTCTTAATGCATGAAGCTGCAGATCATTTGTGGTGAATAAAGCCCTACCGGATTACTCATTGTTAATTAAATAACCCAATTCTGTCCACTGAATCTAATGCATTAAAGTATTTAATGTTTGGTAAACTGCTTTGCTAAATGCTCCTTTGGCTTTTATTGGTAATAAACATTAAGCATTTATGGCCTGTGAAAGCAGTTTCACATCTAGCTTATGCTGTTACTATTTACAGTTTGTTAATGAAATACTATTAACTTGCTCCAAACTGCAAGTTGGTTTTGTTCTACTCCTTAACTTTTATTATATAGTATATAGAATAAGTCAATGAAAATCACAAGCTATAAGCAACAACGGTACTTGCCACAAAAAACTTCCATTGTCAAATCAAAACGTTTTCACTGTATAAAGCTCCAATTAGTATTTTTACTTTTATTCCTTCTTTCGCTATGCGCACACATACATTTATTTGCACCTGCGCTCCCCAGTCCATGTTCCCTGTGAAGGTGCAGCACCATTTGTGTGCCATTTGAGACACCTATGTGGCTCAGTTTGAACTGAAAACTTTGCCACTCATGATAGGAGCTTCACACAGCCACAGCTGACATTAGTAGCTAAAATGTGCATGCTTAAAAATAAGAAACTTTTTTTCCTACAGAAAAAATATGCACGTGCTCCTCCTGTATACTAACACAATACAGCTTGAGTGCTCTCGGAATTTAACAACAACTGCCTGTGCATGCAAATGATTTGTGTTGCTATGCAGAACAAGCAATGTTTTTTTATCTGCCAGGAGTATAAAACACAGGGTTCTGCCAATTTGGCAGCCTCCTGTCTATCCTGTGCAGTAGCAAACAGCTTCAGTGAGCCGCACTCCCTCTAAGGAGGTACATGCTATATTTATGGGGAAGAGCACAAACAAACATTGTGCTTTTTGAGATAGTTTCTTTGCTTTTGCATTTGTTCACAAGTAGTTTTCTTTGAACATTAGACATACATCAGAAACCTACTTATGGAACGTAACATGTAATCATCCCTTTCATCTATCTGTCTGGTCAGTGTTCACAGGGAGGAACATACTGCTTGATATTTGTATACTCACTTTGCAATGTGGACTTGAAAAGTGAAGAGAGATAGGATGACTCAGTCCTTCTGATACATCTGATTCCTGTAAGTAAACCATTATTGTGGCAGTGCTGTTGTGTCTAGTGGAGATAGTTGGAGTGATTCATTATTCTCCTTAGGAGATGTCTAATTTTGATAAAAAATTTCATGAAATAAATGGCATGATAACAATTCCAGCTTCTGTGTGCTTAAGAATGACAACACATCTATCAAGTAATGAATAATATAGAGTTTGGGAAGAGGTGACATCCAAGATAGACTCCAGTTACAGATTTAACTATAAGGGCAATACCTGGCCAGCACAGTACCCATGAGGTGCCATGCAAGGTTTAGAAGGATTTCAGTCTCAGACCAGCACGACTGTCAGTGCCAACTGAGACACATGTGCTTGGGTCACATTTCAGCTGGCCCATCACACTTAACAGAGAAATAGCAACCTGCAAATGTTTGGCCTATCTTTACTTCAATGCTCCTCTCCTTAGGGATAAAAACAACCTCCTCAGTGGAAAGCAGGGACACAGCTAGAAGGAGATGATAATCATTAGAGCAAGGGAGCCACCTGGTTATACCCACAGCTGCCAAAGGCAGTGGTAGCCCTGCTTGGGCCAGTTCTCAGGATTTTGGAAATGGGTGGATGCAAATAAAGTAACTGTGCTGAAAAGACTTTGGGATAGAGCCAATGGGAAGGCACAAACTGGGATTTCAGAGGGACATGTGTCCTTGGATTGCCTTTTGGGTGACTTCACTGGCATTTTCAGGTCTCCACACTTGCATCATTGCTGTTTGGTAGTGGTTCAAGGGTGAGCTGTATGATCTTTCCCTTGTTTGATTGCCTCATTTACTGAGCTGTGATTTTTTTTTTTTTTTTTTTTTACTTGAAGTCCTTTTTATTTAATATTGATTATTGTAGAGTGCTCTAAGGTAACAGCATGAAAGCATTATTACCTTACAGGTAGCATACATCTTCAAAAGAAAAAGTTTATGTGTGAAGGTTTTAATCATCATCTATAGCTCCATGATGAGTAAGTGTTAAGTGTAAGACTGAGAAATTTTGATTTTCAGACTCAGGCCATGTAAACACAGACAGACAGACAAACAGCAATCCCACTCTCCCACCCACCTGCCCTCCCAAAACCCAGGCAGGAGGAAGCTAAGAGGTGGCTAAAAGAAGCTAATCTATTCTTAACCTTGCTTCAGATGTGACAGCAAAATTAAATGGAAGCAATAATGAATCATAGGAGGATCAGAGCTAGGTAACTAATTGGCCTATTTTCTATACTGCCAGAACCCTCTCAAGCAATTTTCCTCAATTATGGCTGCAAAACAGCATGTTATTTCCTCCTTACAAACTACCCATTGCTGAGGGACTACCTAGGTGTCTCAGGACATTTCATCATCTATTGCTGGAGACTGATTCCCACTGTTAATTACAGGAAGTTCAAGCTTCCACATTGAAGGAAAAAAACCAAACATCTATTTTACCTATTAAGACAAGGGAAATGAAAACTCTAATTATAGAGAACAAGCCTTATTTTTAATAGTAGGATTTCCTAATAATTGGGTATCATCTTTGATGAAAGATAGGGACAGCATTAACAGAATATATGGAGCACTTTCCCTTCAGATATAGATTTCCCCTCAGTATGAAAGCTATAATACTAAAGCTTTGTCAGCTATAGAGTTCTTTGAAAAAAAAGGACAGCAGTTATTCACTGTTAGTGTGCTGAGGTATCAAAGATATGATTAAACTTGCATGCAATTAGAGCAACCAAGAAAGGTGGTTGCTTCTCTACCACATCTCTGGCTGCATGCTAATCACACCTAACGTACATCTCACCTGTCACTTGTATTCTTCAAGATACATTATGATGTCTTATTTAGTTAACATCAGATTTCCCTTGTAATATCAAATATGGAATGAAAAGACACCCTCATCTTTTCTAAAGGATAAAGAACTCAAAGAGATCCCTTTGGAAAAAGGAAGGTGACAGAATAATCAACACTTCTAAAGTCTATTATCTAAGTTTCCTCATTTCGTGCATACTATAAAAATATACAGATAAACAGAACTGATCCAGAATGAAACAGAGAAAAGAAAGCCAAGAAATCACTTTGTGTTTATTCATTTCAGAGCAGCAGCACTTTACTCAATGACAAAGTCTTTGGTCTTCCCAGGTGAAAGGTCCAGCAGATTCACCACGACTTTCAAGGAACACCTACCTGTAAAAGCCTTAGGGTTTTTCTTTGCTTCTTTTTCAAAATCTTCCCCACTGCTAGCAGCTTCCCTGCCCAGGGACAGAGCTGGATTTGCTTTCAGAACAATTCCTTCTAGTTCATTAGTAACAACAGGCTCATTTTCCCTGGCAACACCTGTGCTAGTGCTATGTGGGTGTGAACACATCTTTCACATATACTGGACATTAGAGGAGAACTGTTATAGGTAGTACACAGACACCTTCGCTTCTTGAGCTGCCAAAAAGCTTGTGGATTCTGCATCAATGGTACAGGTTCAAAACCCATTCTGTATCACCAAAAAAAAGTTTGATTTTTTTATTTTTTTTTTGTGAAACATCTTAATCTCTTCTTCATGAAGAATTTAACATTTCCAAACACTTCTCTCAGTGGTGGCTCTTTTTGCTTTTCTGTTTTAAAGGTAGGCTGCTGGCTATAAACTAAAAGCAAACACATTTATTGGAACATCATAGAGGGATACTAGGGTATTTGAGTATTTTTAAGGTTTCTTAGTCTCAGTGACTCCAGTTGGCCTGTCACACAGCAACTAGGACAGTCAATCCCATAAGCTCTGTCATTGCTGTCTGGGAATAGCCAACCAACCAGCAGCATCTCCAAGTTTATGAACTTGGAAAAAATGATACCTTAGTACCTTTTCTAAAGACTGGGCTATAACCTGATATCCCATGTTAGCTCGTAGAACTCAGTGTAGTGAGATCTTGGGAGTGACAATATTAGTAGAATGGTGCTATTGTGTACTAGTGAACAGTAGTACTGAGATTCCTCTTTGCAGGTCAGCTGGAATTGTGCCCCCAAATTTTCCAGTAGTTTCTAAAAGTCATACAAATATTTACCAAGTTTCTCAATGCTGCAGTGCAGCTCTCTAATACAGTACTTATAAGGTCTGAATGAGGGTAGTTTCATTAAAGGTGTTGGAATGGCCACATTTAAATAATTTACTTTAGGTGGCCTTGATTCAGTAATTTCTTTAAAGTAAAAACTGTGGAATGTTCATAAGCTGTGTTCAAGATAAGGATGAGAATAATGTTGATAACACAGGGATGTTTGAGTTGCTGCTGAGCATGCAAGACTTTCCAGCTTCTCACACTGTGCCAGGAGCACAAAAACCAGTGAGGGGACACAGCCAGGACAGCTAACCCCAACTGCCCAAAGGGATATTCCACATGGCATTGTGCTCAGTGTACATTTTTGGTGAAGGAGGAGGCAGAGGGGGACCTTAGGAGAGATGTTGTTTGTCTTCCCCAGTAACCCTTATGTGTGATGGAGCCTGGCTTTCCTGGGGATGCTGAACACCTGCCTACCCATGGGAAGGGGTAAATGAATCCCTTGTTTTGCTTTGCTAGTGCTGCAGCTTTTGTTTTACCTATTAAACTATTATCCCAGCCCAAAAGTTTTCTTACTTTTACCTTTCCGATTCTCTCCCCCATCCCACCAGGGGAAAGCAAACAAATGGTTGTGAGGGGCTTAGTTGCCAGCTGGGGTTAAACCATGACAGATGCTTAAAATGTGTATTATTTGCCTATTCTTTTCTGTCCTTCAGTTTTATTGTGTTTTGGAGATGGGCCATTGCAGCTCCAGAGCAGCAGCTTGCATTCAGCTGTGAACCACAGACCACAGCATCTCCTTTTTTGCCTGTAGGGAATTTTGGATACACATAAAGAAGAAAGTAAGCATAACGCTATTGACTTCAGCGATTTTTCACTGGTAGAACAGAGCTCCACTTGGCTTAAAGCAAGAGAACATGAAATGTATCAAGAGAACCCCAAGGCAACTCCAGATTTACAGTGCTCTAACAAAGAAGAACTGACAGAAGGTTAAATGATGTCATTTCTAAAGCACCAAAGCACTGCCTGATAGGGGGAGCTGCAGCACTGGAAAGGACATGCCTTGAACCCATGCATGACAGATGTTCAGGATGGTAGCAGATATGATGGGGATTTCAGGCCCACAACTATTTAAAGTGAAAAACTGTTTAAAATGAAATGAGATAATGATGGACCCCCAGCCCATGTTCCTCACATCTTCCTCTGATGGTTGGCTCAGCAAAGAGGCTCTGCCAATAATTTTTTTTTCCTGCAGCTTGACCAGTTCAAGCTTTGGCTTCACACATCAAAGCTTCCTGGTTTAATTCTCACCCATGGAATCAGCTTTAGCATTTGAAACATTTTTTCCCTGCCAATTGTTAAAGAAACTCTGGAGTAGAATTGATATGAGGTAGCATGTCTGGTAATTCTTCCTCCTGTGTGTGATATATTCCTGTCTCTCACCAAAAAAATAAAAAAATCAGTGCTATGCTGAGCAAAGCAAACTAACAAACTGCAGCTCAAGCCTTTCATACTGCAAACCATTGTGGTCACATTAAAACTCCATCACATAAGTGGTCAAACTAAATTCCTTAGAAGTTGTTACTGCACCTGAGGTAAAAATTATGCATGGGCCACTTCCTCTGGGGGTAAAAGCATCCTTGTAACCCTTCCTAAAGCTTTTTAAAAAGAAAACAAAAACAGCCTCTTCCTTCCCTGCTGCATAAAGAACAGTGCATGTGCCAGCATCAAGTAAACACCACAGTGGAACAAGAATGGAACATACCGCAGAGGAGCTCCCACGGTGACATCAATGGCTGTCCCCAAGCTCAGAGATTAGCATGGGACAACTGAGAAAGTTGAAAGGCAAAGATGATTTTTCTCTCCTGTTTTCCAGTGCAGAGCTACAAGAATTTTTCATCTTGGTGTTATCTTGATAATAACCTACCCTGTTCTTTTTTTGTATTATATTGTTGTATTTGGTTCCCACCATGTTATATGCATGTGAATGAACCAACTCTCTCCTGCACCACCAAGCTGTCTGACACCACCACCAGCTAAAAAACATTATAGTCTTCCAAGGCATATGTTGGTGTAGTAAAACCTCACAGTTCACCCTTCCATTTTCTTGCATTAGTGACATCTACTGGGTTTTACCTCAACTAGAATATTCACATTTTACCTCCATTAAAGCACAATATAATTGAACAAGTGCTAGGTGACCAACTACCCCTTCTTTCTTGTATGCAGTTGCCATCAGATAAAGTGTGCAGAAAGAGACACCACTTTCTAACACATTTTTCTCAGAGGAGCTAGGATTTCTACCAATTAATTCAAGAAACCTAGGAAATTTCATAGTATTTTCCCTGATTGAATCTAAGAAAAGTTGCCTGGCCCTGGGTGTACCAGTAGCCCTTGGCCACCCCAAGCAGCTTTATAGGAAGCCTCTACATCAGCCCTCACCCAAGCCGTGCAGTAGGCAAAGCTTTATCTCTACTCTGCTCTGTCCTTTGCTGTTCCTGACTTGTTGACTGGACTTCCCAGACTGACCTTGGACCTGACTTGTCACCTCCCATTTCTCTAACAATCACTGTCCCCAGCCCTGTTCTGCTTGCCTGGCTTGGTGCTGTGGGATCACACATTTATTGGCAAGGTCACTGCCCCCACCCATTAACGGTTATCCTTAAATCCTGATTACCAGCCTTGGGGAAGCTGCCCCACTCTCCCTCCCATAAATGTTCTCTTCTGTATGGTGTCATGTCAAGGATACACTACCTATGTTCACAACAACAGCTATATACAATAGTGATTAAATTTAAAAAAAAAAAAAAAAATTAGAAGTGGCATCACCTTGCATTAAATTTTTGCCTCGAGGTGAACATGGAGTAGACTTGACGTTCACATCTATTCAGGTCAGACTTTCAACACTGCATGCCCCAGGTCCATCTCTCCCCAAGGAAAGGCTGTTCTTTCTTAATGAATGCGCACACTCGCTTTACATTCTCCCAAAGCCAAAAGAGGTTCTGTTTGAGTTTGGCAAACATCCAAGCTAAACTGCACAGAAACACAAAATGACTGTGAACACACTAATCAAAGATAGAGAGTAAGGAAAGGGACAAAGCATTATCCTTTAAAAGAAGAGTTTGATTCTGGTGTTACCCCCAGCCTGATTTTATACCAATGCAGCGTCATAGTCATTCATGATGCTACATCCAATCACCCCTAACATGAGGGGAAAAAAAAAAATAGATTAAGTGTAGGCAAAACCTTTGACTTCTTTTGTGCACTCAAATCATAACACCAAAACACAGAATGCTTACAATATAAGATTATGCACTTACACAAATAGTCCCTTTGAGTTCAGGAATAAATACAAGTGAGTAAATTCCAAAATAAGACCTAAATTTAGGAACAGGCAAGCCAGATTAAAGAAAATGGAACAAAAGTAAATAAATTATTTTTTCCTCTAAGGTTCAGTAAAGTTTTTTATTATTATTATTATTGGTATTTTTGTGTGAGGGTTTAAGGATTATCTTCAGACATCTATAGATGACTTCTGAATAAGAAAAAAAATGCCTAAAAATTAGCTGTGGCAAGTTTATTTAAAAAAAAAATCAACAGCACTCAGTCGGACACGTGAACCTAGATTACGTAAATCAATTTGATCTGAGGATACTTTGGATGAAACATGACTGTTTTTTCTTTAGCCAGACCACTGTTCCATTCAACATTTGTTATCTACATGACTGGAAACCCCAAAAAGATACAAACTGAGTAGATCTTCAACACTGCAAAAGGCCTGGACAGCAGACGGGCTCATTAAACTACTTTATAAGGTCAAGTTTTGCATCTCTCAGTTCAAGAAGATGGTCTATACACATCTCCTGTAGTTTTCTGCTGGGCTGAAGCTCTGCTGCACCTAAATGAGTTGTAATGACACAATGTGCACAGCTGTGTTTAAAGCAGAAGACAGAATATTTGACATTAGTGACTTGTCAGAAGCAAAACTCAGGTGCCTTCTAGTCAAAGGACTAACAAAGACTAAGTTTTCTGTTTCGATACCACCTCCTGTTAATTTCCCTGCTCAACTGCATGGACTCACATCACCTTCAATCTTCTAATGAGTTCTCCAATTTTATTAGATGTTCTCATTGATCTCATTTAATGATTTATATATTAACTATACTCTTAGTGATTATTAGTGATTAGATGTTTTCCTACTGAAGGTAAGACAAATTACAAAGGCAATCCACAATGGGTCACAAAATAACCATAGGAGTCTCCAAGGAGATATTAATTGCCCAGTTGTGGGAACAAAGTAGCCAAAGAAAAAAAAAAAAACAACAAAACTCAAACCAATTAGAGTGCTTCACATTACAGACCTAAGGACCTAAAAGACTGAGAAGACTGAACTTCAAAAGCAGCTAAGCTGGTGAGTTATTTTAATGACAGACTGGCAACTGGCTGTGAAACTGGTTGCTGAAACAGTAAATTTCTACAGTTCTCAGGCTGTACAAGTCTGGGTGGGAACAAGAGGCAGATGCAAGAACATGGGCATGAGGGGCTTAACCTACAGCAGCCGTTGCCAGCTCTTCACGCTGCCTTGAAGACCCAAGTCCATAAGCTGCCCTATGTAGAAAAATGGAATTAGCAAAATTTTCCCAGAAGAGCAAGCACTCTAGGAGACAGGCTAAAAGGACATGTATACATCAGAAAAGATGCTGTGCTGCAGAATACAATCCAGGAGAAAGGAGTGGGGAAGGAAAAAAATTATCTTGGATAATTGGTAGTTCAGCACAAGCAATCCAAAAGCAGAAAAAAGATAAAGCATTCATCTCGGATAATTTGTAGTTCAGCATGAGCTTTATTATACATGACATTAGAGGAATTAGCATTCTACTAACAAGTGGAGAAATAATTCTTTGGGAACCACCAACTGTTTCACTATTGCTGGCTAAACAAGCCTTCTTTAGCTCCCATCTGGACAGTATTCATACTCTAGCTTGCTTCTGGAGAAGTCAGCACTGTTCCTTAAGCAGCAGTTTTTAAGTATAGTTATTATTATATCAAAAAGTGTAAAATAATAACTATTTTATGAATAGCAGCAGGTAAGCTGGGGAAACTGCCTAACAGTTGTGTTAAAGTTAAGGTGGTGAATGAGACAATAAAATTCAAATGCAGAACCTACTCAACACACTGGGAATTAATGAGCTGGAGACAACACACCCATTAGAGTCCAGAAGGTAAAAGAATTCCACATTTCCCCAGGACAGGTAGAGCCCTTGCTCTGCTCTCTTCCAGCAGAGAGAACTGTAGGATCCAGCAGAAGAGGGTCTGAAAGCTGCAACCTCGCTTTGACAAGAAGGTGGGCTGGTCCAGTGCGGAACTCGCTGCGGCACAACCTCACCAGCACCATCTGGAGCTGCCACAGCAGCAGAACCACAGGTCGCTGCTATGCGCCCTCCCCAAAAACTGCCCATGGCGCCTGGCGCTGCCACAGGTGGCGGCAACACTGGGCAAAGCGCCACTGATTTATGCAAACACATTAAATGCAATGGGCTTTCATTACCACCTGTCATCCTCTTTATATCTTTGCTATGTGAGAACATATTGAAAAAAACCACCACTATAATCACAAAGCTAGAAATATCAAAACAAACAAAAGGTAAAACACTGCATGCAGGAGACACTGTTGTTCTGGTGCTCCAGTACAAATCCAAATTATAAAGAACGAGAGGAGGCAAGGGGAGGGGAACAAGGCTGCAACAGTCCTCCTCTGCATGCTGCCGTCCTCATTAATATCAGCAGCTATTCCTCCAAATTGTGACTTGAGGGGATAATTAAACTATTGCTGCTCTGGTTTTCCCCGCAGAGCAGCACTGTTACAACAGTGCCGGCGTCTCTCCTTGTAGGACAGCAGCAGCCCCTTGGGAGAACAGGTGATGCTGCAGCCCCGGCCGTGCGAGAGGGACCTCTCCAATATGTTGTGAAGTCAAGAGCATTGCCTGCTGCCTTCTATTACAGTTTTCAAACATCAAAGCTGCCCTTGTTTCAGCATTTATTCAGAAACCATTGAGGTTTCAGTGAAACTGGGAAGATTAATTAAGTGATAGCACATTTGAATGGGGGAGATGAATGATTAAAAGTTCACGGTAAAAGTAGGTACTATTTTTTCAGAAAATGGCACCTACTTATATTGATGAATTTCTTGTTCAGTGGTCTATAATGTCACTTCAGCATGAGAAGCTGAAGTGCTGTAAAGAGAAATTCTCTAAAAACTACTTTGCTGACATTGTAACACCACTTAAGTAAAAAGTCAGGTCATGCAGCATCACTCAAAGTACTGCCAGGCTGATAATATTTTTAACTTATTGAAATGAAAGACCACTGATTTATTTGTCTTGCTGTAAGAATTATCAGAGGTGTTCTAGAGAAAACGTAAGTGCAGAGGATTAAATTAAGTTCAAGTCAGTTTTCTCTACTTATTTTCATTTACAAGCAGATCTGCACTTCTAAAAATTGTATGACTGTTAAGAGATGTGTCCCTGTCCAATAACTTCTGAACAAGTAGGTGAAAAGGGAGGGGAGCACAGGCACAAGCCATACAAGTTTCTTCTGTCCATAGCCCAATTTTGCACCCAGAGGTGGTACTGAGAAGTGGTAGCACAAAACTGCACTTGATTTGTACTGAGCCAAGGGCGCTGATCCTGGGGAACACGTGGCTGCAGCAAGGGCTACTCAGAACAGAGAGCACTCAAGAACCAACGAGTGACAATATTTTGCATTGAGCTAGTGGCCAGGCAAGCTGAACTGAGAGAACAGACTCAGTACCCCATCAGTAATGGTTTCTGATGCTATCTGCCTTCTTTCAAATGCCTTAATTCATTAAAAGTTATTTAAAAAAATTAAGTATCCTGTTTATCCAGTCTTTAATCCAATGCAGGTTAAAATTAAATTATTAAATTAAATTATTATTAAATTATTAACTTTAAATTTAGGAGTCCCTGAATTGAGAGAAAAAAAAAAAACACCACACACACACTTTCTTCGCTGTTTATCATAGGGCAATCACAGGTGAAACATACGCAACATAACACAAGCCCTCTGCGGTCCAGTATAATGAATCCCAGCTAGGAATCAGTCATCAATGAAACAATCAATAGCACACGTCTGAAGAAGCCAAGTAGGTTGTAATATCATCTGCATGCCTGGCATTTACCAGCAACAACATTAAAGCCTAGAAGAAATCAGCTAGACCTCTCAATATTTTTTTTAAAGAAGTATCCAAAGAATTAATTATAAAGTTGATTTTGAATAGTGTTTTAAACTGGAGATCAATCTAGTGTTTAAACTAAGCAGTAGATTGAAATGCCTAGTTGTTATCGACCCATGATTAAGTAAAAGAGCCATAACTGACTATAAAAAAAAAAGTTTGTGCTGCTTATCAGACTGTCCTGAGCTGGGTGACTGACCTTGAGACACTGACTGCATGTTAATCCCTGTGACACCCTTAACAGCTGAGGGAGCGAGGATGACAGTGTCTCCAAATGACTTTTTTGGTTATTTAAACGAGCAGTTTTCAGCTGTTCACAGAGCCAGGACACTTTGTGAGACCATCCCAGCACTCACTCACCCAGACATCAGCCCCTCTGCTGCCCATACAGCCCAGCCCTCAAAGCAACCTCCTGTTTATTCCTGTCATACTGCACAAAAAAGAAATTGAGAAAAAAAAAAAAAAAGGCTAAGAATGAAGTTCTTCAGTGAGCTGTCTTGGACCAAACCCTTCATTTGCCTTTCAGATAAAAACCCCATGATTCACATCCTGTTGATTTGGAGATGTCATGGAGTAAAAATCTGCCTAGCTGAGGAAAGGACGACTAGAGCAATACCTTTATACCACATACTTTCCTGTGCAATCCAACCTCAGGGAAATAACTCAAGAAAAACTACTTGAAATTCATGCCTCCCAGAATGAATGTCTCTTGCCTTGCAGGAAGCTGGAACAATAGGTGAATCAAAGGCAGCAGGAAAAATCAGAAAAAAAAAAAAATCACCCTGTCAGGGGACAGAGAATGGGAGCTCAGAGGCAAGTACCAAAAATAGCCAGAAAATTGATATTATTTCTGTAAAAGGAAAAATGTGAAGGTTTTGCTGAGGGAAGAAAAAGAGGGTGGAAAAACAAATCCCAGACCAGAGCACTTTGCTGCCCTGAAACATTGCTAATGTGTTTCCAGTCTGAAGATGTGCTCTGTCAGCCAAACTGAACTTTACTACTGTGGCAGAATGCAACCCCCGCCCCCGCCTCTCTCCCCCTCTCTGCCCCCACTCTCCCCCTCCCTCCTTCAGTATGGAGGAGTGGGCACATCCCCTCTCTCCTGGCTGCCGTGGGCCTAACAGCTTCTTTGTCTGGCCCCAGAGCACCCTGACCAGAGTCGTTAGTGGCAAAAGCCACCGGGCGCCCACACCCAGGGTGGGGGATGTTTTCGGGGGGCTTCCGGGAACAGGAGGAATGACTGCAGTCAGGTCAAGGTCTCATAAAAACGGGACTCTCGCCGAAAACTTCCCTTTGGCCGGAGTTTTCTCGAAGCACGAGCTTGGCCACTGCCGCCAGGAGCCACGGCCCCCGCAGCTCCCCGAGATGGAGACTGCGCTTGCCTCGCCGCCACGGCTGTGAGTAAAACTTCTCGCAGGATTGCGAGTATATTTATACTTTCTGTGCACATTTGCACACGTACTTTAAATTATTTCCTCGCACAATTGCGAGTGTATTACAAATTTACCCTCGCGGAATCGCGAGCGTACACTTTCTGTACTCACTACAAGTACGCGTATCTCTTTAAAATAATTCTGTGATAAGCTTGGGCAAGTGTGTGCTTGTCCGGGACTCAGGGGCGACTCCGGCATTGTTTTGAGTGAAGCCACATTCATGCACTCTGTGGACCGCCTGTTGTAGTGGTTGCTGCCCCTAAATAAGTTTCCTCAGCTGATACTTGGACTTGTATTTAAGTCACTTTTGGAATATTAAAACCCCGTTCTCATCGGTTTAATAAAGGTTGCTTTGGACCCTGTTGTCCCTTAAATTAACCTCGGGGTAATATTCCGTGACAACTACTTATCCAAACATGTTGAATATTATAATAAAAATAAACTACTGATTTATCACAAATATAAAACACAAAGTATTCACCCAAGAAATCTGCAAAGAACTTGATTTACTTTTTTTTTTAGCAAATAGCACACGTGCATCCCAAAAGCCCTGTTATCCTATGATGCCCTCAGCAAAAGCATTCTCCAGTCGATTCGAGATGCAGAGTGAGTTTGCTTAACAATGGAATGCTCAGGTCCCACAGAGCTGCCTCCCCTCCTCAAGTCCTGTACAGCTGCAGCTGTTATCAGAATTCAGAAGGGAGGAAAAAAAGTTATTTCTGGCTTTTTCTTCCAATTTCTACACAGGAAGCTTAGCAAACCAACTGGCTCTATCACTCAGGTACAATCTATGATGATAATCTCTACCATATTTAAAGGAAGGCTAATAGCATTAGAAGTGGTCAAGTCAAGAACTGAAGTACTAAGAAACACCAGAGGTTGGCACTTTTAGCTTAGCTCATTCCTCTTGGGACATATAACAATATATTATGTTTAAAGCATGCTTAGTTTACCATTTACTGTTCCAGAAAGTGTATTTCCCTAGTCAGATCATGAAATAATGTGGAATCAGCAAAAGTTACCCAAACTAACAAGTATTATGTGGACTGAAGTGGGTTTTTTTCAGAAGCCAAATCCAGACATGTTTCCAAGAGAGCACAAAAGCACATTTTTTTATAGAGGTGACATTTAGCTGCCAGGTTCTAATCTTCCCTCCAAAGTACGCAGGAAACCATTTCGCAGAGATGTACTTATTTAACACAGATCAAATTGTAGTATCTCCTGAATTCACTCCCAGTAATGTCCAAAATTTTTTATTAAGCAGTCCTGAAATGGGCATATGCAAGTGCAGCAAATATCCAGCCAAGAGAACATCAACTACAATGCTTTATATCTGTCAAAGCTACGAGGGACTGAAAACAGGACCGTTAAGTGAAAACTGTTAGACCCCTCAGCTGCAAAGATGCAACCTGTATTGCCTGTTCTCCTCTCATGCTGAACAACTGTAATCGCTGCCTTCAAAAAGTAGAAAGGCTGATCAGTAAATGAGTCTTGATTTGCTCCTAGGAGTCAGCTGGATGCATGACTACAGTCCCCATTTGATTTGGCCGGGGCTGTGTGTCCACGTTTGAGCACGAGTCACTCCAACAGGAAAGTGGACCTGAGGGGACCCCAGCCCAGGGGCTGCGCACACCTGGAGCCAGCACATCCACAACAAGGATGTGCAATATGCCTGGTGACACTCAAGCGAAGCATCTGTATTAAGAAGCCTAATTAGAAATTTATATTACATAGCAGCAATAACATTTTTAATGCATTGAACAAAACTGGTGGGTTTAGGAAGGTGTCCCTCACCCATGGTGGGGGGAGTGGAACTAGATGATCTTTAAGGTCCTTTGCAACCCAAACCATTCTATGGATACCAGTAAGAACTGCTACACAAAGCAGTATGCCTCACGTGAGCAAAAATTACAACATTTAAATGAACGAATGCCAAAAATGGAGATACTGCTGCCAGCTCGGCCTGAAACTTATGTATCTAATAATGACATAGCTGGGAGAAACATGTAGTTAAGAGACAACATAAGAGGAGAGCTGTACTTGCAATTACAGGGTGACAAGGCTGTAACACTACAACATTTACACTTCATATAAATCAGCTCCTCAGATGGCCCTTTGCTGTAAAAGTGTCAGTCAGTGAAACCACTGCCCTCAAACTACCACTGTTCTTCAGAATAATCTCAGTGTTGCCACCTAAAGAGCCGCTCAGCCAGAAAGCAAGAGGACAGAGAAGCACTTGGAAAGTTCGCTGGTTTCCAATGGAAAAACCCATATGTTTGTATTTTGCTGTGAACATAACAGTTTCATACTCACTGAACAGTAAACATTTTGGAAAACACACAAAATGATGGGCCAAAATATTTTGTTATGTTTACAAATAAGAATGTATTTGTAAAAACATGCACCTGTCCTGGTTTAACAGGAATCTCCACCAAGCCATTTTCACATTTGGTTTAAGCACTATTGTACAAAGATTCTTGAAACGGATCCTAAAGCAAACAGCATTCACCAAGTTTGATTTGTGCTTTGTGCAGTTTATTTACTTTCTCCTGAGTTTCAGACAAACCCCTCTTCTCTATTCAGTTTTATCACAGTTTCCCAATAATTCAACTTAGATTTTTAATACCCATTCAGTTATCCAGTCTCCAGTGTACTTTACATTAGCAATGAATCCTCTTCCAAGGACAGTGAAATATTGGGTCTGTCTCCTGGGCTGGTGAAGCAAAGGACACCACCAACTCCAAGACAACTCCGCTGAGCTACGCCACCTCCTTTTCGCCCAGAGAGCCAAATTAATTCATCCACATTTGACAATGGGAGTTCATTAGACAAGCTCTGCTGACTTTTGATGGGGAAATCTAAGAGGTCACTGCCCTTGTATTTTGCCTAACTCCACCCTGTGATTGACCGCAGTTTTAATTAATACACCCTTGTATGAGCTGGTCCACCTTCACTTCTGCCAAGCCTGCAAGGTGGAAGTCACCAAGCTTCAGAGAGTGGAGGACTGTGACCTCCTGCCTCACCCGCAGGTTAATGGGCAGAGCTCGTTTGCCACAACCTTCTGCAGAACCAGTTCTCCTGGCTCCCAATGCCCCACTCAGCTTCCCCATCTCTTGAACATCTCATGGTGTAGATCCTAACCCTAGTGAAACCAGGGAGAGGACTGGGTTTTTCAAAATGGCATCTTAGTCTTATTTTTTGTGATATTAATAGATAACTCAGAGTAGAATGTTTTCTACTATTCTAGCAAATAGTTTGATGCATTATTATTTAAACAAGGAATCTAGGATGCATAATGAAGCAAAAGTAATTAAGAACAAGTCTTTGCACACCCTTAGATGGTCACTGTGTATTTTCAAGGTATTAGAAAAGGAAAATGACAGGCTGCAGATAGGGACCTGGCCCTGCACAGGGTACCCATTCATTTAAAATAAAACAAAACAAACCCAACCACAACAACAACAAAACACCCCACGATGTTCAACAGAAGTCTCTAAGTATGTAGCACCTACACTAGAACAAAGCCAAAACTTCATAATGCTCTCCATAAGTTTAGTTCTATTTAGGCACAAAATAAGCAAACATAAGATTAAGTGGTGAGACTTCGGAACAGAATAAACAAAGAAGATGTCACAGTGTGGTAATAAGCCATTTATCCAGGGTAGAAAGCAGCATCTCCAGCAAAGCAGTTTCTTGCACTGATTATCCAGAGACACAATGCGAAAAAACACCAGGTCCTCTGCTGAGGAGGTTACTCTATTTTGCAGCATAGCAATGAGTTGCTTATTGTTTTCAGAGTCAGCAACACCTGCCACTACGTGTCTCAGAAGAAATACTGGCAAGTGCTGATCTAAAACACAAAGCAGGGAAACACGGACTGAAACACCTTCAGAGAACCAGCACCCTTCAACTCTACTCTGGCCATCACTTTTTCCTCACACATTTTTCATACCTGTGCTCAATGCTCCCCAAAGCAGCTCACCTTGAGACATGCAGCATGGGGCCAAGAACTTGTCTCCAGAAGCTCACCATTAACAAGGTCTACACCTTAAGCAGCACACCCACCTTGCTTCAGGCAACCCAGCTGCATTAAAGGAACCAGCTTTATAAGCTACTCTACTCCTCCTCAGGCAAGTAATTTGTATTTATGCCTCACACATGATCCTCATCTCATTATTGACCTGTACCTGTGCTCAGATACCCACCCTCTTTTGGGCTGGTCACCACAATTCAAGTTCAATAAACTCACATTTGGGGAAACATGAGCATAATTATTCCTACTGTTTCTTATTTTCTTTCTTTATAAAGGAAAGCAAGCCTGAAATTGTGCTTTACCCAGAAAAACCTTATCTTTTTTTAATAGATGAAAAGAGTGAGAAAGAAGAGCTAATTAAATTTGACAATAAAATTATTGTCAAAAGCTAATGGCAATAAAGGGAACACCAACAAACAAGTATCCTAGTCTTCAGGAATGGAAATGTTGAAAACTCATTAAAAGTGCGGAAGGATGGAAAGCCCATCAAGACCAACAGAAAACTTTCCATTTACTAGAGCGGTCTTGAATTAGGCCTTTGGAAATTAGGCTCACGCAGACAGCTGAACAGATAAAGTTCTACTAAGTACTCTGAGTAATCTCTGTTAATTCTACTTCAATAACAAGCTGGCAGTAAAGGTGCTGATATTAATTGCTGAGCATTTCTTTGCTAAAATCAATCCTTAACAGTGACCACAATAAATGAGTTAGGCTTTTATATAAAATTTGTACTTAAAATAGCTATGAATCTTCCTAATGTGTCATTTGACATTTGTTATTACTTGGCTGTGGACTGCCTTTGAATATTTTATGAAATATTTATGGCAGAGGGGGATATGGGGATTCATAAGAGCAAGACATACAATATGCTGAAGATTAGTGACAATTACCACAAAGGTAAAATTAGTATAATCAACCATCACTTTCTTATGAAAAAATACAGACTTAATTGGTAGCAGGTGGATATTTCTTCCATTTTAAAACTGCACTTTGTTGGGACTGATTTGCATATTTTTCTTCACTTTTGTAGGATTAAATAAAATTCTGTTTAAATGTGAACTTTGGCTAATTAACTCCTGGTAAACAGAGAAACATTGCATTCTCTGTAAAGAAATATTTTGTAAATTCCCTTTTCATCTGCAATAATTTGTCAAAAGAAGAGAATAATAATTATATGCATCATATACAACTACTGTGTAACAGATTGTGAGCAGGTAAACGTGGAATTTAGATTAAAAAAAAATTGTTTTGTTGTCCTTGCTGGAATATGGATTGAATTCAAAATCTTAAATTAAAATTAATGTAAAAGTTCCATAATTAAAAAGGTGGTGTTTATAACTTGATCCCTTGTAATTCTCTCCAGTGATTAAGACAGATCCCATTCTAGAGAAAGAAACACTGAGTCAGGGGACACCAGCTCTTGCTGCATTCAGCATCTCCAAAGTGAGCCGTGCTTAGGACTTCTCTAAGTATATTCTGTAAGTATTTTCCCAACTAAATACCGTAAGAGACCCTGTGCTGTACTTGAACCCTGCAAGCCAAACTCTGGTGACTTTCACAGGGGATGGAAGAAACGATTAAGCAGTCATTTGGTGACAAGATTTTTCAGACTGAATGGAAAATCACCTGGTTTTACCTGCACAAGGCTTGAGGCAGTACACACACTTTGAAGGGATTTTGCTTCTAGATTTATATAGAGTCAAACTCTGCTCTCACGTGCATTGCTGCAGCATCCGCTGAAGTCAGGTATTTAACGAAGAGCTGGAGTTCGCCTTGCATAGCAGATCTGTGGTGAGAATCATGCAACCAGCCCGTTCAAAGGATAGCACTGGCTGCAGGATCCCAGTCAGGGCTAGAAACCTTTCAGAGTCTGGATGGGACTCCTGCAGTGGCTTACATTTTTAGCTTGTGCCCCTCATAACCGGACTAAAGAAAGCAAAACAGTGACAACAAAACTAGAATTACCATAATTCATGTATCACCTAATTAATAAATGAAAACACAAGGCATGGTGCTAGTTTGACCTGGGATTAGTACTCCCATGAAGGTTTACACTGTTATTTTCCTTGCTGTACACCTTGCCTTGCTGGAAGATTAGCATCTTTAGCACCATATTTATTTATATGTATCAAATATTTACTTACTTTTTCAACAATAAGATTCAAAGCTATTTAATATCAAGTTTTCCTTACCCACCAAAACTGTGTTTCTCATGCAAAGGCTTGTACCTCCATGATTTGTTTCTCTTGAAATCTCTAGGGGTTAGGTGCTTTGAAACCTATTGGGATTATGGCATAAACACAGCAATGTATTCTCTCTAGAGAAAAAAATTATATATGTATATATATATTTTTTTTAAGCAGATGATACAATCCCTTTGGAGCCTCCAAGTTTTCCTCCAAGTGCACACATACAATTCCATTAGCATTTAAAGGAAGGTGAAGCAGGGAGAGATCTCTGAGCCTGTTTCTTTGGCTGTTGTGGATATCCTGGCTTCAGAAACATTAATGTTTTTAGGTATTACTTTTATCTGCTTCAGCCCTGTTAAATTTAGGTATGCTGTGTATAGATAGGAATATGTTTGAGTTAGTATACATTTAGCCTGTTGTTTAGGCACTATTCCTTTTCTCCCAGAAAGCACAGCTGTCTTTGCTTTCATTAGCAAAGGGTACATTTTTCTTACTTTTTGAATTATAATATTGATTTTTCCTCCAGCACTGATGTTTGGTGTAGTGTATTGTTAAATGACTCAACAAGTTTAAACCCTTGAAAATGGGGTTTGTAATGGAAGTGCTGGCACACCCTTAACTCCATCATCATGAGCTGGGATGCTGCACTAGATGGATTGAGCCACATTGACCCCCTGCAGAACCGAAGGCACAAATGCCTTGAGATATAATTTCAGCAACACAGTTATGAGGTGATACACTGCTTAGATTCAAAATAAATCGTATGAAATTCAGATGAGCCATTGGAATGGATAACTACAGCTGAGATGCTGGAAATGTCTCACAAATCAATCATCCCAGGTGTGAACAGAATTTCCAGGTTGGTTTTCTACATATTTTATTCTTGTGGGTTTCTTTGAAGTTGAAATCTCTTTTTATTTGTAACATCCTTACCCTTGAGTCTTTCTTCTTTTCTAAATATTCACTCATTCCCTATAATCCCTTTATTCCGTTCTATTTTCCAGCCATACCTCCCTTGATGTGCTTTTCAAAAGCGTATTGTGCCGAGACCCATCTGGATGCATGTTACAATTTCGGTTTTGCCTCCACTTAGCTGGAGTGCCCCTGGGTCTTGCTGAACCAGCATTTAGGGCAGAAGTACCCTGGTGGAAGTTAAAGTTACAGTGGGCTTTGGGTTACTCTCGGGCCATCCTGCATAACCCCAGTATCTCATATCTCATATACAAGCGTTCACCTGAGCAGGAATAGCAAATTAGCTGATTGCTGCAATGTCACACAGAAACTCGCCCTAAAAGATCATTTTTATGTGCCTATTCCTTCAGAAGAACCCATTTCTGCAGACCTCATCATCAGTGTAATATTGTAGTATTTCTAGTGTAATTATATTCCCTTTAATAAGCACTACACCAGGCTGCCTTTCCGTGGAAGATATATAGACAACATCATACACACTTGCTGAGGCTTTAAGTACAAAAAAACCCGCAATCTGTGAAGCCTTGGAGGCATTCTGGCTTCACTAATACTCATATATTAGAAAAAATAAATGTAGATTTTCAGATTATATCCAATTGAAATATCACATCAGCCTGTGGTTTCCTTTTGAATGAATAAATATTGTACCAAAATTATTTTAGCACTGCTATTTAGGGGGAAAATATGATCAGAGAGTCAGAGAAAATATAGGTATGAGTAGGCTATGCAGCAGCCTGCGACAGAGGTGGGGCCGCTGTTCTCTGCCCTCGCTTCCCCGCTGCAGGGCACTGCAAAGGTGTGGGTGGGAGGATGTGCAGATAACACCTGCCCCAAGCGCCCACAGGGAGCCAGAAGCTGCTCTGCAGCCCAGCGGCGATGGGGCTGCTCCAGGGCCGCTCCTCTGCAGTGCTGGGATGCAGCCGAGCATCCCTGCTGGGTTCCCCCACTGCTGGCCAAGCAGCCCTACACCCACGTATGGACCACATACGCATCGAGACAGGCTGGGGTATCCTGACGCCAAAACACCAGCTGGAATAGTAGTGTGGCTTTTTGCAAAGGCTGGCTGGAAAAGCCCTATCCTCTACCGCTCTCCTAACCAAGCCTGTGCTGAAAGTGAGAGAGTTAAAAGTACAGCTATTTGCAGTTATATTTCGCTTTTGAAAAGCTAGATTTCTGAGATACTCATTAAAAGACCAATTCAGCCAGTGTCCTTGAGACAGTTAATGAGATATGCTAATTTAAAATAAATAGGTCTGGTATGAATTCTTGATAAGAAAACATCTGCTTGGATCTGTTGCTCACTTTCAAGGGAGGTAACTGGGTCTGAAGACAGCAAGACATGATAAGGAGTGTGCAGCCATCTTGAATGCAACGATTTAATAGAACTGATTGTTTTTCAAGTTGGCCCTGGAATTAATTTCTTCCATCTGACTTCTTTTGGATGTAGAGACTGAGACAGGCAGGCCTAGGGCCAGGAAGCTGCAAAGTCAATTAAAAAAAGGAGCCTAATCAGCCATCAAAGCCATGGGGGAAAAAAGCAGTACTAAGGCACTACTTTTTTCCCAAACAGCTTTAGGATATCTGGCAAAGAGAACAGATTTTACCTGAAAGTCACCACTAGAAGGAAATGAAAGTAAGCATCACCTGTTTTAACTGCAGAGTGTTTAACCCTATTTTGCAGCTGCACAGCACAGTGTGAGCAGCAGCCAGTGCCTTCCTCCTTGGGTAAGCAGCACACAAATACGTTTTACCTGCTGCAAGTTTTATTATTGGGGGGTTTTCTTTGTACTCAGTCACAGTAATGTGCTATCGCATTTTTATATAGACATTCTTACACTATCCCTTACAAGTGGCAGCTTGGATAAGTCCTTGTAGAAGTCACAGAGCACCAGAAGGTGGCAAGAGAAATCACACTGCTCCTGTGTAGCTCGTTAGCTCTCCTCTGAAAAGTTGGAATTGCAGTCTCCAAGATGATCACATTTTGTCCAGCACCGCAGAAGCAAAGTGCCTTGGTTCAAGCAGTTCATCTCACTATCAGTTACAATAAGGCTTATGTACTCGTGCTGAGGGTTTTGACATTTACAGTCATATAGTGACATAATGTGTGCAGTATAAAATTATCTAGAAGCTTAGAGAGGTTAAATATTCAAAGATTATGGATACTGGACTATCAAAAATTTCAGATCCAGCTATTTTAATTTTTTTATCTGTCTACACACCATACTCTGCTATGGGTTTTTATGTGTACAGATCACTCTGAGGCAGTGTCAAAATCTACTGGGTATTTAATTCTGTGTACTTAATTATATGAAATCAGGACTTCGGCTCCTGGACCATTCCTTCCCAGTTGCACCATCGCAGCCAGATGCTGAGCTCAGGGCTGTCTCTGTGCCTGAGGCCATGTGAGAAGAGTTGATAATACCTGAGAAGTATCATCTGCATTCACCAGCCTGAGGTGGGCTGAGGTTGTCCTCCCTGGATCGCTGCAGTCAAGGCAGGGCTGAAAGATCCTATTGTGTTTTGACCTTTCCTCACCTCTGGCTGCACTGGCTTTAGAGTCCTGGCAAAAAGTAAAAGCACTGCACTCGCAGGTCTGGTCTCATCCTTCAGATATTCCATCTCTGAAATACTGATACCTCCAAAAAACAATTTGACAGGGTACTTGGAATATGCGACACTACCTGCCTATGTGCTAGAGCCTGAATGCCGCTTCCTCGTGTAATCGGAATATGCTTGCACAGATCCATATGCCTCAATTTCATGTCTAGTAATAGCAGTCAATTCTTAATTTCAGTTTCTCCCTGGTAAAATCTAACTAATCAAGAAGGTAAAACAGTTCATTTGACATAAAATATCTGTTCTTCCCCCTCCATTATTGTAATAATTACATTATATATATCTTTTCCCTAAAATATCTTCTTAAGGTGTGGTAATTTTTTGCACAAAGATTTTTATTATATAATCATAATAACATAATTCACGACTATTATTGTCAGACACATCATCTTTACTGATCATATTTTTCTCTCTTTTTCCTGAGTTGCTTTGTTCAGTACTGTGCACATGTGCTGTCAGCATCACGCTGAGTCACTTAGCAGGGGAATCAGATATTTTTATAGTCCAGAATTTTATGATTGCTCTGAGAGCTTGCGGCTCACAGTAACCTAAGCTTCAAATCCACTTTACTCCTGTCTTTAACGTTGAGTTTGACCCCTGAGTTTATTTGTGACAATAAACTGAGAATTTTATAACAAATAGTATGCACTGATGTACATTTGGTTAGTTGTAATTATGAAAGATGATTGCCTCCTTCTCAGTTATTCCTCACTGCTGCAGATGGCTACTGGACTTCATGAATAAATTATCTATACCAATAGAGCAAATTCTGTTGCCCTGAATATTTTGTTCAAATGATGTAAATGTCAATACTTGGTATATGCAATTTAAGTAGAAATTGTCCAAAGTATTCTATACAATTAATGATTATCAAAACTGTAATGCTGATTCCAAACTCTTATCTATGCGTCATGTGAAAAGGCAATATCTGCAGATATCGCATTCGCATTTGTCCAGAGGAAGTCTTGGAATTGGGGGCAGATTTCAGTTTAACAGGTATCAACAAACCTGTTGATAGGGTGATTGTCCCCCTGTACTTGACACTGGTGAGGGTTCACCTTGAATCCTGTGTTCAGTTGTGGGTCACTCATGACAAGCAAGACCTTGAGGTGCTGGAGCGAGCTCAGAGAAGGGTAACGATGCTGGCGAGGGATCTGGAGCACAAGTGTGATGAGGAGCAGCCGAGGGAACTGGGGCCATTTAACCTGGAGAAGAGGAGGCTGAGGAGAGACCTCATTGCTGTCAACAACTACCTGAAAGAAGGTTGGAGCATGGAGGGAGTTGGTCTCTTCTCCCAAGTAAGAAGTGATAGGACAATAGGAAATGGCCTCAAGTTGTGCCAGAGGACATTTAGATTGGATATCAGGAAACATTTCTTCACAGAAAGGGTTGTTGGGCATTGGAACAGGCTCCCCAGGGCAGTGCTGGAGTCACCATCCCTGGAGGTGTTTAAAAGACATGTAGATTAGGTTCTTAGGAACATGGTTTAGTGCCAGAGTTAGGTCATGGTTGGACTCAATGATCTTGAGGGTCTCTTTCAACCAAAAAGATTCTCTGATTCTATGAAACCTGTCAGTAAGCCACACACCTTCTGTTTAAAATAATCGGTTTGTATAAATCAGTAAAACTTCAGACTTCTTTATATATACCATTTATAGATGTACAGAGACTCCATTTCTAAGTCGTCTAAGTTTGAACTTTACTGCATAGAGGACAATATAAGACAACTTATATTACAGTTGCTGAGTAATTCAGCAGAGAAGGAAAGTCTAGACTGCATTACTCTCACATTACATAAAGAGCTTTCTGTGTCTTTAATAAGGCAGGCTAATGGTCAGTCATTAACATGTTTGTATATATAGCAAATAGTCTATTTTATAATCGCAAGATTCACTTTGAGGAATATCCTTGTCATAATTCCCTTTACTACAGCTTAATTCAAAGGTTCCACTTGAACTTTCAGCTATTTTGCATGCATGTTAATGAAGCACACCACAAAATCCTTACTTTACTGGTACTTGTACCTTGCTTAACCACTTTTATGAACATGCCACTCACTCTTGTAAAACAGCTTAATAGCCTGCGTGCACCATGCTGGGAGCCAGCTGGGAGGCTCTTCACACAACTCGATGGGGATGAGGGTGAAGACTGGCTGACTGACAGCATTCAGCAGAGCTGAGGCTTTCACTGCTCTGCTCTTCTCACTTAAGTTCTGGTTTTTATGATTAGTAAATATCAACAGTATTACTTGTATGGCCTGGAAAGCCCAGCACAGACTGGAGCTCCATTGCTCATTATTCTATACAGACACAAGAAGAGACAAAAGGGCTTTAGAAAGGTTTGTGACCAGGCAGGGTCCACTGCAAGAGAAGAGGGGGGAAAGGTGTGGGACATGAGCAGGTGCCTGGCATACGAGGGACCAGGGACCATGCAGAAGCCTGTGGCCAAGTGAAGAGCTGGACTCCAATATCCTGAATTGTAAGCACAACATCCTCTTTAGTTCGTTTCTGAACAGCCAGCGATGTCAGTCCAGGCTCCTCCGCACAGTGAACGTGCTGAGCTTGGAAGCCAAGTCTGATCTTTCCGCGTTACTTCCAAGTGGCTGATCTAGAATCACTAAGGCTTGTGGAAACCCACAACACACAGACGTTTGGCAAATCCTGCAGGTATCTGCGATACCATAATAAACAACATATTTATGTCTATTTTATGTCTTTTTATGGTGCATCTTGGTGACGGGATTTTTTCCTTTTTTGCCATAATCAGTCAATCAGAGAACAGATGCCTTTCCACAAACTGAAATCATGTATTGATGCTGCCTGATTGCAATATATTAAAATTGAAATTACCCTCTGGTCTGCTGTATGAATTATATTAACTGATCCTAAATACACAAAAAACGCAGTACAATAAAATTCAGAGAATAAGTCACAGAGGTTCTTCCATATTTCATAACGAAAAGATTGGATAAAAGTCTGAAGTTTACTTATCAAGTGTTTATAAATGCTAAGACTTTTTTTTTAAGAAAATCAGTATAATATGCTATGTTAAGAAGACATTCCTCTCTGACATTTTATTTGGCAGCTCTAACCATAGCCTGGGTAGAAATCAATTTGCAGTAACTATGAATTGCTATTTAATTTGGGGGCATGCACATCTTAATTGAGAAAGTGTGTTAAAAGTCGACAAGCCAGAGTCATATCTAGCAACTTAAGTTCCCCACACCAAGCTCACGATAATCCAAGGATCAAACTAGCACCTTTGTTTCAGTAATTAAGTGTACAGTGCCAGCAAAGACCAATTTTGTTCACATACTGAGCTCCTGCAACGGAAAGCTGCATGAGACTTTATACCGAGATAAATGTGTAAATTGATTTCTGTGATGGTCCAGGAGAGATTCTTCAGAGTTCTGTTACTTTCTTAGATACCTGTATATCTGAAGGAAGGTGCATACTTCAGTACGTAAATATTATTCTTGTCCAATTGCCTGGGTCTTTTCCATTCTGATAATTTCAATAACTGCATATGGAACATGAAAATAAGCCCCTACTTTTTTCACCTAAACATATCTATTTAAGCAGAGAAAATGGGGAAATGTATATCTGTGGAACTTTTATTACAGTTTATCTGCATGTAACTGTGTTGGGGATCATTCTTTTTTTTTCCTCCAGAGAATCATACTAAAACGCATTCTACAGCTCACATCAAAGAGCAGCCATTACTTCATTACTTCATTCTCAACTCTACTTTTTCACGCATGTGTCTCTGCCTTTTCCTCTCCCCACCACAGTCAAACACTCAGTCCAGAATCCTGGTTCTTTAAAGCAGTAAGGCTAAAGAATCCATCATTACGGTTGGTTTATGTTTTTTTCCCCCCAAGTCAAGCTCACCTGAAAATTCATAGTATAATGTTCCTGGCCTATTAAAAAAATAAATAAATAAAGCCCTAGTTTGGCTGAACTATGTTTAAAATTCATCAGTGTTGGCTTTAGTTTTGGGCAAGACCGAATAGGCTCTTGGGAGATTGCTACGGCTGTGGGAACTCTTACTGCATTGAAGACTGTTAAAATAGGTAGCTTCAGATTACATGGAAGCATTTATGTTTACTTCTCTGGATCCTATTAAATTGTTTTAGTCAGAAAAAAAAAAATATTCATAAATAAGGTCCAAAGACAAATTCTTTTCTTTTGCAATGGGCAGGGTGGTACAACATGTCAGATATTTTCCTTGAAGGTTCTCCAGCTCAACCAGCATTTCTCTTCTGTCGTATTCCTTCTCTTTCACATGCTCAGTGTATTTTCGCAGTATTTTCTGCAAACACATATTAGACATTTGCCTCGCTATACTGAGCTGCTTTATTATAACCACACTCAGCTGTAGCAAATCACTTAATTAGGAGCAAAATAATTAACAGACATCCTGGTGTTCCATAGCAATGTCTTGATGCAAATCCATGTCTCACACATGGTGTGCATCTGAGGGTTAAAGGAAAATTGCTGAAAAGCTGGCAGGACATTGGTTGTGTTGGCATTATTACTAAAGGGTTTCTCTTCAGATTTTGAATTAATGAACCCAATACAGCAGCACAAAAAAAAAAAGGAAAGGCTCATGACTTGAACCCTGACAGATGGAATATGGAGGCAGCTCAGGAGAACTTGCCAAAAAAAGTGTGTGCGCATGTGTGTGTGTGCACAAACCCTTCGTAAAATTAAGCAATTTATTGAAATTCCTCCACTTGAGAAGCTTCAAATCAAATATGCTTTCATTTCCCAATGCCAAGAAAAAGTTATTACCATATATATTCATATACAAATTAGTTTCATCCAGCTACTTTTACACACTATTTCCTGTAGACCTAACACACTTTTCTGCCTCTGAGTTACAGAGAGGTGATCCCAGTTATGACATATATATTCACACTTGTAACTGCCTGATAAGGGCACAGGAAAATGCTTTGATGACAACAGACTAGCTTCAAACCTTCCATTTCTACTAATTACCTGCTCATTGTAGTTGGTCAGCTGGTCACATGACATTAGTTCCATTTTAATTGTGTGAATAAAACTTTTTAGAATAGCGGAATATGGAACAGAAAGTATCTCATTCTCACACAAATAAATATTAATTTATGAAAGTCTAGGAAACTCATTAGACAAATATTAATGAACAGGGAATCAAACACTCTAGGTCCTTCCATGATAGATAGAAAGCTAAGCCTCAGTTGACACTAATCTGCATAACTCCAGTAGCTCATAGGAAGCTACAGCAGTTTACATAAGCGAAGAGGATCTGAACTTTTGCTTCTTGTGTCTCCATTGTATTCTCCCTTTGTCATGGCCTTTTTACTTTGCATAAATATGCGTTAATTAACTTTAATTAAGATAATTGCATGATAGCTATTCTCCTCACACATAGCAATGGTATTAAAAAGATTCAGCTCCTTCAGCTTTTGCAAGTGATGCTAGTTCACATAAAGAGTAAAGCAATACTGCCAGGTCTGAAAACAAACTCTTTTTTTGAGAATATTTAGAAATTGGGTCGCGTCCTGAGGTGAATGAAGGTCAAAATCTCATTTTTTTTCCAAAAACTGAGATATAGTTAAGTATATTCAAATACAATGGTGAAACAAGACATAAAAAATGTACATTAGAACAAGTAACAGAAGCAAATGACAAAAAACGACAGTGATGGTGAAAGGCATTTTGACCTGCACCAGTAACAATCTTACTTAGTCATAGATGTGAAAATACACTGTTTTTAACAGGTATAAACACTGTACAGGAATCAAATAGAGTAATTCTGTTGGAAGGGACCTACAACAACCAGGTGGCCCAACTGCCACCTTACAGGCTGGCAAAATAGTTGCTTCAAACAGGCAGGTGTGCAGGAAGTAGTGCTGAGCCACATTGGACTCTGCTCCCGGGGCTGCTGGAAATCGGTTTGGGCTTTATTGCAGAGAGCAGTCTCTGGTCTGATCTAATGTGCTTTTGCTCCAGAAAACCATTTCGTTACTACTCCACTAGCAGAAGTATTAATAAATAGGAGAGCGTTTAGAGCTGGCTGTGCTGGCTCAGGGTTGCCTGTTAGCAGGAGAATCTCTGGCTGTTGGGTTAGAGCAGTTGTGGAGCTGTAGAAATGAGCCTTAGCAAGAACCATTCACCTTCAGTCTGTAATTAGTAATATGCAAACCTCCTAATGACTTCCATTCCTATTTATATGATCAAGCAGTGCAGTGATCCTGCATTACAAAAGGGGTCCTGCACTGTACTGCAATTCTGCTCACTGCTTACTCAGTTTATACCCCATTTCATGCCCTTAGATATGGATTAACTAGACCCATGGATGTTTCTGCAGAACACAGCTTCAGCAAAACCAGCAGTGAATTAATCACTGCAGCAACATAATGTGGCTTGGCACAAGTGTATTATAGAATTACATTCTTGTGCTATAGTTAAGGCCTGTCAGCAATTTCATTGTCAAGTCCTATTTTTAGCTGTTTGTAACATTTATGAAAATAATAATAGCATATACAGTACGGGCTTAATCTGTACAATATTTTTTTCTGGGAAATGCAACAATATACATTCTATATGTCTATGTCAGTACAAGTAGTTTCTTCATCTGCATAAAAAATCTGCTGACTTGTGTTTCCTTATATTTTTCTGTTATTTACTGTTATTCTCGAATGCATTCTAATAAAGTTGCAATTTATTGCAAAGCTTTCATAGTGACCCAGTAGTATTAATGTAGAATAATGTTGCACATGGACTCCAGAAAGCTGAAAACTCACATAGTGCATTATTATCAGTGATATAGGTGATACTAAATCAATGATTACTGATGAAGACTTTCCCATTGACTTCACAGGTGACGCACATAACCTGGCAACCTTAAGCCTCATTAAGAAAAGGTTTGTTGTGCCAATAAATAAGAAGGATCTGAATGCTCCCCACAAAAATGCAGTGTAAATTCAGAGTAATCCATGGAAGAGCTTTGAAGATTTCAGTATCTAAATAGATTAAGAGTCACACGTTCTACTTGCTTTCTATACAAAATAATTGTTACCACCTATTATGTGTTAAATGGCAAATTGTGTCAAATTTTGTCATCAATTGCATCTATGGAAATTCAAAATAACTTAATGGATCATGAGGGACTGCAGTTGATTCACCCTGGTGTAACAGAGAGCACAGTTCAGTCTCTCTGCCTTGAAGATGTAAAAGCATTTCTCATGTGGTGGTTGAGATTGCAAAACTAAAGCCAATTCACAACTTGCACACCTAGACACAATTCATCTATATATTGTTTTCTAAACAAAGGCCTGCTTTTAAAGGTGGCAATTACAGGTAATTGCATCGCAAATAGTGATATGTAGCTCAATTATAAAGCCCTTCCCTGAGAACTGAGAACAGAAATACATAGAATAACTTTTTATTTATTTGCCAACATATTTGTTTATTTATTTATTTTGAGCTTTCTACAACTGCTCAAATTGACTCCATCATGGCCTGTTCTATTACAACACTGATGGGAATGTTTGTTAATGGCTACTCAATTATGGAAAGTCCCAAAGATCATTATAAATGTAAGAAACTAGGATAATTAGATTAAATGTCAAATACTGACTCTATGCTTGATAATATCCAAATATGCAAAATCTGCTCAAAACCAGAAGTTCTTCATACAGCAAGTTCAGCACATTTTTAGGCTAATATTTGTTATTGACGCAACTTCTAAGCCTAGGTGACCTCCTCAAACGAGTTTCATTAGCTGACAAAGCTTTATCTACAGTCTGCTCCCAAGTCTTGATATAAAAATCACTGCAAAGAGGAGACTTTGCAACAAGAAAGAGAGCAGCAGGTTAGCAGCAGAAAACATGCAGCGGGATCAGTTTGTGCTAAGGCATCTATTCTGATTAGTTGCTGACCAGAAACTCCAAGGTTTTTTTCCATTTTAGCAAAGCTTTTTCTATTTAATACCTTTTCTCTTATTAGTGTACAAACCAGGGTAAGTTTGGCTCACCAGTTATTTCCCCTTAGATATTTGTAACCATATTTATCAGGGAACGTTTTGCACACCTTCAGTGTTTGGCTTTCTTAGAGCTGCTCCTTTCCATTACAGCATATAACTGGATGGACCCTAGAAGGACAGTGAGAAAGAGACAAGACCTACTCAGTGTCAGCAAAGTTGATGCTTGAAGCAAAATTACAGTTTAGATTTCTCCATTGCCCTCACACTCCCAATTAAACACCTGATGCTTTGTGGTCTTGTTAGAGCATGCTCGTTTCCCATAGGCCCAGTGAGGTTGTCTTGAAAATTTGGGGAACCATCTCACAAAACAAGTGGGTTCTTGCGAGTTCGCAGCTGAGGAAAACATGCAGGCCGACTCAATGTGAGTGATAAAGCATGATTCAACTTTATTGCCCGGGATAGCACGTATTTATACCAAATACCATAATTATGCATACTTGTCTCTATCTAATAGGATTAGCACTAAAAGGTTACATTTACTTACTCCACCTACTTGAGTTTAGCTAACTATGGGCATTCTGCATTCCTTCTTCTGACTCTTATCTCTTCAAAGACACTCCCCAGTCTTCTGGTTCTTCAAAGACATTCCCCAATCTTCTGGTTCTTATCTCTTCAAAGACAAGCAGACGCTGCCTTAGTCAGTAGTTTTCCATTTCCCCCTTCCCCACGGCCTAATATTCAAGCTAACTAAGGCCTACTTACGTCAACTAAAATGGGCTCTGCTCGTACAGTGGACTCATGGACTCATGTCCATGCTCCTTGAGCCAATCCCTGACAAGTTCTGTGTGTTGTGATGAGCTCCCCTGTGCCTCCTCACCAAGCTTATTTTTTAGCGCCTTCCTTGTGATATTTTTTATCTCCATGGTAGCTTGAAGCACCCAAAGCTGGAAGAACACAGCTCACCATACCAATGAGGAGGTTGCACTGTTCAAACATAAATTGAGTACGCAAGAGTCAACTGATCAAATCAACAGCAAATGATATTGCAAGAGTCAGGGATTCACACATCTGGGGCCACAATGGAAAGAGCAAACTGTTAATATTGGCTAATTTCAGCAGGTTAGACTGAGGACAGTTTTGTTGGGGTTCAGCAGTCTCAGTCCTGCTGGCACTCATGGTCCATCTTCTGCAGCAAAGAACACTAAAATAGTTACATAATTTTGAAAGCAAGTTTAAGGAAACTTGTAGAGTGAGATAAGGACTAAGCAAAACAAGTCGATTCATTGTGAATCACGCTAAGCCGTTTATTACAGAAACAAGTCTCCTTATATACATAACTATATTCTAATCACGCGTCCACGCTCCAAGCATGGATTCGTTAAATGAGGATCGTGGGCTGTCCATGTGCTAGAGTCTCACTGATGATACGTCCGATGATTCACGCCACGCCAGGAGCCCGGTGATTGAGGAACGCCCCTCTTTCTCACAGCAGACTGTTCTCGAAGTGGCCTTGAGATACCTTTGAGCCTGACTAATTCAGCAACAGATCTTTATCTATCAAGACCCGTCCACAGAAACTGCTAAATCTGTTTGCCTAGATAGGAAAAATGTCACTTTGAGGACAGCTGCACATGGAGACAAGTTCCATATTACCGTCGCTGAAGGAGCCTCTGTGAATGCCACAGTATAGTTGCAGGAAATTATTACAGCCTAATACTGGTACGTGAGGCTGTCCTGTCATTTTTCGGAGGGTGTAGATCTATATGAGTATATTTTATCTAGGGAAAGGATGAGCAGGCACCCACTGTGTTGGCAGCCCTGTACATTTTCAAGACATTTTTTTTACCTGCATAACTAATGCAGACTCTAATTCAGTGTTCACACATTTTCATCAAAACAGTAAGTGCCTTATACTACAGAGCAGCATGGAGCAGTCAGGCAAATATCCTAATAGAAAAAGAAACTTCACTTCCCATATCATAATAAATGACTTTTTTACTTTATTTGTTCCCAGAGATGGAATCAGTTTTAACACACCACAACTAAAAATCAATCCTCACTCTGAAAATTGTTTATAAATATATATATATATATATACACATACAAGCTATACCATATGTATATAAAAGATACACATATATATTAGTTCTATCATATATACATATATATACACACACACACTTTTATCCACATCATCCTGTTTACTGGTATGAATGAATTCCATTCTGAAATAATTTTTTATTCTTTTTCAGCACGATAACCCTGTGGCAATCGATTCTCTAATTTAATTACCTGTTGGGAAGGATAGCCCCTGCTTGTAAAAACTCTTGCCTCAAATATTAATTGGGAAATTCATTTCTCCGAGTAGAGTTCTCCTAAAATCTCTACTTTATAGAAAACACACAATTCATGACTCACAATGCACTTTCTCATCCTGCTGATAATTTTGAAGGCCCCTGTTAGAACCTTAATGCAGTCATCAGATTTCCAGCTCCAAAAGCTCTATTCCAGTTAATGTTTTCTATAATACAAACAGATGGTATTTCATTTTTATGGTCATTCTCATGGCCTTCTTGTGATCTTTTCTAGGTCTCCTGCAGCCTTACAGAGATAGTGTAAGCAGAATTATATATAGTATACATATTTACTACTGATTGATACAGCAGTATAATGATACATGCTGTTTTGTTCTCTTTCAGAAAGAGCAATCAAATCATTCTACATGAGAAAAAAAATTACTGTGATATCATAGAGTTTATTTGTTTTGTCCATTTTTTTTCATCAGTGGCTATAGGTTTGGTCATCAGATTCACCACCTGAGGAACAGGACCTGGGGCCTCGACAAGAATGTCAGAAAATCATTTATGTCACTGCTGTGCAGTGGAAGAAAACTCCTGTGGTTTCCACGGTTTTAAGCCCATGTAATCTACTACTGGCCCAGTGTGGGAAAAAAATCCCCACAAAAAACCCCTTTGGGATCCATAAGGAAATCTTCAGCTTTGCCAAAAAATGCCTCCAGGGTTGCAGTCTGTGTTGTTGGTGCCTAGCTTGAGGGAAGAAGATACACATCAGCTTTCAATACTGTTAATATGGCATTTTTCATCATCACATAATCTATTTATAAATCCAAAACAAATGCTCCATAATTTTTTCCATGGCTTGAACAAAAAGTAACTCTAAGCATTCGAGCAGACCTATTAACAAGAAGAGATGCTGCACATGTGGCATGACCGTAAGGTCATTGTAACCAGCTACCTACATTCAGCTGCTGAACTGGCCTAATTCTGTTCTTGCTGGAGTTGTTTGCTGGTGGGAAAAAATTATACAGACAAATATAGATGTACACATTCACACATGGATATATAAATATATTCATAATAATTTAAAAAAACCTTCTAAAGGATCAGGATTAGCACCTCACAAGTGATGAAGAACTCATTATCAGCCCTTAGAGCACTCCATCACCTGTCTAGCATACAGACAAAAATAAGTATGTAGCCTGGGTAAGCTTTTTCAGAATATTAATGGCTTTCCTAGTCCACACTACACTGGATTCATAACTTCTCAAGGAGTGGGCAGACACAGGTATTTCTCATTTAGCCATCCCTTTCACAACCTCCAGCACTAACCCCCAGGCACAAAGGTGCCGCATTCAGCAGGGCAAGCCAAGGACAGTGCTGCAAACCACCTGCTCCTGGTCCCAGAGGGCAGCCCCAGGAACAGGGATGCTCATTGATTTCAGAGAGATGCTGATAGAGTTGAAGAAGTAACTCTGGGTCACCCAGTGAGACGAGGTGGATGTGGCTGGGCCGTGTGTGGTGTCCCCGCATCCCCCAGCCCTGCGCTGCTGCTGGCGCAGGAGCTGCCGGGAGGCCAATGGCTAAACCACGGCAAGGAGGAGAAATACAACATCGCTTTTGTTTGCAGTAGACAAGTATCCTCTTCACAGAAGACACCCAGATAGGAGCAGTGGTCTCCCAAGAGGAGCCACTACAAAGATGGGGACAACCTGCATCCTTGGAGAGCCCAGAGAAGGGTCCTGGGCAGTGTCTGGGGCCACCTACCCACCTGTACCTGTGCCTGGCTGTGCAGTCAGACCACAAGCCCCAGTTTCCTCAGTAGTAATAAACTGAGGTAAAAATACGTACATACAAGTTCATATATTAATATATAATTCATGTACAAAAAACAATATTCAAAGCAAAGTGATTTCAAATTGGGTCCATAATTTTGAAACACCTTGTAGTGTGTTAATTCAGAGTGATGGTATCAAGGCAATAGCCCCTACCTCCCTGCTTCCCTTTCTGAAGGGAAAACATTGGAAATGGTATTTTTTATTCTCAATTTTAACTATAGAGCTGTACAGATTTCAGACGTCTGTGTTTTAAAACCTCAAGAAAATACCCCTTGCACTTGCTTGTCATGCTTGAGTGTACTGTCATTTGAACAAGAGGAGATATTAAACCTGCCCACTAATATATTTATTGTAACAACGAGGAAATACAAGATAGATATTTTAAGAAAACAATATATGACAGGCATTATAAAGAGAGAATTATAAAGAACTGATATACCTGGTATATAATGGAAGCGGGGAACAGTATATACAAGTCAGGGATCTTTTGTTAACCCCACAGCAGATGTAGCTATAGTCTGCTCCACCAAGCAGCAGTAACAGCAACACATGGACCCGAGTTCTTTACTGGCTTTTCATAGTTCATTAATAATATCACAAGTCTTGAAAAGGATCCTTTTCCCAGTGTGAGAGGAAATGAGTTCCCTTGCTGCACTCTACCACAGCACCTCTCTAATGCATTATTTCACGTTTACTTCTTCCCTCTTGCACCTCCAGGGTAACCAAGCAAAGGTGGGTGTGGCAGATTTTCACCCTGCCTCACAAGAGGGAGATAAGTATGATTAAATTCCTCACTCTCCCAGCTATGCTTTTTTTTTTTACATAGTTTTTTCTAATAATAATTGGGTCATCTGAGAATTGCATTTCCCCCCCCCCCAATTCGTTTCTAGTAACCAGAATCACTCTCTTTTTTTCCCCCAGAGTTAACCCCCTAGAGATGGAAAAGGTTTTCAGTTGGGGTTTTCACTTCCATGTAAGATCTGAGCAACAACTGGTGAGTTAGCTTTGACAGGTGTTAAAATATCTTGGAGCAGGCTGAACATTCATATTGACTAACTAATACATGGACAGAGGGTTTTAGAACTGATTGCTTTTCACTAAGTGTTTTAGAAGGAAGTGGGGAAAATGTGCTACGTTATCAATTACTTTCTAATCCATTTTCATGTACTATAGTTCATGTTCATCTAGTTTAACTGCTAAGCTGTCAAAGACCAGAATATAGTGAAGAATGTAGTTATGTGCTTATTCAGAATACTGAATCTTGCTGTTTATTGCAGCTGCGTATTCATGATATAATAAGACAGAAATAACAGCTTATGTAAAACTTAATAAATTCCTGGGACAGTTCTAATTGATTGATGAATATTTTTCGACCAGCCCATCTGGTAGAAATGCCTTTTCAAAACAGAGATCCTTCAAATTTGCAATTATCAATGTCCTTTTGCCTCATCATTACAGTTAAATAGTATTAATAAATACAAGCCAAAAAGATTTATCTTGTAATCCAGATACATTATTTGTTGTGTCTTATACCTCACTTGTGAAACTGTTTTCAGTCAAACTGTTCAGTATACAAAGGATGCAAGATGAGATCCCCTTTAGGAGACAAAGCTGAAATTAATTTACCACAAATGCTTCATCACTGCATTAAATACACAGTTGACAACAAGCCAGTAGTTCCTGATCCTCCTACTGAAGGGTGTATCATGGTTTAAAAATATGAAACTTAACAATACTGAAGTAAATGCTGTTTTGAGCGTTATAAAGTGAATACAAAATATTTCACTATAGAGATAGTCCACAGCAGGCCTCTCAGTTTGGATTGAGATGTACAAATAAAATTCAAAGATATGTAGATCTATTTTGCTCAGAAGAGTAATACATTTCTCTAAAGACTAGAATCTAGAATTTCAGAGCCTTTCACATGCATACATAACAGTCACAAAGCCACCTCCTTCCAAAAACGCTGCATACTCATTTCTAAGAAAATACATATTCTCTTATACACCAGCACTTGCCTCTAATGTAACAGCCAATTCCTATTTGCATTGCTAATACCAAATGTACATGTATTGTATGGTATAAAAAAAAGACGGAGAGTTATCACCAGGCAAAACATCTCTTGAGGTGTTTTTACTTTTGGAATCCTGCATGCCTGTGCCGAAGGCGCCCAGCAGCCAGTGCAGGGTCTTCTCCAGATACGCTTAGGCCAATGAAAAGATGTGTTTTATCTGCACTGCACCACCACCATGGACCTCAATAGATAGTGGGAAGTATCTTTTCTTTTCTCAGGGAGAGTTGACCTTTTCCCCGCTGCATGAATCCCCATTCTGATAAGCAGAGATGAAGGTTTTTCCTTCCATGCAAAGGTAGAACAGAAACAGAGAATTTTAACTTACTTCAGCACTGTGCATTACTAACTCCTGTCTCAACTAGCTCTCAGGACACATTGTGGAACAACTCTTTTCTTAACTTCGTAGCTGATTAATCCAAAATTTTTTCCTATCTTTCATTTGTTTTCCTTTAATGCAACTAATGAGCTCTTATTATACTCTAACTACCTCTTCTAACTCAAATTAGAAGTTTACACTGTCAAGTCATGTGGAATGAACTGAACCATTCTTAAATGTAAGAGTACTAATTAGTTTTTAACTCAAGAACAATAAAAAATAAGAATAGGCTTCTTTGAGCCCTGTGGTTTAGTTTCAGACCCCTTTAAACTTCATTTTGCTTATTTGGACTTTCCTCTTTTGTCCTGATTTTGGCTGGTATAGTGATGTGTTTTGAATTTAAGATGAGAATAATGTTGATAACACAGGGATACTGTGGGTGTTGCTGAGCAGTTAAGGACTTTTCAGCTTCTAATACTGGCTGTCAACAAGAGGGCAGGGACTGCACAGGGGGTTGGGGAGGCAGTGAGTGAGCGGCTGCGTGGGAATTGGTTGCCAGCTGGGGTTAAACCACAACATATTTTCAGGGCTGATCGAAACAAATTACTGCTATGCACTTATACAAACCATGCAGACTATGCCTTCATTCATTAATGCATGGATACATGAGAGTTACCATAAAGTCATTGCGACAAAGCACTACCTTTGTTTCTACTTTCTTTTTAACATTATGCATTAAATAATAAAATAAATACGTTTGTATTTCACTCGTGTGTGAAAGTGAGGAGGAAAATTCTGATCCTATTTATGCTAATTTAAGACTTGAGAATTATCAGTTAATTCAGTCCTGTGCATCTAGATTATACATCGCCATAGCAGACTCATTTTCCCTTTTTACTACCAAACGGGCTAACACCAGACCCAGCACAAACTTACTACCTGAGCTCCAGAGCTCTATTAAACAGAAATTTATAGCAAGGCCTTAAAAAAAATAGTTAAGATAGAAAGATAATTCAGTGGGTGTTTGCACTACACTAACATTTACTTTCTTCACTTATATTTTTAAAATCAGACTTCACTCAGGAATACGAAGAGTTTTCCTATTTGTAATGCATAATAAAGTAATGTCAAGGAAAAAGGGCAAGAGAATGCCAGTAGTGCTTTGTTTTTATTTCCTCTATATATTCAGTACATTCAGTTTTCCAGATAAGCATTAAATGGATGTACTGCATTTCAGAAATCCTTCACTTATTTTTACATTAGTTGAAGTTATGATGCTCTTAGCACAATTTGTGGTAATTTTGTTAATACCAAGTTTTACTGCATTACCCTCTAGGTCTTTTGTCAAGTCTGAGGAGCCATTTGCACAATTTCATCTAGAATTTTCAAAAATAGAATAGAAATATATTTTCCACTCTAAAATAAAAAGAAACAACACTACTTAAAAAAAAAAAAAAAAAAAGAAAAAAAAGCTAATCCTACTCAGAGTGTAGCAAGATCCTTGTTTAACCTTTTTGTGCAAATAAATAACCACACAACTGCACAGGGTGCCCAGGGCAGCAGGAATCCTGCATTCCAAAGCACGGCCAGCAGCGGGAAGGAGCGGGATGGCTCCCACACTAACCCAAAGTCCAGGGCAGCCAAAGCTTCTACAACCTTTTCATTTGCCAGCTCACCAAGAAGGGTTTTGGCCATCAGGTTCTGTTGGGATAATTGGGAACACACCGTTTGTACCACCAGACAAATCAGAGTCCAAGGATCCGCTGGACAGGTTGGGCTGTTTGCTCACAGCAGCTTAAGGGTTCTCTCGCCCGTGGCTTGAAAATGTAAACACCAGAGCCCACAACATTTTCACTGAAATCCTAGTGTGAGAACAAGAGATGCCAAAGTAGACCCATAATTCATACCTTACTGAGCTGATGACTATTCAGATATTTTACTATAGAAATATACTTATCTGAATAATGAACAATTAGATTGATTAAGTTTATTTCTCACTTTTAAAACATGTTCTCTCTTCATAATGATCATCTAAGATGCTCTGCATTTGTGTATTGCAATATTAGCAAAATGACTGTGATCATTTTAATTTAATGAATTGGAATGCACAAACACCTGCCTTTGCGCTAAGATCTTAGCATTTGGAACTCACAGTCAATGGCTGCAGGTTATCAGACACGTCCAGCAAAACAGTGACTGTAGGTTACATCTGCAGGTTTGTGATTTACTGAAGGTATCTCATTTTCCCAGTTCAGTCCAGTTATGACAGTCATGATAAATAACCTTTCGCTGTTTGTACATTTATTTCTTTGGAAAAGGAGTTGGGAAATCGGCCAGGGGTACTTACATGAAGAGCAAAGTGAGCATTGTGCACCTCAGGGAGGGGAGGAGTGGGGGTGTACAAGAGAAAGAAACAGTTTTATAAATTCACTAAAAATCTTCCAGCAGGCAATTTAAAGGTGATATTCCAAATAGTATAAGATTCTGGAAGTCCCTGCAGCATTGTCTGTATTTTAAGAAAGAAGTTTTTCTAATACGAAAGTCTGAAAATGTTTTCTTGTGCATCTCTGCCTGTCCCCAAACATATTTGTCTTCAGTCAGATCATCATAAACCTTTGCCTTGTAGATGACAACTCCTTGCTTAACAACACTGCAAGTCAAGATTGCGCGACCTCAAGGAGAAGAAAAACCTTGTTGTTTTTTTTTTTTTTTTCTTTTCTATCAACAGTTTCTTTATTTCAGGCCCACAATAACACTTTTTATAAAAAAAAAAAAAAAAAAAAAAAATCAGTATCATTCTTTCATACTTTATCCTAAGATAATTGTCTTGTTTATCTCAGGCTACACTGGTATCGCAGACAAATCACTTGCACTGGGGAGAAGCTGTGCTAGGCCCTCAGCTACTGCTCACCAATAGGTGTTGTCATCTCATAAGAGGGCATTATCAGAAAGCCAGTTTTCCCTAGACTGTCCCGATATTTCACCATTTAAGAAAAAAAAAAAAAAAAAAAAAGAGAGAGAGGTTATTACCCATAGCCAGGACTTTCTGCTCCCTGCGCTATTTTGTTGATATTCATTCTGTATTTCTATACATTCTCCCTGAGCATTGAACTGGAAAATAAAACTGAAGCTATTATTCCACTCTATAAAAATAAAAATCTCACATGCTGAGCACTCATCCAGCCTTCATAACTCTTCCTTGGTTTTTCCACATTGTGTGATTGGGTGCAAGAAAACAGCTCAATTATCTATTGGACATGGGCGCTAATGAGGCTCAGTGCACTCTGAGCTAATTGGAAGGAGAAGACCAATGTTTTAATTATTCCAGTCTTAATATAGCTAATAACCAGGATGGAAGTAGAATTAGTCGGGGCCACTCTTTCTATGCTTCCCATTTTGCCCATTCTGGCATGTAAATTCTTCCTTATTATTACTTAGGGCTGGCTGCCTTGCTAATGAATGTGATTTCTCTAGGTTAGATGTTTATGAAAATGTCACGCCACTATATGCAAGATGCTGTCAGTGAAATGACCTTCCTTCTGAGCAAAATTGTTCAGTCTGAGGGATCCATAAAAAGCAAGAAATGGAATCAGTGGTGATACTCCAAATTGTCCTGGTCACACACAGCTCCTGCAATAAATGTTGCTAGGTCCTGTTTGATTTCTCTCGTAAGTCCTGGAGTAATGTAATTAGTGACAATATGAACATTAATTGACTTGACCATTGAATCAGAAAGGCATCCCCTGAAGAAGGACTGTAAGAGTGACAACTCTGGAGGTAAAACTCTGACATTTCTGGTTTGTGTTTCCACAAGAAGGTAAGCAAGTGAATGAAAATTGAACTGTGTCACCAAGTATAGATGTGCCATTAACAGGCCCTGAGGAAATATTTTCTAGGACCATCAGCAAGTGTGTTTTATGCAGCAAGCAAGCTGACATTCCAGTGAATTCATGGTTTTCACAGATAGAAGGAGAATTCCTTGTTTACGCACTGCCAGGCTGTGTCCCGTTCCCAGCTGTGCTCTCATACCTTCAGAAACACAACTGACAGCTATTCTGCTCCAGAGAACTATTCTGCTCAGTTCGTTCACTGAGGTACAGTGGCTGTTGTTTATGAGGAAAAAAGAAAAGGTGCTAATAGCCTATGCAGTTTCTAAAGGTTGGGAATTTTGACATAAACTTTTATAGTTTAACCCAGAAAGAAGACACCTTAAACAAACACACACACAAAAACACAACACCAAACACACACAAAGCTGTCATTCTCTTCAAACTGTATTCTATGTGACCTATTAAATATGAGCAATCGAAAAAGAACTATGTATAAATGCTAACAGCTGAGCAAAACCAAGTTAAATGTGTGACAGGGCCAGACAATCTCATGCCTGGGGAATGAGATGGGGCCTGGGAAATTCGTCATGCTCAGGAGTGGACACAACCTGCTGGCACCGAGTATGGGGGCAAAGATCATAAATATGCACATTCACTCCATCTTCCTCTCCTGTAACAGAGCACAGGCTCTGAAATCCAAGACTTCTGTCGCTGTGGGGAACAAGGCAGAGAAAAGGCCAAGAGCAGAGGCTAGTGCTGGGCACAGTGAAGAACAGATTTTCCACACTTACATAGACCAGGAAGTTCCTGCTCCAGAATCGAGGTGGCCACAGCAGCAGCTGCTACAGCTGAAGTACAGTGACAAGGTATAAACAAGATGGAAAATTTTGGTGTGTGGGTAAAGCCAAAGTAAAGAGACCTGAGGCCAAGCTGTCTGCCAAGTTACATTTGCAGTGATTTGTCAGCCAGAAGTAGTGCTCTAGGCAAAAACTAGGAAAGAGTATTCCCTATCCTGCAATTCCAAATATATATCAGCCCCCACTTACTGTGGTTCATTTAGACCTAAAACAGGGTATCTAAAAGGAAAAGTCCATTGCATGTCTTTGTAGAGGTATGGACGTAAGAGGAGAAGCCATACCCTTTTGTGGCTGCATCTCAAACCTCACTCCATCACATTGATAGAGATTTATCTGTTCAGCTTCAGCCAACTGGACAGGGAAGGAAAAGCCTCTAATTTCACACAAATCCTACTAGAATATGACAGGATTACATCAGTGCAGTGTTCTAACTTCAACATATGATTGTTTATGATCCACCAATAAGGAAGAAGAGATCAAATTCAAAAGCACTCATGTTGCCTTTCTCATTTACTTAAAAAGGACTTTGTCTTCTGCCCAGAGTATACATTCATTTAACTGTTTTCTTGGCCACCAAGTGTGATTATTAAATAAAAGATTGCAATGGTGGGAATTCACTCATGGAGTTTATGGAATCAGAAGTGCAGTACTGGAGAGAAAGCAAAACACAACCTTTAGTTTCTCATCCCCTGTTGTTCCTTTAGCCATTATCATCCCTATCATCAATTCTCTCTAACTTTTTTGCACATCACCCTCTTTTATTAACACTCTGGGGTATTTTTATGTTATAACAGTAATTTATGGTAAAATACCTATTGGTCTGAGGATGGCCATCCAGGGAACACCAAACACTGCTGGCATGCTCTTCTCCCTTTACCCTTTTTTGTCCCTCAGGCAGCTCCCTGGTGGGGAATTTGTCCCTTCCATCTCCGCCACCGCACGGACTCAGCTGAATACAAGTTTTTACAGTACTCAGAAGAGAGGCCAAATTGCAATGTATCAAAATCCCCTGGCTTTAGTAATATAACACAGTAATAAATAAACTCAACTACACTCTTAAATTCTATTTGGACCGTAAGACTGTGTACCAAATTCCAATATTGACGTCTATTCATAGTTACCAATTTCTCGTTATCAACTCTCAACAAAACAAATTTTAAGGAACACCTGAAACATATGTATAGACAAATGTGAGGGTCTGAGGTGGGGTGTCACACATACACACACAAAAACCCCTATTTTTTTTTACAGAATATGTATTAGTGCAGCATGTGATTTAAAGAACTTCTTGCAGCTAAGACTGTGGTCTTTGAGATCTCTGCTAACAGGATCCTATCTCGCTGTTACTTTATTTTACGTAGTAGAGCTGAGACAGCCTAAAATCCATAGAGGAAGATGGTAGTCTGCTGGGGGAGTTTCTTCAAAGAGAGCGAGCTCTCTTCAAGGTCAGCAGGCTTGCAAAACAAAACTTATTTTACTAAAGTCATGAAATAATAATAAACAACCTCGGAGACATTCAAAATTTTACCAGTGTGTGCTTTCTCCTCAGCTGCTTTTGTTTCTTTACTCTGGCAGTTCTCAAGATGTGGGTAGAGGAAAATCACAGTGACTGTGACAAAGGTCAGTTCCCTGCTAATCTCAACATAATCCAGGTTAGGGCAGCCCTGGAGCAACGCTGTGCACCCTGGGTGCTCATCGCCCTCCAGAGGCTGCACGTTAGCCAGGAATGGCCAATTCTCATTATAATCCAACCTGCCCTTTGTGGCAAAGATGAAAACGGGCACATGCAGGGCTAAAAGGAGCTCTAGATTGGGAATCTTAGATTCACAAAAACAGGTTAAATAGCAACAAGAAACCTGAGTTTCTGTTATTATCCAACATGCCTCTTTCAGAAACTGGAATTAAACTAGAACCTCTTGATTCCTAAGGACAGGTCTCTAATAGTAAGCTGCAAATCCTTAAGAATGTCTAAATCAGCCCTCATGAAAAATTATTTGTGCAGATTCACTTGCAAACTTACCCACCAGGCCAGACATCATTCGTGCTCAGGCTCACCAGAAGCCTTGCAAAATTATTAGCTCTCTACACCTGCATGACATTAAAACCATTTGCAGATTCCACTGACAAAATTATTTTAGTGGTCAAGACAAATCAGCGCTCCTAACCCACCTCTGCGAAAAGCCTCAGCCCACATAGCTGTGGCTTCCCAACTGGCAGCATCAGTCGTTTTAACCCATCACTCTCCGTAAAGTACAGTTAATTATTATGTTGCAGATTTTCTAAGAAGTTTAGTCCTTTTAGGTCTTGTTTGTGGTTCTGTTCAGACCCATCCACACAATTTCTGTTTCCAGGGCAGCAGCTCCTGTGACAGTCCCTGCTTGTCTTCCTGCTGGCTCTCAGCTCAATGCCCATCACCAAACTCCTTCCTCAGGTCAGTAGACATTTGGTTTCTGCTGCCCTTTCTATTCTTCCCTCCCAACCTGCCCATTTTCCTTCCAGAGTTCAACTCATCAGTTCTCTTCCAACGTGTGGTCAGGAATGGGGTCAGAAAAGCCTCTTCTCATATTTTTGGCTTCATGTCCGGAGCAACCCAATGGCAGCTCTGTGCCCGCGCCATGCACAGGGCAGAGCACACACAGCCCATCGGGGTGGATGACTGTGCTCTCCTGCCCACCTGCTCTCCACAGCTCCTACACCGCTGCATCATGTGAAGCTTAGTAAGCTTCATCCATCACTCGTTACAGATGGTTTAAAGCATTTGAACATGCTTTCACTGTCACACAGATAACGTGGGGAATTTTTGAGGTCTAATATCTGTCCTGTCTTGTAATTAGGCAAATTGGAGGACTGAACAATCCTGTCGCCACTATCCAGATGGATTAATGGGGGTTCAGCATTGGGGCTCCTGCTTGCTCAGGAGGGTTCAGTAGCGCTCTCTGCCAGAACCCTGTCCATGGCATCGGTGTTTCCTTCCCTCTGCCATGTCACAGTGCAGAGTGATTTCCACGGTGCTGCTGACATGGCCCAGAGGAATGGTGGCCCAAGACAGGCAGAAAGTGCTTTTCTACCCCTCAACAGTGCAAGGAAGAGGAGGCAATGGGGCTTGGGCACTTCTCCTACCCGCCGGTCACCCTCTGACTGGGGAACAGCACTTGGAGCAGATGCTTTTCTCTCACCAGCTTTGCCATTGCCCTGCCCTTTCCATATATGAAGCACACCTGTGGCTTGTAACTGCCCTTTCCATTGGATATTCACACCATCAGCTTCAGGCACCTACTTTAGCCAGCTAATTTAAGAGCCGAGGTTCATCTTATTGGGTACTAACAACAAGTTGTAATTAAATGACATTTTCTATGCTGTATTAAACTCTTCCAGTCAAAAAATATCTCATTGAAAAATCAGGAAATAAGTCCCCAAGGCTATCATTATCCATCTGCTTTCCTAGCAACTTTAGGCAACTGCAAGGAATTTAAAAATTATTTTATATAGGATGTCTCCTTCTGTCATGTCATTCATGACAGGCACCAGACTACCTTTCAGGTTGCCTTCTTGGAGAACTCAAGCACAGGTATTGGTCAGTGACCTAGGGTCCCCAGCCAGCAAAGGCAGCAGGATCCTGCTTTCCCTTTGGCTATATCTGCATGCTAACAGTGAGCTGCTCTTCAGTGTCATAAGGATCCATCATGGGGAGGACATGTTTACCACTTTGAACAGGTAGATGAGAAAACAGTTGCCAGCTGATGTACAATTAAAATAAATAAACATTATCAAATCACTTCTGGAAAGTGTAGGAGATCAAAGTGAGGAGGTTCAGTTTTGGGGGAGGTCAGTAGGAAGATCAGGATTTTTCTAGCATCTAGGCAGATTTTCACATGACCACAACATCCTTGTTTTAATTGAAAGCTATAGAGAACTTGAGTTGAAGCAACTTGTTCCATTCATACTGGAACACATGAAGCACCCCAGTACTGCTCGGGAAGAAGCTGGAAGGCTGAGAAGACAGCAAGTTAACAGGTTTTAGGGAGTTTAAGAATAGGTGAAGTTATCCAAGTAGCCATAGTGTCTGTGCATCATTCACAGAGCCAAACCCCTACAGCAGCCAGCAGCAATATTCCCTGCCAGGAGCAGCCCAAAGCTCATCAATAGCAAAGAAACAACCACCCTGGGAATGAAGCGGGAGGTTTGCAGGAGCAAATTCAAAGGACTGAAGCAACTAGAACTGGGTCAGTGACATGTGAGCAGAAAGCTGCTAAGCCTGAAAATGCTTCAATTTGTTCAGTGGCAAGCACAGCGGAGTCCAGATGTTCACATTCAATTCTTTAGACAACGAAGATGACAGCAGCTACAATCCCCCAAAAGTTGCTTTCGACTTTCAACACTATACAAAAAAAAAAAAACTTCAAAAAAAAGAAACTGTGCCTCATTTCCTATTATGCCTTACAGTTACACGTGCTCACTCACCTCCCAGCAGCAGTCACTTATTAGAGCTGCATTATAGCAGGTTTTCCATGATCATGCTCAGGGCAGCGAGTGATCATTAATCTTTGCTTTTTGGTTACTTAGCTCTCAGTTCAAACTTCAGTCAATACAGATCATTTGTTTCACAAATACACAAGTATATCAAAATTAAGAGTTGAACAGCACTCATTTGACATTATTATACTAAAAGTTTAACTTTTTAGCTCCAAACACAACTAGGAACATAAGTTATAAATAGACACTTAAATGTTCCTATCAACTGAAGTTAATAAAAATCATGACAGATAAGCCGTCATCTTTTGGCTCAGGATGTAAAAGTCTTCCAGTTATTTGAAAGATAATTCCATTTTCACATATCTTCGTGACTGCTTTGCTGTACACCTCTCCAGGGGATGTCCAGTGATATCGAAGCATCCAGAAACTGCTGAACTTTCCTCACACAACTTTCTGGGCATAATCGCAGCCTATAAAAGCATTGGAGCTGCTGCCACCTATAGACAAGTGTTAAACACAAACAAGCATTTGTTGCTGGGGAAATGGAAGTGCAAACTAACGTGAAGTATACCTTTAATATTCCCATATAAAAGCATTGTTTACCCCACCATCCTTAATGCTAGGCTTTGTGCTAATGAGCTACATTAAAAGTTTATGTCACAAACCAGAATCTGCCGAAAACATCCAACACCTCACGCACTGGTCTTTGTGTTGTCAGAGCTAACGGAAAATAAAAACCAAATTCCAGTAACATATTGGTTACTATGCTCGGCATGTTTAATCAATAAAGCAAATGAATTACTGTGTTTTAGCCCTCTCAAATAACCAAGTATGGATTAACCTTTGGTTTAGATTTAAACATGCCTGAATCTTGTTGTCTAAGGACTTAGCAGGACAACGTAACATTTTTTTGATTGACCCGCTGTAGCTGTGCATAGATTACTTAAAAGTACATTACAACCTCTCAGGAAAAAAAAAAAAAAATAAAATCAACTAGTGTTGTAGAATAAGGCAACAATCCTGTGCTTTTTTCCTTGCATGTTATACCTGTCTCATCTAAACATATGCAGAATGCAGCCAGTTACAAGATGAAACGAATGCAATTCTCAATATTATTGCAAAACAGCACTAGAATAAATTTCACTGTAATTTCCACTGCTGGTATTTCTGTAATGTGAAAAGTGATGAATGAGTATCTACTTCATATATATCATTGTAAAATTATCTAGAATCACTTGATCTAACTTTTTTTTAAGAATTTTTCAACCTTTAATTTTCCTTTCAGTGTATATTAGGGAGTCAGAAGGTAAAAATACTCAGCAATTGCTGATCTTGATTCCTGATTTTTCACAAATGCTGAATATCTAATACTATACCCAGGTTCTTGGGATCTGGGGCCACTGTAACATATGTAAAAATAAAATCCAACATAGGTAGGGCACTCAAAATCCAAGACTTCACAAATCAGAGGCCATGTTTAAAAAAAGGCCCTTCCTCTTTTGCCCTAGAACAGAGAACTGGCAGATCTTAACCTTCATCTTTAAAAAGGGAAAAAAGAAAGACCCAGGGAACTACAAGCCAGTCAGTCTCACTTCTATGCCTGGCCAGGTCGTGGAGCAGACCCTCTTGGAAACTCCACTAGGGCACATGGAAAATAAGGAGGTGATTGGTGACAGCCAGCATCACTTCACTAGGGCCAAGTCATGCCTGACAAATTTGGTGGCCTTCTACAACGGGGCTACAGCGTTGATGGGTAAGGAAGAGTAACTGATATCAGGTACCTGGACTCGTGCAAGACATTCTTGTCTCTAAATTGGATTTGATGGGTGAACCATTCAGTGAATAAGGAATTGGCTAGATGGTCGCACTCAAAGAGTTGCAGTCAAGGGCTTGATGTCCAAGTGGAGACCAGTGACGTTCATCAGGGGTTGGTATTGGGACATGTGCTGTTTAACATCTTTGTCAGTGATGTGGACAGTGGGACTGAGTGCACCCCCAGCAAGTGTGCCAATGACACCAAGCTGGAGGGAAGGGATGCCATCCAGAGGGAGCTCAAGTGGTGGGCCTGTGCAAACTTCACGAAGCTCAGCAAGACCAAGTGCAAGGTCCTGCACATGGTTTGGGGCAATGACAACCACAACTGCAGGCTGGGCAGAGAATGGATTGAGAGCAGCCCTGAGGAGAAGGACTTGGGAGTGTTGGTTGATGAGAGTCTCAACATGAGCCAGCAATGTGCGCTTGTAGCCCAGAAATCCAACGATATCCTGGGCTGCATCGAAAGAAGCAAAATGAGCAGGGTGAGGGAGGTGTTTTTCCGCCTCTACTCCACTCTTGTGAGAGCCCACCTGCAGTGCTGTGTCCAGTTCTGGTGCCCCCAACATAAGAAAGGCATGGACCTGTTGGAGCAAGTCCAGAGGAGGGCCATGAGGATGATCAGGGGCTGCAACACCTCTTCTATGAAGACACACCGCTGGGGTTATTCAACATGGAGAAGAGAAGGCTCCGACGAGACCTTATAGCAGCCTGCCAGTGCCTAAAGGGGACCTATGAGAAAGCTGGAGAGGGACTTTTTATAAGTGATAGGATAAGGGGTAATAGCTTTAAACTGAAAGAGGGAAGATTTAGATTAGATATAAGGAAGAAATTCTTCCCCAGGGGATGCTGAGACCCTGGCACAGGCTGCCCAGAGCAGTGGTGGATGCCCCATCCCAGGAAGTGTCCCAGGCCAGGCTGGATGTGGCTCTGAGAGACCTGGTCTGGTGGGAGGAGACCATGTGGCTGGGAGGTTGGAACTAGATGATCTTTAAGATCCCTTTCAACTCAAACCAGTCTATGATTCTATGATAGTGTGACACATTTGCTGAGACAAGAATATACCTCTCACAGCTAGGAGTCAATTTCTCAGATCTGAAGAAAAGAATAGATCTTAAAAAATAATAATAATAATTGTGTGAGATGAAAAGACATCTTTCAGCTTGCTACAGACAAGATTTCGTCTCAAATTTAAAGGGTCTAGGAATCACAGTCTTCCAAGCTCTTTGAAGAACACTGAAAAGGAAAGAAAATCATGAATTGTTTCATCTTCCAGTCCTTCTGAAATGGAGATGTGCTTGGGTATGAATAGCTTTGCTTTCCCCCCATTGCTGGAAACGTGCCCAGCCTGAGACTTATTCTGGAAGAGCAAGGCAAGAGCATCCCAACAGTGTCCTCCTAAAGATCTTATTTTGTCTGTGTTTGTAATAATAAAAACATTTTTGATCAGTCTGAGAAACTAAAGAAACTGGAAAACAAACAGCAAAAAATAGTTTCTCGGAGAGTACATGGCAAGGGGTAAAACACTTATAAAACCATAGGCAGAGGGTGAAAGGAGTACCCCTGATATTGGAACAAAGTGCTATCTTCCCTTTCCAGGTATAACACATTTTACCTGTATGGCTTTTTTACCTGTCTTAAGCTGCTTCCATGAGGGTCTGCACCTTCCTGGGAGCATCTCTGTCCCAGTAGCACACAGGCACTCCAGGGACCGCATCCCACGCTAAATCCCACGTGCCTGACAACTGCCCGTACATGGTGGCCCCAAAGCCTTCTTCCCAGACCAGGGCCATGCTCATCCAAAACCCAGGACTTTGCAGTGCATTTCCCTGCAAGCTTCTTTATTTTGGGAAGTACCTGAGGTATATTAAAAAAATCACACTAAGCATCAGTAAATGCATAATGTTGCTCCTCAGAGAGCCCCAAATTGTTTCAGCAGCTAGAACTTTACTTTTATAAAGACGCATCTAGTTTCTCTTGGATTAAACCATGCGTTTTCCTATGCACAACCATCTTCTACCTTGTAGTTATGACAGAGTTAATTCCATTATCCATATACTAAGCATACATACAAGTCTGAGTCATTAACAACACCACATGCTGTTTGTGCAGATTCCATGTATGTTAAATGCCATATTCAGACATTTGCCAGCACCTCCACTTCAATGCAATACCAGGCACATCTTCTTTATAAATGTTTTAGGCATTTTAGGGACATAGGAACCCACTTCATTCATCTACCATTTTATAAAGTATCAGGCACGCTCACAAATGTCTCCTTACTTCAGCTGCACCATTACAGCAGTTGGAATTCATTTGGGGGACCACACAATATTAATAAAATGTATTATTTTTTACCAGAACATGCCTGGCATGTTCTAGTGTATTTCTAAGACTCTTCTTGTTGTAAACCAATAAAAATGGGCTTGAAAAATCTCTTTAATGCCTGTTACTTTGTGTACAGGTTTTCCGCTGTGACATATCTAGCAAGTCTGGGTGGGCTTTGAACTACTGAAGTTTCAAACAACCATCAGCTCAAACCTGTTGATAATCTGCTTGATACAAACATTGATGTGTTCACCATGGGAACCAAAAGAAGAATATGTAGCCAAGCTTCCTATTTATGAAGATAAGATAGCAGAAGGTTTTCCAGATGTGGGGTTCAATCCTTTATTCTTTGTTCAGTCTAGTATCCCATTGATTTAAAAAGCAATTTCAGTTCTTTAGGAAACAGAAAATTAGGATATAATTGAGGAATACATTACTTAACTACAAAGCAGCTAGCACTGGCCAAACAGAGTCAAAACAAATCTAGAAAATAATTAAATGAATGTAGAAAATTTTTTTACATGATAATTTTTATACTACTTATTTCACAACAACAAACAGCGGGATTATGTGTGGTTTGTGGATTCCAGCTAAAAATAATAAGCGTTTTTAACATGGTGTGTTGGTTAGCATTAATTAGAATTAATTTTCTGTTCCAGGGAGTGGTATCCTGCCTGTTTCAGGCCTATTGTCTGGAAACAGAAACAACCCCAGAAAAATCAGTTCTTGCCCAAGATAAAAGAGGTTTATCCCTAGGGAGAAAATAGAGAAAGCAATATATTGATGTTACTCCCTCCTAAAGCAATGGTGGAGCATAAGGAGCAGAAGAGAGCATGACAGAGGGAAGAAAACAAAGAGGGAATATTTTCTTTAACAGAGACCTGTTTAGACTAGGCAAAGTGGAAGAACAATATTTGCAGGTAGAAAGCCTATCAACTTGAGAGAAAAAAACACAAACTGTGGGCTTAATTATAAATATAATTCTCAAATAAAGCAAAGTTACAGCTAAAGAGCATTTAAAAAAACCTAACAACTCTTCCTCCACTACTTCTATTACTAAGGCCACACACTGTGTTTGAAAGCACTAAGCATCCCTACATTTCACTGCACAAGTGATACGTTTGCAGGAAAAGCAGGGATTAAATAGCTATAATCCAGCCAGTCTAGCGGGTCCTTCTGTGACAGGTTTAAAGGATATTGGCAAAAGAAAATGGTTAATGAGAGCTGCAGGTGATGCAGAACAATGTGAACACCATTTTATTAATTCTGTACCTCTGTCCTTGGACCTGCTGTCACAAAAGGAGAAAAATGCAATAAGAAAACTGAATAGGACTAGGACCTGTGATTACATGAAAAAAATAGAACAAGTTTCACTTGTATGATTTATCAGCACAGCAACTTTAGTGCGAACTGTATAATATTGGATGTTTTTCTCATCTGTCCAGTAGCTGAAGGCATGTACCTGAGGGAGAGTCCCACCCAGGGTCCAGCATAGGAAAGAACTAAATGCAATTCTGCTCTGTGGGACTGCACAGAACTGTGGAAAATGCAGTTCATCCAGCCTTGGGGCTGTTAGAGTGCAGAAGTCAAAATTAAAAAATAAATTAAAAAAAAAAAAAGAAGAAAAATTTAATATTGTTAAAATATCACCTGTTTCTGCAAACTTGGCTCTGTATGATGTTACCAACACCACAAGTACAAAGTGGTATTTTCTTCTGGATGGGCAAGATGACACTTGCTCAAATTTTACCTAAAATTTCACATGTAGATGAGATAATGAAGCAATCAAATCACAGCCTCAAAAATATATTTGTAAATATGTGGTGGGTTGAATTTTTTTTTCCCCCCAAGATATTTTCATGTTAATTTGTGTCAGTGAGAAGCACCTTGAATCAGAGCCACCTCCATCTCTGTGCTCCCTGTTTGGCAAGCTAAAGGAAATGTTTCAGTGCTAACAGGCTCCAAATTTTGTGAATTAACTAACTTAGCCCTTCATACGGTTTCTGCTCTAAACCCTTCACCAACTTCGTGGTGCAGTTTTCCCAACAGGAAAAACTCGCAGTTTAGGAGCAGCTGGCAAGAGAGTTTTATTTGTTGCCATAGTTGCATTTTTTTGTTGTCCTTGGAAGTCCGCGTATTAACCAATCACATATACACACTTTATACAGACTCTGTGAGTCTAACACACAACTCCTGTATTAATCCTTGCAACTATGGAGAGATTAACCACCTAGTACTAGTAAATACTAAACCACACAAGTCCCTTTCCCATCACATAGAATTTAAATTTCTGGAAAGTCAACCAACATAGGACTAAAAACAAGAAAACACGATGGACGATTCTTAAGAAACCAAAAAGGCATTTCCCATGGTTTTTTGTTTGTGTTTGTCCTCCCTGGCACACAACACAGTCAATGCCCAAGCTAGATTAGGGGCTGGCAACCTTCTCAAGGTGGTCTGCAAGGCTTACCCAGCTCCCTTAGAAAATGTGCAGTGCCATCAGGCAACTCTGTAATACAGTAATGCTTTCTAACAGGGTTTTCTACATATAGCTCATTACTGAAGACCACACAAATACATCTTTCAGTAACTCCTTTCCAACTTGCTCTATTGATATTGACAGTGGCTTTAGGAACAGCTGATTCATGTGCAGGCTTTGGAGCTTTATACTCTTAATGTTTCCTGAAGGCAACAAGGTCTCAAATTGCCTAGAAATAAATTGAATCCACTTGTTTAGAAACTACTCTCTATAAACAGTGTGTTTCATTTAGCAAATATTTTTGGGAAGATCAACATGGCTTGAACATTGAAGAAGTGATTTAGAAGATTGCTGTAAACAGAGCATATACACACACATAAGGTGTGACAGAGCAACATTTGACAAATATGAAGCACTATTCAAGGCATAAAAACCAGGTTTCGTTTCTCCCTACATTACAAAAATAATCTGCAGCTGAAAAATAGTCTCAATTAAAATAATAATAATAATAATAATAATAATAATAATAATAATAATAATAATAATAATAATTTGGCAGTGGGTATTTAACTTCAAGAGGAAAACCATAATGTTACATACAGACTTCGCAGCTATCTTAACAAGAATCGCCACCCTCATGAGAAATCACATAACAGAAGTTGTTGGCAAACTGTCTGAACACCAGAACGAAGAGAAGAAAGCAAGCAAATAATCTGGGGTGACAATAAGAATGTTATAATCAACAAAAACACAGGTTGAAACTCACATTCACTTTTGCAGTTTCCAGTTATCAAATCTTGACACCTTCGGTGTCACACCAGTATCCCAGGAAAAAAAATTATCACCTCAAACACCTCCACCCACACCATCAAGCACAACTTCTACCCACAACTCTTCATCAAATGTCTTTTTTCTTTCCCCATAATGGTATTACCTCAAACTAGATTCTACTTGGAGGCGGGGGGGGCGGGGAACCACATACATCATCTATGGAAATTGAGCTTTCCATCATTTTATAATAGACTTAGGCCATTACAAAAATTTCCAGAGCAGCCGCAAAAAGATTTCCACAAGAACATCTCGTATAAATACCCATCTTTAAAAAGAAAAAGAAAAAAATAAATCATACTTTTCAAAGAGATATTCCAGCTGGTCTTTGCAATAGAAAAGCTTAAAGCATTTATACAAGCAATCAAAAGCCATTTTCTAGGCATTGGGCTAAAGTGTTTAATAGAAACACTTTCAAAGACCAGAATTAATCCAGATTTGTTGGTTTAATAAAGAAAAGAGTCCAGCTCACTGATTGAATGCACTAGATATACTGCTACGTTCTGGCCATGTGAAGAGCTGTAAATTGGATTTAGTGAACACAAGCAAGTCAATATATGCCAGAAAGCAGACAAGATATCAAGTTAACCCACACCAAAACATTAAAAATCACTGCAAAGTATCTTAACCAAAAGGCAGTGACCCTGCTTTGCCACATTCGTGTAATTTGAGTCTATATTTATACCTGTCCAGGTGTAAATAGCATTAAATCACCAGCTTTTCATGCAGGTAGTCTACACAAGCTGAGAAGCCTGTCTCCTCCTGTTTCTCTCCTCAGAAGAAAATGATCCTGTTCAGAAGCTCAGGGTAAAGATGGAGAGGAGGGACAGCATGAGGAATAACCCAGAGCAGGAGAAAGGGACTGGACTGGAAGAGAAGTAAGTATGGAACAGGCACCGTCATTACCTCAGCTGGTATTTTGGCACCTTTGCAAGTCCTTTGCTTTCACCCCTCATACACTGTGATCTCAACCTCAGGAATCAGCACAATCTGAAAGGACAAAGTTGATCATGCTGTTACCACCACCTTTTCCATTGGTTTTCACATTTACAAAACTAGGTGGGACAATATCGAAGTCAGAAGAAACAGAGAACCTCAGCTGTGAGCCAGGGTGTCACATCCTTGTTCCGAACAACAACCCTTGTGTGCAGCCCGAGGACACCAGCCCCAGGTACACACCCCACACAAACCCCCTTATGCCCACTTAGGCAGGCCCTTCTCTTTGCCTTAAATCACCTCTAACAACAGCTTTTTTGCATTATTTATTTCAATTCATCCTTGCCTAGAGATCTGTTAATAAAATACACTGCCCTGTGGAGAATGTCGCCCAATCTTATTCTCATCTGATCTTCCTCTATGAAGAACTAGACATATTTGACCGCTAGCACCACTGTATCATTAATTTAACAGAAGTATATTTCTGATCATCCGTGATATGGAATTAAATGGGAAAGTACAAAATTTGTTGCAAAAATATATGGAGTGCTCTAAAATTTCACAGCTAACACTGTATTAAACTGTTTTGTATACAAGTTCAAATACCTTGCAGATACTTCTAAAAGCAAATTGTAGGTAAGCATTGTGTGATACCTTCTTTGTAACGCAGCTTTCCCCCCATGACCAGATACCAGGAGAACATCAGCCCACATAAACACTCCATTTTTTTTGCTCCCTAAGCACACAGGTACAAGGTCCCAACATTCTCTATCTGCTCAGTCCTCTCTTTTTTCAAGGCGCACGATTTCACTGCAACAACCCATGAAGTCACTTTTAGTGGCAGCTTCCTATTCTTTAGGAATATCAACACATCCAAGACACAACAGTGGGGAAACTTGCTAAAATTTTTTAAAATATCGTTTTCCTCAATGGTTGAGGAAGTTGTGACTCCTGCATAAATTGCCATGTCCTCAGTTTCGAGGCAAATTTCAAACAGTGACAATTTCTTATGGTGCAGCTTCCTAAATCTACAAGAAGTCTGGCCTTCTGAGCTTCCTTATGCATGTAAACAAATCAAATTCACATTCACAAATCTAACCTATTGATTATGTCCCTCAACTATATATTTTGTAAGATCAAAATCTCTTATCAGTGAGAGCAAAACTGACTTTTTTTTTTTTTTTTTTTTAATGAGGATTTCTACACACAATTAATCCAGGTTTAGGTAGTTACATAAACCTCTGGATTTAGGCAGCACAAACATTACCAGATGTAGACAAAAATAATCTGTATTTTTCTTGTCCTGAGGTCATAAAATCCTCCAGAGCGCTCAGGATCCTTCTCAGAACGGTCATTCCTGTCTCTCTCTTTACCTCAGGCCACTTGGTTTAGCCTTGGCCTGTCCCACAGTTAAAAGAACTAGCTAAGAAGGTATGTTTAGACTTTTTTATCCTCTCTGAATTTTTGTATGCTGCTCTCCAAGTCTTCTTAATCCTTTTCTTAACCACCAATGCTGTTTCTGTACAAGCAGGTGTGTGACTGAACACCGAGCATTTATGCTACATACAAAGGACCTTTGCAGGACCCAGCAGTTTCATGGAATAAACAGCAATTATTAGCTCTGTATAATGAGAGTCCCCAAGTCATCAAAATAAATTCGTAAGGAAAAGCACATTTACTGTTGAATAAAACACAAATATATTTTGTGAATAATTAAAAAATACATTGGAAAGAGGGTTACATATTGATCCTTCTGCTTCATTTGCACATATATTGACATGTATTTACCAGCAATGGTACTTTTTTCCTCTGAAACCTCATCAAAGATGTTATTAAAGGTGGAAAATAAGATGAAAGTCATAGGTCCTGAACCCTGAAGCTAGAGCAGATCCCCAAATAATAAGCCAGTTCCCACTGAAAACACCACTCCAGCTCCCCTCTCAGTAAGGAGAACAAGCCTTCAATAACTGTCAGAAACCCAGTAGAACCCTGTAAAAACCAGGGATCTGGCTCAGGCTACAAATCACAGGTTTTTAAAGGTGAATAAATAATTTTCTGTGGTTCATACCTGAAAAAAATAACCAGAAATATCTTAATTGTTCACATTCTCACACATTCTGTGCAAGGTGTGTTGAGTGCAGTGCTGAGTGACAGCTGCAGAAGGGATCAGCACAGCTGGGATGGGGAATAAACACATCCATTGCTCATGTGCTGCATCATCACATTTAAATGAACATTTCATAACATCTATATTCTTAAAAACTTATTAGATATTCAGGACATGGGATGGAATAAAATGATACTTGCACTAATTACTAGATCGTTTACAAATCTCAGATCCCTTTTCTCTCCAGTGACTGTCTTGGCAAATACAGATATGGGCACAGACTTCTTTTTCTATGCTTCTACACTTCATCTAACTTTGCCTTTCATGGGTTCATTGAAGCAATGTTTTGTAATAGTGTCAAATTAGTAGAAAACCCAAGGTATAGCAATTTGACAATGATATAGCTGCCATGACAGTTCTACTTTTTGCTTGTACGTACTCAGGCATAATTAGAATCAAATATCTACCTCTCAGCATTTCTCTTGGGCTCATCCAACTCTGAAAGCTCTCAGGCCATTAAGGCATATCAATGAGTAATGATTTTTTTTCAGCCCCCAGCAGCCACTGAAGCATACATTAAAGGTGATATCTGCAGTCAAAAATTTAGTGCACACATTTGAGAATATCTACTTTGATGAAGAGAATATTATCAGGGAAACTCATTTGCTTAAAGTTTTATATCACAGCTATTAAAAATATTTTATTTGCTGAACAAATGTCCAACGAGAACTCCCATATCTGTTAAGTAGTGTTAATTGCGCACAGGTTTGGAAAACACAGGAATCATTAAAGGATAAATGAGGCTGTGCAATAGTCCAGAAGAGCTAACGTTATCACTTCCCAGGCCACTTTCACAGCCTTCTTAGTAGGACCATTTTTAACTGAGTCGTCATGGCCTGAGGAAAGTTACTTTAATTTTTTTAGTATATCTATCCAATTGAGTAAATGTCACAGAGGCAGCTCATTACAAGCTCCAGAATTAGAGGGCTGTCACATTCCTAGGTTAAGTCTGTTCTGTCAGGACTGTTTGGAAAAGCGATTCTTTCCACTTTCACAGTTGTTTCCAACACTTACCTCTTGCTTCAAATGCAACTCAAAAATTAGTTACTTGAAGATCAGACTGCAAAGCAAACATAATTAACAGTATGGACACATATTTAGTATTAAGGTGGCACTGAAGCAGAAAAATTCTGCAGGAAGCAGAAACAGATACTCACCCCTTTCCAAATTGGTTTAGGAATTGTGTTAGCTTGTTCCTTGTTTAATTTCTGTACAGGTAATTTGAAATGTTTCAGTAAATACTGCACTGGAGAAACAGTTCAGCTGATCTTGGCATCAATTTAACCTTCATGCACTTTTTCTGATAAATGCACACACATAATGTGCAATCTAAGGTCACCATGGGTAGAAGAAAGCTTACTGCAGGCTTTGTGTTGCCGTTTACAAAGTCTGAATCAGGCTTTGTATGAGAAATGGAATTAAGTACAAAAACTGAGGAAAAACAGAAGAAAAATGCTGAGGTTGCCTCACAGTGAATCTAGAAACTTTTGATTGCACTTTGCATGCGACTGGAAGTCGCCACGTTCATGTCCTGGCACACTGCAGCGCCCTTGATGGCAGCGGCAGCAGGAGGCCTCACAACAACAGAAACCAGAGACCTTAGAGGCTGGTGCGGTTCCTTTGTGTGAGGGGTTTGCAAGCTCTCTGAAGAGCTAATTCACTGAATTCAAAACTTCTGGACAACCTACTTCGACCTTTCCACCTACATTAATTTATTTGTAAACACACAAGTACACTGCCCCTCATGGCAAATATCACAAACTGATGAAATGCCCAGAGCAGATCAAAATCACATATAATCCTAGTAGTCCGCAAGCATGAGCCTTAGTGTAAAGATATAGATACATTTGATTTTGTCACTTCTTTGAGTGGCGGAGGCTCTGACTCCTCCTTAAGTGATGTGACCTGTAACGATTTTTGGAGTACAAGCATAAGATTCATTTCCAAGTTTCTATCCTACTGTAATGCCTGTAAAATTGTTTCCACTTGAATGTGCTTGACATTAGTCATAAATCAATGGTCAAACAAAGGTTAAGCAGGATGGAAATGCCATATACGATGTTCACTTTTACCTTCAGCTGCCAAGAACCTTCTTGCAGTGTAGCTGACCTGATAATCAGTTGAAACATTCGCATAATGCTTTAATTATCTGTATAATCACCCAACAAATCTAATACCAGGTTTCTCAGCAGGAGTTTGCAGATTCCTTCTCAGCTACTTAATACATTACTTATATGAGTCTTAAGATTTGGTCCACAGACAGATCACATACCTGGTGTGACTTCTTCAAATTAAGCCTAATTTCTTTTTCATGTTTATTTTCCTTTGGATCCAAATAGTAGCTCTGGTGTGACTACATATATTTTTATATCTGTACACAAGTTTCTGTACTAATGGCACTCATTTTTCTTTTCATGTGGAAATCCCCTTGACCAGACAGGAACAACATGAAAGAGGCATTTCAATAGGTGGCATATTCTCAGTTCCCACCAGCTCTTCCCTCCACCCTGGGCATGCCTGGCTGGTGGTGCCCATTGGTCTTTCCTCTCCAGGGATTGCATATTTAAACTCCAGGAGTATATGCATACTGTGGACCAGTACCATAAGATACTAAATGAAACCATATGTGGAAAACAGATTTACAGCTTGAATTTTACAAGTCAGGATTTTTGCAAATTGTAAACAAAAATTATAGAAAAGTTGAACAAACATTTTTATACCTCACTGTATGGCTTACACTTTGATATTAAATCTTTCTTCCAACCATGGAAAAAAATATTTCCAAAACAGAGAAAGAAATACACCTCAGTCAAAGTGCCAAATAATCTATCTAGCCATATCTGTACACATATGCATGCAAGAAATATCTACCACCCAGGCAACAGTATACACATTCCCATTTCCTTCTGCAGCTATCAGTCAGGTTTGATCTTTGACTCAGATCTAAAATCTCCCAGCTCATTCATTCTATCTTAAGAAGAGCAACGTCTTCAGAGAAAGAGATGACAATGTATCTGCAAAGGCTGACTCTGTGCAGTTGGAGGGGGGTAAGTGCCAGCATAACAAATTGCTCCTGTTCAAACCCATCAATTCACAACAAGCATCTGGAAAACTTGACAAGAATACTCAAATGACCCTTGTGTTCTGACAGCTGGAACAGAGAAAGCGCTCTCCGTGAGGGGAAGAAGTGTACTCCAACTTTTTGCTTAGATAGACAAGCACATAGAACTCTTTGAAATACTTTGCTTCAAAGTCCATTAAATTAAACTTTCAGTGTAAAGTATGATTCATGCAGGCGACAACATCTGCGCTTGCAAATCTGTGGTCAACAGCATCAGAAGCTGGTCACAGCAATGCTCAGCCTGCAAATTCCCTTCTGTCATCAACCTCCTAGTCCTGTGCAGAGAAACCCCTTGAGTAGGGTCTACTATTAGAGACAGAATTTCAATTTCATTGTCTCTCAGGATTCCTGATTTGGTCAAAATCTGCACTGAGGGAAAAAGAAAAACAAACAAACAAAACAAAAACCAAACCAAGCAAACAAGTAACCACTACTATGTGACTTCAATGAATGCTGCTCATTCAGAGTTCCCTGACTTTGTGCTCTGCAGGTGAGACCTATTGCATCAAAATCATTTAAAGCTGCTCAAAATGCAACAAATTGCTTCTGGAATTTTACAGTCCCAAAATTCCGCTGTTGATGCACCACAGACTTCCCTTTGCTACTATGGCCCTAGACTGGTCCATAAGCTTGGTTATACACTGTGCACCTGGGATGTGTGAAATCCTCCTGTTTACCCACACCCTGAATTATTCTGCAGGAAAAAAACAAAGAGAAATTGAGTAACCAGTCCCCACCCCCACTGTGCTCAGGGATGTTTTTCTTCAGACCTGTTTCAGGGAAGATCAGTCTGAAGTTCCCTTTTTACTAGAAGATATTCATACAAATAATAGTCTCGTCTAAGCTTATTATTTTAGATTAATCCTAGCAATTGCCCCAGGTTTTCCAATGGAAGTAGAAAATGGTAAAAAAGAAACAATACCTTCTAGAAGGCACAGGTGTATTTGGATGTTTAAACAGCAGCCCAAATCCTCCCCAAAGTGAATGTGGTCAAAAGTCCTGTATTTACCTTAAAATGACATAGAAAAATGTTTTCTAATATATAGTCCAATATGTTGGAAAAACAAAGGCATAAGCCCACAGTGCTTTTCAGTCATTTGTGCAGGAGAAATAGCAGAAGTTCTTTAAATTCCTTTGTTTTTATTAAGCAAAAAAAAAAAAAAAAAGTTCTGATTTTAAATTGCTTTTGATTGGAAGTAGCTCTGTTTGCAGGTACTCAGTAATGCATTCAGTGCTCAAAACAACAAAGAACTGACACTTTATATATAGCAGCAAACACTGGACCTTATTTTTTTGTGTCACAAGAAAAATTAACCAAGTTACATTAGAAAATGGGTCACAACAGGATTTGCAATAAACACTATATACATGTCCTGGTTTTGTTAAAAAACAAGTTTCTCTTTCAGTGAATTTTGCCTGTCAGCTAAAGCCTTCATATTAACTGCATTTTCCTGGAGAACCAGACACATGTTTTGGTAAAACCTAGCAATGAAATGCAAACATATTGATAAGCATGGATGGACATCTCGCGAGAGGGGCGACGAGAAAAAACTGACCAACTGTGTATAACATTCCATTCACGTGAATACTTCATATAAAATGGGAGATCACGAGGATCTCGTCCTTTCTGCTTATGGCCGACATTAGGAGAGGACCTTGCTAGTCGTCCCTGCGAACTGAGGCCTAGTGAGAGACTGAATCCAGCTCTGGTTGGCTGTGGAGTCTAATCCAGGACTTTGGGTGCTGGCTCTGCAGTTGCTGAGACTTTCAAGATTGGTTTTGTATATTTTGTATTATTTTCTCTATTCTTATTAGTAGCATTAGTAAAACATCTTCAATTTTTTCCAACTCTCTTCTCTCTGTCCTTCTATTTCTCTCCCGATCGCCTGTCCCGAGTGGAAGGGGGGAGAGGGAGGGGCAAAAAGGGGGAAGTGGGGGGGAAGAGGGGGTTAACAATATATCTGCCAGGGTTTTATTGTCACCCTGCAATCTTAACCTTCGACAGATAATTGGCGCCCAACGTGGGGCAAGAGAAAGGGGTAAATTTGGAGATTTTTGGCTTTTCTACTGCTCTGACGTACCTTTCAATTTTCTTGGCACGGTGCCAACTCATAGAGTTGTGATACTCGCGTGTCGGTTTGCTTCGGATATTATTTCGTGGTATTAAGGCAAAGTGAATTCCACTGATTTAAAGATGTTATGGCTTAAGTTGTATCAGTTATTTTCTACATTGTGCTCACTGATTCCATATCTGTGTTGGGCTTTCTTTTTAAATCGAAGTATTCATTATATAACAACAAGAAACTGGACAATGCTCATGATGAGACTGTGTGGTTTGTCACTGGTTTATTTCATTATACTGCAGCCGCTAATGAATTTCTACTCGCTTCTGCTTTACCTTGAAAAGCCTCCAGGAGAGATTAAAGAGCCGTACGGCTCTGTGTTTGCTAATTGGTCAAGTGAACCTTTAGAAAGGTTGACTAACAATACTTTCGTTTTTTCGCTAGGACAGTTCGCAAATGTTTTAGAGAGCTTTGAATATCCTTGGAGTTTTGATAGAACTGTGATGGTGTTATCTGGTTTGCTGAATGTGTGTCAGTTTGTGCTTCTGTTAAGAGAAATGGCGTTTAACAGGAGATTTGCGTCTCTTTGTTGTCCTGAGATTTGCGGTGCGTCTTCGGAAGCTTTAGCAAAAAGCACTCCTGGCCGCTCGAGAAAGAGCAAAACAGTGAAAGCTGCCGTTGCAGCTGCTGCCCCCGCCACGGCGCCTTCACAGGCTGAAGGCACAGCTCCTCCGCAGAGTTCTTCTGCCAAGGTCACTTCTGATAACACTAATTCTGCAGCCTTAAAGGCAGCCCCCCTTCTTCACACATTGGGCACTGTTGCTGCTGTAACCATAGCGATCACTGTGACAGTCATTAAGACTCTGGAAATGAATCAAATGATGGTAAACCCATATCAGCATCAGTTGCTGGTTGTAAGAAAGTCACTAGGAAGACTACCCGTGCAGCAGATGATGGCACAGGGCCAACATCAACCCAAGGGGCACCATCAGGACAGGGAGGAGATGAAGTGACCACCACTCGGTCCTTTTCTCCAGGTGAGCTGAGAGATCTGCAAAAAGACTTTAGTCGTCGTGAAGGCGAGAATATTTTAACCTGGTTGCTCCGATGCTGGGACAATGGGGCAGATACAATTGAACCGGAAGGTGATGAAGCCAGGCAGCTGGGATCTCTGTCAAGAGATTCCACCATTGATAGGGCAATTTCAAGAGAGTCTAATGCCACTACTTTCTGGACCCGACTCTTGGCAGCTATGAAAGTAAGATTTCCCTACAAGGAAGATTGTATATCCAAGTTAGGGAAATGGAATACTACGGAGAAAGGTATTCGGTTCCTGAGAGAATTAGCTGTGCGAGAGATCATCTATTTTGGACCAAACAGCCAAGAGGGAACAGATCCAGATAGAATCAATTGTTCACGACCTCTGTGGCGCAGATTTGTACAAAGTGCATCACCTGCATATGCTAAGTCATTGGCAGGAATGCTCTGGTCATCTAGAGGTGGACAAGATATTACTGAAGTAATTGAGCAGCTCCATGACTTTGAGGACAGCCTTGCTGGTTCTCTACGGGCTTGTGTCTCTGCTGTAGAGAGACTGTGTGAAAAATCTGATGACCGGTTTGAAAAGCTATTGCAAGAGATCAAAGAACTCAGAGAAGACACATACCATTCACGACCTGCACAAACCTATGTTTCAGCTGTTAGGAAAAGGTGTTTCCAATCTCGAGAGAGAGGACAGAGGCAGCCCACAAAAAGAGGTTCACTGTGGTTCTTCCTACATGAGCAGGGAGAAAACATGAATAAGTGGCATGGGAGACCTACCTCAGAACTTCAAGAACGAGTACATGAGATAAAAGGAAAAACTGCTAGGAAGGTGGCTGCTTCAATTTACAAAAGGAGCAGAAGAGATTCTGATGCTCTTGAAGGAACCTCTAATTCACACCCAGAGACTGTGCAAAACAGAAATTAGAGGTGCCCTGCCTCCAACCAGGTGGAGGAAAGGGATAACAGAGTTTATTGGACTGTACATATACGATGGCCTGGTACAACACACCCCCAGGAGTACAAAGCTTTAGTGGACACTGCTGCTCAGTGCACAATAATTCCTTCTAATTATAAAGGAACGCAATCCATCAATATTGTTGGAGTGACTGGGGGATCCCAGGAACTGACTGTTGTAGAGGCTGAAATGAGCCTAACTGGAAAAAACTGGCAAAAGCATCCCATTGTGACTGGTCCAGATGCTCCGTGCATCCTTGGCATAGACTACCTCAAGAGAGGGTATTTTAAGGACCCAAAAGGGTATAGTTGGGCATTTGGTATAGCAGCTGTGGACACTGAGAAAATTGAACAGCTGTCTGATTTGCCTGGTCTTTCAAATGATCCTGCTGTTGTAGGACTGCTGATGGTTGACGATCAGCAGGTGCCAATTGCTACCACGACAGTGCATCCCCGGCAATATCACACCAATCGAGACTCTTTGATTCCTATCCAGAAGTTGATCCGTCAATTGGAAAGCCAGGGTGTGATCAGTAAGACTCGCTCACCTTTTAACAGCCCAATCTGGCCAGTGCGTAAGTCTAGTGACGAGTGGAGACTAACTGTGGGCTATCGTGGCCTGAATGAAGTTACGCCACCACTGAGTGCTGCTGTGCCTGACATGCTAGAACTGCAGTTTGAACTGGAGTCAAAGGCAGCTCAGTGGTATGCTACAATGGACATTGCTAATGCATTTTTCTCTATTCCTGTAGCAGCAGAGTGCAGGCCGCAGTTTGCTTTCACCTGGAGAGGCATCCAGGACACGTGGAATCGCTTGCCCCAGGGGTGGAAACACAGTCCTACCATCTGCCATGGACTGATCCAGACCACGCTGGAGCAAGGTAAAGCTCCAGAACACTTGCAATATATCGATGACATCATCGTATGGGGCGACACAGCGAAAGAAGTCTTCGAGAAAGGTGAGAGAATAATTCAGATTCTTTTGGATGCTAGTTTTGCCATAAAACGAAGCAAGGTCAAGGGACCTGCACGAGAGATCCAGTTTTTAGGAATAAAATGGCAAGATGGCCGTCGTCAGATCCCAATGGATGTGATCAACAAAATTGCTGCAATGTCTCCACCTACTAATAAAAAGGAGACACAGACTTTCTTGGGCGTTGTAGGTTTTTGGAGAATGCATATTCCTGACTACAGCCAGATTGTGAGCCCTCTCTACCGAGTGACTCGTAAAAAGAACCAATTTGAGTGGGGCCCTGAACAACGACAAGCCTTTGAACAAACTAAGCGTGAGATAACTCATGCAGTGGCCCTTGGACCAGTTCGGACTGGACTAGATGTTAAAAATGTGCTCTACACCGCAGCCGGAGATAATGGACTTACCTGGAGCCTCTGACAGAAAGCACCAGGAGAAACCCGAGGTCGACCCTTAGGTTTTTGGAGTCGAGGATACAAAGGATCTGAGGCCAACTATACTCCAACTGAAAAAGAGATACTAGCAGCATATGAAGGAGTCCGAGCTGCTTCAGAAGTGATCGGTACTGAAGCACAGCTCCTCCTGGCACCGCGACTGCCGGTGCTGAGCTGGATGTTCAAAGGGACGGTTCCCTCTCCACATCATGCAACCGAAGTTACATGGAGTAAATGGATTGCATTGATCACGCAACGAGCTCGAATTGGAAGTCCCAACCGTCCAGGAATCTTAGAAGTGATTACAGACTGGCCAGAAAGCAAAGACTTTGGGATGTCTCCAGATGAGGAGGAAGTAAAACGTGCTGAAGAAGCACCACCATATAATACTCTTTCAGAGACTGATAAGCAGTATGCACTGTTCACAGATGGATCCTGTCGTCTTGTAGGAAAACATCGAAGGTGGAAAGCTGCTGTGTGGAGTCCCACACAACAAGTTACAGAAGCCACTGAAGGACAAGGTGAGTCTAGTCAGTTTGCGGAAGTGAAAGTCATCCAGCTGGCTTTGGACATTGCTGAACGAGAGAAGTGGCCAATACTTTATCTCTATACTGACTCATGGATGGTAGCAAATGCCTTGTGGGGGTGGCTACAGCAATGGAAGAAAAGCAACTGGCAGCGCAGAGGTAAACCCATTTGGGCTGCCACACTGTGGCAAGACATTGCTGCTCGGCTAGAGAGCCTGCCTGTGAAAGTTCGGCATGTAGATGCTCATATGCCTAAAAGTCGAGCCACCGAGGAACATCTAAACAACCAACAAGCAGATCAAGCTGCTAAAATTAAAGTAGCTGAGGTGGACTTGGACTGGCAACATAAAGGTGAACTTTTCCTAGCTCGGTGGGCCCATGATGCTTCAGGGCATCAAGGTAGAGATGCAACATATAAATGGGCTCGCGATCGAGGGGTGGATTTAACTATGGACACTATTTCACAGGTTATTCATGAATGTGAAACTTGCGCCGAAATCAAACAAGCAAAACGGTTAAAGCCTGTATGGTATGGGGGGCGATGGTTAAAGTATAAGTATGGAGAAGCTTGGCAGATTGATTATATTACACTTCCACAAACACGTCAAGGTAAGCGTTATGTACTTACAATGGTGGAAGCAACCACTGGATGGTTGGAAACATATGCCATACCTCATGCTACAGGCCAAAATACTATCTTGGGCCTTGAAAAGCAAGTCCTTTGGCGACACGGTACGCCAGAAAGAATTGAATCAGACAATGGTACTCATTTCAAAAACAGTCTTATAGACAATTGGGCCAAAGAACATGGTATTGAGTGGGTATATCATATTCCATGTCATGCACCAGCCTCTGAGAAAATTGAAAGGTACAATGGTTTGCTAAAAACTACACTAAAGGCACTTGGTGGTGGAACCTTTAAAAACTGGGAGTCACATTTAGCAAAAGCCACTTGGTTGGTCAACACCAGGGGATCAACCAATCGAGCCGGGCCTACCCAGTCAGAAATTCTACGGACTGTAGAAGGAGATAAAGTCCCTGTAGTACACATGAAAAACATGTTAGGAAAGGCAGTCTGGGTTACTCCTGCCTCAGGCAAAGGCAAGCCCATTCGTGGGACTGTTTTTGCCCAGGGACCTGGCAGCACCTGGTGGGTGATGCTTAAGGATGGAGAAGTTTGGTGTGTACCTCAAGGGGATTTGAGCTTAGGTGAAAATATTCAATACTGAACTGCATGATGTGAATTGTCGTACTAACAGTATTTAATAAGTGTCTTTCAGATCAAGACAGTGACGATGAGACAAGAGCTGGCTTCTTCGAGTGGCGCCTGACAACTTCTTCGAAGTTCATGTCTTTAACCCACAAACAGTGGTCATGAGATGCACTTGTACCATTTTTCCTGCCCTGGGAGACTGTTGTGACAAAATTAACTTAATGAACTTTTCAAAGGATGGTCCACTGATTAAGAATACTTACTCCTGTGTATATATGTACATATGTGTATATATATATAGAGTAGTAGTGATTAATTAGATTGTATTGATAGATTGTATTGATAAGGTTAAGCATTCAGTGAATGGCATATTATAAGGAGTGGAATGTCCTGGTTTTGTTAAAAAACAAGTTTCTCTTTCAGTGAATTTTTCCTGTCAGCTAAAGCCTTCATATTAACTGCATTTTTCTGGAGAACTAGACACATGTTTTGGTAAAACCTAGCAATGGAATGCAAACTTATTGATAAGCATGGATGGACATCTCGCGAGAGGGGCGACGAGAAAAAACTGACCAACTGTGTATAACATTCCATTCACGTGAATACTTCATATAAAATGGGAGATCACGAGGATCTCATCCCTCTTTTTCTCTTCTGCTTATGGCCGACATTAGGAGAGGACCTTGCTAGTCGTCCCTGCGAACTGAGGCCTAGTGAGAGACTGAATCCAGCTCTGGTTGGCTGTGGAGTCTAATCCAGGACTTTGGGTGCTGGCTCTGCAGTTGCTGAGACTTTCAAGATTGGTTTTGTATATTTTGTATTATTTTCTCTATTCTTATTAGTAGCATTAGTAAAACATCTTTAATTTTTTCCAACTCTCTTCTCTCTGTCCTTCTGTTTCTCTCCCGATCGCCTGTCCCGAGTGGAAGGGGGGAGAGGGAGGGGCCAAAGGGGGGAAGTAGGGGGAAGAGGGGGTTAACAATACATCTGCCAGGGTTTTATTGTCACCCCGCAATCTTAACCCTCGACAATACAATATCAGCCATTTGTACAGAACATAGCTGACACACACACAGTTTTCTGGTTTATGCCTTAGTTCTACAATTCTAAATTGATTTACAGCCCCATGTGAGACTCATAAAAGAGCTCTAGGCAACTCTATCCTGCTCACAGACTATTTGCAACACTGTGAATTTCTCAATTTGCCCATTTAAAAACATTTTGCCTTTTCCTTCCTTTCAATAACAGATTTCTGGAGGGAGTAGAGAGAGAGAGATGAGAAAGGAGATTTACTAGTTACATAACTTGAGACACAAGTATATCCCCTTCTCCTACTCTTGATCCTAGAGAAACTGCTGTTTGACTGGGGCAATCACTGTTGCCCACTCCCCTGCCCTAGTAAATGCCTATCTCTGTAAGCAGCACCAGTATCCTGACCACATGAGCATGGCAACGCAAATGCTGCTGTGAAATGAATCACCAACTTTAATTAACTTCAATTAAAAAAAAAAATCTCCTTTTATTAAGCAAGAAGATTTAGAAAACCAGAGAATTTTTGTTTACACACATGGGAAAGGCTTCAAAAATGAGAGAAGGTTGGTCTGTAAAGGAGTTTGCTTATTAAACCCCCTCCAGCATAACACTTTGATGTTGGTGGATAATTACCCATCTTCCAGGTCAGAAATTACGTGTAGAGAAATGGCACAGGAAATTAGAGACAGAACAAGAACCAGAATTTGCTATTGTGATTCTTGGTGCAATACTCTTTCTAATAAGCCACGTTGCTCCCCTTCATTACTGTTCCTATTTTACTTCTCTAATGGGAAAATGGCTATGGAGAATATTTTCTGTCAGGCAATGGGCATCTGGAGACCAAATACCCAATTTCACAAACATTTGTTGGTTCAGCTCCACTGCACTTCACGGAGGTTACACAGCAAAAGCTCAGAGCTGACTTGGGCCCTGTACCTACCTGCTTCTCTTGTTGCTATTCACTAATGTAATGCCACATGATGAAGTAGGTATGAATCCCCACTCCTCTTCAGCACTTTGGCTGGACTGATAAGCATAACTAAGACATATCTATTTTATTCTGTTTCTTCTTGACATTGTGAACACCAGGCTTTCATTTTCCAAAGGTTTATTTTAGGGCCTGATACAAGAGTTAGTGCAGGACATGATGAGTGATTAATATTGATGGCAAATCTTAATTTTTCTAAGATCATTCTTAACAAAACTTTGGGTGTGCTCTAGGAAAGAACTTGATAGTTGCTCTCTCATCCGATGGGTTGGTGGCAAGAGCAACACAAGCCACCGTTGTCTGCCTCCATCCCTATTCCCAGCTGCTGGCTATGTCACAGCACTCTGCAGTGGTGCCACAACAGTCACCTGCACTGCCACACTTTCACACACACCAGGGAGCAAAGCCAAGACTCCTTTCTTTCTCCTTCTTTCTTTCCCGAATATATATATATATATATATATATTTATATTTATATATATATATATATTTATATTTATATTTATATTTATATTTATATTTATATTTATATTTATATTTATATGTATATGTATATGTATATGTATATGTATATGTATATGTATATGTATATATCTGCCTACCAAGTGCAACCATTTGGATTATCGCTCACGTTGCACTAATACCTCTAAAACATCCTGATGCTCTTTCATTAAAGAGCCTCTTCTGGGTTTCTACAAAACAACCTTTCGCTATAGAATGAAGTAACAAATCAGATGCAACTGACATTTTTTCTTTTGCCGTTAGTCGTGTGAGAAACACGACTTTTTTCCATGAGTCATAAATTTTGTATAAAAAATTGCAATATTTCAGGACTGTGGGTTTTGGGAACAATATTACAGTTAATCATAGAATAATTTATGTCACAATGGACCTGTGGAGGTTATCTTGTGCAACTGCTTTCTCAAAGCAATTCAACTTTTACCGGGGCCTTGTCAAGCCTTACTCAAAGCCTTCTTACACAACTTTGCAAAACATCTGGTCTGTATGTTTGTATGCTTTTCCTTTTAAATGACTTTTCTAGAGACCATATACAATAGCAAACTGAAGAGCAAACATATAAAGGCTGCTTAGAATGATCAAGACTCTGTCACAATGTCTAATTTGAAAATATCAATTTGACAAGTTTAGGTGTTTTGTTGTGGTTCTTTTTAAATTAATTCCAATAAAACAAATATTCCAGAAGATTCAGTGTTCAAGAAATACCAGAAAAGATTTGGAGAAAATAAGACAGAGGCCCAAATGTAATCCTTCTTACCTTGACGCTGAAGTTATGTCACTTGATTGGCATCATTTGTAACAGTGCATTCAGGATCTAAATTTTTCTTACTTTACAAAAAAGACATGTTAGCAGTAGCTTATCAGCTAACTTAAGGTAAGACACTGTTGTCTTTCAGTATATTACAGAGGTTTTCCCTGGTAAAGCAAATCTTTTTCTTTCCTCGTATAAAAATAGTTTGTTCTCATGATAATTTCCAGTAAGAAACTAATCACTCCTCTGAGCGATAGCAAAGCTCTACTGGCACATTCACATGCACAGACTGGTCCATCATGGGAAGGGCAGCTCCAGTGAGACCTGCAGTTGGCCCTGGGGCCACAGACTGGCCAGGCTGACCCTTGGCAGGGTGTCACCTCCGGCAGTGTGGGACCCTGGGCTGGGTGCTCCGTGAGGGCTACAGGTTTTGTTTTTCCTTCTTCCAGCTGTTTAAAATGTGTTGCTTATTACTCAGGTCCTCAGCATGCAGGTCACCCACAGCAGCCACTGCTTTCCCCAGGTGCAGCCCTTGCTTGATGCTCCCAGTCACCTGCTGTTGGGAAGGCAACCCAAACCTAAAACTGCTCCCAGATCTTTCAATAACAGTTATTATACAAGTGGTTTATTTTTCACATATAGCTGTATTTGTATTATATAACAATCCCCGTCCCCGATTATTTTTGCTGCAGTCACCACAAAAGTTGTTCCCGCTTTTTCTATCCATCAGACCAAGAGGGATCCGCATACATCCATCGCGTGCCTGCGCATGCATTTAAAAGAGAAACACTGAAGGGTAGTTATGAAATATCAGATGAGGGAAGGCACTGTTGCCCCAGCCCAGTGCCACGCATGTACACAGCTGTGCACAGAGCAGCTCACAGGAGCAGGACTGGCTTGTGAGGAGGGAGCAGTGGATGGCACATGGTCAGGGTGAGGCAGCACACAGTGGACAAACAGTGTCTCTGCGTGCCCCCTCCTCCTCCAAATGACACTAGAGGAGTCAGGGTTTTTGGAAGAGCCCAATTGCCGTGGGATTCCAAGTGGAAAATGAACATCTCTGAAACCACTTCTTCACCTCTATCTGCCCCAGCTTCTCATCTGTAAACTTCTGAAATTACCTTTTCCCTTCTCTGCCTGGTAAACACAGATTTAAAGTTCTTTGGGCAAGAGTTGTGTCTAACAATAAGTATGTACAGCACCTAAAGCAGGGAGTCACAGTGTAGACTGTGACCTCCAAGTGTTCGTGCTTCACAAAATACAAGAAAATAGGGAGGCGGAGGGTGGGGAGAGGAATGAGGAAAGCCTTTTATAGTATAAGAGAGAAGTCCAATCTGGCTAATTACCAAGAGCTTCCCATCAGGCTGACAGGGTCCCAGCGTGGACACACTCAGTGGTTGTTCTTTATTTCTGAGCTTTACTTTAATCCCTCCTCATTTCTCTTGTTTCATTTCTAGTCCATTCAGGATATGAACGGTATTGCCAACTTATTTTTAATGGCATTGTTAGTATCCAGGAAGCCTTGTCAAATAATCATTATACAGCTACTTTCAGGAACCCCTGTGGTTGCTTCCACTTGCTGCGCAGTACCCCCTCACTCCCCTCACATTAGCAAGGGAGTTATTTTTCTCACTAGGAAAGAGTCAAATTAAAAATCTGTCTGTTTGACTCCATCCTGCATGTTCATCCAAAGGTGTAGCTGTTCTGTCTTGCTAATGGTCCCTTTACATTATTACTTCACCTTTGGTGATTCACATTTACACATTCACCCATAAAAATACATTTGTAAAACTTTTCTCGAGTAACAAATTGAAGTCTGTCAGCTACAGAAAAACTGTAAACCCACTGCTCTTCCTCTCCTAAATGGAAGAAAGGTTGTTTTTAAATGAGACTTTCAGCCATTTCTGTTTAAGAACATCTCACCAATTGCTCACCACCCACAGATCAGCTCTTTCAATGGCTGTTGCTTTGCAGAGATGTTGAACAATGTGTGTGTTGCTGAACCTCAGAGCTTTGCCCATCTCTGCTAAAGATGCTGCTTGACCTGCAGTATCTTCCTGTTTTAATATTTTCTGCCATAAATCTTATACCATAGCAGATTTGCTTTTCACCTAGTTTCCCAGTATTGCTCCCTATATTATCGTTATGGCCAGAAATTTCAGGGGTCCCAAAACCTTTAAAATTGGGGTGTATTAGTGAAGAGCTTGACCAAAGTTTCAGAAGAGTTTAACTCCCACAAGCTGCCATTGGAAGCTGGTAAATTCCAGTGGACTGTGGCTGTTGAGACATTCAGAAAGTGTTTGAGATGTTTTTCTCTCAGTGGACAGACCCACAATTACTCTCAGTGGTACTTTACATGACAGAAGGATGATGGCAGATCAGTCACGTGCACTGTGGCACAGGAGAATTTGTATTTGCATTTTTCTGGCAGAGTCAAATATTGATGAGAACAACATTACTAGCTGGTTCAAGACAGTTGTCACTCAGAAAGAGGATAAATCCAGCATGGAAAAGGTCAAGAGACATGTCTGAAGAAGGAGTTTTGTTGCTGTTTACCTAATGGCCTCACCTGGGCAGAATTAAAATAAGTCTGAAGCTGCTCTGCCTTCAAAGGAGCTGAACCATCTTGGTGCCAACTCAAGCTAGGAATGCAGCTAAGTCACAAAAATACCTTGTGTGCCTGTTTCTCCCTAGCAGGTCACACTACTGTACATACAAATGGAGTTATTTATATTTGCGCCAGGTCCCATTTGATTGACCTTGGTTTTATTTTTCAGTATTCAATAGCCAGAGAAATCCCGATTCATCCTACCCTGCTACATGAAGGAATGCCAGGTTCCATTTTGTAGCCCTGGATGGTGCATCCTGCATTATGCTTGCATGGAATTTTGTCCTTTACCAGCCCAGCAGAGGTGCTTAGAGCAGAATGCATATAGCCTACTCCAAGGGCATGTTTCAAGGTATATTTGTAGGTAATGACAGTACAGCTAATTGCAAAGAACTACATTCTTGACAAACTTCACCCCTTTTTGGGTTGGCAAGTCATTTGTGAACCAACCATGATTACTATTAATTAATTTATTTATTGTTCAGAAATATTCCCCAAATAGTTTCAATGAATTATTTCCAACCTGTTAGTTGTGTACAATTGACAGCTATGAATATTTGCTGCTCCTTATTGATATGGTAAGACTGGTCGCCAGGGTTATGTTATTGCTTCTGCATTTTTATAGCACAACTGCTTTAACGAGGAGAATAATGAATCCTGATATAAATAGTGTAAAGTATACAGAATCCAAGTGAAAATTATCAAGTGAAAAAACACTTCTGTCAAAACTCATGACTCTGAGATGGTAGGAGCCCAAGAATCAACAAGTCTTAATTAGTATAGTCTCATAAATCAAAATAAACAAAATAATTTTCGTTTATAAAAGTATTGTAAAGACACTACATTTAAGTATTGTTTTAAAATCTACAGTTCCAGACATCACACAATATTCTTTTAAGTGTGGCAACTATTGTTTCAAATACTAGGAAAATTTACATTAAAGCAGAATTTGGTAATAGTTCTGAGAACTTAGAAATACGCGCACGAGTATTTGCAGAAATAGCTCTTTCTTCTTGACTGATTATTACAACAGCTTCACAAGAGGATTGCCACCTTGCATAACTTAACAACAATGCTGTTAAATCTTGTGAAGTAAGCAAGTGAAAATGCTTAGAGTTTTATATATATAGTCTCTATATTAACATTATTAGGAATTATAATGGTTACAATGAAACAACTTGTTAAGAGCATTTGGGTTCCAAGTTTCACTTGCACAAGTTGTGGTACAGATGTTGAAACTATGACAAGTTCTTCTTTGAACTGAACCTTCTTGGTGTAACCACTCCCCCCTGTTGATCCTAATTTTGTGCTCTCTCCTTTCATATGGAGACTATCTGTCAATGAACTACGCAAAAGCATGAGTTTCCTGAAGAACTCTACATTAAAACTCAAGACCACGAATCAAGCACCCAAAAGCTGCAAATGCCACTGATCTTGCTATTGATTCCTCACTAAAGCCCTCCTATCTGATCTATCTGCAACATTCACTCAGTGTTTTGCCAATCAAAAGCAAAATAAACTTGGAATAGGATGCATCTGGTTAGATCAAGAAATGGTAATGCTGATCCCATTTATACTTGCCTAGTACCGTCAGCTCAGCTAACTTATAGCAAAAAAAAAATGCTAGCCTGTATGTGCAACAAAGGGAAATTAGCACTGTAAAGAGGATGTCAGTGTTTATGTTCCATTGACCAGAACATGAGGTCCCAGAGGGAATTTTTCCCCTGAACCTTCCAACCAAAACACAACCATGAAATTCAACACTCCAGCAAAATCCAGCTTATCCGAATGGCAGAATGAATGTGAAAGCAGCAGCTTCAGAGTATTTACAGTGGATAACAAAAATCATTTCAGTTAAATTACAACATCTTCATCACCAAGTTATGACCTAAATGCAAGATTTAAACCCAGACAAGTCTCCAGTGGATCAGCTGTTCTGTTAAATGAGAACTTGAGAAAATGCTAATATGGTTTATCATACTAAGAAGATCAACTTATAATAGCACAAGGAACAAAAGAAGAAGAATTTAATAGAATTTCTGAAATAAATATTTTGAGTTGATGAACAAAAGGCAATATCAGGAATTAGTTATGATTTCAAGCATTTCTGAATTAAACCTGCTACAGTCCAAAAAACTGAACAAGGACCCCAGGAGTTCGCTTGCTGGACACGTAGCTGGGATTTGCCCTAATGCTATGACAAGCACCACATAATAACTCAAGAGAAAATTAGAAATTTTCAGCAGATATCAGTGCGGAAAACCTGACAAATAGGGCCCAATGCCACACGCTGAGGAAAACCAAAACTGAACATCTGTTCATTAGCTGATCCCTGTCCATTGTGTGCACTGAATGAGGCTGGGGCTCAGTGTCAAAAGAAAATATGCTTATTTAATTAAAATCTCATCATCAGAGACACAATGTTGCACAAGCACCCTTAATTCTCCCTTTTTAAAAAAAACCTGTAGCCTTGTCTTCGGAAACTAGTAAAATTCTTTTAATATACTTCTGTGTGTCATTATTATACACAAAGCCAAGGTAGGAAGCCTGAGCTGGGAAAGTAACAAAAATGAATCTTCACAAAGCTTGAATGTCACGATCTCCATCAGAGAAAAGCTTAATTTTACACCTTTCTATAAAACCATCCATGTCACTGATTTCATCTAAGAGCTAAGATTGGGTAATGGAAGGGTAAAGTAAAGCTTTGATGTTTAGATTTTAGGTCTGGTTGCTACAAGCACTGCAAATTGGTTCTTCAATAGAAAAAGGTGAAGACAGACAAAGGATTCATCCCTCAACAAGATGACTAAACTTGAAGAAACCAATGTAAGTGTACTTTGGCTTGTCAAAGCGAGCCATGTGAGGTAGATGGGCTACAGAAATGTGGGACTCACCATACATTAGCAATCACAGAGGCACTCTAATCAGGGCTGCACTTCAAACTTTTATCTCAAAGGCAACAAAAAGTATAGGCTATGTTTGATTGGAGTGAACACTGCTTGATTTCATAGTGTCCTAAAACTTCACTCAAGGTTCTTCTGAAAAGGATAAAATAAAGTGGCATGCGGTAATTGCCTTGACATCCTTCAGGAAAAATCAATAATGAATATGAGTGAAGGGTCACAAAAGAAACAGATCCACTACTGGGCTAACCTAGAGGGTTTAAATCAAACTAACTAGATGTGATAAACAGTGAAGCGTCTCTCAGCCCTGTATTTTAGGTGAGCTTAGTTGATTATACTGCTCCTGAGAGTGAAATGCTAATTGCATGGTGGTAGAATCCCCAGGCGTACCAGGGTTGACACTGCGTGTTTCCCCCGGGCGCCGGGATCTGGACCCACGGCATTCCTGCCCTCCCGAGCCCCGTGTCCCTTCCTCCACAATGACAGGCAGTCACAATCAGTTATAGGCTGAACAGACACCCCAAGCGACCAGGTAGACTGAAAACTCCCCTTGCCTGTAAGAGTGAAGAAATAGTGAACCCGGAGGGGTGAAGGTGGGGGGGCAAAAAGAGGAAAGGATAATTCTGCTGTCAAATGTACGGGCAGGCTAAGATGCCTCTCGTGAACTGCCACTTGTCTTGCAGACGCTGTCGATGCCGCTCCCTAGGGCATGAATGCGCTTCGGAAAGCCTTAACCTTTACATTGGACATGTGAAACAGTGAGACGTATGGCTTGTATTTTAAATTCCTCTGAGAAAGGGAGGCAAAAATCTCATGCCAGGGCTTTACCCTACTCTACACTGAAATTTCATAGAACAAATGTGCTTTTACTGTTTGATGCTCAGGGTTACATTCAGGGACAAAACATAAATACGGTTAACCAAGATGGTCTACACCTCTTCGACACTTGTACCAAGAGGGAAAATTGCTAGAGATTCTCTTCTCCCTCATTTTCTACTGAGCAAATTCCTTTATGCTTCTATGCACAGGGATGACTGCTATACTTTAAAGGAAAAGTTGTTTGCAGAGTCCCCTAATTAATGGTGAATAACGCTGGATAGCAATAAAGTGAGACCTTTTTCCCTGCATTCAGATACTAGCAATAAGCCTTCCCTGTGAGACCACAAAGCCGATGAAAAGTCTGCTCATTTTACAGCTCAGATACAAACATCTGTTCTTCTGTTTTTCCAAAAATGAACATATAGTCATCGGATGTAATTGTTTACCAAATTTGATACTTTCATATAGTGTCATTCTGCAGCTTGAATAAGAGGAAATAAGGCAGAACTGTAACACAGAGAGGAAGAAAGAAATTGCTCACAGAATCCAAACAAGCCTTTGCTGTACTTCATGTTCTTTCTGAAACACTACGGTCTGGCTGTGCTTTTTGTACCTTATTAGCACCATCTAAGGGAGGAAAATGGTAATCACCTAAAGGCAGTATACAATCTGTAAACAATGGTGAAATCCTTTCACGGTGTTGGAGATCTGTATCAGATTATTCAACTCAAGAGAAACAAAAAATGTATTTTAGTTCTCCATCACTTAAAAACAAACAAACAAACAAACCTCACAAACAAACAAAGAACAAACACACCTGACTGCACTTATAGTTGTGGAAAAAAAAATAAAAATAATATTACAATATATGTTGCTAAGTGTGGCTTTTTAATTGAGCTTAATACCCATGTACAGAAACAAGAAACAGTGGAGAGTTTTTCCTCTACTAACACCAAGTTCCAAATTAACAAAAAAAGGTGGTCTACAAAAGACTGAAATTATTGAAAAGAGACTGTATTTTTTTTTTATTTTTTTATTTTTTTTTTTTTTAATAAACTGATATGCACTTTGTTGGGAGGTCGGTGGGAGTTGCCAACACCCAACCAGCATAAAAACTAAAGGTTTGGATTCATCATAATTACAATTCGGTATGACAAAGCATCAGCTAATAAATCATCTTGGGAGGCTAATACAGCTCTGGCATTGGCTATGGGTGTAGAGATTACCATCTAGACAGTGAATGCCCCATTGAGTGGCCATCTTTAGATCTCTGACTCAGATACTAAGTTAGAGCTTTTATACTTAGGTAGCTGAGAAAGGGCTCCAGCTGCTTCCTGGGCCAGGCTGGGGGTGCTGCTGGACATGCCCCTACCCAGGACATTCCGAAAACCTCCTGCTGTTCTGACTGGCCCTGCTGGGGCCGATGGATTCAAGAAGAAATAGTTGAGAGAGAAAAACCATCCTCGAGGAAGACCCTTTGTTGGGGGAAATAAAACAAAAACACGACTGACTTCTGAAGGCTGGTATCTTATCTCAGATGCATTGTGTGCTACCTCCTTTCTTCCTCAGTTCAACACTGTTCAGCTGATTTCTTATTTTATGTGTTTTCTCATAAATCACCACTATATGTTAGACCAAGTTTGTGTCTTTGTTATCTTTTCCTTTTGTCATAAGCCTTCTGTTTGTGAGTTCAACTATCTTTATTTCTTATGTTTTAAACACAAACATGCATTATGTATTAAGATGTTACAATTTTTTATAAAGATTCTTCCCTAATACAATAGATTTACCAATGAATATAGAAATAATTTATCAGAATGCAAGTCACACATTTCTGGGACAGAAAAACAGAGAGTGAAAGAGCTGAAATACCTACGTGAAGGAAAAACTATTAATAATAGGCTCTTCAATGTAGCAAATAATTATCAAATGAGATACAGCAGCATAACACCAAAGCCAGAGAAATTCGGGTTAGAAACAAGGCACAAACCCAGCAAAGATGAGGACCAACTACTGGAGTCCTTTGTCACATTTTATGCTGGGACCTCCATCATGTTCATTTTTAAAGCGGGACATGACATTCTTCCAAAAGCTCTACTCTGCTTCAATTAAGAATTAATTAATCTAATTCCCCTCTTCTGTGTTATAAAGGAGGTCAGGCTAAAAGATCACAATGATAAAAAAATAGATCGAATCCCTCTTGCCTAGACTGTGAATAGTTTGCCAAATATCTTTTTTCTTATTCAAACATTAACATTTCCACATGTTAACTATTTGTCCCTTATTTACTTAGTAAATAGTGCTTATTGAGCTGCTTGTAAATGCAAAAACTATCCATAAATAATAACATTATGATCTATTGCTTACATGGTAGTTTCCTATCTTCCCAAAGAAAATGTTGAGAAATTAATTTCCATTTCTAGTACTTTACAATTTCAAATGCAAATTTTGTTTTATGTGCTTACTCTAAAATTTTCTTTTCAAATTAGATATCATAGCAAGCATTCTTTCCCAAGCTATTGTACACAGAGTACATAGAGAGAAAAAATCACAGATATGAATGTCATCTGACTGAATTTGTTTAGACTTCTAAACTTTTGTCACAGATTTTACAGAAATGGGCTTGGTTCAATTTATAGGCTAATTCAGCACCCCTATAATGTAAGGGAAAAGGAGCTTTCACAGCTAGGCAGAAAAAAAGACTCAAGGAGATGTCTATCTAAGCATCGTATTCAATCTTTTCCTGCAAACCAACCCATTAATTTACTTGCTTTCATTTTAGTTGTCCCTATAAACAGATGTAGATTGCAGACAGTCACCAAATATATCAAAATGGAAACAAAATATAAGTGGAATAGAAAGAGGCCAAAGAAAACAAAGACAAGAAAAAGGAGCTGGTTCGATATGACAATTCAAGTCACCCTCAGAAACAATTTTCACCCTCCAGAGCAGCAGCGGGGACACAGCAGCCCAGCCTTGCCTGTGCTCTCACAACACCACACGCTCGGATCTTGTTTCTAAAGCCTATTCCACTCAGCAATGATGTCTGACTTGAAAAGGCAAAGGACAATGATGATGAAGAAAAAATAGTTCAGTGGTATAAAGGTTTACTAATGGCTTATCAGCCTTTTCATTTTCTGAGGCCTCAGCTCATAGCTACCCAGGCACAGAAGTGAAGATGATGGCAAAGCCATTCTCCCCAGCATGCTGGGGGCTGCATGGGGTGTGCATGAAAAGAACAGATAAGCTGAGCCTGATTTCTAGGAGATGCCATTCTCAGAATCAGAACTTGCTTTGGTTTCCCAGCAGAATGGGGAACATATGAATTACATTTTCCATGCATCAAACCTATTTGACGTCCATCTCAGACAGCATGAATGTCTCTATTCCCCTTACTTGCATTCGCACTGGGAAATGCCCATTACTTGGGCCAAAGCTTTTCTGAAGGTGAAACAAAAGTTTTTGTCACCACATTTGTTGGCTGAATAACTGTTATTGAAGTTCATTTACAGCAGCAAGACTTCAGCCAGCTTTGCACAGTTTAACATGCAAACCTATCATCTTTCCTCCTTTTCTCAAACCCATGTCCCTGATGGACAACAAGGGGCCAGAGCTCTTCCAGTACTCCCAGAGCCAAGAACAGCCTCTGGGCTTCACAGCAGCCAGCACCACATCATAATATAAAGCTAAACAAGCAACACCTGTGGCTGTCACCTTTGCTGAACCACTGCCAACGCTGCCAGAGTCCAGCACAGGGGTAACATACAGGGCTCCCGTCAGCCTGTTTGCCATCACGGACAAGACAGTCACTCTCTTAGAATAACACTACTGATTCAGTTACCTTTGCTGGAGGAAAAAGAAGGTACTATGTGACATACAGGGGCTAATACAGTGGAACGGTTAAGAAAACACACACTGGAAAGTCTAAACAATACATCAGTAAAGGAAACAGAAATTATTTGCTCACTTCTGTATCCATGCAGGATCTAAGTTCATTCCTAGAGCATGTACCTGCTCAGGATGCTCTATGCTACACATTGTATAGGATGTTCTTTATGTTCTTTAATCTAACAAAAGGTATATATTACACTTCCTTCGGGAAACAGTTCTTGTAAAAATACCTACCTGCAAATTAGGAATAACACTGCTGGAGCTATAAAAATAATAAACTGTGGTAATAAGAGTAAGCTGTATTTGTGAATACATTGAAACTTGATCAACCCAAAGTTCATGCCACAGCAAAGATTTTGTTTCCACTGAAAAAAAGTATTAAGATGCTCCTCTACAATGGACTGCACTTGGCTTTTATGAACTATTTTATATCAATCAGAATTGTGTTCATCGTTCAGGAATTGCATTGACTTCAAATCCTCAGGTTGCTCTAAGAGCACATTAGCTTTATTATTTTAGCTTTATGGATTGTACTCACAGTACATTTCAGTAACAGCTTAGCAACCCACATATTGAAACACATCATTTCATGAATCCCCAGATTTATAACACTGTGTTCTCCTGTATACTGACAGCTCTAGTGAAGTTATGCATCTTTACTGATTTGTGTCAAAACATAAGGATTATTGTGAAATTCTGACACCAAAGTCAATGACAATTTACACTGATTTCACCAGAGCCAAGTTTTTGCCTCCAATTTTTGGAACTCCTCTCTGTTCCTCTACAGCATCTTTTTTATGTGTGTAACCAGAGGATCAGCTTCACTCAGCTAATTTCATGCATCCAACTGCTGTTCAATGAGCTCTGCATATAGTGAAAGAGGCTACCTTAGGATGATTCAGTAACTCTAGCGTCCCAGCCACACCTGGAAAATCTTTTTCTCCCTGTCTGTAACACAGAGTAACTCTGGTGCTGACTGAACTGAGAAACCTTGAATCAGTGAGCTAGGGTGAATGCTAGAAAGAGTGTATAAAGCTAACAACTGTGACTGGATGATGCCTCAAAAGACACATTCCAGCCTCTGTAAGCAAAGCTGAAAACATAAATGCACAAAACCTGAAAGTTTGCGAGTGAAGATTAGAGTTGAAGAACATCCTTTATCCTCCCTGCCAGACCCTGGCACAGCCGTGCTGGTGCAGTTTCAGGGGGCTGTGCTGCACTAGGGACACACTTGCCCTGTCTGGAAGAAAGAGCCTCATCCAGCAAGAACATTATTTACACAAGGGCATTATGTTGTCTAATTCCATTACTCCAAGGAGGACATTTGTAACGTATACAGCAACTACATGTATTTTAATAAATAGTGTGAAAACCAGAAAAGGAATATGCAGCAGCCCAAAATTTCAAATAATAAACTTCATACATGTAAGTTCCTGTACAGCTCTTGAATACTAGATTTTCTCTTTAATTTCTTATCTAGGTACTTCTAAAAATATTGGCAAGTACCCAAGATTCTCTCCCAAGAAAGGAGGATTGTGGAAGCCTGTATTTAAACCACCCCAGCCCTAGTGCACACAAGCCACATACTTAGGATTTTTGCACGTGCTGTAAATTTCTCCATCAGAGACTGTAGTGCTCAGGAGATACAGCCACACAATTTCAAATCCTTTTATTTGTTGCCAAGATTTATGAAAGTCCCTCCTCCAAACTGGTTTGAAAGTTAGGTACCTCATCTCTTCCCCCAATTTCTCAGCCATCAGTCTATGGCCTTTAGCTATGCATCCACACATGTTGTTGGCTTCCTTAATTCTAATTCCGCAATATTCAGTTACCTGCAGAGGGAACTCTGCCGTCACTTCATATTATTATTGAAGCTTCCCTATTCATTCCTTTTTCTACTCTTCTTGCTTTCCGCTCCAGTATGTGTCACAAGCATGCTGACATGAGCATGTTTCACTACAGCGGTCGTCTCCAGCTGAGCAAACAAGGTGACACAGCTACAGAGCAGACTGTGCTTTAGATCTCTTCAGGCTCTCCCAATTACAAGTCTTCACAGAACAAGACAGTCCTGAGCACTTAAAAAAGTGCTGTTTGGCAAGGAACCCAAGAAGTTACTTGGTTCATCCCAAAGCAGGGCGAGCTATACATAAACTAATTTTAATAGGTATTTATCTAAGCTGTCCTTAAAGCCTAGCAATGAACTTCTCTAGGCGAGCATAGTACTTAATTACACTTAATATTAGAAAAGTTTTCTGAAGTGTAACCTAAGCATCTGTGGATGTAGACATACACGTATAACTCAAGCCTATATCTTTTCACAGCCCAGTGAAGCATAAGGAGGATTTTATCTCTGTGGAACCTTTCTACATATTCAAAGATGTTGTAAACCCTCAGTTTCCTCTTTCCTAAACTAAAATACACTAGTTCTAGTATTTAACATTTGGTGAGCAAGAAAACAATGACAAAGACTCTCATCACTCTCATCTGCACTCCCTGGTTGAGATCCATTACTTGTCTTAGAAAAATCTGATAAGGTCCCACAGTACCACAGAAGATGGAATGAAGAAATCCTGTGTCTTTAACACAGCTCCCCAGAGTTACCTTTGCCTTGCTATGGCAAGGTCAACTCATATTTAGTTTGTGATAGAAAACCTGCAGGCTTGGTCAACTAATAATGTCTAACTACTTATTCCCTGCTTAAGCATTGCACTTTCAGATTTTTGCATCTGAAGTGTACTTTGCATGAGTATTTAAAGATTTGACCTTATTAATGCCAAACAATTCCCAAATTTATGAAGAATTCTGATCCTCTCCTGCAAAGCCTCTGCAGTTCCTTCCAGTTGTTACAACCTACAAAATGTATTAAACAAACCCAATTTCAGCAGTCAAGACCTTGATGAAAATATAGAAGTGAACCAGACTAACAACCAGAGCACACTTAATGTGTGTCCATTATGTGACTGGTTTATTGACATCAATGACCTAGTTCAGCTTTCAACCAGCTGAGGACATACACCAGGGCGATTTTGTCTGGAAAACAATCCTTTCTGTTTCAGGAATGGCATGTTGGAGTGTGCCACTTATGTCTTGTACCCATCCAACAACAGAGAACATTAATTTCCCCTGACAAGCAACCTTGTATATATTTAAGGCTGGCGCTCTCTCTGCAGTCTGCTTGTGCAAATCCAGCCTGGCTCAGTATCACAGACCTCCTGAAGTATATTTTCCTGTCCTGAGGTCATCTCTATATTTTTTCTTTCACACAGCTTTCACACTTAGAGCACAAAATGCAGTGTTCTTCTCAATCCTGACTCTCTACCAGGTCACAAGGCATTTTCACCCAATCTTTTAACGGGACTTGCAGTATAAATCCCACTTGACCAGTTTAAGGGGATCTATTGCCTCTCTGGTTAAGACAAAACAATTTCCTATCCACTTCCACCACATCCAGTTGTAATCTGTCACAGAGATTCTAAAATATTTAACAAGAACAACTGGGTTTCACCTGGATGTAGAGAGCAAAGCCTCATGCAAAGCACAGCCCCTGGAGGTTTGCACTGAGATGAGCTAACACCATGTACATCACAGAAAGTGCTCAGGACAAGAGAGGCTTTTAGAACTTTTACACATTTTGGAGTATTTGCTGGGAAGATCCACCAGTACTCTTCAAGAATTTTACACAAACCTGGCAGGAAAATTACCTCTGTGTCAGGAGGTTATATAGCAGTATCTACAGACAGGGAAGGAGAAAACACTCACCTCGCCCCATTAGTGAAAAAAACTATCACTAGAGAAAGTCCCTCAAACCCACTATAGGTAGCCTGTCACAATGTTTGTTCATCTAACTGCTTCACACAAATATTCAAGTAACTCCTTTTGCCCCCACACACAGCAAGAACTTACATAAGAACTTTTTTTTCTACTTTCCATATTCTGCAATTATGCATTTCTATTTCACAACTGTCCTTCCTTATTTGTGGATCACATCTTTGTTCTGTCCAGAGACTTCAAAGCATATTCTTACCTTGTATGTTGTTACTATAATGCTCAGTAGATAAAATCTATGCCACAACAGGTATTTGTAATAGTTTTTGTTTTCCACAACAATGTAGATAGTGTTTTACTGGTCCAAAGCTGAATCCTTGGTTTCCTGAAACCTGTAGTCAAAAGCAGCCAAGAGCAGATTTTAAAACATGCTGAAAATGGATACATTGAATATGAAGACGTCCTTCAAAAGCATGTTTCCCTCAAAACACACATTTTCCCCAGGGCAGGCCTGGCTCTCGCTGAACTCTCACTGTGCATTACACCCACTTCTTGATAGCTGCTTTTCTCTCTCCCACACCTGACCCTTGGATCTTGCTGGTGAGGAGGGAAGCAGCCTTCAGTCAGCCTAGCCTGTCTCAGCAGCCGGCTTCTTTACTACAGCCATCTGCATGCTGTACTGCAGCCAGCCAAGCTTTTTCTTCATTGCCTCTTATTTTGAACACAAATCCTTGGGCGTTGGATGCAACTGTGCACTGACTGGTGGGTCTGGAGCACAGACATGGCTTCAGGGTTCCTATTTGGCTCAAACCATGCCTGCCTGGTGGACTCATGTTCACCAACAGCAAGAGATTGCTCCATAGCCTGCAAAAAAGGTCTCTGCATCCTCAGCACCTGCTGACTGGGAGTTGATTCCAGTTCAGCATGCAGAAAGCTGGAAGCAGAAGGAAAATAGGAGCTGAAAGCTGCACATGTGAAGTAATGGGACCCTAATAACAGTATTGGATTGCATGCTTTGACAAGTAGGGGAAAAAACTATACTGAGAAGAGAGGAGGAGACAAGTAAATCATATTAAAAGAAGAGAAGACACATTTGTCCTCCATACGCAGCTTGCCTGAACTAATCAGCATTTTCTCTTCATTTGTATTTATTTTGCAAAAATCCATTTTATTCTCATCTGATTAAAATTACTAAAAAAAAAGCAGCTTGGGTTCCAGTACACAGACTGAAAAATAGTTGCTTTGGTCTTCAGCAATCTGCATTTTCATATACAAATGATGGAAGTCTCCCAACCTTGACAGATCTGTCTTTATTTCTGACATAGTCCTTTAGTGATTCCTGAATCATCTCCAGGTGTGTTACAAGGCTGGTCAGAGCAGCGTGGTAAACAGCCCTGCACCAAGCTAGAGTCCAGCCTATACCCCAGCTTGTAACCTGCTATATTGAGATGCACATGAGTGCTGCACTGCAGACAGCTCTAATACAGCATTTCTCAAATCATAGATTCATAGAATCACAGAATAGTTTGTGTTGGAAGGGACCTTCAAAGGTCATCTAGTCCAACCCCTGCAATGAGCATATATATGAGCCTGGATTACAGAGCCCTTTCCTTGCTCAGACTGAATAACCATGCAAAATATGAATATCCAGACAAAGAAAGCTGCTCCCGTTCCTGTGTATTTATTTGGCTTGAGATCTGTCATCAAAGAAAAGAGTGTCATTACTTGAGCACCAGGCCTTAAGTGATAGATTCCAAGTACATCATTTTTAGAGCCATTAAAGGTTATCAGGCCTATATGGTTGCTAAGATACCATGAATCATGAAGGAAAATATAAGATAATGGTAGGCAGACACCGTGATGTTTATCAGAGTATGTTCTCTGCATCTTTCTTAACAGCATCATGATTAGGATAATTTTCAAGAGTTCCCATCTATTTTCCAGCTAGGTGCAAGACGCAACCACATTAAGCTGGCAAACATGGTTTATAATTCATATTTTGCCAAGAGTAAATGAATTTGTGGAAGTCAAGATTTGTAATTGCTACAGCAGAATTTATTAATAAGTAAGAGCGGGTGTCTGTGTGCAGGTTTCTTTCGTGGCTATTAAATAGTATCTTCAGACTTGGAATGAAATCATCCTTCATTGATTTCAAGTATATTCTGTGATAACACAGACTGTGCTTTCAAAGAGTTTTTAAATTAAATTTGTAGCTGAGGTAATTGCTGTTGCAAAATTATGCAACTGAAGTAAAGCTTTATGCTGCAGCTTTCTTGATATTACAATTTAACTGCCTCTTTTCTAAGTCATAAAAGTGTGAGATGACAGATCAGGGCAAAGCATCAGGTTATTACTGAATTATTTCATGTTTTATCTCTGGAAGCAGCCTGTGAGAAGCAAAGTGCAGTGTGCAGTGCAATGAGCAGCGCTCACACCGTATCCCAGAAAGTCCTCTCTGAGTTCACTCTTCCACTGCTCTAAAATGGTGAAGCCCAAGATGGGAAAAGGGCTGCAAATCAGCCACTCTCTCTGACATGCTGCCCCTACAAGTAAGACCACTTTTAAGGATGTAATTCTTGAATCAACACACAGGAATAGTCAAACAAATTGTTATTAGAAAACTTAACAGACACTTCTTATCTGCCATGCAGCAAACCCACAAAATTTGTGGACAACATCTCCCGTAACTCACAATATGGACCCACACATGGCATCACTAAAGAAAGTCTTGGAGTCAGTCTCACTGCATTACAAGGTACTGAAGAGTAGTTTTCTGGTTAGAAAGCAGCTTTTCTCCAAAAGCTATTCTTCTCAACTGAATTGATTTTATGCCACATCATTCTGGATTATACAGGGTCTCCTGAATTCTAAAGTCTTCTTCTTTTTTTTTTTTTTTTTTTTTAAGGCAAAAATGTTAGATATTCCCACCTGAAAAGGGGAGGAATCAGGCTGACTTTTTGGCAAAGCACTTTGTCTGGTGTCATAGCCATCAACTGAAAGTCGTTGCTCATGTGTAGACCTGATAACCTGATCTATGTTCAGAAGAAGTCTTTGGAAATGAGCAGCAGATGTTATGCTATGGTAACATTACACTATTACAACACTATATCTGCATGGCATTAGAAGAAAGGCAAACAGAAGCAAGACAAAAGCTACATAGGTGGATTTCCCATATCCGAGCTTTCAAATAAAGCAGCATCTCAGTCTGCAGTGAGGCCTTTCAATGTGATTTGCCAACCACCTTTCCCAAGACAGAAGAAAATACCACTAAGGTGAGAAAAGAGGCTGGAGACACTCAGCAAATGACACCGAGCAGCCCGGGAGAGCAGTGACATTATGCTACAACACCTAACTTGCACCTTCTACAAGATTTAAACTGGATCTGCCACAAAACAAGACTAGTGACACCTTCCTGGAACTATCCCCTCTGTGCTAGTGCTTATTTGTTGTATTATTTTACAGTTCTGACTCGAAGCAAGGTTTCCCTGTCCTTGACAAGAGCCACAAACAACTGCCTTGTAATCTAACTCTGTTGAGAACACTGGTCATTTAGACATTCATTTAAAAATAAGAACGTTGGTAGAACAGCCTAAGAGAGAGCCACTCACAACAAAGAAAAGGGGTACTAATACTTCTAATTTTCCTGGCACCTGTAAAGATGAATAAACATTGACATCTGAGTACTGTAACTTTTTAAAAGTAAATGAGCCTTGAAGATTATCTGTCAGCTAAAATGTACCCAAGGGCTTGCTTTGTAATGTTTCTTTTTTAAAGAATGTTTGTTTTAACATTGTTGTTACAACCGGCCAAAGAAAAATGTAGAGCCATCATAAAAAATATGAGTAGATACCCAATTGTTAGAGCTGGTTTAGGAACAATCATAGGAGTGATGGACTATGTGACCCAGGAGAGGTTCCTTCCAACCCTAATGATTCTCAGAATTGATTTTCTTTTGTAACTCACTTTCAGTTAGTGCTTTAGAAAAAAATAAAAAGAGTTAGATCAATGTTAGCTTCAATGACACAGTCATTCCAGCTCCTGCAGCATTTTCTCGCTGTGGCAATCTCTTTATTTTCTTTCTTGTTTGAAAACCATTCTCCACTTCTCTCTTCCTGGTTGTACATAAAAATAAGGGGCTGGGCTCCTAGTTTGCTGACTCCAGAGTTGCATGCAACATTAGAATGAATTAGTTAGCAGAGAAAACTCTGGGTAAACCTCTCAGAAAGTGAGTTAATCTGCCACAGTTTGGAAGAAGTCATCTTTGCATTCATTATCACACTTACTAAACAGAGGCACTTCTAGCCAGAATCTAGAGCAGAATTGCACACGAGGAAGAACTTTTTACAATGATGGTGGTAAAACAGTGACCCAGGTTGGCCAGAGAGGTGGTGGATGAACCATCCCTGGAGACATCCCAGGCCAGGCTGGACAGGGCTCTGAGCAACCTGAGCTGGTGAAGATGTCCCTGATCATGGCAGGGGTGGACTGGATGATCTTTGAAAGTCGCCTCCAACCCAAACCATTCTACAATTCTATTCTATGATTCTATATAAGAAATGCGGCTGTCAACCCAGTTCTGTACAAACTGGTGTTTCTACTGCCAAAACTGGCAGGCTCTTAAAAGCAAATTTCCAGCACTTCCTCACTTGCAGTCAGCAGTCTAAAAGCTCCTGCATTATATCCCTGCTCCTTTTGCTTTTCAGTCCACTGATGTAATATTCTGGGCCTAAACAAGAAAAGAAAACTAACCCCAAACTGTCCCACCTATGCCTTCCTAATGAACTGTTGTTTCTACCTGGTTTTCTATAGTTTCTCTCTTTCCTTTTGGTATCCCATGTTACAGCTTACAAAGGGAGTCAGAAACCATCAGGCTGCATCTATGTTATAACATTGATTCATGCTGTAAATCAAGCCCATGGCCTGATCCTGCTGTTGCTGAAATGTTCATAATTTGCTGCAACATTCATAATTCTTATTCACCACACTCTGAATCACCATCTACTGTGCCTTATCCAAATCCAGCATGGCGGGAAGACTCACTGACTGCTGCCCTGTGAGTCTTCACCTCCACCCTGGTGTGCACCTACCACTCTCCATCATCTGCCTCATATGAGCAACTTACCATCCCAGCACCCACTGTAAGAGTTCTGCTCTACAAACTTGCTGATTCACTATCCTGGCTTTGTTAAAAACAAGTTTTTCTTTCAGTGAATTTTGCCTGTCAGCTAAAGCCTTCAAATTAACTGCATTTTCCTGGAGAACCAGACACATGTTTTGGTAAAACCTAGCAATGGAATGCAAACTTATTGATAAGCATGGATGGACATCTCGCAAGAGGGGTGATGAGAAACAACTGACCAACTGTGTATAACATTCCATTCACGTGAATACTTAAACCTTATCAATACAATCTGTCAACACAATCTAATTAATCACTACTACTATATATATATACACATATGTACATATATACACAGGAGTAAGTATTCTTAATCAGTGGACCATCCTTTGAAAAGTTCATTAAGTTCATTTTGTCACAACAGTCTCCCAGGGCAGGAAAAATGGTACAAGTGCACTTCATGACCACTGTTTGTGGGTTAAAGACATGAACTTCGAAGAAGTTATCAGGTGCCACTCAGAGAAGCTAGTTCTGGTTTCATCATCACTGTCTTGATCTGGAAGACACTTATTAAATACTGTTAGTACGACAATTCACATCATGCAGTTCAGTATTGAATATTTTCACCTAAGCTCAAATCCCCTTGAGGTACACACCAAACTTCTCCATCCTTAAGCATCACCCACCAGGTGCTGCCAGGTCCCTGGGCAAAAACAATCCCACAAATGGGCTTGCCTTTGCCTGAGGCAGGAGTAACCCAGACTGCCTTTCCTAACATATTTCTCATGTATACTACAGGGACTTTATCTCCTTCTACAGTCTGTAGAATTTCTGATTGGGCAGGCCCGGCTCGATTGGTTGATCCCCTGGTGTTGACCAACCAAGTGGCTTTTGCTAAATGTGACTCCCAGTTTTTAAAGGTTCCACCACCAAGTGCCTTTAGTGTAGTTTTTAGCAAACCATTGTACCTTTCAATTTTCCCAGAGGCTGGTGCATGATATGGAATATGATATACCCACTCAATACCATGTTCTTTGGCCCAATTGTCTATAAGACTGTTTTTGAAATGAGTACCATTGTCTGATTCAATTCTTTCTGGCGTACCGTGTCGCCAAAGGACTTGCTTTTCAAGGCCCAAGATAGTATTTCGGGCTGTAGCATGAGGTACAGCATATGTTTCCAACCATCCAGTGGTTGCTTCCACCATTGTAAGTACATAACGCTTACCTTGACGTGTTTGTGGAAGTGTAATATAATCAATCTGCCAAGCTTCTCCATACTTATACTTTAACCATCGCCCCCCATACCATACAGGCTTTAACCGTTTTGCTTGTTTGATTTCGGCACAAGTTTCACATTCAGGAATAACGTGTGAAATAGTGTCCATAGTTAAATCCACCCCTCGATCGCGAGCCCATTTATATGTTGCATCTCTACCTTGATGCCCTGAAGCATCATGGGCCCACCGGGCTAGGAAAAGTTCACCTTTATGTTGCCAGTCCAAGTCCACCTCAGCTACTTTAATCTTAGCAGCTTGATCTGCTTGTTGGTTGTTTAGATGTTCCTCGGTGGCTCGACTTTTAGGCATATGAGCATCTACATGCCGAACTTTCACAGGCAGGCTCTCTAGCCGAGCAGCAATGTCTTGCCACAGTGTGGCAGCCCAAATGGGTTTACCTCTGTGCTGCCAGTTGCTTTTCTTCCACTGCTGTAGCCACCCCCACAAGGCATTTGCTACCATCCATGAGTCAGTATAGAGATAAAGTATTGGCCACTTCTCTCGTTCAGCAATGTCCAAAGCCAGCTGGATGGCTTTCACTTCCGCAAACTGACTAGATTCACCTTGTCCTTCAGTGGCTTCTGTAACTTGTTGTGTGGGACTCCACACAGCAGCTTTCCACCTTCGATGTTTTCCTACAAGACGACAGGATCCATCTGTGAACAGTGCATACTGCTTATCAGTCTCTGAAAGTGTATTATACGGTGGTGCTTCTTCAGCATGTTTTACTTCCTCCTCATCTGGAGACATCCCAAAGTCTTTGCTTTCTGGCCAGTCTGTAATCACTTCTAAGATTCCTGGACGGTTGGGACTTCCAATTCGAGCTCGTTGCGTGATCAATGCAATCCATTTACTCCACGTAACTTCGGTTGCATGATGTGGAGAGGGAACTGTCCCTTTGAACATCCAGCTCAGCACCGGCAGTCGCGGTGCCAGGAGGAGCTGTGCTTCAGTACCGATCGCTTCTGAAGCAGCTCGAACTCCTTCATATGCTGCTAGTATCTCTTTTTCAGTTGGAGTATAGTTGGCCTCAGATCCTTTGTATCCTCGACTCCAAAAACCTAAGGGTTGACCTCGAGTTTCTCCTGGTGCTTTCTGCCAGAGGCTCCAGGTAAGTCCATTATCTCCGGCTGCGGTGTAGAGCACATTTTTAACATCTAGTGCAGTCCGAACTGGTCCAAGGGCCACCGCATGAGTTATCTCACGCTTAGTTTGTTCAAAGGCTTGTCGTTGTTCAGGGCCCCACTCAAATTGGTTCTTTTTTCGAGTCACTCAATAGAGAGGACTCACAATGTGGCTGTAGTCAGGAATATGCATCCTCCAAAAACCTACAACGCCCAAGAAAGTCTGTGTCTCCTTTTTATTAGTAGGTGGAGACATTGCTGCAGTTTTGTTGATCACATCCATTGGGATCTGACGACGGCCATCTTGCCATTTTATTCCTAAAAACTGGATCTCTCGTGCAGGTCCCTTGACCTTGCTTCGTTTTATGGCAAAACCAGCATCCAAAAGAATCTGAATTATTCTCTCACCTTTCTCGAAGACTTCTTTCGCTGTGTCGCCCCATACGATGATGTCATCAATATACTGCAAGTGTTCTGGAGCTTTACCTTGCTCCAGCGTGGTCTGGATCAGTCCATGGCAGATGGTAGGACTGTGTTTCCACCCCTGGGGCAAGCGATTCCACGTGTCCTGGATGCCTCTCCAGGTGAAAGCAAACTGCGGCCTGCACTCTGCTGCTACAGGAATAGAGAAAAATGCATTAGCAATGTCCATTGTAGCATACCACTGAGCTGCCTTTGACTCCAGTTCAAATTGCAGTTCTAGCATGTCAGGCACAGCAGCACTCAGTGGTGGCGTAACTTCATTCAGGCCACGATAGTCCACAGTTAGTCTCCACTCGTCACTAGACTTACGCACTGGCCAGATTGGGCTGTTAAAAGGTGAGCGAGTCTTACTGATCACACCCTGGCTTTCCAATTGACGGATCAACTTCTGGATAGGAGTCAAAGAGTCTCGATTGGTGCGATATTGCTGGTGATGCACTGTCGTGGTAGCAGTTGGCACATGCTGATCGTCAACCATCAGCAGTCCTACAACAGAAGGGTCATCTGAAAGACCAGGCAAATCAGACAGCTGTTCAATTTTCTCAGTGTCCACAGTTGCTATACCAAATGCCCACCTATACCTTTTTGGGTCCTTAAAATACCCTCTCTTGAGGTAGTCTATGCCAAGGATGCACGGAGCATCTGGGCCAGTCACAATGGGATGCTTTTGCCAGTTTTTTCCAGTTAGGCTCATTTCAGCCTCTACAACAGTCAGTTCCTGGGATCCCCCAGTCACTCCAACAATATTGATGGATTGCGTTCCTTCATAATTAGAAGGGATTATTGTGCACTGAGCACCAGTGTCCACTAAAGCTTTGTACTCCTGGGGGTGTGTTGTACCAGGCCATCGTATTTGTACAGTCCAATAAACTCTGTTATCCCTTTCCTCCACCTGGTTGGAGGCAGGGCACCTCTAATTTCTGTTTTGCACAGTCTCTGGGTGTGAATTAGAGGTTCCTTCAAGAACATCAGAATCTCTTCTGCTCCTTTTGTAAACTGGAGCAGCCACCTTCCTAGGAGTTTCTCCTTTGATCTCACGTACTCGTTCCTGAAGTTCTGAGATAGGTCTTCCATGCCATTTATTCATGTTTTCTCCCTGCTCATGTAGGAAGAACCACAGTGAACCTCTTTTTGTGGGCTGCCTCTGTCCTCTCTCTCGAGATTGGAAACGCCTTTTCCTAATAGCTGAAACATAGGTTTGTGCAGGTCGTGAATGGTACGTGTCTTCCCTGAGTTCTTTGATTTCTTGCAATAGCTTTTCAAACCGGTCATCAGATTTTTCACACAGTTTCTCCACAGCGGAGACACAAGCCTGTAGAGAACCAGCAAGGCTGTCTTCAAAGTCACGGAGCTGCTCAATCACTTCAGTAATATCTTGTCCACCTCTAGATGACCAGAGCATTCCTGCCAATGACTTAGCATATGCAGGTGATGCACTTTGTACAAATTTGTGCCACAGAGGTCATGAACAATTGATTCTATCTGGGTCTGTTCCCTCTTGGCTGTTTGGTCCAAAATAGATGATCTCTCGCACAGCTAAGAGGGAACAGAACTGTAAGAGTTCTACTCTACAAACTTGCTGATTCACTGTCCTGGTTTTGTTAAAAACAAGTTTCTCTTTCAGTGAATTTTGCCTGTCAGCTAAAGCCTTCATATTAACTGCATTTTCCTGGAGAACCAGACACATGTTTTGGTAAAACCTAGCAATGGAATGCAAACTTATTGATAAGCATGGATGGACATCTTGCAAGAGGGGTGACGAGAAACAACTGACCAACTGTGTATAACATTCCATTCACGTGAATACTTCATATAAAATGGGAGATCACGAGGATCTCGGCCCTCTTCTGCTTATGGCCGACATTAGGAGAGGACCTTGCTAGTCGTTCCTGCGAACTGAGGCCTAGGGAGAGACTGAATCCAGCTCTGGTTGGCTTTGGAGTCTAATCCAGGACTTTGGGTGCTGGCTCTGCAGTTGCTGAGACTTTCAAGATTGGTTTTGTATATTTTGTATTATTTTCTCTATTCTTATTAGTAGCATTAGTAAAACATCTTTAATTTTTTCCAACTCTCTTCTCTCTGTCCTTCTTTTTCCCTCCCGATCGCCTCTCCTGAGTGGAAGGGGGGAGAGGGAGGGGCAAAAGGGGGAAGTGGAGGGGGGTGAGGAGGTTAACAATACATCTGCCAGGGTTGTATTGTCACCCCGCAATCTTAACCCTCGACATTCACTCACCTTCTGCAACCATCTATTGCTACATCTGTGAAAAAAAAAAAATCAGATGGGTGCTGGGGATATCTCTGTGTCAAGAAGATTTGGGAGAAGACGTATGGACTAGCACTAACTCATCAGGACTGGTATCTGAGAGGACCACAGTGAATACAGAATGGTTTATGGGCATCCCAGGATCTCCCTTTCCAGGCAGCTACCCATAAATTAATTGCAGAGCAAAAGGCCCAGATATTTCTCAAGGAGCCACGCTGCTTGAAGGTATAAAAGAAGTCTGCCTAAAAACAATAATTAAAAAAATCAGAGTGCTAAAAATTTAGAGTGCTGTATAGTGGCCTTCTCCAAATTGCCCCTCAAAGCCATTGAGATTAAGCACAGAACAGCCTCCTTTTTGTCTCTTTTTTGAAAAGAAGGAATTGCAAGATGAAAAAGGAAAAACAGAAAGAAAAAAACACCAAAATGCTCAGCAAGGCTGAATGCCCAAAATTGAAATAAATAATTTGAAAGATTTGTGACTTTCTATCATGCTGCCTGTTTCTCCTAAAGTGTGAGGGCTTCAGCCACACCAGATAGGAGTTGAAAGGGGTAGAGGGAAATGAGCATTCCCATGGCCTGCCGTGACCAGCTTTGACCTGTCGCATGGTGTCACCTGGAGAGCGGGCAGTTAGCTGCTAGAGCCGTGTGCCACGCAGCAAAGTGACACATTAAGGTACAGAGAGTCAGGATCTCACAGTGGAACAGGAATCATTACAAATTGACAGCACAGATGCACCCACTGATATATTCATCCCTGGGAATACTGTCCTGCTGCTTGATTTGCCTGAGATACTTGGTACCTCGTTGCAGGAAAGACTTAAATTTGAAAATCCGAGCTGCTGGAGGCAGACCTCTCCCTGGCAAGCCCTGTGGAAATCTCCCTCAGGCAGAGTTAGCAGCAGTCTCCTCTACTATTTGTCATGTATCTTATTTTTGCATTTCTCACTTTAGCAGTTCTCCATATCAATGAGAATGCAAAAGCAAGCTGTACAGACAAAACCTGGCATGTCTGTACAGGATCAAGGCTCACTATGCTTTTCTAACTCTTTTGTATAGCTTCTAATATCAAATGCTAGTACTGGTTTGGCTTTTGGTTTGACTTTTCATATGTGAAGACATCTCTTCAGCTCCAGACAGAAAACCTTATCTGGACCCCAACCCCTGGCAGCGATGGCAGTGCTGACACCCTTTCTGTGTCGCCCCAACAGCCCACGAGCAGCTGCAGCCCAGGACCTCTGGCTCCTTTGTGTTGTTGCTCTTTTCTGTCCTCCCCATTTAAGTGCTTGTACTGAGAATTAGCACAAGAAACTTTTCCCGTACTTGCCTTGTCTAACTCACTTATCTCCGTAGAGTGTCTCATGAATTCCCGCAGTCAGTGTATATTGTCTTGTATTTATCTGACATAATTTAATTCACCTTGTGCCAATATAATCCAATCAGTTTATATTGCAGAACTAAGACTTGTGGTATTTTGCTTTTGGCATGACATCTTTCCATTCTGCCTTCCAGATTTGTCATCAACAAACATTTTAGTTCATCCAAAGTTACTTGCTCAATGCAAGCCATTTACATAATTCACATAATTTAAGAGCTGTCCTAAATCCAATAAAAGTCCTCACCTTGTGTGATTTTTTTCCACTGTGCTATTAACGCCCGGGAAGTTTCCCTCTCTCTCTCCCCCGCCCACTCTCCCATAACTCCTGCCACTTCTTGGATTTCCATCAACCCATCACGTGGAAAAGTATGTAACACAATTTAAGGAGGTGGCCTACTACCTTCTTGATTGATTTTATCCCAGTCATACATACTGTTCCTATTGCATTTGCTGTTTTCCAGACAGGCAATTTCTGGATGACACATGCATGGAAGTAGAACATCCAAAATTATTGTTACTTCACATAACACAGTATTTGGCATGGTCTCATAAACGCGTTGGTGGCCTTGCATGGAAACAGAGGATTAAGATGAGCTGGTCCCAGAGATTGTTGTTTTGAGTCTCTTTAGCCTACATAAAACCACTGCCTCACTGACTTTGAAGCCATTTATGATGATGCGTAAATGGCAGATGAGAGCTTGCACCTTGACAGCATATTTTTTTGTAAAACCATTAAGAAATTAATTTAATACTTCAAGAATTCCACTATCCTCTTTGATCTCACTTTTCCCTTTACTGTTGTAGTCTAACCTTCTCCTTGACTGTTCCCTTGATTTTTATTCTTCTGTGAACAGTTTGTTTATTTCAATACTGGATCTCAAGCAACTCAGCGAACATCTATAGCATGCCTTCAAATATCAGTTGCCTGCTCCTGCAGATTTTCTTCTATTTCATCAGACAGTCTGAGACCATTTCATTTTCCCTTAAAGAAATGCAAGATGTTCAGGACAGATTTCTGGGTTAAATCTGAAGGTGTGGTAGGTAGGCATAATGTTCCTGAGCACCTGGTTCCATGTGAATCTTTCAGAAGCATTGCAGAGAAAGTCTGCTCTTTAGCTGCAGATCAGGTGCAGAATGAATCTCCTATAGTAGTTTTATTACTAGGGATGAGCTGCAATTAAAGCTGCTTAAATATTTTGACAACAATAGAAACTTTGTCAAAAGAGTTGAACATTTCATTTCAACATTTTCCAAATGAAACTTTTTGGCACTTGCTTTGGAAGTGGTATTTCTCCCTTGAAAAGAAAACCTATCTACACTTGCTACAAAATTAAAGGAGAAAAAAAATAAGTAAAGAAATTACATCATATTAAAAAAAAGGGGGGGGTATATTCCTTTTTTGACCAGCTGTATTCCTGAACTAGAAGAGAAGAGGCAAAGATTCTAGAAGGATGCAAGAAAAAGAAGGATTTTTTTCTGCTTTCTTGTTACTCTGAATCTCTCATCCAAGAATACAAAAAAGATTTTTTGAACTGTATGTTTCTCATAGTAGCATGAAAAGCAGCTTTTATTGTGGGCAAAAGACCTAACATGCAAAGTAGATCCGGCCAAAACTTAGAATTTTAATTGGCTTGAATTACTGACATTGTAGAATTTGTTTAGTTCCTATTCAGGGTAAATCAGCCTTTTTCTTCCTATAAGGAACATTTAATAGTAATTATCTTGCTCCAGAAAACACTGTGTTTCCAAAATTCCTCCTGATACCAGAGGCTGCTGACTGAGATGTGTATTGTTTAGTCAGTCTCACAGTTCCTACAAACCTCTTTTCCTGTGTACCAGAAACAGAAGCATGAAGAGAGTCCCAGCTTTTTCAGTTGAGCTGTTCTGGCTTTCAGATCACCAGTTTTTCGAAGTTATGAAACTATCTTGGCTCTAAGACAAGATTTCCTGCAATGTGCTCATTTTGAAAAACAGACATTTGCAGTCATTGAGCCATAAAATACCAACCGCCTGCAGTGCACAACCCAAGACATTTGCAGCGGACCACAGAGAGCCACACATCTCTCTTCCCTTCTGCTCTATGTTTTACTTCTGAATCATCCTACCTGTAACCCCATGGGTTTCCATCCTCATTGTTCCTGCCCAAATAAACCTTTCTTCCTTCAAATATCCCCTTAAAAGAAAATCTCAATAACAGCACACCATCTGGAGATCATAATGAAAATTTAAAAATTATTTGCACATTCATAAATTTTATATTTTCAATATGCTATAAAAACATCAGCCCATGTCCCCAGGAAGTAAAGCCAGCAAAGTGTCATCAAAATCAGCACGGCTAGTCCACTGTACGCAGCCCTCTGAGTAACTAATCCATACAAAACCCCAATGAAAGAGAAGTTTCTTCTCACTTACCTAAATCTATTCAGCATGCTTGCCTAATAAATTATGGACCCTGGAGCATCTAAATATGAACAGCAAATCAGAACTCTGATATACACTGTTCTAGTCTCAGGTTCAAAACTCATTGTCTAGAGCAGCTTACCTCCCAAAGGGGAAAATTTTGTCCTTGTAAAATTTTTCCTGGTTTACAAGATCACTAACCCATAATAAATAGTTTTCAAATTATGAGCTACTGAATGCATGGATTAGCCCCCTCATTACATTCATAAAATGTTTTATCCACAGAGGTCTTCAAGTTCTGATCCATTTAGGTTTTGTTTGGGGGGGTGGTTGCCTTTTTTGTTTGTTGTGTTGTTTTGTGTTTGGTTGTTTATTGTTTGGGTTTTTTTAATGGCTTTAAAATGGCTTAAACAGTAAGACATCTTTGTCCTTGATAAGAAGTCTCATAACACACACACACAAATACCAACAACAAACTAAAAAGCCCTACTAGTAGTCCTTCTGTTGGCTTTTACACCTTTTCATCACTCACTGATTGCCATCATGCACTTTTAATTACAAGGACAACAATCTGACCCAAGCATTTCAGCATCAATAATGGTGCAGGCTGCACCAATGCACTCTGGCAGCTCTGTCATCTGGTCTGAAAAATTATCAAATAACTATGAGTTACCTTTAAAAAATATCATTTCTGTTCACAGAAACACTCAGCACTTGCTGAAGTTCTTTCACAGCCTCTCCAGCTCAGAGTTCGACACTCCTCCAAAATATCTGCTTGCTGTAACAGTGACAAATATGGCTTTCCTTCCTACTACGTCTTTCTGCTTGTCATTTTCATTGGTTGAAATCCAGATTAATATAGCCAAATTGGATGCTAGCCATAAGGTCTTTTTTGGTTGGTTTCTTCAAAAAGACTCTTAATTAGTTCAGTCGATTATGAATTATGGGCTCGATACAAACCCCCTTGAATTTAAGTGGACAGACTTTCCTTGCCTTACATAGATTAAGTCTTTTACTAGCAAGGGAGTAAACCCAAGCCTTTGCTCATCAACTTCAATTTAAATTTATACCCAGGTGTGTACCACAGCAGCCTTACCTAGAAACTCGGCAAGTTTTCAAATCTTTGCTAAAGAACAGTAAAAACTGGGTTCACGTTGATTTTTTCCTTCAGACATTTCAGGAGAGCTCTGGAAGGAGATTAAGTGAAGGAACAAAACAAATGATCCATATGCTTGTCAGCAGCCACATTATTGGGTCATTAGCATTGTAAAACTTCTGAGATCTCATGCTCATTTCTACTGCATTTCTCTGCTTAAATGTAATTTAGAATCTTTATAGCCAGCACCTGATGAAAACCCATATTTCTAGGTATGCTGTAAGCTTGGCAGAGAAGAATCTATTTGATTTTACAGAAAACTCAGGAAAACAAACAAACAAAACAGAAAGACACAAACAGTTTGTGTCCCTGCAAACGCCTTTGCTTGTGGAGCAGCAAGCTAGTAACACCTTACACATTAGAGGAGTGCTGGTATAACCAACATAACAAGAGTCCCATCTCACCTCTGCCCATCTTCCTTGTAAAATTTAAATTCTGGACACTCTAAATTATTATCTCCAGAACAGAAAGAAGTGGTGGGGAAAAACAAGGGAACATGGAGAACCATTGTTCTGGACCTGTATGGGTCTGGATGGAGTGGAAGACGAAATGAAATGCCAAAGTCCAGAAAGCAGAGAGCTGTGGTATGGAAATGAGGGGAAAGAAGAAAAAGAGGCTGTGCTCCTCTGCTCCTACAGCAGAGGACATGATGGGAAATTTCAAAAATAACCAAAATCAGATCAGAAGATAAGGTTTGCAAGGCCTGTGTGTGGTGCTTGCAGAGAGTTCAGCCAACTGACTTAGAAGTGATCCACCAGCTTAATTTATTTTTTTTTTTAGACTTAAGTACTTCAGAGCAAGGAATCTTCTTTCTTCTTTATACTGTGCTGAGCACAATGAAGATAAATGCCTTTGTGCCCCTGTGTGATGTCAAGAACAGAAGCAGTACCTAAAGAACAGTACCTAGGGCAAACAAGGTGGCTGAACACATTAGAAAAAAAATATTGTCAATATTTTTTTTCCTTCTCACTCCTTAATGTTTACTGTCCAGGGTATTTAAGGCTCAAGTTTTGCATTGACTTCTTTAGGACTGATGACAGGCTTGAAGCTAAACATGCATTTAGATGCCTTGACACAGCAGAGACAATAAGCCCAGCACAGCAGAAGATTAAATCTCAACTATAGTCTCTGTTAGGATATCGAACTACAGTGTTCTCGTTGCTTTATTGCTAATTTCTGCACATATGTCTGTGATCAGTTTCAGGGCTCTAACATACGGTGAGTGCACCTGCTAAGTTAGCCAGGGCTGTTGCCTCAAACAACAGCGGACACTTGGGGCAGGATGTGCCAGGGTGTAAATAAGGGATGCTAATGTCTCTCATGCTGTAGTGCTTTGCACTCCCCAAACAAACTCAGCACCATGGCACTGTAATAATCTCAGATAAATGGCCTAAAATGTTTTGCAAGCTTGCTGCAGACGAGATTCATCACTCTCGTACAGTTAACCAAATATATTATTAATTATCCAAGATATAAATTTATGTTGTCAGGTTTTTGGTGTTCATTTGCATGATTTGGAGTGGAATACTAGCAGACCACTTATTCACCCACAGTCACATTTTAATCTATAAAATTATATATATTGCAAAAGAAACCGGCAACTGCATCTGCGAGAGGGAACAACAAAGTTCAAATAGTCTTTATCACAGAGCTTGGCAAGAGCATTCACACTGTTCCTTTAGCAACAAAATCTCTAACCTGCAGTCTCTACATCTCCCATTGCCATTCACCCACCATCCAATTAACGGCTCGTTAAGCTGCTCACCTGCAGAGCCTTTCTTCCTGGGCAGCTGCAGCACAGCTTTAATCCCTCTACTCCACACACCTTAGTGCAGGACTCACATTGTTGTACAATAGTTCTTGATGCTTTCTCAAGTCCATACACATTGCCTCTCCAGCATGTTTTGCAGCATCTTCAAAGAGGTTATGCTTTACCAGACCCTCCAGGCCTGCCCATACATTAGATTTCCTAGATCGCAACTGTAGTCAGGCTTTTAAAACAACTCCTTGCTTACACCACACAGAGATATTCACCATGTCTACTCTTCTGTGTTTTAATAGATTTGTTTTGGCATCGGCCTCTTCTGCTGGGTTGGCAATAGTGTGGCAGCAGCACTGCGCCTGCCCACGCAATGCCTGCTCTGTAACAGAGCTGCTTAGCACAACCAATCTCTAGCTCAAATCTCAAAGACTTCATGGCACTTAATATCCCATCTCTAAATCTGCTTCCCAAAAGTAGCTTCTGGATTGTATCCACAACTACAAAACAGAGATTTTGGTAGGAACTCACACTCTTCTTTTTATTTTTCGATTAGTAGAAAAATCAGGAATAAACTATTTCAGTCATAGCCATCAAGGAGACAGCTTCTAAGATTGGAATATAATTAAATCTAAACCTCAAGATCTCATTTTCAGTTTGGACTTGAATCCAATTTTTTTGCATTCTGGGCATCCATATAATTTTATATAGTCACATGTAACACCATATCCTCAGTCACAAGAAAAGGAATTGAATATTTTCATTTTATTCAGTTCTGTTTATTTTTGTAAGGTTATTGAATATGTAGCTAACAGCACTGAAGTAATTAGCGCAGTATTTTTTTTCTTCAGTCTTATTTCCATAATCCTCTGTATACTTGGGTGGTCTTTTTACAAGCTTATTTTTTACTTCTCCATTAAATTACTCCCTGTGCTTACGCCTGAGTATACAGAATACATAATTCTAGTGACATATTTCAAACTCGGGCTTTTGAAGCTCCCCTGTCCTAGTGCTGCTAGCAGTTCTTGTCTGTGGAAGACTGTAAGAGCCTCCAGAGCATATTACCATCAACATCTGCAAGAGACACTGTGCAATATTAGCCAAGACATCTTTAATAATGCAAGAAAGGTCAGCAGCCCACAGAATATCATGTTGAATATCGAAGAATTATGAATATTTTTCTCTGTGCAGATTTCATAAGTGTTGTTGGGGACTTTTCTGATTCATTTAGTGCTAGCAATAGGGTTTGGTTTTTTGTTTTTTTTTCTTATTTTTCGGGTATGCCAGAAAAAAAAGGCAAAAAAAAAATCTTTCTTATCAAATGAGAGTAAGCATGGGTGTATATACATCACTGCTTATATGTCAGTGCATAAAAAATAGCATAGGGATCAACTAGGTAACACACTCTCTACCTGAAATGTAGTTGGTTCCCAATAATTCAATTAGAAATTGCTCTGTAACTGCTGGTGGGGAAGGTGGGAGCCAGGGCCAACAGCCACACAAGCCGCCCCCTCTCCAGGCCATTGAGCACCAGGAGCTAAATTCCGTATTTTGCTTTTTTCAATGCCACCAGAGTTAATGTTGCTTTAAAACTAACAGATTTTTCCTGGAACAACTCAGGATGTGATCACATAACACGGTCTTGACCTTTTGGCTACATAATGCTTTTGTGATCAATAGCACAGAAATCAATGTGTTTATCATATCGGAGCATTTTAAAAATTTCATACATGCAATCACTAATTACCTCAAATGCCCATGATACTGCCTTTCAAAGTGCTGGTCCAGTGCTTTCAAAATTCTGCACAGGAATAAGTTGAATTAGGCAGTTTGAAAAATCAAACCCACCTAATTTCTCCTGTTCTCCCCAGGTCATTAATCTTCATGGGACAAATTACCACCAGCAGCTCAGCAGCGTGGCACTGATGGACTGTGGAGACAACAAAGCCACACTGCCAGAGCTGAGGGGAGTATCTGCCTTGTCTCCTCTGCACTTCTGCTCTCAAATTTCCTCTCATTTTCTTTGGATTTTTGGTGTAAATTATTAGCATTTATAACTTTTCATTGGTCTTTTATTAGAATTATCCATTCAAGCTCACATTGAATCATCCTCTGCTGACAACTGTATGTCCACTTTGATTGCAATTTGACAAAGGAATTTTGCAAGTTTTAAACTGTATTTATTTGCATTCTTCTATTCTATACCATTTCATATTAGAACACTAGAATTATTCTAATAACATTTACTATTTTAGAAATTACATAGGATGCTGGTATGGTGTTAGGGGCAAAATATCAGTGGTAAACTAAAATGCTTTTAGCTGAATTCAGGGGGGGTTGTCATGACGAAAATGTGAGCTCTCATCGCAAATATAACAGTGATGCAGAAAGATGAGTTCCAACTTGATAAAAATAAAAGTTTAAAATCCAATTAGAAACACAATACTAAAAAGTCTATTTAATTTTCTCAGACAAATATTATGCTCATTTAGTGTGATATGCTGAATGTGTGAATTGCCTCCAGGTTACATTTGCTTTTGTCTGAAAGCTTAAGGGGAAAAATACACAAGCCTTTTTCTTTAACCTATAGCAGTACAGCCAAAGGCACTGATGAGGTCACACAGTACATAATAAACGATCAGTAAAGAAAATGATGCCATATGTTGCTTTTCCCTTGCTGTACTTAGTTGTCTGGAAAATGATCAACAGTAGTTGCAGCTAAATTGCATCACATTTTTCTGTTATCAAATGGGGTTAAAAAGTCATGTAAATAAATATACATGAACTAAATGGAAACAGCTGGAAAGTTCCCAGAAGGGACCTCTAACAACCTCCAAGTTGGACAGGCCATGGTAGATCAAGGGATCATTATTAAGACTAAAGGCTTATGCCAAACCTGCTGTGAAATTCAGCCTGCTGGATTTAAAATGTTGATGGCACAAAACAGAAAGTATTAAATGGTGATATTTATGAATCCCTAAAAAGAAAGGTGATGAGAGAAAGGCTACATTTTCTACATTCCTAACGTGCATGGTGCTATTTGCTGAGATAAAGAACTCTGTAGGTACCTCCTATGGAAATCAAATATTTCAAGCAAACTCTTTCTTGCTTTGATTTTTTGGAGGGAAAAAAAAAATATATATTAGCATTGTTAGTGGTTTTGGTTTGTTTTCAAGAGCTTTAGACCAATTCATTTTAGAGAAACACACTACAGCCGTGATTGGAGCTAAATCTACATTCCTAAAAGCAGGTGCTTTTTAACGTTGGTGGTTTGACCTATGCTGTTCCAATTGCATTGGATGGGATTACGCTGCTGTGCCTAACAAATAACAAAGATGACAGCTGTCTGAGCCTGCAAGCGTTACACAGTGTCTCACCATCCTCGTGGGATATCTGCTCCCTGAGTCGTACTTCTAAACTAAGTTAGAGAGATGTTCTACAAGTGCCCTGCAAACGCGAGGCTGTGTGTCTCTCCCGCAGGGATATGTTAACGGTGTGTTTACACCGCAGCCGATTTCCCTGTACAGATTGCCACCCTCTGCAACTCACTCAGCACTTCCAATCCAAGATCTGTTACCAACCAAAAAGTCCAAATGTTTAAAATCTCAAAAATCTCTCTTGGATATTCTGCAGTTCCCTTCTTTTGAAAGTCAATCTCTTACCTCAAAGAAGACAGTGTGACAGTAATTAGTTATACTTGTTGAGAGATTTGCACAGGAAGAGTTCCTTCCACATGCAGGCGATGTGGAATTTATGTATATTTGGAAAAATATTTAGACTTCTGTCACGGCTTTGCCATCTGTATTCATTGGCAATCATACTCCTCAGGCGAAGACCTATGCTGACCATGTAAATTAAGTCAGAGTGATATTTGTCCTCTTGGAATGCTGGAAAACCCTCAAACCTGCTGAAAACTATGTGCATCCTGTAACCAGGAAGGAATACCTTATCACACAGGGTTGTATTGTCAAATGATATCTTGATCTCTTAAGACTGCATGGAGCCACATCACATGGTCCTGTAACTAGTACTTAGCTTGGATTAGTCAGACCTTTATCCACTGGAAAACTGAAGAATTTGGCTTTAACCATTAAAAAAAATATTTCACATGGCAAACTCAACAGTTGAAACACTATGAACAATTTTGTCTCCAAGATGATGATGAGAGACTGTCACAAGACATTTGCTTTGTGCTTCAGCCAGTTCCCACATTGGGGCCCATTGACAATATTTTAGAAGCCAATCAAAACAGAATTACATTTCTGAAAGCTTGAGCCCAAGACATTACATTCTCATCTGGCATGTGGTGTCATATTTCATTTGGCTTTAAAGCTGCCATATCAACAGGTGCCTCTGAAAGGCCTGATACCTGCGTGCCAAAGACCCAGGAGCTTTAGGAACATCAGTCATGACCCAAAACGGGTACAGCTGAGGGAGGGATCAACTCAGCAACACAGTCATGGGATTCAAGATTTTAGCGAAGGCAGAAGTTTAGTAAAAGTCAGTGCGGGGAGAGCGGAACTTTAATCAGCTGTGAATAGCAAGATTTTCTTTAGTTCTGAAGCTTTTAAAAATGCATCTGTTTCTGTTCTTGTGTTGTGCAAACTCCAGAGTTTTTCTATCTTACTTTAATCTCACAACATTTACAAGCACAGCACATGCTTAGGAAACTTGAAAGAAACCTGTTCACCAGGTGGGTTTACCCATAGATGTCTCTCAGTTCTACCTGTCTGTGATACATTCTTGGAAGCTAAAATTTTATAAAGTGACAGCAAAGCACCTTTGTGAGTTGATTTGTGAAAACGGTTTCAGTGAATAAACAAATGTATTTCCTTACTCTTGACAGACAGCCTCATTAAGATTTCATAAAAGATCTGCATTATTCAAATCCCTGTTCTCTCCTGAGGAACGGAGGCATAGGCATCTCAGGTGGTGCTACAGTACCCATTCAATGAAACTTCCAAATAGATGCTATTTTTAAAAAGAACACTTAGTAATAGAGCAGGTGACCTGTTTTTGCAGGATGAAGCCCACTCTTAGCAACAGGAGAGACAGAACCAACTATTTACCTATGGGTAAAAAGAAGACTTAGTTACACCAGGAGTCTACCCTGCCTTTCTGGTAGGCCTTGCTTACAAAGATATTTTCAGAAAGCAAGAATAAAGTCTAGTGAGAGTGCTTCAATTAGTGTCTTTGGGTTGGCAACTTCTTTTATAATCATGATAGTGTAGTATGTGGAAAAATAAAGATAAGAAAGCAAATGTACAAAACTGTTCATTACCAGTTGTTTGGACCTGTTCAACCAGACTCCTTTCTATAACACATCAATCTGCTATTATCGCTCTGCCAGATAAACAGGCAAGGTAGTTAAAAACAACCTGGCAAGGAATCTTTTAACTCCTGAGCACATCATCACAGCAGATACAAGATTTTCCTCACAAAGAGCTCTGTAGGAGGCCCACTGTGTCAGAATTCATTAAAGGAGACAGATCTATAGATTAAGTGAAACAAAACGGCACCATTTCTGCCTTAGCCTGAAGCTCTCTCTTTGGAGTTCTGAGCTTTATGGGAAGCACTGGAATTAAAAGAACAGTTGTCACTCTATCAAGAAATGAGATTTAGAAAAAAAAAAGTAACTTAATTTTAAAAGCCATTGCTCAGGTGGAAATGGGGCAGTGCCTAGAAATGGGTTTGTTTTTAAGTAACGTAATAAAGTTTGGGAATCTCTGGAAGCCATTTAAGAGATGTAACATTGCAAGTGATATGGAACTGGAAGTCAGCACAGCGGTGTGGTGGCAGCAGGTACGCTGCTCCCTTAGCAGCTACCTTCAGTCTTCAGTAGACAATGGCTGGTGGTTTCTTCCCTTACTTGCACAAAAATGCCGCGTTTTATTCAGTCAACTTCAAAAGACACAAACATATCACGTTTCAGCTTGCCTCTTAGCTGAAAAGAACTCACTCGTACAACTCACCAACCCCACACTACTTAATATTAGTCGGTGTGGGTAAGAGACAACGCAAAATGGTAAGGAAACATTTGGGATCCCAATTCATATAAGCAGGTTTTTGTTACCCTTCCTTTTTTGGAAGCAGCTTTATTGACAGCTTATACAAATTTCATAAAACTTCTATTCCATTTTAAGGAAATGAGAAATATCGCCACAACAGAGTCCTATTGCAGAGTGTAAGAAAAGGAGGAGGCCTGAGAAAAAAGGAAAATATGTCTATAAATGAAGAATTGGGACTGTCTGTAAGAACTATAAAGCATAGCAGCTTGCCACAGTAAAATCAGATAATATTTCTGCTTTCAAAATGGGAAGTTATTACAGTCTGCAATCAGAAAGAAGATGAAAGCTGCACCAATGAAGAGAAGTGCCAAATTCACACTTGAGAAACTGTAGAACGAAGTGCCTATTAAAAAGCCAGAAATCAGACAGAGCAACATGCAAGGGACAAGGTTAAGTATCATCAAAGAGAAGGATTGAAAGAAGGTCAATAACTGCTCGGACAGGAAAGGAAGATGAATAGAAAATTGTTCTGGACCACCTCAAACCTCTGCTTGGCAGAAGAGTATTGATGGGATTTGAAGTGACCAAGAAAAATGTGAAAGATGTGTCCTCCTTTCTTTCACAAAGTGAACAAAAAAGAGACAGAAAAGAAAGAAAAGCCAAAGTGAGGAAAACCTCCCTGCAGATTCCTGGGGTTTGCTTAGGACAAAGAACAGACTTTAAATCGGACACTGTAAAACAACGCCTTTTAAAACCATCATTTCAGAAAAGTGTTCAACATGTTTACATAATACAAGTCATTGTATAACGACTGGATAAGAAACAGACCCTTCTGTGCATTTTAATCATATAGAATCAGTTTTTACTTTTGACAGAGACATAGCTCATTTGAAATCCTTTGAAAAATCCCCAGTAGGTTATCCTGCTTGCCCAGACAAGATCCAGAACAGCAGGTATCTTGAACACTGCAATAATCTCATCAAGAAAACCAAATCAAAAACTACACTTTAAAAACTGCTTATGAAAAGCAAAGGGAAGAAATATATTCTGGTAAGATAGGAAATGAATCTGAACGATCGTAGAGAAGCTTTGCTCCTAGCACAGGCTACTAAAGGAAACTTTGGTAGGTCCCTTTATCTACTCATGCTTCATGTTCCTCACCTATACAATAGAGCCAACAGGATGATCGAAGCTTTGGATTTTTTACTTAGGTGCAAACAATTTGGAGCTGTGACTACCTGGTAACACGGGGAAGCATGGTGTTTACTGCAATGAGTCACCAATGAAGCTTCTTAGCGTTGCTGTAATACAAATAAATTTCAATGCTTTGTGGTTTCAGTCATTTTTCCAGTGGGAGCAAATTCCTTTCCAACAAGTCATTTATTGGGGTGGGGGTTGTCCACGATTTTATCATAGTCTTTCCAGACACAGGAAATAGGGAAGAAGAATGGAAGGTAAAACTGCTTCCAACCTGTAGGAACCTGATGGGGACTTGCGGTGTGGGCCCAGGGTGCAGAAGCCACGATCAGAGCCACCGGCCAGACATGGGAGACAGGGCAAGAGTGTCCCCAGGCCAGGGAGGAGTGGGCCAACCACAACAAGATCAGCAGGTCCTTCAGCTCTACCAGGAGATGATGGGTGGAGAGAATGGATCCACAAACCCTTCCATATGCATTCTCCATATGCGTTCTCATTGCATTTTGCTTCTACATCCCAACACTGGTTTCCTCACTGAGAAACATCTTCAGCAAATGCAGGCAGTGACCAGCACAAAGATGTCCAAACTGTAAGAACTGTCAAAAAGGCTCAGCCTTGCTCTGCATACCCTTGGGAAAGCCACTGGATAAAGTGTAAAATAATACCCAGACACATTTTTTGCACATCAGTGTGCCAAACCAGGACAGAACTGGTGGGCAAAGATGGGTTGGCGCAAGAGGCAGCTCACTCAGCCCCTGCCCCATCTGTTATCTCTAGACAACAGGGAGTTACATCCTGTATTTTTTCCATATAACATCTCAAACTATATATTGGAAGAAGAGAGTATGACAAGATCAAGGAGAATGGTATTCAGCTGTCAAGGTGATAAAAGCTTCAGATAGCTAGGTGAGCACTGGATTTATGCAAGTATGAGTAAAGCAGGAGCCAGCAGGTGACAGCATGGCCCCAACTCTGAGCAAACTGAGCTCCTCCCAGGATGTAACAAGTGTTAAACAGTGTTTTGATGTAGTTTTTGGAAAGGACTAACTGTAGGACCTGTGACAAAGTCCCATTACCTCTGGGTTTCCTTTCCTTTCTGATCGAGATGACAGTAGATGAAAGAGACTAACTGTTTTAAAAACTTCTTCCCCATTGCAGGAGTAATTGTGAAGAATTCTCAATTGAAATAAATACAGCCTATGTGATGAATTGAAGGCAGTGAAATTTAAGGCTGGTAGGAAGACAACAACTGTTGGAAAGCACCATGAGCAAATGATGGATGAAACTAAGGAAATAAATGGATAGATTGTCAAACATACGACCTGACAGCACAATGGGAAATTGCTGGCAGCTGTTTCGGCCAGAGACCAGACCTACCACACTGCCTTAAAGCATCATTAACTTTCGTATAAAAGCTATGTGCTACAGAGACTTTATTAGGCAGAATCACAGGTGTTTAAGGACTTGATGTAGTATTTTCTTGACACAAGTGTTCTTGTTGCACACACAGATGCTGTGAGAGCCTCACGTGTACCCCAGAGCGACCCAACGTGTTTGACACGCTGAAAACATCTGGTGCACTCTGGTAAATGGCCTGCTTGTCCAAAAGTGAAAATTGTGTATAGTCAGGCAAAAATAAAGTCCATTTATACAGGCAAAAAGGCCAATAAAGTGCACACATCAGAAACAGTGTAGTAAGGGAGGCAGCTAGAAGCAATACTGTGGCTCATGCTTGTAGCATAACATTAGAGTCAGTGATCCAGACAGTTTGCCATAGACATCTCTACCAGCCCTGGTTGCCCCCAGCTATAACTGATGCACCTTTGTCTGCAGCAGAAGATGTGCAGGTGTGAAACACTGTGCTACGGCGATTTACACTCAGGTCATGCTGCTGTATGGGCACTCCAACAGGCAAGACAGCAGGAAGGCTGCTTCCTTACATATTTAGGAATTCTCCCTTGAGTATTCATTCAACTTGAGTTTGGCTAAAAATAGACGAACAGTTGATTAATCCAGCAAAAACAAATACAAGCTGAGTCAGTGAAGAAGACAAAACTTTCCATAGCAAAGATGTGAGCTGTACAGCAAAGCTGGAGAAGAAATGGAGTCCTGCTTGCTTCGTCAGTTATTTCTTTGGCTATTTCTGATAATATCATAGAAGCTTTTAAAGGACATTCAACAAAGAGGTCACTTGGAAGTGTTTGCAAAGATTAGGGGAGATCAGGATGCGTTTACTGTGCACTATTTGCCACACACTTGATTCACAGTCATGGAGGAAGAAAACAGCAGAATTAATCCTCACAGAGGAAATTAGGATGATATTGTGCTGGGTCACGTTTCTGGATTATAAGATTTCCACCAGTCAGTCCTGAGTTATTGCTCTGCAAATATTCAACAACCTAATTTGATAGCTACTCTGAAAAAAAATTGCAATAGGAAATTACTTTTGTTGTGTTTCAGAATAAGCATTCCATAAAAACAAAAGGCATTTAGCTTGACACCAGTAAATGCCTAAACCTTTATTAGCACAGGCTGTATTTCAAAGTAGGTCTCAAATCATTCTGTTGCTATTAACCCTCCTAATAAGCTTTTTTTTTTGCACAGTTAGCATCAATTATTCTGGTTGGGAGGGTACCCAGGCTTGGTTAGATAGAGGGCTGCTCACAAACCCGTCTATATCTTCAAGGTGAACTAAGATGTGGATTAATGTGCTCAAAGACAGAAAAAACTTTTCCTCAGATGCCTTCCCCTAGACCCCCTGTTATCTTGTTGAACACTAAGCCTCAGGCAGATGCTCTTCTACAACCTTCACCCTGAAACACGTGTTTTTCCTTAACTGCTTTGCACAAATTCTTTAGAGAACACATGCGCAGGTCACATTGCTGTAACAGTTACACAGGTCGAACAGAATATTGAAACACACAGATTAAAGATAGGATTTGACTTTCTGCTTTCAAGGTGACCTCAAGCTCCTAATATAGGGTTTTCTAAGTCACCCCCACAGGTAAGGTCACCTGCACTTGTGTGCTGTTCATGGGAATGTAACCCCACCAGCCATTTTCAAATTCCCTCATGTAACTCTTAAAAGTGATACTTTGGTAAGCTCAAGAAAAAAGAATCATTTCCCAAAGCACCTGTCTGGAGCATGGGAAACAGGCAAATCCTCTGAGTCCTATTACCAGGTCAGATACTGCAGATTAATGGAAACTCTGGCACATTTGATGGGATGATTCAAACCAAAAGACACACATTAAGCTCATGGGAAACACACGTGTGTGAAAGATGTGTGGTGGAGCAGGGAGATGGTCTATTTCTGGGAAGAAACCAAAACGTATTACTGTTGTGCAACTTCTTCACATCCTATCTAGCTCCCTCCACCGTATTTGGTAATTCAGCCCTTCCTGACATATCAGAATTACAGTCAAAAACATTTTGTCACATCCCAAGGGTCCACGATACTCAACAACCATGTCATGTTGGGTGAAAGGATGACCCACGGAGCCTGAGACAGGCTGAGAAGTAACAGTTTCAGGGCCAACTGACCAACAAGCCAACACTTCTCACCACAGCTATTCTGAATTGCTCAGACATATCTTATTAATAAATAAAAATAACTTAACAGACTGCTTTACTTTTATTCACCATGTGAGGTGGCTCCTCAGGAAACACAGGAGCAGGAGAGACCGTGTGGCCTGTTACAAGCAAAAGGGACAGGGTAACAAAGGCAAGGCCAACCAAACCCTCCCGAGTTGACAGAGTCCAGGTGCACCACACACAACCAGCCTGTAAACCATCCTGGGCTGGAAGCAAGAAATAATGTGAAGAATAAAATGCTCTGGTCTCTAATAAGCTCTGAACAGTCTCTCACAAAAGAGTGACAAGGTGACAGAAGCTGTCAGGGATGCAAGAACTAAAGGATATATTTTCTACAGGTAGGCTGTCTTTTGTTTTATTTTATGGAGCTCACCATTTTCTGTAGAAAATACTACTTGTCTCTATAAATCTTTTCTCTCCCTTTTCAGTAAAGTTCAATAGACAGCATAAAGGGTTGCAGGAGTTCCCAGACAACTTGCTAGCAAGAGATGAATAACCATAACTTGAAAATTGGGGAAAAAATTATTTTTAAATGATTCCCCTGACAAACAGAAGTGATGCAAAAATACAAAACAATGAAATCAAACACCAATAAAGAACAAACAGCTCAAGAAATAGTTACCCTGAGTAAGGTTTGTGACTTGTGTAAAGTCAGTGCCTTTACAACATTCCACTTAGGCCTCTTTTCAAAATTTTTTTATACTACCAATGTAGCTGGGAATAAGATCTCATTGTACAAAGCACTGTGCAAACAGAAGAGGAAAATGGCATTTTCCCCAAGGAGGTTAGGCTGTATTTAGAGCAGACAGATGGCAAACACAGGAACAGAGGCTCAAAAGGCAGCCGATGGCTCACGGAGCAGCTACGCACCTCAGAGGTCAAACTTCTCAAATATTTGCCTGATGACCGGTGCTTCAGATTTCATTGCTCCTCAAGTCCTTGTCCTGCCTGCAATGTGACATGCAAATGCATGTAGGATTGCACTGGGATATATTTTTCCTTGCATAAATCTACAGAATTTCATCCATTCTGGAAATTCATGTAATTCGACCAAATATTCCCGCTCTAAGTAGAACATGCAGATGTACAATGCATGCAGGCCTAAATTCTTTTAAACTGCTAAAAACAGCACCAAATTCAAGCAAAAAGCCTAGAGAAAACATATCCTACTTCAAAATACTTAAATTAGTTACACTCATTTAACTCTACATATTCCTGCAGTGCAAAGCAGTACTTATGTTAATGGTTCAGATTGCAAGCTCCTCTCTTTTCAAGATACACACCAAATAAATCTGCTTGCTTTTGATGGGGTTGTTTGCATCAGTATGAGCTCAACAGCGTAAGTGGTTCACTCTTTCCTTTTGGTAGGGCTTTGTTCTGTCACCCATGTTTCTCTCGGTCACCCGTACAACAAAACCGCATGTATCATGGCTGGGCACAATGCTGTCAGTTGCAGTGAAACCCATTCACTGTGGAAATGTGGCCAATTCAGTTCATAACTCCAACCCAGCAGAGCACACATGCTCTGGTTTCCGTGGGGTTCCTCTGTGCTTAAGTGTCTAATATTTTGAAGTTTGTGAAAGAGTTAAATGTTGATTTTAGAATCTCAGTGTCCTTCCCACTAGAGAATTATATTTCAGCATACCATTATGGCAAATTTTACTAATGTTTGTCTATGGGGATATCTGGGTAATGGCACCATCTGACTCATCATGATTTGATTTGAACTCATATTGCTTCTACTTTTTCTCTTTGCCATTCTGGCTTGTAACCGTCAACAGCAGGCTGAAATTTTACCTAAATGAGAGCATTTTTGCTCAGCGAAAGAACAATACTCTGTGCCATCTGCTTAATAGTTCACATTACTGTGTAGAGAGTGCTGCATCCTTAGGCCAAGTTCCTGGCACCCAGTTTATTAAAAGTTTCAAGGGCAACATAACAGCAGCTTCTGCATGGTAAAAACCTTATTGTCTGGGTAAAATTATGGTTTCTCAGCTAGACTGGAAGTTAAGAAAAAAATCTCAGATATATATATATATATATATATATATATGGGCAGAAGTAAGTGAATAAAGGCAAGCTATACTGTTGCCACAAACTACTCCTAGTGAAAGCAGGCTTTATCAATACTGTGTTCATACTGCTGGTACAGACTTTGCCATCCTTGAGTTGTGTTTTCTGCAAGAGCTTTCAATGATATTAGTTGTCCAAAATAAATAAATAAATAGGAATGTGTTGAATTGCAAGAAACAAAAGAAAACTCCTGAACAGAGGAACTGAGTCAAAAGTGCATCAATGTAGTGGTGACAAGTGAGACAAACTATCAGCTTACTGGACTGAGATCCAAACCCAAGGGAAGCTGACAACACTAGTATGTGGGCCTGACCCTTTGTGCTTCCTCATTGGAATGAGAGCTGCAGCGAGAAGGGCGGCTGCACTGAGGACCAAGACATGATAGCACAGCCCTGAGCATCTTTGCTCTGACAGGAGGAAGGACAAGGAAAGTCCAGGTGACAGCTGCTCATGCTCCCGGTGTAGCAGAGCATGTATTTAAGCACAGTATGCTGGAAGACTGCAGAATTTCCCATGTTTCCAGGACTCCACTGCAGTTCATAGAACCACCAGTAATGTCAACAGCTGAGCTGTGTCAAGGAACATTTACGCTTCCTTGGTGCTTTCCACATTTGGAGATTGCCTGGATTGCTTAAATCACAATGAAGCTGCTAGTACACAATCTGTGAAAATAAGACAATTTGCCTTGTCCATACAACGTTGTGGGACATCAGAAAACACTCTACATAGTATGAAAAGTATCGTGAAGCAGAACAAATACGTTACAGTGTCATTTCAACTTGGATGGAAAGGATTTTAGAATCTCAGATTCCCTACCTCACTCAGGTTCCTAACTCCTTCACCACAGCCCAGGAGTCACACGCAACTGCACCAAAAGCAAAAAAAAAAAAAAAAAAGGTGTATTCACTGGGTAGGGAAAATGGCTTTGGTCAGGCTGGAAAAAAGTTCAGATTCAGATGAAAAGACACAATATAAAAACCAACAACCATAAACAGGAGCATGAGCTGCACCACTGAGAACAGAAAGGTATTTCAGACAGACCAGATTTTATGTCCTATGTTCCACATCCTACATGTATTTCCAGAAGTAAAAGAGACAATAAATCTGCAATAGCTACAGAACCATTTGCCCCAGTCCACAGTACTTTGAAAGCTTAAACCAATTGCTAACATGATTCAGTATTGATCCTAAAACATAGCAGCACAAGCTATTTACCTCTAGATATAACTGTTGTTCATGCAAAATGTCCAGGCCCATACTTGCTAAAAGCCAGTCAAGTGTCCAGGGAAACTGTAAGTAACACAACGTATCTTAAGTAACGAGTGTTCTACCTCACAAGTAGATTTCAAAACTACTTATTTATGGCCAGAACTGTGTACATCCAATTTAGCTCTCTCTTCCATTTGTAAATGGCACACCTTCCAGTCATTATTTCATTATTGTTTCCTGTGGATTTTTTCAGCCTACCTATTGTTTGCTACTTCTCATTTGAGAATGCTGCAATTTATATTTCAAACTGCTAGAATAAAGTGTCAAGTGCAAGCATCCACCTTTATCAATCCAGAACTCAACTCATGAAAATGCTGTCCACCAAGTTTGTATTTCCCATCTTGAAATCAGAGTTTGGCAGTAAGCTGCTACGCTCTCTTGAGTGTATTAGGGCATGTTCTGCAAATCACTTCATGCACCAAGGAAAACATCCCTGATCCATGCCCAGGAACCAGGTCATCGTGAGGAACAGCTGGAAGTACCTGCACTGCATTGAGTTCAAGTGCCTGCAAGGGGACATGTGACGCGAATGCCTGTATGTTCAGACTATCGTAATTATAAGAGTAGGGGTTGTAGAACGCCTTTCAATCCTGAAGAGTATTCTGCATTTAAGCAGTGAAACACGCTGGTTGGGAACCTACTACACAGCACTACACTAGCTGTGTGCGCTAGTACTGCAAAGTGTTTGAGCAAAAGAAGCCGAAGTCTGAATTTCAAAGCAGAAAAAAAGCAGTAACATGAGAAAGGACTAAAAACAAACTGGAGTTTAAAGTGGCACAACCAAATGCATACAAAAAATGAAAATTCTTTCTGAAGTTCCAACTTCCTTTCTCCCAATAGTTGATCATATTTTTCCTCTGAAAAAGTCCAGAGAATTTATTTAACAGAATTTGATAAATATCTTGAATAATATAAGAAAGATTAGTTATTGCCAGCCTGTGATTAGCGTTGATATTGATCTAGAAAGCTGGATATTATTATTTTTAGACTACTATAAAGTACTTCAGTGGCTTATGTTGAAATTATTTCAGAAACTGTTTTTATTAATACACATCTGTCTGTACTTCTAAGCAGGTGATAGAAGTTTGATCTTCAGCTTTAAAATCATGAGACCCTTAGTTGCTAGGAAACCAACAAATCTATTTCCTGTGTCTCTTATAACACAAAAATATAATTATATACTGATTCTCTCAAAGAAACTTCTGCTATGCGTTTTTCAACTCCTGCTTTTGTCAGTAATTTGAAGCTTTCTTTTGATTCATTAAAGCTAAAGAAAAGGCACATCAGTTATAACGATATTGGTAAATATGTTAACAGAAAAAAGATGAAACATTCTTTTATCAGAATTTTTCCTTTCTCTCATTGCTGCTCAGTCATTTCTTATTTCAGCAAGTTATACAGTCTTGAAATCTACTTCTAACATGGATTTGCAAATTTATCTTTTATATTTCGTTAGCATGATTGTTGATCATTTCTGGTTCAGAAGATGTCTTTGTAGACAATCAATCTAGTGTCTTTATGAGAAACATTATTCATAAACACATGTAAAAGGTCTGTGCTTTCATTACAGCATAACCAGTTAACCATCTATCTATGTGTGCCCATCTGACCTTGCAATTACTGCCTTATCTATATGATGCATTGCAACCAAGTTATTAATTCTACTTCCTTAGACTTTTATACTTTGGCTTGGCAGGTCTACCAGGAAGAATAACACATATTCCATTAATAACAATTATTAGTGACATGATAGGAGCCTGAGTATAATTTTATTCAAAAAAGTGTTATTTCGTCTGTGGCCATAAGCAAAAGTAAATACCCCAAGTTCTGTGAAACTCATTTCTTAACTATATCAAAGAAACGTTGCTGTACGAAAGAAACAGTAATATTGTACACTTTTATGAGAGAAAGAAAAATTAAATGATATCTCAATACAAAATCAATATCCTCTCCACTAATTGTCTCATATTTTCTCAATATATGTCAATAAAATACAGATACAGTGGTAAGAAAGAAGTTAGGAGAGTCAGTTTGGTCCCTTCTTCCAGGGTTCTCAAAACTCCAGAAGTCCCTGTTTTCTGTTTGCTTTGCTTGGGATAGCACAGGCAACACGCCGGCAGTCGCCAGCACAGCATCGCATCCCTCAAGCCTTGGCGACCACAGCCGAGCCAAGAGCCAACACCCAGACACACTGCATGTCCTCACTGCACAGAAACGTCCCTTGGGACAAAAAATGAGAAACCTCAACTGGCATAGATGACTCTTCTCCCCCAGTTTCAGAGCCTGCTGGTGCTGCCAGCTGCTGCCAGAGGTGCGGTGGCAGCGCTGAAGAGGAGGCTCTCAGGCCATGATGATGTGCCGTGTAAGCTGCCGGCACTTAGAATTGTTTTTCTTTTTGCCTTTAACAAAATAAATAGGGAATTACATACAATAAACTGCATTAAAATGTTTAGATTGCAAATAATACACTTAAGCTTAGAAAATGTCAGACTTTTATGCTGCCATGCAGTCTTTAATTCTGCCCTTTGAGAATTATGACATGTTTTTCAAAATCCATGATCTGAACTACTTTCCAAACGCAGAGCTTTGAGCAAGATAAGAGCTCAGTGTTGGAAGATAAATGCTGGAAAAAATCCAGCATGCATAGAATTAAGATTGCACAAAGAACTATAAATTTAGATTTTCCCAGTTCTCCAATTCTTGACCTTGCGATTGAGAGTCATATTTTTAATGTATAACTTTAGTGAGTAAATCTGCATATACACAAATGTTGTTATACACATATCTCAAATACACAGACAGATCCATTTTCTCTATTGAAAACATTTCTCTCATGGAATAATTTTAAAAATCCTTTGCCCGCTTAAGTAATCCTAAAAAAGGATTCTACTGCAAGGATGAAACTTTGCCCTGAAAGCTCACCGTGTACTTCTAAACAGAAAACCTCCATCACTAAAAAAGCATCACTTACCAGAATAACATCTTTCCTTCACACCCAGTAGTTCCCACCGTGGTTCTTATGTACACCCCAAAGAAAGCTCTAGAGAGAGCAGCTGAGCTCTCTTGTAAATGGAAATGGAAAGGACTAAGACTGTTTACATTAAGAAAAAGACAACTAAGGAAAGACATGATGAAAGGAAGGTAAAACAGATATGGAATGGGGGGTTTGGAGTCTACCTGAAAACAAAAAGCTTAGTGTTTGCTTCTCCTTAAAAAAAAAGAAATAGTCTAACTGTTAGAGACACCCTCAGCATCACAAGCAGCACATTCTCCAGCACATGCCTTGCTACAGCTGTCAGGTGCATGGGGAACTGTATCAATATCATGTTTTTCTATTCTAGCACTGATTTCTAAAAGAATAAGAAGATAAACAGTTTCCTCCACAAAACACAATAGAATATTACAGCATGTATTGACCTTCAGCTCTAGGACTTCATCACTTTCATCTGAATGTGCAGTGCCAAGAAAGCTGCATCTCAACAGGATGAACAGAAATGTCTGGAGGACAGAAGGCACCGCCTGGTCCACCACTGCTGCAGAAGACCCCACTGAAGTGACACCACAACCAGGGCTCAGCAGGAGTGCCTCTGATCTCAAGTCACTGCTGTCCGTGCCGTATCCCTGTGAGAGTGAACTGAGCCTGTGTGAGCACGGCTTCGATGATCCAGGCTGACCACTGGAGTGAGCATTTCACAGCCACTTACTGCACAGCTGAAACAAGCTTACAACAAGACCATAGAAGTTGCACTAGCCAGTTAAGAGTAAAAAGGAGAACTCAGATGACATAATCAAGCATTGATTTTAAAATTATTACTACAACTGAAATACGGTGAAGGAATAAAATACAAAATTAAACTTCAGCCACCTTCCATTAAGCCACCTCCATTCTCTGCACTGATCATCTGATGTTACTATTTACCAAAGAATTTAATTAAAAATTAGTTAAAGAATATGGTCTGGAAGGATACACATTTCTAAAGTAGCTAGAATTAACTCAATTAAAAATGTAACAAAGCACATGTGGAGGGTGAGAAGAACAGATGCAGCAAGAAAGAGAGGAAAAGAGAAAGACAAGAAGCCATCATTCTTATAGTAAACATGAACATGGACAGCACAGCCTGCAAGAAGATTACCAACAAGTCACTGGAGCAAATACGGCTTGTTAGACTCCACTGTGAATATAAGTCAAGTAAAATGTCTTCAGGCACACTTCAGAAAATAAATAAAATCTAGGGAGAGAGTTTGGCTCAGACACAGTTTCTTTGAATTTTTTTGTTGTTATTAAAACCCATGCTCTAAAGAAAAGATGGAAAAGTTTGCTCATTCACTTGCCATATTAGTGTAGGTCGACATTAAAAATGAGAGGCTCCAAAATCATCAATTCCCACTCTTTTTTCTCTGCAAAATTCAGAGGGCATAAAAAATTTCTAACTACAGTATCATTGCTTCTATCTGTTCTTCCCTAGATCAGAGTGGCATGTCCAGCCAGGCCTTTAGGAATAAGCATCTCTGCAGAGCATGAGTAGCAATTATCCTGACTTCAAACTACCTAAACACTTTGTCTTAAAATAAGCCTAGCTGTAACTATACACATAATTCAGACTCTGAGCCTGAATTTAAGCTCTGAACATAAAGCAAAACTACTGCAGTTGCCTCCACATCTGGTCTTTTCCACCCTGTATCCATAGGCAACACTGGGAGACAAAAATATAAAAGTAAAAAGAAATGAGGCTTAATAACCTGTATTTCTGCAAAATTCAGCAGGAATCAGTGGTAGTCAGATCTGCAGATTACACCAATGCAAGAGGTAGAGGATGCTTTGGTCCAAGCTGACACAACTACCCTCCATGCCAATCAATTTTGTAAATTTATTCCAGCTAAGGTCCTCTCCCAAATGCAAAAGAAAATTAATGAGCCTAAAAAATCTACATTGATATCAGTGCTTTTGTACCACATCCTTATGGAGTAGAATGTCTTTGCATCTTCCTCAGGACTCTCACAGAAATCAATCACTCTCGTTCATTTGAGCTAATGAGTACTTACAGCATCACCTCTTTTGAGAGGGGACAGAGGAAGGGAAGAGAAAAATAAGCAGAAGAGTAAAGTAAGGTCTTGAACCTCAGGCTCTGAGTTTAAAAGGTAACTTAATCTCCATCTAAAATAATAGATCCTTTGGTGCTGTTTGAGGACACAGAGGACAAGGGAATTAATTTGGAAACTCTCTTGTGTATACGACAGATGAACAAAAAGGCTTGTCTGTACTTTACAGAGAGTTTATCCACTTGGAGGAGATATACCACTTTTCCCCCCCCAATACTTTATTTTGTGCCAGTACTTATTTTATTCACAAAGCAGTGCTTTAGCTAAATCATGCAATATGGAGAAAAGCAGCCTACGTTTATACATTTATTATAACAGAAACCATATATAGTTCACCTCACAGAGAATGACTGTTAGAAGTTCAAGATATAAAATAGAAGACTATTTTATTATATTCTGTATTTTATACCTCTAGGCATAAAGAAAGGACTAGTTCTAACCAATGGCTTCAGAAAATTTGTTTCATATCCATAGCACTGTCAATAATGACAAACAACTAATCTTCCCTCAATAAACATATTTTTTATAAGAGCACTTCCTTTTACAACTTCTAGCATAGAAACCATAAGAAAGGAACACAACAAGATAAGGTGAGAGCAACTTGACCTAATATTGAAAAACAGATTACTGCTGTCCTATATTATAGAGGTTAAAAAATCAGCAATTTCTATGTGGAACAGCTCACAAATATTAGTAACGATTTCTTGCAGTAGAAATTGGGAAGACAATAAGATGTTCCCTTTAATCTGAAATAATGCAAGCATGTTAGATGCTTTTCTCTCTCAAAATGCAAAGGTGACTTAAAAATTATCTACTGTGCCTCAGCAATAAATTGAGAAAGAAATAAAATTATAACTTGCTACCTGGACACACATACGCTTTCCCATCACAATTAATAATGATAGTTTTATTATAGTCCACGTAGCAGCTAATCAATAGGATTTGATACTTGCACAGTCGACAATAGTTCCCGTGTGCTTGCATGATGTACACTGTTACAACAGGTGCCTTCAGGGTACTGCATTTACCACCTATGGCTCAAAGTCAGGAGAGAAACATGCTTATACTCCATATATCACTCTTAACATTTGTTCAGATACAAGCTGGACACTCCAGAGCATGGGGTAGAAGGGCAGAACAGGGGAGGAGAAGGGAGAAGAATAAAAGGCAGGTGGAATAGGAGACTTAGAGGTGAGAATTGCAATTCTGCTACTTCTGGATCATTTTTGTTCTGTGTTAGCTCAGAAGAGCAATTCCATACTTCCTCAGAAGAAACAAACTATAAAATTATCCTCCATCTCTCGTAGTGAACAAAGTCACAGAAGAGAGAAAGAAAAGAAACAAGCAAACAAAAAACAACAAACCACAAACAGTACACAATAAATATTCAACACACACACTTGCTGAATGGTAAGAGAGGTTTCTTTTCTGCAACACAGTATAGGGAGAAAACATGGCAAACAGGTACATTTGCACTGCACTGCCTCACTACCTGAAGTTCTGCACTAGCACCAAGAAGAAATACTTTTTTTAAAAAAAATCTTTTTAATTTCACACCTCATATTTAATCCCTTTAATGGAATTTCATTCAGTGATTCCTACATCTTTAGAGGAGGTCAGAGTCGATGATCACGGTGATGCCTTCTGGCCGGCAAATCTAGGAAATCACTGGGCCATTATAGTTTCTCCAAAATATGCAATTAGAAGTACTTATAACACCAGCAGCTGCCTGAGATTCAAAAGCCTCACAGACTTCTCTGGTTCAGGGAGCTAGAGAAACAGAAAAAAACAAACCAAACCAAACACAAACTGTTAAAACTTCCAGTTTCCCAAGACTTCTAACAATACAGGTACAAGCTTCACATTTGAGATGACGAGATGACACCCAGACCACCATCCCCTGTACTGCAAATACCAGGTGAGAAGGGACTAATGCTTTAATAAAAATGTACCGGGTAATTTCTGGTTTTGCAAAAGGAAACTGGGACTGAATACACACAGCTCCTTTTCATCATGATCTTACATTGACCAAATAAAAGGCCATCTGACTTATCAGAGCCAACATTTGCCAGCAATGCATTTCTATAGACCAGGCATCAGCACCTCCAATTATTCTTGGGGGTGTCCATTGTTTTTAAAATAAAGTTTTTACACAATTTGTTTTTACAAAGCACGATTTCACAGACCTCTTAGTGCTCTAGAGGAGCTGAACTATGCACAGTAAGTACCACACATTAAATAGCTCTCTTTATACCTCTCCATTATAGATGTTCAGTAGGTGTAGGCTTAAGAACGTACACTGTTTAAAGACAGGGTAAAAATGCCTTACCAGAGGCAGCACTACTATAAAGAAAGAACTTGCACTATTTACCGTATTTTAAGATCAGTAATACATTAAAAGCCATCAAGAAGAAATTACATGCAGCCCACGTTGTTTTCAATGTGTTGTTTTTTTTAATTTTCCCTTTTTTACCATCTTGATCCATATAAATGATGGACCAACTATAGAGTGAAAATGGTTTCTTGGGAGACATGGGGATAATACCCATTATGTGCTGTTGATTCCCAGTGTGTAAGGGCTGGTGTTATGCAGGAAATTGCTGCAATGTTAAATTTCACTGCAATCCATTTGCTGTGAATTGATGCAGCCAAATAAAATGAAAAAGTTTATTATGAGTCCTTTCATAAGAACTAATCAGAAACCAACATTCACTCAGCTACACACATAAGAGTTTCCAGGTTTAGTCTCGGACACTTGCACCTGAGCTAACTCACCAACTGGGGGCAGAAATTTTGCTTCCCATTTCCCCATCTAGAAATCATTTTTTATACCATCTGAATGATGTCTGTAAAACACTTTCTCTGGAACTGCATTTTTCCAGACATCTCCTCTGTTCATGGGGGGCTCACTTAATGCTTTTAATGGGAAGAGCCTTGATTGATCAGGCACTCAATACCAGTAAAAAAGCCAAATGAGCAAGCTAACTGTAAGTACCACAAAGCATAACTCAAAACAGGTGCTGAAACACACCTTTAAGTGTTTCGAGCTTGACCCAAAGCTCACTGTGGTTAATGACTGAATTTCTACTTGTTGTCCTCCTGGATGCTTTAGTAATGACTCTCCCTGAATAGGGGCTTAAGGACACGCTCAAGAGCCTTGCTGATTTGGGCTTTTATTCAAGTCAAAAAAGAGCATTTGGTTTTCTGGTTAGAGAGAACAGCCCAGAGGATATTTGGAAATACCGCTGTACACAGAAAAGGCAAGATTCTCCTGCAGATCAGCAAGTCGTGGCCCCTTCACCAGCAGTGCCCGCACTGCACAGCCCATCCCTGCTCTTGCTGAGGGATCACCAGTGTTGTCCCAGAGCCCCATGCTCAAGAACAGGGAGGTTTGGGATCTCTCTTCATTTGTCACACATTAAGGAACCAATGATATATTTTCAAAGCACTGAGGCCATTTGTCCTTTTTCAAGAGCACCTTGGGTTTTTGGCCTAACTCCTTGAGTCCTGGTGATTAACAGATGAAGGACTGCTCTGTACAAGAAAAGTACTTTAGGTACACTGCAAGTCAGTAGTACATCTCCACATTTGAAGAGAGCAGTGAGCTACTGTCCTGTGAGACTCCCCTCAACCTTACACAATAACATTACCATGCAAAGAGCCATTCTGTGCCACCCAGTACTGGCATTTCTAAACAATCCTGAGATTTCTGAAACTTCTAAAATAAGCTTCATGGACATTGCATTCCATCCAGCAGCTGACACTAAACAAGCTGCAGAGAGTTACCCAGGCTCACAGTTCGAGGAGCAGATCCATGGAAAGTGTTCTTCACAACTGTATGAAGCCAGACACAGGAGTCAGAGGGTTCCTCTTATTCTTTAAGTCCATATACTTGAGATCAGGACCTGCCTTTTCAGACCCAAATGCTTTGAAAAGGTCACACTGCCAGGCATTTAATCAAATTACTGCTTTTGAAAATTGTTCACTCAACATATTTTCTTCCCTCAATCATGGAAGAATATTATGGGAAAATGGTACTTATTCTGTATTTCAGGTTTTTAACGGCTGGATCCGACTATCAACTTGCTGTTTGTAGATTTCCTCCTTTAATACACCACTAAAAATGACTGTACAATCAGGCCACTTAGTTATAATATGACCATTTGTTTACATGGCATATTTTAATGAATCATTAATATATTTTGTCAGTACTTGAAGTAATCCGCTCTTTACCTTGCTACTTCACAATACACCCCATGCTTAATGGCCCATTAAAATATGCCCTGTTGAATCTTGTGGCTTAATTGATGCACTTTTGCTGGTTTGATGTTATTTTCAGAAAATTTGTTTTTATTTTCAGCAAGTAAGGACAGCACTAAATTAAAAATGAGCTCAAAAGGCCATCTATTAAATGTAAATGTGGGTGTTTTCCTTATGATTTTTTCTAACCCTCCCGGTGTTCAAGATTATGGCACATTTAGATTTAAATTACCAGATTGGTTGATCACAGTAGGAAAGAGAGTAAGCACATAATTTCTATTTTGACAGAACAGTAGAAGATTTTTATACATTTCATTAAGCAGAACTACTTAAAAAAAATTCTCACTGTGTTGCACCATCTTTTACTCATGAACATCCTGTTGAAAATCCAATTAGCATATGCAGAAGGAAGAGAATTCCTGCAGTTAAACTCCATTGCCACAGCAGACATCAGAAGCACAAAACAAAGCTCCAATATTTAATTTTTTCTGTGATCAACCTTTGCAGTGCCAAAAGTTTATCATAAATTATACTTTCAATCATATTTTTTTCTTATCTGTTTTTAGAATTCATGCAGGGAAAATGGAAGTACATAAATAAGCTTCATAACTCTGAAAGCATTAGCGTATTTGCAAAGAGGAGCTGGTCAGAAAAAATGCTGATGAGTGGACTTTTCCCTACATAGCAATATTTGATTCTTACTGATTGCAACAATATGTTGTGAGACCGTATTCTTTTTTTCATGGAGAGTGAATAACTGGGAGTGAATAACTAGAAGCCTATCAGGCTCTATTAATTCTAGCATTATAACTGATCAGCATATAAATCTAAATCCCAAATGGATCGGTCGCTCCTTGACACTAGAAGCTGCACAGGTGAGAACAATTCTTTCCCTGCAAGTTTGTGTTAGGGACTTCATTTTTCACATATTTTAAACCTGAAATTTATGTACAACAAGAGCAAATACACTGCCTGGTCACTAAGACACATCTCATTCCATGAATGATCAAAATGTCAAAGCAAGTGGTTAGTGAGTTGGAGGTGGTCAGCTTTACAGCTGTTGTACCCAGACACAATACAAGTTCCAGCAACTTTAATATGGAAGATTTCTTTCTAAAAATCTGCCACGGTTGTTTTGCTATATGTTAAGGTAATGCTGTTTGTTACCACTCAGGCAAGAAGTGTGTTTCACAAAACGTTTACTGCAACGGAGAACGTTTTCCCTGGGGAAAACCGTCTCCTAAGGAGGTACAGCAAGCAGACAGTTTGGGCACCATGACATTTGAGTTTAGCCTGATATGGGATAAAGGTCCTTAAAATGACAAAATAAAACACTGCGCAATTTGCTTAGGCAGAGACAAAGAAAGACAACACAGGAAATTGCGGATACTTGAAACTCAGTGACAAAAGGGCACAGTCAGTAATTTGTGTTTGTTGTCCTCCCCATTCATTGCTATTGAGAAAACAAGAAAAATGAAATTACAATCTAATGATTAGGGCACTATCTTAGGCTCAGATTGAGTTCCCTGGGTTGACACAGACTGCCTCTGTGATCCTTGACAAGTCACATGGTCCCACTGTGCCTTGTTCTCCACACCATAAAATTGGTTATCCCAGTTTCTTCCCCACAGGTGTCAGATGCTCCAGTACTACAGTGATATGGACCATAACTGTAGTACCAGTGGGACTTAACACAGCAGGTAGTCTTTGTTCATTATTTACTTTCACCTTCTAATGCCTTCAAAGGTGATACTTCTGACTGAAATCTGGCATGGAGTCCAAGCATAAACTAGGAGACCACTAATAAATCATAGGCAAATTATGTTTGAAGCTGCCTCTGTAGAGATGGGACAAGCTACTGCCAGTAATACAATACAAAACAAATGAAGGCAACTTGTCCCTAAGTAACACTGTGCAGCTAAGATAATATTGTACAAAGTCTGCATTCACTGGAGAAAAAAAAATAAGCCTGCAAGAGCAATTATTTTGGAAATGACACCCACCAAATCACATAGGAGTCACAGAATCTTGGTCACCTTGGGTTATATGTGCACTACCAAGTAAGGCAGCACAGCAGAGGGGATTTGTAAAGTAAAGAGCTGGTTTTCATGGACAGCACCATGCTGTGTGCATTTGGGAATGAGAGGGCAAGTAGCTTGGACCACCCCTAGTCTGATGCAGTGGACAGGGTACATGCGGCAGCTGGAGTACCCCTTGCTCCAGCAGCACATCTTCCAGCCCAGTTGTATCACAAAATAATGCAATCTCTTTGCTCTCCAAGACTGTTCTGTGAAGCAAATCAAAGCATGCAGTAACTGGAAATTATTGGGAAACTAATTTCATAAGCCAGCTCCTGATCTGAACTACAACTTTAACATAGACGCACCTTTGTAGCACATGAAAATACTTCCACTGTGGCGAAAGCCAGCCTGGGAATTTGGGTGCCCTGAATGGCATCTCAGAATTATCCCAACATACTACAAGACAACATAAAGAGTTTCCAAGCAGTGCAACAATTTGTTAGAACTTGAATACTAGGAGCAGGATTGCACGTGAGCTCTAACGTGAAAAGTTAAGAAAACACAGATTCCAGTAACCCAGCTGGCACAAAACAGAGAAATGAATTAACAGCATGACATCCTACTGCAACGGTGCTGGCCATAGCTCCACTATTCCCTGAAAACAACAAATACGGGTTTTGTGAGGCAACTGAAATGGTAAGCAGAACATAGTTCACTATCTAACAGTGACTCCAACCTTCGATAGCTTAACAGCAGGCTTTATACCACTCCTAGCAAAGAAGAGAGCAAAGGATAGAGTGGGGCCACAGGGCACCAGGGATCAATGACCAGAATTCAGCTTTCTAGCACTGGTGGTTCTGCAAGCTCAAAAAGCCTAGGCTCGGTGCCATTCAGGTGCCATCAACCCAGAAAATGCCTCACCAAGGTCAGCCGAGACGAAAATATAAACTTGTATCATTGCAGTGTTAATTAACATCCCTTCAGCCCTGCCCTTCCCCTTGTTGTCCCTGTGACCCTGTACCTGCTCCGCTCCACCCTGCTCTAAACATTTAACTGCCGTCCCTGCTGAATGCCACAGCTACTGCACCCAGTGGGCTCGGATCCACCTCCTACAACCCAGGAGCATTATTCCAGTGAAAGCAGTAGGAATTTTTCAGTACAGAAGCCAGCACAACAGAACAGCATGTATTTTACCTAGTGGGTGTATAGCATGCACTTTCCAAAATTCAGACTGTATTAAAAAAAAAAAATAATAATAATAAAAAAACCCAGACTTTGTTGAACTTCTTCAGCTAATGAAGTGCGCACAGAATACTAAATTGAAGCCACTAGACCTAAAATATTCTGGTTTCCTCTGCCCTCCTGTTTCTCATTAATATGCTGAGAAACAAAGGAAGGATAACAGTCTGAGTCTATGACACAAATTAAAATTATATATACAAAGCCAAAGAGGAAATAACATACACATTGGGTTCAGCAATTATATTCAACAGAAAGATGAAAAATTGATACAGCGAGAAAAATGCACTGCCACATGAGCCTTCTCCTCTCCCCAAGGATAAAATGGGACTTTGAATTGAATTGCTTCTACAACCAGCATCTATATTCTCTAAGGCAGCAACAGACTGACTAACTACCCTTTGCAATTGTAAAAGCATGCAGGTATCCACTGCCGCTCCATGGTCATCATTCTCTGTATTACATGAGCCACATCAAACCACCTCATATCTGGTGACATGTCATGAATGATGAGGACTGTGACATGTTTTCCAGATCAATTTTTCCACTAGTGTATCCCAAATGCTTTCCCCTCCTTCTCCTATGAGAAAGGAACTGTCAGCTTTAGCTGCCCAGAGCCAATTTGAAAACATAAATTCAATTCATATTTTTATCCTAGTAACTCACAAAAGTGTCGCTCTGCTCCAACATATCCTGTCTGAATTAAAATCTCTTCAGAGATATCAAGTCATTAGCTTAAGCTTAACATAGCAAGACTTCTCAAATCTTTTTCCCTTTCTTTCCTCAGTCACCGCTGACAGTACAGTGCCACTCGCTGCAATCCATAACCTGGGATAACCTTCAACTCAGACCCTTCTCTCTATCCATAAATCCATTGTATGTGTAAATCTCGCAGTTGCTTTCTACATAACAAATTCAGATATGGCTTTACTTATCAGATCATAGTGGAAAAGCTCCTTCTAGGCTCCCAACACCTTTTCTCTTTATTTAAACAACACTTTTTTTTCCCCTGGGTTTGACAAATGCAATTCTGACCCTGCTCACATCCATTTGCAATACTTGTGAAAAGATCATTTTCCTACCCTGTCACTTTGACCACATCAGCCGTCCTACCTGTCCTCTTTGGGCTCCTTCTTTTATGTTGTATCAAACTAAAAGCATCTTCATTTTCTAAGCTCTTCCTTACCTGTCCCTGCCTTGTCACCTCTCGTTCTGCACTGTGCAACAGGTTGTTACTTCTCTTCAACCAGTGACTTCCAGCTTTAGCATCCTCTTGTTACAAAAATACAAAAACAGTTTCATCCTCATTGCCACTGTGTCCTTCATGCAAGGAAGCAACTCACTTCAGTCATCTCCAAAGTTAAGTATTACAGTCCCTCAACTCTCTCCACAAAGATTTCCATCCCTTTATGGGTAGGAAATGACCAACCTTGGACAGTTGTATGCTGAGACCTAGCATGCCATCTACTGTCATCGCACAGTTTGAGTTCCTCTGGCTTTAGCAGCCACTTTTGTCTCATCTTACCACATTGTGTGTTCAGTGCTGGTGCAGTGCATGCAGCTATCCTTCATAGCCCAAGGCTGGGCTTCTGGGCACAGTGGGAATGCAAATAATGATGAACAAAACTGCCATATTTCTCTGCACGTGGCTGTGCGGCTGCTCACTGAAGAGCCTCAGTTGGAAGCTGGGCTCCAACCCTGCCCTGGCTGCACATCTGAGAGCTCTACGTCTTCACTAGTGCAGTCTAGGTCCTTGTAATTTCCTCAGTGAGCGCAAAAGACTCAAAGGATTTTCAGATCATCCAGTATTGACAACTAAAAGCTTTTATGTTGGAGAAATATGAAACAGCACAGGTCTTGGGCTTCTTTTAAGAAACACATAAGCCATGAGATTTCATGTCATGTCATAAGAGTTTTGTTTTTAAAGATCAGAAATCTGTGCCAAAAGGCACTTCTTTGCCCTAGCAACCATTTCCAGGGCAACAGACCTTCTTAAAAAGTTGAAGGTCCTTATGTCTCGCAGAATCAGTTCTTCAGAGGTCTTAATTTTCCATCCTTTGCAAGGGATAGGTGCTCAGGTAGTTTATTACATGTACACTGTACCAATTCAGATTAAATTTTATCATTAAAATATTAGATATATCTATAGCTATACTGATTTATCAGTCAGGACTCAACATGGAACATCAACAACAAAAAGGCAGGTTTTGCATCTTGAAATTGAGACCAATACCCATACCTGGGGACTGGTAAAGACACTGTTAAGATATATAGCTTATCATGTACTGGTAGCCCAAGAGTAGACGCAAAAAGAAAAGAGGAGTTTGGGGAGACTAGAGAAAGCACCGAGAAAGGGAAATGCCATTAGAAAAGTGCAAGAAAATTCCAGATATTTAAAAGGAAAAATCCTTGTTGTACTTCAATTTTTCTTTCCCAAGAGAAAACAAAAAAGAACCAGAATTCTGGTTCATAAATTTATGTTAAAAATGCTTCACCTAATATACTGAGCTTTGATCTACTCACATCAACTTTCATCTTCAACTAATCATTGTGCTCTGGGCTGAGCAGCAGCAGGACAGGTATATCTCTCCAAAACCTATTGGACAGTAACTAATTTTAAAGACTGGCTTGCCTTTTGTAATGACATAGCTTTTGTATATGCTCTGTATAAATCAGCACAGTCTCACATGCTACACTGAACAAATCAATAAATCACTTACGAGTAACACTTGCAGACCCTTTATTATCAAGTGCTCTTTGAAACACTTCCTGCCCCTTTCACATAATATTTCCTATCTTCAATAGTTACTTGAAAGATATTTTATCATTTAACTGTCTGTCATATTGAAGACATTTTATGCTTACCTGCCTAGTTGCTAAAAGATCCAGAAGACTTCTGTTAACCTGTTTTCTTTGGCCTCAACACCCTTGAACACTCTGGTAAAATCAGGACAAACACTGGCATATGGAAGTGTGACCCCAGAACAAGATCCATCCTAAGAGTAGCAACAAAATATTATGGGATCTGTCCATTTACTTAAAGCAAATAAATTTTCTAGTTTTCAGTATAAGTAGTTTATAGCAAACTGCTCATAGCCAAAGAAAACACGGAGAATTATTTATCTTACTCATTTGGTGAATAATTCTGGAAAGCAAAACATTTGCTTATGATGAATTGGTGAATGAAAAAGTGGGTTTGATCAAATAAGTTATTGATTACATACTCAGTCAGTTTTAATTATAAAACCAACTCCAGGTGGATTTATATATGTTACAATGATTTCTGAAAGCAGAGGGATTCACGGATTTTCATTACACTTACTTGTTTCCATAAACACAAACAAAGCCTCTGCCCCACTAGTTCCTGTTTCTGAATAAAGTCTTCTACCCTTCATTTTTGGGTTTTTTGTCTTTTAAATTTCCTCCCAGCGGTGACAATAGAAATGAACAGATTCTACCCTAAAAGTTATTTGGAATAACAAAGTTCCTTCTTTTTTTTTTTAAAGGTGATCCATGCTAACAGCATGTAAATCATCATTCTTTTGAAAAGATCAATAGATGCAAACTCAGGTTAGCTGTATACAGAAAGTGCCATGTATCTTTTTGCTAACAGCACTAAGATCACAATTTTCAAACATGTCTATGTGAACCACATGTACCCAAATCTCATTGGAAGTCAGCAGGCACAGCTGCTAATTTGCTCAGCAGTATCAGAAATGGTCTCATGTAATCCCTAAGGATTTGTGCTCTTCATATTCCAGAACTCACATTCTAATCTTTGAGATTAGCCAACATAGCTCCAGATATATACTCCTGCTCAAGACAGAAGGTAAACATGTTTAGGTACCTAAATAGGATAGAAATGAGAGAACATCTTTGTAGTGCCACAACCAACTTCTGCTGATGTCTGCTGAGGAACGAGCAGAGAGAAACTGGGAAATATGCACCTGAGAAAATGTATCTGCTTTGGACATCCTCCATTATCAGTTTTTCCACACACTCATTTTTATCTTGTGCTTCTGCTCATTCCAAACTTGGGTTCACAAAGGTCAAGTGTAGCTCAGCATGGCTGGGGCACCAGAGCCATGGCTGCCCCGCTCGTTCACCTGGGCCTGCCTGGCATGAGTAATGGGAGGCATTCTTTCAGAAAATATGAGAAACAGAGACATCCAAACACAATAAACAATATAAGAAATCCACAAAATTCTAGTCAAATACCTAAACTTCCAACCACCTATCTCAAAGGACAATTTGTTTGAAGAGCAACATTAGTGAATCTTTCCACTCTGTTCTTTCCATGCAGCCAGGAAAGAGCATCACATGCACCTGTGCACTCCAGATTACTCAGATCATTACAGAAGGGAAGGCATTTCCATCACACACAGCGGCGAGCAGCAGATGATGGATTTTGTTACAAATTTTAATCTTTTAGCAGAAACTAGAGCAACAAATCTGAGCTAAGCCTTCTTTCAGGAGAAAGCAAGCTGTATTCCCTGTTGTAGGCATGACAGACTGGATTTCCACAGCTAATTTAAGACCTGCTTCAGTCCTTACACTAATTATGATTTTGGCACAACAGCCATATGAAATTTAAAACATTCATATATTTGATCTAATGTTTCAGAAAGAGCAACAGCCATAAGTTCCAAACCAAAACAGATTCTCAACCTTAAAATCTAGAAGTTATTAATGTATTTTTACTAATACATATAGAGGTTTCATCCTTTCTGAATGGCACAAATTAAAATACTTGGATAAATGCTTAAGGCTTTGGTAGGAGTCACCTCTTCCCCAACACTTTGGTAAACTGGCACACCAAAATTCTTTCTGCAAGGCAACCATTAATCTTTTTCAATAAGAATCTTTACAGAACATATAGAGTTATCCTTACATTATGTAAGAATGTGTGTGTTTCTAACATGGCAGTTGATGAACTAGAGTGCACTGGGATGTGAAAAAAGTATTAATGAGAATGAAGATGTAAGAAATAATGTTAACAAGGCCTTTTCATTACAACTGAAGAGAGCTGTGCATGTGTAAAATGGGTACATAAACTTTTATAACATATTGTCTGCTCAGAACCACTAACATTTATAATACATTTCCATTACTACTTGCTGTAAATTGCCTATGTCTTTTACATTAAAAATAAATGGTTCCAGCTAGACAGCTAAAAGGTTTGACTGTAAGCAATTGTAGTTGACAGTATCAAACAGAAAAAGTCTATAACTTTGAGCTTAACGCTGAAAAGAAAGATGAAACTTTGAAGAGCTGATCACTAGAGAATGAACCCTGAGTTGTTTTCCATTCCATTAATGCTTGTCCTGATTTTGGGGGTTATTCCTCCACGTTAGATTTGGAAAGCAAGAGAAGTACCAGCCTTTGTCCTTCTTCACTCACCAAAGAGCTGGAACAGTCAGAATAAGTTTTTAATTTGATTCAGTTTGTCAATAGCAACAACTGTAACCCTGCATAATCAATGGCCACATACAGCACAAAAGGCTGTTAAGAGTTTTACTGGCTTTTATTTTATCAGTAGGCAGGGACCAGAGAGTATTTCCCAGAGCTCTTGTTACTGTGTGAGCAAGCTGTCTAGAAGGCAGCCTACTATTGCTGAGGAACCCTCTTCAAATAGTGAAAAGAGAGAAAATGGAGCTAGCGCAGACATCAGTCCTGGCTTGGTTAACCTCCTCCACATCACATGCCCCCCTAGGGTAGACAACAAGTGGACTAACTTTGGGCCAGACCTTTTATAAACAAGGAAGGAAAGTAAGTGACCCAGTGTTGTTGAAAAAAACGTTAAGTGTAAAAACTACAATGCTCACTCATGCCCCGCTAGCTGAGCTGAGGAGCGCTGGTGCAGGGTGTGCCACCTCTCTTTACTTCACCACGTCAGTCACTTGAAAGCAGGTGGAAGAGTGGCATGCTGCCAAAGGAAGAGAAATAATTTACATAAAGAACATATAGCAGCACTCACGTCAACAGGGAACAACTACAGCAAGATTTCAGCAGCAAATATGCTCTTGTAATCTCCTTTTATCTTTTGACCTCCCTTATGGGTGTGACTTAGTTTATCACAACTCCCTGGACTGACAGTGAGTTGAGAAATCTGCAGCAGAGCTGCCTGGGAAGACAGCAAAAGTTATGAAAATTTAGGTGATTTTATGTACTGTAAGGTAAGAAAAAGTCTTTCAGGCTGGGAGATTGACTAAATCTTGCCAAAGTCCACCAAAGCCAGGGTTATGGGTCAGTTATACACAGCAAACTGGCTTAATAGCCCTACCTCCAGGCTCCCTCTGCCATGAGACATGACATTGCTGACCTCAATTCAGAGAAGAACTAAAGATCTCATGGGTAATGGAAACAGATAACACTGAGATGTGCAAGCAGTGTTATACTCCCAGAGCAGTTTCCAGATACCTGCAGACTAGCAAAAATGTCTGCCTGCTGGAGGCTGGGAGAGAAAAAACACATCTTTTCCCTGTTACTCTTGATATTTGGTCATTGCCACAGACAGGACAGGGAAGTGGATTCCCCTGTGTGATCCCATCTACCTGTTCTCAAAACACTATTCCTCTTTAAAAGTACAACTAGGTGGTATCCCCGGGCTTTTTCCCTCACTACTGAGTGGGCTAGAAACTAGTGAAATAGTTTATTCAAACAGTGGCCTGACTCAAGAGCTCCTGCTCTAAGCAGAGGCTTAGAATCTTTACCCACAGCACCCCCACCATTCAGTGATGAATTACCACATTAAATATCTGAAGGAAAAAAGAATCATGTCTCCAGGTTATGCAGAAATCATATGGAGTTTGGGTTTTGTTAGTTTGTTTGGGGTTGGTTTGTTTGGTTTTTTCTTTTGGCTGTTAGCTGGTTAAATGCTTATCGTGTGACCCCAATTCTGCAATCATCACCCTGGTGAAGTCTCCATAGAAACTGAAGTCATGTCACATCATGCCTTTTACCTTGGTGCCTGCACACTTCTCTATTGAATAAGGGTAAGTGTTTCATGACTGTTACCATCTTCACTGTCTGACTCACAATTAAAAGAAGGGTCTGTAATTGACTTACATTGGATTACACTTTGCTGCGCAAAGACAAGCAAAGCCTCGATAACTAACAGGTGAAAGAAATTAGTTTATTCAGCTGCCTACAAGTTTCAAGAATAAAAGTCCTTCACAATTCATCCAGGAGAATGGTGGAGCTAGGTTGCATGTCTGCATCAATTCATTGCTTAGTGTCTGGAAAACTTGTGATATAAGAGAAAAAACAGGAATGACATAAGTTTAGAGCCTAAGAGGTGAGAGCCATTTATTGCCAAATAATCTCTTCTTGCTCAGAAGAGGTGTAGCAGCAAGGGGGAGCCTTTGATTCATATGTCCTCCAACAGCTCAGTGTGAGGTGAGCATTAAGTAGCACAACCAAGGGTGTCCCATGGGGTCCCAGGCATTCCCTGTGCTCAGCTGCAGGGACAGACCCCTCTGCTTTCTCACCTCCAGATTCCCATAGCTCTTGGTCCTAAATCTCAGTGACACGAACCACATGCTGACCCAACTCGCTCCCTGCTGAGTGGACACAGAGCAGCGCTGGTGTCCTTGGGACCATGCTGGTAATCCAAGGTACAGTTCTGCATCCTGACGTGCTTCATGAGAAACTGCCATATACCTTCACCCACTATAAGCACTGTCAATCTCTACCAGGTGCTCTGTCATAAATATATATTAATTTAGCAGCAGTAATAAAATTTCTATCGATATCTGAATTATTCTCCATGCAACATTCAAAATGGGAAACACTGAAACTGGGTAAGCAAACACTAATACCACGGCAAAATCTCTCAGCCCATCAGCTGCATGTGCACATGCTCTTTGACACCAGATCTGAAGGTCAGGTGTGTGGTGACAGCAGATGCATACGCAGCCCTGAAATAATGTTAAAAATACACAAGTTCTTGCAGTGAGTCAGAAAGAGTATGTGCACATATGTACAACTGCCACCTCTGTGAATTTTATTCCTAGATGAGTAATGCAAACAACGCGATCATAAAATATTCTTTTGGTACCTCTTTTAGTATTCATAGTGCGCTCATGTGGTCTAAAAACAATTTAGACTGAACAAAAACTAGTGCTGCTTTTACTGATTCTGATATTGAATTCTTTTCTCTCTGCTATCCCCTCCATGAATACACAGTGAGTCAATCTGGTATGTCTTGATGGTTGAATAAGCTCTTTGATTTTTGAATTATTTTGAGATTAACTGAATTTGAAATGTGTGCTGCATGCAATGTCTTGCTGGCACAAAAAGATGAGCTTTGTTATTGACAGAGAAAAGTTGCAAAGCTACATTTTTCATTATTACTCTGTATTGCTGAACTTGTGTTCCTGTCAGGCTGCCGCCTGCCACGACAGCAGGGGCCACCAGGTTGAAAAGTTCAGTTTCCAATATTCTCTCCTGATCTGCCTGGACTTGGGAGAATAACACATCACAACAAAAAAATGAATCTCTTTTATAAATAATAAAAGATAGTGGGCAATATATTAGGCTGCTTGAAAGATGTATAATGCCAAGAATGCATCACACTCCATCTAAAAAACCCCATGTTTTTATCAGTATAATCTGTTATAGCATCACAAAAAAGCTACTATTTTCTACAAGTTTTTCCCCATTGGTGCTCACAGTCAGAAGCTCTGAAGAGCTGGATGACCAACTGAAAATTTCCAACAATGTAAAAAGACTAGAGCACAGACAGAAGTACGTATTCCTAATGTTACTGTCCCTGCAAATTACTATTAGCAACTGCCATTGAAAAACTACATGTCAGGACTAAGAAAGAGAGTTCCCAAACTGAATGCTGGGGGAAAAAAAAAAAAAACAACAAAAAAAACCAGAAGGAAGAGTCTCATCAGATATTCCACTAAAAACCCAGATGCAGAATCTGAGAGGCTTTGCCCTTCAGAAGGAAAGAGGCAAAGGAGCAGAGTGCTGGAGCAGTGAGTTCTCTGCAACATCCCCAAGCACATGTTAGAAACACAACTTGAGACAATATCCCTCCTTCCTGCCTTGAAATGACTATGATTTTCCTCTGTTTCCAAGAGCAGCCCCCTGAAGAAGTATCCTTCAAATAGGGTGTTCCACATCTGACCTCTCCCCACCGTCACTGCTAATGAACCGCAGATCTGTAACTGCCACATGGGATCACAACACAAGCCCACATCAAAGGAGAGGGCTTTAGTCAGTCCCCCAGCAAAATCCAGGTACAGAAACCAGAGGACCCCAAAATAGATCTGAACGGCATCAGCAAGGACATTATTATTCAACCTGAACTTCACGAGCTCCAACATCTGATGAGTGTGACTCAGAAACTACGGGCTGTGATATGAGGGTGTGAAGTAAAGCTGCATAAATCTTGGGAGTGTTGCATTTCTTGAGAAGTGTGAATTAGGGGAAATTTTCCGTAAGCCCATAAATGTAGGAACCAGAGAAAAAACCAGCTTTTTCTTCTCATTTGTCCAGCCAAAAAGTGCTTTGTCCATAGCACATGCATTTGTAGTTCTCCTACTGATTCTATAGTACTTCACACCCCCTCTCTTTCTCAGCCTTTGTTCTCTTCATCACCTCTGAGATTCCTGTCACCTTTCTTCTCTCCTGCCTACTCTCTTTCAATTCCCCATTTCTCTCTCCCTCCTTCAACCCGCTCTTCCTCCTTTTAGCTCAAATTTGTGGTGCTTAGGTTGAAAGTGTCCTAAACCATCTAGATTAATTTTCCTTTATAATTTAGACCAAAACAGTACGTACACGAGGTGCTTTTTAAAGACAGGAAAAGAGCTCGTCTCAGAGGATGGACCTGTCCATTTCCAGAAAATCTATGGTAGTACAGTAAGAGCAACATTGCTAATATCACGTTTCAGTAGCTTCTCTGATGACTGGTGTAATTGAAATAAATTATGAATCCTACATGTGCCACACTAACAGAAAGCAATAAAATACACTATTTATGAATAAAGATAGCAATTATCAGACAGTAATGTTATTCTACCAGAGGACTCTTCATCTCACATGATAATCAATACTGATGAGTGTAAAGGAAAGGCTCTTGCCATTACTATAAAAAGGTCCCATAGATTTTAAAAGGTAATGAAAGATTTTCTACAGAAAGTAGAATTCAGCAGTTATAACTGAGATTTTGAAACAATCTCTTTGGCTTTTGAGGTAGCAAGCCTTGGATATTAAGTCAGATTTTTACATAATTGACATCAGCATCAAGCTGATGTCATTTTATCGACACCAGTATTGTTATCCACGACTGATATCAACATGACTGGGAGCAAAATCTCAATCTTTTGAAAGGCTTTTTTTTAAAGGTTGCAAGAATAAGACACAAGATATTTCTGTAGCTCAGTTTCAGCAGGTGATAATTTTCTAGAGGTGTAGCACGCAAGCTTGATTAAAAGATAATGATCCAAAAGGTATTACTATTTCTGGAACAGCTATTTTAGTCATTAAAGGCAAAAATTATCCCCAAGAAACATGTGCTTTGTGCCTCAGCTCCATGTCTATATTTGGGGACAGGTTTTACCAAGATTTTCAGAAACAGTAAGCAATTCTGACACCTCAGTTTTCTGCCTGTTTCCTTAAGATGTATCCTGGATTTCCAAGAGATGTACCCGTTTTAAAGGTGTTTTACAGAAATTACTTAATAGTTCTAGTAAGCTAAGATGTAAATGTATTTATCAAAATTGCATAAACTCTATAAATGACTTCACCTTGACACAGAATATTAAACCTGTATTTTACACTGTTGTTCTAGAGAAAAAACATATATATACTCTAAAACAAAATAATTATTTTAAAAGTTATTTTCTCCTTATTTTTCTGTGAGGGAATATTGACCAAAGCAAGCATGTCCCCACATGGTACCAGTACATCCACGAACTTATTTCAGTAAGGAAACACCTATATCAACTTTGAAATACTCCATAACTATAAATGAGCAAGCAGTTAATAGAGGCAACATTGAGTCCTGTGGCACGGAGGCACACTGGATTGGGCTGATGTTCTCAACACTTCTCAAGGAAGGGATGGGGGCATGGTTCCCAAACCAAACAGCACAATTCAGATATTGCTGCTGATCTGAAGACTGAGAAGGAATAGGAAGGAGGGAAAAGAGAAGGGGAGCTTGTTAAAAGGAAATGCATTGAACCCCAAGAGGGATTTAGTCATCTAGAAGTTTCTTTTTTTTTTTTTTTTGCCAGAGGAAAATGCAGAAATTGTCATGACTACCACAGAGCATGAGAAAAAGTTTCACTTAATCATAATACAAGCAAAGCGTGAGCACCGCATTGCAGCCGTTTGAAAGCATTTCACAGATCACATGATAGAAACTGGGAAACCAGAAGCTGCCACTACCTGGGCAGTCATAACAGAGAGAGAGAGTTCCAGGAAATGTATCCAGGTAGTGACATTGCAGCCTCAGCCAGAAAGCATGGATGCTGACTCTTGGTAAACCCTTACACCACTACTTTGTGTACAAATACTTGCTGCACTTCCCTCAATCTTTCCTCCTTTTTTGCAGTTTACAGCCACCATTATAAGAACAACTCTATGCTTAGCGTTATTGCCTTGTTTTTATTCTCCTCTTTGAAATCAAGGGCACTTTTAAATAACAAGATTCATTAATGTCTCCTACTATAAATTCAGCACAAGCATTTTGACCCCTTGCAGGAACCTCAAATGCAGCTGGCCACAGTCTTAATAGAAGTAGAGCTATGAAAAAATTTCCCAGCAACTTTGAAAATCCTGGAAAAGTCCCCTGACCTCCTATAGTGTTACTTGCAAGTAACAAGCTCAGCCAAAGTTGTCTGACATCTTTTGGAGTTTGCGATTCTTTCAAATAACCTTTTACTAAGTTCTATGTGAACCTACCCAGATTTACAGCTTTACAATTAAATCACTCAAACCTCAATGGGCTCAGTGTAAAAATGAGGTGAATCCACAATGGCTTTGAGTTCTTGCCATTTCAGCCTTGCTTTGAACTCAATGCACAAAGAAAAATGCACTTTAAGCCCAAGCAAGCTGTCTTTTGAAATCCTGCTCTCTTGGAGGTACAGTAGACAAGCCACCTCTGCACATTACTGGGAGCTTTCTTCTGTTGTACAGGGTCAAGAGGAGGGAAAACACATTCTTGCCCTTCTGACTAATAATTTCCATGTCCCACTTTTAAATATGTGTCCATCTCCTTTGATCAGTTTTCTCAGCCAAGCTCAAAGTTTTACCTTTCAGAAAATTTTGCTTCCTGCAGCCTGGTGCCAAAAATAACTCGTGAAGCCTTCAAAGCAGCACTCATTTCATCCATGCTTGAGATCTGTCTCCTCCTCCTTTTTTAACAGCCTACAATACCTAATATACCTAAGGAACATACTGGTCATGACGTTCATATTCTACATGCCTCCTTCCCTGCTCTTCAATGCCTTTGAGTTGTAACAGGCTCGACCCTATTCTGCTGTCTTCAGTTTAGGTTTCCCATTAAATACTCCAGCATTCAAAACTTCAATACTCTCAGCAGATGTCTACAAGCAGAGTTTATTCTATAGGTTCCAACACTCCTTTCCTTTTACAGACACAGACAAAGTAGAAATGTTTCTGCTGGTTCTCTTAAGCTTTCACTAAAACTCTAAATTTAACATGTGTTGATCCAACCTGTCACTGCTGATTTATTCACCTGGATCCTTTTTTCTCTCTCTCTCTCAAGAAAGTGAGCCTAGACCAAAACAAAAGGAAAGGGTAAAATATTTTGTTATACACATTGTCTTTCTAGCCTGTAATGAGCTTTGTTATTATTCTAAGATTTTCGTATCCTGAAGCATTCTCCAGATCAGTTCACAGTCCAGAATGCACGGAGCCAAATGTGAAATTAACAACAAGAAATTGTTAAGATATGTAGCTCGTGATTACAAAGGATATCACTAAGCCAGCCAAGTACTCCAGTAAGCCAGCTAAGACATCATTGTTTTTATGCACATAGACAATAACAGTTGCCAATCTGAAAGTGTCACACTCTTGTACCAAATCTGGGTTCTCCAAACTAAAGTCCTTTCTTAAAACACAGGTACATTTCATCAGCCAGTATTGGAAGAATCCTCTCTTTGACTTCTATAGAAAAGGTGTTCAGTTTGCAAGTCTGTTTTGTTACAGTTATTTTACTTTTACTTTAACTATCAACTATAAATGCAACTTGGGAACTGAAAGTGAAGTGGTGTTTCTACCCTATTTCACAAAAATCGCTACCAATGAGTATTGAGTAATCAATAATAAAGAATTAGTACTTAACTCATGGTTTCATTTGTACATGAAGCAGAACAGAATTCATCTCCCTCTCCCAGAGCTATATTGAGTTTGCAGTGTTAAGATTACCCAAGTGCAAAGTAATTTATTAACAAAGTCTACAGATAAGTCTTGAAGAGAAATGTATAAGATCTAATCTAATACCTTTACATCAGTTACATGATTCCTGCTGATGTAGTTAGCTTAAGCTGGGAATCATAGAGCAAATATGTTAAAAAAAAATGTCACACTTTAGACGTAAACAACTAAACTGCTCAAAACAGACTCTATGCAAAATTAAACTCTATTCAATCACTCAACTCCTTGGGCCCGGCCCTCCAGCCAGACCTCAGACATGGTCCCTTTCTGGCCAGAGTGGTGCTGATGGGGCTCAGGAAGTGGATGCTGGGTGGGAAGTTGGCTAAACACTCATAACCAAATATCACCAGTGGTACAAAGTCCTCTGTGCAGCCAGTTACTGGTATCATCTCTCAGTGGCCAGCACTTGGATCAACACTGTTGAACGTCTTTATTCTCATCTTTTACGATGTAACACAGTGCACTTTCAGCACCTTTGAGCATGATGCAAACCTGGGTAGAGGCCTTGAGCAATCCCACCTGTTTCATCCTGCCTTGAGCAGGAGAGTGAGACAAATGAGTGAGACAAGGGCTCTCTTCAAACCTGAGTTATTCTGTGATTTGACAGAATTTTTGCCTTTGAGAGTTTTCTCGAGAGAGAATAGGTAGAAGAATAGTAAAAAAAAAAAAAATAAAGAAGGGCAGAAGGGGAGATATAGAAGGTGTTAACGGAAGTACAGGAGTTCTACTGAGGAGTGCTTTTCTGTCACGTTTTTAGTAGGAAGTATATTTCACAAATTTGAACGTGGTGAGGAAGCGAGGTGGATATCTACAGCCTGTGGGAAAGAGGGGCAGGTGTAGGAGTGTGTAGAACATGCTTTGGTCCTGGGTGCTAAGGAGCAAGACGGATGGGTGTGGTATTATGAGGTCAGTTGTGTCTCAGACACTCATAATCCAGTCAGAAGCGTGTGGCTGTGAAGGGGCCTGTGAGGTCAGTTCCATCTGTGGACGTGACAGCCCAGCAGCAGGGACATGGCTGGGAAAGAACCTCGTGTCTATTAGAGAAGCTGAAAGGCCAGCAGCAGTCATGGGATTTAGAGGATCATGTTGAGGTTACTTCTCCCTGGTCAACTGAAAGACCAGAGGAGGTCAAACAGGTTGGGTCCCCTGCCTGACGGGCAGTTTCTGAGGTGGTGAAGCTTTCTCAAGTAGTGGGAAAAAGCAGCAGAGACCAAAAAAAAAAAAAAAAAAAAGCAGCAAGTGCAGACTGGGATATGGGGAGGAAGAACTGTCACTGAAGGGCAGTGCTGTGGTGCAAGAGGTGACCCAGAGGGAGATGAATCAGCCCATGGCTTTGTGTTCCAAAGAGCAGCCAGTGAGGGTGCAGACACATCAGTGAAGGTGCAGAAATGTGGGGGTGAGAGCAGGTGGGGACAAGGAGGCCATGAGGCCCCTGTGCTGGAAGGACAAGGTGTCTCCTCACAGGCATCAGAGGTGCAGACAACAGCCACAGCCAAGGGGAGAAGGAGCTCATGTCTGGTGGGGCTTTCAGTCTCTTTACATCCCTTGATCATCTCCACGACAGCCTGTCCTGTGCTGTGGCATCCCCTGCACCTCTGTCCCTGCAGGCTGGAGACATCCCCCCTGCTGCCCCACCTTGCTCTTGTCTGAGCATCTTCCTTCCTTTGCTGAGATCTCTCCATCCTCCCCAGTTGGTCCTTGAAGCACAAAGCCTTGGGCTGATGCAGACTCCCTCTGCTGACCTGCTCCACCACAGCACTGCCCTTCCATCACTTTCCTTTCTGCTCATGTCCAGCCTGGACCTTCCCAGCTGCACTTTGGGTCATTATTTCTTTCTCATGCTCTTTCCTACTATAAAGAAACCTCCACCACCTCTGAAACCACCCTTCAAGCACTCTCAGGCTACTCCTGCACTGCTGCAGCCTCCCCAGCGCTGCTGGGCCAAAGCAGCCCAGGTCCCTCAGCACCCCACACCATGTGCACAAGGTGCTGAACCTGCCTTGGCACAGCCCTGCACTCTGCTGTTCCTCCCTGCTTCTCCAAACTGGGAAGGCGCACACTAGCACACACCCGTGTGTGTGGGTCACACCAGAGCTGAACCGAATGGGATGAGAACTGCAGGTGTCTGGGTCCCCACGCTCCTCCTCATGCAGCCCCATGTACAGCTCCCTTGTTCATGGTGAATGTGCACCACGGGCTGGTGTGGGGACCTTGTAGTGCCCAGGCCCTTCTCCTCAGGGTCACTGCTCAGCATGTCAGGTCCTGCTCTGACCTGAGGGATGGGGTTATTGTCCCCCCTGATACATCACTGCCCATTTCTCCTTCTACAAATTAAGAGTTTTCCGTTGGGTAAATTCCAGATTTTCTCAAGGTCTGGACTCTCCCTGGACTGAATCTCCATTTGCTCATCTGTTAAAGTTTGCATGCAGATTGTTTATCCTGATGGGGGTGTATCTCCCAACATAACAGCATGAGGAGTTATAGGACACTATAAATACCATCTCCTGGAGAAACTGTGGGGACTTGTGCCTCTGGTGCTCATAATACCAGAGGTCTGGAGTCAAAGGGATAGCTTTGCTTCATGTGGTAGAGCAGCAGGAATGTGTGGAGCTCTGCCTGGGGACAGACAATGTCAGCTGAAGGTTGAGGAGTCAGTACGAGAGGGCAGAACAACATGGGCAATGTTGTGGTGACTGGACATCAGCTACAGACTCACTGGTGAGGAAGGGGAATGAGATGAAGCCTCCTTCAGACAAATGAAAGAAGCCTCGTGTTTCCAGGCCATGTCCTCGTGGCACACCTGCCAATATCTGCAAGGTACCAGCCATCCAGGAGGCCTTGGAGCTCATTGACAACATCTTCCTGACACGAGTGACTGAGGAGTCAGTGGGGTGAGGTGCCCTGTGGGACTTCACACTTACAAACCAGAAAAAGTTGGTCAGGATGGAACAGTCGGGGATGGGAAAGTGGAGCTGAGGCTCCTGGGAGATGAAAACAAGGCCAAGAGCAGGATTTCAGGAGAGCAGGATTTGGCCTGCTGAGGGACCTGCTTGGGCTGTATGGGATATGACCTTAGTGTCTGCAGTGCTTTTTTCTCACATCTCCTCCCTCCTCTCTCCCACCTGCTGTTGTGCAGCGTTTTTTACCCTTTCTCAAATACAATATCCCAGAGGTGCTGCCAGCATCACTGAGTGGCTCAAATTTGGCAAGGAGTGGATCCATCCTGAAGCCAGTTGAAATCCCCTCTGTCTGATGTCAGTGAGACTCCTGTTGTCCTCTCAGAGGTGACAACTGCAACACACCCACACTCACCCTCAGACTTTGCCATGTAAACCCAGTACAGGGTGACAGTGCGTTGGGTGTAACAAACTCCTACATCATGGAGAAGTACTGGAAAAGATCTTCTGTCAGCAACCTGAGGAAATCACCAAAGAGCAGGTTCCCATGGGAAACTGTAATTGTTCTGACATTCACTGGCATGGCATATTTGCAGATGCAGTTTCAAAGGATCTTGGGCCAACTTCTTAACATGTCTGCTTGATGGGCAACAAGGGTGATTCTCACCTGGATTGGGATCTGGGAAACAAGGAAACCCTGGTGAGGGACGTGAACATCAGTGTCCAACTTAGCTGTCATGAGCAGGACACAGAGGGGTCCCAGGCACCAGAGAGGAGGGAGGAAGGCCAGCAGCAGAGCACAGGCTGGTGGGCTCCAGAGGAGAAGACTTTGATATACTAGGGGATGGTGTGCAAAGTGGTGACATGGAAGTAGGTCTGAAGGGTGAAGGAACTCAGGAAACCTGATAATCCTTACAGGACAGGCTGCTCCAAGCACAAGAATGATCTCCCCAAGCACACATGAACAGAAGCATTTATCTCATGAGGCTGCTCCTCTGAACTGGTGGAGCTCCAGGGTAAAAAGGCAGCACACAGGAGGTGGAAGCAGGGGAAGCTGCAAAGGAGGAATTTAGAAACCTTGTCCATGGACGTCGGGATGATGACAAAGCTCCCCTGGATTGATACCTGCAGGGGAAGGGCAGTAAGATGAGCTGACACTGCTTAATTTGCAGTAAAAGAACGGACAGGGTGAACGTGGGCCTGCTGCTGAACTTGGTAAGAGCTGAATCACATAGGACTGAGGTTCTTCATGGCTTCTTTGCCTCCATCTTCACCAGCAAGGTCTCCTGGGACTTGGTTCCCGAAGGCAGGAGTCTGGAGAACACCCAGTAGCGGATGGGGCTCAAGTCAGGGGTGACCTGAGCAAACTCAGACACCATTACAGAACAGGAGATGGGTCACTTGACCTGCTCCCTGAACACAAGTATTGCTATTCTGTGGCACCAGAGATTCCCAGGAACACCCACCTCTTGGCCCAGAGGAGTGTGACTCCTCTTAAGGTGTCCTGGCCTGTCTCCTCACTCACATGGGGATTTAGGTACCCACTTTTCTAACATATTCAGTCTTTATCAGGAGATGCAACACATCAATATGGACTGGAGGCTGCTGATACCACCTGTTCTGGAAAGGGAGGGAAGGGCAAGCAGGGAAGGAAACAGAAGAAATTTGGCTTTATTGCTATTTATTATGGAAATGCTCTCTGTCTGGCTATTCCTGAAATCTCTCTAATCATCCACACAAGACTTGAAGCCTTTAAGAAAATGATACACAGAGCCTTGGCTGGAAAGAGCATTTTAGCTGTTAATGAGCCCTCTGCTGCCATGAGCCTGAACTGCAGATACTGAAAGAATGAACAAACCTGTAATGAACTGAAAGGCAGAAGCAAATCCCAAGTTCTGAGGGTGTTTGGGACCCCATGAATGGCCATCACTGACACAGCTGTGAAGGAAACAACCACTGCAGGTCCCTGTCCCTGGAGGCTGGCGAAGGAAAGACTTGGAGACACTGGTTCCAGGTGGTGAGGGCCATGTGGAGGTGGCTCTGATGCCATGTCAGCCCTTGATGCTTTTTCAGTACCAGAATGGCTGAGCCCTGACCCCTGGGACCTAGTAGATTTTTCTGGACTGTTTTTCAAGCCTTTTCCTGTGGTCAGTGTGAGTGTTTTTTGTTTTGGTGGTGAGTTTTATGTCATCTGATCTTGGTTTAATTGTAAGGGTCTTGTTTTCTGTGGAGTTGGAAATGCCTATGAGCTCCTCAAAACTCATCCAGCTTCTTTTATTCACCTGGCAATGGTCACCAGTTACCTCAATGTCCCACTCTCAAACTTGCTTGAATCCCCTATTTGGATCCATACCCATCACTCCAAGAGGTTTATGGATCCACCAGGTTCATGGATGATTCCTGAGGTCCATCCAAGTGTGGGCAGTGTAAGAGAGGAGCAGAGCAGGGTCAGCTCATGGGCCATGACTGAACACAGCCACCCCAGCAGCAGCCGTTCCCCATCTCCCAGGCACAGCCATGCCCACAGCATGCAAATGGCACTGCCATACATGATTAGCCCAAGAGAGGCCTTTCTACCTTTCGTATTTCCAGCAAAATCTTCCTCCTGTTCCTCCTCCACCTGCAGACATCAACTGCTTTCCATTTCTGGGCTCAGACATGGCTGGAAGAGTTCACTAAAGCCATCAGCCATCTCATTGCTTCTCCCTGACATGCCCTGACCCTCTTCCACACCTACACATGGCCAATCACGGCTGCTCAGGCCTCCCGCTCTTCAGAAGAGGCCTCGAGCTTCTTGGTTCTTCCTGGTGCTTATTATGAACTTCCTCGCCCTCTCCAGAGTTCATGGTTACATTTCTTGTCCATAACAGCCCCTTTATGACCATGTCTCACTAAATGGTTGTGTTTATATGATCATTTGTTCAGAAAGGGCAGTCACAGGACAGCACCCAATATGTCAAAACTGATGCTGAGTGAAATGCCGTAAAGATCCGATGAGTTCCCCTGTGTCTGTGTCTCTCTGGAAGGAGTCTGTCCCGAGAAGGGGATCCAGCTCCTGCCACTCTCTGCAGAGGCACATGAGCAGTGTCCATCACCTGGGGACACAAAGGGTGACGTTTGCCAGACCACCCTTCATCTGAACCACTTAGATGTGTGCTTGTGGATGAGGTATGGAGCCTTATAGTGCAAATACCTATTTAATTGTCATTGCCAGAGGGGCTGCCACAGATGCAGAGTACTATTTTACAGATATTTAAATACAAGCATGTTAAACTTTTATTTTTCTTTAAAAACTGACATTCCTAGACAAATTGCACAAACACTTGAAGGATTATATATGCCTTAAACATGATTATCCTCAGAAGGCCCACCAGCTTTGCATCTCAGGAAATGGGATCCAGAGTCCAAGGGCAGGATGGTTTGGGCTCTGTGCTGGGATCTGGAAACTGAAACGTGCTCCCATCTCCCAGCCCCCTGCCCTCCTGAGTGAGGGTGTGAGACATTCTGCCAGCGAGCGCTGAACTCACAGCCATGACCAGTATCTTATGTCCAACTGCAGGCACTGGTGTCCTGCCAGCTCAGGACTGGAGCTTCCATTGCTGGAGGTGTTTAAAAGACGTGGAGATGTGGCACTTTGGGACATGGTTTAGTGGTGGACTTGGCAGTGTTTGATTTACAGTTGGACTCCATGTTCTTAATGGTCTTTTCCAGCCGAAATGATTCTATGATTCTATAATTTGGGTTGAATCGATTTCAATCCCATCACCTCCAGGTTCCCTCAGAGGCAGCTGTTGTGTGGCACAACAAGTGCCCCCAAACAGCCCTGACCACATCTTTTCCATCCTTTTTCTTTTGCCCTGAGCCAATATCTTATTTTTTGCTGTCCTAATGCCTCTCCAGAAAGAATAGCCTGTGTTGTATCCTGGGACAGCCAGTATCCTTGCACAGAGTCTGCACATCAGCCAGACACAAATCCATCATTATAGAAATTGAGACGAGGCACTTGAGCAGCTCCTTGCACCCAGATATCAGTGTGACATGTCTGCTGAGATGCCAGGGAACACCTAAAATCTACGTGAAAGGTATGTGCGTCCTGGTTGGGTATCCTGGCTTGTCTCCTGACCCATGTGGTGCTTCAGGCTGTGAAGAGAATCAAAACCAGCCATTGGACTGGGGTAGTTCCATTTTACACGTGTCACACAGGGCAGATGAAGAGAGCTCAGAACTCCAGACTCTGCTGCACTGTTGGGACTGCAGAGACTAGAAATGTAGGTGACAGTGTGTGTCAGTGCACACACATAAAGATTCTGGCCTCTGCACTGACCTGGGATCTGTTCCTTGGCCTTCTTTGTCTCAAAAAGAAACTATTCCCCTATGCCAGCTCCACTGCACACTAGGATAAAAAAAGGAGAAATGTTATGAAAGAAGGATGATTTTGGGGTAATTCTGTCCAAGAGTTGTAGCCTTTAAATGATTAAAAAAAAAGAAGTGAGAGAAAAATCATTGTTCTAAGAACTTCTTTCAAGACACAACTACTGAGGTGTAGGAGATGTTTTGAAAAGTAAGAATGACTGTTAGGAATGAAATTAAAGAGCTTTAGTTCATCATCATAATCACCAGTAAGAATAAGGAGTTCCCTATTACTGTTATCAGTGACAGTACCAGAGTTCTGCCTCTAGTCAAAGAGGCCTGGAAGACCTTGCTGGTGAAGAGGGAGGACAAGAAGACACAGAGATTCTCACCTCTTTTTATATTAATCAGTGTCCACACAGTGTTGGTGTTTCTTCTTTAACTGTTCCTGCAATAGTAACAGCTCATTATGGGGCCCTTTAATTGCCTTACAGGTCCGGACTGAGTTCTGATCTGGACTGTTGCTGTGCTTGGAGGCTGCTGTCCTTGCAGACCAGATGAACTCCCTCCTGCCACCCTGCCTGGCAGTTCATTCCATCCGTGTCACAGCTCTGTCTGCAGCACTGACAGCTCCAGCTCCCCCAGTCTGGTCCCTGACTGAGGACATGGCCTCACATCTGGGCTGAACCACCCCAGCTGTGGCACCAGCCCAGCTCTGACCTGCCACAAGAAACCTGGTACCAAGTGTCCAAGAGCCCATGTGTGCAAAGGCTTTGAATCAGAGCACAGACATGACATGGCCTTAGACTGATGAATGTCTCTCTAGACCTAGGAGTATAAAACCAGAAAAAAATGCCTGAACTCATTCAACGGAAGATATTCCTTCCCCAGCTTGGAGAAATTAGATCCTTTTCTGTAACCTTCCTGGTGTCCTGTCTAATGATGGGACAAGAAAGATGATTGTCATACCGATTTATTTTTTAAAATGAAAAATACAATGCTGGAAAGAAGTGTCTCTGAAGAGGAGAGAGAATCAACATCACTGATTACTTCAACTTCAAAGTTGTGCTACTGGAGCCTGAGGGACACCTGGAGGAGCCCAGAGGGGACAGAGAAAGGGACATCATGTGCTGCTCCTGTGCTGCTGAGCTGGGCTGGGCTCCTGGGACACAAGGAGCTCATGGCAGCGGCAGCGCTGCAGAGAGACAGCTCTGCCCAGGAGCAGCTCCTCTGCACACGCAGCAGGGCTGAGGGCTCTGCCTGCAGCACCGAGGGCACAGGAGCCAGGCACAGAGAGGGAAATGCAGTCTGCAGTTGGAGGGTGCTGAGAGGTCACTCGGAGAGAAATCTTCAGAGATATGAAGCCTGTGGCTGCAGGGTATTGCATCTGCAAATCTTGGTAGGATCTCAGAAAGCTGTCACATTGCAGAGCCTGTGTTAGATGTAAGTACAGCTCTCAGAGATTCTCTGGTCGGAGAGGAGGATGTGCTGCAGAGCAGGGGTTGCCTTCTGCACTGTCAGTGACAAGACGTGAATGCTGTGTTCTCCCGAGGGTGGCTGTGGGGCGTAAATGTAAATATGGAGGCAGGGGTGCCCAGGGCTGTCCTGCAGAGCAGGGTCCCTGCACTCCAGGGCTGTGCCGGGCAGGGACTCTGCCGCCTGCCAGGATCAGCGCTCAGCCTGCCCGGGAGATCCCAGCAACACTGAGGGGAGAAGATGTGGAGGGAAGGACCAAACCCTATTGTGCAAGACAGGTGCTTCTGCTGTGGAGAGGGTGCTGTGTGGGTCAGGGCTGCTCACACATCCAGATCACCCCCAGGATTTTTCCAAAGAGATGCCTCAAGGACAAGATCAATGAAAGGATTACCAGACAGATAAGGAGCTTTCCTGAGCCTGTCTTTTCAGTTTCCAATCCCAAGGGGTGGGGGGTGCAGGAAAGGATAAAATGAAAAGGAGCTCTCATGCTTAAACAAGTCACTGAGACTCCTGAACTGCAACTCTGAGTGATCAGTACATCTGCCAGAAGGCTCATGACACCCCTTCCCCACCCCTCTGCCTGTGCACAGCATCTGCATCACCTTGGCTGGGCCCATCAGCCTTAGTCTGACCTGTCCTGTTTTCCAGCCTGCAAAGAGGAAGATGCCCCCAGGCAGTGCCTGTGAACAGGCAGGATCTGTAGGGCCAGGGGGAGGGCACAGAGGGTGGGATGGTCTGTGAGCACTGAGAGGGAACAGACATGGACAGGGAAACACCTCCCAGGGGGAGAATCTCCAGGCAGCAGGGAAATGATCAGAAATGAGAGGAAACTGAACCCGGAATTGTTATGGGAGGGAGAAGAGAGAGAAGTCCCTGTGACCCCCTGCAGTGCAGATCCCTCCTGTGAGCAGCCCCCTGGCCTCCTGTCCCACCCAGCAAAGCCTCTGCCCTCAGGGCCGGGGGCTCCAAGGCATGAAGCAGCTCCTGTGCAGCCAGAGCTGCAGTTCCTCTGCAGAGCACAGGGGCTGAGAGCAGCTGCCCGGCACTGTTGGTGCCTGGGAGGTGGCTGCACAGCTGGGGAAGGGGGACGCTGTCTGAGTGCCCGGCTGCCTCTGCCCTGGCCTCTCTCACACCCACCCTCACCGCATTTTCCTTCTTGCTCCCCTGCTCTGGGTCACTGCTGTTGGGATCTTGTTCTTGCTGTCAGGCTCTCTGGGGATGGCAGTTTCAGCTGCAGAGTCACAGCCTGATCTTGTGGGTCCTTTCCTGCAGGTGTGTCCATGGGCACACGTGTCCCAGCTTTGCTCTGACCTGTGGGCTGTGGGCAATGCAGTCTGTGGGGCTGGGGAATGAGCTGAGTCTCCCTCAATCAAATGCCATCATCTGTCTTTACTATCACCTTGAGGTTTCCTTCTAAGCTGTGAGCTTCTCTCCAGGATGCAAACTTGTCTTACAGCATCTTTGTTTTATCAGAAAGCCCCATGGAGAAGCAAAAAGATGCTGTGTGGAGAAAATAAAGTTGGATTTTTGAAAGGATTCATGGGTGTCCTTGGCCAAACATGGGGTGCTCAGCCCTTAGGAAAAGTGATACATGTTGTGGCTCCATCTGAGAAAGCTGAACCCCAGGACTGTCCCCTGCCCCCCGTTCCCATGCCCCCTGCTGCAGAGCAGGGCTGGCTCCTCGGCAGCCAGTGGGCACAGGCCCTGCTCCTCACGGCACCTCCAGCCAGCACCACCCAGAGCTCAGACACCGAGCTGGAGGAAGGTCTGGAAAAGGACAAGGGGTGTGGAGCAGGGGAGGGTGTGTGAGAAATGGTTTTGATTTTGCTCAGAGAAGTCACCGACAACTTGTCACTGTCTTTTCCTCCTATGACAGGTTTCCCATGACCATCAGCAGCAAATGTCCAACAGCAGCTCCATCACCCAGTTCCTCCTCCTGCCATTCACAGACACACGGGAGCTGCAGCTCTTGCACTTCTGGCACTTCTTGGGCATCTACCTGGCTGCCCTCCTGGGCAACGGCCTCATCATCATCACCATAGCCTGGGACCAGCACCTGCACACCCCCAGGTACTTCTTCCTCCTCAACCTCACCCTCCTTGACATGGGCACATCTCCACTATTCTCCCCAAGTCCATGGCCAACTCCCTCTGGGATTCCAGGGCCATCTCGTAGTTGGGATGTGTGACACAGCTCTTTTTGTTTCTGTTCTTCATCGCAGCAGAGTATTGTCTCCTCACAGTCATGTCCTACGATCGCTACGTTGCCATCTGCAAACCCCTGCACTACGGGACCCTCCTGGGCAGCAGAGCTTGTGTCCACATGGCAGCAGCTGCCTGGGCCACTCGGTTTCTCAGTGCTCTGCTGCACAGGGCCAATACATTTTCACTGCCCCTGTGCAAGGGCAATGCCATGGGCCAGTTCTTCTGTGAAATCCCCCAGATCCTCAAGCTCTCCTGCTCAGACACCTACCTCAGGGAACTTGGGTTGCTTGTGGTTGGTGTATTTGTAGCGTTTGGCTGTTTTGTGTTCATTGTGGTGTCCTATGTGCAGATCTTGAGGGCCATGCTGGGGATCGATCCCCTCTGAGCAAGGACAGCACAAAGCCTTTTCCACCTGCCTCCCTCACCTGGCCGTGGTCTCCCTGTTCATCAGCACTGCCATGTTTGTCTACTTGAAGCCCCTCTCTATATCCTCCCTATCCCTGGACCTGCTGATGTCTGTTCTGTACTCAGTGGTGCCTCCAGCAGTGGACCCCCTCATCTACAGCATGAGGAACCAGGAGCTCAAGGAGTCCATTAGGAAAGTGATTTCATGGGTGTTTGTCAATACTGATCAGCTTTCCATCACTGTCCACAAATTATGTCTATTTGTATCCCAGTGCAGGCCTGTACCTTGTTTTATCCGTTTTACGTTGTTAGCTTTACCCATATTGTTATTTATGGTTTTTATGTTCGTTCATAATTGTTTGTGTTTAGCTGACTCTCCTGAAAAATGTACTCATTATTAATATTTTTAAAATACCTGAAACCTGTATAAATGTTTTCCTAACACTGTGTCAGAGCTTGGTCTCCCATAGCATCTCCATAATAAAATGACATCTCCTCTGTGCAGTTCCTCAATATTTGGTTGTTGTTCTAAAACTGATCTCAACAACAGGCCCAGGAATTTCACTCAAAAGGGCCTGAGGTCAAAGCTTGTTGTCACATTGGTAGCTGATAGACAACTGGGTTGTGGTTTATGACACAACCCTTGTTGTCTGTTGACAGTGGGGAAGGGGAGTCATGAGATACAGTCAGACTGGGCTGTCCCAGAGCATTATGGGTCAGAGGACAACCCTCCAGGAGAGGAATCTGGAGCTGCCTGGAGAGCCCATGAGATACACATGGACGGTGTGTGCCTGAGGTGGGCAGTGACTGGAGCCCACAGAGTGAGACATGGCCCAAGGTGGAGTCAGCCAATGGCAAAGCACTAAATCCAGGTATCTGCAGGGAAACAAAGATGGAAACAGCCCAAACCGCACAGACCCATTCCAACAGGGAACAGCACAGTATCACAGTATCACAGTATCACAGTATCACAGTGTCACAGTATTTTTGGGATTGGAAGGGACCTCAAAAGATCATCCAGCCCAATCCCCCTGCTGGAGCAGGAACGCCTAAGTGAGGTCGCACAGGAACATGTCCAGGCAGGTTTTGAATGTTTCCGGAGAAGGAGACTCCACAACCTCCCTGGGCAGCCTGGTCCAGCCTCCGTCACCCTCACTGAGAAGAAGTTTCTTCTCAAATTTAAGTGGAACCTCTTGTGTTCCTGCTTGATCCCATTACCCCTTGTCCTATCATTGTTTGCCACCCAGAAGAGCCTGGCTCCATCCTCATGGCACTCACCCTGTATGTATTTATAAGCATTAATAAGGTCACCTCTCAGTCTCCTCCAGACTAAAGAGACCCAGCTCCCTCAGCCTTTCCTTACATGGGAGATTCTCCACTCCTTTCAGCATCTTTGATGCCCTGCACTGGACCCTCTCCAGCAGTTCCCTGTCCTTCTGGAACTGAGGGGCCCAGATCTGGACACAATATTCCAGATGGGGTCTCACCAGGGTGGAGCAGAGGGGAAGGAGGACCTCTCTCGATCTACTGACCACCCCCCTTCTAATACACCCCAGGTCCCATTGGCTTCCTGGCCACAAGGGCCCAGTGCTGGCTCACGGTCATCCTGTTGTCCACCAGGACCCCCAGGTCCCTTTCCCCTACACTGCTCTCTAATATGTAATTTCCCAACCTATACTGGAACCTGGGGTTGTTCCTGCTCAGATGCAGGACTCTACATTTTCCCTTGTAAAATTTCATCAGGTTATTCCTCGCCCAACTCTCCAGCCTGTCCAGGTCCTGCTGGATAGCAGCACCTTCACAGTCACCACACCTGCAGCAGCACTTTTACACAACCATGAGCAACAGTACTGACCATGTCCTGTTCCTCCTCTCAGACTGAGCTGGTGTGAAGGTTGCACGAGTTGTCTGTACATCCCGGGGAGAACTTACCTGCAGTTTCACACACCCCTGTGGTCCCTCCAGTGTGGACCTGGGGTTTGGGTCAACCCAGACTCAGAGATATTGCCCACTTGGCCATTCCAGCCCCAGGTCTCTTCATATCCTGGTGTCTCCTCTTCCTTGCTAGCCTCACTTAGACCTGACCAAGAAAGCGTGTGCGTACATTTACACCAAAATACACGCACAACAGTGAACCCACTCACACAGTAAATAGCCAGGAACAGAGTTTAAGAAATATTGTAGTTGAACCCTGGTCATCAGCTCAGCACCACACTGTTGCTGTGGCAGGATGAGGGGAAGACCTTAAAAGTAAAAGAAAACTCGAGGGTTGAGATCAATACAGTTTAACAGGTAAAGCAAAAGCTGTGTGCTCAATCAAATCAAAATAAGGAATCTATCCCCTGCTTTGCATTGGCAGGTGGGTGTTCAGCCATCTCCAGAAAATCAGGGCTCCATCACACATAGCAGTTACTTGGGAAGACAAACACCATCACTCTGAGTGTTTCCCCCTCACTTTCTCTCCTAGATTTTGTTGCTGAGCATGACTTCATGTGTTGCAGAAGATCCCTTTGGTCAGCTGAGGTCAGCTGTCCCAGCTGTGTCTCCTCTCAGTTTCTTGGGCACCCCCAGCCTACTCTCAGTCCTCAGCGTAAGAAGCAGAAAAGGCCTTGACTCTGTGCAAGCACCGCTCAGCACTGACTGAAACATGAGGGTGTGATCAACACTGTTTCCATCACAGATTTAAAACACAGCCTCATACAAGTTGCTATGAAGATAATTAACTCTACCCCAGCTGAAAACAGTCTAATAAGCAGGACAGACCATGGTGATCAGGCAGGGGGGTAGGCCAGAGCAGCACTGACCAGCCACCTCCCCACGGGCAGCTGGTCACTTGAATCCCTCTCCTCCCCACTCTTCCACAGGCTGCTTCTTCCACGACCCATCTTGATCCCTCCCTTTCTCTGGCCCAGTCTACTCAGCAATTCATAATCATCATCGGTTACTTTTTCCCCAATGGGCTCAGGTTTCCTCCACTTGCAAACAAATTCGATAGTTTGGATTCCATTGCCTTCGTTCTCTGGTCCCTTCTCACATCCCTCACTTTCTCATGCACGTCTCACAGTTTTCCATAGCATGTACAGGTGGCTTCACCCCAGGGCACGGCCTCACCAGGGGTGCAGTCATTTGCCTGCAGCCTTCCCATCTGGTGTCCTTGATAACCTCATGATACCTGCCTACCTCTGGCCAATCACATTGCTGTCATGAGGTGACCTCACAAGTAATAATGCATCCATGTTTGCTTGGCCTACATCTACCTCATGTATCTGCAATAGAAGTGGCATCACAACCCACCTCCAGCCGTATCATCTTCCCCTTCTCCTGCATCTCCCGTCTCCCAGGCTCTCAGCACTGCTGTTGTTTTAAAGCTGATATCAACAACAAGCCCAGGAGTTTCACCCCAAAAACAGCCAGAGAAAAATCCTCTGTGTCACACTGAAACAGGTATCTGCAGGGAAACAAAGATGGACACAGACAATCTGACACAGACCAGCTCCAACAGGAAACAGCATCTTCACAGCCACCACACCAACAGCAGCACTTACACAACCATGAGCAACAGTACTGACCGTGTTCAGCTCTCCCTGAGCTGGTGTGAAGGTTGCACGAGTGGTCTGTACATCCCAGGTAGAACTTACCCACAGTCTCACACACACTCCTGTGGTCCCTCCAGTGTGGACTTGGGGGTTGGGTCAGCCCAGACTCAGAGATATTAGCCATTTAGCCATCCTAACCCTGTGTTTCTCCAGATCCTGGGGCCCTCCTCCTTCTTGCTAGCCTCTTAGAATTGACCAAGAAGATGTGTGCATACCATCACCCCCAAACGCACACACTCTAGTGAGCCCACTCACACAGCAAAGAGCCAGGAGCAGTTTAATTAGTTCTGTAGTTTAACCCTGACAGGCAGCTCAGCACCACACAGTCTGTCACTTACTGCCCCACAGCAGGATGATGCAGAGGATCAGAAACACAAATAAAAACTCATGGGGTGAGATAAAGACAATTAATAGGTAAAGCAAAATCTATCCACATAGTCAATGAAAACTAAGGAATTCAGTCACTGCATCATTGCCAGGAGGGTGTTCAACTGTCTTCAGAAAAGATGGGCTCCATCATACGTGACTGTTACTTGGGAAGACAAACGCCATCACTCCGAATGTCCTCCCGTCCCTTCCTCTCCCAGATTTTATTGTTGACCATGATATCATATGTTGTGAAACATTCCTTTGGTCAGTTTGGTTCAGCTGTTCCAGCCATGTCCCCTCCCGATTTCTTGTGCATCCCCGGCCCCCATGCTGGTGGGTTTGATGTGAGAAGCAGAAAACCCCTTGATAGTGTGCAAGCACTGCTCAGCAATGACTGAAACATGCGGTGGGATCAACACTGTTTCCATCACAAATGTAAAATGGACTCATACAAGTTGCTGTGAAGATAAGTAACTCTATCCCAGCTGAAATCAGTCTAGTAAGCAGTACAGACCATGGTGATCAGGCAGGGGGCTTGGTCAGAGCAGCACTGAGCAGCCACCTCCCCATGGGCAGCTTGTCCCTTGAATCCTTCTCCCCCTTCCACAGGCTGCTTCTTCCACGATCCAGCTTTCTCTGCTCCAGTCTCCTCCCCAATTCATAACCATCATCAGTTAGTTTTTCCCCAGTGGGGTTCAGGTTACTTCCACTTCTACTTAAATTTGATAGTTTGGATGCCATTGCCTTGTTCCTCTGGGACTTCAGCGGCATCACTGGTGGCTCCTCCAGGCACTGATGGCCTTGCAAGACTTGACTGCCCAGACTGTGGGAAGTGCTCCCGTCTGTGCCGTTTGGCCAACCTGGTCACATCCACAGCCGCCTGTGAGGCCCAGCTGGGACACACGGAGCTGCCCACACTGCTGGTCCCTCCTCACATCCCTCAGCTTCTCACGCAGGTGCCACAGTTTCCCATGGCAAGTACAGGTGGTTTCACCCAGGGCAGGGCCTCACCAGGGGCACAGGCATTTGTCTGCAGCCTTCCCATCTGGTGTCCTTGATGACCTCATCATACCTGCCTAACTCTAGCCAATCACATTGCTGTCATGAGGTGACCTCACCAGTGATAATCCAGCCATGTTGGCTTTGCCTACATGTACCCCCAGGTAACCGCAATAGAAGTGGCACCACAACCCACCTCCAGCCGTGTCATCTTCCCCTTCTCCTGCATCTCCCATCTCCCAGGTTCTCAGCACTGCTGGGTGTGCTTTCCGGCATCCAGAAGACATCACTAGGCCTGACTCACCACGTGCCCAGTTGGGTTGTTCTCAAAAATGTGACTTCAAAATCTACCTCCTTCCCATGATGCCTCACCTTGCACCATCCTCTTCTGGCACCAGGGGTCACCTCACAGCCAACCTCCAGACACTTCCCCTGCACCTGCCTCTCCTTTTTCCCACCCAGCACTGTCGTTTCTGCTGGGCAGGCAGCACCGTGCTCCCCATGGGGACTGCAGAGCCCTGGTGGGACAGCTCAGTGGTGGGAGGGCAGCCAGGGGTGGTCAGGGCTCCTCGGGAAGGCAGGCGGGTGGATGAGGAGCTGGAGATGAGCTCTGTGCAGAGGGGAGCCTGGTGTGCACAGAGACTTGCCTTGGAGGAAGCTTCATGGTCACAGGTCCTCGAGTACATGGCAAGTTGGACCATGGCTTGGTCTGCTGGGAGGGCAGCAGCACTGGGCACAAGCAACCCAGGAGGCTCCTGCAGGTGTGGAATACAGCATTTTGAGACAAACACGGATGAGCTGACTATGGCTGGTCTCCTACTGACAGACAAGGTGGATCAGGCTGGGGATCTGAAGGATGAGAGCGGCCATGGCTGCAGTGATCATGAGATGGTGGAGAAGCAGGACAACTGCAGAACAAGAGTGCAGTCCTGCAGGAGAGCTGATTTCATTACTGGAGGATCTGCTTTGGCTGTCCTGGAGAACAAACAGGCTGTGAGTCCCTGTTCAGGGGTGATGTCCTCAGAGCCCAGGAAGAAACCAATCTGATGGCCAGGGAGTCCAGCAGGGCCTGGCAAGAGGTCAGCGTGGATGAACAGGGACCCCCTCACTTAGGAGATCAAACAGCAGAAGGACGTGCAGGGAGGCTGGAGGGGAACAGGCTGCCCAGGAGACAGACAGACAGACAGACACCTGGCCTGGGAGTGCAGGGATGGAGCCAGCAAAGCCAATGCTGAGCAGTGGCTGAAATGGCTGTGCAAGGGAAGGGCACCCAGGAGGGCTTCTCCAAAGATATGGTCAGCATAAGGAAGGCGGCTGAGGGCACTCTGGTCCCCGTGGCCAGTGGGGCAGGGGACGGGTGACAAAGACAATATTAAAACAGCAGATTCTTCCTTGGAGAGTGCTGGTAGGAAATATAACTGGACACACTTATACATTTTACTATATATTTACCAACACATAAATATGATATTTTCCTTATGATCACATAGAAAGTCAGACAACACAGGTCTGTTGAGATCACTGTCAACATGGCCATCTAAAAAGAGAACAGCTCAATTAACCTTTTTATCCCTCTTTCCTCCATCAGTCAAGAGTGGCCAACAGCTTCCAGCATGACTCACTGTGTGCCAAGGATAAAAAGTGGCACTGACAGCCCATGGCTGTGGATTGTTTGGTGCCTTCGGCTCTGTACAAGGCACAAGGATTATCTTTCTTAATGCTGGAGGCTTTGGTAGGAGAGAAATCTAGAGAACCTTTTTTATAAATGGAGGGAAAAAGAAACCAAATGAAAGATGTAGAGTGAAGGAAATGTGTTCTTGCAACTTTAAACATCAAACACTGTTGGTGTTGTAATTCTCCTTTCTTTCTTTTGAATACTTCAAATATCAGTGTTTTCCCATTAGATCAAAATGAGACTTTTCAGGATGTACATTAAGAACAAGAGGAGAACTTCTGATCCTCCACTACTTTTGCCTTCTCAGCACTCTCTCTCTTATCTGTGCATCTCATATCCCTCATCCTCCAGGTATTTCCTCCTGCCCTGACTAAACTGACCATGTCTGAAGTCCCATTTCCAGCAGCTGATCTGCACACAACACTTGTGATTGTTCTCTGGGTTCCCCTTCCTCTTACTGTTTGATCACTCAGACACTTGTCGACAACCCAGTTGCTGCTTTCAGCTTCAAGGAGTTAAAAGCTTCCTTGTCTTTCAGTAGTCTGTCTAATTCTGTCTTTAGCCAACTCTTTTATTGTGTCTATTTTATAATTTCCTTTCTGTCTAAAATATTTCTTGCACGGTTCTGCCTTGGAGAAGGTGAACCTCAGTGGTGGCAGCTTGTCCTTGGTGTACAGTTGAGGAGTGTGTTAACCTTTAATCGTGACTCTCAGCAGTTGTATTTTGTTTGTTCAAGGGTAAAGAAAAGTCCCTGTTTCCTGTGTGCACTTGAGTCTCCAAGGAGAGCAGGTGGGAGCTGGTGCAAAGGAGCTGGCACATCCAGCTGCAGACTGCAGTGAAGTCTGGTGTGAGGAAAAGGGATGCAAGGCCCAGGGGGCCAATGAGAGAAACGATGGGGTTGGGGAGGTGAGGAGCAAGGTTGTCCACACGGTGTGAGACCTCAAGGGACAGCTTCTCCATCCAGTCCAGACCTCCTTAGGAGAGACCCTGGATCAACATCAGACAATGCTGCAATCACATCTTCTCCAAGCTGAAAAGTATTAAAATACACCCGTTACAATAGAAAGACATTTTATCAGAAGCTTTTTGAAATCTTTCTCCATAATTACACAAAGAAAACTCTCTAATTAACTATACAGGATTGGAAAGAAATTACAAGAGACATGGTTTGTTAGAGCTTTCTGAATGTAATGATCCCCATGGTGCATTTGGTGCTGAGTCCTTGAACATTACTCAGGTGCTGAGAAGAGATTGCACAAACCTTTCCAGAAGTCACAGTATCACAGTATCACAGTATGTTCTGGATTGGAAGGGACCTCAAAAGATCATCTAGTCCAATCCCCCTGCTGGAGCAGGAACGCCTAAGTGAGGTTGCACAGGAACTTGTCCAGGTGGGTCTTGAATGTCTCCAGAGAAGGAGACTCCACAACCTCCCTGGGCAGCCTGTTCCAGTGCTCTGTCACCCTTACTGAGAAGAAGTTTTTTCTCAAATTTAAGTGGAACCTCTTGTGTTCCAGCTTGATCCCATTGCCCCTTGTCCTATCATTGTTTGCCAACGAGAAGAGCCTGGCTCCATCCTCATGGCACTCACCCTTTATATATTTATAAACATTAATAAGGTCACCCCTCAGTCTCCTCTTCTCCAAACTAAAGAGACCAAGCTCCCTCAGCCTTTCCTCATAAGGGAGGTGCTCCACTCCCTTAATCATCTTTGTTGCCCTACGCTGGACCCTCTCCAGCAGTTCCTTGACCTTCTTGAACTGAGGGGCCCAGAACTGGACACAATATTCCAGATGGGGTCTCACCAGGGCAGAGTAGAGGGGAAGGAGGACCTCTCTTGATCTACTAACCACCCCCCTTGTAATACACCCCAGGATGCCATTGGCCTTCCTGGCCACAAGGGCCCAGTGCTGGCTCATGGTCATCCTGTTGTCCACCAGGATCCCCAGGTCCCTTTCCCCTACACTGCTCTCTAATATGTAATTTCCCAACCGATACTGGAACCTGGGGTTGTTCCTGCCCAGATGCAGGACTCTACACTTTTCCTTGTTAAATTTCATTAGGTTATTCCTCGCCCAACTCTCCAGCCTGTCTAGGTCTCGCTGGATGGCAGCACAGCCTTCTGGCGTGTCAGCCACTCCTCCCAGCTTAGTGTCATCAGCAAACTTGCTGATAGTACACTCTATTCCCTCGTCTAAGTCGTTAATGAATATATTGAATAATACTGGCCCCAGTACTGACCCCTGAGGTACTCCACTAGATACTGGTCTCCAACTAGACTCCGCACCATTGACTACCACTCTCTGGCTTCTTTCCTTCAGCCAGTTTGTAACCCACCTCACTACTCCATTGTCTAGACCACACCTCCTCAACTTAGCAACTAGGATGCTGTGGGAGACTGTGTCAAAGGCTTTACTGAAGTCAAGGTAGACCACATCCACGGCTCTGCCATCATCCATCCACCTTGTAACATTCTCATAAAAGGCTATGAGGTTGGTGAAGCATGACTTACCCTTGGTAAAGCCATGCTGACTGCCCCTAATAACTTTCTTATCCTTGATATGCCTTGAGATAGCACCAAGGATAAGTTGTTCCATTACTTTCCCAGGGACAGAGATGAGGCTGACTGGTCTATAGTTACCCGGGTCCTCCTTCTTGCCCTTTTTGAAGACTGGAGTGACATTTGCTTTCCTCCAATCCTCGGGCACCTCTCCCGTTTCCCAAGACTTGGCAAAGATGATGGAGAGCGGTCCAGCAATGACCTCAGCCAGCTCCCTCAGCACTCGCGGATGCATCCCATCTGGACCCATGGATTTATGGATGTCCAGACTATTTAATTGCTCCCTAACCCAGTCCTCATCAACTAAAGCAAGCTCCTCCATTGACCTGGCTTCATCCGGGGTCTCAGGGGTACAGGGCTCCCCAGGACAGCCTCCGGCAGAGTAGACAGAGACAAAGAAGGCATTCAGTAATTCTGCCTTCTCTGTATCTTCCGCCACCAGGGCACCCACCCCATTCCTCAGTGGGCCTACATTGCCTCTGGTATTAGTTTTATCCGCTATGTATTTGAAAAAGTTCTTTTTGCTGTCCTTGACCCCTCTCTCCAGCTGTCATTCTAAGGAGGCCTTGGCTATCCTAGCTGCCTTCCTACATCCTCTAACAGCAGCCTTATATTCTTCCCAAGTGGCCAGCCCCTGCTTCCATGACCTGTAAACTCTCCTCTTCTGCTTGAGCATACCCAATAGATTCCTATTCAACCACGCAGGCCTCCTGGCTCCCTTCCTTGACTTCCTACGTGTGGGGATGCTCTGATCCTGAGCGTGGAAGAAGCAATCTCTGAATGCAATCCAGGTATCTTGGGCCCCTTTTCCTTCAAGCAGTCTTGCCCATGGGATTTCCCTCAGCAATTGCTTGAAAAGGCCAAAGTTAGCCCTGCTAAAGTCCAGGGTTGCAATTCTACTTGCTATTCTGTTCCTGCCACACAAGATGCTGAACTCTACCATCTCGTGGTCGCTACAACCCAGGCAGCCCTCAACCTTTACTGCTTCGACCAGACCCTCCTTGTTAGTGAGGATGAGATCCAGCAGTGCTCCTCTCCTAGTCGGCTCCTCCACCATCTGCATGAGGAAGTTCTCATCAATGCACTGGAGGAACCTCCTGGACTGTGGCTGGCTGGCTGAATGGTCCTTCCAGCAAACATCAGGGAAGTTAAAATCACCCACAACAACCAGGGCCTGTGACCGCGAGGCCACTCTCAGCTGCCCATAGAAGGCCTCATCAACTTCCTCAGCCTGATCTGGTGGCCTGTAACAGACGCCCACAACAGTGTCACCCCTGCCAGCCTGCCCCTTGATCCTGACCCATACACTCTCAACTCGCTCATCATCCACTCCTGGGCAGAATTTAGTACATTGTAGTTGCTCTCTCACATAGAGAGCAACTCCACCACCACGCCTGGCTGGCCTGTCTTTCCTGAAAAGGGCATAGCCATCCATGACCACATTCCCGTCATGTGAACTGTCCCACCATGTTTCTGTAATTGCCACCAGATCATAATCTCCCAGCCGAACATAGGATTCTAACTCCTCCTGCTTATTCCCCATGCTGCGCGCATTGGTGTACAGGCATTTCAAGGAGCGAGCAGAGCACTCCCATTTCTCCCTAGGAGCACAGGAGGCCACCTGGTCCTCATCAGTTTTAGAATGCTGCCCGACTGGGACAAGCCCAGCTACAACCCCATCCCCCTTCGAGCCTAGTTTAAAGCTCTCCAAATGAGCCCAGCTAATTCCTGCCCCAGCATTCTTTTGCCCCTCTGAGATAAACCTTTCCCACGTGACACTGTCCGGACTGGTGTCTTATAGAACCAACCATTATCAAAAAATCCAAAGCCCTGCCTGTAGCACCACTCTTGGAGCCAACCATTTAGAGAATGAATTTTCCTATTCCATCCCACATCGTCACTTGAAGATGGAAGGAGTGAAGAAAAGATCACTTGAGCCCCTGAGTCTTTCACCATCCTTCCCAAGACCTTGAAATCATTCTTCATTGCCCTCAGACTACGGGAAGCAGCTTCCTCCCCATCTGTCTGGAAGACCAGCAGCGGGTAGTAGTCTGTCGGGTGCACCAGTCTTGGGAGCTTTCTAGCAATATCCTTGATCCGGGCTCCAGGTAGACTACAAACTTCCCTAAGATGAGGGTCAACTCTGCATATTGGGCCCTCTGTTCCTTTCAGAAGGGAATTTCCTATTACTATCACCCTTCTTTCTTTCTTAATAGAGGCAGTCTTAAGTTGTGGAGTCAACCGCCTCTTCCTATGTGATCTTGTAGGCAGGCTTGGCACTGCCTCCTCACCTACCTCTTCTTCCAGATCCAAGGCCTCAAACCTATTATGGAGGGGCACCTGAGGAGACAAAGCAGGCAGGGAGGGGGGCTGCCTGTGACGCCGAATCGGAATACGCTTCCAACCCTCGTCATCATTTAGGCCCCCTACCTCTGCCCGACAGCAACAAGGGTGGGGCCGTCTCAGGACTTCCGCCTCTGTCCGAGAGGACAGGAGGTCCATCTCCTTTTGGGGGGTACCTCCCTGGGACCTTTCCGACTGGCACGTCAGGGTGTTACTCCACCAGTCAATCTCCCTTTCGCACTCCCTGATGGTCCTCAGCGTCTCAATTTCCTCCTTAAGCTTCACAACCATGTGGAGCAGATCTTGCACCTGCTCACACCTCACACAGGTGGAGTGCTGGCCTCCCTGCCCCGGCAGCAGCAGGCTCTGGCACTCCCTGCAGCCGGAGACCTGAACAGCCACCGTTCGGGACAGAACCTCAGTCTGCGTAGCCGCAGTCTATTTGGGACAAACTCTCCTCCTGGAGGCGACCATGGTCGTCAGTAGTCTGGGATGCTGGCAATAAGTTAGAGGGGCTAGCAAGCGTCAAGTGCTCTCTGTACCCTGCTGCACAAGCTGCCACACCCGCTGCTGCAGCACAGTGTGGGTGGGACTCACCCGCTACTCAAGCTGGTTGCTCCTCCCTGCACCTAGTGGGCAGCGACTAGTCGCTGCCCTCCCAAAGGACTTTTCAAGGCAATGGGAGGGGGTGTGGTCGCCGTCACCGTGGGAACGCCCCCCGCCACGTCAGCCGCTCTCTCGCAATGGCTGCCTGGGCTTTGCGGATGGGGACCCGCCGGGAATCAGGCTGTCCCTGTACGTTTCCCTCTGAGCTTCCTAATCTCGGCTGAACCTCGTGGTCGGCTGCACCCCGCCGGCTCTGGCTCTCGCTGGGCTGGCTCCGATCAGCTGACTGAAGTCAAAGCCAGAAGAAAAAAGTACTAAGTTCCTTGAAGTATTAATGAGTTCCACTGCGGGCAAGTACCAGCAAAACTTCCCCAGGAACTCGTTAGAGCAGAGAATCGGAGGCCATGATGGCAGATAAACAAAGGGAAACGTGCAGGCAGCTGAGGTGCTGAGAAAACCCTGGTTTAGTTGGTTGAATCAGAGAGGCCAAGGCCTGACCCCCAGCCCCTGGGAAGGCAGATCCTGTCCCTCACACATTGCTCAGGGCTCTTCCTGGGGCAGGGGGATGTGGGCTGTGTGGTGCTGAGTGAAGGACAATGCTGTGACAGTTCCCAGCCTTCCTGGGGGTGTGCAAGAAGGCCATGAGGTGCCCCAGTGCCTGAGGACAACGTGTCTCCTCACAGGCCCTGGTGGCAGAGGCGATGGCCATAGCCACGGGGACAAAGACTTTGGTTCTCTTGGTGACATCCAGCCTTGCTAGTGCCCTTTGCCATCTCCACCACAGGTTGTCCTACACTGTCCCTCAGCTGCTTCTGTTTCCCTGCAGGCTGTAGACACCCATCTCGCTTCCTCCCCTTGCTCTCACCCTGGTATTTCCATACGCTGACTGATGTGTCTCCACTCTCATGCTCTGTTCCTGGAAACACAAGTACATGGACTGATCTCCTGCTCCTTCTGGATGATTTCTCGTACCACAGCACTGCCCTTTGAGTGACATTTCTTCCTCCTCATGTCCAGTCTCCACGTTTTAAACTGCGATGTGTGGCAGTGTTTCTCTGCTGTAGAAAGAAGGACCCTGAAAACTACTTGACCTGTCAGCCTCTTACCTGTGCCTGGGAAGATGATGGAACAGATCCTCCTAGAAGCTGTGCTAAGGAACAGAGAATGGTGACTCAACCACTTCCCTGGGCAGCCTGTTCCACTGCTTCACAACCTTTTCCATGAGGAAATGTTTCCTAGTATCAATTCTGAAATTTCTCTAGAACAAGCTGAGTCCATTTCCTCTCATACTCTCACTTGCTACTCAGGAGAAGACCAACACCCTCCATGCTACAACATCTTTTCAGATAGTTGTAGAGAGCGAAAAAGTCTCCTCGCAGCCTCCTTTTCTCCAGGATAAACAGCCTCAGAACCCCTAACTGCTCCTCAGCAGACCTGTGCTCCAGACCCTCAACAGCCTTGTCCCGCTCCTCTGCACTCACTCCAACACCCCAAGATCTTTCCTATAGTGAGGGGCCCAAAACTGAACCAAGAATTTGAGTTGTGGCCTCACCAGTGCCGAGTACAAGGGGATGATCGCTGCTCCGGTTCTGCCCACTACACTGTTCTTGATGCACATCAAGCCATTGGACTTTTTGGCAACCTGGGCACATGCAGGCTCATGTTCAGCTGCTGTCAATCAACAATCCCAGGTCCTTTTCCACCAGGCAGCTTTCCAGCTACTCTTCCCCAAGCCTGTAGTGTTGCAGGGGATTGTTATGACCAAAGTGCAGGACCTGACATTTGGCCTTGTTAAACCTCAGACAAATGGCCTCGGCCTAATGAAGCAGCAGCTCCAGATCCCTCTGTAGATACTTCGTATCCTCCAGCAGATCAACACTCCTACCCAATTTGGTGTCATCTGAAAACATAGTCAGGGTGCACCCGATCCCCTCATCCAGATCATTGATAAAGAGATGAGAGAGAACTGGCCCCAATACTGAGCCCAGGGGACACCACTCATGACCGGCCACCCACTGGATGTGGCTCCGTTCACCACAAATCTTTGGGCCTGGCCCTCCAGCCAGTTCTTGATCCATCACAGATACACCATCCCAGGCCATGAGCTGCAGCTTCTCCAGGAGATGCTGTGGGACACGGTGCCAAACGCTTTACTGCAGTCTAAGGACACAACACACACAGCCCGTGTGGCGGATTCACTCCCCACGACAGACTTTCCCTCATCTGCTCAGCCGGTCACCTTGTCACAGAAGAAGATCAGGCTGGTCAAGCAGGACCTGCCTTTCATCAAGCCATGCTGATTGGGCCCGATTGCTCGTCTCGTGTGTGTGACCTCACAGTCCTTTGCCAGTCGTGTTCCTGCTGTTCTCTAATCCCCTGCAGAGGCAGAAGTGACCTCACAGTGCCCGCCACAGCCATTGGCTTCCTACTGGACTATGAGTTACTGAGGCACAAGTGACCACATGACATCGTACCCACCATCACGCTCCTTGTGGTCCACTGTGTGAGCAGATCAAACTAAGCTGCTTTCATCAAATGTATCTCATAGATTTCCTATCAAGGGTTTGAGTGGAGAAATGTTCCTCAGAGGAGCTACTGTATTTAGCCTGGGGCATTTTACATCCCTGCTTCTGCCTTGATTTTTTTTCTCTTCTGCCTCTCTCTATTCTGACATAAAAGAGCTCTCCATGGAAAAGATTCATGGAATCCTACAATAACACAGGTTAGAAGAGACCCCTGAACACCATCTCTGTCCCACTGACCTTTATGGCATCTCAAGGAATAGCTAATGGCATTTGTGCTCCCTTGGGTTCATCTCACCACATGCACACACTGGACATGCACATGATGTGTATGTTTACAACTCATCTGCACAATGAAAACATGGTCTTTTGATCTAGTATTTCATAAAATCAATGAATGTCCTGAGTTGGAAGGACCCACAAGGATCATGGAATCCAACTCCTGTCCCTGCACAGGACACCCCACAGGTCACCCCGTGTGTCTGAGGACGTTGTCCAGTCTCTTCTTGAACACTGTGAGGTTGGGGCCATGACAGCTCCCTGGGGAGCCTGTTCAGTGCCCAGCACCTCTGGGTGAAGAACTTTCTCCTCATGTGCAACAGACCCCCCCGGCAAATATTTATTCCGTTCCCTTGGGTTGTCTCATTGGTCACCAGAGAGAAGAGATCAATAACTTCCCTTCCTTCTCCCCTTGTGAGGAAGCTGTAGCCACCATGAGGTCTCCTTTGAGTCTTTTCTTCAGCTATGATGCTGAGAAACCTCTTGGTTTACTTTCTGAAGCAGAAAGGGAAAGCCATGACCCCCAGGCAATGGGAAGGGGGATCCTGTCCCTCACACACGGCTCAGGATCTTCCTGGGACCGTGGGATGTGGGTGTGCAAGGCTCAGGGAAGAACAACACTGTTACAACAACTTCCAGCTTCCCCATGGGGCAGCAAGGAGGCACTGAGGCCCCAGTGCCATGAGGACAACATGTCTTCTCCTGGGCCTCAGTGGCAGAGACAACTGCCCTGGCCAAGGAGACACAGACCTAGGTTCTGTGGGACCCTTCCAGCGCCCTTTGCCATCTGCACCACAGGCTGTTCTACATGGTCCTACCCCTGCCCCTCTTTCCCTGCAGGCTGCAGATACACATCTCGCTTCCCCACCTGCTCTCACCCCAGCATTTCTGCACTTTCACTGATGTGTCTGCATCCTCACTGGCTGCTCTTTGGAACACAAACCATAGGCTGATCCAGCTCCCTCTGGGTCACCTCTTGCACCACAGCACTGCCCTTACAGTGACATTTCTTCGTCCTCATATCCATTCCTCACCTTCCAAGTAGACTTCTTTTTTCTCTTCCCTACTTCTTCCCACTATCAAGAAAAGCTCAACCATCTCATAAACTGCCCTTCATGCAGGGAACCCAACCCGTTAGGCTTCTTATGGTCTTTTACCTGACCAGAGAGAAGTCACCTCGCCATGATCTCCTAAATCCCATGAGTGCTGCTGGCCTTTCAGCTTCTCTGACAGACACGACCATGTCCCTGCCGATGTCCCGTCATGTTCTCAGGTGGGATGGACATGACAACCCGTCTCTCTTCCTGGGTAAGACCTGTGGGCACTTGGGCAGAGGTTCTTTCCCAGCCATGTCCCTGCTGCTGGGCTGTCACCTCCAGACACAGAACTGACCCCACTGTCCCCTTCACAGCCAAAGTCTTTCCACTCAGTTATGAGTTTCGGAGACTCAACTGCCATCATAATCACACACCCATCCATCCCCCTCCTTATGGGCTGCAACCTAACTAGATAAAACTATGCTTGTTTTATCAAACTGATCAAATCTATTTCCTGTTAAAGATCTGAGAGGAGAAGCATTCTTGACAGGAATGTGGAATGTTGAAACCTTTTCTATGTCCTCTCCTACCTCTTTTATTTCTTATTGTTTTCCTTCTGCCTGGTTGCTCATGGTGAATTCACTACATGAAGTGCAAAGCCAATCCCACACCCAGAGATAAGATCTTCTTTATTCCAGAGTTATGCAAGTCTGGATGCTGGAATGAAACCAGCACAACAGACAGAGAAGGAACATCTATTCTACACATATCTCTACATTCAGACCCTCCTGGCAGTCCTAAAGAGCCAAGTGTTCACGCATTGGCACATTGGTTACATAATCATTTTACCACTACACATGCTTGTTGAGAGAGGGTCCCGGGCTGAGCCTGGGACTCCCACCCTGGGGGTGTGTGTTTTAGTGTTATAATGAGCATAAAAGGAACAAAGCTCAGCTACAGGAGACTTTATGTAACCGTCTTGAGACAAATGTTAAAACAAGACTCAGCTAATTGTGCAGGCTCCAGAGTGTCTGCACTGCAAGGACAGTATTCTTTGCAGGTTCTGATTAGGTGTTTTAAACGTCACTTTTATCTTTGTTAGAGCAGCAGACTGACCAAAACTGAGAGGATTTTCATGTTTTAGGTTAGCAATTGCAGGCAGGATTCATTCTTTTAACTGGTAAGGACTACATCTTCTGTCTTCAAACACCTCTCCAATGTAAAGTCTCATTGAACCATAGAATAACTCAGATTTGAAGAGAGCCCTGAACAACATCTTGTCTCACTCTTTTGCTCAAGGCAGGGGGCACCAGGTGAGGTTGTTCTAGGCCTCTGTCTAGCTTTGCATCCTCCACAAAGGAGCTGAAAATGTGCTCCATGACATGATGAAGAGGCAGAATAAAGCCATTGGACAGTGTTGGCCCAAGTACTCATCACTGAGGGATGCCACAAGAAACTGGCTGAACACAGGACTTTGTACCACTGATGATGTTTGGGTTTGGTCATGCTGCCAACTCTCCATCCATCACAACATCCACATCTGCATCCCAGATCTCACCAATCTGCTCTAAGGCACCACAGGAGACCATGTCTGGGGCCTTGCAAAACTCCATGTACTCAACATGCCTTTCTTTCCCCTGCCCATTTGGGTTCAGCAATTTCTTCATTGTACTTCAACTGCCTGGAGATGCCTGCAGGAGAATGTGGTCCGGCCACCTCCCAGGGACAGACGTAGGCTGAGCAGCCTGTCTGTCTCCCAGTTCTCCTTCCTGCCATTCCTGAAGATGGGTTTGACATCTGCCTTTCTGAGGGACCTCTGAACCTCCCTGATCACTCTGGCACTTCTGAGACCACAATCCAGAATTTCCCACAGGGAAAGAAGGGCAGGTGTAGGACTGTGTAGAATAGCATGTGATGGAGATAGCAAAGGTGATGGAGCAAATAGGGACATTTACAATGAGCCTGTCCAAGGGAGCTGAGATGAATCTCACTGTGCCACTGGGATTTGTCTTTGGAGTCACACATAGAAATATCAGGGTTCTGTCAGACATCCACATCTGAGTTGGCCCTGTGGACTCTTAAAACACATTGAGATATTCAGGGACAGACATCTTCCCTTATACACACAGAGGCAGGAGTCACAATGTCTCCCTGGGCTCCTATTCCTTTTCCCAAATGTTGGAAGACACCTCAGCCCCGTGGTGTGTCGCCATGTTCTACGTTTATCTTTGATGTCCGTCGTCATTAGGAGTGGATATCGGTTCAAGGAAGCACATCCCAGTGCTGCATTCTGGTGGTTTCCTATGGGATATTAGTCCTAAAATAATGTGACCTCAATGAACTATCTGTCTCACAGGCCTTCATGGAACCCCAAGGAATAGCTCACTCATGTTCGTCTTACCTCACATACATGATGTACATGCTCACATCTCATTTGTACAATGTGAACACGAATCTCATTCAGTGTAATTCCATGGAGGGACAAAGACCTCTGAGCTGGGATGAGAAGCCAGTGCTGGAAATGGTGGTTGTGAGGGGCCAGTCCATGTTGATTGACCTGGGGCTCCTTCCACGGGGTGTCCAGTGCACAGGGGCACAGCCCAGCCCCCGCTCTGCTGGTCCTGCAGGTCTCTGGCAGGAGCCTGGCTGTGAGAGGACACTGCTGTGTGCCAGCCCTGCACAAACACACTGTTCAGCTGCACACTGATGTTTCATCTGTGGCCATTTCTGTAGGAATAAGCTTGCGAGAAACTTTGCAAGAAGATATTAACCATCATGCACTGCCCAAAGAAGATCACTTTTCCTTGTGCAAGTACTGTTACTGAGGCCAGCTCTGTCACAGCAGTGCCCATTGCCTGTCCCTGCCTGCGCTCACAGGGCTGACACACAGCAGGACGGTGACCAAGCTGCCAGAGCACTCAGGCCTTGTACCAACACAAGGGATGAGAAGGAGAGTGTGGGAGTGGAACCGGAACAGCTCTGGACGACCAAGCGCTGCTGCTCCCTAGCAGGGCTGTCATGATGGACTCTTTTCCTCTCCTCCCATGGACAGGAACTGTCCCTGCAGCTCTAAAAGGACTTGCAAGAACGATATAGTGAAAAACAAGTCACTACAGGACCCTTTATTTTGTTTAAATACACACAGGTCATGGCTCCTCATTTACACAACCAGGCGTTATAAAAGAAAAGCAGACAGTGATTTAGAAAAGGGATGACAACATTATCAGAATAAAAAAATTCCAATGACAACAGCAAATTTAGATGACAAGCTGGACCTCTAACAAGTGAACATTAAAACTTCTATGTAGAAGTAGATGAGCAGCTTATTACTTCAGAAAACACTAAGATATGACTTTTGATTCCTCATGCTGTAGATGAGGGGGTTCACTGCTGGAGGCACCACCGAGTACAGAACAGACAGCATCAGATCCAGGGATGTGGAGGAGATGAACGGGGCTTCAGGCTGGAAAACATGCCAGTGCTGGTGAACAGAGAGACCACGGCCAGGTGAGGGAGGCAGGTGGAAAAGGCTTTGTGCCGTCCCTGCTCAGAGGGGATCCTCAGCACGGCCTTGAAGATCTGCACATAGGACACCACAAAGAACACAAAACACCCCTCAAAAAAAAAAACAACTGACCACAAGAAGCCCAAGTTCCCTGAGGCAGGAGTGTGAGCAGGAGAGCTTGAGGATCTGAGGGATTTCACAGAAGAACTGTCCCAGGGCATTGCCCTTGCACAGGGGCAGTGAAAATGTATTGGCCGTGTGCAGCAGAACATTGAGAAACCCAGTGGCCCAGGCAGCTACTGCCATGTGGACACAAGCTCTGCTGCCCAGGAGGGTCCCGTAGTGCAGGGGTTTGCAAATGGCAACATAGCGGTCGTACGACATGGTGGTGAGGAGACAATACTCTGCACCAAAGAAGAAACATACATGGAAGACCTGTGCAGCGCATCCTATGTAAGAGATGGTCCTGCTGTCCCACAGAGAATTGGTCATGAACTTGAGGAGAGTGGTGGAGATGAAGCCCAGGTCGAGGAGGGCAAGGTTGAGCAGGAAGAAGTACATGGGGATGTGGAGGTGATGGTCCCAGGCTATGGTGGTGATGATGAGGCCGTTGCCCAGGAGGGCAGCCAGGTAGATGCCCAGGAAGAGCCCGAAGTGCAAGAGCTGCAGCTCCCGTGTGTCTGTGAACAGCAGGAGGAGGAACTGGGTGATGAAGCTGCTGTTGGACATTGGCTGCCTGTGGGCATGAGGACCTGTGCAAGGAGGAAAATATAGTGATGGTTTAGGTTAGACTTCTCTGGGAAAATCCAAAGCCATTTCCCCCAGGCCCTCCGACCCCATCACACACAGAGACACTTTTCTTTTTCCAAGAGAAAGTCATGGCTCTAGCCCTTGTTGGTGCTTGATGAGTGTGCAATGAAGAGCAGGGTCTCTGCCCAGGGCCTCCTGAGGAGTCAGCTTGACCCTGTGTGATCGGATGGGGCCGTGGCCAGTCCTGGGGTTCAGCTTTGTCAGATGGAACCACTCCTAGTGCAGAAGGGACTGTCGGCATTTGTTCTGCCAGTGATAAGGAACCAGGACGGCACAAGCCATTTCGAGAGGTCTGGGGTTTCTACAGCTCCTTGTCCCTGCCCACGCTGGGGAGTGTTCTTGGGTGTCAGAAACCCTCAGCATTTCTACTGCACTCAAGGAGAACAGAGCGAGTCCTGTGAGACCAGAGGATGTCTGCGGTCAGTGCAGAGTGAGGGCAGCTGCTCTGTCCCTCTGACTTTCTCCAGCTGCCCTGGGCTGGCACCTTTCTGAGATGGAGGCTGATCACACTCTCATGTTACCCTGAAAAGCCACCAGGCACTGCTGAGAGCAGAGGGATCCACCTCAGACCATGACAGGTCTCACCCTTTCCTAAGGTCTCAGCACCCAACGTTTAGCCCAGGACACACACAGCTCATTCCCCAGCCCCACAGACTGCATTGCCCACAGCCCACAGGTCAGAGCAAAGCTTGCACATGTGTTCCCATGGACACACCTGCAGGAAAGGACCCACAAGATCAGGCTGTGACTCTGCAGCTGAAACTGCCATCCCCAGAGAGCCTGACAGCAAGAACAAGATCCCAACAGCAGTGACCCAGAGCAGGGGAGCAAGAAGGAAAATGCGGTGAGGGTGGGTGTGAGAGAGGCCAGGGCAGAGGCAGCCGGGCACTCAGACAGCGTCCCCCTTCCCCAGCTGTGCAGCCACCTCCCAGGCACCAACAGTGCCGGGCAGCTGCTCTCAGCCCCTGTGCTCTGCAGAGGAACTGCAGCTCTGGCTGCACAGGAGCTGCTTCATGCCTTGGAGCCCCCGGCCCTGAGGGCAGAGGCTTTGCTGGGTGGGACAGGAGGCCAGGGGGCTGCTCACAGGAGGGATCTGCACTGCAGGGGGTCACAGGGACTTTTCTCTCTTCTCCCTCTCATAACCATTCCGGGTTTGGTTTCCTCTCATTTCTGATCATTTCCCTGCTGCCTGGAGATTCTCCCCCTGGGAGGTGTTTCCCTGTCCATGTCTGTTCCCTGTCAGTGCTCACAGACCATCCCACCCTCTGTGCCCTCCTCCTGGCCCTACAGATCCTGCCTGTTCACAGGCACTGCCTGGGGGCATCTTCCTCTTTGCAGGCTGGAAAACAGGACAGGTCAGACTAAGGCTGACGGGTCCAGCAAAGGTGATGCAGGTGCTGTGCACAGGCAGAGGGGTGGGGAAGGGATGTCATGAGCCTTCTGGCAGATGTACTGATCACTCAGAGTTGCAGTTCAGGAGTCTCAGTGACTTGTTTAAGCATGAGAGCTCATTTTCATTTTATCCTTTCCTGCCCGCCCTGACCCTTGGGATTGGAAACTGAAAAGACAGGCTCAGGAAAGCTCCTTATCTGTCTGGTAATCCTTGCACTGATCTTGCCCTTGAGGCATCTCCTTGGAAAAATCCTGGGGGTGATCTGGATGTGTGAGCAGCCTTGACCCACACAGCACTCTCTCCACAGCAGAAGGACCCTGTCATTTTGGAGGTCACTCCTTCCACCCACAGCTTCTCCCCACAGCACTGTGGGGATCTCCCCGGCAGGCTGAGCGCTGACCCTGGCAGGCAGCAGAGTCCCTGCTCGGCATAGCCCTGAGGTGCAGGGACCCTGCTCTGCAGGACAGCCCTGGGCACTCCTGCCTGCACATTGACATTTACGCCCCACAGTCACCCTGGGGAGAACGCAGCATTCACGTCTTGTCACTCTGACAGTGCAGAAGGCAATCCCTGCTCTGCAGCACATCCTCCCCTCTGATCAGAGAACCTCTGAGAGCTGTACTTACATCTCTCACAGGCTCTGCAATGTGACAGCTTTCTGAGATCCTACCATGATTTGCAGATGCAATGCCCTGCAGCCACAGGCTTCATATCTGAGAGGATTTCATTTCCAGTGAACTCTCAGCATCCTCCCAGCCCAGACTGCATTTCCCTCTCTGTGCCTGTCTCGTGTGCCCTCGGTGCTGCAGGCAGAGCCCTCAGCCCTGCTGCGTGTGCAGAGGAGCTGCTCCTGGGCAGAGCTCTCTCTCTGCAGCGCTGCCACTGCCATGAGCTCCCTGTGTCCCAGGAGCCCAGCCCAGCTCAGCAGCACAGGAGCAGCCCATGATGTCCCTTTCTCTGTCCCCTCGGGGTCCCTCCAGGGGCTCCAGTGACACATCCTTTGAGACAACCTCAAGTAATCAGTAATGTTAGTTGTGTCTACTCTGCAGAGATACTTCTTGCCAGCATTGTATTCTTGCTAGTAAAAAATAAATTGGTATGAGAATATTCCAGGTGTGGTCTCCCCAGGGCAGAGCAGAAGGGCAGGAGAACCTCTCTGAGCTACTGACCACCCCCTTCTAACCCACTCCAGGTACCATTGGCCTTCCTGGCCACAAGGGCCCAGTGCTGGCTCATGGTCATCCTGCTGTGCCCAGGACCCCCAGGTCCCTTTCCCCTACAGTGCTCTCCAACAGGTCCTTCCCCAACTTACACTGGAACCTGGGGTTCTTCTTGCCCAGATGTAAGACACTACACTTGCCCTTGTTCTATTTCATTACATTTTCCCCGCCCAACTCTCCAACCTGTCCAGGTCTCTGGATGGCAGCATAGCTTCCAGTGTCAGCCACTCCTTCCAGCTTGGTGTCTTCAGCAAACTTCCTGACAGTCACTCTATCCCTCATTTAAGTCACTGATGAATTTATTGAATAGTACTGGCCCCAGCACTGCCCCCTGAGGCACTGCACTAGATACAGGCCTCAACTGGACTCTGCCCACTGACCACGAATCTCTGGCTTCTTCCCTTCAGCCAGTTCACAGTCACCTCACTACCCGCTCATCCAGACCGCACTCCCCCAGTTTAGCTGTGAGGATGCTGTGGGAGACTGTGCCAAAGGCTTTACTGAAGTCAAGGTAGACCACATCCACTGTTTTGTCATCATGTATCCACCTCGTTATGTCTTCATGAAAGTCAATGAGGTTGGTCAAGCACAACTTCCCCTTGGTGAAGCCATGTTGACTGCCCCTAATGACCCTCTTATCCCTGATATGCCTTGAGATGGCACCAAGGAGAAGTCGTTCCATCAGTTTCCCAGGAATGGAGGTGAGGCTGACCAGTCTGTTGTTCCCTGGGTCCTCCTTCTTGCCCTTTTTGAAGACTGCAGTGACATTTGCTTCCCTCCAGTCCTCAGGCACCTCTCCATTTGCCACAACTTAGCAAAGATGATGGAGAGCGGCCCAGCAATGACCTCAGCCAGCTTCCTAAGCATCCGCAGGTGCATCCCATCCAGACTCATGGATTTATGGATTTACCTTCAAGCAGCCTTGCCCACGAGATTTCCCCCAGCAATTGCCTGAAAAGGCCAAAGTTTGCCCTGCTGAAATCCAGGGTTGCAATTCTGCTTGCTAACCTGCTCCAGCCACATGAGATCCTGAACTCCACCATCTCATGGTCGCTGCAGCCAAGGCAGCCCTCAACCTTTACCGCCTCAACCAGCCCCTCCTTGTTAGTGAGGATGAGGTCCAGCAGCTCCTCTCCTGGTCGGCTCCTCCACCCTTTGCATCAGGAAGTTCCCATGGATGCAGTTGGTGAACCTCCTGGACTGTGTCTGGCTGAGTTGTCCTTCCAGAAACATCATGGGAGTTTAAACCCCCATGACAACCAGGGCCTGTGACTGAGGCCGCTCTCAGCTGCTGGAGAGGCCTCGGCAATGTCCTCACCCTGAGCTGGTGGGTTGTGATGGACACCCACAGCAGTATCACCCTAATGCTCCCAGTGCTCCCAGTAACCCTCCCACTGACCCCTCCAGTGCTCCCAGTAACCCTCTCACTGACCCCTCCAGTGCTCTCAGTAACCCTCCAGTGCTCCCAATTATGCTTCCACTCACCCCTCCAGCGCCCTCAGTAACCCCCACTAACCTCTCCAGTGCTCCCAGTAATGCTCCCACTAACCCCTCCAGTGCTCCCAGTAACCCCCACTAACCCCTCCAGTGCTCCCAGTAACCCCTACTAACCCCTCCAGTGCTCTCAGTAACCCTCCAGTGCTCCCAGTAATGCTCCACTCACCCCTCCAGTGCCCCCAGTAACCCCCACTAACCCCTCCAGTGCTCCCAGTAATGCTTCCACTGACCCCTCCAGTGCTCCCAGCAATCCCTCCAGTGCTCCCAGTAGCCCTCACTAACCCCTCCAGTGCTCCCAGTAACCCTCCCACTGATGCCTCCAGTGCTCCCAGTAACCCTTCCACTAACCCCTCCAGTGCTTCCAGTAACCCTCCCATTAAGCCCCCCAGTGCTTCCAGTACCCCCCAACTAACCTTTCCAGTGCTCACAGCAGCCCCCATTGTTCCCAGTAATCCTCCAAGAACTCCCAGTTAACCCCCAGTGCTCCCACTAACTGTCCTTGTGCTCCAAGCAGGCCCCCACAGTGCTCCCAGTAACCATGTTGTGTTCCCATTAACCCCCCACTAATCGTCCTACTGTTTCCAGTAATCCTCCCAGTAAACCTCCCAGTGCTCTCAGTAAACCTCCCAGTGCTCCCATCAACACCCCCAGTGCTCACAGTGAGCCCCAGCAACCCCCTCATTGCCCCCAGTAATCCCCCGCTAGCCCTCCCAGTGATCCCAGTAACCACCGAGTGCTTTCATGTGACCCTCAGCAACCCCACTGTTCCCAGTAACCCCTCCCAGTGCTCCCAGAAACCCCCCACGAACCCCTCCAGTGCTCCCAGCAACCCCCAATGTTCCCAGTAATCCTCCAAAGCTTCCCAATAAACCCTCAGTGCTCCCAATCACCCTCCCAGTGCTCCCAGCAACCACCTAGTACTCCCAGTAAACCCCCACCAACTGGATTGTTCCCAGTAACCCCCACAATGTTCCCAATGTTCCCTGCACTAATCCTTCTAATGTTACCAGTTACACTCCCAATAACCCTCCCAGTAAAGCCCCAGCAACCCCCAATGTTCCCAGTAATCCTGCAAAAACTCCCAGTAAACCCCCAGTGCTCCCAGTAACCCTCCCAGTGTTCCCAGAAACCCCCCACTAATAAACCTACCGTTCCCAGTAACCTTCCCAGTGCTCCCAGTAACCACCTAGTGCTCCCAGTAACTCCCCAGCAACCTCCAGTGTTCCCAGACACCTCCCCAGAGCACCGAGTGACCCCCACTAACCCCTCCAGTGCTCACAGCAATCCCCATTGTTCCCAGTAATCCTGCAAGGACTCCCAGTAAACCCCCAGTGTTCCCAGTAGCCCTCCCAGTGCTCCCAGTAACCACCTAGTACTCCCAGTAACACTCAGGCAACCCCACATGCTCCCAGTAACCCTCCCAGTATTCCCAGTACTCCCCCACTAATCTTTCTAGTGTACTTAGTAACCCCCACTATCCTCTCCAGTGATCCCAGCAACCCTCATTGTTCCCAGTAAACCTCCAAGAAGTCCCAGTAAACCCCCAGTGTTCCCAGTAGCCCTCCCAGTGCTCCCAATACTCCCCCACAAATGTCCATCCTGGGGCCCTGGGCAGCATCCTCTGTGCACTGTGGGGCAGGGGCAGGGTCGGTTGTACACAAGTGGGTCAGCTCTCCACTCGGGTGGGGAGAGCTGCTGGGTAAAGCTGCCGGCCTGGCTCGCACAAGCCAGACAAGACCTTTTCTGGTTATCAGCATCGATGCATCCAGTCTTTCCTGTCACTGAATCCTGGAATCACAAAGTAGTTTGAGTTGGAAGTGACATTCACAGCCCGTCTAGTTCAACTCCCCTCAGTGATCAGGGACATCTTCAGCAGCTCAGGTTGCTCAGAGCCCCGTCCAGCCTGGCCTGGGATGTCTCCGGGATGGTTCATCCACCACCTCTCTGGGAAGCCTGTCCCAGTGTTCTGCCACCCTCAGTGTAAACAACCTCTTCCTCATTTCATTCCTTGACTCTCCCCTCTTCTAGTTTAAACCATCACCCTTTGTCCTGTCGCAACAGCCCCTGCTCAAAAGTCTGTCCCCATTGCTCTTATTGGCCCCTTTTCGGTCCAGAAAGGCTGCAATAAGGTCTCCCAGAAGCCTCTCTTCTCCAGCTGAACACCCCAACTCCTCAACAGGCAAACTCATGACTTTTTAATTTTTCAATACACTAGTGTCACAAAAGCATGAGAACATCTTTTTATATAGCATTTTATATAGCATCTATAGTCCCCCGTAGAGCCCAAATGTCACCAGTGGTAAAAGTGCCCACAGAGCCAGTTACCAGTGGGATGCCTCAGGGACCAGCACTTGGGCCAACACTCTTGAACGTCTCTATTCTCCCCCTCTATGATGTGACACAGTGAACCTTCAGCTCCTTAGTGGATGGTGCAAAGCTGGGCAGAGGCCTTGGACAACCTCACCTGGGTCACCCTGCCCTGAGCAGGACAGCGAGACAAGATGATGTTCAAACCTGAGCTGCTCTGTGATTCCAGGAATCTTTCCCTTGGAAATGTTTTGGAAGAAGGAAGAGGTGGAGATTCTGCACTGAAGTTCGCACTGATTGTTACAGCTTCTTCGCAGGAATTGCTTCATGTTTCTTTAGAGAACTGGATGTAAACAGGCACCAGGGAATTTTTAATTAGAGGAAACAAAAAAGGAAAAAAAAAAAAAAAGAAAACACAATAGAACTTAATGATGTTTCTCAGTTCTGTGGTTAAATTAAGTAGTTTCCAGCGAGGTCCATTGCCATAATTGAAGAGTTGCCTATAGGGAGTACGAGGGCAACTGCTGAAAGACTTTACCTGCCTGAAGCTCAAAGCAGAGTGAGAGCTGAGAGGCTCTGAATGAGCCAAGAGTGAGAGGTGAAGAACCTCTGGGAAGCAATGGAAAGTGCAAATGTCCAGACAGGCTTCTGAAGAGATGAGTTCAGACAGGGTGAGCTGGGTAAGGACAGGTGGAAACTCCTGGATGTCCAGGCGATTAAATACACGTAATGATAGAGTTCTGGCACCGCAAGCACAGGGAAAGGCCAATGTTTCATCTCTCACGCTCCATACACATTCTGAAAATTCATATTTTGGCAGGATAGAAATTCCACAGACATTTTATTGGAAATATTGAATTATTTCATCTGATCAAAAAATAGAGTGTGGGGATTTTTGTTCTTTTTTTGTTGTTGTTGGGTTGGTTTGGTTTTCAGTTTTGAGGGGAGTTCTCAGGTGTTTGGGCTGAGCTCCATGGTCTCACTATAAGCACCCAGTGCAAACCTCGAGAGGCCCCGTGTACCTGAGGTGTTTGCCTGGGACGGGCAGGTATCAGACCAGACTGATAGAGCGATGGTGCTTCCATCATTTACATCTGGTATTCAAGACTTTTGTGCTTAGTTAGAAAACTTTCAGGACTGCAGGTAAAGATTCAGGTATGTGAAGAGCACTTAGAAGAAGTGATAGAAGAATTATGCAGTTGATATGACAGAATCATAGAATCATTTCAGGTGAAAGAGACGCTCAGGATCATCAAGCTGAACCATAACCTGACTCGAGCACTAAACCATCTCCCTTAAGACCCTTGTCTAAACTCCTTTTAAACCCCTGCAGGGATGGTGACTCCACCACTGCCCTGGGCAGCCTGTCTCAATGCCTGACAACCCTTGCCAGGAAGAATTTTTTCCTAATATCCAATCTAAACCTTCCCTGGCACAATTCGTGGCCATTTCCTCTTGTCCTATCACTTGTTAGTCATGAGAAGAGACCAACACCCTCCATGTTCCAACCTCCTTTCGGGCAGTTGTAGAAAGTGATAAGGTCTCCCCTCAGCCTCCTCTTCTCCAGACTGAACCCACCAGTTCCCTCAACCACTCCTCATCACACTTGTGCTCCAGCCCCTCAGCAGCTTCGTCACCTCCTCTGCACTCCCTCTAGTGCCTCAATGTCCTTATGATAAGGACCAGATTCAAGGTGCAGCCACACCAGTTCCAAGTACAGTGGCACAATCACTTCTCTAGTCCCGCTGGCCACACTATTCCTGATACAAGCCAGGATACTATTGGTGGCCATTTTGGCCACCTGGGCACACGCTGGCTCCTGTTCAGCTGCTATCGACCAACACGCCCATATCCTTCTCCACCAGGAAATTTTCCAGCCACTCTTCCCTGAGCCTGTAGCGCTGCCTGGGGTTGTTGTGACACAAATGCAGGACCTGGCACTTGTTCTGGTTAAACCTCAGACAACTGACCTCAGCCCAATGATCCAGCAGCTCCAGATCCCTCTGCATGGCTGTCCCACCCTCCAGCAGATCAACACTCCCATCCAACGTGGTGTCATCTGCAAACTTACTAAGGGTGCCCTCGATCACCTCACCCAGATCATTGATAGAGATTAAACAGAACTGACCGTGATACTGAGTCCTGGGGATACCACTCATGACCGGCCACCAACTGGATTTGGCTCCGTTCACCATAACTATTTGGGCCCGGCCCTGCAGCCAGTTCTTGATCCATCACAAATACACCATCCAGGCCATGAGCTGCAGCTTCTCCAGGAGATGCTGTGGGATAAGGTGTCAAAGGCTTTACTGCAGTCTAAATGCACAACATCCACAGCCTTTCCCTCATCTATTAGGGGGGTCACCTTGTCATAGAAGGAGATCAGGTTGGTTAAAAAACACCTGTCTTTCATAAACTCATGTTAACTGAGCCCGATCACATGGTTCTCTTGTAAGTGCAATGTGATGTTACTCAGGATCATCTGCTCCATGACCTTTCCCAGCACAGAAGTTAGACTGACAGTAGTTCCCCAGATCCTCCTTTTGGCCATTCCTGTAGATGGGCATCACATTTGCCAACTGCAGAAAAGCTGTAACAACCAGGCGCAAACTTCAGTGGAGAATCTGATGTAAAGAAAAGTAATGGAACTCCCAGGGGGAATTTTCTTGGTTTGCTTTCTGAGGCAGAAAGGAGGAGCCATGAGCTCCAGGCAATGGGAAGGGGGATCCTGTCCCTCACACACGGCTCAGGGCTCTTCCTGGGACCGTGGGATGTGGGTGTGCAAGGCCCAGGGAAGGACAACACTGGGACAACAACTTCCAGCTTCCCCATGGGGCTGCAAGGAGGCACCGAGGCCCCAATGCCATGGGGACAACATGTCTTCTCCTGGGCCTCAGTGGCAGAGACAACTGCCCTGGCCAAGGGGACGGAGACCTGGGTTCTGTGGGTCCCTTCCAGCCTTACAGCATCCTTTGCCATCTCCACCACAGGCTGTTCTACACGGTGCTACCCCTGCCCCGCTTTCCCTGCAGGCTGCAGACACCCATCTCGCTTCCCCACCTGCTCTCACCCCAGCACTTCTGCACCTTCACTGCTGTGTCTGCATCCTCACTGGCTGCTCTTTGGAACACAAACCATGGACTGATCCAGCTCCCTATGGGTCACCCCTTGCACCACAGCACTGCCCTTCCAGTGACATTTCTTACTCCTCATATCCATTCCTCACCTTCCAAGCTGTACTTTCTGACATTTTTTTGTCTTTCCTGCCTCTTCCCACTATCAAGGAAAGCTCAGCCACCTAAGAAACTGCCCTTCATGCAGGGAAACCAACCTGTTAGGCTTCTTATGGTCTTTTACCTGACCAGAGAGAAATCACCTCACCATGATCTTCTAAATCCCACAACTGCTGCTGTTCCTTCAGCTTCTCTGACAGACACGACCATGTCCGTGCCGATGTTCCGTCATGTTCTCAGTTGGGATGGACATGACAACCCATCTCTCTTCCTGGGTAGAGCCTGTGGGTACCTTGGCAGAGGTTCTTTCCCAGCCATGTCCCTGCTGCTGGGCTGTCACCTCCAGAGACAGAACTGACACCACTGTCCCTTCACAGTCACACGCTTCTGACTGGATTATGAGTGTCTGAGACACAACTGACCTTATAATACCTATAATACCACACCCATCCATCCCCCTCCTTAGCACCCGTGACCCGTGGCCAAGACTGAACCATGCTCTACACAGTCCTACCCCTGCCCCTCTTTCCCACAGGCTGTAGACACCCATCTCGCTTCCTCACCTTGTTCAAATTTGTCAAATATATTTCCTACTAACAACGATAGTGAAAAGCACTCCTCACTGGAACTGCTGTATTTATGTTAACACAGCACATATGTCCTCTTTTGCCTTTTTTTTTTTTTTCCTATTCTTCCACCTATTGTCTCTCCAGAAATCTGTCCAAGGCAAAAATTCTGTCAAATCACAGAATAACTCAGGTTTGCAGAGAGTCCTTGTCTCACCCATCTTGTCTCACTCTCCTGCTCTCAGAGCAGGGTGAACCAGCTGAGGTTGCTCAAGGCCTCCACCCAGGTTTGCGTCATTCTCAAAGGCACTGAAAGTGCACTCTGATACATCATAGAAGGGGAGAATAAAGATGTTCAACAGCATTGGTCGAAGTGCTGGTCACTGAGAGATGACACCAGTAACTGGCTGCACACAGGACTTTGTACCACTGGTGATATTTGGGCTTGATGGTTCAGCCAGCTTCCCACCCAGCATCCACTGCTTTAGCCCCATCAGCACCACTCTGTCCAGAATGAGACCATGGCTGAGGCTTGCAAACACCCTGTACACAACATGCCTTTCTTTCCCCTGTCCATTTGGGTTCAGCAATCCCTTCCTTGTCACTCACATTCCTGGAAATAGCTGCAGGAGGCTTGTCCCATCCCCTTCCCAGCGAGGGAGGTAGGGTGGCCAGACTGTTATTCTCCCCATTCCTGTTTGTGCTCTTCTTGAAGATGGGACCGAGTTCTGCATTTTTTAAGGACCCCAGAACCTCTCTGGTTTCTATGGCACTTTTGAGAGCACAATGCAGAATCAAGGGCAAGGGTGATGTAGCAGACAAGAGCACTTGCAATGATACTGTCCAAGGCAGCTGAAACGAATGTCACTGATCCAGTGGGGTTTGTTCCTGGAGTCACACACAGAAATATCAGGGTTCTGTGAGGTGTCCACATCAGAGCTGGTCTCAGGACTCCTTATGCACCCAGGGATGCTCAGAGTCTGTCCTTTATACACACAGAGGCAGGAGTCACAGTGTCCCTCTGGCCTCCTGTTGCCACTCCAAAGGGACAGGAGACACCTCAGCCCTGTGGTGTGTCTGAAATGTCCAACGTCATGAGGAATGGACATGGAGACCTCAGATCAAGGATGCATATCCCAGTGCTGCATTCAGGTGGTTTCTCAATGTGATGTGACCTCAAGCCCCTGTCTGTGCCACAGACCTTCATGGGGCCCCAAGGAATAGTTGGTGGTGTTTATGGTTGCTCACGTTCATGTCACCTCACGTACATGATGTGCGTGCTCACATCTCAACTGTACAAAGCAAACACAGACTGCTGAACTATTCATTGAGTGTCCATTCATGGAGGGAAGAACAACCTCTGTGGGTGAGAAGCCAGTGTTGGAAATGATGGTTGTGAAGGGCTAGTCCATGGTGATTAACCTGAGGCTCCTTCTATGGGGTGTCCAGTGCACAGGGGCACAGCCCAGTCCCTGCTCTGCTGGTCCTGCAGGTCTCTGGCAGGAGCCTGGCTGTGAGAGAACACTGCTGTGTGCCAGCCCTGCACACACACGCTCTTTTTTTCTGTATCTTGGTGTTTGCGTCTGTGGCCACTTTCTTGGGCATGTTCTAGAAGAACTGCCACACAGCAGGACAGTGACCAAGCTGCCAGAGCACTCAGGCCTTGCACCAACACAAGGGATGAGAAGGAGAGTGTGGGAGTGGAACCAGAACAGCTCTGGAAGACCAACCGCTGGTGCTCCCTGGCAGGGCTGTCATGATGGACTCTTTTCCCCTCCTCCCATTGACAAAGAGATAGTCCCTGCAACTCAAAACAGGCCTTGAAGGAAGAATCTCAGAGAAAAAAAGTCACAGCAGAGACCTTTATTTTGCAGAGAGCATGACTTCATATTTATACAGGCAGTGGGTTTGAAAAAAAAACCAAGACAATTAATTAGAAAGGGGATGAGAAAAATATCACAATTTATTAAACAAAAATCCACCACCACCACACACACACAGAAGTCTGGGCCTCTAATGAGTTACATTAAAGCTGTTATCTGTCAAAGAGCAGATGACAGACACTTCATTATTTTTTAAATGCTTCCCACCATTAGTTTATTCAGGGCAGCCCTGAGCTCTTTGTTCCTCATGCTGTAGATGAGGGGGTTCACTGCTGGAGGCACCACCAGGTACAGAACTGACACCACCAGGTCCAGGGATGGGGAAGAGATGGAGGGGGGCTTCAGATGTGCAAATATGGCAGTGCTGAGGAACAGAGAGATGACGGCCAGGTGAGGGAGGTGGCTGCAAAAGGCTTTGTGCCATCCCTGCTCAGAGGGGATCCTCAGCATGGCCCTCAAGATCTGCACATAGGACACCACAATGAACACAAAACAGCCAAAAGTTAAACAGGCACTGACTACAAGAAGCCAGACTTCCCTGAGATAGGAGTGTAAGCAGGAGAGCTTGAGGATCTGGGGGATTTCACAGAAGAACTGGCCCAGGGCATTGCCCTTGCACAGGGGCAGTGAAAATGTATTGGCCCTGTGCAGCAGAGCATTGAGAAACCCAGTGGCCCCGGCAGCTGCTGCCATGTGGACACAAGCTCTGCTGCCCAGGAGGGCCCTGTAGTGCAGGGGTTTGCAGATGGCAACGTAGCAGTCGTATGACACGACAGTGAGGAGAGTATACTTTGCCGTAGAACAGAAAAACAAAACAAAGACCTGGGTAGCACATCCTGAGTGTGAGATGGCCCTGGTGTCCCAGAGGGAATTGGCCATGGATTTGGAGACAATGGTGGAGATGGAGCCCAGGTCGAAAAGGGCGAGGCTGAGGAGGAAGAAGTACATTGGGGTGTGGAGGTGCTGGTCCCAGGCTATGGTGGTGATGATGAGGCCATGGCCCAGGAGGGCAGCCAGGTAGATACCCAGGAAGAGCCAGAAGTACAAGAGCTGCAGCTCCTGTGTCTCTGTGAATGGCAGGAGGAGGAACTGGGTGATGGAGCCGCTGTTGGACATTTGTTTTTCGTGAGCACGGGGTGCTGACATGAGAAAAAAAAGACAATGTGAAGCCAGGGAAGTGTTCTCTGACAAAAATCAAACCAAGTCCCATAGACCCTCCCCTGTCACACACAGACACCTTTTTGTTTTTCTAGGACAAAATTCTTCAGCACTGTGCCTGGAGCCCTGTTCGGTGCTGGAAAATGTGCAACCAAGAGCAGGGCCTCTGCCCATGGGCACTCAATAAGTCAGCCCAGCTGGGCAGAAGTGGGGCCACAGGAACATTGGGGACTGTCCTGGTTCTGCTAATACAGAAGGGCGGACAGCACTTGCTTTCCCAGAGATAAGGAACAAAAGATGGTAAAGGTAGTTTAAGAGTTAGAGGTATTTTTACATCTCCCCTCATATTCACTGCAGCTGCTCTCAGCCCCTGTGCTCTGCAGAGGAACTGCAGCTCTGGCTGCACAGGAGCTGCTTCATGCCTTGGAGCCCCCAGCCCTGAGGGCAGAGGCTTTGCTGGGTGGGAGAGGAGGCCAGGGGGCTGCTCACAGGAGGGATCTGCACTGCAGGGGGTCACAGGGACTTTTCTCTCTTCTCCCTCTCATAACAGTTCCGGCAATGTTACAGCAAAGGATCTAATTTCTCCAAGCTGGGGAAGGAATATCTTCCGTTGAATGAGTTCAGGCATTTTTTTCTGGTTTTATACTCCTAGGTCTAGAGAGACATTCATCAGTCTAAGGCCATGTCTTGTCTGTGCTCTGATTCAAAGCCTTTGCACACATGGGCTCTTGGACACTTGGTACCAGGTTTCTTGTGGCAGGTCAGAGCTGGGCTGGTGCCACAGCTGGGGTGGCTCAGCCCAGATGTGAGGCCATGTCCTCAGCCAGGGACCTGACTGAGGGATCTGGAGCTGTCAGTGCTGCAGACAGAGCTGTGACACGGATGGAATGAACTGCCAGGCAGGGTGGCAGGAGTGAGTTCATCTGGTCTGCAAGGACAGCAGCCTCCAAGCACAGCAACAGCCCAGATCAGAACTCAGTCTAGACCTGTAAGGCAATTAAAGGGCCCCATAATGAGCTGTTACTACTGCAGGAACAATTAAAGAAGCAACACCGACACTGTGTGGACACTGATTAATATAAAAAGAGGTGAGAATCCCTGTGTCTTCTTGTCCTCCCTCTTCACCAGCAAGGTCTCCCAGGCCTCTGTGACTGGAGTCAGAACAACCAACAGTGGATGTGGATCAAGTCAGGGGTCATTGGAACTAACACAATCCTCTCCAGTCTATGGGACAGCAGGGGCAGCATCCCAGGAGCTGGGACAGCAGGACCATGTCACAGTGAGGCCACTCTCCACCATCTTGGAAAGCTCATGGAGATTGAAGAGACTCTGTATCAAAAACAGTGTGGTCAGCAGGAAAAGGGAAGTGATCCTTCCCCTGTGCTCTGCATCAGGGAGGCCACACCTGGAGTGTTGTGTTCAGTTCTGGGCCCTTCAGGTCAGGAAAGAGATTGAGATGCTGGAGCAGGTCCAGAGAAGGACAGCAAGACTGGGGAAGGGACTTGAACACAAGCCCTATGGGGAGAGGCTGAGGGACCTTGGCTTGTTCAGTCTGGAGAAGAGGAGGCTTAGAGGTGAGCTCAGCACTCTCTAGAACTACCTGAAGGGCAGTTCTAGCCAGATGGGGATTGGTCTCTTCTCCCAGGCAGTAAGCAATAGGACAAGGGGGCATGGGCTTAAACTCTGCCAGGGGAAATTTAGGCTGGATATTAGAAAGCAATTCTGTGCAGAGAGAGTGGTCAGGCATTGGAATGGCTGCTCAGGGAGGTGCTGGACTCACCACCTCTGGAGGTTTTTAAACTGAGATTGGACATGGCACTTAGTGCCATGATCTAGTCAACGGACTGGAGTTGGACCAAGGGTTGGACTGGATGATCTCTGAGGTCTTTTCAACCCACTCGATTCTGTGGTTCTGTGATTTTCAAATTAGGAAGAGCTCTCAGGTTCTTCCTGACCACAGGAATAATTCACCTGAGGTGCAGGGCTGATTTACAAGTGCCCCTGAACAGTCCTGACCACAACTTTTCCATCCTTTCTCTTTTGCCCTGAGCCAAGATCTTCTTTTTTGCTTTCCTCATGCCCTTCCAGAAAGAACAGCCCATGTTGTTAACCCTTTAAGAGCAGGTTGCTCAAAAGGTGTCAGCATCCATGTACAGAGTCTGCACATCAGCCAGGCAGCAAATCCATCATTATAGAAATGGAGACAAGGCTCTTGATCAGCTCCTTGCACCGAGCAATTGGCATGCCTTGTCTGCTGAGATTCCAGGGAACACTGGAACTTCAAGAACCGAGAAGTTTTAGTCCTCTCTGAGCATCCTGGTTCATCTTCTGACCCATGTGGTGGTTCAGGCTGTGAAGAGAATCCAAACCAGCCATTTGACTGGGCTAGTTCCATTTTACATGGTGCCAAACAGGGCAGATGAAGGGGGCTTATAACTCCAATCTCTGCTGCACAGTTGGGACTTCAGAGATTAGAAATGTAGGGAACAAAGTATTGTCAGTGAACACCACATAAAGATTCTGGCTTCCTTAGTGCCTTTTCACTAAGCTGGGATCTGTTCCTTGGCTTTCATTGACTGAAAAGGAAACAACTCCCCTATGCCGCCTGCCCCTCACACCAGACACAGAAAGGAGAAAATGTATGGAATAAGGATGATTTGGGAAAAATTCTGACCAAGAGGTGTATTCTTTCAATAATAAAAAAGGTAGAAGTGAGAGAAAGCACTGTTCTAAGAACCTCATGCAAGAGGATACCTACTGAGATGTAGTATCTGTTTTGAGAAGTGACAATGACTGCTAGGAGGGACACTAAAGAGCTTTAGTTCAGCAGCATAATCAAGAATGAGGAGTTCCCTCTTGCTGTTCAAAAACATCCTTGAGAATGTCTCTGTCCTCCCTTGGCTCCAAAGCTTATCCTGCTCAGATTTTGACAGGATTGCTTCAAACCCCTGTGACCCAAATCTCTACAACTGTCTCTGCTCAACAGCCTTTTGCCACAGGAAGGGGAAAACTGCCAATGCAGGCACCAACCCAGTGCCCAACCTGCCTGGAGAGCCAGGACAGTTGTGCCACACAACAGCAGCCTCCAAGGGAACCTGGAGGTGATGGAATGGAAATGGTTTCAACCCAAATCAGAGAATCAGAGAATCATAGAATCATTTAGGCTGGAAAAGACCATTAAGAACATGTAGTCCAACCTTAAATCAAACACTGCCCCGTCCACCACTAAACCATATCCCAAAGCGCCACATCTCCATCTCTTTTAAACACCTGCCGCAATGGAAGCTCCAATCCTGAGCTGACAGGACACCATTGGCTGCAGTTGGACATAAAATACTGGTCATGGCTGTGAGTTCAGCCCTCGCTGGCAGAATGTCTCACATCCTCACTGAGGAGGGCAGGGGGCTGGGAGATGGGAGCACATTTCAGTTTCCAGATCCCAGGACAGAGCCCAAACCATGCTGCCCTTGGACTCTGGATTACATTTCCTGAGATGCAAAGCTGGTGGGACTTCTGAGGATAATAATGTTAAAAGGTGTGAATAATCCTTCAGGTGTTTGTGTAATTTGTCTAGGAATGTGTGGCAGAATGCACCCCTCCCTCCCCGCCTCTCTCTCCCTCTCTGCCCCCACTCTCCTCCTCCCTCCTTCAGTATGGAGGAGTGGGCACATCCCCCTCTCTCCCGGCTGCCGTGGGCCTAACAGCCTCTTTGTCTGGCCCCAGAACACCCTGACCAGAGTCGTTAGTGACGGTAGGGAGTGCAAAAGCCGCTGGGCGCCCACACCCAGGGTGGGAGATGTTTTCGGGGGGGCTTCTGGGAACAGGAGGAATGACTACAGTCTGGTCAAGGTCTCATAAAAATGGGACTCTCATCGAAAACTTCCCTTTGCCGTGGAGTTTTCTCGGAGCACGAGCTTAGCCACTGCCGCCAGGAGCCACAGCCCCCGCAGCTCCCCGGGATGGAGACTGCGCTTGCCTTGCCGTCACGGCTGTGAGTAAAACTTCTCGCAGGATTGCAAGTATATTTATACTTTCTGTGCACGTTTGCACACGTACTTTAAATTATTTCCTCGCACGACCGTGAGTGTGTTTTCCTCCCGTGCTTCCACATAAGCACGTGTAATATTCCGTGCACACTTGCACATGTAAGTAAATTAACTCTCACACAATTGCGAGTGTATTACAAATTTACCCTCGCGGAATCGCGAGTGTACACTTTCTATACTCACTACAAGCACGCGTATCTCTTTAAAAATAATTCTGCTATGGGCTTGGGCAAGTGTGTGCTTCTCCGGGACTCAGGGCCGACTCCGGCATTGTTTTGAGTGAAGCCACCTGCATGCACTCTGTGGACCGCCTGTTGTAGTGGTTGCTGCCCCTAAATAAGTTCCCTCAGCTGATATCCAAACCTCTATTTAAGTCACTTTTGGAATACTAAAACCCTGTTTTCACCAGTTTAATAAAGGTTGCTTTGGACCCTGTTGTCCCTTAAATTAACCTCGGGGTAATATTCCGTGACAGAATGTCAGTCGTATATGCTTATATTTACATATCTGTAAAATAGTACCCTGCATATGTGGTAGCCCCTCTGGCAATGACAGTTAAATAGGTATTTGCACTGTAAGGCTCCATACCTCATCCACAAGCACACATCTAAGTGGTTCAGATGAAGGGTGGTCTGGCAAACGTCACCCTTTGTGTCCCCAGGTGATGGACACTGCTCATGTGCCTCTGCGGAGAGTGGCAGGAGCTGGATCCCCTTCTCGGGACAGACTCCTTCCAGGAGAGACACAGACACAGGGGGAACTCATCGGGTCTTTACGGCATTTCACTGGGCATCAGTTTTGACATATTGGGTGCTGTCCTGTGACTGCCCTTTCTGCACAAATGATCATACAAACACAACCATTTAGTGAGACATGGTCATAAAGGGCTGTTATGGACAAGAAATGTAACCATGAACTGTGGAGAGAGCGAGGAAGTTTATAATAAGCACCAGGAAGAACCAAGAGGCTCAAGGCGTCTTCTGAAGAGCGTGAGGCCTGAGCAGCCGTGATTGGCCATTGTAGGTGTGGGAGAGGGTCAGGGACTGTCAGGGAGAAGCAGTGAGATGGCTGATGGCTTTAGTGAACCCTTCCAGTTATGTCTGAGCCCAGAAATGGAAAGCAGTTGATGTCTGCAGTTGGAGGAGGAACAGGAGGAAGATCTTCCTGGGAATACGGAAGGAAGAAAGGCCTCTCTTGGGCTAATCATGTATGGCAGTGACATTTCCATCCTGTGGGCATGGCTGTGCCTGGGAGATGGGGAACGGCTGCTGCTGGGGTGGTTGTGCTCAGTCATGGCCCATGAGCTGACCTTGCTCTGCTCCTCTCTTACACTGCCCACACTTGGATGGTTCTCAGGAATCATCCGTGAGCCTGGTGGATGCATGAACCTCCTGCAGTGATGGGTATAGATCCAAATAGGGGATTCAAGCAAGTTTGGGACTGGGACATTGAGGTGACTGGTGGCCATTGCCAAGTGAATGAAAGAAGCTGGATGAGTTGTGAGGAGCTCACAGGCATTTCCGACTCCACAGAAAACCAGAGCCTTACAATGAAACCAAGATCAGTTGGCATAAAGCTTACCACCAAAACAAAAAACACTCACACTGGCCACAGGAAAAACCTTGAAAAACAGTTCAGAAAAATCTACCAGGTCCCAGGGGTCAAGGCTCAGTCGTTCTGGTGATGAACAAGCATCAAGGGCTGACATGGCATCAGAGCCACCTCCACATGGCCCTCACCACCTGGAACCAGTGTCTCCAAGTCTTTCCTTCGCCAGCCTCCAGGGACAGGGACCTGCACTGGTTGTTTCCTTCACAGCTATGTCAGTGATGGCCCTTCATGGGGTCGCAAACACCCTCAGAAACTTGGGGTTTGCTTCTGCCTTTCACTTCATTAGAGTTTTGTTCGTTGTTTCAGTAGCTGCAGTTCAGGTTCATGGCAGCAGAGGGCTCATAAACATCAAAAATGCTCTTACAAGCCAAGGCTCTGTGCATCATTATCCTAAAGGCTTCAAGTCTGGTGTGGATGATTAGGGAGATTTCAGGAATAACCAAACAGAGAGAATTTGCATAATAAATAGCAATTAATCCAAATTTCTTCTATTCCCTTCCCTGCTCGCCCTTCCCTCCCTTTCCAGAACAGATGGTATCAGCAGCCTCCAGTTCATATCTGTATGGAGCGTCTCCTGATAAAGACTGAATATGTCAGAAAAATGGGTTGTCTAAATCACCATGTGAATCAGGAGATAGTCCAGGACACCTTAAGAGGAGTCACACTCCTCTGGACCAAGAGGTGGGTGTTCCTGGCAATCTCAGGTGCCACAGCACAGCGATACTTGTGTTTGGGGAGCTGGTCAAGTGACCCATCTCCTGTTCTGTAATGGTGTCTGAGTTTGCTCAGGTCACCCCTGACTTGAGCCCCATCCACTGCTGGGTGTTCTCCAGACTCCTGCCTTCAGGAACCAAGTCCCAGGAGACCTTGCTGGTGAAGATGGAGGCAAAGAAGCCATGAAGAACCTCAGTCCTGTCTGATTCTACTCTTACGAAGTTCAGCAGCAGGCCTATGTTACCCTGGTCTTTTTCTGTAAGGAAGTCCAGGGCAGCTTTGGCATAATCCCCACATCCATGGACAAGGTTTCTAAATTCCTCCTTTGCAGCTTCCCCTGCTTCCACCTCCTGTGTGCTGCCTTTGTGCCCTGCAGCTCCATCGGTTCAGACAAACACCTTCACGAGATAAATGCTTCATTTCACTGGTTCTCAGATAGATCATTCTTGTACTTGGAGCAGCCTGTCCTGTAAGGCTGATCAGATTTCCTGAGCTCCTTCACCCTTCTGAGCTGCTTCCCATGGCACCACCTGAATCACCCCCCCCCAGTTTCGCAAAGTCTTCTCTTCTGGAGCCCACCAGCCTGTGCTCTGCTGCTGGCCTTCCTCCTTCCCCTCTGGTGCCTGGGAGCCACTGTGTCCTGGTCACAACAGCCAAGGTGGACACTGATGTTCACATCCCTCACCAGGGTTTCCTTGTTTCGCAGTTCCAGATCCAGGTGAGCATCACTCCCATTGGCCCACGATGCAGACATGTTAAGCAGTTGGCCCAAGATCCTCTGGACTGTTGGCACTTGCCACTTTGCCAGGCCAGTGAATATCAGAGCAATTACAGTTCTCCATAGGAACCTGCTCATTGACTGGTGACTTCCTCATGTTGCTGACAGAAGACATTTCTTCTCCATGATCAAGTAGTTTGTAACACCCAACACATTGTCACACTGTACTGGGTTTACATGGCAAAGTCTTGGAACTGGGGGTGAGTGCGGCTATGCTGCAGGTGTCACGTCTCTGAGAAGACAACAGGAGTTTGACCAATGTCAGACAGAGCCGATTTCAGCTGCTCCAAGATGGACCCATTCCTTGCCAGATCTGAGCCACTCAGTGATGCTGGCAGCACCTCTGGGATATTGTATTTGAGAAAGGGTAAAAAATGCTGCACAACAGTAGGTGGGAGAGAGGAGGGAGGAAATGGGAGAGAAAAGCACTGCAGACATCAAGGTCATATCCCATAGGACCCAAACAGGTCCCTCAGCAAGCCAAAGCTTGCTCTCCTGAAATCCTGCTCTTGTCCTTGTGATCATCTCCCAGGAGCCTCAGCTTCACTTTCCCATCCCTGACTGTTCCATTCTGACCAACTCTTTCTGGTTTGTAAGTGTGAAGTCCCACAGGGCACCTCACTCCACTGATTCCTCAGTCACCTGTGTCAGGAAGATGTTGTCAATGAGCTCCAAACCCTCCTGGATGGCTGGTACCTTGTAGATACTGGGATATCGCATATCTGCCACGAGGACACTGCCCTGGAAATGTGAGGCTTCTTTCATTTGTCTGAAGGAGGCCTCATGTCATTCCTCTTCCTGATCAATGGGCCTGTAGCTGATGTCCAGTCACCACAACACTGCCCATGTTGTTCTGCCCTCTCATGCTGCCTCCTCAACGTTCAGCTGACATTACCTGTCCCCAGGCAGCGGTCCACGTAATCCTAATGCTCTACCATATGAAGGGAAACATCAGAAACTCCAGACCTCTGGCATTATGAGTATCAGACACCCAAAAACCCACTGTTTCTCCAGGAGATTATATTTATAGTGTCCTTTAACTCCTCATGCTGTTATGTTGGGAGAGACACCTTCATCAGGGTAAGCCGTCTGTGTGCAAACATTAACAGCTGAGCAAATGGAACTTCAGTCCAGGGAGAGTCCAGACCTTGTGAATATCTGGTGTTCGCCCATCAAAAATCTCTGATTTTTGACAAGATGAAATGACGAGTTCTCAGTGGCCCTGAGGAGAAGGGCCTGGGCACTACAAGGTCCCCACACCAGCCCGTGGTGCACATTCACCATGAACAAGGCAGCTGCACATGGGGCTGCATGAGGAGGAGCATGGGGACCCAGACACCTGCAGTTCTCATCCCATTCGTTTCAGCTCTGGTGTGACCCACACACACGGGTGTGTGCCAGTGTGCGACTTCCCAGTTTGGAGAAGCAGGGAAGAACTGCAGAGTGCAGGGCTCTGCCAAGGCAGGTTCAGCACCTTGTGCACATGGTGTGGGATGCTGAGGGACCTGGGCTGCTTTGGCCCAGCAGCGCTGGGGAGGCTGCAGCAGTGCAGGAGTAGCCTGAGAGTGCTTGAAGGGTGGTTTCAGAAGTGGTGGAGGTTTCTTCATAGTGGGAAAGAGCTTGAGAAGGAAATAATGGCCCAAAGTGCAGCTGAGGAGGTCCAGGCTGGACATGAGCAGAAAGGAATGTGAGTGGAAGGGCAGTGCTGTGGTGGAGCAGGTCAGCAGAGGGAGTCTGCATCAGCCCAAGGCTTTGTGCTTCAAGGAACAGCTGGGGAGGATGGAGAGATCTCAGCAAAGGAAGGAAGATGCTCAGACAAGAGCAAGGTGGGGCAGCAGGGGGGATGTCTCCAGCCTGCAGGGACAGAGGTGCAGGGGATGCCACAGCACAGGACAGGCTGTCGTGGAGATGATCACGGGATGTAAAGAGGCTGAAAGCCCCACCAGCCATGAGCTCCTTCTCCCCTTGGCTATGGCTGTTGTCTGCACCTCTGATGCCTGTGAGGAGACACCTTGTCCTTCCAGCACAGGGGCCTCATGGCCTCCTTGTCCCCAGCCAGGAACCTGGGAGGTGTGGGACCATTGTACTGCCCTTGGCCCTGCACAGCCCCACATCACATTGTCCCAGAAAGGGCCCTGGGCAACGTGGGAGGGACAGGATCTGACTTCCCATGGTACGAGGTCAGGGCTTGGCTTTTGGTTAAAGAAACACAGCCAGGTTTCCTCAGCATCAGAGGTATCTTTACTTTGCTTTTCCTGACCTACAGTTTTCTTCTCTAACGAAACCTGGATATTGTTTCTCAGTAGATTCCCTCAGTGGGGCCCATTAACAGTACAAGAAACTTTGGAGGTAGAATCTAACTTTGACTTCTTGAGAAGTTTCATCACCTTCCTCCAGGGTCTGAGGTTCATGGACTCAGCATCAAACCCACCAGAGGGGTCATTAAAGGGCCTTGGGCTTCTCCTGTGCTGCTGAGCTGGGCTGGGCTCCTGGGACACAGGGAGCTCATGGCAGCAGCAGCGCTGCAGAGAGACAGCTCTGCCCAGGAGCAGCTCCTCTGCACACGCAGCAGTGCTGAGGGCTCTGCCTGGGGATCTCAGCAGACGAGCAAGGCAGAGAGAGATTAAAGGTGGTCAGGACTGGGAGGATCACTCAGAGCTCACTGGAGGAGAAACCTTTGCAGCCCTTGCCATGGTAAGTCTCTGGGTGCAGGGCAGTGCAGCTGTAGCTCCTGAAGGCATCTCCTAAAACTGGCACAGGCACAGCTTGTGGGATCTATAAGGACGGGGTTCTTGTCAGGCCATGCTGAACAGCTGTGAAGCCGGATGAGCACCCAGGGGTGCCCAGGGCTGTCCTGCAGAGCAGGGTCCCTGCACCCCAGGGCTGTGCCGGGCAGGGACTCTGCCGCCTGCCAGGGTCAGCGCTCAGCCTGCCTGGGAGATCCCATGGCAGCAACTGTGGGTGGAAGGAGAGACCCCCAGCAGGGCAGGCAGGGAGCTTGTGGGGTTGAAGGGGGCTGTGTGGGTCAGGGCTGCTCAGAGCTCCAGATCCCCCGACAGACATGACAGAGGGTCCTTCTGAACAAAGACATCAAGACAGGAACAGCTGCAAGGGAAGGAGTCTGTGCTTTCAGTTTTTCACTCTTGCTCGTCTGGGTGTGCAGTGGGAGATGGGGATTTATTTCTCACTTTGGAGAAGACACTGAGACCCCAGTTCTCATTAGGACGTGTCTGAGCTGCTCCTGAGCCCCTGCACACACAGAGCTGCCCCTGGGCAGTGCCAGGAGGTGTGAGCAGGGCAGAGCTGAGCATACAGCGGGTGGGATGGGGGATGGGGTCTGTGCCACTGACAGGGAGCAGACCCAGGGACAGACACACAGCTGCAGGCAGCACAGACATGGGCAGGGAGAGGGAGCTACAACCTGAAATGCTTGAGACGGGATTCAGGCCCCCCTGCCATCCCTCGCAGTTCAGACACATTTCCCAGTGCAACCCCTGGTCTCTGCTCCTCCCCAGCAGACCCTCTGCCCCAAAGCCATGGGCTCCAGGTCATGAGTCTCCACCTCAGCAGTTGGACCTCCAGGTGAAGGGTTCCTGCAACGTGGTACACAAATAAGGTGCTAAAAGTACTTGCTCCACAGTGTCATTATGTGAGTGGCAGCAGCACAGCCGGGTAAGGAGAAGGTTCCACAGCATGCCCGTCTGCCCTTCTGTCCTTGCTTTATATTCTGGTAGCACTGCAGTGTTCTTCCCTGTTTCTCCACCTGTACCTGGTGCTCTTGCTCTCTGGGGTTGGGGTGCGAGTGTCGGTCACTTCTTGTTCTGACATCAACTCAAGGGGTCTTGCCCCAGAGGTATGTTCATGGAAACCAGATGCCCAAGCTGTGTTTTAAGCTATGATGAACAGTTTTTTCTCACTTGGTAGAAAGAGAGAATGATCTGAAACATCCCTCCATCTGGGAGGGGGTTTTCCATGAGAAACAGCATGTTTATTTTCCCCAGAGAACTCTCCCCTAACTTGTCACTGCCTTTTCCTCCTTGCACAGGTCCTCATGCCCACAGGCAGCAAATGTCCAACAGCAGCTCCATCACCCAGTTCCTCCTCCTGCTGTTCACAGACACACGGAAACTGCAGCTCTTGCACTTCTGGCTCTTCCTGGGCATCTACCTGGCTGCCCTCCTGGGCAACGGCCTCATCATCACCACCATAGCCTGGGACCAGCACCTCCACACCCCCATGTACTTCTTCCTGCTCAACCTCGCCCTCCTCGACCTGGGCTGCATCTCCATCACTGTCCCCAAATCCATGGCCAATTCCCTGTGGGATTCCAGTGTCATTTCCTATGCAGGGTGTGCTGCCCAGGTCTTCTTTGTATTTTTCTTGCTTGGTGCAGAGTGTTCCCTTCTCACTATCATGTCCTATGACCGCTACGTTGCCATCTGCAAACCCCTGCACTACGGGACCCTCCTGGGCAGCAGAGCTTGTGTCCACATGGCAGCAGCTGCCTGGGCCACTGGGTTTCTCAATGCTATGCTGCACACAGCCAATACATTTTCACTGCCCCTGTGCAAGGGCAATGCCCTGGGCCAATTCTTCTGTGAAATCCCCCAGATCCTCAAGCTCTCCTGCTCACACTCCTACCTCAGGGAGCTTGGGCTTCTGGTGGTTAGTCTGTTAATTGGTTTTGGCTGTTTTGTATTCATTGTGGTGTCCTATGTGCAGATCTTGAGGGCTGTGCTGAGGATCCCCTCTGAGCAGGGACGGCACAAAGCCTTTTCCACCGGCCTCCCTCACCTGGCTGTGGTCTCCCTGTTTGTCAGCACTGCCATGTTTGCCTACATGAAACCCTCATCCATCTCCTCCCCATCCCTGGACCTGGTGGTGTCTGTTCTGTACTCAGTGGTGCCTCCAGCAGTGAACCCCCTCATCTACAGCATGAGGAACAGGGAGCTCAAGGAGTCCATTAGGAAAGGGATTTCATGGATGTTTGTTGATGCTGATAAACTTTCAATGACTCTTCACAAATGACTTCTACTGTATCCCAATGCAGTCCTGTACTCTATTGATTGTTTTATCCTCTTTATTTTCTTTCATTGCCTTTCTATAATAAAATGATCTCTCTCCCTTGCATTTCCTCTAGATTTGGCTGTTGTTTTAAAGCTGATATCAACAACAAGCCCAGGAGTTTCACCCCAAAAACAGCCAGAGAAAAATCCTCTGTGTCACACTGAAACAGGTATCTGCAGGGAAACAAAGATGGACACAGACAATCTGACACAGACCAGCTCCAACAGGAAACAGCATCTTCACAGCCACCACACCAACAGCAGCACTTACACAACCATGAGCAACAGTACTGACCGTGTTCAGCTCTCCCTGAGCTGGTGTGAAGGTTGCACGAGTGGTCTGTACATCCCAGGTAGAACTTACCCACAGTCTCACACACACTCCTGTGGTCCCTCCAGTGTGGACTTGGGGGTTGGGTCAGCCCAGACTCAGAGATATTAGCCATTTAGCCATCCTAACCCTGTGTTTCTCCAGATCCTGGGGCCCTCCTCCTTCTTGCTAGCCTCTTAGAATTGACCAAGAAGATGTGTGCATACCATCACCCCCAAACGCACACACTCTAGTGAGCCCACTCACACAGCAAAGAGCCAGGAGCAGTTTAATTAGTTCTGTAGTTTAACCCTGACAGGCAGCTCAGCACCACACAGTCTGTCACTTACTGCCCCACAGCAGGATGATGCAGAGGATCAGAAACACAAATAAAAACTCATGGGGTGAGATAAAGACAATTAATAGGTAAAGCAAAATCTATCCACATAGTCAATGAAAACTAAGGAATTCAGTCACTGCATCATTGCCAGGAGGGTGTTCAACTGTCTTCAGAAAAGATGGGCTCCATCATACGTGACTGTTACTTGGGAAGACAAACGCCATCACTCCGAATGTCCTCCTGTCCCTTCCTCTCCCAGATTTTATTGTTGACCATGGTATCATATGTTGTGAAACATTCCTTTGGTCAGTTTGGTTCAGCTGTTCCAGCCATGTCCCCTCCCGATTTCTTGTGCATCCCCGGCCCCCATGCTGGTGGGTTTGGTGTGAGAAGCAGAAAACCCCTTGATAGTGTGCAAGCACTGCTCAGCAATGACTGAAACATGCGGTGGGATCAACACTGTTTCCATCACAAATGTAAAATGGACTCATACAAGTTGCTGTGAAGATAAGTAACTCTATCCTAGCTGAAATCAGTCTAGTAAGCAGTACAGACCATGGTGATCAGGCAGGGGGCTTGGTCAGAGCAGCACTGAGCAGCCACCTCCCCATGGGCAGCTTGTCCCTTGAATCCTTCTCCCCCTTCCACAGGCTGCTTCTTCCACGATCCAGCTTTCTCTGCTCCAGTCTCCTCCCCAATTCATAACCATCATCAGTTAGTTTTTCCCCAGTGGGGTTCAGGTTACTTCCACTTCTACTTAAATTTGATAGTTTGGATGCCATTGCCTTGTTCCTCTGGGACTTCAGCGGCATCACTGGTGGCTCCTCCAGGCACTGATGGCCTTGCAAGACTTGACTGCCCAGACTGTGGGAAGTGCTCCCGTCTGTGCCGCTTGGCCAACCTGGTCACATCCACAGCCGCCTGTGAGGCCCAGCTGGGACACATGGAGCTGCCCACACTGCTGGTCCCTCCTCACATCCCTCAGCTTCTCACGCAGGTGCCACAGTTTCCCATGGCAAGTACAGGTGGTTTCACCCAGGGCAGGGCCTCACCAGGGGCACAGGCATTTGTCTGCAGCCTTCCCATCTGGTGTCCTTGATGACCTCATCATACCTGCCTAACTCTAGCCAATCACATTGCTGTCATGAGGTGACCTCACCAGTGATAATCCAGCCATGTTGGCTTTGCCTACATGTACCCCCAGGTAACCGCAATAGAAGTGGCACCACAACCCACCTCCAGCCGTGTCATCTTCCCCTTCTCCTGCATCTCCCATCTCCCAGGTTCTCAGCACTGCTGGGTGTGCTTTCCGGCATCCAGAAGACATCACTAGGCCTGACTCACCACGTGCCCAGTTGGGTTGTTCTCAAAAATGTGACTTCAAAATCTACCTCCTTCCCATGATGCCTCACCTTGCACCGTCCTCTTCTGGCACCAGGGGTCACCTCACAGCCAACCTCCAGACACTTCCCCTGCACCTGCCTCTCCTTTTTCCCACCCAGCACTGTCGTTTCTGCTGGGCAGGCAGCACCGTGCTCCCCATGGGGACTGCAGAGCCCTGGTGGGACAGCTCAGTGGTGGGAGGGCAGCCAGGGGTGGTCAGGGCTCCTCGGGAAGGCAGGCGGGTGGATGAGGAGCTGGAGATGAGCTCTGTGCAGAGGGGAGCCTGGTGTGCACAGAGACTTGCCTTGGAGGAAGCTTCATGGTCACAGGTCCTCGAGTACATGGCAAGTTGGACCATGGCTTGGTCTGCTAGGAGGGCAGCAGCGCTGGGCACAAGCAACCCAGGAGGCTCCTGTAGGTGTGGAATACAGCATTTTGAGACAAACACGGATGAGCTGACTATGGCTGGTCTCCTACTGACAGACAAGGTGGATCAGGCTGGGGATCTGAAGGATGAGAGCGGCCATGGCTGCAGTGATCATGAGATGGTGGAGAAGCAGGACAACTGCAGAACAAGAGTGCAGTCCTGCAGGAGAGCTGATTTCATTACTGGAGGATCTGCTTTGGCTGTCCTGGAGAACAAACAGGCTGTGAGTCCCTGTTCAGGGGTGATGTCCTCAGAGACCAGGAAGAAACCAGCCTGATGGCCAGGGAGTCCAGCAGGGCCTGGCAAGAGGTCAGCGTGGATGAACAGGGACCCCCTCACTTAGGAGATCAAACAGCAGAAGGACGTGCAGGGAGGCTGGAGGGGAACAGGCTGCCCAAGAGACAGACAGACAGACAGACACCTGGCCTAGGGGTGCAGGGATGGAGCCAGCAAAGCCAATGTTGAGCAGTGGCTGAAATGGCTGTGCAACGGAAGGGCACCCAGGAGGGCTTCTCCAAAGATATGGTCAGCATAAGGAAGGCGGCTGAGGGCACCCTGGTCCTCGTGGCCAGTGGGGCAGGGGACGGGTGACAAAGACAATATCAAAACAGCAGATTCTTCCTTGGAGAGTGCTGGTGGGAAATATAACTGGACACACTTATACATTTTACTATATATTTACCAACACATAAATATGATATTTTCCTTATGATCACATAGAAAGTCAGACAACACAGGTCTGTTGAGATCACTGTCAACATGGCCATCTAAAAAGAGAACAGCTCAATTAACCTTTTTATCCCTCTTTCCTCCATCAGTCAAGAGTGGCCAACAGCTTCCAGCATGACTCACTGTGTGCCAAGGGTAAAAAGTGGCACTGACAGCCCATGGCTGTGAATTGTTTGGTGCCTTCGGCTCTGTACAAGGCACAAGGATTATCTTTCTTAATGCTGGAGGCTTTGGTAGGAGAGAAATCTAGAGAACCTTTTTTATAAATGGAGGGAAAAAGAAACCAAATGAAAGATGTAGAGTGAAGGAAATGTGTTCTTGCAACTTTAAACATCAAACACTGTTGGTGTTGTAATTCTCCTTTCTTTCTTTTGAATACTTCAAATATCAGTGTTTTCCCATTAGATCAAAATGAGACTTTTCAGGATGTACATTAAGAACAAGAGGAGAACTTCTGATCCTCCACTACTTTTGCCTTCTCAGCACTCTCTCTCTTATCTGTGCATCTCATATCCCTCATCCTCCAGGTATTTCCTCCTGCCCTGACTAAACTGACCATGTCTGAAGTCCCATTTCCAGCAGCTGATCTGCACACAACACTTGTGATTGTTCTCTGGGTTCCCCTTCCTCTTACTGTTTGATCACTCAGACACTTGTCAACAACCCAGTTGCTGCTTTCAGCTTCAAGGAGTTAAAAGCTTCCTTGTCTTTCAGTAGTCTGTCTAATTCTGTCTTTAGCCAACTCTTTTATTGTGTCTATTTTATAATTTCCTTTCTGTCTAAAATATTTCTTGCACGGTTCTGCCTTGGAGAAGGTGAACCTCAGTGGTGGCAGCTTGTCCTTGGTGTACAGTTGAGGAGTGTGTTAACCTTTAATCGTGACTCTCAGCAGTTGTATTTTGTTTGTTCAAGGGTAAAGTCCCTGTTTCCTGTGTGCACTTGGGTCTCCAAGGAGAGCAGGTGGGAGCTGGTGCAAAGGAGCTGGCACATCCAGCTGCAGACTGCAGTGAAGTCTGGTGTGAGGAAAAGGGATGCAAGGCCCAGGGGGCCAATGAGAGAAACGATGGGGTTGGGGAGGTGAGGAGCAAGGTTGTCCACACGGTGTGAGACCTCAAGGGACAGCTTCTCCATCCAGTCCAGACCTCCTTAGGAGAGACCCTGGATCAACATCAGACAATGCTGCAATCACATCTTTTCCAAGCTGAAAAGTATTAAAATACACCCGTTACAATAGAAAGACATTTTATCAGAAGCTTTTTGAAATCTTTCTCCATAATTACACAAAGAAAACTCTCTAATTAACTATACAGGATTGGAAAGAAATTACAAGAGACATAGTTTGTTAGAGCTTTCTTGAGTGTAATGATCCCCATGGTGCATTTGGTGCTGAGTCCTTGAACATTACTCAGGTGCTGAGAGGAGACTGCACAAACCTTTCCAGAAGTCAAAGCCAGAAGAAAAAAGTACTAAGTTCCTTGAAGTATTAATGAGTTCCAATGAGGGCAAGTACCAGCAAAGCCTCCCCAGGGACTCATTAGAGCAGAGAATTGGAGGCCATGATGGCAGATAAACAAAGGGAAACGTGCAGGCAGCTGAGGTGCTGAGAAAACCCTGGTTTAGTTGGCTGAAGCAGAGAGGCCAAGGCCTGACCCCCAGCCCCTGGGAAGGCAGATCCTGTCCCTCACACATTGCTCAGGGCTCTTCCTGGGGCAGGGGGATGTGGGCTGTGTGGTGCTGAGTGAAGGACAATGCTGTGACAGTTCCCAGCCTTCCTGGGGGTGTGCAAGGAGGCCATGAGGTGCCCCAGTGCCTGAGGACAACGTGTCTCCTCACAGGCCCTGGTGGCAGAGGCGATGGCCATAGCCACGGGGACAAAGACTTTGGTTCTCTTGGTGACATCCAGCCTTGCCAGTGCCCTTTGCCATCTCCACCACAGGTTGTCCTACACTGTCCCTCAGCTGCTTCTGTTTCCCTGCAGGCTGTAGACACCCATCTCGCTTCCTCCCCTTGCTCTCACCCTGGTATTTCCATACATTGACTGATGTGTCTCCACTCTCATGCTCTGTTCCTGGAAACACAAGTACATGGACTGATCTCCTGCTCCTTCTGGATGATTTCTCGTACCACAGCACTGCCCTTTGAGTGACATTTCTTCCTCCTCATGTCCAGTCTCCACGTTTTAAACTGCGATGTGTGGCAGTGTTTCTCTGCTGTAGAAAGAAGGACCCTGAAAACTACTTGACCTGTCAGCCTCTTACCTGTGCCTGGGAAGATGATGGAACAGATCCTCCTAGAAGCTGTGCTAAGGAACAGAGAATGGTGACTCAACCACTTCCCTGGGCAGCCTGTTCCACTGCTTCACAACCTTTTCCATGACTAAATGTTTCCTAGTATCAATTCTGAAATTTCTCTGGAACAAGCTGAGTCCATTTCCTCTCATCCTCTCACTTGCTACTCAGGAGAAGACCAACACCCTCCATGCTACAACATCTTTTCAGATAGTTGTAGAGAGCGAAAAAGTCTCCTCACAGCCTCCTTTTCTCCAGGATAAACAGCCTCAGAACCCCCAACTGCTCCTCAGTAGACTTGCGCTCCAGACCCTCAACAGCCTTGTCCCGCTCCTCTGCACTCACTCCAACACCCCAAGGTCTTTCCTATAGTGAGGGCCCCAAAACTGAACCAAGGATTTGAGTTGTGGCCTCACCAGTGCCGAGTACAAGGGGTTGATCGCTCCTCCGATTCTGCCCACTACACTGTTCTTGATGCACATCAAGCCATTGGCCTTTTTGGCAACCTGGGCACATGCAGGCTCATGTTCAGCTGCTGTCAATCAACAACCCCAGGTCCTTTTCCACCAGGCAGCTTTCCAGCTACTCTTCCCCAAGCCTGTAGTGTTGCAGGGGATTGTTATGACCAAAGTGCAGGACCTGACATTTGGCCTTGTTAAACCTCAGACAAATGGCCTCAGCCTAATGAAGCAGCAGCTCCAGATCCCTCTGTAGATGCTTCGTATCCTCCAGCAGATCAACACTCCTACCCAATTTGGTGTCATCTGAAAACATAGTCAGGGTGCACTCGATCCCCTCATCCAGATCATTGATAAAGAGATGAGAGAGAACTGGCCCCAATACTGAGCCCAGGGGACACCACTCATGACCGGCCACCCACTGGATGTGGCTCCGTTCACCACAAATCTTTGGGCCTGGCCCTCCAGCCAGTTCTTGATCCATCACAGATACACCATCCCAGGCCATGAGCTGCAGCTTCTCCAGGAGATGCTGTGGGACACGGTGTCAAAGGCTTTACTGCAGTCTAAGGACACAACACACACAGCCCGTGTGGCGGATTCACTCCCCACAGACTTTCCCTCATCTGCTCAGCCGGTCACCTTGTCACAGAAGAAGATCAGGCTGGTCAAGCAGGACCTGCCTTTCATCAAGCCATGCTGATTGGGCCCGATTGCTCGTCTCGTGTGTGTGACCTCACAGTCCTTTGCCAGTCGTGTTCCTGCTGTTCTCTAATCCCCTGCAGAGGCAGAAGTGACCTCACAGTGCCCGCCACAGCCATTGGCTTCCTACTGGACTATGAGTTACTGAGGCACAAGTGACCACATGACATCGTACCCACCATCACGCTCCTTGTGGTCCACTGTGTGAGCAGATCAAACTAAGCTGCTTTCATCAAATGTATCTCATAGATTTCCTATCAAGGGTTTGAGTGGAGAAATGTTCCTCAGAGGAGCTGCTGTATTTAGCCTGGGACATTTTATATCTCCATGGAAAAGATTCATAGAATCCTACAATAACACAGGTTGGAAGAGACCCCTGAACACCATCTCTGTCCCACTGACCTTTATGGCACCTCAAGGAATAGCTGATGGCATTTGTGCTCCCTTGGGTTCATCTCACCACATGCACACACTGGACATGCACATGATGTGTATGTTTACAACTCATCTGCACAATGAAAACATGGACTTTTGATCTAGTATTTCATAAAATCAATGAATGTCCTGAGTTGGAAGGACCCACAAGGATCATGGAATCCAACTCCTGTCCCTGCACAGGACACCCCACAGGTCACCCCGTGTGTCTGAGGACGTTGTCCAGTCTCTTCTTGAACACTGTCAGGTTGGGGCCGTGACAGCTCCCTGGGGAGCCTGTTCAGTGTCCAGCACCTCTGGGTGAAGAACTTTCTCCTCATGTGCAACAGACCCCCCCGGCAAATATTTATTCCGTTCCCTTGGGTTGTCTCATTGGTCACCAGAGAGAAGAGATCAATAACTTCCTTTCCTTCTCCCCTTGTGAGGAAGCTGTAGCCACCATGAGGTCTCCTTTGAGTCTTTTCTTCAGCTATGATGCTGAGAAACCTCTTGGTTTACTTTCTGAAGCAGAAAGGGAAAGCCATGACCCCCAGGCAATGGGAAGGGGGATCCTGTCCCTCATACACGACTCAGGATCTTCCTGGGACTGTGGGATGTGGGTGTGCAAGGCTCAGGGAAGAACAACACTGTTACAACAACTTCCAGCTTCCCCATGGGGCAGCAAGGAGGCACCGAGGCCCCAGTGCCATGAGGACAACATGTCTTCTCCTGGGTCTCAGTGGCAGAGACAACTGCCCTGGCCAAGGAGACACAGACCTGGGTTCTGTGGGACCCTTCCAGCGCCCTTTGCCATCTGCACCACAGGCTGTTCTACACGGTGCTACCCCTGCCCCTCTTTCCCTGCAGGCTGCAGACACCCATCTCGCTTCCCCACCTGCTCTCACGCCAGCATTTCTGCACTTTCACTGCTGTGTCTGCATCCTCACTGGCTGCTCTTTCTAACACAAACCATGGGCTGATCCAGCTCCCTCTGGGTCACCTCTTGCACCACAGCACTGCCCTTACAGTGACATTTCTTCGTCCTTATATCCATTCCTCACCTTCCAAGTAGACTTCTTTTTTCTCTTCCCTACTTCTTCCCACTATCAAGAAAAGCTCAACCATCTCATAAACTGCCCTTCATGCAGGGAACCCAACCCGTTAGGCTTCTTGTGGTCTTTTACCTGACCAGAGAGAAGTCACCTCGCCATGATCTCCTAAATCCCATGAGTGCTGCTGACCTTTCAGCTTCTCTGACAGACACGACCATGTCCCTGCCGATGTCCCGTCATGTTCTCAGGTGGGATGGACATGACAATCCGTCTCTCTTCCTGGGTAAGACCTGTGGGCCCTTGGGCAGAGGTTCTTTCCCAGCCATGTCCCTGCTGCTGGGCTGTCACCTCCAGACACAGAACTGACCCCACTGTCCCCTTCACAGCCAAAGTCTTTCCACTCAGTTATGAGTTTCGGAGACTCAACTGCCATCATAATCACACACCCATCCATCCCCCTCCTTATGGGCTGCAACCTAACTAGATAAAACTATGCTTGTTTTATCAAACTGATCAAATCTATTTCCTGTTAAAGATCTGAGAGGAGAAGCATTCTTGACAGGAATGTGGAATGTTGAAACCTTTTCTATGTCCTCTCCTACCTCTTTTATTTCTTATTGTTTTCCTTCTGCCTGGTTGCTCATGGTGAATTCACTACATGAAGTGCAAAGCCAATCCCACACCCAGAGATAAGATCTTCTTTATTCCAGAGTTATGCAAGTCTGGACACTGGAATGAAACCAGCACAACAGACAGAGAAGGAACATCTATTCTACACATATCCCTACATTCAGACCCTCCCGGCAGTCCTAAAGAGCCAAGTGTTCACGCATTGGCACATTGGTTACATAATCATTTTACCACTACACATGCTTGTTGAGAGAGGGTCCCGGGCTGAGCCTGGGACTCCCACCCTGGGGGTGTGTGTTTTAGTGTTATAATGAGCATAAAAGGAACAAAGCTCAGCTACAGGAGACTTTATGTAACCATCTTGAGACAAATGTTAAAACAAGACTCAGCTAATTGTGCAGGCTCCAGAGTGTCTGCACTGCAAGGACAGTATTCTTTGCAGGTTCTGATTAGGTGTTTTAAACATCACTTTTATCTTTGTTAGAGCCCCAGACTGACTAAAACTGAGAGGATTTTCATGTTTTAGGTTAGCAATTGCAGGCAGGATTCATTCTTTTAACTGGTAAGGACTACATCTTCTGTCTTCAAACACCTCTCCAATGTAAAGTCTCATTGAACCATATAATAACTCAGATTTGAAGAGAGCCCTGAACAACATCTTGTCTCACTCTTTTGCTCAAGGCAGGGGGCACCAGGTGAGGTTGTTCTAGGCCTCTGTCTAGCTTTGCATCCTCCACAAAGGAGCTGAAAATGTGCTCCATGACATGATGAAGAGGCAGAATAAAGCCATTGGACAGTGTTGGCCCAAGTACTCATCACTGAGGGATGCCACAAGAAACTGGCTGAACACAGGACTTTGTACCACTGATGATGTTTGCGTTTGGTCATGCTGCCAACTCTCCACCCATCACAACATGCACATCTGCATCCCAGATCTCACCAATCTGCTCTAAGGCACCACAGGAGACCATGTCTGGGGCCTTGCAAAACTCCATGTACTCAACATGCCTTTCTTTCCCCTGCCCATTTGGGTTCAACAATTCCTTCCTTGTACTTCAACTACCTGGAGATGCCTGCAGGAGAATGTGGTCCGGCCACCTCCCAGGGACAGACGTAGGCTGAGCAGCCTGTCTGTCTCCCAGTTCTCCTTCCTGCCATTCCTGAAGATGGGTTTGACATCTGCCTTTCTGAGGGACCTCTGAACCTCCCTGATCACTCTGGCACTTCTGAGACCACAATCCAGAATTTCCCACAGGGAAAGAAGGGCAGGTGTAGGACTGTGTAGAATAGCATGTGATGGAGATAGCAAAGGTGATGGAGCAAATAGGGACATTTGCAATGAGCCTGTCCAAGGGAGCTGAGATGAATCTCACTGTGCCACTGGGGTTTGTCTTTGGAGTCACACATAGAAATATCAGGGTTCTGTCAGGTGTCCACATCTGAGTTGGCCCTGTGGACTCTTAAAACACATTGAGATATTCAGGGACAGACATCTTCCCTTATACACACAGAGGCAGGAGTCACAATGTCTCCCTGGGCTCCTATTCCTATTCCCAAATGTTGGAAGACACCTCAGCCCCGTGGTGCGTCGCCATGTTCTACGTTTATCTTTGATGTCCGTCGTCATTAGGAGTGGACATCGGTTCAAGGAAGCACATCCCAGTGCTGCATTCTGGTGGTTTCCTTTGGGATATTAGTCCTAAAATAATGTGACCTCAATGAACTGTCTGTCTCACAGGCCTTCATGGAACCCCAAGGAATAGCTCACTCATGTTCGTCTTACCTCACATACATGATGTACATGCTCACATCTCATTTGTACAATGTGAACACGAATCTCATTCAGTGTAATTCCATGGAGGGACAAAGACCTCTGAGCTGGGGTGAGAAGCCAGTGCTGGAAATGGTGGTTGTGAGGGGCCAGTCCATGTTGATTGACCTGGGGCTCCTTCCACGGGGTGTCCAGTGCACAGGGGCACAGCCCAGCCCCCGCTCTGCTGGTCCTGCAGGTCTCTGGCAGGAGCCTGGCTGTGAGAGGACACTGCTGTGTGCCAGCCCTGCACACACACACTGTTCAGCTGCACACTGATGTTTCATCTGTGGCTATTTCTGTAGGAATAAGCTTGCGAGAAACTTTGCAAGAAGATATTAACCATCATGCACTGCCCAAAGAAGATCACTTTTCCTTGTGCAAGTACTGTTACTGAGGCCAGCTCTGTCACAGCAGTGCCCATTGCCTGTCCCTGCCTGCGCTCACAGGGCTGACACACAGCAGGACGGTGACCAAGCTGCCAGAGCACTCAGGCCTTGTACCAACACAAGGGATGAGAAGGAGAGTGTGGGAGTGGAACCGGAACAGCTCTGGACGACCAAGCGCTGCTGCTCCCTGGCAGGGCTGCAAGGATGGACTCTTTTCCCCTCCTCCCATGGACAGGAACTGTCCCTGCAGCTCCAAAAGGACTTGCAAGAATGATATAGTGAAAAACAAGTCACTACAGGACCCTTTATTTTGTTTAAATACACACAGATCATGGCTCCTCATTTACACAACCAGGCGTTATAAAAGAAAAGCAGACAGTGATTTAGAAAAGGGATGACAACATTATCAGAATAAAAAAATTCCAATGACAACAGCAAATTTAGATGACAAGCTGGACCTCTAACAAGTGAACATTAAAACTTCTATGTAGAAGCAGATGAGCAGCTTATTACTTCAGAAAACACTAAGATATGACTTTTGATTCCTCATGCTGTAGATGAGGGGGTTCACTGCTGGAGGCACCACCGAGTACAGAACAGACAGCACCAGATCCAGGGATGTGGAGGAGATGAACGGGGCTTCAGGCTGGAAAACGTACCAGTGCTGGTGAACAGAGAGACCACGGCCAGGTGAGGGAGGCAGGTGGAAAAGGCTTTGTGCCGTCCCTGCTCAGAGGAGATCCTCAGCACGGCCCTCAAGATCTGCACATAGGACACCACAAAGAACACAAAACATCCCTCAAAAAAAAAAACCACTGACCACAAGAAGCCCAAGTTCCCTGAGGCAGGAGTGTGAGCAGGAGAGCTTGAGGATCTGAGGGATTTCACAGAAGAACTGTCCCAGGGCATTGCCCTTGCACAGGGGCAGTGAAAATGTATTGGCCGTGTGCAGCAGAGCGTTGAGAAACCCAGTGGCCCAGGCAGCTACTGCCATGTGGACACAAGCTCTGCTGCCCAGGAGGGTCCCGTAGTGCAGGGGTTTGCAAATGGCAACGTAGCAGTCGTACGACATGGTGGTGAGGAGACAATACTCTGCACCAAAGAAGAAACATACATGGAAGACCTGTGCAGCGCATCCTATGTAAGAGATGGTCCTGCTGTCCCACAGAGAATTGGTCATGAACTTGAGGAGAGTGGTGGAGATGAAGCCCAGGTCGAGGAGGGCAAGGTTGAGCAGGAAGAAGTACATGGGGATGTGGAGGTGATGGTCCCAGGCTATGGTGGTGATGATGAGGCCGTTGCCCAGGAGGGCAGCCAGGTAGATGCCCAGGAAGAGCCAGAAGTGCAAGAGCTGCAGCTCCCGTGTGTCTGTGAACGGCAGGAGGAGGAACTGGGTGATGGAGCTGCTGTTGGACATTGGCTGCCTGTGGGCATGAGGACCTGTGCAAGGAGGAAAATATAGTGATGGTTTAGGTTAGACTTCTCTGGGAAAATCCAAAGCCATTTCCCCCAGGCCCTCCGACCCCATCACACACAGAGACACTTTTCTTTTCCCAGGAGAAAGTCATGGCTCTAGCCCTTGTTGGTGCTTGATGAGTGTGCAATGAAGAGCAGGGTCTCTGCCCAGGGCCTCCTGAGGAGTCAGCTTGACCTTGTGTGATCGGATGGGGCCGTGGCCAGTCCTGGGGTTCAGCATTGTCAGATGGAACCACTCCTAGTGCAGAAGGGACTGTCGGCATTTGTTCTGCCAGTGATAAGGAACCAGGACGGCACAAGCCATTTCGAGAGGTCTGAGGTTTCTACAACTCCTTGTCCCTGCCCACGCTGGGGAGTGTTCTTGGGTGTCAGAAACCCTCAGCATTTCTACTGCACTCAAGGAGAACAGAGCGAGTCCTGTGAGACCAGAGGATGTCTGCGGTCAGTGCAGAGTGAGGGCAGCTGCTCTGTCCCTCTGACTTTCTCCAGCTGCCCTGGGCTGGCACCTTTCTGAGATGGAGGCTGATCACACTCCCATGTTACCCTGAAAAGCCACCAGGCACTGCTGAGAGCAGAGGGATCCACCTCAGACCATGACAGGTCTCACCCTTTCCTAAGGTCTCAGCACCCAACGTTTAGCCCAGGACACACACAGCTCATTCCCCAGCCCCACAGACTGCATTGCCCACAGCCCACAGGTCAGAGCAAAGCTTGCACATGTGTTCCCATGGACACACCTGCAGGAAAGCACCCACAAGATCAGGCTGTGACTCTGCAGCTGAAACTGCCATCCCCAGAGAGCCTGACAGCAAGAACAAGATCCCAACAGCAGTGACCCAGAGCAGGGGAGCAAGAAGGAAAATGCGGTGAGGGTGGGTGTGAGAGAGGCCAGGGCAGAGGCAGCCGGGCACTCAGACAGCGTCCCCCTTCCCCAGCTGTGCAGCCACCTCCCAGGCACCAACAGTGCCGGGCAGCTGCTCTCAGCCCCTGTGCTCTGCAGAGGAACTGCAGCTCTGGCTGCACAGGAGCTGCTTCATGCCTTGGAGCCCCCGGCCCTGAGGGCAGAGGCTTTGCTGGGTGGGAGAGGAGGCCAGGGGGCTGCTCACAGGAGGGATCTGCACTGCAGGGGGTCACAGGGACTTTTCTCTCTTCTCCCTCTCATAACCATTCCGGGTTTGGTTTCCTCTCATTTCTGATCATTTCCCTGCTGCCTGGAGATTCTCCCTCTGGGAGGTGTTTCCCTGTCCATGTCTGTTCCCTGTCAGTGCTCACAGACCATCCCACCCTCTGTGCCCTCCCCCTGGCCCTACAGATCCTGCCTGTTCACAGGCACTGCCTGGGGGCATCTTCCTCTTTGCAGGCTGGAAAACAGGACAGGTCAGACTAAGGCTGACGGGTCCAGCAAAGGTGATGCAGGTGCTGTGCACAGGCAGAGGGGTGGGGAAGGGATGTCATGAGCCTTCTGGCAGATGTACTGATCACTCAGAGTTGCAGTTCAGGAGTCTCAGTGACTTGTTTAAGCATGAGAGCTCATTTTCATTTTATCCTTTCCTGCCCGCCCTGACCCTTGGGGGAGGAAACTGAAAAGACAGGCTCAGGAAAGCTCCTTATCTGTCTGGTAATCCTTGCACTGATCTTGCCCTTGAGGCATCTCCTTGGAAAAATCCTGGGGGTGATCTGGATGTGTGAACAGCCCTGACCCACACAGCACTCTCTCCACAGCAGAAGGACCCTGTCATTTTGGAGGTCACTCCTTCCACCCACAGCTTCTCCCCACAGCACTGTGGGGATCTCCCCGGCAGGCTGAGCGCTGACCCTGGCAGGCAGCAGAGTCCCTGCTCGGCATAGCCTTGGGGTGCAGGGACCCTGCTCTGCAGGACAGCCCTGGGCACTCCTGCCTGTACATTGACATTTACGCCTCACAGTCACCCTGGGGAGAACGCAGCATTCCCGTCTTGTCACTCTGACAGTGCAGAAGGCAATCCCTGCTCTGCAGCACTTCCTCCCCTCTGATCAGAGAACCTCTGAGAGCTGTACTTACATCTCTCACAGGCTCTGCAATGTGACAGCTTTCTGAGATCCTACCATGATTTGCAGATGCAATGCCCTGCAGCCACAGGCTTCATATCTGAGAGGATTTCATTTCCAGTGAACTCTCAGCATCCTCCCAGCCCAGACTGCGTTTCGCTCTCTGTGCCTGTCTCCTGTGCCCTCGCTGCTGCAGGCAGAGCCCTCAGCCCTGCTGCGTGTGCAGAGGAGCTGCTCCTGGGCAGAGCTCTCTCTCTGCAGCGCTGCCGCTGCCATGAGCTCCCTGTGTCCCAGGAGCCCAGCCCAGCTCAGCAGCACAGGAGTAGCCCATGATGTCCCTTTCTCTGTCCCCTCGAGGTCCCTCCAGGGGCTCCAGTGACACATCCTTTGAGACAACCTCAAGTAATCAGTAATGTTAGTTGTGTCTACTCTGCAGAGATACTTCTTGCCAGCATTGTATTCTTGCTAGTAAAAAATAAATTGGTATGAGAATATTCCAGGTGTGGTCTCCCCAGGGCAGAGCAGAAGGGCAGGAGAACCTCTCTGAGCTACTGACCACCCCCTTCTAACCCACTCCAGGTACCATTGGCCTTCCTGGCCACAAGGGCCCAGTGCTGGCTCATGGTCATCCTGCTGTGCCCAGGACCCCCAGGTCCCTTTCCCCTACAGTGCTCTCCAACAGGTCCTTCCCCAACTTACACTGGAACCTGGGGTTCTTCTTGCCCAGATGTAAGACACTACACTTGCCCTTGTTCTATTTCATTACATTTTCCCCGCCCAACTCTCCAGCCTGTCCAGGTCTCTGGACGGCAGCATAGCTTCCAGTGTCAGCCACTCCTTCCAGCTTGGTGTCTTCAGCAAACTTCCTGACAGTCACTCTATCCCTCATTTAAGTCACTGATGAATTTATTGAATAGTACTGGCCCCAGCACTGCCCCCTGAGGCACTGCACTAGATACAGGCCTCAGCTGGACTCTGCCCACTGACCACGACCCTCTGGCTTCTTCCCTTCAGCCAGTTCACAGTCACCTCACTACCCGCTCATCCAGACCGCACTCCCCCAGTTTAGCTGTGAGGATGCTGTGGGAGACTGTGCCAAAGGCTTTACTGAAGTCAAGGTAGACCACATCCACTGTTTTGCCATCATGTATCCACCTCGTTATGTCTCCATGAAAGTCAATGAGGTTGGTCAAGCACAACTTCCCCTTGGTGAAGCCATGTTGACTGCCCCTAATGACCCTCTTATCCCTGATATGCCTTGAGATGGCACCAAGGAGAAGTCGTTCCATCAGTTTCCCAGGAATGGAGGTGAGGCTGACCAGTCTATTGTTCCCTGGGTCCTTCTTCTTGCCCTTTTTGAAGACTGCAGTGACATTTGCTTCCCTCCAGTCCTCAGGCACCTCTCCATTTGCCACAACTTAGCAAAGATGATGGAGAGCGGCCCAGCAATGACCTCAGCCAGCTTCCTAAGCATCCGCAGGTGCATCCCATCCAGACTCATGGATTTATGGATTTACCTTCAAGCAGCCTTGCCCACGGGATTTCCCCCAGCAATTGCCTGAAAAGGCCAAAGTTTGCCCTGCTGAAATCCAGGGTTGCAATTCTGCTTGCTAACCTGCTCCAGCCACATGAGATCCTGAACTCCACCATCTCATGGTCGCTGCAGCCAAGGCAGCCCTCAACCTTTACCGCCTCAACCAGCCCCTCCTTGTTAGTGAGGATGAGGTCCAGCAGCTCCTCTCCTGGTCGGCTCCTCCACCCTTTGCATCAGGAAGTTCCCATGGATGCAGTTGGTGAACCTCCTGGACTGTGTCTGGCTGAGTTGTCCTTCCAGAAACATCATGGGAGTTTAAACCCCCATGACAACCAGGGCCTGTGACTGAGGCCGCTCTCAGCTGCTGGAGAGGCCTCGGCAATGTCCTCACCCTGAGCTGGTGGGTTGTGATGGACACCCACAGCAGTATCACCCTAATGCTCCCAGTGCTCCCAGTAACCCTCCCACTGATCCCTCCAGTGCTCCCAGTAACCCTCCCACTAACCCCTCCAGTGCTCCCAGTAACCCTCCCACTAACCCCTCCAGTGCTCTCAGTAACCCTCCAGTGCTCTCAGTTATGCTTCCACTCACCCCTCCAGTGCCCTCAGTAACCCCCACTAACCTCTTCAGTGCTCCCAGTAATGCTCTCACTAACCCCTCCAGCGCTCCCAGTAACCCCCACTAACCCCTCCAGTGCTCCCAGTAACCCCCACTAACCCCTCCAGTGCTCTCAGTAACCCTCCAGTGCTCCCAGTAATGCTCCACTCACCCCTCCAGTGCCCCCAGTAACCCCCACTAACCCCTCCAGTGCTCCCAGTAATGCTTCCACTGACCCCTCCAGTGCTCCCAGCAATCTCTCCAGTGCTCCCAGTAGCCCTCACTAACCCCTCCAGTGCTCCCAGTAACCCTCCCACTGATGCCTCCAGTGCTCCCAGTAACCCTTCCACTAACCCCTCCAGTGCTTCCAGTAATCCTCCCATTAAGCCCCCCAGTGCTTCCAGTACCCCCCAACTAACCTTTCCAGTGCTCACAGCAGCCCCCATTGTTCCCAGTAATCCTCCAAGAACTCCCAGTTAACCCCCAGTGCTCCCACTAACTGTCCTTGTGCTCCAAGCAGGCCCCCACAGTGCTCCCAGTAACCATGTTGTGTTCCCATTAACCCCCCACTAATCGTCCTACTGTTTCCAGTAATCCTCCCAATAAACCTCCCAGTGCTCTCAGTAAACCTCCCAGTGCTCCCATCAACACCCCCAGTGCTCACAGTGAGCCCCAGCAACCCCCTCATTGCCCCCAGTAATCCCCCGCTAGCCCTCCCAGTGATCCCAGTAACCACCGAGTGCTTTCATGTGACCCTCAGCAACCCCACTGTTCCCAGTAACCCCTCCCAGTGCTCCCAGAAACCCCCCACGAACCCCTCCAGTGCTCCCAGCAACCCCCAATGTTCCCAGTAATCCTCCAAAGCTTCCCAATAAACCCTCAGTGCTCCCAATCACCCTCCCAGTGCTCCCAGCAACCACCTAGTACTCCCAGTAAACCCCCACCAACTGGATTGTTCCCAGTAACCCCCACAATGTTCCCAATGTTCCCTGCACTAATCCTTCTAATGTTACCAGTTACACTCCCAATAACCCTCCCAGTAAAGCCCCAGCAACCCCTAATGTTCCCAGTAATCCTGCAAAAACTCCCAGTAAACCCCCAGTGCTCCCAGTAACCCTCCCAGTGTTCCCAGAAACCCCCCACTAATAAACCTACCGTTCCCAGTAACCTTCCCAGTGCTCCCAGTAACCACCTAGTGCTCCCAGTAACTCCCCAGCAACCCTCAGAGTTCCCAGACACCTCCCCAGAGCACCGAGTGACCCCCACTAACCCCTCCAGTGCTCACAGCAATCCCCATTGTTCCCAGTAATCCTACAAGGACTCCCAGTAAACCCCTAGTGTTCCCAGTAGCCCTCCCAGTGCTCCCAGTAACCACCTAGTACTCCCAGTAACACTCAGGCAACACCACATGCTCCCAGTAACCCTCCCAGTATTCCCAGTACTCCCCCACTAATCTTTCTAGTGTACTTAGTAACCCCCACTATCCTCTCCAGTGATCCCAGCAACCCTCATTGTTCCCAGTAAACCTCCAAGAAGTCCCAGTAAACCCCCAGTGTTCCCAGTAGCCCTCCCAGTGCTCCCAATACTCCCCCACAAATGTCCATCCTGGGGCCCTGGGCAGCATCCTCTGGGCACTGTGGGGCAGGGGCAGGGTCGGTTGTACACAAGTGGGTCAGCTCTCCACTCAGGTGGGGAGAACTGCTGGGTGAAGCTGCCGGCCTGGCTCGCACAAGCCAGACAAGACCTTTTCTGGTTATCAGCATCGATGCATCCAGTCTTTCCTGTCACTGAATCCTGGAATCACAAAGTAGTTTGAGTTGGAAGTGACATTCACAGCCCGTCTGGTCCAACTCCCCTCAGTGATCAGGGACATCTTCAGCAGCTCAGGTTGCTTAGAGCCCCGTCCAGCATGGCCTGGGATGTCTCCGGGATGGTTCATCCACCACCTCTCTGGGAAGCCTGTCCCAGTGTTCTGCCACCCTCAGTGTAAACAACCTCTTCCTCATTTCATTCCTTGACTCTCCCCTCTTCTAGTTTAAACCATCACCCTTTGTCCTGTCGCAACAGCCCCTGCTCAAAAGTCTGTCCCCATTGTTCTTATCGGCCCCTTTTCGGTCCAGAAAGGCTGCAATAAGGTCTCCCAGGAACCTCTCTTCTCCAGCTGAACACCCCAACTCTTAAACAGGCAAACTCATGACTTTTTTAATTTTTCAATACACTAGTGTCACAAAAGCCTGAGCACATCTTTTTATATAGCATTTTATATAGCATCTATAGTCCCCCGTAGAACCCAAATGTCACCAGTAGTAAAAGTGCCCACAGAGCCAGTTGCCAGTGGGATGCCTCAGGGACCAGCACTTGGGCCAACACTCTTGAACGTCTCTATTCTCCACCTGTATGATGCGACACAGTGAACCTTCAGCTCCTTAGTGGATGGTGCAAAGCTGGGCAGAGGCCTTGGACAACCTCACCTGGGTCACCCTGCCCTGAGCAGGACAGCGAGACAAGATCATGTTCAAACCTGAGTTGCTCTGTGATTCCAGGAATCTTTCCCTTGGAAACGTTTTGCAAGAAGGAAGAGGTGGAGGAACAAGAAAATAAAAATACAGGCAGAGGAGGAGACCTAAAAGGTGTCAAATAAACAGAGCAGTTCTGTGAAGAATGTTTCTCTACTCAGACGGTTAGCAGGAAATCTATAACCAGCTCCCCAAACTCCATGTTCTGCTCATTGGCCCCTGGGATTTACAGCACATTTCTTTACATCAGATTCTGCACTGAAGTTCGCACTGTTTGTTACAGTTTCTTTGCAGGAATTGCTTCATGTTTCCTTAGAGAACTGGATGTAAACAGGCACCGGGGAATTTTTAATTAGAGGAAACAGAAAAAAAAAGGAGAAAAAAAAAGAAAACGCAATAGAACTTAATGATGTTTCTCAGTTCTATGGTTAAATTAAGTAGTTTTTAGCGAGATCCATTGCCATAATTGAAGAGTTGCCTATAGGGGTACGAGAACAACTGCTGAAAGACTTTGCCTGCCTGAAGCTCAAAGCAGAGTGAGAGCTGAGAGGCTCTGAATGAGCCAAGAGTGAGAGGTGAAGAACCTCTGGGGTGCGATGGAAAGTGCAAATGTGCAGACAGGCTTCTGAAGAGATGAGTTCAGACACGGTGAGCTGGGTAAGGACAGGTGGAAACTCCTGCATGTCCAGGGGATTAAATACACGTAGTGATAGACAGAGTTCTGGCACCGCAAGCACAGGGAAAGGCCAACGTTTCATCTCCCACAGTCTATACACATTCTGAAAATTCATATTTTGGCAGGATAGAAATTCCACAGACATTTTATTGGAAATATTGAATAATTTCATCTGATGAAAAAAGGAGTGTTGGGTTTTTTGTTCTTTTTGTTGTTGTTGTTGGTTTGGTTTCTAAGTTTTGAGGGGAGTTCTCAGGTTTTTGGGCTGAGCTCCATGGTCTCACTATAAGCACCCAGTGCAAACCTCGAGAGGCCCCCGTGTACCTGAGGTGTTTGCCTGGGACGGGCAGGTATCAGACCAGACTGATAGAGCGATGGTGCTTTCATCATTTACAATTAGTATTCAACACTTGTGCATCTAATTAGAGAAGTTTCAGGACTGTAGGTGAAGAGGCAGATATGTGAAGAGCACTTAGAAGAATACTCCAGTTGATAATAGAGAATCATAGAATAATTTCAGTTGGAAGAGACCCTCAGGACCATTGAGTCCAACCACAGCCAAAATCTAGAACTAAACCGTGTCCCTAAGAACCTCGTCTAAACATCCTATAAGCCGCTGCAGGAATGGTGACTCCACCACTGCCCAGAGCTGCCTGTTCTAATGCCTGACAACCCTTTCCAGGAAGAATTTTTTTCTAATATCCAGTCTGAACCTTCCCTGGAACAATTTGAAGCCATATCCTCTCGTCCTATCACTTGCTACTTGGGAGAAGAGACCAACCCCCTCCACGTTCTACCTCCTTTCAGGCAGCTGTGGACAGTGAGAAGGTCTCCCCTCAGCCTCCTGTTCTCCAGGCTGAACCCAACAGTTCCCTCAGCCGCTCCTCATCACACTTGTGCTCCAGACACTGAGCAGCTTCGCCGCCTCCTCTGCAATCTCTCTGGTGCCTCAATGTCCTTCTAATGAAGAGGGACGCAAAACTGAACACAGAATTCAAAGTGGGGCCTCACTAGTGATGAGTACAGCGGCACAATCACTTCTCTAGTCAAGCTGGCCACACCATTCCTGATACAAGCCAGGATAATGTTGGTGGCCTTTTTGGCCACCTGGGCACACACAGGTTCATGTTCAGCCACTGTCATTCAACATCTCATGATTCCTTTCCACCAGTAAATTTTCCAGCCACTCTTCCCTGAGCCTGGGGTTGTTGTGACCCAAGTGCAGGACTCGGCACTTGGTCTGGTCAAACCTCATACAAATGGCCTCATTCCAAAGATGCAGCGGATCCAGATCCCTCTGCATGGCCTTCCCACCCTGCAGCAGATCAACACTCCCAACCAATTTGGTGTCATCTGCAAACTTAATGAGGGCGCACTCGATCCTCTCATCCACATCATTGATAAAGCTTAAATAGAACTGAGTCAAATACTGAGCCCTGGGGACACCACTTGTGACCGGACACCAACTGGATTTGGCTCTGTTCACCACAATTCTTTTGGTCCAGCCCTCCATCGCACATACACCATCCAGGCCACGAGCTGCAGCTTCTCCAGGAGATGCTGTGGGACACGGTGTCAAAGGCTTTACTGCAGTCTAAGGACACAACACCCACATCCTGTGTGGCGGATTCATTCCCCACGACAGACTTTCCCTCATCTGCTCAGCGGTCACCTTGTCACAGAAGGAGATCAGGCTGGTCAAGCAGGACCTGCCTTTCATCAAGCCATGCTGATTGAGCCCCATTGCTCGTCTGTGTGGGTGACATCGCAGTCCTTTGCCAGCCAAGTTCCTGCTGTTGGCCAATCCCCTGCAGAGGCAGAAGTGACCTCACAGTGCCCTCCACACCCATTGGTTCCTACTGGACTATGAGTTTTTGAGACACAAGTGACCACACGACATCGTACCCACTATCACCCTCCCTTTGGTCCAGTGTGTGAGCAGATCAAACTGAGCTGCTTTCATCAAATGTATCTGATAGATTTCCTATCAAGGGTTTGAGTGGAGAAATGTTCCTCACAGGAGCCACTGTATTTACTCTGGGGCATTTTACATCTCTGCTTCTGCCTCTGTTTTTTTCTTCTTCTTCCTCTGTCTATTCTGATGTGAAAGAGCTCTCCAAGGAAAAGATTCATGGAATCCTGCAATAACGCAGGTTGTAAGAGACCACTGAACAACATCTCTTTCCCACTGACCTTTATGGCACCCCAAGGAATAGCTGATTGCATTTGTGCTCCCTTGGGTTCATCTCACCACATGTACACACTGGACATGCACATGATATGGACATTTACCGCTCATCTGGATAATGAAAACATGGACTTTTGACATAGTGTTTCATAGAATCATAGAATGTCCTGAGTTGGAAGAACCCAAAGGATCATGGAGTCCAACTCCTGTCCCTGCACAAGACACCCCAAAGGTCACCCTGTGTGTCTGAAGACATTGTCCAGTCTCTTCTTGAACACTGTCAGGTTGTGGCCGTGACACCTCCCTGGGGAGCCTGTTCAGTGTCCAGCACCTCTAGGGGAAGAACCTTTTCCTCATGTCCAACTTTAACCTCCCCTGGCACACCCTTCTTCCATTCCCTCAGGTTCTATCATTGGTCACCACAGAGAACAGATCAGTATCTTTTCCTCCTTCTGCCCTTGTGAGGAAGCTGTAACCACCATGAGGTCTCCTTTGAGTCTTTTCTTCAGCTCTGATGCTCAGAAACTCCTTGGTTTGCTTTCAGAAGCAGAACGGAGAAGCCATGACCTCCAGGCAATGGGAAGGGGGATCCTGTCCCTCACACACGGCTCAGGGCTCTTCCTGGGACCGTGGGATGTGGGTGTGCAAGGCCCAGGGAAGGACAACATCAGTACGACAACTTCCAGCTTCCCCATGGTGCTGCAAGGAGGCACTGAGGTCCCAGCGCCATGAGGACAACGTCTTCTCCTGGGCCTCAGTGGCAGAGACAACAGCCATGGCCAAGGGGACACAGACCTGGGTTCTGTGGGTCCCTTCCAGCCTTACAGCACCCTTTGCCATCTCCACCACAGGCTGTTCTACACGGTGCTACCCCTGCCCCTCTTTCCCTGCAGGCTGCAGACACCCATCTCGCTTCCCCACCTGCTATCACCCCAGCATTTCTGCACCTTCACTGATGTTTCTGCACTCTCACCGGCTGCTCTTTGGAACACAAACCATGGGCTGATCCAGCTCCCTATGGGTCACCTCTTGCACCACAGCACTGCCCTTCCAGTCACATTTCTTCGTCCTCATATCCATTCCTCACCTTCCAAGTAGACTTCTTCTTTCTCTTTCCTGCTTCTTCCCACTATCAAGAAAACTCAACCATCTCATAAACTGCCCTTCATGCAGGGAACCCAAACCATTAGTCGCCATGATCTTCTAAATCCCATGAGTGCTGCTGGCCTTTCAGCTTCTCTGACAGACATGACAATGTCCCTGCCCATGTCCCGTCATGTTCTCAGGTGGGATGGACATGACAACCCGTCTCTCTTCCTGGGTAAGACCTGTGGGCACTTGGGCAGAGGTTCTTTCCCAGCCACGTCCCTGCTGCTGGGCTGTCACTTCCAGAGACAGAACTGACCCCACTGTCCCCTTCACAGCCAAAGTCTTTCCACTCAATTATGAGTTTCGGAGACTCAACTGCCATCATAATCACACACCCATCCATCCCCCTCCTTATGGGCTGCAACCTGACTAGATAAAACTATGCTTGTTTTATCAAACTGATCAAATCTATTTCCTGCTAAAGATCTGAGAGGAGAAGAATTCCTGACAGGAACGTGAAATGTTGAAACCTTTTCTATATCCTCTCCTACCTCTTTTATTTCTTATTGTTTTCCTCCTTCCTGGTTGCTCATGGTGAATTCGCTACCTGAAGTGCAAAGCCAATACCACACCCAGAGATGAGATCTTGTTTATTCCAGAGTTGTGCAAGTCTGGATGCTGGAATGAAACCAGCACAATAGATAGAGAAGGAGCATCTATCATATACAAATCTTATCCCTACATTCAGACCCTCCCGGCAGTCCTAAAGAGCCAAGTGTTTACGCATTGGCACATTGGTTACATAATCATTTTACCACTACACATGCTTGTTGAGAGAGGGTCCCGGGCTGAGTCTGGGGCTCCCATCCTGGGGATGTGTGTTTTAGTATTATAATGAGCGTAAAAGGAGCAAAGCTCAGCTACAGGAGACTTTATGTAACCATCTTGAGACAAATGTTAAAACAAGACTCAGCTAATTGTGCAGGCTCCAGAGTGTCTGCACTGCAAGGACAGTATCCTTTGCAGGTTCTGATTAGGTGTTTTAAACGTCACTTTTATCTTTGTTAGAGCAGCAGACTGACCAAAACTGAGAGGATTTTCATGTTTTAGGTTAGCAATTGCAGGCAGGATTCATTCTTTTAACTGGTAAGGACTGCATCTTCTGTCTTCAAACACCTCTCCAATGTAAAGTCTCATTGAACCATATAATAACTCAGATTTGAAGAGAGCCCTGAACAACATCTTGTCTCACTCTCCTGCTCAAGGCAGGGGGCACCAGGTGAGGTTGTTCTAGGCCTCTGCCCAGCATCGCGTCATCCACAAAGGAGCTGAAAATGTGCTCCATGACATAATGAAGAGGCAGAATAAAGCCATTGGACAGTGTTGGCCCAAGTACTCATCACTGAGGGTTGCCACAAGAAACTGGCTGAACACAGGACTTTGTACCACTGATGATGTTTGGGTTTGGTCATGCTGCCAACTCTCCACCCATCACAACATCCACATCTGCATCCCAGATCTCACCAATCTGCTCTAAGGCACCACAGGAGACCATGTCTGGGGCCTTGCAAAACTCCATGTACTCAGCATGCCTTTCTTTCCCCTGCCCATTTGGGTTCAGCAATCCCTTCCTTGTCCTTCAACTGCCTGGAGATGCCTGCAGGAAAATGTGGCCCATCACCCTCCCAGGGTCAGATGTAGGCTGAGCAGCCTGTCGTTCTCCCAGTTGTCCTTCCTGCCATTCCTGAAGATGGGTTTGATGTCTGCCTTTCTGAGGGACCTCTGAACCTCTCTGATCACTCTGGCACTTTTGAGACCACAATCCAGAATTTCCCACAGGGAAAGAGGGGCAGGTGTAGGACTGTGTAGAACAGCATGTGATGGAAATGGCAAAGGAGAGGTAGCAAATAGGGACACTTGCAATGAGCCTATCCAAGGGAGCTGAGATGAATCTCACTGTGCCACTGGGATTTGTCTTTGGAGTCACACACAGAAATATCAGGGTTCTGTCAGGTGTCCACATCTGAGTTGGCCTCGTGGACTCTTAAAACACAGTGAGATATTCAGGGACAGACAGTTTCCCTTATACACACAGAGGCAGGAGTCACAGTGTCTCTCTGGGCTCCTGTTCCTATCCCCAAAGGTTGGGAGGCACCTCAGCCCCGTGGTGTGTCGCCATGTTCTACATTTATCTTTGATGTCCCTCATCATTAGCAATGGACATTGGTTCAAGGAAGCACATCCCAAAGCTACATTCTGGTAGTTTCCTATGGGATATTAGTCCCAACATGATGTGACCTCAATGAACTGTCTTTCTCACAGGCATTGGAAAAGGCAGCTCAGGGCAGTGGTGGAGTCTGAAGGTTCACTCGGTCACATCATACAGGGGGAGAATAGAGACGTTCAACAGTGTTGGCCCAAATGCTGGTCCCTGAGGGATGCCACTGGTAACTGGCTGCAGGAGACTTGTCCCATTCCCTTCCCATGGAAGGACACAGGCTGAGCAGTCTGTAATTCTCCCAGTTCTCATTCCTGCCCTTCTTGAAGACAGGTTTGACAACTGTGTTTTCCAAGGACCTCAGAACCTCTCTGATTGCTCTGGCACATTTCAGATCACAATCCAGACTGATGGGTAAGGATGACGTAGCAGACATGACCACATGAGATTGATCTGTCTGGGCCAGTGAGGTTTGTTCTGGAGTCACACACAGAAATGTCAGTGTCTGTCAGGTGTCCACATCTGAGCTGGCCTCATGGGCTCCTTTTGCACCCAGGGATGTTCAGAGACAGAGTCTGTCCCTTTTACACACAGCGACAGGAGTCACAGTGTCCCTCCGGCCTCCTGTTGCCACTCCCAAAGGACGGGAGACACCACTGAGCCCTGTGGTGTGTCACCTGCTCTGCACTCATCTGACATGTCCCACGTCATGAGGAATGGACACAGGCACATTGGTTAAAGGAAGCACGTCCCAGTGCTGCATTCAAAAAGTTCCCATGCAATGTTACTCCCAATGAGAAATGACCTGGAGACCCTGTCTGTCCCACAGGCCATCATGGAACCCCAAGGAATAGCTGATGGTGTTTGTGCTGACTCAAGTTCATGTCAGCTCATGTACCTGTTCTGCATGCTCACATCCCATCTGTACAATGCAAACATGGATTTCTGACCTACTCATTCAGTGTAATTCCATGAAGGGACAAAGACCTCTGAGCTGGGGTGAGAGGCCAGTGCTGGAATTGGTGGTTGTGAGGGGCCAGTCCATGGTGATTGACCTGGGGCTCCTTCCATGGGGTGTCCAGTGCACAGGGGCACAGCCCAGCCCCTACTCTGCTGGTCCTGCAGGTTTCTGGCAGGAGCCTGGCTGTGAGAGGACACTGCTGTGTGCCAGCCCTGCACACACACACTGTTCAGCTGCACACTGATGTTTCATCTGTGGCCATTTCTGTAGGAATAAGCTAGCGAGAAACTTTGCAAGAAGATATAAACCATCATGCACTGCCCAAAGAAGATCACTTTTCCTTTTGCAAGTAGTTACTGAGGCCAGCTCTGTCACAGCAGTACCCGTTGCCTGTCCCTGCCTGTGCCCACAGGACTGACACACAGCAGGATGGTGACCAAGCTGCCAGAGCACTCAGGCCTTGCACCAACACCACGGATGAGAAGGAGAGTGTGGAATGGAACCAGAACAGCTCTGGAAGAACAAGCGCTGCTGCTCCCTGGCAGGGCTGACATGCCAGAGCTGTTTTCCCTTCCACCCACACACAGGAATTGTCCCTGCAGCTCCAAAAAGCCCTTGCAGGAAGGATATAGAGAAAAACAAGTCACTAAAGAGCCCTTTATTCTTTTTAGAGACAAGGAGAGCACTGCTGCTCATTTAAGCAGCCAACAGTTATAAAAGAAAAGCCAGCAGTGAATAAGAAAGGGGTTGACAACATTATCACAATAAGAAAACAATCAACAACATCAGAAAATCCAGTTGACAGACTAGGCTTGTAATTAGCTATATTAAAACTCCTGTATAGAAGAAGATGGACAGTTTATTGCTTCAGAAACCAGAGGGATATGAGTTTGCAAACAAGTTACATTAAAACTTCTATGAAGAAGCAGATGAGCAGTTTATTGCTTCAGAAAACACTAAGATACGAGTTTCCACAGAGCATCCTTGAGCTCCTGGTTCCTTATGCTGTAGATGAGGGGGTTCACTGCTGGAGGCACCACCGAGTACAGAACAGACACCACTAGATCCAGCCATGGGGAGTACATGGAAAGGGGCTTCAGGTTGGCAAACATGACAGTGCTGATGAACAGAGAGACCACTGCCAGGTGGGGGAGGCAGGTGGAAAAGGCTTTGTGCCGTCCCTGCTCAGAGGGGATCCTCAGCACGACCCTCAAGATCTGCACATAGGAGACCACAATGAACACAAAACAGCCAAATGCTAAACAGACACTAACCATGGGAAGCCCAAGTTCCCTGAGGTAGGAGTGTGAGCAGGAGAGCTTGAGGATCTGGGGCATTTCACAGAAGAATTGGCCCAGGGCATTGCCCTTGCACAGGGGCAGTGAAAATGTATTGGCCCTGTGCAGCAGAGCATTGAGAATCCCAGTGGCCCAGGCAGCTGCTGCCATGTGGACACAAGCTCTGCTGCCCAGGAGGGTCCCGTAGTGCAGGGGTTTGCAGATGGCAACGTAGCGGTCGTAGGACATGATGGTGAGAATGTAAAACTCTGCTGAAGCTAAAAAGACAAACAGAAAGAGTTGTGTATCACATCCTGCGTAGGAAATGACCCTGGTATCCCACAGAGAGTTGGCCATGAACTTGGGTACAATGGTGGAGATGCAGCCCAGGTCGAGGAGGGCGAGGTTGAGCAGGAAGAAGTACATGGGGGTGTGCAGGTGCTGGTCCCAGGCTATGGTGGTGATGTTGAGGCCATTGCCCAGGAGGGCAGCCAGGTAGATGCCCAGGAAGAGCCAGAAGTGCAAGAACTGCAGCTCCCGTGTGTCTGCGAATGGCAGGAGGAGGAACTGGGTGATGGAGCTGCTGTTGGACATTTGCTGCCTGTGGGCATGAGGACCTGTGCAAGGAGGAAAAGGCAGTGACAAGTTAAGGGAGACTTCTCTGGGGAAAATATCACGGTGTTTCTCATGGAAAACCCCCTCCCTGATGGAGGGATGTTTCAGCTCATTCTCGCTTTCTACCAAGTGAGAAAAACAGTTCATCACAGCTTAAAATGCAGCTTGGGCATCTAGTTTCCATGAACACACCTCTGGGGCAAGACCCCTTGATGTCAGAACAAGAAGTGACTGACACTCGCACCCCAACCCCAGAGAGCAAGAGCACCAGGGATAGGTGGAGAAACAGGGAAGGGCACTGCAGTGCTACCAGAAAATAAAGCAGGGACAGAAAGGCAGATGGGCATGCTGTGGAACCTTCTCCTTACCCAGCTGTGCTGCTGCCACTCACATAATGACACTGGAGAGCAAGTACTTTTAGCACCTTTTTTGTGTACCACGTTCCAGGAACCCTTCACCTGGAGGTCCAGCTGCTGAGGGGTAGACTCGTGACCTGGAGCCCATGGCTTTGGGGCAGAGGGTCTGCTGGGGAGGAGAGGAGACCAGGGGTTGCACTGGGAAATGTGTCTGCAATCAAAAGCATGAGAGAGAAGTTCCTAAATCCTGTCCCAGCATTTTTGGTCCATCTCCCTCTCCCTGCCCATGTCTGTGATGCCTGCAGCTGTGTCTCTGTCCCTGGTCTGCTCCCTGTCAGTGTCACAGACCCCATCCCACACGCTGTGTGCTCAGCTCTGTCCTGCTCACACCTCCTGGCCCTGCCCAGAGGCAGCTCTGTGTGTGCAGGGGCTCAGGAGCAGCTCAGACATGTCCTAATGAGAACTGGGGTCTCAGTGTCTTCTCCAAAGAGAGAAATAAATCCCCATCTCCACTGCACACCCAGCCAACCAAGAGTAAAAAACTGAAAGCACAGACGCTTTCCCTTGCTGCTGTTCCTGTCTCTATGTCATTGTTCAGAAGGACCATCTGCCGTGTCTGTGGGGGGATCTGGAGATCTGAGCAGCCCTGACCCACACAGCCCCCTTCAACCCCACAAGCTCCCTGCCTGCCCTGCCGGGGGTCGCTCCTTCCCCCCACAGCTGCTGCCATGGGATCTCCCGGGCAGGCTGAGCGCTGACCCTGGCAGGCGGCAGAGTCCCTGCCCCGGCACAGCCCTGGGGTGCAGGGACCCTGCTCTGCAGGACAGCCCTGGGCACCCCTAGGTGCTCACCCGGCTTCACAGCTGTTCAACATGGCCTGACAAGAGCCCCGTCCTTACAGATCCCACAAGCTGTGCCTGTGCCAGTTGCTGGAGATGCCTCCAGGAGCTACAGCTGCACTGCTTTGCACCCAGAGACTTACCATGGCTGCAAATGTTTCTCCTCCAGTTGTTATAGTTGAATTAGTTTTTACATCTTATAGTTGAAATAAGTTTTGCATCAAATAGTTGAAATTAGTTTTCTTATGGTTGAATCAGTTTTCTGTTTTGCAAACCGTATCTAAGATTCTTAGTTTTGTAAACTATATAACTGTATCTAAGATTCTTGGTTTAGTAAACTGTATCTAAGATGCCATATCCAAGATTTTTACCTTATTTTGAAGTTTTCGGACTGTGTCCAGGGAGATGTGCATTCAGGCATGGTCTTATATAACCGTACCCTATTCTTCTAGTTGACAAAGATTTATGATATATTCTCTTAAAATAGATAACTTAGAAATAACCAAAAACATGCGAATGTTACTTAGCATCGGCTAGATAGACAGTTTGTGTTAGAATAGGTGTGGAATATGCTAATGGTTGTTAAGAGTTGTGATGAATATGTATGTAACTAAGTTGTATAAATGTAGTGAGTTTTGGATCGGTGGTCGAAGCCAGCTTTGGGTGTGAACCCCTGGTTTCCCAGCGCTGGAATAAAAACACCGCATATAACTACGTCCGTGGTTATGTGTCCTTTTTGCCAACATTTTTGGCGACCCAGGTGGGACCTCGCGAGCACTGCTGAGGCGGATCGCGTCTTGATCCTGCTCCAGCTAGCACCGAGGTATTCTTGGGGAGCGCATCGGACGCGACCGACCCTCCACTGCTCTCGACGGACCTCTGATTGGTAAGAAGGTGCTTTTATTTTTGGATTTGGGGTACCCCATTTGGTTTGGTAGCCTGCCGGTCAGACGCGGCGAAAGCCACGCTCGGTTGGGCAGGGAGCTCCCGTTCGGTAAAGCCTATAGGCGCCGTCCGTCAGACAGAGGGAAACTTCTGCAGGTTCGGCATTTGGTTAGGCGCCAATTAGTTTGTGTAGCTGAAAGGTTCAGCACTTGGTTAGGCGCCATTTGGTTTGGTTTGTGTATTTGCTGCAGGCTCGGCATCCTAATCTTGGTCTCTGAATTTGTTCTGGTCTGGTTCCTGTATTTGTTCCTGTATTTGGTGTGGTTCTTGTATTTGTTTCTGTACTTGTTCTGGTTCGGTTCAGTTCCTAGGTGCCATTTGGTCTGCTTCATGTATTCGTGGCAGGTCCTGAACCTTGGTTTCTGATTCTATTTTGGTCTGGTTTTTGCATTAGTTTCTATATTTAAGCTGGTTCTTGTGTTTGTCTTTGTGTTTGTGTTAATTTGGTTTGGTTTCTGTATTTGGTTTGTGTGTCTGAGCTCAGTATTTTAGTTTGTATGTTTATATTTGGTACCAAAAGAATTCGTTTGGGGAAATAATTACAAAATAAGAACCGGTTCTGTTACTAAAGTACCACCTTGCTCCCCCTTCAGATGCATCTGTATACATGAAAGTAAATTGAGTTATCTGTATTGCAGTTAGGCTTGTCCTGTGGATAGACTGATTTGGATCTAAAATTAATGTCAGGGATTGATGCTTAATGTGCTGTTGATTGATATTTGTAAGAAGTTACAAAAGGTAGCAGCTGAGGAATGTAACTATTGTTCAGCTAATTGGAATTACATATAAAGTTTATAATCGCAGGAATTAAATGAAGAGAGAAAAAGGGCAAGAGGAGCCCAAACCTGTGCCCGGCAGCTTCTGTTTGATAAGCTGCGGAGAGAAAAAAAAAAAAAAAAAAAAAAAAAAAAAAAGAAGGGTAAAAAGCTGACTGTCTGCTAAAGCGGTGGAAAAGCGGGGTGGGGAGCGGCAGCTGCTAGAGCTGGAGCTGCAGCTCCTCTCCTCCGGGCTTGCCGCCCGCGGGGATGAAAAGGGGGGGGGAACCAGTCTATGTAGAAGTTCCGTTTTCGCCAGGGGATTTAGTAACCTGGAAGCAATCAGCTGGTCCTTATCGGGAAAATCCAGATAAGGTTGCAATAATTAAGATGATAATTAAAATGCAGAATCCTCATTGGGATTATTTACAAGTGATTTTGGATACATTAATGGACTCTACAGAAAATATATGGTTATACAGGTTTCGAGGGATAAAGTGAGAGAAGATATTCGGAATGGGAAAGTAGAGGGTAACGTTGATGAGAACTTTCCAAAAGAAGATCCCCGATGGAATTATAATACAGGAGGCGGGTTATGCCGTCTCTGGAGATATCAGGATTGGTTATTGATTGGCATTTAAACTGCTATGCTGAAGTAAATGAATTGGTCAAAACTGTATAATGTGAGGCAGGAAAAGAATGAGTATCCCTCGGCCTTTTTAGAAAGATTAAAAGAAGCTGCCAAAACCGGGATGTAAAATTTTTAGTAGATACAGGGGCTACTTACTCTGTACTGAATTCCTTACAAGGGGCGGTAGGTCACAGAGCTACAATTGTTGGTGCCACAGGGAAGGAGGAAGTACGGCCATTCCTGCAACCCTTGGATTTGTGTTTTGGAGAAAAGGAACTAACTCATGAGTTCTTGTATGTTCCAGATTGTCCAGTTCCTCTTTTAGGATGAGATTTGCTGACTAAATTGGATGCCACAATAACATTTGAGGATGGAGAGTTGGTAATTAAATTCCAGAGTCAAAGGTAGGACAGATTTTACTATTAAAAGAAAAATCGTTTGTAAAAATACCACAGGCAATAGAAGATGCAGTAATTCCCACAGTATGGGAAACTGACATACCTGGAAGGTCAAAAACAGCTAGACCTGTGAAAGTGGAGCTGAAGGAGGATACTAAACCAGTACAGTTGAGACAGTATCCATTGAAATTGGAAGCCAAATTAGGAATAGTATCTTTAATTAAGAAATTTTTGAAATATGGAATTCTGGAAGAATGTGAATCAGAGTATAATACTCCAATTTTTCCAGTAAAGAAACCGGATGGTAGTTATCGACTAGTTCAAGACTTACGAGCAATAAACCAGATCACTAAGGACATATATCCAGTAGTTGCAAATCCCTATACCTTGTTAACATCTGTGAAGGAGAAATATAAATGGTTTACAGTACTTGATTTAAAAGATGCCTTCTTCTGCATACCCCTTGACCAGGAAAGCAAAAAGCTATTCGCTTTCAAATGGGAAAATCCTCACAACGGCAGAAAGACTCAATTGACCTGGACACGTCTTCCACAAGGATTTAAGAATAGTCCGACCATCTTTGGAAATCAACTAGCCAAAGAGCTTGAGGAGTGGACTACAAGAGGCCATATCGGAATTCCCCGACAGTGGTATTTGTTGCTGCAATATGTGGATGACATTCTGATTGCTGCTGAAACCCAAGAACTTTGCATCCAGGTAACAATTGAAATATTGAATCAATTAGGAATGAATGGATATAAAGTGTCGAAAAATAAGGCTCAGATTGCATCCACGACTGTGATCTATCTAGGATGCGAGCTTTCTCAAGGACAACGAAGACTAGGTATAAACCGTGTGCATGCTATCTGTGCTATCTCTGAACCGTGTAACTTACATGAATTAAGATCTTTTCTAGGAATGGCAGGATGGTGCAGGCTCTGGATTATGGACTATGAACTTATTGCCAAACCTTTATATGAGGCACAGAAGAATAAGGTTTTGGTGTGGGAAAAACCGCAACAAGAAGCTTTCCGAAAACTGAAACAAGCTTTAATGCAAGCGCCTGCTTTGGGCCTACCTGATCTGAGTAAGGACTTTCAGTTATTTGTACATGAGCGACAGAGACTTGCTCTAGGGGTGTTAACCCAACGGCTGGGATCTTGGAAACGGCCCGTAGGTTATTTTTCCAAACAACTTGACCCGGTAAGTGCTGGATGGCCGGCGTGCTTGCAGGCGGTGGCTGCTACCGTGATATTAATCCAGGAAGTTCGGAAACTGACCATGGGGAAAAGGATCGAAGTATTTGTATCCCACATGGTGACTACTGTATTGGAACAAAAGGGGGGCCATTGGCTTTCCCCAAGTAGAATGATGAAATATCAAGCGATTTTGACAGAACAAGATGATGTTATTTTAAAAACAACTAACCTAATGAATCCAGCTGTGTTTTTAAATGCAGAAACAGAAGAAGGGGATTTGGAACATGACTGTGTGGAGGTCATCGAATATACCCACGCAAGTCGTCCTGACCTGAAGGATACTCCATTGGAGGAGACGGATTGGGAACTTTTCACTGATGGCAGTAGTTTCGTGGAAAGCAGAGTGCGGTATGCAGGATATGCGATTACTACTGTCAAAACAGTGATTGAAGCCAAATCCCTACCATCAAACACATCAGCACAGAAAGCTGAGTTGATTGCCCTAACTAGGGCATTAGAGCTCAGCAAGGACAAAAGGGTCAATATTTGGACTGACTCAAAGTATGTATTTGGAGTTGTTCATGTGCACGGAGCTCTCTGGAAAGAGCGTGGACTACTTTCCTCCCAAGGAACAAACATCAAATACCAGAGGGAAATATTAAACTTAATTAATGCTGTTCAGAAACCATTGCAGGTTGCCATCATGCATTGCAAAGCTCATCAGAGTGGAACATCAAAAATTATTGAAGGAAATCGACTTGCTGATCAAACAGCTCGATCAGTGGCACGACAAGTCTGGACAATGGTGGGTCTTATCTCCCAGAAGGTAAGAGCAATTGATTTATTACCTACACCTTTAGAGGCACCTAAATATTCTACAGAAGACGAGAAATTGGCAAAATTAGTAAAAGCTGTCAAGGATAATTCTGGATGGTATGTAACCACCAACGGACAAGTTGTGGTGCCAACCATGACTATGAGAGGAATACTTCAAGTGGAGCACCAGAAGTGTCATTAGGGTGCAGAAGCATTGGTAAAATACCTGAGAAAATGGATTATCTCAGTCCAGATGTTAACAATGGCAAAGTCTATTACGGCTAAGTGTGAAATTTGTTTGAAAAATAATCCTTTAGTAAAAAGAAAAGTAGATATGGGAAAAATTAACACAGGCATACAACCAGGAGATTATTGGCAAATAGATTATGTAGAACTCCCCAAAACTCGAGGATTCAGATATCTAATAGTTGGGGTGTGCACCTTTTCAGGATGGCCAGAAGCCTTTCCTTGTCGCACCAACCAGGCACAAGAAACTGTAAAATGGCTATTAAAAGAGATAATTCCAAGATTTGGGGTACCATTGGGAATATTATCCGACAGGGGACCACACTTTGTTGCTCAAGTGGTGAAGGAAGTCAGTAGATGTTTAGGAATCAAATGGGAATTACATACCCCATGGAGACCCCAATCTAGTGGACAAGTGGAGAAAATGAATCAGACATTAAAAAGACAACTTAGCAAAATTTGCCAGGAAGCAAAAATTCAATGGCCTCAGGCCTTACCAATAGCGTTATTGCGAATTAGGATTAAACCCAGGAGCGGAATGTCAGTAAGTCCATACGAAATTTTGTATGGCAAACCATATGAAGCACCTGATCCAAATCCAAGTGTACATGTAAAAGGTAATCAGGATGTATACAATTATGTGTTGTCTCTCGGCAGGATATTGAATCAACTCAGATTCACACTAGTGTGGAATCGCCCACTAGCACTCGAGAATCTGGTACATGATATAGAGCCTGGAGACACAGTGTATATAAAGACCTGGAGAGAGGATCCTTTAAAAGAACGTTAGGACGGACCCTATCAAGTACTTTTAACTACATTCACCGCAATCAAGGTTGCTGAAGTAGATTCCTGGATACACTATACCCGAGTAAAGAAAGTCCCAAAACTGTGGCAATCGCAAGTAGTGGGTCCTACCACACTTAAAATTACGACACAGGATGTCTAGTTTTTGTTACCGTATTGTGTTTATAGTAGTAAATGTACCCAGACTGTTTGCTTTTGTGGGAACACTTCTTGAAGAAGGGACAGAGAATGCCACTCTGATTTGCAAAGTCACTGGAGAACAATTATGTAGGACACGAAGGGCTATAGGAAATGGTGACGACACTTAAATGCCACAAGTAGTGCAGAGTGTACAGAATCAGGCAGAGAACCTAATGATAGGATTGATTTGAAATTTTGCACGAACCCAGAACACCAGTAGCATCACTGCTTGCCTTCCCATTCCGAAATTGGCCGAAGACCCAATACAATGGGGAATAATATCTACAACCTTACCAGAAATAAACAAAACTGGTAGGATAGTGTGTGAATCTCACACTAAGTTAGAGCAAGTGTCAACTGAACAATGAAAAAAAAACCAGGACCCGAACCAGTGGAATTTGGAGGAAAGATAGTTCTCAAAGAAAGTTGGACCAAAAAGATAGTATATGAAAAAGTCAACCGAACCTATTGGGAATGTAAAGATCAGGATAATCAGAACATAACTGAATTATGGAATAACATGTGGACGTTGAGTACTGTACAACAATATCAATATAGTGAAGCATTCCCATGGTGTGTACAATGGTCCAATGTAACAAGAGGGATAACAGTACCATGGTGGAATTGCTCGTGAGTAATAACCTGCCAGACGGATGTGGGACATTTAGTTTGGACCTTAAGCAATGGAACCTGGACAACACATTTACCGGTAGCAGGACCTGCAAGGGAAATTACTTTGGGGTTACCAACCCTATGTCCCATTTGGAAAAAGTCACCCTTGAAGAATAGGCAGGAACTTCTACAAGTTAGGCACAAGCGAGAGATAGATGAAGATGATGTGTGGCATGAACCGTCAAGCAGTGTTAAATTCGGCTGGGCATTAGAATCCTTCTTTGCACCGATTGCAGCTTATAGAAACAGAGAAATGATTGACAAATTAATTGGGCAGATGGATCGATTGGCAAGGATAACCAAAAAGGGTTTTCGAGATTTCAATATACAATTGCAAGCTACAACCAGAATGACCTTGCAGAACAGAATGGCACTTGACATAATGTTGCTGAAAGAAAACGGTGTTTGCGGATATTTAAAAGATAGGGTTGATCTGATCATTGCTGCATTCATATCCCAAATGTAACTTCTGAAGTGGAGAAAGATATTTCCCAATTAACCCAAACAGAAAAGGAACTACAAAAGGAAAAGCAAGATGCAGAGCAGAGCTGGATTGGGGCCTTACTAGGTAAATTGAACCTGAATTTGGGAGGATGGGTACATTCATTACTGGAAAACTTATTCCTGCTTGCAGTTATAGTCACTCTTCTCTTTTTGCTGTACGCTTGTGTTAAGCGTCAAGTAAATCAATCAAATGCCAGGAACGATCGCATCTTTACTGTCCTTAGCAGAAATACTAATCCACTCATTGACAACCCTCCAGCTGATAAGGAAACAATGAAGTGAAAATGCATTGTCTAAGAATAGAAAAGCATTTTCAAAGGCGGGAAATGTTATAGTTGAATTAGTTTTTACATCTTATAGTTGAAATAAGTTTTGCATCAAATAGTTGAAATTAGTTTTCTTATGGTTGAATCAGTTTTCTGTTTTGCAAACCGTATCTAAGATTCTTAGTTTTGTAAACTATATAACTGTATCTAAGATTCTTGGTTTAGTAAACTGTATCTAAGATGCCATATCCAAGATTTTTACCTTATTTTGAAGTTTTCGGACTGTGTCCAGGGAGATGTGCATTCAGGCATGGTCTTATATAACCGTACCCTATTCTTCTAGTTGACAAAGATTTATGATATATTCTCTTAAAATAGGTAACTTAGAAATAACCAAAAACATGCGAATGTTACTTAGCATCGGCTAGATAGACAGTTTGTGTTAGAATAGGTGTGGAATATGCTAATGGTTGTTAAGAGTTGTGATGAATATGTATGTAACTAAGTTGTATAAATGTAGTGAGTTTTGGATCGGTGGTCAAAGCCAGCTTTGGGTGTGAACCCCTGGTTTCCCAGCGCTGGAATAAAAACACCACATATAACTACGTCCGTGGTTATGTGTCCTTTTTGCCAACACAGTGAGCTCTCAGTCATCACAGTATCACAGTATGTTTGGGATTGGAACGGACCTCAAAAGATCATCTAGTCCAATCCCCCTGCTGAAGCAGGAAAGCCTAGGTGAGGCCGCACAGGAACATGTCCAAGTGGGTTTTGAATGTCTCCAGAGACAGAGACTCCACAACCCCCCTGGGCAGCCTGTTCCAGTGTTCTGTCACCCTTACTGAGAAGAAGTATTTTCTCAAATTTAAGTGGAACCTCTTGTGTTCCAGCTTGATCCCATTACCCCTTGTCCTATCATTGTTTGCCTCTGAGAAGAGCCTGGCTCCATCCTCGTGGCATTCACCCTTTATATACTTATAAACATTAATAAGGTCACCCCTCAGTCTCTTCTCCAAACTAAAGAGACCCAGCTCCCTCAGCCTTTCCTCATAAGGGAGGTGCTCCACTCCCTTAATCATCTTTGTTGCCCTACGCTGGACCCTCTGTGGCAGAATGCAACCCCCCTCGCCTCTCTCCCCCTCTCTGCCCCCACTCTCCCCCTCCCTCCTTCAGTATGGAGGAGTGGGCACATCCCCCTCTCTCCCGGCTCCCGTGGGCCTAATAGCTTCTTTTGTTTGGCCCCAGAGCACCCTGGCCAGAGCCATTAGCAGAGCCGCTGGGGCCCACGCCCAGGGTGGGGGATGTTTTTGGGAGGCTTCGGGGCACCCACAGCGAGTGGAGGGGATGCAGAGGAGCTTTAACACTGACTACAGTCAGGTCAAGGTTATATAAAATGGGACTCTCGTCGAAACTTTCCCCCCCTTTTGTCGTGGAGTTTCTCGGAGCACAAGCTTAGCCAGGAGCCACGGTCCCCCCCGGCTCCCCGGAATGGAGTCTCCGCTTTCCTCGCCGCCACGGCTGTGAGTAAAACTTCTCGCAGGATTGCGAGTATATTAATACTTTCCATGCACATTTGCACGCGTACTTTAAATTATTTCCTCGCAGAACCGCGAGTGTATTTTCCTCCCGTGCTTCCACGTAAGCACGTGTAATATTCCGTGCACATTTGCACGTGTAAGTAAATTAACTCTCGCAGGATTGCGAGTGTATTATAAATTTACCCTCGCAGAATCGCGAGTGTACACTTTCCGTACTCATTACGAGTACGCATATCTCTTTAAAAATAATCCTGCTATGGGCTTGGGCAAGTGTGTTCTTCTCCGGGACTCAGGGGCGACTCCGGCATTGTTTTGAGTGAAGCCACGTGCATGCACTCTGTGGACCGCCTGTTGTAGTGGTTGCTGCCCCTAAATAAGTTTCCTCAGCTGATATCCGAACCTTTATTTAAGTCACTTTTGGAATGCTAAAACCCTGTTTTTCACTGGTTTAATAAAGGTTGCTTTGGACCCTGTTGTCCCTTAAATTAACCTCGGGGTAATATTCCGTGACACTCTCTCTAGCAGTTCCCTGTCCTTCTTGTACTGAGGGGCCCAGAACTGGACACAATATTCCAGGTGGGGTCTCACCATGGCAGAGTAGAGGGGAAGGAGGACCTCTCTCGATCTACTAACCACCCCTCTTCTAATACACCCCAGGATGCCATTGGCCTTCCTGGCCACAAGGGCCCAGTGCTGGCTCATGGTCATCCTGTTGTCCACCAGGACCCCCAGGTCCCTTTCCCCTACACTGCTCTCTAATATGTAATTTCCCAACCTATACTGGAACCTGGGGTTGTTCCTGCCCAGATGCAGGACTCTACACTTTCCCTTGTTAAATTTCATTAAGTTATTCCCCGCCCAACTCTCCAGCCTGCCCAGGTCTCCCTGGATGGCAGCACTGCCTTCTGGCCTGTCAGCCACTCCTCCCAGCTTAGTGTCATCAGCAAACTTGCTGATAGTGCACTCTATTCCCTCCTCCCAGTCCTGACCACCTTTAATCTCTCTCTGCTCTCTCTGTCTCCTGAGATCCCCAGGCAGAGCCCTCAGCCCTGCTGCGTGTGCAGAGGAGCTGCTCCTGGGCAGAGCTGTCTCTCTGCAGCGCTGCCGCTGCCATGAGCTCCCTGTGTCCCAGGAGCCCAGCCCAGCTCAGCAGCACAGGAGCAGCCCAAGGCGCTTTAATGACCCCTCTGGTGGGTTTGATGCTGAGTCCATGAACCTCAGACCCTGAGGGGAAGCTGAAGAAACTTGTCAAGAAGTCAAAGTCAGATGAAAGCTCCAAAGTTTCTTGTAATGTTAATGGGTCCCCCTGAGGGAACCTACTGAGAAATTGTCCCAGGGTCTGTTTAGAGCAGAAAACTGGAGGCAGCGATGACAGATCAGGAAAAGCAAAGTAAAGGTCTCTTTGATGCTCAGTAAAGCTGAATATGTTTCATTAACCAAAGGACCAAACCTTGACCCCCGTTTGGAAATCAAATCCTGTCCCGTCCACGTTGCCCAGGCCCTTCCTGGGACAGTGTGATGTGGGGCTGTGCAAGGCCAAGGGCAGGACTATGGTCCCACACCTCCCAGGTTCCTGACTGGGGATAAGGAGGCCATGAGGCCCCTGTGCTGGAAGGACAAGGTGTCTCCTCACAGGCATCACAGGTGCAGACAACAGCCATAGCCAAGGGGAGAAGGAGCTCATGGCTGGTGGGGCTTTCAGCCTCTTTACATCCCTTGATCATCTCCACGACAGCCTGTCCTGTGTGGTGGCATCCCCTGCACCTCTTTCCCTGCAGGCTGGTGACATCCCCCCTGCTGCCCCACCTTGCTCTTGTCTGAGCATCTTCCTTCCTTTGCTGAGATCTCTCCATCCTCCCCAGCTGTTCCTTGAAGCACAAAGCCTTGGGCTGAGGCAGACTCCCTCTGCTGACCTGCTCCACCACAGCACCGCCCTTCCACTCACATTCCTTTCTGCTTATGGCCAGCCTGGACCTCCCCAGCTGCACTTCGGGCCATTATTTCTTTCTCATGCTCTTTCCCACTATGAAGAAACCTCCACCACCTCTGAAACCGCCCTTCAAGCACTCTCAGGCTACTCCTGCACTGCTGCAGTCTCCCCAGCGCTGCTGGGCCAAAGCAGCCCAGGTCCCTCAGCACCCCACACCATGTGCACAAGGTGCTGAACCTGCCTTGGCACAGCCCTGCACTCTGCAGTTCCTCCCTGCTGCTCCAGACTGGGAAGCCGCACACTGGCACACACCCGTGTGTGTGGGTCACACCAGAGCTGAACCGAATGGGATGAGAACTGCAGGTGTCTGGGTCCCCATGCTCCTCCTCATGCAGCCCCATGTGCAGCTGCCTTGTTCATGGTGAGCGTGCACCACGGGCTGGTATGGGGACCTTGTAGTGCCCAGACCCTTCTCCTCAGGGTCACTGCTCAGCGTGTCAGGTCCTGCTCTGTCCTGATGGATGGGGTTATTGTCCCACCCTGATACAGCACTGCTCATTTCTCCTTGTACACCTTCAGAGATTTCTGATGGGTGAACACCAGGTATTCACAAGGTCTGGACTCTCCCTGGACTGAAGCTCCATTTACTCAGCTGTTTGCACACAGATGGCTTATCCTGATGAGGGTGTCTCTCCCAAGATAACAGCATGAGGAGTTACAGGACACTACAAATACCATCTCCTGGAGGAAAAGTGTGATCTTGGGGGTCTGATGTTCATAGTGGCAGAGGTCTGGAGTCAAAGGGATGGTTTCCCTTAATGTGGGAGAGCAGCAGGAATGCGTGGAGCTCTGCCTGGGGACAGACAATGTCAGCTGAATGTTGAGGAGTCAGCATGAGAGGGCAGAACAACATGGGCAATGTTGTGGTGACTGGACATCAGCTACTGACTCAGTGATGAGGAAGAGGAATGAGATGAGGCCTTCTTCAGACAAATGAAAAAAGCCTCATGTTTCCAGGGCCATGTTGTCATGGCAGACCTAAGATATCCTGATATCTGCAAGGTAGCAGCCATCCAGGAGGTTTGGAGCCCATTGACAACATCTTCCTGACATGGGTGACTGAGGAGTCAGTGAGGTCAAGTGCCCTGTGGGACTTCACACATACAAACCAGAAAGAGTTGTTAAGGATGGAACAGTCAGGGATGGGAAAGTGGAGCTGAGGCTCCTGGGAGATGATCAAAAGGACAAGAGCACGATTTCAGGAGAGCAGGATTTGGCCTGCTGAGGGACCTATTTGGGTCCTATGGGATATGACCTTGGTGTCTGCAGTGCTTTTCTCTCCCATTTCCTCCCTCCTCTCTCCCACCTGCTGTTGTGCAGCATTTTTTACCCTTTCTCAAATACAATATCCCAGAGGTGCTGCCAACATCACTGAGTGGCTCAGATTTGGCAAGGAATGGGTCCATCTTGGAGCAGCTGAAATTGGCTCTGTCTGACATTGGTCAAATTCCTGTTGTCTTCTCAGAGAGGTGACAACTGTAGCACAGCCGCACTCACTCCCCGTTCCAAGACTTTGGCATGGAAACCCAGCATAGGGTGACAATGTTTTGAGTGTTGCAAACTACTGGATAATGGAGAAGTACTGGAAAAGATCTTCTGTCAGTAACCTGAGGAAGTCTCCAGTCAATGAGCCGGTTCCTATGCGGAACCGTAATTGCCATGACAGTCACTGGCCTGACAAATCTGCAGGTGCCAACAATCCAGAAGATTTTTGGCCAACTGCTTAACATGTCTGCCTGGTGGGTCAATAAGCGTGATGCTCACCTGGATCTAGAACTGGGAAACAAGGAAGAACTGGTGAGGGATGTGAACATCAGTGTCAACCTTGGTTGCTGTGAGCAGGACACAGTGGGGTCCCAGGCACCAGAGGGGAGGGAGGAAGGCCAGCAGCAGAGCACAGGCTGGTGGGCTCCAGAGGAGAACACTTAGACATACTGGGGGATGGTGGCCGATAAAGGTTGTGACATGGAATTAGGTGTGAAGGGTGAAGGAGCTCAGGAAATCTGAGAAACCTTACAGGACAGCCTGCTCCAAGCGCAAGAATGATCTCTCCGAATTCCCATGAAAAGAAGCATTAATCTTGTAAGGCTGCACATCTGAACTGTTGGAGCTGCAGGGCAAAAAGGCAGCACACAGGAGGTGGGAGCAGGGCAAGCTGCAAAGGAGGAATTTAGAAACCTTGTCCATGGATGTGGGGATGATGCCAAAGTTGCCCTGGACTTGATACCTGCAGGGGAGGCTGAGGGAATCAAGATGAGCTGACATTACTTCTTTACAGTAAAACAGTAGACAGGGTGAATGTGGGCCTGCTGCTGAACTTCATAGGAGGAGAATCAGACAGGACTGAGGTACTTCATAGCTTCTTTGCCTCCATCTTCACCAGCAAGGTCTCCTGGGACTCCTCCTGAAGGCAGGAGTCTGGAGAACACCCAGCAGTGAATGGTGCTCAAGTCAGGGGTGACCTGAGCAAACTCAGACACCATTACAGAACAGGAGATGGGTCACTTGACCAGCTCCCCGAACACAAGTATCGCTGTGCTGTGGCACCTGAGATACCCAGGAACACCCACCTCTTGGTCCAGAGGAGTGTGACTCCTCTTGAGCTGTCCTGGACTGTCTCCTCACTCACAAGGTGAATCAGGCACCCCCTTTTGTGACATATCCAATCTTTATCAAGAGCCGCTCCACATCAATATGAACTGAAGGATGCTGATGCCACCTGTTCTGGAAAGGGAGGGAAGGGTGAGCAGGGAAGGAAACAAAAGAAATTGGGCTTTATTGCTATTTATTGTGGAAATGGTCTCTGTTTGGCTATTCCTGAAATCTCTCTAGTCATCCACACCAGACTTGAAGCCTTTAGGAAAACGATGCACAGAGCCTTGGCTTGTAAGAGCATTTTCGATGTTAATGAGCCCTCTGCTGCCATGATGCTGAACTGCAGATGCTGAAAGAATGAACAAACCTCTAATGAAGTGAAAGGCAGAAGCAAACCCCAAGTTTCTGACCCCATGAAGGGCCATCACTGACACAGCTGTGAAGGAAACAACCAGTGCAGGTCCCTGTCCCTGGAGGCTGGTGAAGGAAAGACTTGGAGACACTGGTTCCAGGTGGTGAGGGCCATGTGGAGGTGGCTCTGGTGTCATGTCAGCCCTTGATGCTTGTTCATCACCAGAATGGCTGAGCCCTGACCCCTGGGATCTGGTAGATTTTTCTCCAATGTTTTTCAAGGCTTTTCCTGTGGTCAATGTGAGTGGTTTGTGTTTCGGGGGTGGTGTTTATGTCAAGTGCTGCTGCTTTAACTGCAAGGCTCTGGTTTTCTGTGGAGTTTGAAATGCCTAGGGAGTTCCTCACAACTCATCCAGTTTCTTTCATACACCTGGCAATGGTCACCAATCACCTAAGCTGTCCCAGTCCCAAACTTGCTCAAATCCCCTATTTGGATCTGTACCCATCACTCCAGGAGGTTCATGGATCCACCAGGTTCATGGATGATTCCTGAGGACCATCCAATTGTGGGCAGTGTAAGAGAGGAGCAGAGCAGTGTCAGCTCATGGGCCATGACTGAGCACAGCCACTCCAGCAGCAGCCGTTCCCCATCTCCCAGGCACAGCCATGCCCACAGCATGCAAATGGCACTGCCATACATGATTAGCCCAAGAGAGGCCTTTCTTCCTTCCATATTCCCAGGAAAATCCCCTCCTGTTCCTCCTCCACCTGCAGACATCAACTGCTTTCCATTTCTGGGCTCAGACATGGCTGGAAGGGTTCACTGAAGCCACCAGCCATCTCATTGCTTCTCCCTGACATGTCCTGACCCTCTCCCACACCAACAGTGGCCAATCACGGCTGCTCAGGCCCTTCATAAGAGGTTTCAATCTTCTTGGTTCTTCCTGGTGCTTATTATGAACTTCCTCGCTCTCTCCAGAGTTCACGGTGAGCTTTCTTGTCCATAAGAGCCCCTTTATGACCATGTTTCACTAAATGGTTGTGTTTGTATGATCATTTGTGCAGAAAGGGCAGTCACAGGACAGCACCCAATATGTCAATACTGATGCTGAGCAAAATGCCGTAAAGCCCTGATGAGTTCCCCCTGTGTCTGTGTCTCTCCTGGAAGGAGTCTGTCCCGAGAAGGGGATCCAGCTCCTGCCACTCTCTGCAGAGGCACATGAGCAGTGTCCATCACCTGGGGACACAAAGGGTGATGTTTGCCAGACCACCCGTCATCTGAACCACTTAGATGTGTACTTAGATGTGCCTTTTAACATGATTTTCCACAGAAGCCCCACCTGCTTTGCATCTCAGGAAATGGGATCCAGAGTCCAAGGGCAGGATGGTTTGGGCTCTGTGCTGGGATCAGGAAACTGAAACATGCTCCCATCTCCCAGCCCCCTGCCCTCCTCATTGAGGGTGTGAGACATTCTGCCAGCGAGGGTTGAACTCACAGCCATGACCAGTATCTTATGTCCAACTGTAGCCAGTGGTGTCCTGCCAGCTCAGGACTGGAGCTTCCATTGCTGGAGGTGTTTAAAAGACGTGCAGATGTGGCACTTAGGGATATGGTTTATTGTTGGAGTTCTTATGTGGAATTCTTATGTTTGAATTCCATGTTCTCATGTGTCTTTTCCCAACTAAATGATTCTATAATGCTGTGATTGTATGATTGGAGTTTAAATATTTCAATTCTCACTAACTGTAGCTTCTGTCCAGGGTGGCTCTTGTGTGGCACAACTGTCCTGGCTCTCCAGGCAGGTTGGGTACTGGTTTGGTGCCTGCACTGGAAGTTTTTCCCTTCCTTGGGTAAAAGACTTGGGTCACAGATGTTTGAAGCAGTCCTGTCAAATACTGAGCAGGCTGAGCTTTGAAGCCAAGGCATGACAGTGACGTTTTCAAGGATGTTTTTGAACAGTGGTACTATCACTAATAACAGCAACAGAATACTCCGTATTCTCGGTTATGTTGATGAATTAAAGCTCTTTAATTTCCCTCCTAGCAGTCATTCTCATTTCTCAAAATACATATTGCATCTCAGTAGTTGGCCTCTTCTATGAAGTCCTTAGAACAGTGCTTTCTCCCACTTCCACCTTTTTATTATTGAAAGAATACACCTCTTGGTCAGAATTTTTCCCAAATCATCCCTATTCCATACATTTTCTCCTTTTTTGTTTTTCTGGTGTGAGGGGCAGACAGCATAGGGGAGTTGTTTCCTTTGTAGCCAATGAAAGCCAAGGAACAGATCCCAGGTTAGTGAAAAGGCACAAAGGAAGCCAGAATCTTTATGTGGTGTGCACTGACAATACATGGTTCCCTACATTTCTAATCTCTGAAGTCCCAACTGTGCAGCAGAGATTGGAGTTATAAGCCCCCTTCATCTGCCCTGTTTGGCACCATGTAAAATGGAACTAGCCCAATCAAATGGCTGATTTTGATTCTCTTCACAGCCAGAAGCACCACATGGCTCAAGAGATGAACCAGGATACTCAGTGAGGACTAAAACTTCTTGGTTTTTAAAGTTCAGGTGTTCCCTGGAATCTCAGCAGACAAGTTGTGCCAATTGCTCGGTGCAAGGAGCTGGTCGAGAGCCTCGTCTCCATTTCTATAATGATGGATTTGCTGCCTGGCTGATGTACAGAATCTGTACATGGATGCTGACACCTGTTGAGCAACCTGCTCTGAAAGGGTTAACAACATGGGCTGTTCTTTCTGGAGAGGCACTAGGACAGCAAAAAAAGAAGACCTTGGGTCAGGGCAAAAGAGAAAGGATGGAAAAGTTGCGGTCAGGACTGTTCGGGGGCACTTGTAAAGCAGCCCTGCACCTCATGTGAATTAATCCTGTGGTCACAGAGAACCTGAGAGCTTTGTCTAAATTGAAAACATGAAGGGGTAGGAAGAACAGCGTCATTCAGGCTGGATGGAACCTCGAGAGGTGTCTTGACCAACCTCCTGATCAAAGCAGGGTCAGACCAGATTACTCAGTCTTGATCCAGACACATCTTTGTCACTTGGCTTTTTACCCATCTACTTAAATACTGACACAGACCATAATATCCTACCTTGGACACAATAATGCTACAGGAGATGACACTGAATGCCTTGCTGACATTCACGTATCAGACCATCGTTGTTACCCCACGTCCACAGCCCTGTCCTTTCCTCACAGAAAGCAAAGAGGATGGACAGGCACAACCTGCCCTGGGCAAACCCCATCACCTTCTCTTCCAGACACCCAGAAATGGGGTCCCAGTGGACATGCTCTGGAGCACAGCCCTTAGTTCCCCTGCTCACCCACTGGCCATTTTGAAAAGTGCACACACTGTGTGAGAGCTGCCAGTGGTCAGGGAGTCCCCCCAGTCTCCATGAGCTTTCCAAGATGGTGGAGAGTGGCCTCACTGTGACATGGTCCTGCTGTCCCAGCTCCTGGGATGCTACCCCTGCTGTTCCATAGACTGGAGAGGATTGTGTTAGTTCCAGTTACCCCTGACTTGATCCACATCCACTGCTGATTGTTCTGCCTCTAGTCACAGAGGCCTGGGAGACCTTGCTGGTGAAGAGGGAGGACAAGAGGACACAGGGATTCTCACCTCTTTTTATCTAATCAGTGTCCACACAGTGTCTGTGTTTCTCCTTTAACTGTTCCTGCAGTAGTAACAGCTCATTATGGGGCCCTTTAATTTCCTTACAGGTCTGGACTGAGCTTTGATCTGGACTGTTGCTGTGCTTGGAGGCTGCTGTCGTTGCAGACCAGATGAACTCACTCCTGCCACCCTGCCTGGCACTTTATTCCATCCATGTCACAGCTCTGTCTGCAGCACTGACAGCTCCAGCTCCCTCAGTCAGGTCCCTGACTGAGGACATGGCCTCACATCTGGGCTGAGCCACCCTAGCTGTGGCACCAGCCCAGCTCTGACCTGCCACAAGAAACCTGGTACCAAGTGTCCAAGAGCCCATGTGTGCAAAGGCTTTAAATCAGAGCACAGACATGATATGGCCAAAGATTGATGAATGTCTCTCTAGACCTAGGAGTATAAAACCAGAATTAAATGCCCAGATTCCTTCAACTGAAGATATTCCTCCCCCAGCTTGGAGAAGGTTTGCTCTGCCATCCCTGCTGTCCTGACTAATGATGGGACAAGAAAAGTTGATTCTCATACCAAGTTATTGTTTAATAGAAAGAACACTATGATGGCAAGAAGTGCCTCTGCAGAGAAGAGAGAATCAACATCACTGATTACTTCAGGTTATTTGAAAGGATGTTCCAGTGGAGCCCCAGGGACACCACGAGGGAGCCCAGAGGGGACAGAGAAAGGGACATCATGGGCTGCTCCTGTGCTGCTGAGCTGGGCTGGGCTCCTGGGACACAGGGAGCTCATGGCAGTGGCAGCGCTGCAGAGAGACAGCTCTGCCCAGGAGCAGCTCCTCTGCACACGCAGCAGGGCTGAGGGCTCTGCCTGCAGCACCGAGGGCACAGGAGCCAGGCAGAGAGAGTGGAAAGGCAATGTTGGGGGGAGGATTGCTGTGAGTTCACAAGGAGAGAAATCTTCACAGACAGTAAGTCTGTGGCTGCACGTTATTGCATTTGTAGATTATGCTGGAATTTCCTGAGACTGGCACATTAAACGACATGCATAAGTAAAAATATTAGAGACTTTCTTGTATAGATAAGGAGGACCTGCAGAAGAGCAGGGATTTCCTCCTTAAACCATCAGAGCAATAACACATGGCAGCTGCCTCCTGCTGAGGATGACTCCAGGTGTGTGAAGCTGTTTGCACTGGCAGGGGTGCCCAGGGCTGTCCTGCAGAGCAGGGTCCCTGCACCCCAGGGCTGTGCCGGGCAGGGACTCTGCCGCCTGCCAGGATCAGTGCTCAGCCTGCCCAGGAGATCCCCACAGTGCTGTGGGGAGAAGCTGTGGGAGGAAGGAGAGACCACTATCAGGACAGTAAAGGTCCTTCTGCTGTGGAGAGGGTGCTGTGTGGGTCAGGGCTGCTCACACATCCAGATCACCTCCAGCATTTTTCCAAAAAGATGCCTCAAGGACAAGATCAGTGCAAGGATTACCAGACAGATAAGGAGCTTTCCTGAGCCTGTCTTTCCAGTTTCCTCTCCCAAGGAGTGGGGGGTGCAGGAAATGATAAAATGAAAATGAGCTCTCATGCTTAAACAAGTCACTGAGACTCCTGAACTGCAACTCTGAGTGATCAGTACATCTGCCAGAAGGCTCATGACATCCCTTCACCACCCCTCTGCCTGTGCACAGCGCCTGCATCACCTTTGCTGGGCCCATCAGCCTTAGTCTGACCTGTCCTGTTTTCCAGCCTGCAGACAGGAAGATGCCCCCAGGCAGTGCCTGTGAACAGGCAGGATCTGTAGGGCCAGGGGGAGGGCACAGAGAGTGGGATGGTCTGTGAGCACTGACAGGGAACAGACATGGACAGGGAAACAACTCCCAGAGGGAGAATCTCCAGGTAGCAGGGATATAATCTGGGAAGGAGAGGAAATTTAAACCAGATATATTGTGGGAGGGAGAACACAGACAATTCAATATGATCCTCTGCAGTGCAGATCCCTCCTGTGAGCAGCCCCCTGGCCTCCTCTCCCACCCAGAAAAGCCTCTGCCCTCAGGGCCGGGGACTCCAAGGCATGAAGCAGCTCCTGTGCAGCCAGAGCTGCAGTTCCTCTGCAGAGCACAGGGGCTGAGAGCAGCTGCCTGGCACTGTTGGTGTCTGGGAGGTGGCTGCACAGCTGGGGAAGGGGGACGCTGTCTGAGTGCCCGGCTGCCTCTGCCCTGGCCTCTCTCACACCCACCCTCACCGCATTTTCCTTCTTGCTCCCCTGCTCTGGGTCACTGCTGTTGGGGTCTTGTTCTTGCTGTTAGACTCTCTGGGGATGGCAGTTTCAGCTGCAGAGTCGCAGCCTGATCTTGTGAGTCCTTTCCTGCAGGTGTGTCAATGGGAACAGGTGTCCCAGCTTTGCTCTGACCTGTGGGCTGTGGGCAATGCAGTCTGTGGGACTCGGGACTGAGCTGAGTCTCCCTCAATCAAATACCATCATTAGAACACTTGGATATCTCCCTGGGGCTTCCTTCCAAGCTGTGAGCTTCCCTCCAGGATGTAAACCTGTCCTATAGCATCTCTGTGTTATCGGAAAGCCCCAAGGACAAGCACAGATGATGGATAAAATGCTGTTGGGTTTGTGAAACAAGCTGTGTGTGTCCTGAGCTAAACGTGGGGTGTTGAAAGCTTAGGAAAGGGTGATATGTGTTGTGGCTCCATTTGACACAGCTGAACCCCAGGACTGTCCCCTGCCCCCCGTTCCCATGCCCGCTGCTGCAGGGCTGACTCCTCAGCAGCCAGCGGGCACAGGCCCTGCTCCTCATAACACCTCCAGCCAGCACCACACAGGGCTCAGACACCGAGCTGGAGGAAGGTCTGGAAAAGGACAAGGGGTTGTGGAGCAGGGGAGGGTGTATGAGAAATTGCTTTGATTTTCCTCAGAGAAGTCTCCCCTAACTTGTCACTGCCTTTTCCTCCTTGCACAGGTCCTCATGCCCACAGGCAGCCAATGTCCAACAGCAGCTCCATCACCCAGTTCCTCCTCCTGATGTTCACAGACACATGGGAGTTTCAGCTCTTGCACTTCTGGCTCTTCCTGGGCATCTACCTGGCTGCCCTCCTGGGCAAGGGCCTCATCATCACCACCATAGCCTGGGACCAGCACCTCCACACCCCCATGTACTTCTTCCTGCTCAACCTCTCCCTCATCGACCTGGGCTCCATCTCCACCATTGTCCCCAAGTCCATGGGAAATTCCCTCTGGAACACAAGGGTCATTTCCTTTCAAGGGTGTGCAGCACAGCTCTTTTTGTTTCTCTTCTTGATTGCAGCAGAGTATTGTCTCCTCACAGTCATGTCATACGACCACTACATTGCCATCTGCAAACCCCTGCACTACAGGACCCTCCTGGGCAGCAGAGCTTGTGTCCACATGGCAGCAGCCGCATGGGCCACTGGGTTTCTCAATGCTCTGCTGCACACGGCCAATACATTTTCACTGCCTCTGTGCAAGGGCAATGCCCTGGGCCAGTTCTGTGAAATGCCCCAGATCCTCAAGCTCTCCTGCTCACAATCCTACCTCAGGGAACTTGGGCTTCTTGTGGTCAGTGTCTGTTTAGCATTTCGGTGCTTTGTGTTCATTGTGGTGTCCTATGTGCAGATCTTGAGGGCCTTGATGAGGATCCTCTCTGAGCATGGATGGCACAAAGCCTTTTCCACCTGCCTCCCTCACCTGGCCGTGGTCTCCCTGTTTGTCAGCACTGCCATGTTTGCCTACCTGAAACCCTCACCCATTTCCTCCCCATCCCTGGACCTGGTGGTGTCTGTTCTGTACTCAGTGGTGCCTCCAGCACTGAACCCCCTCATCTACAGCATGAGGAACCAGGAGCTCAAGGATGCCATAAGGAAACTGATGACTGTTTGCTTTTCAAAAGCAGTCATGAGTTGACCTCTTTCTTCTGCATGTTATCTCTAATATAACTCATAAAGAGCTCAGCATGAGTTTTGTAGGGTTTTTTTGTTTTCTTTGGTTTTAGCTTTTCTTGGTTTTATTAATGCTCTCTGCAAGCAAAATCATTTATCATCTTATGTCTATGTCCATATCTACCTCTCTTATGTGACGCATAATCTTTGTGTAAATGCAGAGCTGTATTCTCTGTGTGTTTAAATGAAATAAAGGACCCTGCACTGCCTTGTTTGCCCAGAATCCTCTCTCTGACATCTCTGGGGCTGCAGGAGCCATGTCTGTGTGCTGTGGGGGAGTGAGCAGGAGCCACTCTGAGCTGGGTCTTCCTCCCTTCCTGCCCACCATGAGCCTGTGGACTCACCCCATGGCCCTGGTCACCACAGCCCACTTGCTCTGCAGAGCAGCACCGCCAGTTTGGGGCTGTGTGGAGCATGGGAAGGGGGTGCAGAAACACCTGGCCAGGTCAGCACAGACCAGCTCTCTTGGCAAAGGGCTCTGTGGGGAAATGGAAGAAGCGTGGGGCACTGTATGTGTGCAGAGAAGACATGGAAATGTAAACCCTTTGCTGCAGGTGGCAGCTTGGGGCAGGTGGCCCTATCACTGTGGCCACAGGACCTTTCTGAGGATCCCCTAGGCCAAATGCCTCATGCTGTCCTGGAGAGCCAGTCTGGACCTGGGTCTGCAAGCTACCTGTGCTGGAGACCCACTCAGCTTGCTGGCTGGATGAACATTCTCACTGTCCTTCATTCTCGCTGGTCCCCACTGCTGTGGGACCAGTTCCAGTTCCAGTGTGGCTGCTCTGCCGGGCTCGGCTGGGGAGAGGGCAGGGGGTGGCACAATTCAGGAGGGAGTGGGAGGGCTGAACTGGCAAATGCCCCAGAGAAGAAAATACCAGTGAAGGGCTGAAGTGTGTGAGTGTGCAGGGCTGGCACACAGCAGGGTCCTCTCCCAGCCAGGCCTCCTGGGAGAGCCCTGAAGCACCAGCAGAGCAGGGGCTGCTGTGTGCCCATATTCATGGGACAACCTGGGGAAACTGGCCCAGCACAGTCACCACAGACCAGCCCCTCAAAACCACCATTTCCAGCACTGGCCCTTCACCCCAGCTGAGAGAGGTTGTTCATCCCTCAACACAAGAACACTGAATGAGTAAGTCAGAAGCCAATGTTTCCACTGTATGGATAAGATATGAGCATGCATTAATGTACATAAGATGAACCCGACTCAGTACAAACCCCATCGACTATTCCTGCAGGTTCCATGAAGGCCTGAGTGCAGCACTAGGATGTGCTGCCTTGAACTGAGGTCCCTATGTCCATTCCTCATGACGTGGAACATGAGGATGGCCATACTTAGGGATCTGGAGCGGCTGGATCGTTGGGCTGAGGCCAGTTGTCTGAGGTTTAACAAGGTCAAGTGCTGGGTCCTGCACTTGGATCACAACAACTCTATGAACACTACAGGCTCATGGAAGAGTGTCTGGAAAGCTGCCTGGTGGAAAGGCATCTGTGGGTATTGACTGACAGTGGCTGAACAGGAGCCAGCGTGTTCCCAGGTGGCCAAAATGACCAACAGCTTCCTGGCTTGTATCAGGAATACTGTGGCCAGCAGGACTAGAGAAGTGATTGTGCCACTGTGCTCGTCACTGGTGAGGACGCACCTTGAATGCTGAGTTCAGTTTTGGGTCCCTCATCATAAGAAAAACATTGAAATACTAGAGAGAGTGCAGAGGAGGTGACAAAGCTGCTGAGTGTCCGGAGCACAAGTGTAATGAGGAGTTGTTGAGAAAGCTGGGGCTGTTCAGCCTGGAGAACGGGAGGCTGAGGGAAGCCTTATCTCTGTCTAAAAATTCCTGATAGGAGGCTGAACATGGAGGGTGTTGATCTCTTCTCGAAAGTAGCAAGCGATAGGACAGGATGAAATGGCCCCAAATTGCACTAGGGGAGGTTTAGATTGGATATTAGGAAAAAAATGTTTCCTGGAAAAAGTTGTCAGGTATTGGAACAGGCTGCCCAGGGCATTGGGGAGTCACCACCTCTGGAGGGGTTTAAAAGGACCTTAGAAAAGGTTCTCAGGGACATGGTTTGGTGCGAGAGCTGGGCTGTGGTTGGACTCAATGATCCCAAGGCTCTCTTCCTATCAGAGTATTCTATGATTCTATGATTCTACCTCAGATGAGAGTCCACAAAGCCAACTCAGTTATGGACACCTGCCACAACCCTGACATTTGTGTGTGTGACTCTGGGAACAAACCCCACTAACCCAGTGAGATTCAACTCAGTTGCCCTGTGCTTCTGGATTGTGTTTTCAAAATGACAGTGCAATCGAGGAGGTCCTGGCATCCGTCAAACCCACCTTCAAGAAAGGCAGGAAGGAGAATGGGGAGAATCACAGGCTGCTCAGCTTGTCTCTGTCCCTGGGAAGGTGATGGGACAAGTCCTCCTGCAGCCATCTGCAGGCACTTGAAGGACAAGAAAGAGACTTGTGAATCAAAATGGGCGGGGGAAAGACAGGCATGTTGTGTGTCTGAAATTGTGCCAGGCCTTGGACATGGTCTCTTCTGGTGTTCTTATAGATGGATTGGTGCTGTCTGGGCTGAAGAAGTGGATGCTTGGTGGGAAGTTCATTGAAACATCAAGCCCAAATATCATCTGCGATGCAATGTCGTCTGTGCAGTTAGTGTGTCATCCCCCAGTGACCAGCATTTGGGCCAAAACTGCTGAAGGTCTTTATTCTCCCTTCTGTGCTGTGATGGAGATGATGCAAAGCTGAGCAAAGACCTTGAAGAACCTCACCTGGTCACCCTGCTTTGGGAAGGAGAGTGAAGCAAGAAGATGTTCAGGGCTCTCTTCAAACCTGACTGACTCTATGATTCAACGAATCTTTCTCCTGGACATGTTTTTGAAGATAGAATATCTGCAGAGATGGAAAAAAAAAAAAAAAAAAAAGGAGGCAGAAGAGGAGATAGAAATGATGTCAAAACAAAAACAACAGTTACTGCAGAGAAAGTTTCTGCACTCAAACATTTAGAGGGAAATACATTTGTTTAATTTGATACAACAAGCACACTATTATCTGGTCAGGCCCTGGGCTATGGGGAGGGGGATGGATGGGTTCCGTATTACGAGGTCAGCTGAGTCTCAGACACTCATAATCCAGGCGGAATCATGTGGCTGTGAAGGGGATAGTGGGGTCAGGTCTGTGTCTGGAGGTGACAGCCCAGCAGCAGGGACATGGCTGGGAAAGAACCTCTGCCCAAGTGCCCACAGGTCTTTCCCAGGAAGAGAGACGGGTTGTCAAGTCCATCCCACCTGAGAACACGATAGGAAATTGGCTGGGACATGGTTGTGTCTGTCAGAGAAGCTTAAAGGCCAGCAGTACTCATGGGACTTAGAAGACCATGGTGAGGTGACTTCTCTCTGGTCAGGTAAAAGTCCACAAGAAGCCTATCGGCTTGAGTTCCCCGCATGAAGGGCAGTTTATGAGATGGTCGAGCTTTTCTTGATAGTGGGAAGAAGCAGGAAAGTAAAAAAAGAAGTCTACTTGGAAGGTGAGGACTGAATATAAGGAGGAAGATATGTGACTGGAAGGGCAGTGCTGTGGTGCAAGAGGTCACCCAGAGGGAGCTGAATCAGCCCATGGTTTGTGTTCCAAAGAGCAGCCGGTGAGGGTGCAGACACAGCAGTGAAGGTGCAGAAATGCTGGGGTGAGAGCAGGTGGGGAAGCGAGATGGGTGTCTGCAGCCTGCAGGGAAAGAGGGGCAGGGGTAGCACCATGTAGAACAGCCTGTGGTGGAGATGGCAAAGGGCGCTGTAAGGCTGGAAGGGACCCACAGAACCCAGGTCTCCATCCCCTTGGACAGGGCAGTTGTCTCTGCCACTGAAGCCCAGGAGAAGACATGTTTTCCTCATGGTACTGGGGCCTCGCTGCCTCCTTGCAGCCCCATGGGGAAGCTGGAGGTTGTTGTCCCAGTGTTGTCCTTCCCTCAGCCTTGCACACCCACATCCCATGGTCCCAGGAAGAGCCCTGAGCCGTGTGTGAGAGACAGGATCCCCCTTCCCACTGCCTGCAGGTCAGGGCTTCTCCTTTCTGCTTCAGAAAGCAAACGGAGATGTTTCTCACGATTAGAGCTTAAAAAAAGGACTCAAAGGAGACCTCATGGTGGCTACAGCTTCCTCACAAGGGGAGAAGGAGTGGCAGGTACTGATCTCTTCTCTTTGGTGACTAATGACAGAACGCAAGGGAATGGCAGGAAGATGAGACAGGGGAGGGTCAGTGGGACATGAGGAAAAGGTTCTTCCCCTAGAGGTGCTGGACACTGAACAGGCTCCCCAGGGAGGTGTCACGGCCCCAACCTGACAGTGTTCAAGGAGAGACTGGAAAATGTCCTCAGACACACGGGGTGACCTCTGGGGTGTCCTGTGCAGGGACAGGAGTTGGACTCCGTGATCCTTGTGGGTCCTTCCAACTCAGGACATTCCATGATTCTATGAAACACTAGGTCAAAAGTCCGTATTTTCATTATCCAGATGAGTTGCAAACATACACATCATGTGCATGTCCACTGTGTGCATGTGGTGAGATGAACCCAAGTGAGCACAATTGCTATCAGCTGTTCCTTGCGGTTCCATAAAGGTCAGTGAGACGGAGATGGTGTTCAGGGGTCTCTTCCAACCTGTGTTATTGTAGGATTCCACGAATCTTTTCCTTGGAGAGCTCTTTCATATCAGAATAGACAGAGGAAGAAGAAAAATCAGAGACAGAAGCAGGGATGTAAAATGCCCCAGAGTAAATACAGCAGCTACTCTGAGGAACGTTTTTCCACTCAAACCCTTTGCAGGAAATCTATCAGATACATTTGACGAAAGCAGCTTAGTTTGAGCTGCTCACACACTGGACCACAAGGAGGGTGATGGGGGGTACGATGTCATGTGCTCAGTGTGTCTCAGGAACTCATAGTCCAGCAGGAACCAATGGGTGTGGAGGGGACTGTGAGGTCACTTCTGCCTCTGCAGGGGATTGGCCAACAGCAAGAACATGGCTGGAAAAGGACTTTGAGGTCACACAGATGAGATGAGCAATCGGGGCCAATCAGCATGGCTTGATGAAAGGCAGGTCCTGCTTGACCAGCCTGATCTCCTTCTGTGACAAGGTGACCAGCTGAGCAGATGAGGGAAAGTCTGTCATGGGGAGTGAATCCACCACACGGACTGTGGGTGTTGTGTCCTTAGACTGCAGTAAAGCCTTTGACACCGTGTCCCACAGCATCTCCTGGAGAAGCTGCAGCTCGTGGCCTGGATGGTGTATGTGTGATGGAGGGCTGGACCAAAAGAATTGTGGTGAACAGAGCCAAATCCAGTTGGTGTCCTGGTGTCCCCAGGGCTCAGTATTTGACTCAGTTCTATTTAAGCATTATCAATTATGTGGATGAGGGGATCAAGTGCACCCTCATTAAGTTTGCAGATGACACCAAGTTGGTTGGGAGTGTTGATCTGCTGGAGGGTGGGAAGGCCTTGCAGAGGGATCTGGACCCACTGCATCTTTGGAATGAGGCCATTTGTATGAGGTTTGACCTGACCAAGTGCCGAGTCCTGCACTTGGGTCACAACAACCCCAGGCTCAGGAAAGAGTGGCTGGAAAATTACCTGGTGGAAAGAGATCAGGGGGTGTTGATCAACAGCAGCTGAACATGAGCCTGTGCGTGCCCAGATGGCCAAAAGGGCCCCCAGCAGCCTGGCTTGTATCAGGAATGGTGTGGCCAGCAGGACTAGCGTGATTATGCCACTTTTCTCAGTGCTGATGAAGTTGCATCTTGAATCCTGTGTTCAGGTTTGGGCCCTTCATCATAAGAAGGACATTGAGGCACTAGAGAGAGTGCAGATGAGGCAATGAAGCTGCTCAGTGCCTGGAGCACAAGTGTGATGAGGAGCGGCTGAGGGAACTGGTGGGTTCAGCCTGGAGAACAGGAGGCTGAGGGGAGACCTTCTCGCTGTCCACAACTGCCTGAAAGGAGGTTGAACATGGAGGGCGTTGGTCTCTTCTCCCAAGTACCAAGTGATAGGAAAGGAGGAAATGGCCTCATATTGTGCCAGGGGAGGTTCAGATTGGATATTAGGAAAAAATTCTTCCTTGAAAGAGTTGTCAGGCATTGGAACAGGCAGCTCTGGGCAGTGGTGGAGTCACCATTCCTCCAGGGGTTTATAAGATGTTTAGACGATGTTCTTAGGGACACAATTTAGTTCTAGATTTAGGTTGTGGTTGGACTCAAGGGTCCTGAGGGTCTCTTCCAACTGAAATAATGCTATGATTCTCTATTATCAACCGGAATATTCTTCTATCACATCTTCTAAGTGCACTTCACATATCTGCCTCTTCACCTACAGTCCTGAAACTTCTCTAATTAGATGCACAAGTGTTGAATACTAATTGTAAATGATGAAAGCACCATCGCTCTATCAGTCTGGTCTGATACCTGCCCGTCCCAGGCAAACACCTCAGGTACACGGGGGCCTCTCGAGGTTTGCACTGGGTGCTTATAGTGAGACCATGGAGCTCAGCCCAAAAACCTGAGAACTCCCCTCAAAACTTAGAAACCAAACCAACAACAACAACAACAAAAAGAACAAAAAAAAACCCACTCTTTTTTCACCAGATGAAATAATTCAATATTTCCAATAAAATGTCTGTGGAATTTCTATCCTGCCAAAATATGAATTTTCAGAATGTGTATGGACTGTGGGAGATGGAACGTTGGCCTTTCCCTGTGCTTGCAGTGCCAGAACTCTGTCTATCACTACGTGTATTTAATCCCCTGGACATCCAGTAGTTTCCACCTGTCCTTACCCAGCTCACCCTGTCTGAACTCATCTCTTCAGAAGCCTGTCTGGACATTTGCACTTTCCATCGCTCCCCAGAGGTTCTTCACCTCTCACTCTTGGCTCATTCAGAGCCTCTCAGCTCTCACTCTGCTTTGAGCTTCAGGCAGGTCAAGTCTTTCAGCAGTTGCTCTCGTACTCTCTGTAGGCAACTCTTCAATTATGGCAATGGACCTCACTGGAAACTACTTAATTTAACCACAGAACTGAGAAACACCATTAAGTTCTATTGTGGTTTTTTTTGTTTGTTTGTTTGTTTTTGTTTTTTCCTTTTTATTCTGTTTCCTCTAACTAAAAATTCCCCGGTGCCTGTTTACATCCAGTTCACAATTCTTCCAAAGAAGCTGTAACAATCAGGTGCAAACTTCAGTGCAGAATCTAACGTAAAGAAATGTGCTGTAAATCCCAGGGGCCAATGAGCAGAACAGGGAGTTTGGGGAGCTGGTTATAGATTTCCTGCTAACAATCTGAGTAGAGAAACATTCTTCACAGAACTGCTCTGTTTATTTGACATCTTTTAGACCTCTTCCTCTGCCTGTATTTTTATTTTCTTGTTCCTCCACCTCTTCCTTCTTGCAAAACATTTCCAAGGGAAAGATTCCTGGAATCACAGAGCAACTCAGGTTTGAACATCATCTTGTCTCACTGTCCTGCTCAGGGCAGGGTGACCCAGGTGAGGTTGTCCAAGGCCTCTGCCCAGCTTTGCACCATCCACTAAGGAGCTGAAGGTTCACTGCGTCACATCATACAGGGGGACAATAGAGACGTTCAAGAGTGTTGGCCCAAGTGCTGGTCCCTGAGGGATCCCACTGGTAACTGGCTCTGTGGGGCACTTTGTACCACTGGTGACATTTGGGCTTCATCATTAAGCCAACTTCCCATCCAGCATCCACTTCTTCAGCCCAGAGGACACCAATCACATTACAAGGACACCACGGGAAACCATGTCTGACACCTTGTGAAATTCCATGTGCACAACGTGTCCTTCTTTCCCTGCCCATATGGGTTCAGCAATCCCTTCCTTGTTTTCCAAGTGCCTGGACATGGCTGCAGGAAGACTTGTCTTATTTCCTTCCCAGGGACAGAGGTATGCTCACTAGCCCATAATTCTCCCAGTTCTCATTTCTGCCCTTCTTGAAGACAGGTTTGACAACTGCCTTTTCCAAGGACCTGAGTACCTCTCTGGTTGCTCTGACACATTTGACACCACAGTCCAAACTCACGGGTAAGGACAACATAGCAGACAGGAGCATGTGAGATTGATCTGTCTGAGCCAGTGAGGTTTGTTCTGGAGTCACACACAGAAATGTCAGTGTCTGTCAGGTGTCCACATCTGAGCAGGCCTCATGGGCCCCTTATTCACCCAGGGGTGTTCAGAGACAGAGTCTGTCCCTTTTACACACAGCGACAGGAGTCACAGTGTCCCTCTGGCCTCTTGTTGACACTCCAAAGGGGTGGGAGACATCTCAGCCCTGTGGTGTGTCACCGACTCTGCACTCATCTGACATGTCCCACGTCACAAGGAATGGACACAGGGACACTGGTTAAAGGAAGCACGTCCCAGTGCCGCATTCGAACAGTTCCCATGCAATGTTACTCCCAATGAGAAATGACCTCGAGATCCTGTCTGTCCCACAGGCCATCATGGAACCCCAAGGAATAGCTGATGGTGTTTGTGCTGACTCAAGTTCATGTAAACTCATGTACCTGTTCTGCATGCTCACATCCTATCTGTACGATGCAAATGTGGATTTCTGACCTACTCATTCAGTGTAATTCCATGGAGGGACAAAGACCTCTGAGCTGTGGTTAGAGGCCAGTGCTGGAATTGGTGGTTGTGAGGGGCCAGTCCATGGTGATTGGCCTGAGGCTCCTTCCACGGGGTGTCCAGTGCACAGGGGCACAGCCCAGCCCCTGCTCTGCTGGTCCTGCAGGTCTCTGGCAGGAGCCTGGCTGTGAGAGGACAATGTTGTGTGCCAGCCCTGCACACACACACTGTTCAGCTGCACAATGGTATTTCATCTGTGGCCATTTCTGTAGCAAAAAGCTTGCGAGAAACTTTGCCAGAAGATATAAACCATCATGCACTGCCCAAAGAAGATCACTTTTCCTTGTGCAAGTACTGTTACTGAGGCCAGCTCTGTCACAGCAGTGCCCATTGCCTGTCCCTGCCTGCGCTCACAGACTGACACACAGCAGGATGGTGACCAAGCTGCCAGAACACTCAGGCCTTGCACCAACACCAGGGATGAGAAGGAGAGTGTAGGAGTGGAACCAGAACAGCTCTGGACGACCAAGCGCTGCTGCGCCCTGGCAGGGCTGACATGCCAGAGCTGTTTTCCCCTCCACCCACACAAAGGAACTGTTCCTGCACTCCAAAAAGCCTTTGCAGGAAGGATATAGTGAAAAACAAGTCACTAAAGAGCCCTTTATTCTTTTTAGAGACAAGGAGAGCACTGCTGCTCATTTAAGCAGCCAACAGTTATAAAAGAAAAGCCAGCAGTGAATTAGAAAGGGGTTGACAACATTATCACAATAAGAAAACAACCAACAACATCAGAAAATCCAGTTGACAGGCTGGGCTTGTAATTAGCTACATTCAAACTCCTGTATAGAAGAAGATGGACAGTTTATTGCTACAGAAACCAGAGGGATATGAGTTTGCACAGGGCATCCTTGAGTTCCTGGTTCCTCATGCTGTAGATGAGGGGGTTCACTGCTGGAGGCACCACCAGGTACAGAACTGACACCACCAGATCCAGCCATGGGGAGGAAATGGATGAGGGTTTCAGGTTGGCAAACGTGCCAGTGCTGATGAACAGAGAGACCACGGCCAGGTGAGGGAGGCAGGTGGAAAAGGCTTTGTGCCATCCATGCTCAGAGAGGATCCTCATCAAGGCCCTCAAGATCTGCACATAGGACATCATGACAAACACAAAACAGCCAAATGCAAAACAGACACTGACCACAAGAAGCCCAAGTTCCCTGAGGTAGGATTGTGAGCAGGAGAGCTTGAGGATCTGGAGGGTTTCACAGAAGAACTGGCCCAGGGCATTGCCCTTGCACAGGGGCAGTGAAAATGTATTGGCCGTGTGCAGCAGAGCATTGAGAAACCCAGTGTCCCATGCGGCTGCTGCCATGTGGACACAAGCTCTGCTGCCCAGGAGGGTTCCGTAGTGCAGGGGTTTGCAGATGGCAACGTAGTGGTCGTAGGACATGACGGTGAGCATAGAATACTCCAACACTATGAAGAAGACAAATGAAAAGATCTGTACAGCACATCCCAAGTATGAGATAGTCTTAGTGTTCCAGAGGGAATTGGACATGGATTTGGGTACAATGGTAGAGATGACACCCAGGGCGAGGTTGAGCAGGAAGAAGTAAATGGTGGTGTGGAGGTGCTGGTCCCAGGCTATGGTGGTGATGATGAGGCTGTTGCCCAGGAGGGCAGCCAGGTAGATGCCCAGGAAGAGCCAGAAGTGCAAGAGCTGCAGCTCCCTTGTGTCTGTGAACGGCAAGAGGAGGAACTGGGTGATGGAGCTGCTGTTGGACATTGGCTGCCTGTGGGCATGAGGACCTGTGCAAGGAGGAAAAGGCAGTGAAAAGTTAGGGGAGAGTTCTCTGGGGAAAATATCATGTTGTTTATCATGGAAAACCCCCTCCCTGATGGACGGATGTTTCAGCTCATTCTCTCTTTCTACCAATTGAGAAAAAATCACAGTTTAAAATGCAGCTTGGGCATCTGGTTTTCATGAACACACCTCTGGGGCAAGACCCCTTGAGTTGATGTGAGAACAAGAAGTGACCGACACTCGCACCCCAACCCCAGAGAGCAAGAGCACCAGGGACAGGTGGAGAAACAGGGAAGGGCACTGCAGTGCTACAAGAAAATAAAGCAGGGACAGAAAGGCAGACAGGCATGCTGTGGAACCTTCTCCTTACCCGGCTGTGCTGCTGCCACTCACATAATGACACTGGAGAGCAAGTACTTTTAGCACCTTTTTTGTGTACCACGTTCCAGGTACCCTTCACCTGGAGGTCCAGATGCTGAGAGGGAGACTCGTGATCTGGACCCCATGGCTTTGGAGCAGACGGTCTGCTGGGGAGGAGAGGAGACCAGGGGTTGCACTAGGAAATGCGTCTGCAATCGAGCATTTCTCGTAGGAATTAACTCTCCCTGCCCATGTCTGTTCTGCCTGCAGCTGTATCTCTGTCCCTGGTCTGCTCCCTGTCAGTGTCACAGGCCCCGTCCCACCCGCTCTGTGCTCAGCTCTGTCCTGCTCACAGCTCCTGTCACTGCACAGGGGCAGCTCTGTGTGTGCAGGGGCTCAGGAGCAGCTCAGACAAGTCCTAATGAGAACTAGGGTCTCAGTGTCTTCTCCAAAGAGAGAAATAAATCCCCATCTCCCACTGCACACCCAGACAAGCAGGAGTGGAAAACTGAAAGCACAGACTCCTTCCCTTGCAGCTGTTCCTGTCTTGATGTCCTTGTTCGGAAGGACCCTCTGCCATGTCTGTGGGGGGATCTGGAGCTCTGAGCAGCCCTGACCCACACAGCCCCCTTCAACCCCACAAGCTCCCTGCCTGCCCTGCCGGGGGTGGCTCCTTCCACCCACAGCTGCTGCCATGGGATCTCCCGGGCAGGCTGAGCGCTGAACCTGGCACCCACATCTTGGTCAAGAGGAGTGCGACTCATCTTGAGGTGTCCTGGCCTGTCTCCTCACTCACATGGTGATTTAGGCATCCACTTTTCTGACATATTCAGTCTTTATTTAGGAGATGCAACACATCAATATGAACTGGAGGCAGCTGATGCCACCTGTTCTGGAAAGGGAGGGAAGGGCGAGCAGGGAAGGAAATAGAAGAAATTTGGCTTTATTGCTATTTATTATGGAAATGCTCTCTGTTTAGCTCTTTCTGAAATCTCTCTAATCATCCACACCAGACTTGAAGCCTTTAGGAAAATGATGCACAGAGCCTTGGCATTTAAGAGCATTTTCAATGTCAATGACCCTCTGCTGCCATGATCCTGAACTGCAGATACTGAAAAAACAAACCTCCAAAGAAGTGAAAGGCAGAAGCAAACCCCAAGTTTCTGCCATGTGAGCCTCTGATGCTTGTTCATCCCCAGAATGGCTGAGCCTTGACCCCTGGAATCTGGTAGATTTTTCTCCAATGTTTTTCAAGGCCTTTCCTGTGGTCAGTGTGAGTGTTTTGTGTTTTGGTTGTGAGTTTTATGTCAAGTGATGTTGCTTTAACTGCAAGTCTCTGGTTTTCTGTGGAGTTGGAAATGCCTGTGAGCTCCTCACAACTCATCGAGCTTCTTTCATTCACCTGGCAATGGTCATTGGTCACCACAATGTCCGAATCCCACACTTACTCTAATCCTCTATTTGGATCCACATCCCATCACTCCAGGAGGTTCATGCATCCACCAGGTCCATGGATGATTCCTGAGGACCATCCAAGTGTGGGCAGTGTAAGAGAGGAGCAGAGCAGGGTCAGCTCATGGGCCATGACTGAGCACAGCCACCCCAGCAGCAGCCGTTCCCCATCTCCCAGGCACAGCCATGCCCACAGCATGCAAATGGCACTGCCATACATGATTACCCCAAGAGAGGCCTTTCTTCCTTCCATATTCCCAGGAAAATCTTCCTCCTGTTCCTCCTCCACCTGCAGACATCAACTGCTTTCCATTTCTGGGCCCCGACATGGCTGGAAGGGTTCACTGAAGCCATCAGCCATCTCATTGCTTCTCCCTGACATGTCCTGACCCTCTCCCACACCTACACATGGCCAATCATGGCTGCTCAAGGCCTCCTGCTCTTCAGAAGAGGCCTTGAGCTTCTTGGTTCTTCCTGCTGCTTATTATGAACTTCCTCGCTCTCTCCAGAGTTCGTGGTGAGCTTTCTTGTCCATAACAGACCCTTTATGACTATGTCTCAGTAAATAGTTGTCTCTTTATGATCACTTGTGCAGAAATGAAATCACCAATTACATAGAAACTGATGCCGAGTGAGATGCCGTAAAGCCCTGATGAGTTCCCCCTATGTCTGTGTCTCTCCTGGAAGGAGTCTGTCCCAAGAAGGGGATCCAGCTCCTGCCACTCTCTGCAGAGGCACATGAGCAGTGTCCATCACCTGGGGAGGAACAGGGTGCCTTCTGCAAGACCACCCTTCATCTGAACCACTTAAGAGCTGCCACAGATGTAGAGTACACTTTTAGAGATATTTAAATATAAAAACGTAATTTTTTTCTTTAAAAACTGACATTCCTAGACAAATTACACAAACATTTGAAGGACTTTTCATGCTTTTATCATGATTATCCACAGAAGTCCCACCATCTTTGCATCGCAGGAAATGGGATGCCAGAGTTCAAGGGTGAGATGGTTTGGGCTCTGTGCTGGGATCTGGAAACTGAAACGTGCTCCCATCTCCCAGCCCCCTGCCCTCCTCAGTGAGGGTGTGAGACATTCTGCCAGCGAGGGCTGAACTCACAGCCATGACAGTATCTTATGTCCAACTGCAGCCAATGGTGTCCTTCCACCTCAGGATTGGAGCTTCCATTGCTGGACGTGTTTAAAACACATGGAGATGTGGCACTATGGAATATGGTTTAGTGGTGGACTGGGCAGTGTTTGACTTACGGTTGGACTCCATGTTCTTAAGGGTCTTTTCCAGCCTAAATGATTCTCTGATTCTATGATTTGGGTTGAAACCATTTCAATCCAATGACCTCCAGGTTCCCTCAGAGGCGGCTGTTGTGTGGCACAACTGTCCTGGCTCTCCAGGCAGGTTGGGCACTGGTTTGGTGCCTGCATTGGCAGTTTTCCCCTTCCTGGGGTAAAAGGCTGTTGAGCAGAGACAGTTGCAGAGATTTGGGTCACAGGGGTTTGCAGCAATCCTGTCAAACTCTGAGCAGGCTGAGCTTTGGAGACCAGGAAAAATGGAGATGATCTGAAGGATGTTTGTGAACAGTGGTGCTGTCACTAGTAACAGTAACAGGGAACTCCCTATTCTCACTGATGAGGATGATGAACTAAAGCTCTTTAATTTCATTCCTAACAGTCATTCTTGCTTTTCAAAACATCTACCACACCTCAGCAGTTGTTTCTTGAAAGAAGTTATTAAAACAATGCTTTCTCTCTCTCTTTTTTTTTTTTTTTTTTGTAATCATATAAAGAGTACACCTCTTGGACAGAATTACCCCAAAATTGTGCATCTTTCATGACTTTTCACTTTTTTTTTTTTTTTTCCCCTGGTGTGTAGGTGTTGTTGGAATAGGAGGATAGTTTCTTTTTTAGACAAAGATGCCAATGAACAGATCCCAGGTCAGTGCAAAGGCTCAAAGGAAGCCAGAATCTTTATGTGTGTGCACTGACACACACTGTCACCTGCATTTCCAGTCTCTGCAGTCCCAACCATGCAGCAGAGTCTGGAGTTATGAGCTCCCTTCATCTGCCCTTTGTGACACGTGTAAAATGGAACTACCCCAGTCCAATGGCTGGTTTTGATTCTCTTCACAGCCTGAAGCACCACATGGATCAGGAGACAAGCCAGGATACCCAACCAGGACTCACATACCCTTCACGTAGATTTTAGGTGTTCCCTGGCATCCCAGCCGACATGTCACGCTGATATCTGGGTGCAAGGAGCTGGTCAAGTGCCTCGTTTTCATTTCTATAGTGATGGATTTGCTGCCTGGCTGATGTGCAGACTCTGTGCATGGATGCTGATACCTCTTGAACAACCTGCTCTGAAAGGGTTAACAACATGGGCTGTTCTTTCTGGAAGGGCATTAGGACAGCAGAAAATAAGATCTTGGCTCAGGGCAAAAGAAAAAGGATGGAAAAGATGTGGTCAGGTCTGTTTGGGAGCACTCGTAAAGCAGCCCTGCACCTCATGTGAATTATTCCTGCAGTGAGGGAGAACCTGAGAGCTCTGTCTACACTAAAAACGTGAAGGGGAAGGAAGGACAGCGTCATTCAGGCTCAAAGGGACCTCAGAAGGTGTCGTGACCAACCTCCTGCTCACAGCAGGGTCAGACCAGATCGCTCAGGACTTTATCCAAACACATCTTGGTCACTTTCTGGGACAGAGTGAGTGCGCACTCCTGGGAAACAGCTTCCAGTGCTGGACTGTCCTCAGTTTCTCCCTTTCTACAGCGCCTTTCCAGGCCAACCATCCAGATTGGTTTTTACTCATCTACTTGCACACTGACACAGACCATAATATCCTACCTTGGACAGAAGAATATTGTGGGGGATGATGCTGGATTCCTTGCTGACTTCCAGGTAACAGACCACCACTGCTCTCCCCACATCAATCTTGTCCTTTCCTCACAGAAAGCAAAGAGGATGGACAGGCACAACCTGCCCTGGGTAAACCCCGTCACCTTCTCTTCCAGACACCCAGAAATGGGGTCCCAGTCGACATGGTCTGGGGCACAGCCCTTAGTTCCCCTGCTCACACATTGGCCATTTTGAAAAGTGCACACACTGTGTGAGAGCTGCCAGCGCTCAGGGAGTCCCCCCAGTCTCCATGAGCTTTCCAAGATGGTGGACAGTGGCCTCACTGTGACATGGCCCTGCTGTCCCAGCTCCTGGGATGCTGCCCCTGCTGTCCCATAGACTGGAGAGGATTGTGTTAGTTCCAGTGACTCCTGACTTGATCCCCATTCATTGCTGCTTGTTCTGCAGATTCCTGTCTCAAGTCACAGAGGCCTGGGACACATGGCTGGTGAAGATGGAGGACAAGAGGACACAGGGATTCTCACCTCTTTCTCTTATTAAGTTCATCAGTAGCTACAAAGTGTCTTTGTTTCGCCTTTAACTGTTCCTGCAGTAGTAACAGCTCATTATGGAGTCCTTGAATTGCCTTACGGGTCTAGACTGAGTTCTGATCTGGGCTGTTGCTGTGCTTGGAGGCTGCTGTCCTTGCAGACCAGATGAACTCACTCTTGCCACCCTGCCTGGCACTTTATTCCATTCGTGTCACAGCTCTGTCTGCAGCACTGACAGCTCCAGCTTCCTCAGTCAGGTCCCTGGCTGAGGACATGGCCTCACATCTGGGCTGAACCACCCCAGCTGTGGCACCAGCCCAGCTCTGACCTGCCACAAGAAACCTGGTACCAAGTGTCCAAGAGCCCATGTGTGCAAAGGCTTTGAATCAGAGTACAAACATGACATAGCCAAAGATTGATGAATGTCTCTCTAGACCTAGGAGTGTAAAACCAGAACAAAATGCCTGAACTCATTCAACTGAAGATATTCGTCCCCCAGCTTGGAGGAATTAGATCCTTTGCTGTAATATTCCTGGTGTCCTGTCTAATGATGGAACAAGAAAAGTTGGTTCTCATACGGATTCATTGTTTAATACAAAGAACACAATGATGTGTCTCTCCAGAGGAGAGAGAATCAACATCACTGATTACTTCAGGTAGTTTCAAAGGATGTGCCCCTGGAGCCGCAGAGACACCTGGAGGAGCCCAGAAGGGACAGAGAAAGGGACATCATGGGCTGCTCCTGTGCTGCTGCGCTGAGCTGGGCTCCTGGGACACAGGGAGCTCATGGCAGCGGCAGCGCTGCAGAGAGACAGCTCTGCCCAGGAGCAGCTCCTCTGCAAAGCGCAGCAGGACGTGTGGGCTCTGCCTGGGGATCTCAGGAGACGAGCAAGGAAGAGAGAGATTAAAGGTGGTCAGGACTGGGAGGGTGACTGAGCTCACTGGAGGAGAAACCTTTGCAGCCCTTGCCATGGTAAGTCTCTGGTGCAGGGCAGTGCAGCTGTAGCTCCTGGAGGCATCTCCTGCAACTGGCACAGGCACAGCTTGTGGGATCTGTAAGGACGGGGCTCTTGTCAGGCCATGTTGAACAGCTGTGAATCAGGGTGAGCACCCAGGGGTGCCCAGGGCTGTCCTGCAGAGCAGGGTCCCTGCATCCCAGGGCTGTGCCGGGCAGGGACTCTGCCGCCTGCCAGGGTCAGCGCTCAGCCTGCCCGGGAGATCCCATGGAAGCACCTGTGGGTGGAAGGAGCGAACCCCTGGCAGGACAGGCAGGGAGCTTGTGGGGTTGAAGGGGGCTGTGTGGGTCAGGGCTGCTCAGGGCTCCAGATCCCCCCACAGACATGGCAGAGGGTCCTTCAGAACAAGGACATCGAGACAGGAACAGCTGCAAGGGAAAGCGTCTGTGTTTTCAATTTTCCACTCTTGCTCGCCTGGGTGTGCAGGGGGAGATGGGGATTTATTTCTCTCTTTGGAGAACACAGAGACCCCAGTTCTCATTAGGACTTGTCTGAGCTGCTCCTGAACCCCTGCACACACAGAGCTGCCCCTGGGCAGTGCCAGGAGCTGTGAGCAGGACAGAGCTGAGCACACAGTGGGTGGGACGGGGTCTGTGACACTGACAGGGAGCAGATCCAGGGACAGAGACACAGCTGCAGACAGCACAGACATGGGCAGGGAGAAGGAGCTCCTACCAGATATGCCAGGGATGGGATTTAGGAAACCCCTACCATCCCCTGCAGTTCAGAAACATTTCCTAGTGCAACCCCTGGTCTCCTCTCCTCCCCAGCAGACCCTCTGCTCCAAAGCCATGGGCTCCAGGTCACGAGTCTCCACCTCAGCAGCTGGACCTCCAGGTGATGGGTTCCTGGAACGTGGTACACAAAAAAGGTGCTAAAAGTACTTGCTCTCCAGTGTCATTATGTGAGTGGCAGCAGCACAGCCGGGTAAGGAGAAGGTTCCACAGCATGCCTGTCTGCCTTTCTGTCCTTGCTTTATTTTCTGGTAGCACTGCAGTGTCCTTCCCTGTTTCTCCACCTGACCCTGGTGCTCTTGCTCTCTGGGGTTGGGGTGGGAGTGTGGGTCAGTTTTTGTTCTGACACCAACTCAGGGGGTCTTGCCCCAGAGGTGTGTTCATGGAAACTAGATGCCCAAGCTGCATTTTAAACTGTGATGAACAGTTTTTTCTCACTTGGTAGAAAGAGAGAATGAGCTGAAACATCCCTCCATCTTGGAGGGCGTTTTCCATGAGAAACAGCCTGTTTGTTCTCCCCAGAGAAATCTCCCCTAACTTGTCACTGCCTTTTCCTCCTTGCAAAGGTCCTCATGCCCACAGGCAGCCAATGTACAACAGCAGCTCCATCACCCAGTTCCTCCTCCTGCCATCCACAGACACACGGGAGCTGCCGCTCTTGAACTTCTAGCTCTTCGAGCATCTACCTGGCTGCCCTCCTGGGCAATGGCCTCATCATCACCACCATAGCCTGGGACCAGCACCTCCACACCCCCATGTACTTCTTCCTGCTCAACCTCTCCCTCCTCGACCTGGGCTCCATCTCCACCATTGTCCCCAAATCCATGGCCAATATATTCTGGGACACCAGGGCCATTTTATACTGGGGATGTGCTGAACAGATCTTTTCATTTACCTTCTATGTAGCAGCAGAGTATTGTCTTCTGACCATCATGTCCGATGACCGCTACGTTGCCATCTGCAAACCCCTGCACTATGGGACCCTCCTGGGCAGCAGAGCTTGTGTCCACATGGCAGCAGCTGCCTGGGCCACTGGGTTTCTCAATGCTCTGCTGCACACGGCCAATACATTTTCACTGCCCCTGTGCAAGGGCAATGCCCTGGGCCAGTTCTTCTGTGAAATCCTCCAGATCCTCAAGCTCTCCTGCTCACACTCCTGCCTCAGGGATCTTGGGCTTTTTGTGGTCAGTATCTGTTTAGTTTTCATGTGGTTTTTTTTCATCATCCTGTCCTATGTGCAGATCTTGAGGGCCGTGCTGAGGATCCCCTCTGAGCAGGGACGGCACAAAGCCTTTTCCACCTGCCTCCCCCACCTGGCAGTGGTCTCTCTGTTCATCAGCACTGTCATGTTTGCCAACCTGAAGCCCCTCTCCATGTACTCCCCATGGCTGGACCTGGTGGTGTCAGTTCTGTACTCGGTGGTGCCTCCAGCAGTGAACCCCCTCATCTACAGCATAAGGAACCAGGAGCTCAAGGATGCTCTATGGAAACTAGTATCTTAGTGTTTTCTGAAGCAATAAACTGCTCATCTGCTTCTACATAGAAGTTTTAATGTAACTTGTTTGCAAACTCATATCCCTCTGGTTTCTGAAGCAATAAATTGTCCATCTTCTTCTATACAGGAGTTTGAATGTAGCTAATTACAAGCCCAGCCTGTCAACTGGATTTTCTGATGTTGTTGATTGTTTTCTTATTGTGATAATGGTGTCAACCCCTTTCTAATTCACTGCTGGCTTTTCTTTTATAACTGTTGGCTGCTTAAATGAGCAGCAGTGCTCTCCTTGTCTCTAAAAAGAATAAAGGGCTCTTTAGTGACTTGTTTTTCTCTATATCCTTCCTGCAAGGGCTTTTTGGAGCTGCAGGGAAAATTCCTGTGTGTGGGTGGAGGGGAAAACAGCTCTGGCATGTCAGCCCTGCCAGGAAGCAGCAGCGTTTGTTCTTCCAGAGCTGTTCTGGTTCCACTCCTACACTCTCCTTCTCATCCCTGGTGTTGGTGCAAGGCCTGAGTGCTCTGGCAGCTTGGTCACCATCCTGCTGTGTGTCAGTGCTGTGAGCGCAGGCAGGGACAGGCAATGGGCACTGCTGTGACAGAGCTGGCCTCAGTAACAGTACTTGCACAAGGAAAAGTGATCTTCTTTGGGCAGTGCATGATGGTTTATATTTTCTTGCAAAGTTTCTCGCTAGCTTATTCCTACAGAAATGGCCACAGATGAAACATCAATGTGCAGCTGAACATTGTGTGTGTGCAGGGCTGGCACACAGCATTGTCCTCTCACAGCCAGGCTCCTGCCAGAGACCTGCAGGACCAGCAGAGCAGGGGCTGGGCTGTGCCCCTGTGCACTGGACACCCCGTGGAAGGAGCCTCAGGCCAATCACCATGGACTGGCCCCTCACAACCACCAATTCCAGCACTGGCCTCTCACCCCAGCTTAGAGGACTTTGTCCCTCCATGGAATTACACTTAATGAGTAGGTCAGAAATTCATGTTTGCATTGTGCAGATGGGATGTGAGCATGCAGAACAGGTACATGAGTTTACATGAACTTGAGTCAGCACAAACACCATCAGCTATTCCTTGGGGTTCCATGATGGCCTGTGGGACAGACAGGGTCTCCAGGTCATTTCTCATTGGGTGTAACATTGCATGGGAACTGTTTAAATGCAGCACTGGGATGTGCTTCCTTTAACCAATGTGGCTGTGTCCATTCCTCATGATATGGGACATGTCAGATGAGTGCAGAGCAGGTGACACACCACAGGGCTCAGTGGTGTCTCCCGTCCTTTGGGAGTGGCAACAGGAGGCCGGAGGGACACTGTGACTCCTGCCGCTGTGTGTAAAAGGGACACACTCTGTCTCTGAACATCCCTGGGTGCATAAGGAGCCCATGAGGCCAGCTCAGATGTGGACACCTGACAGACACTGACATTTCTGTGTTTGACTCCAGAACAAACCCCAGTGGCCCCGTAGATCAATCTCATGTGGTCATGTCTGCTACGTCATCCTTACCCATCAGTCTGGATTGTGATCTGAAATGTGCCAGAGCAATCAGAGAGGTTCTGAGGTCCTTGGAAAACACAGTTGTCAAACCTGTCTTCAAGAAGGGCAGGAATGAGAACTGGGAGAATTACAGACTGCTCAGCCTGTGTCCTTCCATGGGAAGGGAATGGGACAAGTCTCCTGCAGCCGGTTACCAGTGGCATCCCTCAGGGACCAGCATTTGGGCCAACACTGTTGAACGTCTCTATTCTCCCCCTGTATGATGTGACCGAGTGAACCTTCAGACTCCACCACTGCCCTGAGCTGCCTTTTCCAATGCCTGACAACCCTTTCCAGGAAGAATTTTTTCCTAATATCCAATCTGAACCTCTCCTGGCACAATTTGAGGCCATTTCCTCTCATTCTATCACTTGCTAATTGGGAGAAGAGATCAATCCCCTCCATGTTCAACCTCCTTTCAGGCAGTTGTGGACAGCGAGAAGGTCTCCCCTCAGCCTCCTGTTCTCCAGGCTGAACCCAACAGTTCCCTCAGCCGCTCCTCATCACACTTGTGCTCCAGACACTGAGCAGCTTCGTCGCCTCCTCTGCACTCTCTCTAGTGCCTCAATGTCCTTCTTATGATGAAGGGCCCAAACCTGAACACAGGATTCAAGATGCAACTTCATCAGCGCTGAGAACAGTGGCACAATCACGCTAATCAAGCTGGCCACATCATTCCTGGTACAAGCCAGGATGCTGATTGGGCCCCATTGCTCGTCTTGTGTGTGTGACCTCACAGTCCTTTCCCAGCCTTGTTCCTGCTGTTGGCCAATCCCCTGCAGAGGCAGAAGTGACCTCACAGTCCCCTCCACAGCCATTGGCTTCCTACTGGACTATGAGCTCCTGAGACACAGGTGACCACATGACATCGTACCCACCATCACCCTCCTTGTTGTCCAGTGTGTGAGCAGATCAAACTAAGCTGCTTTCATCAAATGTATCTGATAGATTTCCTGCAAAGGGTTTGAGTGGAGAAACATTCCTCAGAGTAGCTGCTGTATTTACTCTGGGCCATTTTATATTTCCAAGGAAAAGATTCATGGAATCCTACAATAACACAGGATAGAAGAAACCCCCAAACACTATCTCTGTCCCACTGACCTTTATGGCACCCCAAGGAACAGCTGATAGCATTTGTGCTCACTTGGGTTCATTTCACCACATGCACACACTGGACATGCACATGATGTGTATGTTTACAACTCACCTGCAGAATGAAAATATGGACTTTTGACCTAGTATTTCAAAGAATCATAGAATGTCCTGAGTTGGAAGGACCCACCAGGATCATGGAGTCCAACTTCTGTCCCCGCACAGGACACCCCACAGTTCACCCCGTGTGTCTGAGGACATTGCCCAGTCTCTTCTTGAACACTGTCAGGTTGGGGCCATGACACCTCCTTGGGGAGCCTGTTCAGTGTCCAGCACCTTTGGGGGAAGAACCTTTTCCTCATGTCCAACCTAAACCTCCCCTGACATATCTTCCTGCCATTACCTTGGGCTCCTTCACTAGTCACCAGAGAGAAGGGATCAGTACCTACCCTTCCTTCTCCCCTTGTGAGGAAGCTGTAGCCACCATGAGGTCTCCCTTTAGTCTTTTCTTCAGATCTGATAGTGAGAAATCACTTGGCTTGCTTTCTGAAGCAGAAAGGAGAAGCCATGACCTCCAGCCTCTTTCCCTGCAGGCTGCAGACACCCATCTGGCTTCCCCACCTGCTCTCACCCCAGCATTTCTGCACCTTCACTGCTGTGTCTGCACCCTCACCGGCTGCTCTTTGTAACACAAACCATGGGCTGATCCAGCTTCCTCTGTGTCACCTCTTGCACCTCAGTACTGCCCTTCCAGTCACATTTCTTCGTCCTCATATCCATTCCTCACCTTCCAAGTAGACTTCTTTTTTCTCTTTCCTGCTTCTTCCCACTATCAAGAAAAGCTCAACCATCTCATAAACTGCCCTTCATGCAGGGAACCCAACTTGTCAGGCTTCTTGTGATCTTTTACCTGACCAGAGAGAAGTCACCTTGCCATGATCTTCTAAATCCCATGAGTGCTGCTGGCCTTTCAGCTTCTCTGATAGACACAACCATGTCCCTGCCAATGTCCCATCATGTTCTCAGGTGGGATGGACATGACAACCCGTCTCTCTTCCTGGGTAAGACCTGTGGGCCCTTGGGCAGAGGTTCTTTCCCAGCCATGTCCCTGCTGCTGGGCTGTCACCTCCAGACACAGACCTGACCCCACTATCCCCTTCACAGCCACATGATTCCGCCTGGATTACGAGTGTCTGAGACACAAGTGACCTCATGATACCGAACCCATTCATCTCCCTCCCCATAGCCCAGGGCCTGACCAGATATTAGTATGCTTGTTGTATCAAATTAAACAAATGTATTTCCCTCTAAATGTTTGAGTGCAGAAACTTTCTTTGCAGTAACTGTTGGTTTTATGTTGACATCATTTCTATCTCTTCTTCTGCCTCATCTTTTTTTTTTTTTTTTTTTTTTTTTCTTCTCTGCAGATATTCTATCTTCAAAATCGTGTCCAGGGGAAAGATTCTTTGAATCATAGAGTCAGTCAGGTTTGAAGAGAGCCCTGAACATCTTCGTGCTTCACTCTCCTTCCCAAAGCAGGGTGACCAGGTGAGGTTCTTCAAGGTCTTTGCTCAGCTTTGCATCATCTCCATCACAGCACAGAAGGGAGAATAAAGACCTTCAGCAGTTTTGGCCCAAATGCTGGTCACTGGGGGATGACACACTAACTGCACAGATGACACTGCATCACAGATGATATTTGGGCTTGATGTTTCAGTGAACTTCCCACCAAGCATCCACTTCTTCAGCCCAGACAGCACCAATCCATCTATAAGAACACCAGAAGAGACCATGTCCAAGGCCTGGCACAATTTCATACACACAACATTCCTGTCTTTCCCCTGCCCATTTTGGTTCACAAGTCTCTTTCTTGTCCTCCAAGTGCCTGCAGATGGCTGCAGGAGGACTTGTCCCATCACCTTCCCAGGGACAGAGACAAGGTGAGCAGCCTGTGATTCTCCCCATTCTCCTTCCTGCCTTTCTTGAAGGTGGGTTTGACGGATGCCAGGACCTCCTCGATTGCACTGTCATTTTGAAAACACAATCCAGAAGCTCAGGGCAACTGAAGTGAATCGCACGGGGTCAGTGGGGTTTGTTCCCAGAGTCACACACACAAATGTCAGGGTTATGCCAGGTGTCCATAACTGAGTTGGCTTTGTGGACTCTCATCTGAGGCAGAATCGTGGAATCATAGAATACTATGATTGAAAGAGAGTCTTGGGATCATTGAGTCCAACCACAGCCCAGCTCTCGCACTAAACCATGTCCCTGAGAACCTCGTCTAAACACCTTTAAACCCCTCCAGGGTTGGTGACTCCCCACTGCCCTGGGCAGCCTGTTCCAATGCCTGACAACCCTTTCCAGGAAATACTTTTTTCCTAATATCCAATCTAAACCTCCCCTGGTGCAAATTGCGGCCAATTCCTCTTGTCCTATCGCTTGCTACTTGGGAGAAGAGACCAAGACCCACCATATTGCAACCTCCTATCAGGCAGTTGTGGACAGTGAGAAGCTCTCCCGTCAGCCTCCTGTTCTCCAGGCTGAACAGACCCAGCTCTCTCAACCGCTCCTCATCACACTTGTGCTCCAGCCCCTCAGCAGCATTGTCATTTCCTCTGCACTCTCTCTAGTACCTCAATGTCCTTCTTGAGATGAGGAGTCCAAAACTGAACACAGAATTCAAGGTGTGGCCTCACCAGTGCTGAGTACAGTGGCACAATCCCTTCTCTAGTCCTGCTGGCCACACTATTCCTGATACAAGCCAGGATGCTGGTGGCCTTTTTGGCCACCTGGAAACATTCTGGCTCATATTCAGCCAGCTATCCATCAACACCCACACATCCCTTTCCATGAGGCAGCTTTTCAGCCACTCCTCCCTGAGCCTCTAGCGCTGCCTGGGGTTGTTTTTACCCAAGTGTAGGACCCAGCACTTGGCTTTGTTAAGCCTCAGCCAATAGACCTTAGCCTCATGATCCAGCATGTCCAGATCCTTAGGCATGGCCATCCTCGTGTCCCACGTCATGAGGAATGGACATGGGGACCTCAGTTCAAGGCAGCCCATCCTAGCAGGGCGTCACCATTCCTGCAGTGGTTTATAAGATGTTTAGACAAAGGTTCTTAGGGACATGGTTTAGTTCTAGATTTAGGTTGTGGTTGGACTCAATGGTCCTGAGGGTCTCTTCCAACTGAAATAATTCTATGATTCTCTATTATCAACTGGAATATTCTTCTATCACATCTTCTAAGAGCTCTTCACCTACCTGCCTCTTCACCTACAGTTCTGAAACTTATCTAATTAGATGCACAAGTGTTGAATACTAATTGTAAATGATGAAAGCACCATCGCTCTATCAGTCTGGTCTGATATCTGCCCGTCCCAGGCAAACACCTCAGGTAAATGGGGCCTCTCGAGGTTTGCACTGGGTGCTTATAGTGAGACCATGGAGCTCAGCCCGAAAACCTGAGAACTCCCCTCAAAACTGAAAAGCAAACCCAACCAAACTAAACCAAAGCAACAACAACAACAAGAACAAGAAACCCACACTTTTTAAATCAGATGAAATATTTCAATAATTCCAATAAAATGTCTGTGGAATTTCTATCCTGCCAAAATATGAATTTTCAGAATGTGTATAGACTGTGGGAGATGAAACGTTGGACTTTCCCTTTGCTTGCAGTGCCAGAACTCTGCCTATCACTACATGTATTTAATCCCCTGGACATCCAGGAGTTTCCACCTGTCCTTACCCAGCTCACCCTGTCTGAACTCATCTCTTCAGAAGCCTGTCTGGACATTTGCACTTTCCATCGCTCCCCAGAGGTTCTTCACCTCTCACTCTTGGCTCATTCAGAGCCTCTCAGCTCTCACTCTGCTTTGAGCTTCAGGCAGGTCAAGTCTTTCAGCATTTGCTCTCGTACTCCCTATAGGCAACTTTCAATTATGGCAATGGACCTCACTGGAAACTACTTAATTTAACCACAGAACTGAGAAACACCATTAAGTTCTATTGTGTTTTCTGTTTGTTTTCTCTTTTTTTGTTTCCTCTAATTAAAAATTCCCCGGTGCCTGTTTACATCCAGTTCTCTAAGGAAACATGAAGCAATTCCTGCGAAGAAGCTGTAACAAACAGTGCGAACTTCAGTGCAGAATCTGATGTAAAGAAATGTGCTGTAAATCCCAGGGGCCAATGAGCAGAACATGGAGTTTGGGGAGCTGATTATAGGTTTTCTGCTAACAGTTTGAGTAGGGAAACATTCTTCACAGAACTGCTCTGTTTATTTGACACCTTTTAGGTCTCCTCCTCTGCCTGTATTTTTATTTTCTTGTTCCTCCACCTCTTCCTTCTTGCAAAACGTTTCCAAGGGAAAGATTCCTGGAATCACAGAGCAGCTCAGGTTTGAACATCATCTTGTCTCACTGTCCTGCTCAGGGCAGGGTGACCCAGGTGAGGTTGTCCAAGGCCTCTGCCCAGCTTTGCACCATCCACTAAGGAGCTCAACTGTGAACTGTGAACTGTGCTCCAACTGAACTGTGAACTGTGAACTGTGTCACGTCATAGAGAGGGAGAATAGAGACGTTAAACAGTGTTGGCCCAAGTGCTGGTCCCTGAGGCATCCCACTGGTAACTGGCTCTGTGGGCACTTTTACCACTGGTGACATTTGGGTTCTACGGGGGACTATAGATGCTATATAAAATGCTATATAAAAAGATGTGCTCAGGCTTTTGTGACACTAGTGTATTGAAAAATTAAAAAGTCATGAGTTTGCCTGTTTAAGAGTTGGGGTGTTCAGCTGGAGAAGAGAGGTTCCTGGGAGACCTTATTGCAGCCTTTCTGGACTGAAAAGGGAACGATAACAATGGGCACAGACTTTTGAGCAGGGGCTGTTGCGACAGGACAAAGGGTGATGGTTTAAACTAGAAGAGGGGAGAGTCAAGGAATGAAATGAGGAAGAGATTGTTTACACTGAGGGTGGTAAAACACTGGGACAGGCTTCCCAGAGAGGTGGTGGATGAACCATCCCGGAGACATCCCAGGCCAGGCTGGACGGGGCTCTGAGCAACCTGAGCTGCTGAAGATGTCCCTGATCACTGAGGGGAGTTGGACCAGACGGGCTGTGAATGTCACTTCCAACTCAAACTACTTTGTGATTCCAGGATTCAGTGACAGGAAAGACTGGATGCATCGATGCTGATAACCAGAAAAGGTCTTGTCTGGCTTGTGCGAGCCAGGCCGGCAGCTTCACCCAGCAGCTCTCCCCACCCGAGTGGAGAGCTGACCCACTTGTGTACAACCGACCCTGCCCCTGCCCCACAGTGCCCAGAGGATGCTGCCCAGGGCCCCAGGATGGACATTTGTGGGGGAGTATTGGGAGCACTGGGAGGTTTACTGGGAACACTGGGGGTTTACTGGGCCTTCTTGAAGGTTTACTGGGAACAATGGGGGTTGCTGGGATCACTGGAGAGGATAGTGGGGGTTACTACGTACACTAGAAAGATTAGTGGGGGAGTACTGGGAATACTGGGAGGGTTACTGGGAGCATGTGGGGTTGCCTGAGTGTTACTGGGAGTACTGGGTGGTTACTGGGAGCACTGGGAGGGCTACTGGGAACACTGGGGATTTACTGGGAGTCCTTACAGGATTACTGGGAAGAATAGGGGTTGCTGTGAGCACTGGACGGGTTAGTGGGGGCCACTGGGTGCTCTGGGGAGGTGTCTGGGAACACTGGGGGTTGCTGGGGAGTTACTGGGAGCACTAGGTGGTTACTGGGAGCACTGGGAAGGTTACTGGGAACAGTAGGTTTATTAGTGGGGGGTTTCTGGGAACACTGGGAGGGTTACTGGGAGCACTGGGGGTTTACTGGGAGTTTTTGCAGGATTACTGGGAACATTGGGGGTTGCTGGGGCTTTACTGGGAGGGTTATTGGGAGTGTAACTGGGAACATTATAAGGATTAGTGCATGGTTAATGGGAACATTGTGGGAGTTAGTGGGAACATTCCAGTGGGTGGGGGTTTACTGAGAGCACTAGGTGGTTGCTAGAAGCACTGAGAGGGTGATTGGGAGCACTGAGGGTTTATTGGGAAGTTTTGGAGGATTACTGGGAACAATGGGGGTTGCTGGGAGCACTGGAGGGGTTAGTGGGAGGTTACTGGGAGCACTGAGAGGGGTTACTGAGGGCTCACATGAAAGCACTCGGTGGTTACTGGGATCACTGGGAGGGATAGTGGGGGATTACTGGGAGCAATGAGAGGGTTGCTGGGGCTCACTGTGAGCACTGGGGGTGTTGCTGGGAGCACTGGGAGGTTTACTGAGAGCACTGGGAGGTTTACTGGGAGGATTACTGGAAACAGTAGGACGATTAGTGGGGGGTTAATGGGAACACAACAAGGTTACTGGGAGCACTGTGGGGGCCTGCTGGGAGCACAAGGACAGTTAGTGGGAGCACTGGGGGTTAACTGAGAGTTCTTGGAGGATTACTGGGAAAAATGGGGGCTGCTGTGAGCACTGGAAAGGTTAGTTGGGGGCTACTGGGAGCATTGGAGGGGTCAGTGGGAGGGTTACTGGGAGCACTGGGAGCATTAGGGTGATACTGCTGTGGGTGTCCATCACAACCCACCAGCTCAGGGTGAGGACATTGCCGAGGCCTCTCCAGTAGCTGAGAGCGGCCTCAGTCACAGGCCCTGGTTGTCGTGGGGGTTTGAACTCCCCTGATGTTTCTGGAAGGACGACTCAGCCAGACACAGTCCAGGAGGTTCATCAAGTGCATCCATGGGAACTTCCAGATGCAAAGGGTGGAGGAGCTGACCAGGAGAGGAGCTGCTGGACCTCATCCTCACTGACAAGGAGGGGCTGGTTGAGGCGGTAAAGGTTGAGGGCTGCCTTGACTGCAGCGACCATGAGATGGTGGAGTTCAGAATCTCGTGTGGCAGGAGCAGGATAGCAAGCAGAATTGCAACCCTGGATTTCAGCAGGGCAAACTTTGGCCTTTTCAGGCAATTGCTGGGGGAAATCCCATGGGCAAGGCTGCTTGAAGGTAAATCCATAAATCCATGGGTTCAGATGGGATGCACTCGCAGGTGCTGAGGGAGCTGGCTGAGGTCATTGCTGGGCTGCTCTGCATCATCTTTGCTAAGTTGTGGCACATAGGAGAGGTGCCACTGGACTGGAAGAAAGCAAATGTCACTGCAGTCTTCAAAAAGGGCAAGAAGGAGGACCCGGGGAACTTTAAAATGGTCAGCCTCACCTCCATTCCTGGGAAACTGATGGAACGACTTCTCCTTGGTGCCGTCTCAAGGCATATCAGGGATAAGAGGGTCAATAGTGGTAGTCAACATGGCTTCACCAAGTGGAAGTCGTGCTTGACCAACCTCATTGACTGTTATGAAGACATAACGAGGTGGATACATGATGACAAAACAGTGGATGTGGTCTACCTTGACTTCAGTAAAGCCTTTGGCACAGTCTCCCACAGCATCCTCACAGCTAAACTGGGGGAGTGCGGTCTGAATGAGCGGGTAGTGAGGTGGACTGTGAACTGGCTGAAGGGAAGAAGCCAGAGATTCGTGGTCAGTGGGCAGAGTCCTGTTGAGGCCTGTATCTAGTGCAGTGCCTCAGGGGGCAGTGCTGGGGCCATTACCATTCAATAAATTCATTGGTGACTTGGATGAGGGATAGAGTGACTGTCAGCAAGTTTGCTGAAGACACCAAGCTGGGAGGAGTGGCTGACACTGGAAGCTATGCTGCCGTCCAGAGACCTGGACAGGCTGGAGAGTTGGGCGGGGAAAATGTAATGAAATAGAACAAGGGCAAGTGTAGTGTCTTACATCTGGGCAAGAAGAACCCCAGGTTCCAGTGTAAGTTGGGGAAGGACCTGTTGGAGAGCACTGTAGGGGAAGAGGACCTTGGGGTCCTCGGGACAGCAGGATGACCATGCGCCAGTACTGGGCCCTTGTGGCCAGGAAGCCAATGGTACCTGGGGTGGGTTAGAAGGAGGTGGTCAGTAGCTCAGAGAGGTTCTCCTGCCCCTCTGCTCTGCCCTGGGGAGACCACACCGGGAATATTCTCGTACCAATTTATTTTTTACTAGTAAGAATACAACTCTGGCAAGAAGTATCTCTGCAGAGCAGACACAACTAACATTACTGATTACTTGAGGTTGTCTCAAAGGTTGTGCCCCTGGAGCCCCAGAGACACCTGGAGGAGCGCAGAGGGGACAGAGAAAGGGACATCATGGGCTGCTCCTGTGCTGCTGAGCTGGGCTGGGCTCCTGGGACACAGGGAGCTCATGGCAGCGGCAGCGCTGCAGAGAGAGAGCTCTGCCCAGGAGCAGCTCCTCTGCACACGCAGCAGGGCTGAGGGCTCTGCCTGCAGCACCGAGGGCACAGGAGACAGGCACAGAGAGGGAAATGCAGTCTGGGCTGGGAGGATGCTGAGAGGTCACTGGAAATGAAATCCTCTCAGATATGAAGCCTGTGGCTGCAGGGTATTGCATCTGCAAATCATGGTAGGATCTCAGAAAGCTGTCACATTGCAGAGCCTGTGAGAGGTGTAAGTACAGCTCTCAGAGGTTCTCTGATCAGAGGGGAGGAAGTGCTGCAGAGCAGGGATTGCCTTCTGCACTGTCAGAGTAACAAGACGTGAATGCTGTGTTCTCCCCAGGGTGACTGTGGGGCGTGAAAGTAAATGTACAGGCAGGGGTGCCCAGGGCTGTCCTGCAGAGCAGGGTCCCTGCACCCCAGGGCTGTGCCGGGCAGGGACTCTGCCGCCTGCCAGGGTCAGCGCTCAGCCTGCCCGGGAGATCCCAACAACACTGAGGGGCGAAGCTATCCTGTGAAGGAGCAAACCCTATTGTGCAGGAAAGGTCCTTCTGCTGTGGAGGGTGCTGTATGGGTCAGGGCTGCTCACACATCCAGATCACCCCCAGGATTTTTCCAAGGGGTTGCCTCAAGGAGAAGATCAATGAAAGGATTACCGGACAGATAAGGAGCTTTCCTGAGCCTGTCTTTTCAGTTTCCTCTCCCAAGGGGTGGGGGGTGCAGGAAAGGATAAGATGAAAATGAGCTGTCATGCTGAAACAAGTCACTGAGACTCCTGAACTGCAACTCTGAGTGATCAGTACATCTGCCAGAAGGCTCATGACATATCTTCACCACCCCTCTGCCTGTGCACAGCACCTGCATCACCTTTGCTGGACCCGTCAGCATTACTCTGACCTGTTCTGTTTTCCAGCCTGCAAACAGGAAGATGCCCCCAGGCAGTGCCTGTGAACAGGCAGGATCTGTAGGGCCAGAGAGAGGGCACAGAGGGTGGGATGGTCTGTGAGCACTGACAGGGAACAGACATGGACAGGGAAACACCTCCCAGGGGGAGAATCTCCAGACAGCAGGGAAATGATCAGAAATGAGAGGAAACTGAACCCGGAATTGTTATGGGAGGGAGAAGAGAGAAAAGTCCCTGTGACCCCCTGCAGGTCAGATCCCTCTTGTGAGCAGCCCCCTGGCCTCCTCTCCCACCCAGCAAAGCCTCTGCCCTCAGGGCCGGGGGCTCCAAGGCATGAAGCAGCTCCTGTGCAGCCAGAGCTGCAGTTCCTCTGCAGAGCACAGGGGTTGAGAGAAGCTGCCCAGCAGTGTTGGTGTCTGGGAGGTGGCTGCACAGCTGGGGAAGGGTGACGCTGTCTGAGTGCCCGGCTGCCTCTGCCCTGGCCTCTCTCACACTCACGCTCACCACATTTTCCTTCTTGCTCCCCTGCTCTGGGTCACTGCTGTTGGGATCTTGTTCTTGCTGTCAGGCTCTCTGGGGATGGCAGTTTCTGCTACAGACTCACAGCCTGAGCATTGTGTTTCCTGGGCTAAACATTGGGTGCTGAGACCTTAGGAAAGGGTGAGACCTGTCATGGTCTGAGGTGGATCCCTCTGTTCTCAGCAGTGCTTGGTAGCTTTTCAGGATAACATGGGAGTGTGATCAGCCCCCATCTCAGAAAGGTGCCAGCCCAGGGCAGCTGGAGCAAAAGAGAGGGACAGAGCAGCTGCCCTCACTTTGCACTGACCCACAGGCACCCTCTGGACTCGCAGGACTCACTCTGTTCTCCCTGAGTGCAGCAGAAATGCTGAGGGTTTCTGACACCCAACAACACTCCCCAGGGTGGGAGGGGAGACGGAGCTGTAGAAACACCAAACCTCTCAAACTCAGTTTCTCAGGACCGGGGGTACATATACTGATAGTCCCTTCTGCACCAGGAGCAGTTCCAGCTGACAAAGCTGAACACCAGGACTGGCCCCTGCCCACCCAATCTCACAGGGTCAGGCTGACTCCTGCTCTTCATTGCACATCATCAAGCACCAACGAGGGCTCCAGCCAGGACGTTCTCCTGGAAAAAGAAAAGTGTCTATTTGTGTGACAGGATGTGAGGGTCAGTGGGAAATGGTTTTGATTATTCCCAGAGAAGTCTCATCTAAACCTTCACTATATTTTCCTCCTTGCACAGGTCCTCATGCCCATAGGCAGCAAATGTCCAACAGCAGCTCCATCACCCAGTTCCTCCTCCTGCCGTTCACAGACACACGGGAGCTGCAGCTCTTGCACTTCTGGCTCTTCCTGGGCATCTGCCTGGCTGCCCTCCTGGGCAATGGCCTGATCATCACCACCATAGGCTGGGACCAGCACCTCCAGACCCCCATGTACTTCTTCCTGCTCAACCTCTCCCTCATCGACCTGGGCTCCATCTCCACCATTGTCCCCAAATCCATGGCCAACTCCCTCTGGGACACCAGGGCTGTCTCATACTCAGGATGTGCTGCACAGCTCTTTTCATTTGCCTTCTTTGTAGCAGCAGAGTATTGTCTCCTCACAGTCATGTCCTACGACCACTACGTTGCCATCTGCAAACCCCTGCACTACAGGACCCTCCTGGGCAGCAGAGCTTGTGTCCACATGGCAGCAGCTGCCTGGACCACTGGGTTTCTCACTGCTCTGCTGCACAGGGCCAATACATTTTCACTGCCCCTGTGCAAGGGCAATGCCCTGGGCCAGTTCTTCTGTGAAATCCCCCACATCTTCAGGCTCTCCTGCTCACACTCCTACCTCAGGGAATTTGGGCTTCTTGTGGTCAGTGTCTGTTTAGTTTTCATGTGTTTTGTTTTCATCATCCTGTCCTATGTGCAGATCTTGAGGGTCGTGCTGAGGATCCCCTCTGAGCAGGGATGGCACAAAGCCTTTTCCACCTGCGTCCCTCACCTGGCTGTGGTCTCCCTGTTTGCTAGCACTGTCATGTTTGCTTATCTGCAGCCCCCCTCCATCTCTTCTCCATCCCTGAACCTGGTGGTGTCTGCTCTTTACTCAATGGTGCCTCCAGCAGTGAATCCCCTCATCTATAGCATGAGGAACCAGGAGCTCAAGGATGCTCTGTGGAAACTCACATCTTAGTATTTTCTGAAGCAATAAACTGCTCATCTGCTTCTACATAGATGTTGTAATGTTACTTGTTACAGGTCCAGCCTGTCATCTGCATTTTCTCTTGTTTTTTGGCATTTTTTATTCTGATAATGTTGTCATCCCCTTTCTAAACCACTGTTTGCTTTTCTTCTATAACCCCTGGTTGTGTAAATGAGGAGCCATGATCTGTGTGTATTTAAACAAAGTAAAGGGTCCTATAGTGACTTGATTTTCACTATATCCTTCCTGCAAGGCCTTTGGAGTTGCAGGGACAGTTCCTGTGATGGGTGAAGGGTAAAATTGTCCATCCTGGCAGCACTGCCAGGGAGCAGCAGCGCTTGTTCTTCCAGAGCTGTTCTGGTTCCACTCCCACACTCTCCTTCTCATCTCTTGTGTTGGTGCAAGGCCTGAGTGCTCTGGCAGCTTGGTCACCGTCCTGCTGTGTGTCAGTCCTGTGAGCGCAGGCAGGGACAGGCAATGGGTACTGCTGTGACAGAGCTGGCCCCAGAACAACCTTTCCAGATAGAAAGGTGATCTCCTCAGGGCAGTGTATGATGGTTTATATCTTCTTGCAAAGTTTCTGTCAAACATATTCCTACAAAAGTCACCCACAGATTAAACACCAGAGTACAGGTGAACAGTGTGTGTGTGCAGGGCTGGCACACAGCAGTGTCCTTTCACAGTCAGGCTCCTGCCAGACACCTGCAGGACCAGCAGAGCAGGAGCTGGGCTGTGCCCCTGTGCACTGGACACCCCATGGAAGGAGCATCAGGTCGGTCATCATGGACTGGCCCCTCATAACCACCATTTCCAGCACTGGCTTCTCACTCACAGAGGTTGTTCTTCCCTCCATGGATGGACACTCAATGAATAGTTCAGCAGTCTGTGTTGCTTTCTACAGATGAGGTGTGAGCACGCACATCATGGATGTGAGGTGACATGAACACGAGTGAGCACAAACACCATCAACTGTTCCTTGGAGTTCCATGAAAACCTGTGGCACACACAAGGTCCTGAGGCCACTTCCTGTTGGAAGTAACACCCCATGGGAAACTACCTGAATACAGCACGGGGTTGTGCTTCCTTAATTGAGCTCCCCGTGTCCACATCTCATGACGTGGGACATCTCAGATTAGTGCAGAGCAGGGCAACACACCACAGGGCTGAGGTGTCTCCCACCCCTTTGGAGCAGCAACAGGAGGCCAGAGGGACACTGTGACTCCTGTCTCTGTGTGTAAAGGGATAGAATCTGTTTCTGAGCATCCCTGGGTGCACAAGGAGTCCTGAGACCAACTCAGATATAGATGCCTGATGGAACCCTGGCATTTCTGTGTGTGACTCCAGGAACAATCTTCAGTGGCCCAGTGAGATTCATCTCAGCTGCTGGGACAGGCTCATTGCAAGTGATCCTGTCTGCTCCGTCACCCTTGCCTGTGATTCTGGGTTGTGCTCTCAAAAGTAAGACAAAGTGGTAAGAGGGTTTCCGAGGTCTTTGGAAAAGGCAGATATCGAACCCACCTGCATGAAAAGCATGAAGGAGAATTAACAGCTGGTCAACCTGCCTCCATACCCAGAATTTTTCAGGGTCACAGACGTGGTGTTCCTTGGTGTCTTAGTAGCCAGATCAGTGATCTCTGGGCTGGAGATTTGGAAGCTGGGTGGGAACTTGGCTGGACAATCAAGCCAAATGTCATCAGAGGTACAAAGCCGTCCATGCAGCCAGCTACCAATAGCATTCCTCAGTGACCAGCACTTGGACCAACACTGTTAAACATCTTTGTTCTCCCTCTGTACGATGTGACGAGTGCACTTTCAGCTTCTCTGTGGATGATGCATAGTTGTGAGGAATCCTTGAACAACCTCGCCTGGTTAACCCTGCCTGGAGCAGGACAGTGAGACACGTGAGACAATAACTTCAAACCTGAAGTTATTCTGCGATTCAATGAATCTTTCCCTTGGAGAGGATTTTGAAGGCAGAATAGGCAGAGGAAGAATAAAAACAATAAAAGACAGGAAAGGAGTTCTAAATGTTGTCAACAAAAATACAGTAGTTCCTCTGAAGAGTGTTTTTCAACTTAAACCTCTAGTAGGGAATATATTTGATAAATTTGATAAAACAAGTATACTTTTATCTGATTGGGTCCTGGGCCATAAAAAAGGTGATGGATAGTTATGGTATTATGAGTTCAGTTGTGTCTCAGACACTCATAATCCAGTCAGAATCATGTGGCTGTGAAGAGGACAGTGAGGCCAGTTCTGTATCTGGAGGTGACAGTCCAGCAGCAGGGACATGGCTGGGAAAGAACCTCTGCCTAAGTATGACAGATCCTACCCAGGAAGAGATCTTGGAGACAGATTGTCACATCCATCCCACCTGAGAACATGATGGGACAGCAGCAGGGACATGGTCGTGTGTATCAGAGAAGCTGAAAGGCCAACAGCACTCATGGGATTTAGGAGATCATGGTGAGGTTACTTCTCTCTGGTCAAGTGCAAGACGACTAGAAGAATAACAGGTTTGGATCTCTGCTTGATGGGCAGTTTCTGAGGTGGTAAAGCTTCCAAAGGACTGGGAAAAAGCAGCAGAGAAAAAAAAAACAAAGCCACCAAGTGCAGATGTGGAAGTGGAGACTGGTTATCAGGAGTAAGAAATGTCACTGGAAGGGCAGTGCTGTGGTGCAAGAGGTCACCCAGAGGGAGCTGGATCAGCCCATGGTTTGTGTTCCAAAGAGCAGCCAGTGCGGGTGCAGACACAGCAGTGAAGGTGCAGAAATGCTGGGGTGATAGCAGGTGGGGAAGCGAGATGGGTGTCTGCAGCCTGCAGGGAAAGAGGGGCAGGGGTAGCATCGTGTAGAACAGCCTGTGGTGGAGATGGCAAAGGGCACTGTAAGGCTGGAAGGCACCCGCAGAACCCAGGTCTCTGTCCCCTTGGCCATGGCAGTTGTCTCTGCCACTGAGGCCCAGGAGAAGACATGTTGTCCTCATGGCACTGGGGCCTCGGTGCCTCCTTGCAGCCCCATGGGGAAGCTGGAAGTTGTACCAGTGTTGACCTTCCCTGGGCATTGCACACCCACATCCCACGGTCCCAGGAAGAGCCCTGAGCCGTGTGTGAGGGACAGGATCCCCCTTCCCATTGCCTGGAGCTCATGGCTTCTCCTTTCTGCTTCAGAAAGCAAACCAAGCAAACTCCCCCTGGGAGTTACATCGCTTTTCTTTACACCAGATTCTCCACTGAAGTTTGCGCCTGGTTGTTATAGCTTTTCTGCAGTTGGCAAATGTGATGCCCATCTACAGGAATGGCCAAAAGGAGGATCTGGGGAACTACTGTCAGTCTAACTTCTGTGCTGGGAAAGGTCATGGAGCAGATGATCTTGAGTAACATCACATTGCACTTACAAGAGAACCATGTGATCGGGCTCAGTTAACATGAGTTTATAAAAGACAGGTGTTTTTTAACCAACCTGATCTCCTTCTATGACAAGGTGACCCCCCTAGTAGATGAGGGAAAGGCTGTAGATATTGTGCACTTACACTGCAGTAAAGCCTTTGACACCGTATCCCACAGCATCTCCTGGAGAAGCTGCAGCTCGTGGCCTGGATGGTGTATCTGTGATGGATCAAGAACTGGCTGCAGGGCCGGGCCCAAAGAGTTGTGGTGAACGGAGCCAAATCCAATTGGTGGCCGGCCATGAGTGGTGTCCTAAGGACTCAGTATCACGGCCAGTTCTGTTTAATCTCTATCAATGATCTGGGTGAGGTGATCGAGGGCACCCTTAGTAAGTTTGCAGATGACATCACGTTGGGTGGGAGTGCTGATCTGCTGGAGGGTGGGAATGCCATGCAGAGGGATCTGGAGCTGCTGGATCACTAGGCTGAGGCCAGTTGTCTGAGGTTTAACCAGAACAAGTGCCAGGTCCTGCACTTGGGTCACAACAACCCCAGGCAGCGCTACAGGCTCGGGGAAGAGTGGCTGGAGAATTTTCTGGTGGAGAAGGATATGGGCGTGTTGGTCGACAGCAGCTGAACAGGAGCCAGTATGTGCACAGGTGGGTAAAAAGGCCACCAGTAGTATCCTGGCTTGTATCAGGAATAGTGTGGCCAGCAGGACTAGAGAAGTGATTGTGCCACTGTACTTGGAACTGGTGTGGCTGCACCTTGAATCTGGTCCTTATCATAAGGACACTGAGGCACTAGAGAGAGTGCAGAGGAGACAACGAAGCTGCTGAGGAGCTGGAGCATAAGTGTGATGAGGAGTGGTTGAGGGAACTGGTGGGTTCAGTCTGGAGAAGAGGAGGCTGAGGGGAGACCTTATCACTGTCTACAACTGCCCAAAAGGAGGTTGGAACATGGAGGGGGGTGGTCTCTTCTCCTGACTAACAAGTGATAGGACAAGAGGAAATGGCCTCGAGTTGTGCCAGGGAAGGTTTAGATTGGATATTAGGAAAAAATTCTTCCTGGAAAGGCCTGTCAGGCATTGGAACGGGCTGCCCAAGGAAATGGTGGAGTCACCATCCCTGCAGAGGTTTAAAAAGAGTTTAGACCGGGTTCTTAAGGAAGATGGTTTAGCGCTCGAGTCAGATTATGGTTCAACTCGATGATCCTGAGCGTCTCTTTCACCTGAAACCATTCTATGATTCTGTGATATCAACTGTATAATTCTTCTATCACTTCTTCTAAGTGCTCTTCACGTACCTGCCTCTTTACCTGCAGTCCTGAAAGTTTTCTAATTAAGCACACACATCTTGAATACCAGATGTAAATGATGGAAGTAACATGTCTTTCTCAGTCTGGTCTGATACCTGCCCGTCCCAGGCAAACACCTCAGGTACACGGGGCCTCTCAAGGTTTGCACTCGGTGCTTATAGTGAGACCATGGAGCTCAGCCCCAAAACCTGAGAACGCCCCTCAAAACTGAAAACCAAACCAAGCCAACAACAACAAAAAAAAGAACAAAAATCCCCACACCCTATTTTTTGATCAGATGAAATAATTCAATATTTCCAATAAAATGTCTGTGGAATTTCTATCCTGCCAAAATATGAATTTTCAGAAAGTGTATGTACTGCGGGAGATGAAACATTGGCCTTTCCTTGTGCTTGCAGTGCCAGAACTCTGCCTATCACTAAGTGTATTTAATCCCCTGGACATCCAGGAGTTTCCACCTGTCCTTACCCAGCTCATCCTGTCTGAACTCATCTCTTCAGAAGCCTGTCTGGACATTTGCACTTTCCATCGCTCCCCAGAAGTTCTTGACCTCTCACTCTTGGCTCATTCAGAGCCTCTCAGCTCTCACTCTGCTTTGAGCTTCAGGCAGGTCAAGTCTTTCAGCAGTTGCTCTCGTACTCCCTATAGGCAACTCTTCAGTTATGACAATGGACCTCGCTGGAAACTACTTAATTTAACCACAGAACTGAGAAACACCATTAAGTTCTATTGTGGTTTTTGTTTTGTTTCCTCTAATTAAAAATTCCCCGGTGCCTGTTTACATCCAGTTCTCTAAGGAAACACGAAGCAATTCCTGCAAAGAAGCTGTAACAATCAGGTGCAAACTTCAGTGCAGAATCTAATGTAAAGAAATGTGCTCTAAATCGCAGGGGCCAATGAACAAAACAGGGAGTATGAGGAGCTGATTATAGATTTCCTGCTAACAATTTGAGTAGAGAAACATTCTTCACAGGAACTGCTCTGTTTATTTGACACCTTTTAGATCTCTTCCTCTGCCTGCATTTTTTACTTTCTTGTTCCTCCACCTCTTCCTTCTTCCAAAACGTTTCCAAGGGAAAGATTCCTGGAATCACAGAGCAACTCAAGTTTGAACATCATCTTGTTTCACTCTCCTGCTCAGGGCAGGGTGAACCAGGTGAGGTTGTCCAAGGCCTCTGCCCAGCTTTGCACCATCCACTAAGGAGCTGAAGGTTCACTCCATCACATCATTCAGGGGGAGAATAAAGATGTTCAACAGTGTTGGCCCAAGTGCTGCTCACTGAAGGATTCCACTGGTAACTGGCTCTATGGGGGACTTTATACCACAGGTGACATTTGGGCTTCATCATCCAGCCAATTAACACAATCTTTTCCAGTCTATGGGATAGCAGGGGCAGCATCCCAGGAGCTGGGACAGCAGGGCGATGTCACAGTGAGGCCACTCTCCACCATCTTGGAAAGCTCATGGAGACTGGGGGGACTCCCTGACCACTGGCAGCTCTCACACAGTGTGTGCACTTTTCAAAATGGCCAATGGGTGAGCAGGGGAACTAAGGGCTGTGCCCCAGACCATGTCCACTGGGACTCCATTCCTGGGTGTCTGGAAGAGAAGGTGACGGGGTTTACCCAGGGCAGGTTGTGCCTGTCCATCCTCTTTGCTTTCTGTGAGGAAAGGACAGGGCTGTGGACGTGGGGAGAACATTGATGGTCTGTTACCAGTGGTGGTCTGTTATCTGGAAGTCAGCAAGGCATTCAGTGTCATCCCCCACAATATTCTTGTGTCCAAGGCAGGATATTATGGTCTGTGTCAGTGTGCAAGTAGATGGGTAAAAAGCCATCTGGATGGCTGGGCTTGGAAAGGTGCTGTAGAAAGGGAGAAACTTTCCAGTCATGAGGACAGTCCAGCACTGGAAGCTGTTTCCCAGGAGTGCACACTCACTCTGTCCCAAAAAGTGACCAAGATATGTTTGGATAAAGCCCTGAGTAATGTGGTCTGACCCTGCTGTGAGCAGGAGGTTGGTCAAGACACCTCCTGAGGTCCCTATGAGCCTGAATGACGCTGTCCTTTCATCCCCTTCAAGTTTTCAATTTAGATAAAGCTCTCAGGTTCTTCCTGACCACAGGAATAATTCACAGAGGGTCCAGAGCTGCTTTACAAGGGCCCCCCAAACAGCCCTGACCACATTTTGTGCATCCCTTTTCATATGTCCCCACCTAGGATCTTCTTTTTCGCTGTCCCTATACCCTTCCAGAATGAACAGCCCATCTTGGCAATCCTTTCACAGCAGATTGCTCCAGAGGTGTCAGCATCCATGTACAGAGTCTGCAAGCAGCAGGCAGCAAAGCCATAGTTACAGAAATGGAGATGAGACACTTGACCAGCTCCTTGCACCCAGATATCAGCATGACATGTCTGCTGAGATTGCTGGGAACCCCTGAACTGTAAGAGCAGAGCATGTGAGTCCTGGTTGGATATCCTGGCTTGTCTCCTGACCCATGTGGTGCATCAAGGCTGTGAAGAAAATCAAAACCAGCCGTTTTACTGGGGTAGTTCCATTTTACACGTGTCACACGGGGCAGATGAAGGGAGCTCAGAACTCCAGACTCTGCAGCACTGTTGGGACTGCAGAGACTGGAAATGCAGGTGACAGTGTGTGTCAGTGCACACACATAAAGATTCTGGCTTCCTTTGTGCCTTTGCACTGACCTGGGATCTGTTCCTTGGCCTTCTTTTCCTCAAAAAGAAACAGTTCTCCTATGCAACCTCCACATCACACCACATAAGAAATAATTAAAAGGTAGAAAAGTAATGAAAGAAGCACAATTTTGGGGTAATTCTGTCCAAGAGGTGTACTCTTTAAATAATTAAAACAAAAAAGAAGTGAGAGAAAAAGCATTGTTCTAAGATATTCTTTCAAGACTCAACTACTGAGGTGTAGTAGATGTTCTGAAAAGCAAAAATGACTGCAAGAAATGAAATAAAGCGCTTTAGTTTATCATCATCATCAGTGAGAAAAATGAGTTCCCTGTTACTGTTACTAGTGACAGCACCACTGTTCACAAACATCCTTCAGAGCATCTCCATTTCTCCTGGGCTCCAAAGCTCAGCCTGCCCAGAGTTTGACAGGATTGCTGCAAACCCCTGTGACCCAAATCTCTGCAACTGTCTCTGCTCAACAGCCTTTTACCTCAGGAAGGGGAAAACTGCCAATGCAGGCACCAAACCAGTGCCCAACCTGCCTGGAGAGCCAGGACAGTTGTGCCACACAACAGCCGCCTCTGAGGGAACCTGGAGGTGATGGAACTGAAATGGTATCAACCCAAATCAGAGAATCATAGAATCATGGAATCATTGAGGCTGGAAAAGACCCTTAAGAACATGGAGTCCAACCGTAAATAAAACACTGCCCGGTCCACCACTAAACCATGTCCCAAAGCACCACATCTCCATGTGTTTTAAATAACTCCAGCAATGGAAGCTCCAATCCTGAGCTGGCAGGACACCATTGGCTGCAGCTGGACATAAGATACTGGTCATGGCTGTGAGTTCAGCCCTCGCTGGCAGAATGTCTCACACGCTCACTGAGGAGGGCAGGGGGCTGGGAGATGGGAGCACGTTTCAGTTTCCAGATCCCAGCACAGAGCCCAAACCGGCATCAGTTTTGACATATTGGGTGCTGGCTGTGACTGCCCTTTCTGCACAAATAATCATACAAACACAACCATTTAGTAAGACATGGTCATAAAGAGGCTGTTATGGACAAGAAAGCTCACCGTTAACTCTGCAGAGAGCGAGAAAGTTTATAATAAGCACCAGGAAGAACCAAGAAGCTCAAGGCCTCTTCTGAAGAGCGGGAGGCCTGAGCAGCCGTGATTGGCCATTATAGGTGTAGGAGAGGGTCAGGGCATGTCAGGGAGAAGCAGTGAGATGGCTGATGGCTTTAGTGAACCCTTCCAGCCATGTCTGAGCCCAGAAATGGAAAGCAGTGTGAATGAAAGCATCTGCAGGTGGAGGAGGAACAGGAGGAAGATTTTCCTGGGAATATGGAAGGTAGAAAGGCCTCTCTTGGGCTAATCATGTATGACAGTGCCATTTGCATGCTGTGGGCATGGCTGTGCCTGGGAGATGGGGAACGGTTGCTGCTGGGGTGGCTGTGCTCAGTCATGACCCATGAGCTGACCCTGCTCTGCTCCTCTCTTACACTGCCCACAATTGAATGGTCCTCAGGAATCATCCATGAACCTGGTGGATCCATGAACCCCCTGCAGTGATGGGTATGGATCCAAATAGGGGATTTGAGCAAGTTTGGGACTGGGACAGCTTAGGTGATTGGTGACCATTGCCAGGTGTACGAAAGAAGCTGGATGAGTTGTGAGGAACTCATAGGCATGTCCAACTCCACAGAAAACCAGAGCCTTGCAGTTAAAGCAACAGCACTTGACATAAAACCCACACCCAAAACACAAAACACTCACACTGACCACAGAAAAAGCCTTGAAAAACATTGGAGAAAAACCTACCAGGTCCCAGGCGTCAGGGCTCAGCCATTCTGGTGATGAAAAAGCATCAAAGGCTGACATGGAATCAGAGTCACCTCCACATGGCCCTCACCACCTGGAACCAGTGTCTCCAAGTCTTTCCTTCGCCAGCCTCCAGGGACAGGGACCTGCACTGGTTGTTTCCTTCACAGCTGTGTCAGTGATGGCCATTCATGGGGTCCAAACACCCTCAGAACTTGGGGTTTGCTTCTGCCTTTCACTTCATTAGAGGTTTCTTCATTGTTTCAGTACCTGCAGTTCAGGATCATGGCAGCAGAGGGCACACTGACATACAAAATGCTCTTAAATGCTAAGGCTCTGTGCATCATTTTCCTAAAGGCTTCAAGTCTGGTGTGGATGACTAGAGAGATTTCAGGAATAGCCAAACAGAAACCATTTCCAAAATAAATAGCAATAAAGCCAAATTTCTTCTATTTCCTTCCCTGCTTGCCCTCTCTTTCCAGATCAAGCAGTTTCCTGTTCATATTGTTCTGGAGCGTCTCCTGATAAAGACTGAATACATTGGAAAAGTGGGTGCCTAAATCACCATGTGAGTGAGGAGTGTCCCTGGCAATCTCAATTCCCACAGCACAGCAATATTTGTGTTCAGGGAGCTGGTCAAGTGACCCATCTCCTGTTCTGTAATGGTGTCTGAGTTTGCTCAGGTCACCCCTGACTTGAGCCCCATCCACTGCTGGGTGTTCTCCAGACTCCTGACTTCAGGAACAAAGTCCCAGGAGACCTTGTTGGTGAAGATGGAGGCAAGGAAGCCATGAAGAACCTCAGTCCCTTCTGATTCTACTCTTAGGATGTTCAGCAGCAGGCCCACATTCACCCTGTCTATTCTCTTACTGCAAATGAAGCTGTGACAGCTAATCTTGCTGTCCTCAGCTTCCCCTGCAGGTATCAATCCAGGGGAGCTTTGTCATCATCTCTACATCCATGGACAAGGTTTCTAAATTCCTCCTTTGCAGCTTCCCCTGTTCCCACCTCCTGTGTGCTGCCTTTTTGCCCTGGAGCTCCATCAGTTCAGACGAGCAGCCTCATGAGATAAATGCTTCTGTTCATGGGTACGTGGAGAGATCATTTTTGTGCTTGGAGCAGGATGTCCTGTAAGGATTATCAGATTTCCTGAGCTCCTTCACCCTTCAGACCGACTTCCATGTCACCACGTTTATTGACTGCCATCCCCCAGTATGTCAAAGTCTTCTCCTCTGGATTCCACCAGCCTGTGCTCTGCTGTTGGCCTTCCTCCCTCCCCTCTGGTGCCTGGGACCCCACTGTGTCCTGCTCATGACAGCCAAGATGGACACTGATGTTCACATCCCTCACCAGGGTTTCCTTGTTTCCCAGTTCCAGATCCAGGTGAACATCACCCTTGTTGGCCCATCAGGAAGACACGTTAAGCAGTTGGCCCAAGATCCTCTGGACTGTTGGCAGCTGCAGCTTTGCCTGGCCAGTGAATGTCAGGGCAATTACAGTTCCGCATAGGAACCGGCTCATTGACTGGAGACTTCCTCAGGTTACTGACAGAAGATCTTTTCCAGTACTTCTTTATGATCAACTATTATGTAACACCCCAAACATTATTACCCTGTACTGGGTTTACAGGGCAACGTCTTGGAACAGGGGGTGAGTGTGGGTGTGCTACAGTTGTCACCTCTCTAAGAAGACAACAGGAGTTTGACCAATGTCAGACAGAGCTGATTTCAGCTGGCTCCAAGATGGACCCACTCCTTGCCAAATCTGAGCCACTCAGTGATGCTGGCAGCACCTCTGGGATATTGTATTTGAGAAATCGTAAAAAACGCTGCACAACCGCAGGTGAGAGAGAGGAGGAGGAGATGTGAGAGAAAAGCACTGAGAAACCAAGGTCATATCCCATAAGAGCCAAGCAGGTCCCTCAGCAGGCCAAATCCTGCTCTCCTGAAATCGTGCTCTTGGCCTTGTGATCATCTCCCAGGAGCCTTAGCTCCACTTTCCCATCCCTGACTGTTCCATACTGACCAACTCTTTCTGGTTTGTAAGTGTGAAGTCCCACAGGGCACCTCAGCCCACTGACTCCTCAGTCACCCATGTCAGGAAGATGTTGTCAGTCAGTTCCAAACCCTCCTGGATGGCTGGTACCTTGCAGATATTGGGATATCTCAGGTCTGCCATGAGGACATGGCCTGGAAACATGAGGCTTCTTTCATTTGTCTGACGGAGGCCTCATCTCATTCCTCTTCCTCATCAGTGAGTCTGTAGCTGATGTCCAGTCACCACAACATTGCCCATGTTGTTCTGCCCTCTCAAGCTAACTCCACAACCTTCAGCTGACATTGTCTGTCCCCAGACAGAGCTCCACACATCCCTGCTGCTCTCCCACATGAACCTCTCTCTTTGACTCCAGACCTCTGGCATTATGAGCACCAGACACACAAGACCCCACAGTATCTGCAAGAGATGGTATTTATAGTGTCCTATAACTCCTCATGCTGTTATGTTAAGAGATACAACCTCATCAGGATAAAAAATCAGCATGCAAACTTTAACAGCTGAGTAAATGAAGATTCAGTCCAAGGAGAGTCCAGACCTTAAGAAACTTAGGGGTTCCACCATCAGGAATCTCATAAATTCTACAAGGAGAAGTGGCCAGTTCTGCATCAGGGTAGGAGAGTAACCCCATCAGGACAGAATAGGACCTGACATGCTGAGCAGTGACCCTGAGGAGAAGGGCCTGCGCACTACAAGGTCCCCACACCAGCTCGTGGTGCATGCTCATCATGAACAAGGCAGCTGTACACAGGGCTGCATGAGGAGGAGTGTGGGGACCCAGACACCTGCAGTTCTCATCCCATTCGGTTCAGCTCTGGTGTGACCCACACACATGGGTGTGTGACAGTGTGCGGCTTCCCAGTTTGGAGAAGCAGGGAGGAACTGCAGAGTGCAGGGCTGTGCCAAGGCAGGTTCAGCACCTTGTGCACATGGTGTGGGATGCTGAGGGACCTGGGCTGCTTTGGCCCAGCAGCGCTGGGGAGGCTGCAGCAGTGCAGAAGTAGCAAGAGAGTGCTTGAAGGGCGGTTTCAGAGGTGGTGGAGGTTTCTGCATAGTGGGAAGGAGCTTGAGAAAGAAATAATGGCCCAAAGTGCAGCTGGGAAGGTCCAGGCTGGCCATGAGCAGAAAGGAAAGTGATGGAAGGGCAGTGCTGTGGTGGAGCAGGTCAGCAGAGGGAGTCTGCATCAGCCCAAGGCTTTGTGCTTCAAGGAACAGCTGAGGAGGATGGAGAGATCTCAGCAAAGGAAGGAATATGCTCAGACAAGAGCAAGGTGGGGCAGCAGGGGGGATGTCACCAGCCTGCAGGGAAAGAGGTGCAGGGGATGCCACCGCACAGGACAGGCTGTCGTGGAGATGATCAAGGGATGTAAAGAGGCTGAAAGCCGCACCAGCCATGAGCTCCTTCTCCCCTTGGCTATGGCTATTGTCTGCACCTGTGATGCCTGTGAGGAGACACCTTGTCCTTCCAGCACAGGGGCCTCATGGAGTCCTTTTCCCCAGCCAGGAACCTGGGAGGTGTGGGACCATAGTCCTGCCCTTGGCCTTGCACAGCCCCACATCACACTGTCCCAGGAAGGGCCCTGGGCAACGTGGGAGGGACAGGATCTGATTTCCAAAGGGGAGTCAAGGTTTGGTCCTTTGGTTAATGAAACACATCCAGGTTTACTGAGCATCAGAGACACCTTTACTTTGCTTTTCCTGACCTGTCATCACTGCCTCCAGTTTTCTTCTCTAAACAGACCCTGGGGTCAGTTCTTCAGTTGTGTCCCTCAGTGGGTCCCATTAACATTACAAGAAACTTTGGAGTTTGCATCTGAGTTTGACTTCGTGAAAAGTTTCTTCAGCTTCTCCTCAGGGTCTGAGGTCCATGGGCTCAGCACCAAACCCACCAGAGGGGTCATTAAAGCGCCTTGGGCTGCTCCTGTGCTGCTGAGCTGGGCTGAGCTCCTGGGACACAGGGAGCTCATGGCAGCGGCAGCGCTGCAGAGAGACAGCTCTGCCCAGGAGCAGCTCCTCTGCAAAGCACAGCAGGGCTGAGGGCTCTGCCTGGGGATCTCAGGAGACGAGCAAGGCAGAGAGAGATTAAAGGTGGTCAGGACTGGGAGGATCACTCAGAGCTCACTGGAGGAGAAACCTTCGCAGCCCTTACCATGGTAAGTCTCTGGGTGCAGGGCAGTGCAGCTGTAGCTCCTGGAGGCATCTCCTAAAACTGGCACAGGCACAGCTTGTGGGATCTGTAAGGACGGGGTTCTTGTCAGGCCATGCTGAACAGCTGTGAAGCCGGGTTAGCACCCAGGGGTACCCAGGGCTGTCCTGCAGAGCAGGGTCCCTGTACCCCAGGGCTGTGCCGGGCAGGGACTCTGCCGCCTGCCAGGGTCAGCGCTCAGCCTGCCCGGGAGATCCCATGGCAGCAGCTGTGGGTGAAAGGAGTGACCCCTGGCAGGGCAGGCAGGGAGCTTGTGGGGCTGAAGGGGGCTGTGTGGGTCAGGGCTGCTCAGATCTCCAGATCCCCCCACAGACATGGCAGAGGGTCCTTCTGAACAAGGACATCGAGACAGCAACAGCCGCAAGGGATGGAGTCTGTGCTTTCAGTTTTCCACTCTTGGTTGTCTGGGTGTGCAATGGAGATGAGGATTTATTTCTCTCTTTGGAGAAGACACTGAGACCCCAGTTCTCGTTAGCACGTGTCTGAGCTGCTCCTGAGCCCCTGCACACACAGAGCTGCCTCTGGGCAGGGCCAGGAGGTGTGAGCAGGACAGGGCTGAGCACATAGCAGGTGGGACAGGGTCTGTGACACTGACAGGGAGCAGACCAGGGACAGACAAACAGCTGCAGGCAGCACAGACATGGGCAGGGAGAGGGAGATGGACCAGAAATGCTGGGGACAGGATTTAGGAACCTCTCTCACAACCTCTCCAGCGCAGACACATTTCCCAGTGCAATCCCTGGTCTCTGCTCCTCCCCAGCAGACCCTCTGCCCCAAAGCCATGGGGTCCAGGTCACGAGTCTCCACCTCAGCAGCTGGACCTCCAGGTGAAGGGTTCCTGGAACGTGGTACACAAAAAAGGTGCTAAAAGAACTTGTTCTCCAGTGTCATTATGTGAGTGGCAGCAGCACAGCTGGGTCAGGAGAAGGTTCCACAGCATGCCCGTCTGCCTTTCTGTCCTTGTTTTATTTTCTGGTAGCACTGCAGTGTTCTTCCCTGTTTCTTCACCTGTCCCTGGTGCTCTTGCTCTCTGTGGTTGGAATGGGAATGTGGGTCAGTTTTTATTCTGACACCAACACAGGGGGTCTTGCCCCAGAGGTGTGTTCATGGAAACTAGATGCCCAAGCTGCATTTTAAACTGTGATGAACAGTTTTCTTCAGTTGGTAGAAACAAAATGAGTGGAAACATCCCTCCATCAGGGAGGAGGTTTTCCATGAGAAACAGCATGTTTCTTTTCCTCAGAAAATGTCCCCTAACTTGTCACTGTGCTTTCCTCCTTGCACAGGTCCTCATGCCCACAGGCAGCCAATGTCCAACAGCAGCTCCATCACCCAGTTCCTCCTCCTGCCATTCACAGACACATGGGATCTGCAGCTCTTGCACTTCTGGCTCTTCTTGGGCATCTACCTGGCTGCCCTCCTGGGCAATGGCCTCATCATCACCACCATAGCCTGGGACCAGCACCTCCACACCCCCATGTACTTCTTCCTGCTCAACCTCTCCCTCATCGACCTGGGCTCCATCTCCACCACTCTCCCCAAATCCATGGCCAATTCCATCTGGTACATCAGGGCCATATCCTACGCAGGATGTGTTATCCAGGCCTTTATCTTTGCAATGTCAACAGAGTATTGTCTTCTGACCATCATGTCCTATGACCGCTACGTTGCTATCTGCAAACCCCTGCACTACGGGACCCTCCTGGGCAGCAGAGCTTGTGTCCACATGGCAGCAGCTGCCTGGGCCACTGGGTTTCTCACTGCTCTGCTGCACACGGCCAATACATTTTCACTGCCCCTGTGCAAGGGCAGTGCCCTGGACCAGTTCTTCTGTGAAATCCCCCACATCATCAAGCTCTCCTGCTCAGGGGCCTACCTAAGGGAACTTGGGCTTCTTGTGGTCAGTGGCTGTTTACTTTTTATGTGTTTTATTTTCATTGTGGTGTTCTATGTGCAGATCTTCAGGGCTGTGTTGAGGATCCCTTCTGAGCAGGGTCGGCGTAAAGCCTTTTCCACCGGCCTCCCTCACCTGGCCGTGGTTACTCTGTTTGTCAGCACCTCTGTTTTTTGCCTACCTGAAGCCCCTTTCCATCTCCTTCCCGTCCTTGGACCTGAGGGTGTCTGTTCTATACTCATTTATACCTCCAACATTGAACGCCCTCATCTACAGCATGAGGAACAAGGAGGTCAAGAATGCCCTGAGGAAACTAATCACTGGAGGCATTTCAAAAATAATAAAGTGTCCGTCATCCACTCTTTAACAGATAACAGCTTTAATGTAATTCATTAGAGGCCCAGATTCTGTGTGTGTGTTGGTGGTATTTATTTTTTAATAAATCATGATATTTTTGTCATCCCCTTTCTAATTCATTGTCTGCTTTTCTTTTCAAACCCACTGGCTGTATAAATATGCAGCTATTCTCCCTGTTTATTTAAACAAAATAAAGGGCTCCGCAGTGACTTTTTTTTCACTGATATTATTCCCCCAAGGCCTGTATGGAGCTGCAGGGACTGTTTCTGTGCATGACAGGAGGGGAAAAGAGTGCATCCTGGCAGCCCTGCCAGGGACAACCAGCGCTTGGTCTTCCAGAGCTGTTCTGGTTCCACTCCCACACTCTCCTTCTCATCCCTTGTGTTGGTGCAAGGCCTGAGTGCTCTGGCAGCTTGGTCACAGTCCTGCTGTGTGTCAGTGCTGTGAGCGCAGGCAGGGACAGGCAATGGGCACTGCTGTGACAGAGCTGGCCTCACAACAGCCCTTCCAGATAGAAACGTGATCTCCTATGGGCAGGGACTGAAGGTTTACTTCTTCTTACAGAGATTCTCCCAAGAACATGTCCAAGAAAGTGACCCACAGATGAAACACCATTGTACAGCTGAACAGTGTGTGTGTGCAGGGCTGGCACACAGCAGTGTCCTCTCACAGCCAGGCTCCTGCCAGAGACCTGCAGGACCAGCAGAGCAGGGGCTGGGCTGTGCCCCTGTGCACTGGACACCCTGTGGAAGGAGCCTCAGGTCAATCACCATGGACTGGCCCCTCACAACCACCAATTCCAGCACTGGCTTCTCACCCACAGAGGCTGTTTTCTCTCCATGGATGGACACTCAATGAGTATTTCAGCAGTCCGTGTTCACATTGTACAGATGAGATGTGAGCATGCACATCATGTACATGAGGTGACATGAGCCTGAGTGAGCACAAACACCATCAATTATTTCCATTCCGTGAAGGTCTGTGAGACAGACGAGGTCTTGAGATCACTTCATATTGGGAGGAACAACCTATGGGAAATCACCTGAATGCTGCACTGGGTTGTGCTTCCTTGAACTGAGCTCCCTGTGTCCATTCCTCATGATATGGGACATCTCAGATGAGTGCAGAGCAGGTGACACACCACAGGGCTGAGGTGTCTCCTGTCCTTTGGGAGTGGCAACAGGAGGCCAAAGGGACACTGTGACTCCTGTCTCTGTGTGTAATACGGACAGACTCTGTCTCTGAGCATCCCTGGGTGCACAAGGAGTCCTGAGACCAACTCAGACATGGATGCCTGACAGAATCCTGATATTTCTGTGTGTGACTCCAGGAACAAACCCCACTCTGGATCAGTGAGATCCATCTCAGCTGCCTTGGACAGGATCATTTCAAGTGTTCCAGTCTGCTCTGACACCCTTTCTTGTGATTCCAGATTGTGATCTCAAAAGTGCCCTATAAACCAGAATGGTTCTGGGGTCCTAAGAAAACGCAGACCTCAAACCCATCTTCAAGAAGAGCAGGAATAGGAACTGGGATAACTACAGGCTGGCCACCCTACCTCCCTCCCTGGGAAGGGGATGGGACACGTCCTCCTGCAGCCATTTCCAGGAATGTGAGTGACAAGGAAGGGATTGCTGAACCCAAATGGACAGGGGAAAGAAAGGCATGTTGTGTACAGGGTGTTTGCAAGGCTCAGACATGGTCTCCTTCTGGCCAGAGTGGTGCTGGTGGGGCTCAAAAAGCAGGTACTGGGTGGGAAGTGGGCTGAACTATCCAGCGCAAATGTCATCAGTAGTACAAAGTCCTCCATGCAGCCAGTTACTGGTGTCATCCCTCAGTGACCAGCACTTGGACAACACTGTTGAACGTCTTTATTCTCCCTTTCCAAGATATAAGAGACAGCACTTTAAGTGCCTTGAGGATGATACAAACCTGGGTGGAGGCATTGAGCAGCCTCACTTGGTTCACCCTGAGCAGGAAAGTGAGACAAGATGAGTGAGACAAGGGCTCTCTGCAAACCTGAGTTATTCTGTGATTTGACAGAATTTTTGCCTTGGACAGGTTTCTGGAGAGAGAAAAGGTGGAAGAATAGGAAAAAAAAAAAAAAGTAAGGCAGAAGAGATATGAAAGGTGTTAACGAAGGTACAGGATTTCCAGTGAGGAGTGCTTTTCACTCACAGTGTTAGTAGGAAATATATTTGACAAATTTGAACAAGGTGAGGAAGCGAGATGGGTGTCTACAGCCTGTGGGAAAGAGGGGCAGGTGTAGGAATGTATAGAACATGCTTCAGTCTGGTGAGGTCCTGGGTGCTAAGGAGGGGGATGGACAGGTGTGGTATTATGAGGTCAGTTGTGTCTCAGACACTCATCATCCAATCAGAATCATGTGGCTGTGGAGGGGACAGTGGGGTCAGTTCTTTCTCTGGAGGTGACAGCCCAGCAGCAGGGAAATGGCTGGGAAAGAACCTCTGCCAAGGTACTCACAGGCCCTACCCAGGAAGAGAGACAGGTTGTCATGTCCATCCCACCTGAGAACATGATGGGACAGCAGCGGGAACATGGTCATGTCTGTCAGAGAAGCTGAAAGGCCAGTGGCAGTCCTGGGATTTAGAAGGTCATGGGGAGGTGACTTCTCTATGGTCAGGTAAAAAAGCACAAGAAGCCTGACAATGGGATTCTCTGCATGAAGAGCAGTTTTTGAGCTGGCTGAGCTTCCCTTGGTAGTGGGAAGAGGCAGGAAAGACAAAAAAATGTCAGAAAGTACAGTTTGGAAGGTGAGGAATGGATATGAGGAGTAAGAAATGTCACTGGAAGGGCAGTGCTGTGGTGCAAGAGGTCACCCATAGGGAGCTGGATCAGCCCATGGTTTGTGTTCCAAAGAGCAGCCGGTGACGGTGGAGACACAGCAGTGAAGGTGCAGAAATGCTGGGGTGAGAGCAGGTGGGGAAGCGAGATGGGTGTCTGCAGCCTGCAGGGAAAGAGGGGCAGGGGCAGCACCGTGTAGAACAGCCTGTGGTGGAGATGGCAAAGGGCGCTCTAAGGCTGGAAGGGACCCACAGAACCCAGGTCTGTGTCCCCTTGGCCATGGCAGTTGTCTCTGCCACTGAGGCCCAGGAGAAGACATGTTGTCCTCATGGCACTGGGGCCTTGGTGCCTCCTTGCAGCCCCATGGGGAAGCTGGAAGTTGTTGTCCCAGTGTTGTCCTTCCCTGGGCCTTGCACACCCACATCCCACGGTCCCAGGAAGAGCCCTGAGCCGTGTGTGAGGGACAGGATCCCCCTTCCCATTGCCTGGAGCTCATGGCTTTCCCTTTCTGCTTCAGAAAGTAAACCAAGAGGTTTCTGAGCATCAGAGCTGAAGAAAAGACTCAAAGGAGACCTCATTGTGGCTACGGCTTCCTTACAAGGGGAGAAGGAAGGGAAGGTACTGATCTCTTCTCTCTGGTGACCAATGACAGAACCCAAGGGAATGGCAGGAAGATGTGCCAGGGGAGGTTTAGGTTGGTCATGAGGAAAAGGTCCTTCACCTAGAGGTTTGGGAAGGTTTAGAGGGCATGGAGCACTGTGCAAGTCACAAAATGATCTTGGCTTCATGCCTGCAGGCCCATCAGATGTCAGTTAATGTCAATTAAAAGTAAAATAAGAGGAACTGAAGACAAAGATCCAAAGCAGAGGAAAGTTTCAACATACTTTTTTTTTTTTGTTTCTTTGGTGTGGTGTCTTTTCTTTGAAAAGGAAAGAGTTTTCCAGAACTGGGAATGGATTTAGGACACAAATGTCTTCATCTCCAGGAACACAAACAACTGGTGCCAGTGTAGATGCCCCAGGAACCCCTGCCCAGGCTTCACCTGCACTGCAAGGTGCTCTGGTCCCCAGGTCCTGTGTGATAGATGCCAATCCCAGGCCAGCACCTCAGGTACACTGGGGCCCCTAAAATGGCACTGGCTGTTTATGGTGAGACAAGTGGTAACTGATGTCTGTCTGGAAACGTGCAATTTGTTGTTGTCACTAGGGTTTGTTTGTTTGTTTGTTTTTGTGTTTTTGGTTTTTTGTGTTTTTTTTTTGTTTTTTTTTTGTTTTTTTTATTTATGTGGATGTGGTTGTGGTTTGTTTTTTTTTAACATACTAATTTAAAAAAATAAAAGACCAAAAATTGAATTATAGTGAAGTGTACTAAGTATTGGAGAAGAAATATTGGTCTTCCTGTTTACTTCTATTACCACCACTCTATTATTTCATCTCTCTTGTTATTCAGGAGTTCCCACCTCTCCTGATTAAATGTCCCTGTCCAAGGACAACTTTCCAGCACTGTCTGGATGTTTGCCCTTCCCAGTGTTCTCAGGTTTCTCCTCCACTTACTCTTCGGTCATTCAGTGGCCTCTCAACTGTCTGGTTTCTGCTTTGAGCTTCGGGGAGTTACAAACTTGCCCATTCTTCAGAGCTCTAATTAACATGGCAGTCAACACGTTCATTGTGTTTATTTCTATCCTCTCCTGTCTCTCTGTCTAAAGCAGTTCTTGTGTGGGTGTCCCTTGTGGATGCTGGACCTCATCAGATCCACTTACACACACAGCTGAGGAAAGTGTTTTGCTGTTGATTGAAGTGTGCAGTGTTTGCACAGGAGAGCAGGTGGAGCTGGTGCACAGGAGCTGCAGCATCTCCTGCAGAGCTCAGTGGAGAAGTCTGATGGAGGAAAAGTGATGCAATCTCTGGTGGCCAATGAGGGAACCGGCAGACTGGGGGTGGGGGTGAGGAGCCAGGTTGTCCATACAGTGTCCAGCCTCAAGGGACTGTTCTCCTGCATGTCCGGATGTCTTCAGGAGACCCTCGGGATCAATGTCCAGTGTAGAATGCTGCTGTCACTTCTTCTATACACTGGAAAATGACAGAAAACACCCTGGAAAGAAAAGCTCTCCTTGTAAAAAGCAGTTCCGAAGAATGTTTGTTCATTAAAGCTCCTGGAAGTGTTTGAGTTTCGAGAAGCGCTTGTATGCTTCCTTGCTCACTAGAAATGTTTACTTAAATTCTGAGAAATCGGTGTATGATGCTTAATAAGAAAATATATTCTGTATGCTTCCTTGTTCTGTACTTCCTTGTTCTGTCTTTTGCCTAATAAGGCGAACAAAACTGGCTATACAAAAATCAATCTCTCATGATGCAAAACACGCCATGGATGGAAAATTACACCCAGAAGCCGTGGACCAGAGACACTCTATAAAAACCCAAGAAGACCGAATTAGTGTGTGTGGGCCACGAGGGAGACCGAGATCCCCAGGCCGCACCCAGCGCTGTCTTTGCTTATTGCTTGATTGGAAATAAAACTTTGTTTGTCATCTGCAAATCGAGTTCAAATTTATTACAATTTTGGTGCCGTGACTCGGATGAAGGACATTTGGCGATGATCCTTTTGAGGGAGGCGCCCCACTTCTTTTTCTAGCGGCCCTTGGAGGATTCCGCCGCCATCCTTCACCGACGAACCTTCTAAATTGCAATAAGCAAAGTAAATGCCGGCAGCCCCTTAAACTTTGTACACGAAGATCCGAGTGAAGACGCAGGACGCGTGAGTATAGGCCGGATTTCCACTCGGTTGGGGCTGGGTTTCCTGGGGTACGACGACTGAGTGTACCCTGGAAGATGGGACAGAGGTGGTCCCATGGGTGCTCCATTCGGTTGGGGCTGGGAATCCTGGGGTACGACGACTGAGTGTACCCTGGAAGATGGGACAGAGGTAGTCCCATGGATGCTCCACTCGGTTGGGGCTGGGAATTGGAATGATTTACCCCTTCTAGGCAGAGTAAGAGTAAATTAACAAAGATACACTATTGTATGGTAGTTTGGGGTGGTAAGGAAATTCGTAAGGACCACCTGTTTTGGTCAGTGTTCGGATCCTTTGAGGATTGGATTTACCAAGTCTTGAACCTTTACGTTAACTCAAAGGAATCGTTTAGTCGAGAAGAGAGTGATTATGCACGATTTTGGATAGGGTCAGAAACTAAGATCAATATATATCCATTAAAAGAGAAACAGGATGAGAGCTACGATAAACAAAGAAACAAGCGGCATGAGAAAGAAATTCCCGTAGCACCCCCATGTATGCACACCGGATGGGAGGTCCTGGTTTGGGGATGATATAATTAAAAAAATGAGAACCTGTTCCATTATGAAAGTACCACCTTGCTCTCTGTTAGGATGCATTTATATACATGAGAATAAATTAGTGGGAGAAGTGATTTGAATGTGAAATTCTGAGTTAGTTGTATTGGAGTTAGTGTTGTTCTGTGGATAGACTGATTTGGATCTAAAATTAATATAAGGAATTGATGTTTGATATGTTGTTTTTCTGACGTCTGCAAAGGTAAATGAGACTAAGGAACGTAACTATCGCTGAAGTAATTAGAACTACATATGAAGTATATTATAACTGGAATTAAATCAAAAAAAAAAAAGGAGAAAGTGAAATATCCCAGGCCTGTGTTGTAACATAAACCACAAGCCTGTGCTAAGTTGTAAGATAAACTGAACCTCCCCGCGGGGTGGGGGGGGGACAAGCCGTATGTCTCTCGGGGTAGTCTAACACCTGAAATGGTGCGAGCTCCCCTAGAGAAGTAATAGAAACTGAGGGCAACAGAAAGTAGAAATTTAGAAATGTTTTTACATGAACTATTGAAGGAAGCTCAGAAAGTGTATGTCAGGAGAGAGGACGAGAAAGAGCGGAGAACTGTATGAATGATGGTTGCAGTAGTCAGAGAAGGGCAGAGTATAAGGGAGCTAGTCCTAAGACAAGACCCCTTAATAGCGAGACTACAATGGAGCGGGGTGAGTCGATAGAATGTTTCTACTGTGGAAAGAAAGGACACATTAAGAGAAACTGTAGGAAGAGGATGACAGATGAAAAAATGTTTAAAGCAGAATAGGGATGTCAGGGGCTCTTTTTGTTGGGGACCCAAAAAGGAACAGAGCCCTTGATAAAATTGAAAGTGGGCCCCCAGCAGCAAGAAATTGAATTACTTGTCGATTCTGGGGCAGAGCGATCTACCATACAAGCTTTGCCCAAGGGATGTAAAATATCCTCCGACACAATGTAAGTAATCGGGGCAAAAGGAGAACCGTTTCGTGTCCCCGTTATCAAGGAGGTAGTTATTGAAACCAGCTCCAAAATAGGAGTGGGAAAATTTACTCTTAGTTCCAGAAGCTGAATATAATCTCTTGGAGCGAGACTTAATAATCGAATTAAGCATCAATTTAGAAGTAATAGGGAAAGAAATTCAAATAAGATTATATCCTCTAAAAGTGGAAGACGAGAATAAAATTAATCCTGAAATATGGTATACGGAGGATTCAGTAAGGAAACTGAATATAAAACCCTTTAAAGTTAAAATCTCTAGTCCAGAAACACCCATTCGGGTGAGACAATATCCAATATCTGAAGAAGGTCGAAGAGGGCTGAAACCAGAAATAGATTGTTAAAAAGAGGCTTGCTTGAACCTTGCATGTCTCCTTTTAACACCCCCATTTTGCTGGTAAGAAAAAAAAAAAGATGGAAAATGGAGGCTGGTACATGACCTAAGGGAGATAAACAAAAGGACTGTGAGTCGATTTCCTGTAGTAGCGAATCCATATATCCTCCTGAGTCATCTAAGCCCAGATGATAAGTAGTATAGTGTAATAGACTTAAAGGACGCCTTCTAGGCCTGCCCATTAGAAGAAGAAAGTCGAAATTATTTTGCCTTTGAATGGGAGGACCCAGATACGCATAGAAAACAGCAGTTGCGTTGGACTGTACTCCCCCAGGGGTTTACGGAGTCGCCCAACTTGTTTGGGCAAGCCTTAGAACAAATTTTACAAAAAAATGAACGCAGTCCTGAAGTAGTATTAATACAATACGTAGATGATTTATTGTTAGCAGGGCAGGATGAAGAGATGGTTAGACAAGAGAGTATAAAGTTATTAAATTTCCTTAGTTTGCAGGGACTCAAGGTATCCAAAAGTAAACTTCAGTTTGTCGAACGAGAAGTAAGATATCTGGGGCACTATTTAGGCATGGGGACTAAACATATAGATCCAGAAAGAATAAAAGGGATCCTGTCATTACCGGCCCCGAGGTCTAAGAGACAGATAAGACAAATATTAAGATTGACCGGATACTATAGGCATTGGATCGAAAATTACACAAAGAAAGTGAAGTTCCTGTACGAAAAGCTAGCATAAGAAAAATTAGTACAGTGGACAAAACAAGATGAAGAGCAACTGAATAATATCAAAAAAGAACTAGCGAGTGCTCCTGTGTTGAGTCTACCAGACACACGAAAGCCGTTTTATTTATTTACTAATGTAGACTCAGGAACCGCATATGGGGTATTAGCACAAGAGTGGGCTGGATGTAAAAAACCAGTAGCCTACCTATCCAAATTGTTAGACCCCGTTAGTAGGGGTTAGCCTACATGTTTACAAGCAATAGTAGCGGCTGCATTATTAGTAGAAGAAACGCGGAAAATAACATTCGGAGGGGAACTGCATGTCTTAACATCACACAATATACGAGGGGTGTTACAACAAAAGTCCGAGAAGGAAAGCACCTCTTTACAGAAAAGAGTTTATTGAATACCCAAGATTAGCAAAGCAGCAAGGCAAGCAGTGGAAGCTAGAAGATGGAAGAGAAGTAGTTCCAAAAGTGACTGCAATTAATATAATGAACAGATTATATGATATCACGCATTGGGGAACGCAGGCATTAGTAGATCAATTTGCTACAAAATATGCTTGTATAGGAGCATACAATATAGCAAAACGAATTGTTGAAAAGTGCCTCACTTGTCAGCGAGTAAATAAACAGCAAATAAAGAAACGAATTCCTGGTGGGAGGGAACTCACATTTCAGCCATTCTCAAAAATACAAATTGATTTTACAGAACTACCAAAGGTCGGGCGTTACCGTTATTTGTTAGTGCTAGTAGACCACCTCACACACTTTGTGGAGGCATTCCCAACAGCTAGGGCTACTGCACGTATAGTAGCAAAAATACTGTTAGAGGCATCACTAACCCCTCGATGGGAGGGACCTTATGTTGTTTTACTCAGAAACAGCTATTCGAACTGCCGAAAAAGGTTGGACACACGCCAGTCGAGTGAAAAGCCCGATCAAGACCAACGCATGGACTGCAGAACCCACAGATGAACCTTTAAGAATTAAACTGAAGAAGCAATAAATGGACTTGGATTTACCAACCTGCATTGTGCAAGTACAAAAAAGCGATAAAGCTGATTATAAATACCCTCTTTATAAGGATTATAGAGTTGTATATGAAAACATAAATTGCAACTGTTATCCTTTTGTATGTTTTAGTTGTACAGTGTGCCAGGGAGATTGGTGGTTGCATTGCCTAGACGATATTCCCCCTTGAGGGACTTGTTATTCAAATGAACGAAAAATTACTGAATTAATATTAAAACTTAAAGTCTTATGAGGAGAAATTGAGACCGAAGATCTTAGTTGGTGGAACATATATATCTATGGAATACGACCTGAACGGTTTTGTTTCCACCTTAATGAGCCAACTCCTCTGAAATTACACATAATACAAGTGTGCTGCCGAACCACTGTAAAAGAAATAACGTGCCATTCCCCCTTGGTAAAAAGCTGCAACTGGGAAGGTTACAAGCGACGGTACAGTCGCCGGAAACATTCGGGGCCTCCTGAAGACTATTCTTGCTGCCGAGAAGATGGTTTACCCCGTGGCTCGAAGCAACCGAGTCGACGGGCGAGGCAGAGGAATAACACAAAGTGGGGGCAAAAACCCGAATGGAATTGTGAAGCAATGTTGGGGGAACTACCCCAGTGCTAGACAGCACAACAAATTGCAAAATCAAAGCAAGCTGAATCTAGACAAATGCAAACCCACCTGGTATGCTGTATTAATATTATTGCTAATAGCAGGTAACGGGGAAACAGCACATAGACCATACAAATGGACCTTAATTCAGGTAGAAGAGAGTCGGGTGATTAAAGAAAACACTACAGTAGGATTCCCTAGTTTTTCTGTTCCCCTTTGTCAGTTAGCACCTATACAACCATGTTTAGATCGAAAAGCCTATTATTTTTGTCCCTCGTCTAATCCAGGGAAGGGTTATTGCAACTATCCTAATCAGTATTATTGTGCTTATTGGGGTTGTGAAACTATTGCCTCTGCTTGGGCACCTTCTATGCAAGATAAGTTTTTAACCACAACTTAGAGACCTTTGGGATGTAAACCTCCCCAACATGATTCGACAAGAGGAATAATAGAAAGCAGTGCATACAGGTAGTAGTTATTCCTAAAATTACTTATCATGAATCTCAGCAGAGCTGGTATGAAAATTGGTTCAGACAATCACCATGGCTTATAACTTTATTATCCACAATAGCAGGACCACTGATCCTTTTAATTCTAGTATTGACCTTTGGGCCATGTATCTTGAATAAAGTAATAGCAATCGTGAAGGGCAGACTAGAGGCTGCTCACCTGATGTTAATCAAAGCGAAATATGAGAAATTACATGATTCAAATGACACCGAATTATTAGTATTAAGTGATAAAGAGTTGTATCGCTTTAATGAACAAAATAAATGAACAAATAGAAAATGGGGGAAATTGTAAAAAGCAGTTCCGAAGAATGTTTGTTCATTAAAGCTCCTGGAAGTGTTTGAGTTTCGAGAAGCGCTTGTATGCTTCCTTGCTCACTAGAAATGTTTACTTAAATTCTGAGAAATCGGTGTATGATGCTTAATAAGAAAATATATTCTGTATGCTTCCTTGTTCTGTACTTCCTTGTTCTGTCTTTTGCCTAATAAGGCGAACAAAACTGGCTATACAAAAATCAATCTCTCATGATGCAAAACACGCCATGGATGGAAAATTACACCCAGAAGCCGTGGACCAGAGACACTCTATAAAAACCCAAGAAGACCGAATTAGTGTGTGTGGGCCGCGAGGGAGACCGAGATCCCCAGGCCGCACCCAGTGCTGTCTTTGCTTATTGCTTGATTGGAAATAAAACTTTGTTTGTCATCTGCAAATCGAGTTCAAATTTATTACACTCCTTTATGAAATCTTCTTTGAAATCTTCATCAGCAAGTGTCCCATTGAAACCTCTCCAGTTAGTTCTACAAGGCTTGAAGATTTGAAGGAAATGAGGGAAAGAAACATCGCTCATTAGGGCTTTCTGTGTTTTAATGAGCCCTGTGGCGTATTTGGTGCTGAGTCCATGAACCTCAGATACCAAGGACAGACTGAAGAATCTGCTCAAGAGTCCAAGTCAGAAGCAAACTCCAGAGTACCTTGAAGCATTAATGGGCCCCACTGAGGGCTGTTACTGACAAAGCCTCCCCAGGGACTCCTTAGAGCAGATAATTGGAGGCAGTGATTGCATCAGGCAAAGGCAAAGTGCAGCAGCTCTGATGCTGAGAAAGGCCTTGGTTTGTCTGATGAAGGACAATGGCCAAGCCTTGAGCCCCTGCCCCTGGGAAGGGAGATCCTGTCCCTCACGTGTGGCTCAGGGCTCTTCCTGGGGCTGTGGGGAGTGCGATGCCCAGTGCAGGACAATGCTGTGACACTCCCTGGGGGTGCAAGGAGGCAATGGGGTGCCATGGCCATGACAACCATGTGTCTCCTCTTAGGCCTCTTTGTCAGGGACATCAGCCATGGCCAAGGGGACAAAGACCTTTACTCTTTCAGGGACATCCAGTGTCACCCTTGGCCATCTCCACCATAGTCCACCCTGCACTGTCCCAGGCCTGTGGCTGTTTCCCCACAGGCTGCAGACACCTCGTGTGCTTCCCCACCTTGTTCTCACTCCAGTGTGTCCCCACCTGTGCTGCAGTCTCTCCATCCTCACCAGCTGTTCCTGGAAACACAAAGCCATGGCTGATCCAGGGTCCCTCTGAATGACCGCAGCACTGTGCTCAGAATGACATTTCTCTATCCTGAGCCCTACTCTGGACCTCCAGAGCTGCAGTTTCTCATGGTTTTCCTTTCTCATGCTGTTCCCTCTACCAAAAAAAAAAAAGTAAAATAAAATAAATTAAAAGGTGTCATCTTGGAAAGCGATTTTCAGGATTTCTGAAGCTACTACTGCCCTTTCTTCTCATGGTTTTACCACAACCACCAACTAAGACCATGAGAGCTGCTCCCATCCTGCTCACAGTCCCCAAGTGGGATAAGGGAGAGAACTGAAAGGGAAGGGAGAAATTTGTGGGTTTAGAAAAGAAAATAATAGGAAAATAAAAAGAAAATAAAAATAATACACTACTACTACTAATATACTAAATTATACATAAAGTAAAATATATGATACTCAGTGCAATCCCCCACATAACTCCAGTTGTGCTGAACAGGCAGCCCAAAAGAAGAGAGCACCCTGGTCCTGAACAGCTGATCCTAGCAAGAGAAAGTGAAAGTGCCAAAGGCAGAGAGGCCCAAGGGCCAACTGAAAAATAGCAAAACATCATAAAACTGAACTAACACTGAACTCCCAATGGAATGGAACTGCCAAACAGAGCTAAAAAAGGATCCAGAAAAAGCGAACGAACTGGCTGGAAAATGCGTCTCCAGCTTTATATCGAACATGATGCTCATGGTAAAGAGCTCATTGATTGAGCTGGATGACTCCACCACTCCCCTGGGCAGCCTGTTCCAATGTCCCACAACCCACAGTCAAACTTGTTCTCCGCACCCTTCCTCAGCTCCGTTCCCTTCTCTGAACTCACTCCAGTGCCTCAATTATGATGGGTCCAAAACTGTCCCCAAGATTTGAGGTGCAGCCTCACCACAACCTGGTCCCTGGTCCTGTTGGATACGCTATTCCTGATACAAGTCAGGATGCTATTGTCCTTTTTGGCCACCTGGGCACATGCTGGCTCATGTTCAGCTGCTGTCACCAACAACCCCAGGTCTCTTTCCACCGGGCAGCTTCCCAGCTGCCCTTCCTCAAGCCTGTAGTGTTCATGGGGTTGTTATGACTCAAGTGCAGGACCCGGCACTTGGCCTTGTTGAACTTCAGACAAATGGCCTTAGCCCAGGGTTGTCAAACTCATTTCACTGGGGTCCACATCAGCCCAGACGTGTGGCTGCAGGTCATGACCATGGCCACCAGACTATGGTTGGAAATCACCACCATGGCCACCAACCACCCATGGCCATGAGATGCCACCATGACCACCAGCACCAGATGTGCAGGTCATCACCATGGCCACCAGATCGTGGTTACAAGACACCACCATGGCCACCAACCACCCACGGCCATGAGATGCCACCATGGCCACCAGCCATGTGCTTGCAGGTTGTCATCATGGCCACCAACTACCCATGGCCATGAGATGCCACCATGGCCACCAGCAATGTGCTTTCAGGTTGTCACCATGGCCACCAGCCAGCAATGGTCATGAGTTACCAGTAATGGTCATGAGTTGCCACCATGGCCACCAGCACCAGACGTGTGGCTGCAGGTCATGACCATGGCCACCAGAACTGCTCAAGTAGGAGTAGTAACATTTATACAGTCCTAAAATTACATTCGGTCCTTTGAAGGCAACTGTGAGGCTGATGTGGCCCCCAGTGAAATGAGTTTGATAGCCCTGCTTTAGCCCATCAATCCAGCCGGTCCAGATCCCTCTGTATGGCCTTCTCACTCTCCAGCAGATCAACACTCCCACCCAACTTGGTGTCATCTGCAAACTGAGTGTGCACTCGATCCCCTCATCCAGATCATTGACTGTGCCCAATGGATAAAACCTTCTTTAACAAGACCTGATGGAATTAAGAAGCAGAGTTTAAAGGAGAGTAGAAAGAAAAGTACAAGGATGGGTCCACATTCCCCACTTCATCAAGTGTAGAAGCATCCACAGATGTGTGGAGTGGAGGAACTTCCAGAAGGTGGGGAGCACACAGGCAAGTTGGATCACGCCCAAGGGCCAAGATCCCCCGAGGGGGCCACCAATGAACCCTCAGCACAAATCCTTTAACATACAAAGAAAAGCCCAGTCCTGTGAGCTGGACCAGAAGGTCCCCACATCCAAGCCCAGCCCAGCAGGACAGGCCTTGCAGGACCACTGGGTCAGACTTCAAGCTCCTCTTGGTGCTGCGAGACACAGGGAAACTGTCTGTGAACATGGGAAACCAGGAGAAAACGCCAGCTTCAGAAAAACATGTGCATGGGGACAGTATGGAAAAGACCAAAAGGGGATTTCAAAATAGACCACGTGAAGCAGAGGAACTCGGCAATGAACCCTGAACCACAAATGGGAGGTTGAGGTGTCAAACAGAGGCACCCCCCTGGTTGTGGGGGTCTCCTAGCCACCTGTAAGGCCAATGGGGGGTGCAGGCTGGTGATAAACAGGTTTCGTTGTGTGACAACCTTGAAGCGCTCCTCCCATCCTTAGCAGAACAAAGACCTTGTTATGCCTTAAACGTTTGGGTTTTGTTGCTTTGGGAGGAAGAGGTAGATGACACCTCTTCTTTCCCGAAGTTTTATGGCCATGGAGGCAGAAGATAAGGACAATTAACAGTGTTGGTGTGAAAGGCCTCATGGCCTAATGGGGATGATAGAGATGAACCATCTGTCTGACAACCAACTACCAGAAGAAACCACGAGCCATCCATAGAGACCCATGGAGACCATAGAGACCATAGAGACCCATCGGGACCGTAGAGACCCATAGAGACCACAGAGACTCATAGAGACCCATAGAGACCGCAGAGACCCATGGAGATCATAGAGACCCATAGGGACCCATAGAGACCATAGAGACCCATAGACACCCATAGAGACCCATAGAGACCATAGAGACCCATAGGGAGCCATAGAGACCCATAGGGACCCATAGAGACCATAGAGACCCATAGAGACCCATAGATACCCAGAGACACCCATAGAGACCCATAGAGTCATCCCGGGACCAACGTACCCATGGGGTGGTGATATCTGTGATCTTTCTCTCTCCCTTTCTCTTTCTGATATCTTAGTTTTCCTATTCTCTCTCTCTCTTTCTTCTTCTCTCTTCATCCCATCTGTTGAGTCAGGATTAACTCATCCCTCATCCCATCTGTTGGGACGGGACACGTTGTCCTTAGGCTCATAACCTGATTGAATGTTCCCAACTGCTCTGGCTGAGTGAGAGGAGAAGTCAGGAGTGCTGGGACCTGCCCTGGTCCACCTGAGCCACACCAGCCAAACCAGTGTGTGCATGTGTCATGACAAGGGCTGGGGAAGGGGTGATGGTGGATGTCAATGTCTGAACGCTGCAGGACCTGAGCAGGGTGCAGACCGTGTGGAACAAGGGCTGGAGATGGTACTGGCTGGATTGGAGCTGATTTTCCTCTTCACAACCCCTGCTGATGGTGCCCAGAACAGCTCTGACAACACTGATGTTGTAGTGGCTGCTGAGCAGCACTGGCACAGCCTCAAGGCCTTCGCTGTTTCTGACGCTGCCCTAACAGTGTGGAGGCTGGAGGTGACAAGAGGCTGGAGGGGACGCAGCCAGGAGAGCTGACCCCAACTGACCAAAGGGATATTCCACACCATATGATGTCAGGGTCAGCAATAAAACTGAGGAGGCAGGTGTGTTCTTCAAAACATCCTTTGCTCAGAGACAGGCTGGGCATATGTATCTCCTGCTGTCAGTAACTATTTCTCCACTTATTAAATTGTCTTTATCTTGACCCATGAAGTTTTCTTTCTTGCTTCTGCCTTTCCAGTTCCTACCCAATCCCACTGGTGGGGTGTGAGCAAGTGATTGGGTGGGTGCTGCCAGATGGGGCCACCCCAACCTGTGCACAGAGCAAACAGGTTGTGCTGGTGAGGTCTCTGGGGTCTCAGTAGAGTCTTGTATCTGGGCAGGAACAACCTCAGGTTCCAGTCTAAGTTGGGGAACGACCAATTAGAGAGCAGTGTAGGGGAAAGGGACCTGGGGGTCCTGGGGATAGCAGGGTGACCATGAGCCAACACTGGGCCCTTGTGGATAGGAAGCCAATGGTACCTGGGGTGGGTTAGAAGGGGGTGGTCAGTAGGTCAGAGAGGTTCTCCTGCCCCTCTGCTCTGCCCTTTAATAAAGGGTTTAGTTCAGTTACTATCAGGATATACTTGGGGATCATATACATATATATGGTACATACAGCCATAGCACCCTGAGAACGGCTGATCTGGGAAGCTAAGCAAGTTCGAGCCCAGCTAGTACTTGGATGGGAGATCTTGTGGCAGGAAGCCAATGGTGCCTGGTGAGGATTAGAAGTGGGTGGTCAGTAGGTCAGAGAGGTTCTCCTGTCCCTCTACTCTGTCCTTGAAAAAAGGGTTTAGTTCGGAAACTACCAGAATAAACTTGAGGAACATACATATATATACATATAAAATATATGCAGCCACATGACCCTGAGAACGCCCCATCTCATCTGATCTGAGAAGCTAAGCAGGGTCGGGCCTGGTCAGTGCTTGGATGGGAGACCATATATATACACAGTCATAGCACCCTGAGCACGCCCTATCTTGTGTGATTTGGGAAGCTACGCAGGGCTGAGCCCGGTCATTACTTGGATGGGAGACCATCAAGATCAGTGGTACCTGGGGTGAATTAGAAGGGGGTGGTCAGTAGGTCAGAGAGGTTCTCCTGCCCCTCTGCTCTGCCCTGGGGAGACCACACCTGGAATCTTGTGTCCAATTTTGGCCCCTCAGTTCCAGCAGGACAGGGAACTGCTGGAGAGAGTCCAGCACAGCCACCAAGATGCTGAAGGGAGTGGAGCATCTCCCGTGTGAGGAAAGGCTGAGGGAGCTGGGGCTCTGGAGCTGGACAAGAGGAGACTGAGGGGTGACTCATTCCTGGGGATCAATATGGAGAGGGGGAGTGTCAGGAGGATGGAGCCAGGCTCTTCTGGGTGACAACCAATGGTAGGACAAGGGGCAGTGATGTTGCTCCTGGCTGAACGGCTGATAGGCCAGGACCAGGTGCACGTCCTTACAGGGGCTGATGAGGTCACTGTCAGTGTAACCAATGAGCACACAGCGATGGCAGGAGGAGCTATGAGGTCACTGTCAGTATAACCAATGAGCACACAGCAGTGGCAGTAGAGGGTGTGAGGTTACTGTCAGTGTAACCAATGAGCACACAGCAGTGGCAGTAGAGGGTGTGAGGTCACTGTCAATGTAACCAATGAGCACACAGCAGTGGCAGTAGAGGGTGTGAGGTCACTGTCAGTATAACCAATGAGCACACAGCAGTGCCAGTAGGAGCAGCAGTGCTCACGTCACCGGTGACACGCCATGGCCATGGAGCTTGGTGCAGACCGTCCATGTGGTGTCACAGGGTCCCCAGCAGGTATAGGAGCTGCCCGGCCCCGTGTCTGTGAGGCTGGAGGAGCAGCCCCTGCAGCCCTGGCTGCAGCCGTCAGGCTGGGGGTGTCTCAGGGGCACCGCAGGGATGTGCCCGGGCACAGCGCCAGGAGGAAACCACAGACTTCCTGCCCGGGCGCCGCAGGGGGAGCGCGGGGGCTGTGGTCTGTGCACCTGCAGGCTGCAGCTCTGATCCACCCATGGGGAATAACGGCCCCTCGGTGACACGCTGACAGTCAGGAACATGCCTGAGCCTCTGGGCTGCATGTCTGCTGCCAGGACAGGGACATGTCCCAGCTCCAGCTCCTGTGAGGGACCTTCCGCAGGCTCTCCAGGGAGCGGTGGATGAGTCAGCGCTCCTGGGATGGGGCTCTGCCCTGGGCTAAGGCCCTTTCCCAGCTGCTGCTCCCAGCACAGTGGGCTCTGTCACAGAGGCTGTTTCTTTCCCTTCCTGACACAGCCCCGGTGCAGTCCCAGCCCCCTGGGTCTTATGGCACCGGGGTGACTGGACACTCTCACCTCAGGCTTTTGGATGTACCTGTCGCAGCACATGCTCAGTGCTCCTGGTCCACACTCAGAGCTCAAGAGGTGAAAAACTGTTTGCCCCACTACAACCAGCCCTGTCCTGTGATGTTCTACCATTGCAGTGCTGTGACACCTGCAGCAGAGCCGTCCTTCATATATGGTCATGAACGGCACTGGAGAAGTTCATTGGAGGACTGGGCCCTGTCGGAGGGGAGATAGCTCCCGATAATGTCTTAAAAGGTGCTGCTGCTTTGATTGGCTCCTCCAGTAACCGGGGGGCATCTGCAGAGATATATTGCCCTCCGTCATCATTGCTCCGACGAGTCCCTGGAGCTGTGGTAGGGGGATATGCCGTCAGGGCAGGAGGCTCAGGATGGGCACAGAGGGACTGCTGTCCCCTCAGATGCTGTGGCTGCTCCTCTGGATACAGATGTGCAGGAGTAAGTGCTGACTCCCTTGTCCCACCGCCCAGGGCCAGCGGGTACCAGTGTGGTCATGGGGATCTGTCTGGGAATGGGTTTTCTTTGCAGGTGCTGCTGACATAGCGGGCAGAAGGTGCTCAGTTCCACAGAGCCTATGCCTTTCCCTGTGCCTGTCTGGGTGGGAGACAGTATCTCCTTTTCCGGGGCTCCAGTGTTCTGTGCCTGGCTGGATTCACAGCCCCTCTGTCCTGGGGTACCTTTGGGGACCCCTTGTTACCAGCACCCTGGCTCTGGACCAGTGGTGGCCTCACTGGCGATGGCAGCACCCAGAGATCCCCAGGGCACTGCCAATCTCTGGGTTGCCCCAGAGGGTTTGTGTGCTGCTAAGCACCTCATGTTCCAGGAGAGCCCTGACCCCACAAGGGCACAGTTTGTGGCCCCAGAGAGAGAGAACGGGGACATCTGCAGTAGGGACATGTCCTTCTGGGGGGACATGGCCCAGGGCTGATGCCAGGAGACAGGAGGGGATGTGGGATCCTCTGCATCATCTCACTGGGAACAGGGAACGCCCTGGGGATGGGGTTGGTTTGAATGGTGCTGGGAGAGGTGTTTTACAGGGGAGGCTGCAGCCCTGGGTACATGGGGCTGTTCAGGGGGTGCTGGGCTGGGGGCAGCGGGTGCCAAGTGCAGAGCTGGGCAGTGTGTGGGTGGGCATGGGTGGGGGCCAGTGGCCAGTGGGGTGGAAAGAGGTGCCTTGTGTGGTGGGATGGAGAGCCTGCAGGGGTGGGGGATCCCACTCTGACACCCACAGTGCTGGGGCTTGACGCTAATCTGACTGGTTCCGTGTCAGTGTTTGAAGGTGCTGCGGAGGTGAGGCTGGCGGATGGCGGCAGGCGCTGTACTGGGAGAGTGGAGGTGAAACATCAGGGACAGTGGGGGACCGTGTGTGATGACTACTGGGGTATGAACGATGCAGCAGTGGTTTGTAAGCAGCTGGGCTGTGCGTCTGCTGTTGGAGCTCACCAGTACGGACACTTTGGGGCAGGATCTGGCCCCATTTGGATGGATAATGTCGGCTGCAATGGCACTGAATCTGCCCTGTCTGACTGCAAACAAAGAGGATGGGGTGAACATAACTGTGTTCATGCTGATGATGCTGGAGTGACATGTTCAGGTAAGGGGTCAGCCTGTTCCCACCTTTAGGGGATGGGATGGGGGAAGGGACCTGGCTGTGCCATAGGGAGCAACAAAAATGCTGGATCTGGGCCCAGTGATGCTGAACATGCTGCTGAGATGGGACTGTCATTGCTGGTGTAACTGGTCCCTGGGGAAAGCTGTGACATCCCTGAGGGGACAGGACCCCGTGCAGGCAGCGCTGACCAGCTGCCCAACCCCTCCTGGTTGCCCGCAGCTCCCCACACTGACCCATGAAACAGGCTCTTTGCCAGCACTTACTGACTCTTGTCTGTGCTGCTGTCACCCTGTGAGGCAGCTGAGGCCAGGGGGACATGCGGGTCTCCTGTCCCCAGCCTGGCCATTGGCCTGGGACCTGTGCACCCCTGGGCAGAGCACAGTGTCCCTGGATGAGAACATCCCCCTGTAGCAGGCAGCGGAGGGCTCTGGAAAGTGCAAATCATGATAACAGCTGCTCCAATTCTGTGCTCTGGGACATCTCCCACCTAAAAAGAACCTCCCAACACCCAAGAACACCCTGGGATCAGAGTGAGCCTCTGGTTGCAGCAGGTGATGATGGTCCTGCCTGGCCCGAGCTCTGCAGGGGCTGAGCAGCTGCAGCTTCGTCATCACCTGGGCCAGTTCTCCTGGACCCCAACGGCTCACAGGGCTGCGGTGCTGGGGGAGCGTGCCGGGCAGCACAGAGGACTTTGTGTGGGACCCTTTGTCTGAGCACACCTGTGGCTGTGAGTGTGTGGCAGACACACACCTTGAGTGCTCTGGTGCTGTAGACAAGGGGAGGAGGAGCCTTGGTTGTGCTCATGGCACCAAGACTCACTCAACAGCTTCCTCTGGCATGTGCAATGTGCAGTTTGGCCATGGTTTGCTTGGGGGTGATGTGGGATATGGACAAGTAAATGCCAGAGGGCTCTGGAAACTCACAGGTTTTTTGGTGTTTTTTTCCAGGATTTGTCCGTCTGGTGGACGGGAAGAGCCGCTGCTCAGGACGTGTAGAGATCCGTGATGGGAAGCAGTGGAAAACTGTTTGTGGCTCCCGCTTTGGCCCCAAGGCTGCTGAGGTGGTGTGCAGGGAGCTGCAGTGCGGCGTGGCCCTGCCTGTGTCTGGAGGAGGTCACTTTGGAGAAGGGGCTGGTCCCGTGTGGGATGGAGAGCTGCAGTGTGTGGGGAATGAGTCCCGCCTGTCCTCCTGCCCCACGGGGTCGTCCAGGGACCAGGCCTGCACCCAGATGAACAGCGCTGCTGTCAGCTGCACACGTAAGGACTCAGGGTGGCCTGTTGAACACTGGGATGAAACCTACACTGAGGAGAGAACAGTTTGGGATTGTGAAGACAGGAAACTGGGGCCTCTGTTCCCACAGGCTGGCAGAGACTTGACCCTCCTGGGGATCATAGACAGGGGCAGGACTGGGCTGATGCCCAAGGACAAAGAGGGGCCGTGGGCTGGGAAGGCTCCCTGGGATCAACATGTTGCTCCACAGGGGACACACAAAGGCCTGAGATGATGAGCTGGGAGGTGCCCAGGGCAGACTGTGGCCCAGCTGAGCTGGGGGCCCTGGGAGAAGCAGCAACGTGTACTTGGGGATCCCTGGGGACAGGTCTCTTCCCAGGGTGCTGGCTGGGGAGGAGTGGGTGTTCTAGGTGGGTCTGGGCCAGGGGCAGGTTGAAGGGTCTGCAAGGGTAGAAGGATGTGCTGAAAGCTCTGGGACCATAAATGACCCAGTAGAGCTGCAGCTGGACACCACAGTCTTGCACCATCCATGTGGATAGAAAGGACCTCTGCACCACATTGGGGACAGCCTGAAAGGGAGGGGTTCCCATCCTGACACCCACGGTGCTGGGGCTTGGCGCTGATCTGACTGGTCCCGTGTCAGTGTTTGAAGGTGCTGCGGAGGTGAGGCTGGCGGATGGCGGCAGGCGCTGTGCTGGGAGAGTGGAGGTGAAACATCAGGGACAGTGGGGGACCGTGTGTGATGACTACTGGGGTATGAATGACGCAGCAGTGGTTTGTAAGCAGCTGGGCTGTGGGTCTGCTGTTGGAGCTCACCAGTACGGACACTTTGGGGCAGGATCTGGCCCCATTTGGATGGATAATGTCAGCTACAATGGCACCGAATCTGCCCTGTCTGACTGCAAACATGCAGGATGGGGTGAACATAACTGTGCTCACATTCTCGACGCTGGAGTGACATGTTCAGGTAAGGGGTCATCCAGTTCTCACCTTTAGTGGATGGGATTGGGGAACGGACCTGGCTGTGCCATAGGGAGCAACAAAAATGCTGGATCTGGGCCCAGTGGTGCTGAACATGCTGCTGAGATGGGACTGTCATTGCTGGTGTAACTGGTCCCTGGGGAAAGCTGTGACATCCCTGAGGGGACAGGACCCCGTGCAGGCAGCGCTGACCAGCTGCCCAACCCCTCCTGGTTGCCCGCAGCTCCCTACACTGACCCATGAAACAGGCTCTTTGCCAGCACTTACTGACTCTTGTCTGTGCTGCTGTCACCCTGTGAGGCAGCTGAGGCCAGGGGGATATGTGGGTCTCCTGTCCCCAGCCTGGCCATTGGCCTGGGACCTGTGCACCCCTGGGCAGAGCACAGTGTCCCTGGATGAGAACATCCCCCTGTAGCAGGCAGCGGAGGGCTCTGGAAAGTGCAAATCATGATAAGAGCTGCTCCAATTCTGTGCTCTGGGACATCTCCCACCTAAAAGGAACCTCCCAACACCCAAGAACACCCTGGGATCAGAGTGAGCCTCTGGTTGCAGCAGGTGATGATGGTCCTGCCTGGCCCGAGCTCTGCAGGGGCTGAGCAGCAGCAGCTTCATCATCATCTGGGCCAGTTCTCCTGGACCCCAACAGCTCACAGGGCTGCGGTGCTGGGGGAGCATGCCGGGCAGCACAGAGGACTTTGTGTGGGACCCTTTGTCTGAGCACACCTGTGGCTGTGAGTGTGTGGCAGACACACACCTTGAGTGCTCTGGTGCTGTAGACAAGGGGAGGAGGAGCCTTGGATGTGCTCATGGCACCAAGACTCACTCAACAGCTTTCTCTGGCATGTGCAATGTGCAGTTTGGCCATGGTTTGCTTGGGGGTGTGTGAGACATGGGCAAGTAACTGCCAGAGGGCTCTGGAAACTCCCAGGTTTTTTGGTGTTTTTTTTCCAGGATTTGTCCGTCTGGTGGACGGGAGGAGCCGCTGCTCAGGACGTGTAGAGATCCGTGATGGGAAGCAGTGGAAAACTGTTTGTGGCTCCCGCTTTGGCCCCAAGGCTGCTGAGGTGGTGTGCAGGGAGCTGCGGTGCGGCGTGGCCCTGCCTGTGTCTGGAGGAGGTCACTTTGGAGAAGGGGCTGGTCCCGTGTGGGATGGAGAGCTGCAGTGTGTGGGGAATGAGTCCCTCCTGTCCTCCTGCCCCACGGAGTCCTCCAGGGACCAGGCCTGCACCCAGATGAACAGCGCTGCTGTCAGCTGCACACGTAAGGACTCGGGGTGGGGTGCTGAACACTGGTACTGTGCCGGGGGCTGGGGACAGAGCAAGGACTGTGCTGGGTGGGTGTTGGACAGGAGGGATCATGGGACAGCCTGCAGCATGAAAACCATGCAGAAGGAGAAGAAAGGCCTCTGTCCCTCTGACCTTTCCACCACCTACCAAGGGTACAAAAGCACCAACCCGCCCTCTCTGAGTGCTTCTTTGTTTCTGTCTACTCTCCCATGGCTGTCCTAGGAGCGCTGTACCACTGAGGCCCCAGAGGAAGGCAGGACAATGGAGGAGTTTCCCTTGGTTGATGAAGACTGGGTTAGGGAGCAGTTAGACGATCTGGACATCCATAAATCCATGGGTCCGGATGGGATGCACCTATGGGTGCTGAGGGAGCTGGCTGAGATCATTGCTGGGTCACTCTCCATCATCTTTGCCAAGTCCTGGGAAACAGGAGAGATGCCTGAGGACTGGAAGAAAGCAAATGTCACTCCTGTCTTCAAAAAGGGCAAGAAGGAGGACCCGGGGAACTCTAGACCGGTCAGTCTCACCTCCATCCCTGGGAAAGTAATGGAACAGCTTATCTTTGGTGCCATCTCAAGCCATATCAGGGATAAGAGGGTCATTAGGGGCAGTCAACATGGCTTCACCAAGGGGAAGTCGTGCTTGACCAACCTCATTGACTTTTATGAGGACATAACAAGGTGGATGGATGATGGCAGAGCAGTGGACGTGATCTACCGTGACTTGAGTAAAGCATTTGACACAGTCTCCCATAGCATCCTCACAGCTGAACTGAGGGAGCACGGTCTGCAATGAGGGTGACAGAACACTGGACCAGGCTGCCCAGAGGTGTTCTGGAGTCTGCTACTCTGGAGACATTCAAAACCCAGCTGGACACCTTCCTGTGTAACCTCATCTGGGTGTTTCTGCTCCAGTGGGAGGATCGGACTGGGTGATCTTTGAGGTCCCTTCCAATCCCTGACATTGTGTGATTTTGTGATTCTCTCCTCCTCTGTCCCCAGAGTACACAGGGTTCAGGCTGGTGAACGGCAGCACAGCGTGTGCGGGGAGGGTGGAGGTCCAGGTGCTGGGGCGCTGGGGGACCCTCTGTGCCTCCCGCTGGGATCTCTCGGATGCCCATGTTCTGTGTCATCAACTCAACTGTGGGTTTGCTGAGTCCATTCCTGGAGGAGAGCGTTTTGGGAGAGAGACTGGCCCTGTCTGGAGAGACTCATTCCACTGTGACGGGACTGAATCTGACCTGGGACAGTGCCCAGTGGCCACCCTGGGGGCCTCCCCGTGCTCCCCCGGGAACAACGCTGCTGTCATTTGCTCAGGTGAGTGCTGGGAAAATGGTGCATTAGCTCTGTTTCCCTTTGTGTGAGACATGGCCACCCAAAGCAGGGGTCCCATGACAGCACCAGGCTGAATTTCTCCCTGGAGGATCCCTGGGGGGCTTTCCCTGCTCTGCTCTGGGAGAGCTGAGGTCTGAACAGACACAGACACCTGTCCCCAGGGCAGCGCCTTAGGCCCTGGTACCACTGCCCGGCCCGGGTTCCATAGGATGAGCCCAGGACAGGCTGGTGGGGCTCTGCTCCATCCCTGTGGCTGCAGACAAACACATCCCGTCCCCGCAGAGAGCCCTGCAGAGCCTCATCCCACCACCCCGCAGCAGCAGACTCGATGTGAGCTGCAGACAGGGCCTGGGCTTTGCCCTCGCTTCTGGGCAGCACAGGGCTCGCTCTCGCCCTGTTTGGTCGGACAAGCCCCCTTGCCCTCCTCCCTGGAGGCTGCCGTGCTGCCCGGTGCCGCTGATGGCTGCGGCTTCTCTGCTCTCCCCAGGCCCAGCTGACCCTGCGTCCCTGCGGCTGGTGGGCGGCGGGAGCCGGTGCGATGGACGAGTGGAGATCTTCCAGCGCGGGAGGTGGGGCAGAGTGCTGGATGACCAGTGGGACGTGCGGGAGGCCAGCGTGGTGTGCCGGCAGCTGCGGTGTGGAGAGGCAGAAAAAGCCTACAGCCCCCCAAAGTCTGAGCGAGGGACGGGCCCCGTGGGGCTGCGAGGGGTCTGGTGCGCAGGGCACGAGGCCAGCCTGACCCTCTGCAACACCTCCCTGCCCGGGAGTGCCCTGCTGGGAGCGGTTGTGGAGGACGTGGGAGTCATTTGCTGGGGTGAGCGGTGCTGCACGAGCCCCCAGATGATGGGGTGGGGGGGCAGCCACCCCCTGACAGCTCCTGGGCTTTCTCCCCACTGCAGGGAGCCGGCGGGTCCGGCTGGTGAACGGGCCCGGGCGCTGCGCAGGGAGAGTGGAGATCTACTTCCAGGGCAGCTGGGGGACCGTCTGTGACGATGACTGGGACCTGTCTGATGCCGCCGTCATTTGCCACCAGCTGGGCTGCGGGGGGGCGGTGGAGGCGGCCGGCTCTGCTCGCTTCGGGGAAGGCTCCGGGCAGATCTGGCTGGACGGTGTGAACTGCTCCGGGGCCGAAGCTGCTCTCTGGGACTGTGCTGCTGGGCCCTGGGGGCAGCACGACTGCGGGCACAAAGAAGACGCAGGCGTCATGTGCTCAGGTGTGTGCCGGGAGCTGTGCCGGGATGGTTCCCAGGAGGCTGGGACGCAGGGAAAGCTGGAAGGACCCACCACTGCGCCCAGCCCTGGCCCTGAGTGCCCTGAGCACTTGCCCGGCCAGCAGGGCCAGGAGCAGGCAGAGAAGGGCCCCCAGGATGATGCAGATGATGGCCAAGGCTGTCCCTGGCTGAGCCCCTGCCTGAGCCCGGCCTACAGACACCCATGCACAGGTGCCCTCAGTTCACTGGGGTCCCTGGGGAGCTCAGTGTCCCCCAGGGTGAGTGGGGAGAGCAGGGGCTGTGTCCATCAGGGACTTCTCTCTGCCCTGGGTGCAATGCGGACTTGCTGGCCCTGCCCTGCCTGGCCGGGGGCCTGGGGAGCGCAGGAGTGTCCTGGCTCCCACAGCCCCACACCAGCCTGTGCCTCTTGCTGCCTTTCCTCCCAGAGTTCGTGGCCCTGAGGCTGGAGAACAGTGACGGCTGCTCTGGGCGCCTCCAGGTTTTCTACAACGGGACATGGGGGAGCGTTTGCTCCAACTCGGTGACTCCTGACACGGTGTCGCTGGTGTGCAAGGAGCTGGGCTGCGGGGACGGAGGATCCCTGGAAGCAGGCCTGCCCTATGGCAGGGTGTCTGTCACTGCCTGGCTGGATTACGTGCAGTGTGAGAAGGGAACCAGCTCCTTCTGGCAGTGTCCATCCACCCCCTGGGACCCACAGTCGTGCGATGACCTGCGAGAAGAGACCCACATCACCTGCAATGGTAACTCTGAGCCACTCGGGCACCAGTGCCACCCCAGCTTCTGCTCCCCTCTGGGCATGGCCAAATGCAGAGAAAGAGCTTGGAGGGGTTTTCGTTGCCATGTCAGACTCTTGTGCTGCTGGTGGCACAGATGTGACCACAGTTTTCAGTGTCCCACATGTCCAGCAGCAGTTGCCACCCCACAGTGCGTGGGGGAGGTAGCGACATCTCCAAGTGGTCTCAGCAGAGACCAGAGAGGGTTCAGAGGAGCCTCCCCTCCATGGACACCCTCCTGCTGCTCTGTGACCAAGATGGCACACACAGGCACAAGCAGAGCTCAGCCCCGCTCTCTTCTGCACAATCCCCCGAGCCAGTCCCTTTACCACAGTGTTTCCTTCTTCAGGGGGACGCCCAGAAATGCCCCCAGAGCCTTTGGCCCCGTGCCCCAACTCCAGCAGCTGCACAGGTAGGGAGCTGCTCCTCCATGTGCTCCTCTTACCTGGCTCCTCCGCTGTCTGAGTGCCGTGGGAGCTCTTTGCCTTCTCCAGACAGGGAGAAGATCCGTGCTGTGGGAGGCGAGGACGGGTGCTCGGGCAGAGTGGAGCTCTGGCATCGCAGCTCCTGGGGGACAGTGTGCGATGACTCCTGGGACATGCAGGATGCCCAGGTGGCGTGCAGGCAGCTGGGCTGTGGCCCCGCGGTGTCTGCCCTGCATGAGGCTGCTTTTGGGGTGGGCCAAGGCCCCATCTGGCTGGAGCGGGTGGAGTGCCGGGGGACGGAGTCGTCTCTGCAGGACTGCTGGGCCCGGCCTGGGGACAGACGTGCTTGCCGGCATAAGGAAGACGCTGCTGTGCGCTGCTCAGGTGAGCGGGGGGCTGGGACCCCTTGGTCAGGTGTTGGCAGGGAGCTGGGAAAGGCCTTTCACACACTTGGTCCTGGCACAGCCCCTGAGCTCCTGAGAGCAGGAATGTTCCTGTGGGGGGCAGCAGCCTGGTGCCAAGCAGGGAGAAGCCTCGGTGGAACTGGGTGTCCTTGGGCCACTGCCCGTGGGGCCCTGCAGCTCCAGGACCATCCATCCCCCGGGCTGCCTGTGCCACCCTGCCCGCCGCCCAGAGCAGAGGCCCCGGGCCCTGTCCTGGGTCCCTTTCTAGCGCTATGGGAGGGGCCAGTAGGCTGGGATGTGTCATGGACACTACAGACACACACCAGGGTGTTGCAGGGGAGGCTCCCTGGTACGTGCACTCCCACCCTCTCAGCCCAGCTCTCCTTTTCCTCCTCTGCAGCTGCGCCCGGGACAGCAGCATCCCCACCCCGAGCAGGTAACTCGTCCTCCCCAGGGCTGGGTATCCCAGGGCCAGGCTCTGACCCACAGTGGGGTGCAAGGGGCTCCTTGCTGGGGCGTGAAACTCTCAGGAGGAGGCACTGGGGTGGTTGTATGGGGGTTGAGGAGGGGGTGAAATTCAGTCAGCAGGGTGGAAACTTCTCCATCACTCACCCCCCTGCTGCCTTGTGCCATGGGGGTCGGACCATTTTGAGAGGAAATGGCCTCAAGTTGGCCCAGGGAAGGTTCAGATTGGATATTAGGAAAAAAATTGTCACAGAGAGGTTTGTGAAGCAGTGGAACAGGCTGCCCAGGGAAGTGATCGAGTCGCCATGCCTGGAGGTTCTTGAGGACATGGCTTAGTGTTAGACTTAGGTTATGTTTGGACTCAATGATCTTGAGGGTCAGTCGTGGTTGAGACAGACAAACGATATGGACCAAGTTCTTCCAGGATGAAAGTAGTAGATGCCATTTATTGCCACAAGTGCATTTTTATACAGTTTTACCAATTCATGTGTCTCTTCACTATTGGTTACAAGTTACAGTAGTAACATCTCATTGGCTATTTTTGCTCTCATCAACGTTACTCTTCTACTCCCTTCTCTCTCACGGGTAGATCCTTAACATCTCCAGATACTCCTTTACTCCCATCTTTCTCATGGGTGGGCCTTCATATCTTCAAGGCTGATTTCTGTTCCCATGCCCTTCGTCAGGGAATCCACGGACCCACCGTAGTCCCCCACAAGGGTCTCTTCCAACTGAAATGATTCTATGATTCTATGACTGGTGCTGCCTCCACCTCTCCCAGGGCTGGTGCTGTTCTTCCATGTTCTTGCCCATGCAGATCCCACCTGGGGCCATCCAACTGTCAGTGGGAGAATCTCAGTGCCTGTCATCATCTGCATCATCCTGGGGGCCCTTCTCTGCCTGCTCCTGGCCCTGCTGGCCGGGCAAGTGCTCAGGGCCAGGGCTGGGCGCAGAGGTGGGTCCTTCCACAGAGCTCCCAGTGATGCCTTCTGGAAGGGCTGGGGGTGCTGCGGGGGGTCAGTAAGGGGCACAAGCAGAGCTGAGGGGAGGAGACTGTGTGCTGCCACCTGCCCCATGCACCCCATTGACTGTCTGGTCATAGGGCACCAGCAGCAAAGGGTGGAGAGAGGTCGGAGCAAGAGATGGACCAAGGAGAGACAGGGCAGAACAGGACTGTGGGAGATGTTATCCTGGGGGAGATGCTATCCTGTAGGTGATGTCATCCTGGGGGAGATGTTATCCTGGAGGAGATGGCCAAGGCTGGCAGTGCTCTGGGTGGTGCTGGAGGGCTCTCTGGGGCAAAGGAGAAGACGGGAGGAACACAGGGCAGCAGGGCCCATCTCCATGGAGTCAGGCCCCAGGCTGACCCTCTGCCCAGCCCTGCCTGCCCTTGGCAGGGCAGGGGCCCTGCTATGGACTCATGGGGCAGACAGGGGTCGGCTCCAGGTGGAGGGGAAACACAGGAGCTGCTCTGGGGTCAGACAAAGGGGTGACCCAGGGGCCAGAGGCACTTGAGCACTGTCTCCAAGGGGCTGATGTGAGGGTGATGCTGCCCCAGATCTTCTCCACAGTGATGTGGCCCTCACTGGGGATGTGGCAGCTGTTCCTTGACAGCACCCTGGGGCTGTGCTGTTGGAGTAGTCCTGGGCTGGGCCAAGGAACAGGTTTGGGGAGCACAGTGGGGTCCCATTGCCCTTCTGCCTGTCCCCATGCCAGCTCTGCCTCTGTCCCCAGGTTCCAGGACAGCCCAGGAGCTCTTCCGCGAGGCCGTGTACGAGGAGATCGGTCACAGCCCAGCGTGGGAGAAGCAGGCAAGGTTTGGTCGCTCAGGTGTGTGTGGGCACATCTGTAGGACCCTTTCCCCTGGCCCCTCCCCAGGGCTGATCCCCTGAAGCCCCCAGCCCGTGGTCCCTGCAGTGCTGGGGCTGTGTGGTCTGTGGGGAGAGCACCCCAGCCCTGGGCCCAGGAGAGGAGCTGCCTCCCAACCCGCTTTGCCCATCGCAGCTGGACAGCCCCTCTCTTCCTGCCCCTGCACTCATTGACGAGTGAGGGAAGAGCTGTCCTGGGGAAGCTCTGGGAGAACCTTTGAGACAGGACTTGTCCCAGGGAGCAGGGTGAATTCCCAGCCCTCCTTCCCATGCAGCCCCAGCTCTGTGGGTCCCCCTCCTCAGCAGTGCTGACCACAAACCAGGTCAGTGGGCTCGTCCTATAACTTTCACTGCACATCTCTCCAGGCTCCTCCTCAGAGCAGTCTCTGACCCATCTGCAGCCCTACCCTGGGCACCGAGAGGAGGAGGATGGTCTGGGATCAGCACCAGGTAATGAAGCAGGAAGGGGCTGATCTGCCTGCAGACAAGTGAAGGACAGAGGTGTCACTGGGTGTCACCGTCAGAGATGAGGAGGACCTGGGGGTCTCCTGTGCTGCTGCCAACACCAGCGCCTCCCATCCTCTGCTCTGCAGGATGTATCTGCTCACTGTCACCACCTCCCCTCTCTCTTCAGATGTTCCTGTTCTGCATGGGGGTGACCCAGTGGATGTCTATGATGATGCCAGGGAGGTTTCTGACCCTGGGGAGGACGATGCCCCTGGACAGGGAGCTTGGGAAATGCCCAGGGTGCCAGCAGAGGGAGCAGAACCCAGTGATGCACCCAGAGGTGAGAGGGAAACTCAGTGCTGCTGGTTCCTGGGGTGCCATCCCCACTGCCACCCTGGTCGCTGCTGCACTGAGACCTAAACCTCCTGGGAAGGGGGAACCTGCCCCAGGAGTTTCCCATGGAGGGACCGAAGGGTGGGAGAAGGAGCTGAGTGTGGTGAGGAGCAGGGCGGAAGGTGATGCACAGACCCCATGAGGTGAGCTGCAATGTCCCCCATTGCTGCTTGCAGGGGGCAGCCTGTGCTCCCAGAGAAGCGCCGGGGTCCCTGGAGCTGAAGGAGACACCGTATCCCTGTCCCTGGGGAGCATGGGCTATGATGACGCTGAAGAGATCTCTCTGGCACATCTGTGACACACAAAGGCTGTGACAGAGCTGGGCGCACAGCAGCCCCTGAGCCCCCGGCCAGGAGAGCCCGTCCCTGCTGTGCAGGTGGGTGCAGCCGGGAGGGAGGAGAGGTCCGTGCAGCTGGGAGAGCCGCGAGCACCGGGAACCGCCTCCCTTTGCCCATGGGCAGCACAAACAGCACAGAGTTTCCTCTACTTTCCCCTTTTTTCCACTGTGTATCATATTTGTTCTTATTAAAAGTGTCGGTGGGCTTTGACTTGGAGCTGGTTTGTGTCTGCCCAGGCATCACGAAATCTTCCTGAGTTTGATCAGGGGCAGCAGAGACCAAAAAACACCCCTGGGGTGGTTTCCATCCTGTTTGCACAGGCAGTTTCTAGCCAAAATGACTCTCTAACAGGTCCCATGATGCTCCCCAGTGCCCATCTCTTCATCCCGAGATTCCCCAGCTGCTCTTTCCCCCAGGCCCTGCCTGGGCCAGGCTGGTCCCACAGTGCAGAGGCCATGACAGAGCTGCTGTGCCAGGGCAAGTCCTGGCTGTGACCCCACAGATGTGAGCCCCAAGGTGATCACCGTGCCCTTTAAACTCCAGATGGCCCAGAGGGGATCACACCCCAGCTCGCCTCCCACAATGGTCAGCAGGCAGTTGTGCTCCCCAGTGCCCGGCACAGGGTGCGGAGCCACTTTCTGGGACACGCAGGGCTGGGGTTCCCTCTCCTCTGGCTCTGCCAAGGCCCTAGTCTCCATGGGCTGCTCCTGCTGCCTTGAGCCGTCACAGACCCCGAGCACTCTCGTCACAGCCACAGAGCCGTGTTCTTCCTGAGCAGGGGCTGTGAGCCCCACGGCAGCCCTGGGACCCCGTCCTCCTGCTGCTTGCAGCCCCTGCCCTGCCCTCCTGCTGCCTCGCCGGGGCATCAGCGGGGGGTTTGTGTCGGGGCAGCACTTGTGTGCAGGGACGGGAGGGATGGGAGCGGGCGGGTATCACGGTCCATTCGATGATGGACTCATGATGGTTTCTTTTACCTTAATCTCAGAGCGCAAAGTTAAGGCGACCAAAAGGTCAAGGGGTTATAATTCAATCAAGCAGTGTTGCTTTATTAATTTGCCCGTAAAGCGTCATGCGATAGAGAGAGAGTAAGAAAGAGAAAGGGGAAAGAAACTGGGAAAAGTAAAAGTAAAGATGAGAAATGAGGTTGCGTTTATCACCAGTCCAGTTCTAGAAGCTCCCTCTGGTCTCTGGTCCCATGAAGTCCTGCCAGTTCTCCGCCGTGGTTCGGGATCCCATTCTGGAGTCACCTTTTATGCTTCTTCACCCCCCCTTGCTCCCATTGTTTTAGGGCAGTCTCTGCCTTGATTTCGCAACCCAGGCTCATACTGCACAGGCTCAAAAGATCCACGCTTTCTTTTGCCAATACTTACACGTCCAGCATTCAGGGGCCTTTCTCTGGTCCATTGGGTGACCTCAGGACCCTTGGCGAGCTGCTGGGCATGCTCCTTTTTGTTGGCCATTGTTTGAGGGAGCAGGTGAGGGACACGTGTGACTGAGGCTGCAGGTGAGAACACATCTTCTGGACGGCAGCTATTGTCTCTGGGTCAAAGAGACCCTCATGACAACAGCTTTCAGGAGGTGGAGGCTGGTTTGGCAGAAGCAGCAGCAAAGTCCACACAGCAGCCATTGTAAGCAGAAGCCCCCCCGTATCGGAGAAAACAGTTCAACACAATGCTTCTCCTCGGGCCTCTCTCCAAGTCATTGTCCATCTGTTCTTTCAGTCAGGGCCTCAGTTCTCTTAGTTCTTGATGGCGATGGTCAGGCAAATACTGCTCCATCTTCAGACCGACTCTCACAATCCCCCAACCCACTAGAGATCCCCCAACCCACTGGAGATCCCCCCAAGCCACTGGAGATCCCCTCAAACCCATTGGAGATCCCCCAACCATGGGAGATTCCCCAAACCCCTTGGAGATCCCTCAACCCATTGGAGACCCCCCCAACCCAACTGTTAGAGATCCCCCAACCCATTGGATATCCCCCCAAACCCATTGGAGATCCCCCAACGCATTGGAGATCCCCCAACCCATTGAAGATCCCCCAAACCCATTAGAGATTCCACAAACCCAGCCATGAGAGATCCCCCAAACCCATTGGAGATCCCCTAACCTACTGGAGACCCCCCCCAACCTAACCATGAGAGATCCCTCAACCCATTGGAGATCCTCCAATTGACTGGAGATCCCCCCCAACCCACTGGAGATCCCCCAAGCCATTGGAGACCCCCCAAACCCTACCATAGGAGATCACCCAACCCATTGGATATCCCTTCAAACCCATTGGAGATCCCTGAACTCATTGGAGATCCCCCCGAACCATTGGAGATCTCCCAAACCCATTGGAGATCCTCCAATTGACTGCAGATCCCCCCAACCCATTGGAGATCCCCCAAGCCATTGGAGACCCCCCCCAAACCCTACCATGGGAGGTCACCCAACCCATTGGATATCCCCTCAAACCCATTGGAGATCCCTGAACTCATTGGAGATCCTCCCGACCCATTGGAGATCCCCCCAACCCATTGGAGATCCCCCAAGCCATTGGAGACCCCCCCAAATCCTACCATGGGAGATGACCCAACCCATTGGATATAACCTCAAACCCACTGGAGATCCCTGAACTCAGTGGAGATCCCCCTGACCCATTGGAGATCCCCCAAACCCATTGGAGATCTCCAAACCCATTGGAGATCCCCAAACCTATTGGAGATGCCCCCCAAACCACTGGAGATCCCTCCAAACCGATGGGAGATCCCACCAACCCACTTGAGATCTCCCCCAAGCCCATTGGAGATCCCCCAACCCAATGGAGATCCCCCCCAACCCACTGTGTCCTTCCACGTGAAGTGGATGGGACAAGTCCTCCTGCAGCCATGTCCAGGCATTTGGAAAACAAGGAAGGGATTGCTGAACCCAAATGGGCAAGGAAAGAAGGACACGTTGTGCACATGGAATTTCACAAGGTGTCAGACATGGTTTCTTGTGATGTCCTTATAATGCGATTGGTGCCCTCTGGGCTGAAGAAGTGGATACTGGATGGGAAGCTGGCTGGATGATGAAGCCCAAACGTCACCAGTGGTACAAAGTGCCCACAGAGCCAGTTGCCAGTGGGATCCCTCAGGGACCAGCACTTGGGCCAACACTGTTGAACGTCTCTATTCTCCCCCTCTATGATGTGACACAGTGAACCTTCAGCTCCTTAGTGGATGGTGCAAAGCTGGGCAGAGGCCTTGGACAACCTCACCTGGGTCACCCTGCCCTGAGCAGGACAGTGAGACAAGATGATGTTCAAACCTGAGCTGCTCTGTGATTCCAGGAATCTTTCCCTTGGAAATGTTTTGCAAGAAGGAAGAGGTGGAGGAACAAGAAAGTAAAAATACAGGCAGAGGAGGAGACCTAAAAGGTGTCAAATAAACAGAGCAGTTCCTGTGAAGAATGTTTCTCTGCTCAGATTGTTAGCAGGAAATCTATAACCAGCTCCACAAACTCCCTGTTTTGCTCATTGGCCCCTGGGATTTACAGCACATTTCTTTAAATCAGATTTTGCACTGAAGTTTGCACTGATTGTTACAGCTTCTTTGCAGGAATTGCTTCATGTTTCCTTAGAGAACTGGATGTAAACAGGCACCGGGGAATTTTTAATTAGAGGAAACAAAACAAAAAACACAATAGAACTTAATGATGTTTCTCAGTTCTGTGGTTAAATTAAGTAGTTTCCAGCGAGGTCCGTTACCATGAATCAAGAGTTGCCTGTAGGGAGTACGAGAGCAACTGCTGAAAGACTTGACCTGCCTGAAGCTCAAAGCAGAGTGAGAGCTGAGAGGCTCTGAATGAGCCAAGAGTGAGAGGGGAAGAACCTCTGGGGAGCGATGGAAAGTGCAAATGTCCAGACAGGCTTCTGAAGAGATGAGTTCAGACACGGTGAGCTGGGTAAGGACAGGTGGAAACTCCTGGATGTCCAGGGGATTAAATACACGTAGTGATAGACAGAGTTCTGGCACCGCAAGCACAGGGAAAGGCCAACGTTTCATCTCCCACAGTCCATACACATTCTGAAAATTCATATTTTGGCAGGGTAGAAATTCCACAGACATTTTATTGGAAATTTTGAATTATTTCATCTGATGAAAAAAAGAGTGTGGGTTTTTTTGTTTTTCTTGTTGTTGTTGTTGTTGGTTTGGTTTTTAAGTTTTGAGGGGAGTTCTCAGGTTTTGGGGCTGAGCTCTATCGTCTCACTATAAGCACCCAGTGCAAACCTCGAGAGGCCCCCGTGTACCTGAGGTGTTTGCCTGGGACGGGCAGGTATCAGACCAGCTGGATAGAGCAATGGTGCTTTCATCACTTACAATTAGTATTCAACACTTGTGCATCTAATTAGATAAGTTTCAGGACTGTAGGTGAAGAGGCATGTAGGTGAAGAGGACTTAGAAGATGTGATAGAAGAATATTCCAGTTGATAATAGAGAATCATAGAATTATTTCAGTTGGAAGAGACCCTCAGGACCATTGAGTCCAACCACAACCTAAATCTAGAACTAAACCTTGTCCCTAAGAACCTTGTCTAAACATCTTATAAACCCCTGCAGGAATGGTGACTCCCCCACTGCCCTGAGCTGCCTGTTCCAATGCATGACAGCCCTTTCCAGGAAGAATTGTTTTCCTAATATCCAATCTGACCTCCTCAGGCACAATTTGAGGCCATTTCCTCTCGTCCTATCACTTGCTACTTGGGAGAAGAGACCAACGCCCTCCATGTTCAACCTCCTTTCAGGCAGCTGTGGACAGCGAGAAGGTCTCCCCTCAGCCTCCTGTTCTCCAGGCTGAACCCACCAGTTCCCTCAGCCGCTCCTCATCACACTTGTGCTCCAGGCACTGAGCAGCTTCGTCGCCTCCTCTGCACTCTCTCTAGTGCCTCAATGTCCTTCTTATGATGAAGGGCCCAAACCTGAACACAGGATTCAGGATGCGACCTCATCAGCGCTGAGAACAGTGGCACAATCACGCTACTCCTGCTGGCCACACCATTCCTGATACAAGCCAGGATGCTGGGGGCCCTTTTGGCCATCAGGGCACACAGAGGCTCATGTTCAGCTGCTGTCGAGCAACATCCCCTGATCCCTTTCCACCAGGCAATTTTCCAGCCACTCTTCCCTGAGCCTTGGGTTGTTGTGACCCAAGATCAACACTCCCACCCAACTTGGTGTCACCTGCAAACTTAATGAGGGTGCACTTGATCCCCTCATCCACATAATTGATAAAGCTTAAATAGAACTGAGTCAAATACTGAGCCCTGGGACACCACTTGTGACCGGACGCCAACTGGATTTGTCTCTGTTCGCCACAATTCTTTTGGTCCAGCCCTCCATCGCACATACACCATCCAGGCCATGAGCTGCAGCTTCTCCAGGAGATGCTGTGGGACACGGTGTCAAAGGCTTCACTGCAGTCTAAGGACACAACACCCACAGCCCGTGTGGCGCATTCACTGCCCACGACAGACTTTCCCTCATCTGCTCAGCGGTCACCTTGTCACAGAAGGAGATCAGGCTGGTCAAGCAGGACCTGCCTTTCATCAAGCCATGCTGATTGAGCCCCATTGCTCGTCTGTGTGGGTGACCTCACAGTCCTTTCCCAGCCTTGTTCCTGCTGTTGGCCAATCCCCTGCAGAGGCAGAAGTGACCTCACAGTGCCCTCCACAGCCATTGGCTCCTACTGGACTATGAGTTCCTGAGACACAAGTGACCACACGACATCGTACCCACCATCACCCTCCTTGTGGTCCAGTGTGTGAGCAGATCAAACTGAGCTGCTTTCATGAAATGTATCCAATAGATTTCCTATCAAGGGTTTGAGTGGAGAAACGTTCCTCCGAGGAGCTGCTGTATTTACTCTGGGGCATTTTATATCGCCAAGGAAAAGATTAATGGAGTCCTACAATAATGCAGGATGGAAGAGACCCCTGAACACCATTTCTGTCCCACTGAGGTTTATGGCACCCCAAGGAATAGCTGATAGCATTTGTGTACCCTTGGGTTCATCTCACCACATGCACACACTGGACATGCACATGATGTGTATGTTTACATCTCATCTGGACAATGAAAACATGGACTTTTGATCTAGTATTTCATAGAATCATAGAATGTCCTGAGTTGGAAGGACCCACCAGGATCATGGAGTCCAATTGCTGTCCCTGCACAGGACACCCCACAGGTCACCCCGTGTGTCTGAGGACATTGTCCAGTCTCTTCTTGAACACTGTCAGGTTGGGGCCGTGACACCTCTCTGGGGAGCCTGTTCAGTGTCCAGCACCCCTGGGGGAAGAACCTTTTCCTCATGTCCCACTGACCCTCCCCATAGAATAACTGAACAATAGAATATCTCAGGTTTCAAGAGAGCCCTGAACATCATCTTGTCTCCCCCTCCTGCTCAAGGCAGGGTGCACCTGGTGAGGTTGTTCTAGGCCTCTGCTGAGCTTTGCATCATCCACAAAGGAGCTGAAAATGTGCTCCATGCCATAATGAAGATGCAGAATAAAGCCGTTGGATAGTGTTGGCCCAAGTACTCATCACTGAGGGATGCCACTAGAAACTGGCTGAACACAGGACTTTGTACCACTGATGGTGTTTGGGTTTGGTCACGCTGCCAACTCCCCACCCATCACAACATCCACATCTGCATCCCAGATCTCACCAAGCTGCTCTAAGGCACCACAGGAGACCATGTCTGGGGCCTTGCAAAACTCCATGCCCTCAACATGCCTTTCTTTCCCCTGCCCATTTGGGTTCAACAATTCCTTCCTTGTCCTTCTGCTGCCTGGAGATGCCTGCAGGAGAATGTGGCCCGTCACCCTTCTGGGGACAGACGTAGGCTGAGCATCCTGTCATTCTCCCAGTTCTCCTTCCTGCCATTCCTGAAGATGGGTTTGATGTCTGACTGTCTGAGGGACCTCTGAACCTCTCTGATCACTCTGGTACTTCTGAGACCACAATCCAGAATTTCACACAGGGAAAGAGGGGCAGGTGTAGGACTGTGTAGAACAGCATGTGATGGAGATGGCAAAGGTGATGGAGCAAATAGGGACATTTGCAATGAGCCTGGCCAAGGCAGCTGAGATGAATCTCAATGTGCCACTGGGGTTTGTCTTTGGAGTCACACACAGAAGTATCACGGTTCTGTCAGATGTCCACATCTGAGCTGGCCCTGTGGACTCTTAAAACACATTGAAATATTCAGGGACAGACAGTTTCCCTTATACACAGAGACACAGAGCCAGTGTCTCTCTGGGCTCCTGTTCCTATTCCCAAAGGTTGGGAGGCACCTCAGCCCGGTGGTGTGTCACCATGTTTTACATTTATCTTTGATGTCCCTCATCATTAGGAGTGGACATTGGTTCAAGGAAGCACATCCCAGTGCTGCATTCTGGTGGTTTCCTATGGGAAACCCAACATGATGTGACCTCAATGAACTGGCTGTCTCACAGGCCTTCATGGAACCCCAAGGAATAGCTGATGGTGTTTGTTCTCATCCATGTTCATCTTACCTCACATACATGATGTACATGCTCACATCTCATCTGTACAATGTGAACATGAACCTCTGACCTACTCATTCAGTGTAATTCCATGGAGGGACAAAAAAGTCTGAGCTGGGGTTAGAGGCCAGTGCTGGAAATGGTGGTTGTGAGGGGCCAGTCCATGGTGATTGACCAGGGGCTCCTTCCGCGGGGTGTCCAGTGCACAGGGGCACAGCCCAGCCCTGCTCTGCTGGTCCTGCAGGTCTCTGGCAGAAGCCTGGCTGTGAGAGGACACTGCTGTGTGCCAGCCCTGCACACACACTGTTTATCTGCACACTGGGGTTTGAATGGTGGGACACTTTCTTGTGCATGTTCTTGAGAGAAACTTGAAGAATATCTAAGCCTTCAGGCACTGCCCTACGAAAATCACATTTCTTTATAAAAGTACTGTTATGGAAGCCAGCTCTGTGACACAAGCACCCATTGCTTGTCCCTGCCGGCACCCACAGCACTGACACACAGCAGGATGGTGACCAAGCTGCCAGAGCACTCAGACCTTGCATCAACACCAGGGATGAGAAGGAGAGTGTGGAGTGGAACCAGAACACCTCTAAAAATCCAAGGGCTGCTGCTCCCTGGCAGAATTGCCATGATAGACTCTCTTGCCCTCCACTAATGAAGACAGAAACTCCCCGCGTCTTCAAAAAGGACTTAAAAGAGAATCTCAGGAGAAAACCAAACCAGGACAGGACAGTTTAGGGCCCTATATTTTTTTTTTTTTCAACACAAACAAAATGGCTCCTCGTTTACATAAACAATTGGGCAGAAAAGAAAGGCAGACAGTGAATTAGGAAAGAGATTACAACATTATCACAAAACACCACCACAAAATGAGAGTTTGTTGCTGTTTGTTATTGAAAATGTCCAGTTATCAGTTTCCACACTAAATCCTTGAGCTCCTGGTTCCTCAGGCTGTAGATGGGGGGATTCACAGCTGGAGGCATCACTGAGTACAGAACTGACACCACCAGATCCAGACATGGGGAAGAGATGGAGGGGGGCTTCAGGTCAGCAAACATAGCAGTGCTGATGAACAGAGAGACCACGGCCAGGTGAGGGACGCAGGTGGAAAAGGCTTTGTGCCGTCCCTGCTCAGAGGGGATCCTCAGCACCGCTCTCAAGATCTGCACATAGGACACCACGATGAACACAAAACAGCCAAATACTACTAATATACTAACCACCATAAGGCCAAGTTCCCTGAGGTAGGACTGTGGGCAGGAGAGCTTGAGGATCTGGGGGATTTCACAGAAGAACTGGCCCAGGGCATTGCCCTTGCACAGGGGCAGTGAAAATGTATTGGCCGTGTGCAGCAGAGCAGTGAGAAACCCAGTGGCCCAGGCAGCTGCTGCCATGTGGACACAAGCTCTGCTGCCCAGGAGGGTCCCGTAGTGCAGGGGTTTGCAGATGGCAACGTAGCGGTCGTGCGACATGACTGTGAGGAGACAATACTCTGCTGCTACAAAGAAGGCAAACAAAAAGATCTGTGCAGCACATCCTGAGTATGAGATGGCCCTGGTGTCCCAGAGGGAGTTGGCCATGGACTTGGGGACAATGGTGGAGATGGAGCCCAGGTCAAGGAGGGCAAGGTTGAGCTGGAAGAAGTACATGGGGGTGTGGAGGTGCTGGTCCCAGGCTATGGTGATGATGATGAGGCCGTTGCCCAGGAGGGCAGCCAGGTAGATGCCCAAGAAGAGCCAGAAGTGCAAGAGCTGCAGCTCCCGTGTGTGTGTGAACGGCAGGAGGAGGAACTGGGTGATGGAGCTGCTGTTGGACATTTGCTTTTCCTGAGCACAGGGCGCTGTCATGAGAAAAAAAAAAAAAAAGACAGTGAGGATCCAGGGCAGAGTTCTCTGACAAAAATCAAACCAACTCCCACAGACCCTCCCCTGTCACACACAGACACTCTTGTGTTTTTCTAAGAGTATCTTTTTCAGGACTGTGGCTGCAGCCCTGCTTGGGGCTGGAAAATGTGCAACCAAGAGCAGGGCTCTGCCCATGGGCCGTCGATAAGTCAGCCCAGGTCTGCAGAAGTGGGGCCAGGGAACGGTGGGGACTGTCCTGGTTCTGCTAACACAGAAGGGCTGTCAGCACTTGCTTCCCAGTGATAGGGAACAGAGATGGTGAAGGCAGCTTAGGAGTTCCAGGTTTCTTTACACCACCCCCCATATTCACTGCAGAGTGTTGCTGGGTGTCAGAAACCCTCAGCATTTCTGCTGCACTCAGGGAGAACAGAGCGAGTCCTGTGAGACCAGAGGGTGCCTGTGGGTCAGTGCAGAGTGAGGGCAGCTGCTCTGTCCCTCTGTCCTACTCCAGCTGCCATGGGCTGGCACCTTTCTGAGATGGGGGCTGATCACACTCCCATGTTACCCTGAAAAGCCACCAGGCACTGCTGAGATCACAGGGATCCACCTCAGACCATGACAGGTCTCACCCTTTCCTAAGGTCTAAGCACCCAACGTTTAGTCTAAGACACACACAGCTCATTCCCCAGCCCCACAGACTGCATTGCCCACACCCCACAGGTCAGAGCAAAGCTGGGACACGTGTGCCCATGGACACACCTGCAGGAAAGGACCCACAAGATCAGGCTGTGACTCTGCAGCTGAAACTGCCATCCCCAGAGAGCCTGACAGCAAGAACAAGATCCCAACAGCAGTGACCCAGAGCAGGGGAGCAAGAAGGAAAATGCGGTGAGGGTGGGTGTGAGAGAGGCCAAGGCAGAGGCAGCCGGGCACTCAGACAGCGTCCCCCTTCCCCAGCTGTGCAGCCACCTCCCAGACACCAACAGTGCCGGGCAGCTGCTCTCAGCCCCTGTGCTCTGCAGAGGAACTGCAGCTCTGGCTGCACAGGAGCTGCTTCATGCCTTGGAGCCCCCGGCCCTGAGGGCAGAGGCTTTGCTGGGTGGGACAGGAGGCCAGGGGGCTGCTCACAGGAGGGATCTGACCTGCAGGGGGTCACAGGGACTTTTCTCTGTTCTCCCTCCCATAACAATTCTGGGTTTGGTTTCCTCTCATTTCTGATCATTTCCCTGCTGCCTGGAGATTCTCCCTCTGGGAGGTGTTTCCCTGTCCATGTCTGTTCCCTGTCAGTGCTCACAGACCATCCCACCCTCTGTGCCTTCCCTCTGGCCCTACAGATCCTGCCTGTTCACAGGCACTGCCTGGGGGCATCTTCCTGTTTGCAGGCTGGAAAACAGGACAGGTCAGATTAAGTGTAAGGTGTCCAGCAAAGGTGATGCTGTTCCTGCATAAGCAGAGGAGTGGCTGAAGGCATAATAGGATTCTCTTGAAGACCTACTGATCACACAGTTGCAGTTCTCAAACATTTGTTTAAAAATAACAACTCCTTTTCCATTTATCCCCACCCATTCCCAAGAGTAGGAGACTGAAAACAAAGACTCAGGGAAGATCCTTATCTTTTAAATACTCCTCTTGTTTTTCTCCTTGAAAATTCCTGTTGTAAATATTCTGGGGGTGATCAGGAGCTGTGAGCAGCCCTGACCTACACTGCACCCCCTCAACAGCAGAAGCACCTTTCCTGTCCAATAGAGTTTGCTCCTTCCACCACATCTTCTGGGGTGCAGGTAACCTGCTCTGCAGGACAGCCCTGGGCACCCCTGGGTGCTCCCCCTGCAGTCACCCTCAGCAGAAGTTGTCGTCATTCCCTGTCCCTCTGACAGTGCAGCAGGGAAGCCCTGCTCTGGAGTGTGTTCTTCTTCTCTGCAACAGAGATACTGTGAGAGAGACCTGACAGATCCTGTAAATTGTGGAATGTACCAGCTTAGGGTCTCCCTCCAGGAAATGCAGCTGCATTGTCCTACAGCCACAGACTTACCATGTTAGCACTGCGAAGATTAGACTCATTGAATCCTCAGCAACCAACGACCCCGCATTGCTTTTAATCTCTCTATGCCTGGCTGCTCTCCCGTTAGCATCTACAGTCAGAGCCCTCAGCCCTGCTGCATGTGCAGAGGAGCTGCTCCTGGGCAGAGCTGTCTCTCTGCAGTGCTGCCGCTGCCATGAGCTCCCTGTGTCCCAGGAGCCCAGCCCAGATCAGCAGCACAGGAGGAGCCCATGATGTCCCTTTCTCTGTCCCCTCTGGGCTACTCCAGGTGTCCCTGGGGCTCCAGGGGCACAACTTCGAAGTTGAAATAATTAGTGATGTTGATTCTTTCTCTCTCCTCTTTAGAGACACTTCTTTCCAGCATTTTATTTTTCATTTTAAAAAAATGAATTGGTATGAGAATCAACTTTTCTTGTCCCATCGTTAGACAGAACACCAGGAATGTTACAGCAAAGGATCTAATTCCTCCAAGCCGGGGGAGGAATATCTTCAGGTGAATTAACTTAGGCATTTTGTTCTGGTTTTACACTCCTAGGTCTAGAGAGACTTTCATCTGTCTCTGGCCATGTCATGTCTGTGCTCTGCAGCAAAGCCTTTGCACACATGGGCTCTTGGACACTTGGTATCAGGTTTCTTGTGCAGGTCAGAGCTGGGCTGGTGCCACAGCGGTGGTGGCTCAGCCCAGATGTGAGGCCATGTCCTCAGTCAGAGACCTGACTGGGGGAACTGGAGCTGTCAGTGCTGCAGACAGAGCTGTGACACGGATGGAATGAACTGCCAGGCAGGGTGGCCGGAGTGAGTTCATCTGGTCTCAAGGACAGCAGCCTCCAAGCACAGCAACAGTCCAGATCAGAACTCAGTCCAGACCTGTAAGGCAATTCAAGGGCCCCACAACAGAATTACAGAATCTGAGAATGTCAGAGATTGGAAGGGACCTCGAAAGGTGATCCATTATAATTCCCCCGCCAGAGAAGGAACACCCAGATGAGGTTACACAGGAAGGTGTCCAGGCGGGTTGGAATGTCTGCAGAGAAGGAGACTCCACAACCTCCCTGGGCAGCCTGAGCCAGGCTCTGCCACCCTTACTGAGAAGATGTTTCTTCTCAAATTTAAGTGGAACCTCTTGAGTTCCAATTTGAACCTATTACCCCTTGTCCTATCATTGGTTGTCAGAAGAGCCTGGCTCCATCCTTGTGACACTCACCATTTACATATTGATAAACATTAATGCGGTTAACCCTCAGTCTCCTCCAAAATAAAGATCTCCAGCTCCCTCAGCCTTTCCTCACACGGGAGATGCTCCACTCCATCATCTTTGTTGCCCTGCGCTGGACTCTCTCCAGCAGTTCCCTGTCCTACTGGAACTGAGGGGCCACAACTGGACACAAGATTCCAGGTGTGGTCTCCCCAGGGCAGAGCAGAGGGGCAGGAGAACCTCTCTGACCTACTGACCACCCCCTTCTAACCCACCCCAGGTACCATTGGCCTTCCTGGCCACAAGGGCCCAGTGCTGGCTCATGGTCACCCTGCTGTCCCCAGGACCCCCAGGTCCCTTTCCCCTACGCTGCTCCCTAACAGCTCATTCCCCAGCTCACACTAGAACCTGGGGTTGTTCCTGCCCAGATCAAGACTCTACACTTGCCCTTGTTCTATTTCATTACATTTTCCCCGCCCAACTCTCCAGCCTGTCCAGGTCTCTGGACGGCTGCACAGCTTTCAGTGTCAGCCACTCCTTCCAGCTTGTTGTGTTCAGCAAACTTGCTGATAGTCACTCTATTTCCTCATCCAAGTCTCTGATGAATTTATTGAACAGTACTGGCCCCAGTACTGCACCCTGAGGCACTGCACTAGATACAGGCCTCCAACTGGACTCTGCCTCATTGACCACCACCCTCTGGCTTCTTCACTTCACCAGTTTGCAGTACACCTCACTACCCGCTCATCCAGTCCACAGTTCCTCATTTTAGCAACAAGGATGCTGTGGGACACTGTGTCAAAGGCTTTACTGAAGTCAAGGTAGACCACATCCACTGTTTTGTCATCATGTATCCACCTCGTTATGTCTTCATAAAAGTCAATGAGGTTGGTCAAGCATGACTTCCTCTTGGTGAAGCCATGTGACTGCCCCTAATGACCTCTTCAGTCTTGGTGGTCTAAGGGGTCCAGGGATAGCATATTTTAGGTATTGGTGGCCCAAAGTTTCCAGAGGTGGGAAATCCTACATCTTGTTGGCCCAAAGTGTCCAGGGATGGGACATCTTGGGAGCAGAGATGGGACATCTTGATCTGAGTGGCCTAAAGTTTCCAGGGATAGGACATTAGAGGTCTGACATGGGGCAGCCTGGCTTGCGGTAGCCCTAGGGGTCCAGAGATGGGACATTATAGGTCTTGGTGGCCTAAGGGGTTCAGGGATAGCATATCTTGGCCGGGATGGTCTAAGGGATCCAAGGGTTGGGACATTTAAGTCTTGGTGGCCTGAGATGGCTGCAAATGGGACATCTTGGATCCAGAGTTGGGGCATTATAAGTCTGGGTGGCTCAAAGTGTCCAGGAATGGGATGTTTTAGGTCTTGGTGGTTTAAGGGGTCCAGAGTTGAGAGATCCTGGGTCTTGGTGGCCTCACGGGGTCCGGGGATGGGACATCTTGACCTTGGTAGCCCAAGAGGGCTGGAAATGGGACAACTTGCGTGCAGGGATGGGACCTGACTGGGGAGCTGGAGCTGTCAGTGCTGCAGACAGAGCTGTGACACGGATGGAATGAACTGCCAGGCAGGGTGGCAGAAGTGAGTTCATCTGGTCTGCAACGACAGCAGCCTCCAAGCACAGCAACAGTCCAGATCAAAGCTCAGCCCAGACCTGTAAGGCAATTCAACTTCCCATAATGAGCTGGTACTACTGCAGGAACAGTTAAAGGAGAAACAAACTCATTGTCTGGCCACTGATGAACTTAATAAAAGAAAGAGGTGAGAATCCCTATGTCCTCTTGTTCTCCCTCTTGTCCAGCAAGGTCTCCCAGGCCTCTGTGGCTGGAGGCAGAACAATCAACAGTGGATGGGGATCAAGTCAGGGTCACTGGAACTAACACAATCCTCTCCAGTCTATGGGACAGCAGGGGCAGCATCCCAGGAGCGGGGACAGCAGGACCATGTCACAGTGAGGCCACTCTCCACCATCTTGGAAAACTCATGGAGACTGGGGGGACTCCCTGACCACTGGCAGCTCTCACACAGTGTGTGCACTTTTGAAAATGGCCCAGGGGTGAGCAGGGGAACTAAGGGCTGTGCCCCAGAGCATGTCCACTGGGACCCCATTTCTGGGTGTCTGGAAGAGAAGGTGATGGGGTTTGCCCAGGGCAGGTTGTGCCTGTCCATCCTCTTTGCTTTCTGTGAGGAAAGGACAGGGTTGTGGATGTGGGGTAACAACGATGATCTGGTACGTGAATGTCAGCAAGGCATTCAGTGTCATCTCCTGTAGCATTATTGTGTCCAAGGTAGGATATTATGGTCTGTGTCAGTGTGTAAATAGATGGGCAAAAAGCCAAGTGTCCAAGATGTGTCTGGATCAAGCCAGAGTAATGTGGTCTAACCCTGCTGTGAGCAGGAGGTTGGTCAAGACACCTCCCGAGGTCTCTTTGAGCCTGAATGACGCTGTCCTTCCTTCCCCTTCATGTTTTCAAATTAGGGAGAACTCTCAGGTTCTCCCAGACCACAGAAGTAATTCACATGAGATGCAGGGCTGCTTTACAAGTGCCTCCAAACAGTCCTGACCACATCTTTTCCATCCTTTTTCTTTTGCCCTCAGCCAAGATCTTATTTTCTGCTGTCCAAATGCCTCTCCAGAAAGAACAGCCCATGTTGTTAACCCTTTCAGAGCAGGTTGCTCAACAGGTGTCAGCATCCATGCACAGAGTCTGCACATCAGCCAGACAGCAAATTCATCATTATAGAAATAGAGACGAGGCTCTTGACCAGCTCCTTGCAGCAATCAATTGGCATGCCTTGTCTGCTGAGATTCCAGGGAACACCTGAACTTTAAGAACCGAGAAGTTTTAGTCCTCTCTGAGCATCCTGGTTCATCTTCTGACCCATGTGGTGGTTCAGGCTGTGAAGAGAATCCAAACCAGCCATTTGACTGGGCTAGTTCCATTTTACATGGTGCCAAACAGGGCAGATGAAGGGGGCTTATAACTCCAATCTCTGCTGCACAGCTGGGACTTCAGAGATTAGAAATGTAGGGAACAATGTATTGTCAGTGCACACCACATAAAGATTCTGGCTTCCTTTGTGCCTTTTCACTTAGCTGGGATCTGTTCCTTGGCTTTCATTGGCTACAAAGGAAACAACTCCCCTATGCCAACTGCCCCTCACACCAGAGAAAGAAAGGAGAAAATGGATGGAAGAGGGATGAACTGGGAGAAATTCTGACCAACAGGTGTACTCTTTAAATTAAAAAAAGGTGGACGTGGGAGAAAGCACTGTTCCAAGGACTTCATACAAGAGGCCAGCTATTGAGATGGAATATGTATTTTGAGAAGTGAGAATAACTGCTGGGAGGGAAATTAAAGAGCTTTAATTCATCAACATAACCAAGAACACAGAGTATTCTGTTACTGCTAGTAGTGTAGGAGTAGTGAACAGTACCACTGTTCACAAACATCCTTCAGAGCATCTCCATTTTTCCTGGGCTCCAAAGCTCATCCTGCTCGGAGTTTGACAGGATTGCTGCAAACCCCTGTGACCCAAATCTCTACAACTGTCTCTGCTCAACAGCCTTTTACCCCAGGAAGAGGAAAACTGCCAATGCAGACACCAACCCAGTGCCCAACCTGCCTGGAGAGCCAGGACAGTTGTGCCACACAACAGCCGCCTCTGAGGGAACCTGGAGGTGATGGAACTGAAATGGTTTCAACCCAAATCAGAGAATCAGAGAATCATTTAGGCTGGAAAAGACCCTTAAGAAGGCGGAGTCCAACCATAAGTCAAACATTGCCAAGTCCACCACTAAACCATGTCCCAAAGCGCCTCATCTCCACGTCTTTTAAAAACCTCCAGCAATGGAAGCTCCAATCCTGAGCTGGCCGGACACCATTGGCTGCAGTTGGACATAAGATACTGGTCATGGCTGTGAGTTCAGCCCGCGCTGGCAGAATGTCTCACACCCTCACTCAGGAGGGCAGGGGGCTGGGAGATGGGAGCACGTTTCAGTTTCCAGATCCCAGCACAGAGCCCAAACCATCCTGCCCTTGGACTCTGGATCCCATTTCCTGAGATGCAAAGCTGGTGGGGCTTTCTATGGATAATCATGTTAAAAGGCATGAATAATCCTTCAAGCGTTTGTGTAATTTGTCTAGGAATGTCAGTTTTATATGCTTACGTTTAAATATCTGTAAACTAGTACTCTGCATCTGTGGTAGCCCCTCTGGCAATGATAATTAAATAGGCATTTGCACTATAAGGCTCCATACCTCATCCACAAGCACACATCTAAGTGGTTCAGATGAAGGGTGGTGTGGCAAACGTCACCCTTTGTGTCCCCAGGTGATGGACACTGCTCATGTGCCTCTGCAGAGAGTGGCAGGAGCTGGATCCCCTTCTCAGGACAGACTCCTTCCAGGAGAGACACCGACACAGGGGGAACTCATCGGGGCTTTACGGCATTTCACTGGGCATCAGTTTTGACATATTGGGTGCTGTCCTGTGACTGCCCTTTCTGCACAAATGATCATACAAACACAACCATTTAGTGGAACATGGTCATAAAAGGGCTGTTATGGACAAGAAAGCTCAGCGTGAATTCTAGAGAGAGCGAGGAAGTTTACAATAAGCACCAGGAAAAACCAAGAAGCTCGAGGCCTCTTCTGAAGAGCAGGAGGCCTGAGCAGCCGTGATTGGCCATTATAGGTGTAGGAGAGGGTCAGGGCATGTCAGGGAGAAGCAATGAGATGGCTGATGGCTTCAGTGAACTCTTCCAGCCATGTCTGAGCCCAGACATGGAAAGCAGTTGATGTCTGCAGGTGGGGGAGGAACAGGAGGAAGATTTTCCTGGGAATACGGAAGGAAGAAAGGTCTCTCTTGGGCTAATCATGTATGGCAGTGCCATTTCCATCCTGTTCTGGTGATGAACAAGCATCAAGGGCTCATATGGCAGAAACTTGGGGTTTGCTTCTGCCTTTTACTTCATTGGAGGTTTGTTCATTGTTTCAGCATCTGCAGTTCAGGATCATGGCAGCAGAGGGCTCATTAGCGTCTAAAATGCTCTTAAATGCCAAGGCCCTGTGCATCATTTTCCTAAAGGCTTCAAGTCTGGTGTGGATGATTAGAGAGATTTCAGGAACAGACAAACAGAGATGATTTCCACTACAAGTAGCAGTTAAGACGAATTTGTTGGCAGCTACAGCTTTGACTGGCCAGTGAATGTCAGGGCAATTACAGTTCCCCATAGGAACCTGCTCATTGACTGGAAACTTCCTCACGTTGCTTACAGAAGATATTTTCCATTTCTTCTCCACGATCAAGTAGTTTGTAACACCCAACATGCTGTCAGCATGTACTATGTTTACATGGCAAAGTCTTGGAACTGATTATGAGTGAGCTGTGCTACAGTTGTCACCTCTCTGAGAAGACAACAGGAGTTAGACCAACATCAGACAGAGGTGATTTCAGATGATCCAAGATGGACCCACTCCTTGCCCAGTCTGAGCCACTCAGTGATGCTGGCAGCACCTCTGGGATATTGTATTTGAGAAATCGTAAAAAACGCTGCACAACAGCAGGTGGGAGACAGGAGGGAGGAGATGTGAGAGAAAAGCACTGCAGACACCAAGGTCATATCCCATAGGACCCAAGCAGGTCCCTCAGCAGGCCAAATCCTGCTCTCCTGAAATCCTGCTCTTGGCCTTGTTCTCATCTCCCAGGAGCCTCAGCTCCACTTTCCCATCCTTGACTGCTCCATCCTGACCAACTCTTTCTGGTTTGTAAGTGTGAAGTCCCACAGGGCACCTCACCCCACTGACTCCTCAGTCACTCGTGTCAGGAAGATGTTGTCAATTAGCTCCAAAACCCGCCTTGTCCCCAGCCAGGAACCTGGGAGGTGTGGGACCATAGTCCTGCCCTTGGCCTTGCACAGCCCCACATCACACTGTCCCAGGAAGGTCCCTGGGCAACATGGGAGGGACAGGATCTGACTCCCCAGGGTTGGGGGTCAGGGCTTAGTCCTTTGGTTAATGAAACACATCCAGGTTTGCGCAGCATCAGAGAGACCTTTACTTTGCTTTTCCTGACATGCCATCACTGCCTCCAGTTTTCAGCTCTAACCAAACTCTGGGGTCAGTTCTTCAGTTGTGTCCCTCAGTGGGACCCATTAATATTACCGGGAACATTGAAGTTTGCATCTCAGTTTGACTTATTGAGAAGTTTCTTCATGTTCCCCTCAGGGTCTGAGGTCAATGGACTCAGCACCAAACCCACCAGAGAGGTCATTAAAGCGCCTTGTGCTGCTCCTGTGCTGCTGAGCTGGGCTGGGCTCCTGGGACACAGGGAGCTCATGGCAGCGGCAGCGCTGCAGAGAGACAGCTCTGCCCAGGAGCAGCTCCTCTGCACACGCAGCAGGGCTGAGGGCTCTGCCTGGGGATCTCAGGAGACGAGCAAGGCAGAGAGAGATTAAAGGTGCTCAGGACTGAAGGATGACTGAGAGCTCACTGGAGGAGAAACCTTTGCAGCCCTTGCCATGGTAAGTCTCTGGTGCAGGGCAGTGCAGCTGTAGCTCCTGGAGGCATCTCCTGAAACTGGCACAGGCACAGCTTGTGGGATCTGTAAGGACGGGGTTCTTGTCAAGCCATGTGGAACAGCTGTGAAGCCGGGTTAGCACCCAAGGGTACCCAGGGCTGTCCTGCAGAGCAGGGTCCCTGCACCCCAGGGCTGTGCTGGGCAGGGACTCTGCCGCCTGCCAGGGTCAGCGCTCAGCCTGCCCGGGAGATCCCATGACAGCAGCTGTGGGGGGAAGGAGTGAACCCCGGCAGGGCAGGCAGGGAGCTTGTGGGGTTGAAGGGGGCTGTGTGGGTCAGGGCTGCTCAGAGCTCCAGATCCCCCCACAGACATGGCAGAGGGTCCTTATGAACAACAACATTGATGCAGGAATAGCTGCAAGGGAAGGAGTCTGTGCTTTCAGTTTTCCACTCTTGCTCGTCTAGGTGTGCAGTGGGAGATGGGGATTTATTTCTCACTTTGGAGAAGACACTGAGACCCCAGTTCTTGTTAGGACGTGTCTGAGCTGCTCCTGAGCCCCTGCACACACAGAGCTGCCCCTGGGCAGTGCCAGGAGTTGTGAGCAGGACAGAGCTGAGCACACAGCGGGTGGGACGGGGTCTGTGACACTGACAGGGAGCAGACCCAGGGACAGAGACACAGCTGCAGGCAACACAGGCATGGGCAGGGAGAGTTAACTGCTACCAGAAATGCTGGGGAGGGGATTCAGGAACCTCCCTCACATGCTCTCGATTGCAGACACATTTCCTAGTGCAACCCCTTGTCTCCTCTCCTCCCCAGCAGACCCTCTGCCCCAAAGCCATGGGGTCCAGGCCACGAGTCTCCACCTCAGCAGCATGAACTCCAGGTGAAGGGTTCCTGGAACGTTGTACACAAAAAAGGTGCTAAAAGTACTTGCTCTACAGTGTCATTATGTGGGTGGCAGCAGCACAGCCAGGTCAGGAGAAGGTTCCACAGCATGCCCGTCTGCCTTTCTGTCCTTGCTTTGTTTTCTGGTAGCACTGCAGTGTCCTTCCCTGTTTCTCCACCTGTCCCTGGTGCTCTTGCTCTCTGGGGTAGGAGTGGGCATGAGGATCAGTTTTTGTTCTGACAGCAGTTCAGTGGATCTTGCCTCACAGGTGTGTTCATGGAAACCAGATGGCCAAGCTGCATTTAAACTGTGATGAACTGTTTTTCTCAGCTGGTAGAAAGAGAGAATTGGCAGAAAAATTCCATCATTAGAGAGGGGGTTTTCCATGAGAAATAGCCCGTTTATTTTCCTCAGAGAACTCTCCCCTAACTTGTCACTGCCTTTTCTGCCTTGCACCGGTCCTCATGCCCACAGGCAGCCAATGTCCAACAGCAGCTCCATCACCCAGTTCCTCCTCCTGCCATTCACAGACACACGGGAGCTGCAGCTCTTGCACTTCTGGCTCTTCCTGGGCATCTACCTGGCTGCCCTCCTGGGCAACGGCCTCATCATCACCACCATAGCCTGGGACCAGCACCTCCACACCCCCATGTACTTCTTCCTGCTCAACCTCGCCCTCCTCGACCTGGGCTGTATCTCCAATATTCTCCCCAAGTCCATGGCCAACTCTCTCTGGGATACTAGGGCCATTTCCTATGCAGGATGGGCTGCACAGATCTTTCTGTTTGTCTTTTTAGCTTCAGCAGAATTTTATCTTCTCACCATCATGTCGTACGACCGCTACGTTGCCATCTGCAAACTCCTGCACTATGGGACCCTCCTGGGCAGCAGAGCTTGTGTCCACATGGTAGCAGCTGCCTGGGCCACTGGGTTTCTCACTGCTCTGCTGCACACGGCCAATACATTTTCACTGCCCCTGTGCAAGGGCAATGCCCTGGGCCAGTTCTTCTGTGAAATGCCCCAGATCCTCAAGCTCTCCTGCTCACACTCCTACCTCAGGGAAATTTGGCTTCTTGTGGTCACTGTCTCTTTAGCATTTGTGTGTTTTGTGTTTAGTCTATTAATCGGTTTTGGCTGTTTTGTGTTCATTGTGGTGTTCTATGTGCAGATCTTCAGGGCCGTGCTGAGGATCTCCTCTGAGCAGGGACGGCACAAAACCTTTTCCACCTGCCTCCCTCACCTGGCTGTGGTCTCCCTGTTCGTCGGCACTGGCATGTTTGTCAACCTGAAGCCCCCCTCCATCTCCTCCCCATCCCTGGACCTGGTGATGTCTGTTCTGTACTCGGTGCTGCCTCCAACAATGAACCCCCTCATCTACAGCATAAGGAACCAGGAGCTCAAGGATGCTCTGTGGAAACTCGTATCTCAGTGTTTTCCGAAGCAATAAACTGCTCATTTGCTTCTACATAGAAGTTTTAATGTAACTTGTTACATAGAAGTTTTAATGTAACTTCTCACCTGTATTTGCTGTTGTTGTTGGCATTTTTTATTCTGATAATGTTGTCATCCCCTTTCTAAACCACTGCCTGCTTTTCTTTTATAACCCTTGGTTGTGTAAATGAGGAGCCATGATCTGTGTGTATTTAAACAAAGTAAAGCGTCCTACAGTGACTTGATTTTCACTATATCCTTCCTGCAAGGCCTTTTGGAGCTGCAGGAACAGTTCCTGTGATGGGTGAAGGGTAAAAGAGTCCATCATGGCAGCCCTGCCAGGGAGCAGCAGCGCTTGTTCTCCCAGAGCTGTTCTGGTTCCACTCCACACTCTCCTTCTCATCCCTGGTGTTGGTGCAAGGCCTGAGTGCTCTGGCAGCTTGGTCACCGTCCTGCTGTGTGTCAGTGCTGTGAGCGCAGGCAGGGACAGGCAATGGGCACTGCTGTGACAGAGCTGGCCTCAGTAACAGTACTTGCACAAGGAGAAGTGATCTTCTATGGGCAGTTCATGATGGTTTATATCTTCTTGCAAAGTTTCTCTCAAGCTTATTCCTACAGAAGTGACCACAGATGAAACATCAGCGTGCAGCTGAACAGTGTATGTGTGCAGGGCTGGCACACAGCAGTGTCCTCTCACAGCCAGGCTCCTGCCAGAGACCTGCAGGACCAGCAGAGCAGGGCTGGGCTGTGCCCCTCTGCACTGGACACCCCATGGAAGGAGCCCCAGGTCAATCACCATGGACTGGCCCCTCACAACCTCCTTTTCCAGCACTGGCCTCTCACCCCAGCTCAGAGGTCTCTGTCCCCCCATGGAATTACACTGAATGAGTAGGTCAGAAATCCATGTTTGCATTGTACAGATGGGATGTGAGCATGCAGAACAGGTACATGAGTTGACATGAACTTGATTCAGCACAAACACCATCAGCTATTTCTTGGGGTTCCATGATGGCCTGTGGGACAGACAGGGTCTTGAGGTCATTTCTCATTGGGAATAACATTGCATGGAAAGTGTTTGAATGCAGCACTGGGACGTGCTTCCTTTAACCAATGTCCCTGTGTCCATTCCACGTAACATGGGACATGTCAGATGAGTGCAGAGCAGGTGACACACCGCAGGGCTGAGGTGTCTCCTACCCCTTTGGAGTGGCAACAGGAGGCCAGAGGGACACTGTGACTCCTGCTGCTGTGTGTAAAAGGGACAGACTCTGTCTCTGAGCATCCCTGGGTGCATAAGGAGCCCATGAGGCCAGTTCAGATGTGGACACCTGACAGAACCTACATTTGTGTGTGTGACTCCAGAACAAACCTCACTGGCTCAGACAGATCAATCTCACATGCTCCTGTCTGCTATGTTGTCCTTACCCGTGAGTCTGGATTGTGGTCTCAAATGTGTCAGAGCACGCAGAGAGGTACTCAGGTCCTTGGAAAAGGCAAACTTGTTTTCAAGAAGGTCAGGAATGAGAACTAGGAGAACTACGGTCTGGCCAGCCTGTGTCCTTCCACGTGAAGGGAATGGGACAAGTCTACCTGCAGCCATGTCCAGACACTTGGAAAACAAGGAAGGGATTAGTGAACACAAATGGGAAGGGAAAGAAAGGCACGTTGTGGACATGAAATTTCACAAGGTGTCAGACATGGTTTCCCATGATGTCCTTATAATCTGATTAATGCTCTCTGGGCTATAGAAGTGGATGCTGAGTATGAAGTTCGCTGGATGATGAAGCCCAAACGTCACCAGTGGTACAAAGTGCCCACAGAGCCAGTTACCAGTGGGATCCCTCAGGGACCAGCACTTGGGCCAACACTGTTGAACGTCTCTATTCTCCCCCTCTATGATGTGACACAGTGAACCTTCAGCTCCTTAGGGGATGGTGCAAAGCTGGGCAGAGGCCTTGGACAACCTCACCTGGGTCACCCTGCCCTGAGCAGGACAGTGAGACAAGATGATGTTCAAACCTGAGCTGCTCTGTGATTCCAGGAATCTTTCCCTTGGAAACGTTTTGCAAGAAGGAAGAGGTGGAGGGACAAGAAAATAAAAATACAGGCAGAGGAGGAGACCTAAAAGGTGTCAAATAAACAGAGCAGTTCTGTGAAGAATGTTTCTCTGCTCAGATTGTTAGCAGGAAATCTATAACCAGCTCCACAAACTCCCTGTTCTGCTCATTGGCCCCTGGGATTTACAGCACATTTCTTTAAATCAGATTCTGCACTGAAGTTTGCACTGATTGTTACAGCTTCTTTGCAGGAATTGCTTCATGTTTCCTTAGAGAACTGGATGTAAACAGGCACCGGGGAATTTTTAATTAGAGGAAACAAAACAAAAAATACAATAGGACTTAATGATGTTTCTCAGTTCTGTTGTTAAATTAAGTAGTTTCCAGCGAGGTCCGTTGCCATAATTGAAGAGTTGCCTGTAGGGAGTACGAGAGCAACTGCTGAAAGACTTTACCTGCCCGAAGCTCAAAGCAGAGTGAGAGCTGAGAGGCTCTGAATGAGCCAAGAGTGAGAGGTGAAGAACCTCTGGGGAGCAATGCAAAGTGCAAATGTGCAGACAGGCTTCTGAAGAGATGAGTTCAGACACGGTGAGCTGGGTAAGGACAGCTGGAAACTCCTGCATGCCAGGATGCTGGTGGCCCTTTTAGCCACCTGGGCACAGACAGGCTCATGTTCAGCTGCTGTTGATCAACACCCCCTGATCCCTTTCCACCAGGCACTTTTCCAGCCACTCTTCCCTGAGCCTGGGGTTGTTGCAACCCAAGTGCAGGACCCGGCACTTGGTCTGGTCAAACCTCATACAAATGGCCTCAGCCCAAACATCCAGCGGGTCCAGATCCCTCTGCATGGCCTTCCCACCCTCCAGCAGATCAACACTCCCACCCAGCCTGGTGTCATCTGCAAACTTAATGAGGGTGCACTTGATCCCTTCATCCACATCATTGATAAAGCTTATATAGAACTGAGTCAAATACTGAGCCCTGGGGACACCACTTGTGACCGGACGCCAACTGGATTTGGATCTGTTCACCACAATTCTTTAGGTCCAGCCCTCCATCGTACATACACCATCCAGGCCACGAGCTGCAGCTTCTCCAGGAGATGCTGTGGGACACGGTGTCAAAGGCTTTACTGCAGTCTAAGGACACAACACCCACAGCCCGTGTGGCGCATTCACTGCCCACGACAGACTTTCCCTTATCTACTCAGCGGTCACCTTGTCACAGAAGGAGATCAGGGTGGTCAAGCAGGACCTGCCTTTCATCAAGCCATGCTGATTGGGCCCCATTGCTCGTCTGTGTGTGTGACCTCACAGTCCTTTCCCAGCCTTGTTCCTGCTGTTGGCCAATCCCCTGCAGAGGCAGAAGTGACCTCACAGTGCCCTCCACACCCATTGGTTCCTACTGGACTATGAGTTCCTGAAACACAATGACCACACGACATCGTACCCACCATCACCCTCCTTGTGGTCCAGTGTGTGAGGAGATCAAACTAAGCTGCTTTCATGAAATGTATCCAATAGATTTCCTATCAAGGGTTTGAGTGGAGAAACGTTCCTCAGAGGAGCTACTGTATTTACTCTGGGGCATTTTATATCTCTGCTTCTGCCTCTGCTTTTTTTCTCCTTCCTCTGTCTATTCTGACGTGAAAGAGCTCTCCAAAGAAAAGGTTCATGTAATCCTACAATAACACAGGATGGAAGAGACCCCCAAACACCATCTCTGTCCCACTGACCTTTATGGTATTCCAAGGAACAGCTGATAGCATTTGTGCTGACTTGAGTTCATCTCACCACATGCACACACTGGACATGCACATGATGTGTGTGTTTACATCTCATCTGCACAATGAAAACATGGACTTTTGACCTAGTATTTCATAGAATCACAGAATGTCCTGAGTTGGAAGGACCCACAAGGATCATGGGGTTCAACTGCTGTCCCTGCACAAGACACCCCACAGGTCACCCCGTGTGTCTGAGGACGTTGTCCAGTCTCTTCTTGAACACTGTCAGGTTGGGGCCGTGACACCTCCCTGTGAAGCCTGTTCAGTGTCCAGCACCTCTGGGGGAAGAACCTTTTCCTCATGTCCCACTGACCCTCCCCTGGCACACCCTTCTTCCATTCCCTTGGGTTCTATCATTGGTCACCACAGAGAACAGACCAGTACCTTCCCTTCCTTATCCCCTTGTGAGGAAGCTGTAGCCACCATGAGGTCTCCTTTGAGTCTTTTCTTCAGCTCTGATGCTCAGAAACCCCTTGGTTTGCTTTCTGAAGCAGAAAGGAGAAGCCATGACCTACAGCCTCTTTCCCTGCAGGCTGCAGACACCCATCTCGCTTCCTCACCTGCTCTCACCCCAGCATCTCTGCACCTTCACTGCTGTGTCTGCACCCTCACTGGCTGCTCTTTGGAACACAAACCATGGACTGATGCAGCTCCCTCTGGGTCACCTCTTGCACCACAGCACTGCCCTTCCAGCGACATTTCTTCCTCCTCATATCCATTCCTCACCTTCCAAGTAGACTTCTTTTTTCTCTTTCCTGCTTCTTCCCACTATCAAGAAAATCTCGACCATCTCATAAACTGCCCTTCATGCAGGGAACCCAACCCGTTAGGCTTCTTGTGGTCTTTTACCTGACCAGAGAGAAGTCATCTTGCCATGATCTTCTAAATCCCATGAGTGCTGCTGGCCTTTCAGCTTCTCTGACAGACACGACCATGTCCCTGCCGATGTCCCATCATGTTCTCAGGTGGGATGGACATGACAACCCGTCTCTCTTCCTGGGTAAGACCTGTGGGCCCTTGGGCAGAGGTTCTTTCCCAGCCATGTCCCTGCTGCTGGGCTGTCACCTCCAGACACAGAACTGACCCCACTGTCCCCTTCACAGCCACATGATTCCACCTGGATTATGAGTGTCTGAGACTCAGCTGACCCCATAATACCGAACCCATCCATCCTCCTCCCCATAGCCCAGGGCCTGACCAGATAATAGTGTGCTTGTTGTATCAAATTAAACAAATGTATTTCCCTCTAAATGTTTGAGTGGAGAAACTTTCTTTGCAGTGGCTGTTGTTTTTATGTTGACATCATTTCTATCTCCTATTCTGCCTCTTTTTTTTTTTTCTTTTCCTTTCTGCAGATATTCTGTATTCAAAAATGTGTCCAGGGGAAAGATTCGTTGAATCATAGAGTCAGTCAGGTTTGAAGAGAGCCCTGAACATCTTCTTGCTTCACTCTCCTTCCCAGAGCTGGTGACCAGGTGAGGTTCTTCAAGGTCTTCGCTCAGCTTTGCATCATCTCCATCACAGCACAGGAGGGAGAATAAAGACCTTCAGCAGTTTTGGCCCAAATGCTGGTCACTGGGGGATGACACACTAACTGCACACAGGACACTGCATCGCAGATGATATTTGGGCTTGATGTTTCAGTGAACTTCCCACCAAGCATCCACTTCTTCAGCCCAAACAGCATCAATCTGTCTATAAGGACACCACTGGAGACCATGTCCAAGGCCTGGCACAATTTCATATACACAACACGCCTGTCTTTCCCCCGCCCATTTTGGTTCACAAGTCTCTTTCTTGTCCTTCAAGTGCCTGCAGATGGCTGCAGGAGGACTTGTCCCATCACCTTCCCAGGGACAGAGACAAGCTGAGCAGCCTGTGATAGCCCCATTCTCCTTCCTGCCTTTCTTGAAGATGGGTTTGACGGATGCCAGGACCTCCTTGGTTGCACTGTCATTTTGAAAACACAATCCAGAATCACAGAGCAACTGAGGTGAATCTCACTGGGGCAATTTCCTCTTGTCCTATCACTTGCTAATTGGGAGAAGAGACCTACCCCCTCCATGTTCAACCTCCTTTCAGACAGTTGTAGACAGTGATAAGGCTTCCCCCAGCCTCCCGTTCTCCAGGCTGAACAGCCCCAGTTCCCTCAACCGCTCCTCATCACACTTGTGCTCCAGCCCCTCAGCAGCTTTGTCACCTCCTCTGCACTCTCTCTTGTACCTCAATGTCCTTCTTGAGATGAGAGGCCCAAAACTGAACTCAGCATTCAAGGTGCGGCCTCACCAGTGCTGAGTACAGCAGCACAATCACTTCTCTAGTCCTGCTGGCCACACTATTCCTGATATAAGCCAGGAAGCTGTTGATCATTTTGGCCACCTGGGAACACATTGGCTCCTGTTCAGCCACTGTCAGTCAATACCCACAGATCCCTTTCCACCAGGCAGCTTTCCAGACACTCTTCCCTGAGCCTGTAGCGTTCATAGAGTTGTTGTGACCAAAGTGCAGGACCCAGCACTTGGCCTTGTTAAACCTCAGACAATAGGCCTCAGCCCAACGATCCAGCTGCTCCAGATTCCTAAGTATGGCCATCCTCATGTCCCACGTCATGAGAAATGGACATGGGGACCTCAGTTCAAGGCAGCACATTCTAGTTCTGTATTCAGGTCTTCATGGAACATGCAGGAATAGCTGATAGTGTTTTTACTGAGTTGGGTTAATCTTATGTCCATGATATGCATGCTCATATCTCATCCATACAGTGGAAACATTGACTTCTGACTTACTCATTCAGTGTCCTTGTGTTGAGGGATGAACAACCTCTCTCAGTTGGGGTGAAGGGCCAGTGCTGGAAATGGTGGTTTTGAGGGGCTGGTCTGTGGTGACTGTGCTGGGCCAGTTTCCCCAGGTTGTCCCATGAACATGGGCACACACCAGCCCCTGATCTGCTGGTGCTTCAGGGCTCTCCCAGGAGGCCTGGCTGGGAGAGGACCCTGCTGTGTGCCAGCCCTGCACACTCACACACTTCAGCCCTTCACTGGTATTTTCTTCTCTGGGGCATTTGCCAGTTCAGCCCTCCCACCCCCTTCTGAATTGTGCCACCCCCTGCCCTCTCCCCACCCGAGCCCACAGAGCAGCCACACTGGAACTGGAACTGGTCCCACAGCAGTGGGGACCAGTGAGAATGAAGGACAGTGAGAATGTTCATCCAGCCAGCAAGCTGAGTGAGTCTCCAGCACAGGCAGCTTGCAGACCCAGGTCCAGACTGGCTCCCCAGGACAGCATGAGGATTTGGCCTAGGGGATCCTCAAGAAGGTCCTGCGGCCACACTGCCAGGGCCACCTGCCCCGAGCTGCCACCTGCAGCAAAGGGTTTCTCTTTCCATGTCTTTCCTGCACACATACAGTGCCCCACTCTGCTCCTGGAACATCCCATATCCCCACAGAGCCCTTTCCCAAGACAGCTGATCTATGCTGACCTGGCCAGCTGTTCCTGCCCCCCTTCCCATGCTCCACATAGCTCTGACCTGGCGGTGCTGCTCTGCAGAGCAAGTAGGCTGTGGTGCCCAGGGCCATGGGGTGAGTCTGCAGACTCATGCTGGGCAGGGTGGGAGGAAGACTCAGCTCAGGGTGGCTCCTGCTCACTCCCCCTCAGCACACAGACATGGCTCCTGCAGCCCCAGAGATCCCAGAGAGAGGATTCTGGGCAAACAAGTCAGTGCGGGGTCCTTTATTTCATTTATACACACAGAGAGTACAGCTCTTTATTTAGAAAAAGACAACGGGTCACACCAGACACGTAGATACGGACAAAGATATAAGATGAAAAATAATTTTGCTTGTGGGTAGCATTAATACAACAAAGAACACCTAAAACCAAAGAAAAAAAAATAAAAAACTTACAGAACTCATGTTGAACTAGTAATGCGTTATATTACAAGTGACATGCAGAAGCAGGAGGTCATTTCATTACTGCTTTTGAAAAGTAAACAGTAATCACTTTCCTTATAGACTCCTTCAGCTCCTGGTTCCTCATGCTGTAGATGAGGGGGTTCACTGCTGGAGGCACCACCGAGTACAGAACTGACACCACCAGGTCCAGCCATTGGGAGGAGATGGATGAGGGTTTCAGGTAGGCAAACATGACAGTGCTGATGAACAGGGAGACCACGGCCAGGTGAGGGAGGCAGGTGGAAAAGGCTTTGTGTCGTCCCTGCTCAGAGGGGATCCTCAGCACAGCCCTCAAGATCTGCACATAGGACACCACAATGAACACAAAACACACAAATGCTAAAGAGACAGTGACCACAAGAAGCCAAATTTCCCTGAGGTAGGAGTGTGAGCAGGAGAGCTTGAGGATCTGGGGGATTTCACAGAAGAACTGGCCTAGGGCATTGCTCTTGCACAGGGGCAGTGAAAATGTATTGGCCGTGTGCAGCAGAGCAGTGAGAAACCCAGTGGCCCAGGCAGCTGCTGCCATGTGGACACAAGCTCTGCTGCCCAGGAGGGTCCCGTAGTGCAGGGGTTTGCAGATGGCAACGTAGCGGTCGTACGACATGATGGTGAGAAGGTAAAACTCTGCTGAAGCTAAAAAGACAAACAGAAAGAGTTGTGTAGCACATCCTGCATAGGAAATGACCCTTGTATCCCACAGAGAGTTGGCGATGGACTTCGGGACAATGGTGGAGATGGCGCCCAGGTCTAGGAGGGCGAGGTTGAGCAGGAAGAAGTACATGGGGGTGTGGAGGTGCTGGTCCCAGGCTGTGGTGGTGATGATGAGGCCGTTGCCCAGGAGGGGAGCCAGGTAGATGCTCAGGAAGAGACAGAAGTGCAAGAGCTGCAGCTCCCGTGTGTGTGTGAACGGCAGGAGGAGGAACTGGGTGATGGAGCTGCTGTTGGACATTTGCTTTTCCTGAGCACGGGGCGCTGTCATGAGAAAAAAAAAAAGACAGTGAGGATCCAGGGCAGAGTTCTCTGACAAAAATCAAACCAACTCCCACAGACCCTCCCCTGTCACACACAGACACTCTTGTGTTTTTCTAGGAGTACCTTTTTCAGGACTGTGGCTGCAGCCCTGCTTGGGGCTGGAAAATGTGCAACCAAGAGCAGGGCTCTGCCCATGGGCCGTCGATAAGTCAGCCCAGGTCTGCAGAAGTGGGGCCAGGGAACGGTGGGGACTGTCCTGGTTCTGCTAACACAGAAGGGCTGTCAGCATTTGCTTTCCCAGTGATAGGGAACAGAGAAGGTGAAGGCAGTTTAGGAATTACAGGTTTTTATACTTATCCCCCTATATTCACTGCAGAGTGTTGTTGGGTGTCAGAAACCCTCAGCATTTCTGCTGCACTCAGGAAGAACAGAGCGAGTCCTGCGAGACCAGAGGATGCCTGTGGGTCAGTGCAGAGTGAGGGCAGCTGCTCTGTCCCTCTGTCCTGCTCCAGCTGCCATGGGCTGGCACCTTTCTGAGATGGGGGCTGATCACACTCCCATGTTACCCTGAAAAGCCACCAGGCACTGCTAAGAGCAGAGGGACCCACCTCAGACCATGACAAGTCTCACCCTTTCCTAAGGTCTAAGCACCCAACGTTTAGTCTAAGACACACACAGCTCATTCCCCAGCCCCACAGACTGCATTGCCCACACCCCACAGGTCAGAGCAAAGCTGGGACACGTGTGCCCATGGACACACCTGCAGGAAAGGACCCACAAGATCAGGCTGTGACTCTGCAGCTGAAACTGCCATCCCCAGAGAGCCTGACAGCAAGAACAAGATCCCAACAGCAGTGACCCAGAGCAGGGGAGCAAGAAGGAAAATGCGGTGAGGGTGGGTGTGAGAGAGGCCAGGGCAGAGGCAGCCGGGCACTCAGACAGCATCCCCCTTCTCCAGCTGTGCAGCCACCTCCCAGGCACCAACAGTGCCGGGCAGCTGCTCTCAGCCCCTGTGCTCTGCAGAGGAACTGGAGCTCTGGCTGCACAGGAGCTGCTTCATGTCTTGGAGCCCCCTGCCCTGAGGGCAGAGGCTTTGCTGGGTGGGAGAGGAGGCCAGGGGGCTGCTCACAGGAGGGATCTGACCTGCAGGGGGTCACAGGGACTTTTCTCTCTTCTCCCTCCCATAACCATTCCGGGTTTGATTTCCTCTCATTTCTGATCATTTCCCTGCTGCCTGGAGATTCTCCCCCTGGGAGGTGTTTCCCTGTCCATGTCTGTTCCCTGTCAGTGCTCACAGACCATCCCACCCTCTGTGCCCTCCCCCTGGCCCTACAGATCCTGCCTGTTCACAGGCACTGCCTGGGGGCATCTTCCTGTTTGCAGGCTGGAAAACAGGACAGGTCAGACTAAGGCTGACAGGTCCAGCCAAGGTGATGCAGGTGCTGTGCACAGGCACAGGGGTGGTGAAGGGATGTCATGAGCCTTCTGGCAGATGTACTGATCACTCACAGTTGCAGTTCAGGAGTCTCAGTGACTTTTTTCAGCATGAGAGCTCAGTTTCATTTTATCCTTTCCTACACCCCCCACCCCTTGGGAGAGGAAACTGAAGAGACAAGCTCAGGAAAGATTCTTATCTGTCTGGTAATCCTTGCAATGATCTTCTCCTTGAGGCAACCCCTTGGAAAAATCCTGGCTGTCATCTGGATGTGTGAGCAGCCCTGACCCACACAGCACCCTCTCCACAGCAGAAGTAACTTTACTGCTAATAGGGTTTGCTCTTTCCAGCACAGCTTCTCCCCTCAGTGTTGCTGGGATCTCCCAAGCAGGCTGAGCGCTGACCCTGGCAGGTGGCAGAGTCCCTGCCCGGCACAGCCCTGGGGTGCAGGGACCCTGCTCTGCAGGACAGCCCTGGGCAACCCTGCCTGCACATTGACATTTACACCCCACAGCCACCCTGGGGAGAACGCAGCATTCATGTCTTGTCACTGACAATGCAGAAGGCAACCCCTGCTCTGTAGCACATCCTCCCCTCTGATCAGAGAACTTCTGAGAGCTGTACTTACATCTCTCGCAGGCTCTGCAATGTGACTACTTTCTGAGATCCTACCAAGATTTGCAGATTCAATGCCCTGCAGCCACAGGCTTCATATGTGAGAGGATTTCATTTCCAGTGACCTCTCAGCATCCTCCCAGCCCAGACTGCGTTTCCCTCTCTGTGCCTGTCTCGTGTGCCCTCGGTGCTGCAGGCAGAGCCCTCAGCCCCGCTGCATGTGCAGAGGAGCTGCTCCTGGGCAGAGCTGTCTCTCTGCAGTGCTGCCGCTGCCATGAGCTCCCTGTGTCCCAGGAGCCCAGCCCAGCTCAGCAGCACAGGAGCAGCCCATGATGTCCCTTTCTCTGTCCCCTCTGGGCTCCTCCAGGTGTCCCTGGGGCTCCAGGGGCACAACTTTGAAGTTGAAGTAATCAGTGATGTTGATTCTCTCTCCTTTTCAGAGACACTTCTTTCCAGCATTGTATTTTTCATTCTAAAAAATGAATTGGTATGAGAATCATCTTTTCCCATCATTAGACAGGACACCAGGAATGTTACAGCAAAGCATCTAATCACTCCAGGCTAGGAGAGGAGTATCTTGAGTTGAATGAACTTAGGCATTTTGTTCTGGTTTTACACTCCTAGGTCTAGAGAGATATTCATCAGTCTTTGGCCATGTCATGTCTGTGCTCTGATTCAAAGCCTTTGCACACATGGGCTCTTGGACACTTGGTACCAGGTTTCTTGTGCAGGTCAGAGCTGGACTGGTGCCACAGCTGGGGTGGTTCAGCCCAGATGTGAGGCCATGTCCTCAGCCAGAGACCTGACTGGGGGAACTGGAGCTGTCAGTGCTGCAGACAGAGCTGTGACACGGATGGAATGAACTGCCAGGCAGGGTGGCCGGAGTGAGTTCATCTGGTCTGCAAGGACAGCAGCCTCCAAGCACAGCAACAGTCCAGATCAGAACTCAGTCCAGATCTGTAAGGCAATTCAAGGGCCCATAATGAGCTGTTCCTACTGCAGGAACACTTAAAAGACAAAGACACTTTGTAGCTACTGATGAATTCAATAAGAGAAAGAGGTGAGAATCCCTGTGTCCTCTTGTCCTCCATCTTCACCAGCCATGTGTCCCAGGCCTCTGTGACTTGAGACAGGAATCTGCAGAACAAGCAGCAGTGGATGGGGATCAAGTCAGGGTCACTGGAACTAACACAATCCTCTCCAGTCTATGGGTCAGCAGGGGCAGCATCCCAGGAGCGGGGACAGCAGGACCATGTCACAGTGAGGCCACTCTCTGCCATCTTGGAAAGCTCATGGAGACTGGGGGGACTCCCTGAGCGCTGGCAGCTCTCACACAGTGTGTGCACTTTTCAAAATGGCCCAGGGGTGAGCAGGGGAACTAAGGGCTGTGCCCCAGAGCATGTTCACTGGGACTCCATTTCTGGGTGACGGGATTTACCCAGGGCAGGTTGTGCCTGTCCATCCTCTTTCGTTTCTGTGAGGAAAGGAAAGGGTTGTGGATGTGTGGAGAGCAGGGGCGGTCTGTTACCTGGCAGTCAGCAAGGCATTCAGTGTCACCCTCTGTAATTTATTGTGTCCAAGGTGGGATATTCTGGTCTGTGTCAGTGTGTAAGTAGATGGGTAAAAAGCAATTTGTATGGTTGTGTTTGGAAAGGTGCTGTAGAAAGGGAGAAACTTTCCAGTCCTGAGGACAGTCTAGCACTGGAAGCTGTTTCCCAGGAGTGCGCACCCACTCTGTCCCAGTAAGTGACCAAGATGTGTTTGGATAAAGCCCTGAGCAATCTGGTCTGACCCTGCTGTGAGCAGGAGGTTGGTCAAGACACCTCCTCAGGTTCCTTTGAGCCTGAATGACGCTGTCCTTCCTTCCCCTTCATGTTTTCAAATTAGGGAGAAGTCTCAGGTTATTCCAGACCACAGAAGTAATTCACATGAGGTGCAGGGCTGCTTTACAAGTGCCGCCAAACAGTCCTGACCACATCTTTTCCATCCTTTTTCTTTTACCTTGAGCCAAGATCTTATTTTTTTGCTGTCTTAATGCCTCTCCAGAAAGAACAGCCCATGTTGTTAACCCTTTCAGAGCAGGTTGCTCAACAGGTGTCAGCATCCATGCACAGAGTCTGCACATCAGCCAGACACAAATGCATCTTTATAGAAATGGAGACGAGGCACTTGACCAGTGTCGAGAGTTAAGATTGTGGGGTGACAATCAAACCCTGGCAGATGTATTGTTAACCCCCTCTTCCCCCCACTTCCCCCTTTTGCCCCTCCCTCTCCCCCCTTCCACTAAGGAGAGGCGATTGGGAGGAAAAGAAGAACAGAGAGAAGAGAGTTGGAAAAAATTAAAGATGTTTTACTAATGCTACTAATAAGAATAGAGAAAATAATACAAAATATACAAAACCAATCTTGAAAGTCTCAGCAACTGCAGAGCCGGCACCCAAAGTCCTGGATTAGACTCCACAGCCAACCAGAGCTGGATTCAGTCTGTCACTAGGCCTCAGTTCGCAGGGACGACTAGCAAGGTCCTCTCCTAATGTCGGCCATAGAGAAAACAGAAAAAGGGATGAGATCCTCGTGATCTCCCATTTTACATGAAGTATTCACGTGAATGGAATGTTATACACAGTTGGTCAGTTTCTCGGCCACTGGTTTCTCGTCGCCCCTCTCGTGAGATGTCCATCCATGCTTATCAATAACTTTGCATTCCATTGCTAGGTTTACCAAAACATGTGTCTGGTTCTCCAGGAAAATGCAGTTAATATGAAGGCTTTAGCTGACAAGCAAAATGCACTGAAAGAGAAACTTGTTTTTAACAAAACCAGGAGAGTCACAAACCCCCATTGGAGAGCGTGTGTATCAAAATCCCCATCGGACAGTGCGTGTGTCACAAACCCCATTGGACAGCGTGTGTGTCACAAACCCCATTGCAGTGTGTGTGTGTGTCACAAACCCCCTAGACAGCGTGTGTGTGTCAAACCCCACTGGACGGTGTGTGTGTCACAAACACCATAAGACAGTGTATTCTGTTGCAAACCCCATTGGACTGTGTCTGAGTCACAAACCCTATTGTACCTGATGAGGGTCACAAACCCCATTGGACAACGTGTGTCACAAACCCCATTGCACAGTGTGTGTGTCACAAATCCCATTGGACAATGTGTGTCTCGCAAACCGCATTGGACAGGGTGTGTGTCACAAACACCATTGGACAGTGTGTGTATCAAACACAACTGGACAGTGTGTGTGTCACAAACACCCCTGGACACCATTTGTGTCAAAAGCACCCCTGGAGAGGGTGTGTGTCACAAACCCACCTGGACAGTGTGTGTGTCACAAAAGCGCTTGGACAGTGTGTTTGTCACAAACAACCCTGGACAGTGTGTGTATCACAAATCCCATTGGAGAGTGTGTGTGTCAGAAACGCCCCTGGAAAGGGCGTGTGTCGCAATCACCCCTGGACAGCTCGTATATCAGAAACCCCATTGGACAGCATGTGTGTCACAAATCCCATTGGACAGGGTGTGTGTCACAAACCCTCCTGGACAGGATGTGTGTCACAAACACCCCTGGACACCATTAGTGTCACAAACGCCCCTGGACATGGTGTGTGTCACAAGCCCCAATGGACAGTGTGTGTGTCACAAACCCCCCAGGACAATATGTGTGTCACAAACACCCCTGGACACCATTTGTGTCACAAACTCCCCTGGACAGGGTGAGTGTCACAAATCCCATTGCAGAGTGTGTGTGTCACAAACCCCATTGGCCAGCCTATGTGTCACAAACGCCATTGGACAGGGTGTGGGTCACAAATACCCCTGGGCAACATGTATGTCACAAACGCCCCTGGACAGCGTGTGTGTCACAAACACCCCTGGACACCATTAGTGCCACAAACGCCCCTGGACATGGTGTGTGTCACAAGCCCCAATGGACAGCGTGTGTGTCACAAACCCCCCAGGACAGTGTGTGTGTCACAAACCCCCCAGGACAGTGTGTGTGTCACAAACACCCCTGGACACCATTTGTGTCACAAACTCCCCTGGACAGGGTGAGTGTCACAAATCCCATTGCAGAGTGTGTGTGTCAAAAACCCAATTGGCCAGCCTATGTGTCACAAATGACATTGGACAGGGTGCGGGTCACAAACACCCCTGAGCAACATGTATGTCACAAACGCCCCTGGACAGGGTGTGTGTCACAAACCCCATTGGAGAGTGTGTGTGTCACAAACCTGATTGGACAGGGTTTGTGTCACAAACCCCCCTTGACAGTGTGTCTGTCACAAACGCCCTTGGACAGCGTGTGTGTTACAAACATCCCTGGACAGTGTGTGTGTCACAAACCCTATTGGAGATTGTGTGTGTGACAAACCCCATTGGACACTGTGTGTGTCACAAACCCCATTGGGCAGTATGTGTGTCACAACCACAATTGAACAGCGTGTGTGTCACAAAGCCCTTTGGACAGTGTATGTGTCATAGAACTCGATGGACAGCGTTTGTGTCACAAACCCCATTGGACAGCGTGTGTCACAAACCCTCCTAAACAGTGTGTGTGTCAGAAACCCCATTGGACAGGGTGTGTCTCAGAAACACCCCTGGACACCGTTTGTGTCACAAACGCCCCTGGACAGGGTGCGTGTCACAAACCCCTTTGGACAGGGTGTGTATCACAAATTCCATTGGAGAGTGTGTATGTCACAAACCCCATTGGACAGTGTTTGTGTCACAAAACCCCACTGGACAGGGTGTTTGTCACAAACCCCTGTGGAGAGTGTGTGTGTCACAACGCCCCCTGGACAGTGTGTGTGTTCACAAACACCCCTAGACAATGCAGGTGTCACAAACCCCATTGGACAGCCTGTGTATCACAAACCCCATTGGATAGTGTGTGTGTCACAAACACCACTGGACAGCCTGTGTCACAAACCCCATTGGAGCGTCTGTGTGTCAGAAACCCCATTAGACAGCCTGTGTGTCATAAACCCCTTTGGGCAGCGTATGTGTCACACACCCCATGAGAGAGTGTGTGTGTCACAAACCCCATTGGACAGTGTGTGTGTCACAAACACCCCTCGACAGCCTGAGTGTGTCACAAACCCCATTGGAAAGTGTGTGTGTCAGAAACCCCATTGCACAGGGTGTGTGTCACAAACACCCCTCGACACCATGTGTGTTACAAACGCCCCTGGACAGGGTGTGTGTCAGAATCCCCCTTGGACATCGTGTGTCTCACAAACCCAATTGGACAGTGCGTCTGTCACAAACCCCATTAAACAGTGCGTGTGTCACAAACCCCATTGGATAGTGCGTGTGTCATAAACCCCCATGGACAGTGTGAGTGTCACAAACCCCATTGAACAGCGAGTGTGTTACAAACCACATTGGAGAGGGTGTGTGTCACAAACACCCCTGGACACCGTGGGTGTCACCAACGCCCGTGGACAGGGTGTATTTCACAAACCCCATTGGAGCGTGTGTGTGTCACAAACCCCATTGGACAGTGTGTGTGTCACAAACACCAATGGAGAGTGCGTGTGTCACATATCCCATTGGACAGCCTGTGTGTCACAAACCCCGTTGGGCAGGGTGTATGTCACAAACACCCCTGGATACCGTGTGTGTCACAAACGGCCCTGGACAGTGTGTGTGTCACAAACCCCATTGGACATCGTGTGTGTCACAAACCCCATTGGACAGGGTGTGTGTCACAAACACCCCTGGACACCGTTTATGCCACAAATGCCCCTGGACAGGGTGCGTGTCACAAACCCCATTGGACAGGGTGTGTATCACAAATTCCATTGGAGAGTGTGGTGTCACAAACTCCCCTGGACACCGTGTATGTCACAAATGCCCCTGGACAGTGTGTGTGTCCCAAACCCCATTGGACAGCGTGTTGTCACAAACCCCATTGGACAGCGTGTGTGTCACAAACCCCCCTGGACAGCATGTGTGTGACAATCCCCCCTGGACAGCCTTATTGTTCTTTCTCTCTCCTGCTCCCTCTCTGTCTTTCTGCCTGTCTGCCCTTTCCCTGCTGCTTCTTTCTCCATCTCTGTCCAGATTACTGCCCCTTTTCCTTCTTGATGTCTTTCTGTCCTGTTTGTCTTTCTGTCTTCCTTGCCTGTTCCCGGCCCCATCCTCTCTCGCTGTATCTTCCCTGTCCAGCTGACTCTGCCTTTTCTTTGTCTTCTCTTGCTCTTTCCTGCCCCTCAGCCCTCTTTTCCTCTTCCTCCAGCTCATTGCTGCATGTTTACCCTTTCCAGTCTCTTCATTTTGATCTGAACTTTGCTTTGTTTCTCAGTCCCTTTGTTCTGTTCCCTGCCTTTCTTTTTGTCTCTCCATCTGTACATCCCCCTCCCTGTCTTTCTCTACCCCCTTCCTGTTTCTCCTCCTCCCCCCTCCCCATCCCTCTGTCCTGTTCCTCAGCGCTGCTGTTTCTTCCTCCCTGTCTCATCACGGCCTCTTGTCCCTTTTTGCCTTGATCTCTCCATCTCTCCATCCTTTTCCCTGTGTGTTTCTTTCTCTCTCAGCTCCTCTGTCTTCTCTCTTGTCTCATTTGTCTCTCTCTAGTCCTCTGTCCTTCTCCCCAGCAGCTTCAACTGAATGACCAGGTGTCCGTGCACTCTGGTGTTTCCTCATCCCTGCCCTGGGGCAGATCTGTGTCTGTAGGGCTGGGGATCATTTAGGAGCTGGTCTCCTTGTGCAGACGGCAGAGCCGGGTGCACCTACAGCAGAGGTTATTCTCAGCTGCTGCTTATGCAGCTTGTTGGAAGAGCGGCTGTGGGCCTTCTTTGGAAGGGAGGTTTCTTGTTCTGTGCTTCCTGCTCCTCGGGACCCTGCGCAGGAGTGGTGTTGGGGTCTGCAGGGACGGGTGGGACCTGCTGTGGTTCCTGGTGAATGTGAACTCAACTTGTCCTGATGGCCTTGAATGAAACCAGACTGACTGTAGATGGTTTTCTTGCCTGTTTCAGTTCCCAACTACATGTTTGGCACTAAAAAACATGAGACTTTGTGCTGTTTTCCAGATGTCAGTGACTGTGAATCAGCTGAGAACATCACTGCCTTAGGTACCAGGGCAGGTGGTCTGTGATCAGGGGTGTGGACTTGCATGGTGGTGCTTTTATGAACATTTTATGGTGTTGCCACTTCAAAGCCCTTCATTTTCCTAGAAATGTTAAGATGATATTTCTTATTCAGAGGTTCAGACTCTGGTTGGACTTGATGTTGAATGGTCAGTATAATGGAGTCTATAAAATAAGAATCTCGCTTCCTTGTTGTTGTTTTCTAACACTGTCTGAATTTGGTAAGCAAGAGCAAGCGTGGTTGACAGTGTCTGTTTTTTGAGAGTAACGTATTCCTGACTCACCCTCTTTGTATGGTGAAGGTTTCTGCCTGCACTATGATTTTGCTGGGCTGTGAGGCTGTGTGGGAGCAGCAGAGGTAGGAAGTGGTGGCTTTAAAGGCATTGAAGCTGTGGTAAAACTAGCAGGTAAAGCTCGTTTCTTCCTAGAGAGCTGCCTGACAGAAACAGTTACAAGGAAAGACCCTTGAAGTTGGCTTTTTTTTTTTTTATTCTAATTTACTCTTAATATGGAGCTTTTGGTATTGATTGTTTGATTGATTGATTGATTGATTTCTGGGAAGCAAGAAGTGAGAGCCTGTGCACTCCCATAGGCAGCGCTGCCTCCCAAAATAGGTTCACCCTTCTCCACTTCTGTTCCTCCCATGCTCGTGTAGAACAGGGCCATGCAGTCGTGTGCAGATGTGGTGATTCCAATGTGACTATGAGGTCACAGCCCCACGGTGACGTGCTGTGCTGTGTCTCGGCAGCAGCAGCAGCAGCATCACGGTGCGAGCGTGGGGGCCATGGTCCTCACCCTCCTCCTCCTGCTGGTGTCCCTGCCAGCCCGGGAGGCCCAGGCTGCTCCAGCCGAGCGCAGGGAGCAGGTGGGCGGGCAGGGGCAGCACCCAGCCCCGAGCAGCTCAGCAGGGCAGCAGTGGGGCCAGGGCTGGGGCTGGGGCCGGGAGAGCAGCCGGGCTGGGCCGGGCAGGGCGAGCCAGGCAGCACCAGGGTGTGGGCAGGGGGCAGACGCCCCGCAGGGAGGGGAGAGGGGCTGTGGCTGCTTCAGGGGCAAGTTGTGGGCAAGCGGGGTCTGAGAGTGGTGGCACAGGGGCAGAAACCAGCACTGAGTCCCTGCGGGGCCCTCCCTGCCCCCCAGCCCCGTGCCACACGGCCCCATCCCAGGGCACGCTTTGAGCCTTTGGGCCCGTTTCAAATCAAAGCTGGGATTGCTTTGGCCCTTTGGGCCACTTTTGAGCTCAATCTGGGCACATTTCTGCCCTTTGGGGTCGTTTCTGCCTAGATCTGGGAGTTCTTTGGCTTTGCGGTCCAGTTTCTACCCAAATCTGGGGGTGTTTGGGCCACTTTTGGCCATTTTTTACCCAAATCTGGGCATACTTTGACTTTTTGGTCCAATTTCACCCCAAATCTGGGGATGTTATACCCCTTTTTGGCCAGTTTTGATCCAAATCTAGTGGTGCTTTGGTTTTTTCTGGCTCTTTTTACCTGATATACTCAGGTGCTTTTGCCCATTTTTTCCCCTAATGGAGGCGCTGTGTTCCCAAATATGGGATATTTTCACCTTTGCCAGCAGTTTTGCTCCCAAATGTGGATGTTTTTGCCTCTTTTGGCCACTTTTTGCCCAAATACTCAGAATCTTTTGCCTGTATTGGCCAATTTAGCCCCCAAATATTTGGAATATTTAGTCATTTTTCCAGTTTTCTCCCTAAATAGGGCTATTTCTCTGCAATATATGGGCATTGTTGTCCTAAATATGTTGTGCTGTGTTTTGTTTTGTTTTTTCTCTCTTCTTTATGTCCTCTTTTACCCAAAATGCAGGAGTATTGCTCTGTGAGCCTGGAAACCTCTCTGATCTGTGATGACTCCAGGCCATGGCATTGGCAGAGCTGATGGAGCTTCTCAGCTGGATCCTGGTTATGAGCCTTGGGCTGTCCCAGAGGTAAATTGTCACTGTCTGCTTGAGGGAATAAAAACTCACGTTTTAATAGGTTATTCATGTGTGATTGCACTCAAGATAATCTCAGAGGCTTTCCAAAAGCTTTTTGTGCCTTGGTGGTGTTACACAGACAAGTAATGAATATTCATTTGCCTGAAAACCTGCTAGGTCTCAGCAAAAAGGTCACCCATGTTCCATTTCTAGCTGTGGGAACGAACACCTTTGTATGTGTCCTGTGTCATTACCTCACCCCCTCCCATCACTGCAGGCGACTGAGGAAGAAGGAGATCACAACATGCCATGGAAGCTCCTCCCCTGTGGTTGACTCCCTGTTTGGTTCCTGCAGTCCATGGTGATCAAACCTCTTGGTGTAATCCTGTTCCTGAGCCTGAGGACAATGCCAGGGTAAGTGTTCAGTCTTCATTGGTCACTGGCCTTTTGCATTTGTTAATATTTGGTTTATTATTTGTTACCATTTTCCTGCAATAGTTGCGCCTTGCAGTAGCCAGCAGGCTCTTTGCTAGAGGAAACATGGATGATCATTTTTTGCCCTGGTGCTCCATGCTCCCACCTTAGTGTGGGTTTTCGTTTATGTGTGTGAGAGGTGTCCTGGTCAGAAGGCCCTGAGAGGCCCCATGTTTGTCCATCTGGTCCTTGAGGGGTGTTGCATGTGGCCTGGACACAGTAGTTTGGAAGCTGCCAGGTCCCAGCCAAGGGGTCTGCAGCCCCTCTGCAGGTTTGGAAATTTCAGCATGCGTCTGGGTCCCATGTTGTTGCCTGACCCCAGTCCAGGCACTGCAGGTCACTGAGGACAAGGTAGATCACAACATGAAATGACAACTCTTTTCCTTTCTCCTTGTTTCCAGCCATCCCTGTAGGCAGCGGCTACTTGACTTCTTGACTTGAGTCTGTCGTGAGCCTCGGGGCGATCCCACAGGTACGACCTTGGAACAAATGAGCGTTTCCATGTTAATTTTCTGTTCCTGTGAAATTTAGCTTGCTACTTTCTTGGCTGACGCTCGGTCACGCAGAGGGGAAGTGGGTCCGCCTCAGTGCTGTGCCCCAGAGGGCTCTGCCTCGCAAAGCTCTTTGCCAACCGCTCCATCTCTGCGCTGCTCGCAGTGCCGGCTGCCGAGCCAGCGGCATGTTGCTACTGAGTTTAGAGCTGGGTGAGCTCCAGGGAGTCCTTTCTCCTGAAAGCTCCAGGCCTGGTTAGTGGCCACTGCAAGTGCTGGATAAATGTTGGCAAGATGCTCCTGCCGGGAAGGGAGAGAGGAGCTGCCACTGGGATGGGTTTGGATCCTGAGGACGCAGCGGTGGGTGACAGGGGTGGCCATTGCGGAGGGGCAGTGTGAGCTCTGGTGCTGCTGTCTCCAGGTTGGCTCACCAGACCCAGGCCAGCATGCTGGTTCACCAGATCTTTGGCGGATCCCTGTGGTTCCGTGGTGAGCGCTGGCTGCCAGGTCCTGGGCCTGTGACTCTCAGGGCAGCGGTTTCCCTGAGAGCCTTGCAGTACAAATCTTTTGGGAAAACTGCTGAGTGTGTGTAACTTATCCAGAGGTGCAGCTGGTCAGTCTTGTGGTTCCTGTGGGTTGTGGCGTGTGTTGTAGTGATGAAAAAAGCTGTTGGCTGGGGGCCCCCAGCTCTTTGCCACCAGCTGAGGAGCCCATGTTGGCAGTTATGTAGCAGCACTTGCTGTCCCAGCACACAGTGGAATTGCACGCTGTGAATCCTGGTGCCGACATCCCAGAGCCCAAAGCTGGAGAGGGGGAACACGGCAGCTGCCTGTGCTGTGCTGGGGTGGTGTTGGGTGCAGGTGTTGTGCCAGGGTGTGCTTCCTGCTCTTGCTTTTGCAGTGAAGTTCTCAGTGTGCAAGAGCATCTGGGAGAGCTCTGACCCTTTCCTGGACCTGGTGCTGGAGATCAGGTAGTGGGGCAGAGTGTGGGTGGGGGAGCTCTGCTCTCACAGGGATGTTCCTGCAGCTGCACCGTTACTGCTCTCGAGGCTGCTTAACTGCCAGTGTCAGGCAGGGTGCAGGCAAGAGGGAAGCAGCTTCTGTTGTTGTGCTGCCTCTGTCTGGCAGAGCAGAGCCTGTTGCCTGAGCATGAGCCACGACTCCTCCATTGAGGCTCCATGGGACTGGGGACAGTACAGCCGTCCCTCATGGCAGGCTGTCCAGTGCCTGGCTGGGGTCAGGCTCAGGGGTTTGGTGCAGTCTGTGGCCCTGTGCTCATGCTCTGTTTGATCTCTTGGGGCCAGTGTCTCTGATCAGGTGAAAAAAGCTGAGACCAACAGCCCCAGGTCTTCAGCAGCAACAGCCCAGTTGAGTCCTGAAGGCTGTTCTGGGCCAGAGCTGCAGGAGCTGCTGCCCCTCTGCCTGCTCTGCGAGGGCAGGTGGGCTGCAGCTTGGCAGGGAGGCAGGCACTGCACCCAATGGACAGGGGTGAGGGAAGATGACTTGCAGGAAGGATCCTGCTCAGTTAAGGGTTGCTGTGTGAGCTTGGAGGGGATGGGATTGCAGTATCACCCTGTGTCCTTGGCACAGTGATTCAGCCTGGAGGCCCAAAAAGCTGCTCGCCCTCCTGCAGCTGCCTCCTGTGCCCAGACCAGTTCAGAGCTCCTGCAACAGCAGCAGCACAAGTGGGGCCAAAGCAGAGCTGTCCTGGCAGAGCTCCTGGGAGAGCAAGCAGCCACCTACCTCAGCCAAGCTGCAGCTGGAGCCCATCCCCATCCAGGAGCCCAGAGGCAGTGGGGAGAATGCTGAGACCCTGGAGAGGGACTCCTGCAGCAGCGGTGCTGCCAGCCCAGCGCAAGGCACAGCGGTCATCTGCCCAAAGCGTCCCAGGAGTCTCCTCCTCCCGACACAGGGGCTGGGACCGGCCCTCTGGGCGCCGCTGTGCAACCCGGGCTCAGGACAGTGTGCTGACGTTTCTGTTGTTTAAATTTCCCTCCTTCCTTTTTTCATTTCAGCTTCTAACAGAAAACACTTCTGATTTGTTGACCACCCCCACTTTCCTCTCCCCTCCTGTGTCTTTACCCTTCCTTTTTCCCTGGGCTCACCTTCTTATTTTCTTCTCTTGGCTCATGGAAACCTCTTTTCTTTAGATCACCAAGTTTGTTGGTTTTTTTTCATGTCAATAACTGCAGCGCAGCATCCTGTGGAAGGCGAGCAGAAGTGACCATTGCACACCACCTCACTCACAATTTGCCAACCACACCTACCCCATGGACACCACCCACCCCAACTCCTTGGCCTTTTGGCAAGTCGAGGTAAGTGGTGCCAGTCACTCCCAGACTCCTGCACGGCAGCAAGGCCAGTAGTCCACGAGGCAACTGTCTGACATGGCAGGTGGCCCGCGGGAGTGATTTCAGCAGCCACCTGTCCTGTTCTCTTGGATTGGCTAAGATGGGAGCAGTTGGGTGCTGTGCTTGTGCACTGTGGAGTGTGGAGGAAGAGGGGGGCTCCTGCTCCTGACCTGGCCTTCAGATCATGTCAGCCTCTTTTCCTGTCCTGCAGGCTGTCCTCATCTGCTCTCCATTGGCCAAATCCTGAAAAGCCGACCTTCAGCTTCATCCTCAGCTCAGCCCTTTGGCTCCCAGCCTCCCCGTGACCACCTGTTCCACTGCCCACCCTTCGCACCACCTTCCTCCCTGCAGCAGCGAGAAGGAGCCCAGCCAGGTCACCGCTGGTTCCTCCAAAAAGAGGCAGTGTAAGCAGCCCCGTGGAGCAGACAGCAGCCCCTGTGCTCTGGCTCTGAAGGACAAGGATCAAGTCTCCAGCCCCCAGGGAAGAAGAAGAAGAAGAATCTCGCAGGAGGGCTCAGTGTCCCCTGGGGGGAAGGAGGTGGCAGGCAAGGGTCCCAGCGGTGGCAGGGAGGCACCCAGCTGTCAGCACCGAAAGATCAGGCCCATGGTGCAAGTGTCAGGCCCCAAGACCTGTCTGGACACAGAGCCCATCTGCCCCCTCAAGAGGAAGAAAAGGAGGAGATGGAGGAGACAGAAGAGTGCTGCTCAGGGTTAGAATGAGGTTTAGCATTAGGGTTCTAAATTGTGGGTAAGGGTTAGAATAAGGGCTTGGGTTTAGCTTTAGTGTTTAGGGTTTGAGGTAGTGATAGGGTTAAAGTTAGGTTTATGGGTTAGGATTAGGATTAGAGTTACAGTTTCCTGTTAGGTGCTAGGGTTGGAGTTAGGGTTAGATGAGTGTTAGGGGTTAGTGAAGAGTATTATGGTAAGTAGTTAGGGTTAGGGGTAGGGACAGAGTTAAGGTTGGGTTTTGGTTAGAGGTAGGTTTATGGTTTAGGTTTAGAGTTAGTGTTAGTGGTTAGGATTAGGGTAGGGTTAGGGAATTGGCATTGTAGTTAGTGATAGGGTTTGGGGATAAGGGAAATGGTTAGATTTTGGGTTTGAGGTTAGCATTAGGGGTCTGGTAGTGTTTGGAATAGTGGTTAGGGTTAAGAGTGTTAGAGTAAGGGTTGGAATTTGGGGCAGAGCTGGGGTTAGCGGTTAGGACCAGGGTCAGAGTTTTGCTTAGGGTTATCATTTGTTGGTGATTGTTTCTTGGCTAGCGTGTATTAGTTAGGTTTAGAGTTAGGATTAGTGTTTAGAGTTAGGTTTCAGTGTTAGGGTTAGGGGCTAGGGTTAGAGGATATGTTAGGTTGAGAATTAGTGCTACAGGTTAGGAGTACGTTTGTATTAGCGTCAGAGGGGCTAGTGTTTCGTCAGATTTAGGGATAGATAGGGCTTTGGGTAAAGCACAGGGTCAGGATTAGAGTTACCAGTTAGGGATTAGGATTAGTGTTAGGTTGAGATAAAGTGTATGGTGAGGCTTAGATACGGGTTAGGGGTTTGGGTGTAGAGTTAGAGTTAGCATTAGCTAAGGTTTCGGGTTAGGTTTAGATTACAGGTAGGTTTAGGGGTTAGGGTTATGGTTAGGATTAGGGTTTGCAATTACGGTTAGTGGTTAGTTTTTGAGTTCTAATTAGAGGTAGGGTTAGACTTAGCCTTAGGGAAAATAATTAATTTTAGTTGTAGGGATAGGATTTGGGTTAGTGTTAAGGTGTAGGGGTTATTGTTAAAGTACGTATGAGGTTTAGAATAAGGCTTGCAAGCTAGGGTTGGGGTTAAGGTTTAGGAGTTAGGTTTAGAATAAGTGTTAGGGGTTTGTTTTTGTGGTTAGAGTTAGAAGTAGAGTTAAGGACAGGGTTATAGTAAGCAGTTAGGACTTAGGGTTATGGTTATAGTTAGGCTTAGGGTTAGGTTAGGGTTATTGTTAGGGTTTGGTGTTAGGGCTTTGGTCAGGGCTAGAGTTAGCATTAGGTTTCAGGTTTAGTCTTAGGGTTAGGATTTACAGTAAAGGTTAGAGTTAGGGTAAAAATTAGGGCTTAATTTAAGGGTTAAGTTAAGGTTAGATTGAGAATTAGGGTTAGGATTAGGATTAGGTTTACCATTTAGATAAGGGTTAGGTTTTAGGTAAGGTTGAGGGTTAGTGTTAGATAAGGTTTTGGGTTAGGGGACAGAGTTAGGGTTAGAGTTTGGGATAGGCTTAGGGAGCATGGTTAGGGTTAGTGTTTGGGGTTAAGGTTTTGAGTGAGGGTTATGGGTCAGGTTTTGGGTTAGAGTTAGTCTTAGAGTTGGGATTAAACTTTGGGCAAGAGGTTAGAGTAAAGCGTTAAGGGTTAGGAGTTTGTGTTTGGGTTATATGAGGTTTAGGTTAGGGTTACGTGGTAGGGTTAAGGTCTAGGGTTAGATTTAGGGTAAAGGTAAGTGTTAGGAGTTACAGTTAGGGTTAGGCTTAGGAATTAGGGAGTGGGGTTAGATTTTGTGGTTAGGAGTTTGAGCTAGGGTTAGGGGGAAGGGTTACATTTAGGGTTAGAAATAGTGTTAAACGTAGGGCAAGGGGTCAGAGTTAGGGTTAGAATTACTGTGTTTGAGTTAGATGAGGTTTAGGATTAGGGGTATGTGTTAGAGTTAGGCTTTAGGGTTAAGCGTTATGATTGGTGCTAGAGTTAGGAGCTAGGGATTAGTCTGAGAGGTAGGATTTGAGGTTCGGGTATGTGTTTGCATTGGGATTTGGGTTAGGTGTTCAAGTATTAGGGGTAGGATTTGATGAGTGTTGGAGTTCGAGAGTAGTGTCAGTGGAAGTGGTTAGGGTTAGAGGTTAGTTTTAGGAGGTAGGGCTAGGGTTAGGGTTATGTTTAGAGTCAGGTTTAGGGTTAGAGTTAGGGGTAGGGTCAGAGTTTGATTAGAATTAGGGTTAGAATTAAGGTTAGGGCTTTTGGGTTTGGTTTAGGGGTGGAGTTTGGTTTTAGGTTGAGGCTTAGATTTGTGATTACAGTAAGAAGGCTAAGCATTAGGTTTAGAGTTGGAGTTAGAGGTTTACATTAACATTCCATTAGGGTGAAGGGAATTGGGTAGAATTTAGGGTTAGGCTTAGGGTTGAGGGATTAGCATTAGTGGACATAGTTAGGAGTAGCTTAGGTGTAAGGGTTGGGGTTTGGGATAAGAGTTAGGGGTTGGGCTTACAGTTAGGGGTAGGAATTATAATAAAGATTAGGGTAAGGGTTAGATTAGTTTAAAGTTTAGGGGTTAGGCAGTAGTGTTAGAAAAGGTGGTTAGGGTTAGGTTTTAGAATTCTGTTGGAGATATGGGTTCGGGTTCATGGTTAGGGAGTAATGTTATTGTAAATGGTTAAGATTAGCATAGGAGATTAGGTTTAGGGGTGAGGCTAGAGTTAGGGTTAGAGTTAGGCTCAGGATTCTGTTTAGAGGCGATGTTAGGGTTAGATTTCATGTTAGGGTTAGTGTTGGGTTAGGTTGGTTAAAGGGTTGTGGTTAAAGTTAGGTTAGTGATAGGGTTATGGTTAGGTTATGGTTAGGGTTTAGTTTTAGTGTTAGGACTAGGTTTCAAGTTAGGGTTGGAGTTAGTATTAGGGTTTAGGCTTACCATTAAGGTTATAGTTAGTGTTAGGGGTCAGCATTAGAGTTATCATAAGTGTTAGGTTTGTGTTAGGGAGCAGTGTTACGGTTAGTGGAACTGGTTAGGGTTAGGTAGGGTTAGTTTCAGGGTTTAGGGGTTATTGCTCGAGTAAGGGTGAGGTTTAGAATGATGGTTACTGGCTAGGGTTAGGGTTAAGGTTTAAGGCTGAGCTTTAGAGTCAGCTTTAGGGGGTTGGTGTTAGGCTTAGGTATTAGGGAGAAGAGTTAGGATAAGGAAGGATAAGATTATGGCTAGGATAAGTGGTTAGGACTTAGGTTTAGGGTTATAGTTCCTTTTAGGGTTAGATTAGAGTCAGTTATTGGGTAGCATTACCAGTCAGGGAGAAAGGTGAGAGTTAGGGTTTGATGTTAGCGTTAGATTTTGGGTTGGGGATATTATTAGGTTAGGGTTTGGATTTCTGTTTATGTGATGTTAGTCTTAGGGTTAGAGTTAGGGGTTTGTCTTAAATTTTAAGATTAGATTTAGGATTAGTATTTAGGTTTACATTTAGGCTTTAGTTTTAGGATTTGGTTTAGGGTAATGGTTGGATTAGGGTTAGCGTTAGGGGTTCCGGAGTTGTCTTAGGGGTAGAGTTAAGTTTTGGGGTTAGATTTAGGGGTAGGGTTAGATTAAGGTTTAGATTTAGAATCAGGGTTAGGGCATTGAATTAGTTTTAGAGTTAGGGTGAGAGGTTGGTCTTAGATTTAGCCTTCGCTTTAGGATTACAGGAAGTGATTGGACTAATATTAGAGGTTTAGATTTAGGGATAGGTGTTAGAGGTAGTGTTAGGGTTATTATTAGGGTTTGATTAGGATTAGATTTAGGGTTCAAGGGTAGAGATGTGGTTAGTGGTAAAGGTTAGTATTAGGGTTAGTGTTAGAGGTAAGGATTAAGGTTAGGGGTTAGGGAATAGTGTTGAGTTAGAGTTACGTGTTGGGGATACGGAGTAGTGAAAGTGGTTGGGAATAGGTTTAGGTACTAGGGTTAGATTTAGGGTTAGGGTTTGGATTTACATTTTGGGTTTGGTTAGTGTTCAGGTTAGAGTTAGGGTTGGTGGTTAGTGGTTAGTTTTAGATTTACAGTTAGGGTTAGGTTTAGGGTTAGGAGTTAGGGTTAGAATTGGGGTAAGGGCTTGGATTTACAGTTAGATTAGTTTTAGGTTAGTGTTAGGGTTGGTGGTATGGGCTTATTTAGGGTTAGGGGTTAGGGAGTAGCGTTCTTATAAGTGGTTAGGATTACTGTAAGGGGGTAGGGTTAAGGGTGGTGATAGGGTTAAGGTTAGAATGATGGGTTAAGGTTGCAGTTAGGGTTTGGGATTGGGGGTAGAGTTAGGTTTCGGGACAGGGGTTTGGGGTTCAGATTAGATTTAGGGTTAGGGTTTAGGATAAGGATTAGGCTTTTGGTAAGCGTTGCGTTAGTGTTAGGGGTTGGGGTTAGTTTTAGGATTTAGGGTTTGAATTAGAGTTAAGTTTCAGATTAGATTTAGGGTTAGGGTTAGATTAGAGTTAGGGGATGGTGTTTCCAGTTAGACTTATGGTTAGGAGTTTGGATGAGGTTTACAGTTAGGATTAGATTAGGGTTAGGATATATAGTTAGTGTTAGAGCTAATGATTAGGTTTCAGAGTTAGGGAATAGTGTTAGTGTAAGCAGTTAGGGTTAGGTTTTAATATTAGGGTTGAAGGGTAGGACTAGGGTTAGGGTTAGGGTTAGAGTTAAGCTTATGGGTAAGTATTAGAGTTAGATTAGGTTTAGAAGAGGGTTAGAATGTAGGGTTGGAGTTAGCGTTAGAGGTTAGCTTTATGTTTTGGGTTAAAGTTAGGATTACGTTTTAGCTTTAGATTTAGGTTAGAGTCAGGGGTGGATTTAGCATTAGAGTTAGCGTTAGTGTTAGGCAGTAGTGATAGTGGAATGGTCAGAGTTAGGTTTTGGATTTATACTGGAGATGGAGGTTGGGGTTGGCATTAAGGGTTGCAATTCTGGTTAGTGGTTAGGGGGTAGTGTTAGTTTAAGTCGTTAAGATTAGTGTAAGGGGTTAGGATTAGGGGTTAGGGGTTGGGATAGCTTTAGGGTTAGGATAATGGGTTAGGGTTTGAATTCAGGTTAGATTAGGGTTAGAGTCAGCCTTAAGATTTGCAGGTTAGGATTTAGGGTTAGGGCTTGGTTTAGTTTAGTGTTTGGTTTAGGGCTGGTGTTAGTATGATGGGTCAGAGTTAGTTTTAGGGTTAGGCTAGGGTTATGGGTTAGGGTTAGAGGTAACATTAGGGTGATATTTCAGGTAAGAGTTAGGGAAAAGCTAGGGTTAGGTTTAATTCTGGCTGGGTGTCACTCAATGGGTTGTGAGCAATTGCATTGTGCGTGACTTGGTTTATATCTCCTGTTATTATTATTACCATTTTTGCAATTACTACTATTACTACTGCCATCATTATTATTATAATTACTATTACTATAATTATTTTATTTATTATCATTATTATATTATATTTATTGTAGCTATTGTAGCTATTGTTGCTATTGTTGCTATTGTTTCTATTGTAGCTATTGTTGCTGTTGTTATTGTTTTGCCTTTCTGTCTCATTAAACTGTCTTCATTTTAACCCAAGCTGTTTCTTTCTTTCCTGATTCCCTCTCCCATCCCACTGGGCTGGAGGGAGGAAGAGAAGAGCTGTGTGTGATGTTCAGCTGCCCGCTGGGTTAAACAAAACAGTCCTGGTCAAAGGAGTGATCATGCAAGGTGTCCCAGAGGAAGAGGTGAACCTGAGGAGGGCACAGGGTAACAAGGGCCCTTCAATGCCAGGACAGGCTGTGAGGAGCCAGGATGCCAAAAGATGTCAGACTGGAGAATGTTTCAGGACACCATCTTGGTTCAGCCCTCTCCTGCCCTTTGTGCCCTGAGAGACACTCCATGGTCCTGCCTAGCCTTGTCCTGGGCTCCTGAGCCAGCTGGGAAGATGGAAAGGGCTCAGCAGCAGTGATCCTCCTCCAGCTGGGTCTGTTTCCCAGCCCAACCAGCGTGGCCAGAGCAGAGTCACCCATGGCCCCAGGGCACCACAGCCCCTCGCTCTGCAGAGCAGCATGGCCAGCTCAGGGCCCTGTGGGGAGCACAGGGAGGGAACCAGGACCAGCCGGCCAGGCCAGGCTGGACACCCTCACCTGGGGAAAGGGATGTCCCTGGAGAAGAGTAAGGCAGCATTTCTGTGCCTGCAGGGAGGAATCCAGGAGGAAGAGAAACCTCTTTCTGCAGACACTCATTGGGGTCAGGCTGCTCTGTTGCTGGAGCAGGACTCTTGTTCTGGTCTGAGGACAGGGGCTGGCACTGATGGACACAGGTCATCTGTGGTGGGGATTTGCTGGAGTTGAATCTGCTTTTCCTGTCTGTCCACACCTCCTCAGGAGACACTCTGCGTCGGTATCCATGGGGGAATTCTTCTATCGCGTGTTCAAAGTGCTCAATGCCGAAACAGTGTCATCCTGACCAACTTCTCTGTCATCCTCACTCACACAAGATAAATCAACCTGTTGCCCATGTCATTGAGCAGCTCCATAGATCTGAGCTGATCCTTCACACGGGGGGATCCCTCTGTCCTCACTCTCCCTGGGACTCTCTCCAGCAGACCCTGTATCCTTCAGCTGAAACACCACAGCTCAGCAAGCTGCCCCACCTCACCTCATACAATCCAAAACTGTCACAGTGCTTTGACAAGACATGGGACACCTCCTGGCAGTGGATGTTCGGAAGCTTGTTCAGTGCTACACCACCTGGGTTTCCACCATCCAGAGGGACACAGATTGCCTCTGTGACACCCCTCTTGTAGAGCCAGACCTAATGAACAGCATTTTAAACAATACCTCAGACTCTGAGTGCATTTCCTTCTGGGATCATACCAGACCAGCATCAACTGGGAAAAAACACTCTCCCAGCACTCTTGGATGCAAACCCTCTGGTCCCAAGGGCTGGTAAGGCTGCAGTTTGCTCATGAAACCCCTGGCTTGATCGCCATCCACCACAGTTGTTGCCCTCCAGAGTTCTGCCTGGAAGCACAAAGGCCTGGAAGACTTTGCTGGTGACAACTGATGCAAAGACACGGAGACATCTCAGGTCTACCTACACCTTGTCTTACTAAATTCAGTAGTAGTCTCCCAGTATTTAGGATTCTCCTTTGGCTGTTTCTGAATTAGCAACAGCTTATCTTGATGACCTTCAATTCCTTTTGGAGTTTTAATTGTGTTCTGATCTGAACCATTGCTGTTCCTGGAGGACGCTGTCCTTGAAAACTAGATGGATCCAGGCATATTGTGAAAGTATTTGGTCTATTTGTTGATTGTATCATCAAGAGACTGAGTGAAGATCCGTGTGTGATGTGCTGCTTGTCCATGCAATGCCTGCAGCTGTTGGGTAGAGAAGAGACCAACCTTGCTTTTCTGATGACATCTGATGACTGATGTCCCTGGGAAAGCAATGGAACAGCTTATCCTTGGTGCCATCTCAAGGCATATCAAGGATAAGAGGGTTATTAGGGGCAGTCAGCATGGCTTCACCAAGGGTAAGTCATGCTTGACCAACCTCATAGCCTTTTATGAGAATGTAACAGGGTGGATGGATGATGGCAGAGCAGTGGATGTGGTCACCTTGACTTCAGCAAAGCCTTTGACACAGTCTCCACAGCATCCTCAGAGCTAAGTTGAGGAGGTGTGGTCTGGACAATAGAGTAGTGAGGTGGGTTGCAAACTGGCTTAAGGAGAGAAGCCAGAGAGTGGTAGTCAATGGTGCAGAGTCTAGTTGGAGGCCAGTATCCAGTGCAGTGCCTCAGGGGGCAGCACTGGGGCCAGTATTATTCAATATACTCATTAACAATTTAGACGAGGGAATAGAGTGACTATCAGCAAGTTTGCTGATGACGCTAAGCTGGGAGGAGCGGCTGACACACCAGAGGCTGTGCTGCCATCCAGAGACCTGGACAGGCTGGAGAGCTGGGTGGGAATAACCTGATGAAATTTAACAATGGCAAGTGTAGAGTCCTGAATCTGGGCAGGAACAGCCCGAGGTTCCAGTATAGGTTGGGAAATTACATATTAGAGAGCAGTGTAAGGGATAGGGACCTAGGAGTCCTGGTGGTCAACAGGATGAACAGGAGTCAGCACTGGGCCCTTGTGGCCAGGAAGGCCAATGGTACCTGGGGTGGGTTAGAAGGGGGGTGATCAGTGGGTCAGAGAGGTTCTCCTGCCCCTCTGCTCTGCCCTGGGGAGACCACACCTGGAATATCGTGCCCAGCTGTGGCCCCTCAGTTCCAGCAGGACAGGGAACTGCTGGAGAGAGTCCAGCGCAGCCACAAAGATGCTGAAGGGAGTGGAGAATCTCCCGTGTGAGGAAAGGCTGAGAGAGCTGGGGCTCTTTAGTTTGTAGAAGTGGAGCCTGAGGGGTGACTTTATTAATGCTTATAAATATATAAAGGGTGTGTGCCATGAGGATGGAGCCAGGCTCTTCCAGGTGGCAAACAGTGATAGGACAAGGGGTAATGGGATCAAGCTGGAACACAAGAGGTTCCACATAAATATGAGAAAAAACTTCTTCTCAGTAAGGGTGGCAGAGCCTGGCCCAGGCTGCCCAGGGAGCTTGTGGAGTCTCCTTCTCCTCAGACATTCCAACCCGCCTGGACACCTTCCTGTGTAACCTCATCTGGGTGTTTCTGCTCCATGGGACGATTGCACTGGCTGAGCTTTCCAGGGTCCTTCCAATCCCAAACATACTGTGATTCTTTGATACAACATCCCAGATACAGCATGCCAGATACAGCATCCAAGATACTGCATGCCAGATACAGTATCCCAGATACAGTATCCTAAATACAGCATCCCAGATGCAGCACCCTAGATACAGCATCCCAGATACAGCATCCCAGATAGAGCATCCCAGATACAGTATCCTAGATACAGAACCCTAGATACAGCATCCCAGATACAGTAAAGCAGATACAGCATCCTAGATACAGCATCCCAGATACAGCATCCTAGATACAGTATCCCAGATACAGCATCCCAGATACAGCAACGTAGATACAGCATCCCAGGTACAGTACACTAGATACACCATACCAGATACAGCATCCCAGATACACCATCCCAGATACAGTATCCTAGATACAGCACCCTAGATACAGCATCCCAGATACAGCACCCTAGATACAGCATCCCAGATACAGCATCCCAGATACACCACCCTAGATACAGCATCCCGGATACAGGATCCTAGATACAGCATTCCAAATAGAGCATTCCAGATACAGCATTCTAGATACAGCATCCTAGATACCGCATCGAAGATACAGTATCCCAGATATAGCATTTCAGATACAGGATCCAAGATACAGCATCCAGATACAGCATCTCAGATACAGCATCCTAGGTACAGCATCCTAGATACAGTATCCCAGATACAGCATCTCAGATACAGCATCCTATATACAACATCCCAGATACAGCATCCTAGATACAGCAACCCAGATACAGCATCATAGATACAGCATCCCAAATACAGCATTCCAGATACAGCATCCCAGATAGAGCATCCTAGATACAGCATCCTAGATTCACCATCCCAGATACAGCATCCTAGATACAGCATCTCAGATACAGTATCCCGGATACAGCATCCCAGACAGCATACTATATACAGCATCGCAGATACAGCATCCCAGATACAGTATCCTTGATACAGGATCCCAAATACAGCATTCCAGGTACAGCATTCCAGATACAGTATCCAAGATACAACATTCCAGATACAGCATTCCAGATACAGCATTCCAGAAACAGCATTCCAGATAAAGTATCCTAGATACAATATCCCAGATACAGCATCCCAGATACAGCATTCTAGATACAGTATCCTAGATACGAAACCCTAGATACAGCATCCCAAATACAGCATTCCAGATACAGCACCCTAGATACAGTCTCCGAGATACATCATCCCAGATACAGCATCCCAGGTACAGCATCCCAAATACAGCATCCCAGATACAGCATCCCAGATACACCACTCTAGATACAGTATCTCAGATACAGCATCCTAGGTACAGCATCCTACATACAGAATCCTAGATACAGTATCACAGATACAGCATCCCATATACAGCATCCTAGATACAGCATCCTATATTCAGCATCCCAAATACAGCATCCCAGATAGAGCATTCCAGATACAGAATCCCAGATACAGCATCCCAGATACAGCATCCCAGACACAGCATCCTAGATACAACATCCGAGATACAGTATCCCAGATACAGCATCCAGGATACAGCATCCAAGGTACAGTATAATAGATACAGCATCCCAGATACAGCATCCCAGATACAGCATCTTAGATACAGCATCCCAGATACAGCACCCTAGATACAGCATTCCAGATACAGCATCCCAGATACAGCATCCAGGATACAGCATCCAAGGTACAGTATAATAGATACAGCATCCCAGATACAGCATCCCAGATACAGCATCTTAGATACAGCATCCCAGATACAGCACCCTAGATACAGCATCCCAGATACAACATCCCAGATACACCACTCTAGATACAGCATCCCGGATACAGCATCCCAGATACAGCATCCTAGATACAGCATCCCAAATAGAGCATTCCAGATACAGCATTCTAGATACAGCATCCTAGATACCGCATCCAAGATACAGTATCCCAGATACAGCATCCCAGATACAGGATCCAAGATACAGCATCCAGATACAGCATCCCAGATACAGCATCCCAGATAGAGCATCCTAGATACAGCATTCTAGATTCACCATCCCAGATACAGCATCCTAGATACAGCATCCCAGATACAGCATCCCGGATACAGCATCCCAGATAGCATACTATATACAGCATCCCACATACAGCATCCCAGATACAGCATCCTGGTACAGTATAATAACTACAGCATCCCAGGTACATTATCCCAGATACAGCATCCTAGATACAGCATCCTAGATACAGTATCCCAGATACAGCATCCTTGATACAGCATCCTAAATACAGTATTCCAGACACAGCATCGTAGATACAACATCCTAGATACAGCATCCGACATACAGCATCCCAGATACAGCATTCAATACAGTATAATAGATACACCATCCCAGATACAGCATTCCAGATACATCATCCCAGATTCAGCATCCCCGATACAGCATTCCAAATACAGCCTCCCAGATACAGCATCCCAGATGCAGCATCCTTGATACAGGATCCCAAATACAGCATTCCACGTACAGCATTCCAGATACAGTATCCAAGATACAACATCCCAGATACAGCATTCCAGATACAGCATTCCAGAAACAGCATGCTAGATACAGCATCCTAGATACAGTATCCCAGAAACAGCATCCTAGATATAGCATCCCAAATACCATATCCCAGCTAGAGCATTCCACAAACAGTATTTCAGATACAGCATCTCAGATACAGCATCCTAGATACAGCATCCCAGATACAGCATTCCAGATACAGCATCTCAGGTACTGCATCCCAGATACAACATCCCAGATACAGCATCCCAAATACAGAATCCCAGGTACAGCATCCCAGATACAGCATCCCAGATACAACATCCTAGATACAGCATCCCAGATACAGCATCCTAGATACAGCATCCCAGACACAGCATCGTAGATACAGCATCCTAGATACAGGATCCCAAATACAGTATCCCAGAGAGAGTCTTCCAGATACAGCATCCCAGGTACAGCATCCCACATACAGCCTGCCAGATACAGCATCCCAGATAGAGCATCCCAGATTCAGCATCCCAGATACAACATCCTAGATACAGCATCCTAGATACAGCATCCCAGATACAGCATCCTAGATACAGAATCCCAGATACACCACTCTAGATACAGCATCCCATATACAGTATCCTAGATACATCATGCCAGATACAGCATCCTCGATACAGCATCTCAAATACAGCATCCAGGATACAGCATCCCAGATACAGCATCCTAGATACAACATCCCAAATACAGTATTCCAGATACAGCATCCCAGATACAGCATCCCAGATACAGCATTCCAGATACAGCATTCTAGATATAGCATCCTAGATACCGCAACCAAGAAACAGTATCCCAGATACAACATCCCAGATACAGGATCCAAGATACAGCATACAGATACAGCATCTCAGATACAGCATCCTAGATACAGCATCCCAGATACAGCATCCTATATACAACATCCGAGATACAGCATCCTAGATACAGCATCCCAGATACAGCATCCTAGATACAGCATCCGAGATACAGCATCCCAGATACAGCATCATAGATACAGCATCCCAAAAACAGCATTCCAGATACAGCATCCCAGATAGAGCACCCTAGATACAGCATCCTAGATTCACCATCCCAGATACAGCATCCTAGATACAGCATCACAGATACAGTATCCCAGATACAGTATCCCAGGTACAGCATCCTAGATACAGCATCCCAGATACAGCATCCCAGATACAGCATCCTTGATACAGGATCCCAAATACAGCATTCCAGGTACAGCATTCCAGATACAGTATCCAAGACACAACATCCCAGACACAGCATTCCAGAAACAGCATCCTAGATACAGCATCCTAGATACAGTATCCCAGAAACAGCATCCTAGATACAGCATCCCAAATACAATATCCCAGCTAGAGCATTCCACAAACAGTATTTCAGATACAGCATCTCAGATACAGCATCCTAGATACAGCATCCCAGATACAGCATTCCAGATACAGCATCCCAGGTACAGCATCCCAGATACAGCATCCCAGATACAGCATCCCAAATACAGAATCCCAGGTACAGTATCCCAGATACAGCATCCCAGATACAACATCCTATATACAGCATCCCAGATACAGCATCCCAGATACAGCATCCCAGACACAGCATCGTAGATACAGCATCCTAGATACAGGATCCCAAATACAGTATCCCAGAGAGAGTCTTCCAGATACAGCATCCCAGGTACAGCATCCCACATACAGCCTGCCAGATACAGCATCCCAGATAGAGCATCCCAGATTCAGCATCCCAGATACAGCATCCTAGATACAACATCCTAGATACAGCATCTCAGATACAGCATCCCAGATACAGAATCATAGATACAGCATCCTAGATACAGCATCTCAGATACAGCATCCCAGATACAGAATCATAGATACAGCATCGTAGATTCACCATCCCAGATACAGCATCGCAGATACAGCACCCTGGTACAGTATAATAGATACAGTATTTCAGGTACAGTATCCCAGATACAGCATCCTAGATACAGCATCCTAGATACAGTATCCCAGATACAGCATCCTTGATACAGCATCCTAGATACAGTATTCCAGACACATCATCGTAGATACAACATCCTAGATACAGCATCTGACATACAGCATCCCAAATACAGCATTCCAGATACAGCATCCTAGATACAACATCCTAGATACAGCATCTCAGATACAGCATCCCAGATACAGAATCATAGATACAGCATCCTAGATACAGCATCTCAGATACAGCATCCCAGATACAGAATCATAGATACAGCATCGTAGATTCACCATCCCAGATACAGTATCCTTGATACAGCATCCTAAATACAGTATTCCAGACACAGCATCGTAGATACAACATCCTAGATACAGCATCTGACATACAGCATCACAGATACTGCATCCAATACTGTATAATAGATATAGCATCCCAGATACAGCATTCCAGATACAGCATCCCAGATTCAGCATCCCCGATACAGCATTCCAAATACAGCATCCCAGATACAGCATCCCAGATACAGCATCCTTGATACAGAATCCCAAATACAGCATTCCAGATACAGTATCCAAGATACAACATTCCAGATACAGCATTCCAGATACAGCATTCCAGAAACAGCATCCTAGATACAACATCTCAGAGACAGCATCTCAGATACAGCATCCTAGATACAGCATCCCAAATATAATATCCCAGCTAGAGCATTCCACAAACAGTATTTCAGATACAGCATCTCAGATACAGCATCCTAGATACGGCATCCCAGATACAGCATCATAAATACAGGATCCCAAATACAGCAATCCAGATACAGTATCCCAGATACAGCATCCTAGACACAGCATCCGAGATACAGCATCCCAGATACAGCATCCTTGATACATCATCCCAAATAGAGCATCCCAGGTACAGCATCCTAGATACAGGATCCAAGATACAGCATCCCAGATACAGCATCCCAGGTACAGCAACCTAGATACAGCATCCCAGATACAGCATCCCGGATACAGCATGCCAGATACAGCATCCCAGGTCCAGCATCCCAGATAAAGCATCCCAAATACAGCATCCCAAATACAGCATCCCAGGTACAACATCCTAGATACAGCATCCCAAATACAGCATTCCAGATACAGTATTCTAGATATAGCATTCTAGTTACCGCATCCAAGATACTGTATCCCAGATATAGCATCCCAGATACAGCATTCCAGATATAGCATCCCAGGTACAGCATCCCAGATACAGCATCCCAGATACCGCATCCCAAATACAGAATCCCAGGTACAGCATCCCAGATACAGCATTCCAGATACAACATCCTAGATACAGCATCCCAGATACAGCATCCCAGATACAACATCCCAGACATAGCATCGTAGATACAGCATCCTAGATACAGGATCCCAAATACAGTATCCCAGAGAGAGTCTTCCAGATACAGCATCCCAGGTACAGCATCCCACATACAGCCTGCCAGATACAGCACCCCAGATAGAGCATCCCAGATTCAGCATCCCAGATACAACATCCTAGATACAGCATCCTAGATACAGCATCCAGGATACAGCATTCCAGATACAGCATCCTAGATACAACATCCTAGATACAGCATCTCAGATACAGCATTTCAGATATAGAATCATAGATACAGCATCCTAGATACAGAATCTCAGATACAGCATCCCAGATACAGAATCCTAGATATAGCATCGTAGATTCACCATCCCAGATACAGCATCCCAGATACAGCATCCTGGTACAGTATAATAGATACAGCATCCCAGGTACAGTATCCCAGATACAGCATCCTAGATACAGCATCCTAGATACAGTATTCCAGACACAGCATCGTAGATACAACATCCTAGATACAGCATCCGACATACAGCATCCCAGATACAGCATCCAATACAGTATAATAGATACACCATCCCAGATACAGCATTCCAGATACAGCATCCCAGATTCAGCATCCCAGATACAGCATCCCAAATACAGCATCCCAGATACAGCATCCCAGATACAGCATCCTTGATACAGGATCCCAAATACAGCATTCCAGGTACAGCATTCCAGATACAGTATCCAAAATAGAACATCCCAGATACAGCATTCCAGATACAGCATTCCAGAAACAGCATCCTAGATGCAGCATCCTAGATACAGTATCCCAGAAATAGCATCCTAGATACAGCATCCCAAATACAATATCCCAGCTAGAGCATTCCACAAAGAGTATTTCAGATACAGCATCTCAGATACAGCATCCTAGATACAGCATCCCAGATACAGCATCCCAGATACAGCATCCGAGGTACAGCATCCAAGATACAGCATCCCAGATACAGCATCCCAAATACAGAATCCCAGGTACAGCATCCCAGATACAACATCCTAGATACAGCATCCTAGATACAGCATCCTAGATACAGCATCCCAGACACAGCATCGTAGATACAGCATCCTAGATACATGATCCCAAATACAGTATCCCAGAGAGAGTCTTCCAGATACAGCATCCCAGGTACAGCATTCCACATACAGCCTGCCAGATACAGCACCCCAGATAGAGCATCCCAGATTCAGCATCCCAGATACAGCATCCTGGTACAGTATAATAGATACAGCATCCCAGGTACAGTATCCCAGATACAGCATCCTAGATACAGCATCCTAGATACAGTATTCCAGACACAGCATCGTAGATACAACATCCTAGATACAGCATCCGACATACAGCATCCCAGATACAGCATCCAATACAGTATAATAGATACAGCATCCCAGATACAGCATTCCAGATACAGCATCCCAGATTCAGCATTCCCGATACAGCATCCCAAATACAGCATCCCAGATACAGCATCCCAGATACAGCATCCTTGATACAGGATCCCAAATACAGCATTCCAGGTACAGCATTCCAGATATAGTATTCAAGATACAACATCCCAGATAGAGCATTCCAGAAACAGCATCCTAGATACAGCATCCTAGATACAGTATCCCAGAAACAGCATCCTAGATACAGCATCCCAAATACAATATCCCAGCTAGAGCATTCCACAAACAGTATTTCAGATACAGCATCTCAGATACAGCATCCTAGATACAGCATCCCAGATACAGCATTCCAGATACAGCATCCCAGGTACTGCATCCCAGATACAGCATCCCAGATAAAGCATCCCAAATACAGAATCCCAGGTACAGCATCCCAGATACAGCATCCCAGATACAACATCCTAGATACAGCATCCCAGATACAGCATCCTAGATACAGCATCCCAGACACAGCATCGTAGATACAGCATCCTAGATACAGGATCCCAAATACAGTATCCCAGAGAGAGTCTTCCAGATACAGCATCCCAGGTACAGCATCCCACATACAGCCTGCCAGATACAGCATCCCAGATAGAGCATCCTAGATTCAGTATCCCAGATACAACATCCTAGATACACCACTCTAGATACAGCATCCCATATACAGCATCCTAGATACAGCATGCCAGATACAGCATCCCCGATACAGCATCCCAAATACAGCATCCAGGATACAGCATCCCAGATACAGCATCCTTGATACAGCATCCCAAATACAGCATTCCAGATACAGCATCCCAGATACAACATTCCAGATACAGCATCTCAGATACAGCATCCCAGATACAGAATCATAGATACAGCATCGTAGATTCACCATCCCAGATACAGCTTCCCAGATACAGCATCCTGGTACAGTATAATAGATACAGCATCCCAGGTACAGTATCCCAGATACAGCATCCTAGATACAGCATCCTAGATACAGTATCCCAGATACAGCTTCCCGGATACAGCATGCCAGATACAGCATCCCACGTCCAGCATTCCAGATAAAGCATCCCAAATACAGCATCCCAAATACAGCATCCCAGGTACAGCATCCCAGATACAGCATCCCAGATACTACATCCTAGATACAGCATCCCAGATACAGGATCGTAGATACAGCATCCTAGATACAGTATCCCAGATACAGCATCCCAGATACAACATCCTAGATACAGCGTCCTCTATACAGCATACCAGATGCAGCATCCCAGATACAGCATCCCAGATACAGCATCCTAGATACAGCATCTCAGATACAGCATCCCAGATACAGCATCCTAGATACAGCATCCCAGAGACAGCATCGTAGATAGTGCGTCCTAGATACAGGATCCCAAATACAGTATCCCAGAGAGAGTCTTCCAGGTACAGCATCCCAGGTACAGCACCCCAGATACAGCCTGTCAGATACAGCATCCTAGATACAGCATCCCATATTCAGCATCCCAGATACAACATCCTAGATACAGCATCCTAGATACAGCATCCCAGATACAGCATCATAGATACAGCATCCCAAATACAGCATTCCAGATACAGTATCCTTGATACATCATCCCAAATAGAGCATCCCAGGTACAGCATCCTAGATACAGGATCCAAGATACAGCATCCCAGATACAGCATTCCAGGTACAGCATCCTATATACAGCATCCCAGATACAGCATCCCGGATACAGCATTCCAGATACAGCATCCCAGGTCCAGCATCCCAGATAAAGCATCCCAAATACAGCATCCCAGGTACAGTATCCTCGATACAGCATCCCAAATACAGCATTCCAGATACAGCATTCTAGATATAGCATCCTAGATATCGCATCCAAGATACAGTATCCCAGATACAGCATCCCAGATACAGGATCCAAGATACAGCATCCAGATACAGCATCTCAGATACAGCATCCTAGATACAGCATCCCAGATACAGCATCCTATATACAACATCCGAGATACAGCATCCTAGATACAGCATCCCAGATACAGCATCCTAGATACAGCATCCGAGATACAGCATCCCAGATACAGTATCATTGATACATCATCCCAAATAGAGCATCCCAGGTACAGCATCCCAGATACAGCATCCCAGGTACAGCATCCTAGATACAGTATCCCAGATACAGCATCCTTGATACAGCATTCCAGATACAGCATCCCATGTCCAGCATCCTAGATAAAGCATCCCAAATACAGCATCCCAAATACAGCATCCCAGGTACAGCATCCTAGATACAGCATCCCAAATACAGCATTCCAGATACAGCATCCTAGATACAACATCCTAGATACAGCATCTCAGATACAGCATCCTAGATACAGAATCATAGATACAGCATCCTAGATACAGCATCTCAGATACAGCATCCCAGATACAGAATCCTAGATACAGCATCGTAGATTCACCATCCCAGATACAGCATCCCAGATACAGCATCTTGGTACAGTATAATAGATACAGCATCCCAGGTACAGTATCCCCGATACAGCATCCTAGATACAGCATCCTAGATACAGTATCCCAGATACAGCATCCTTGATACAGCATCCTAGATACAGTATTCAAGACACAGCATCGTATATACAACATCCTAGATACAGCATCTGACATACAGCATCCCAGATACAGCATCCAATACAGTATAATAGATACAGCATCCCAGATACAGCATTCCAGATACAGCATCCCAGATTCAGCATCCCTGATACAGCATCCCAAATACAGCATCCCAGAAACAGCATCCCAGATACAGCATCCTTGATACAGGATCCCAAATACAGCATTCCAGGTACAGCATTCCAGATACAGTATCCAAGATAGAACATCCCAGATACAGCATTCCAGACACAGTATCCCAGAAACGGCATCCTAGATACAGCATCTCAAATACAATATCCCAGCTAGAGCATTCCACAAACAGTATTTCAGATACAGCATCTCAGATACAGCATCCTAGATACAGCATCTCAGATACAGCATTCCAGATACAGCATCCCAGGTACAGCATCCCAGATACAGCATCCCAGATACAGCATCCCAAATACAGAATCCCAGGTACAGCATCCCAGATACAGCATCCCAGATACAACATCCCAGATACAGCATCCTAGATACAGCATCCCAGACACAGCATCGTAGATACAGCATCCTAGATACAGGATCCCAAATACAGTATCCCAGAGAGAGTCTTCCAGATACAGCATCCCAGGTACAGCATCCCACATACAGCCTGCCAGATACAGCATCCCAGATAGAGCATCCCAGATTCAGCATCCCAGATACAACATCCTAGATACAGCATCCTAGATACAGAATCCCAGATACACCACTCTAGATACAGCATCCCATATACAGCATCCTAGATACAGCATGCCAGATACAGCATCCCCGATACAGCATCCCAAATACAGCATCCAGGATACAGCATCCCAGATAAAGCATCCTAGATACATCATCCCAGATAAAGCATCCCAAATACAGGATCCCAGATACAACATCCTAGATACAGCATCTCAGATACAGCATCCCAGATACAGAATCCTAGATACAGCATCGTAGATTCACCATCCCAGATACAGCATCCCAGATACAGCATCCTGGTACAGTATAATAGATACAGCATCCCAGGTACAGTATCCCAGATACAGCATCCCAGATTCAGCATCCCCGTTACAGCATCCCAAATACATCATCCTAGATACAGCATCCTAGATATTCTACTAGATACAATAAGTTTTGTTTGGGGTTTTTCATACGCCTGTCTTGATACGTTGTATAAAAACTGATTACTGCAGTGCTTAGGAATGAACAGGAGGATGAGCAACAGACTGCAGAAACTGCTTGCGTTTTGGTTTATTGAAAAATGCTTATATAAGTCAAAAAGCAATACGATCTTGCAGTGGTCTTCTAATACCTAGTGACAGCTTTTAATGTACTGGTTTGGAACTTTGAGATGAGATTTGATATGAATCGACTGTTCCATTGTGGAATATTGCAGATATTCTTATGCCAACGAGCACAGAACGTTTGTGAGTGTGAACTGCTGTGCAGGTAGAAGGAAGGAAGCTGTGTGAGCTAAAGCAGCAGGAAGGCTGCAGCCGTGTAAGCCGGGGGTGCAACCGGCACGAAATGGGCTGCAGCGGCGGAGCCCTCGGTCCCGGGCCGTCCCGGGCAGGCGGCGGAGCCCTCGGTCCCGGGCCGTCCCGGGCAGGCGCAGCCCGAGCGCTCCCGGCCCCGCTGCCGCTGCCCCGCCGGGGCCGGGGCCGCGCTGCGGGCGGACAGCGCCGCTCTGCGGCCGCCGGCGGCTCCGGGCCGGGAGGGGGGGCGGGGCCCGGTGGCGGGCGCGGACGGGATTGGCTCCTGCGCCGGATGGGCGGGGCCACGCTGCAGAAGCGCACGGGCCGAGGAGCGCGTGCGAGCGGTGCGGCGGCGAGGCCGGCGGTGAGCGAGGGGCGGGCGGACACCGGGGAGACCGGACGGGGCCGCCCCGGTCCCGGCTGAGGGGGGAGGCTAGAGGGGGAGGGACGGGCTGGTTTGGGCAGGAGGAAGGCGAGGGGCAGGCAGCCGCAACAGCGCGGCCCCGGGCCGGGCCGAGCAAGGGGCGAGGGGGAAACACGCGGGCGGCTGTGAGGGAAGGGAGCCCCGGGCTGAGCGCTGCGCGGGGCTCGGGCGGGGCCGTGGGGCGGAGGGGGGAGCCCGTGGTGCCACAGGGCAGAGGGGGGAAGGCGAGCGGGAGGGGGCGGCGCCAGGGGGCGGGAGGGGCGGGGGCGGCGCTGCCGCGGGGAGGGGCCGGGAACGGGGGGAGCGGCGGAGGAGCCTGAGGGCGGGACGGCGCGGAAGGAGCTTGGGCGGGAAAGGCTGAGGGACCTCAGGGAGGGGGTAACATCGGGGGGGCTTTAGTGGGAAAGGCTGAGGGACCTCAGGGAGGGGGTGACATCGGGGGGGCTTTGGCGGAAAAGGCTGAGGGACCTCGGGGAGGGGGTGACATCGGGGGGGCTTTGGCGGGAAAGGCTGAGGGACCTCAGGGAGGGGGTGACATCGGAGGTCTTTGGCGGGAAAGGCTGAGGGAGCTCGGGGAGGAGATGGCATCGGGGAGGCTGCAGGGGGCAATGCTGAGGGAGCTCAGGACGGGATGGCACTCAGGTCTGGTTTCAAAGGGAAATGCTGAGGTACCTTGAGGAATGGACGCTGGGCTGGGAATTATGAACACATCAGACTGGTTAAGAGAGTGTTCATGACAGAAATTTGTGCAGTGAAGTATTCCAGCAAAGAGCGGGAGAAGAGCCAAACTTAGATCAGGCCTCCTAGGACGCCTGCAGGTTTGGGGACAGGGATGACGAGGTTGTTAATCCGGTCCTAACTGTTTCTTTCTCTGTCCCTCTCTTGCAGCACCTGACTGAATGGAGGAGCAAGTGGACGGGAAGTTCCTGCGCCACACACAGATCACATTTATCGCTCTCGCCCTCAGAGACCCGGAGATCCAAACCGCTCGCATCGTGCCTTGAAGCAGCCTGTGCTCATGCGCTTCTCCCAGGGAGAAGGCGGAATGGCAGTGACTGGCCACGTTAAGCCGCAGGGTGCACACTGTGCAGCTGTCAAGCCCAGCTCTGCGTTAGCTCACACCTGCGGTTTTGCGCTGCACACGCAGATTTGAGTTGTCGCTGGTTGTTGCAGCGTTTGGCTTTGGTGAGGACAGGTGTGTTTGTCAGCAGTTGGTGTAGGTGGAATCTGGAGGAGAAAGCGATATTTCCGTGCCAGAACTGGCTGGTGTTTGCATGGTATTGTGGCGGTTGTTCCTGCAGGCGATGAGTGCTGGAGTATTATTGCAGGATGAGGGGATTTTGGAGGCTTGTCTGTGAGATGCACTAGAGGCAGCAGCTGAAAGCGAAAGGCTGAGATTTGGAGGGTTTGTGGGTGGGTTTTGGACGGTTGTCAGCTGAAGAGTTGGCTGTTTGCAGGTGAGGTGTAGGGCAGAGGGTGAAGCTGACTTTGCCTGGGCGTCGCAACTGGCTGGGTGTGCAGAGCTGAGGAGAGCGGGCTGCTGCGGGTGACCCTAAAGCTGGAGAACCAGCCGGCAGCTCCAGACGCTCCCGCTGCCGGGCAGGGCCGTGCAGGCCAGTGCCCTGGAGCACAGCGACGTGACCCTCCGCAAGTACCAAAGAGCAGGTGAGGACCGTGGGCACTTGTACTGAGCTGTGACATCTCTAACCCGTGACATTGGGGTCCAGCCTGAGCAGGGCACGTGCGGAAGCTGTGCTACAGGGAGGGCAGAGCTGAGGGGAAGGGCTGTGCCAGGGGCTGGTGCCAAGGCAAGGTGGGCGCGCTGTGGGGTGTGGGGAGGTGTCAGCCCCGGACTCAGCCCCTGTCTGACTGTAGTGCCCTTGGGCTGGTGTAGCTCAGTCCTCTGTGTGTTTCTCTTCAGGGGGAGCAGCGTTCAAAGGAAAAGCAAGGAAGGAGATGAACCCATGAGGAAGAGTGATGGATAAAGAGGGTTGGAGCGCACCTGCCAGTCAAGAGGGATCAAGAAAGAAGACACCAGTGGTGGAACCGCAGGTCAGGAGAGCTCAAGGAGGGAGAAAGGTGACTGTGGCCATATGGGTTTTTCGAGCTCACACACCAGTGAAAACAGTTTGGATAATAAAAGAAATGTATGCAAACCCAATAATTAAAGGCAGAGAATGTTTATATGCTATGTATGGGGTAGACCTGAAGGTATATTTCTTCCTACAAGGAAGGAGAATTCGCAATACATGCTGCTGTCAGCAACGACCAGTAAGCGACAAGACTGTATTTACTGATGCCTCTGGTCGCTCATGTAAAGTTCTAATTACATGGCTAAACTCAGATACCTAGTGCTGCAAACACAAGGTAGAAAAAGAGACCAAGGGTCAAACAAGTTCTTGAGCTGACAGCTGTCAGGATCGCTTTGAGGTGTTCTGTAACAAGCCTTTGAATGTTGTCACTGGCTCATATCATGCAGCTGGCATACTTAACCGCCTGGAAGCTTCTTTTCTTAAGGAAGAGGATAATCCTCTTTCGATGGCTGAATTGAGAATGCTATGGTTTCTAATAAATCATAGACATCATGGGTATTATGCAATGCACACCCGCTCTCACACGGCCCTTCCAGGACCTCTTGCGGAAGGCAGTAGGAGGGCCGATGCACAAGCTGTGCCGCTCACTGTGCCTAAAGCCTTGGAGCAAGCTAAATGATCACATAAATTCTTTCACCAGAGTGCAAAGGTGTTAAAATGACAATTTCAAATGACAGTGGATCAGGCCAGGAGCGTTCTTATGTCCTGCCCTGATTGCCAACAGTTGGCACCCGCGCCATCCACAGAGGGTGTTAATCCAGGAGGGGTTACTGCCAATGAAGTACGGCCAGCGGATGTAACGCATTGTTCTGAATTGGGTAAATACGTACGTGTTTCTGTAGACGCTCATTCCAGATTTCTCGTTGCTGCTGCACACGCTGGTGAAAGAGCACGAGACGTCTGTAACATTGTTTGGCATGTTTTGCTGTTTGAGGAGTTCCACGATCTGTAAAACCAGAGGAAAGCGGAACGCACACTCGATTAGAGGAGCGATCCCCCAGCGCGCTGTAATAAAAGTGCCTGCTTTTTAACACTTTCAAAACAGTGTTAAAGAGTCTATTTGCCGACTTTTCGGTATCATTTCTGGCGACCAGGATGGATAATCTGCCTGACCTCCCGTGGATCCCAGGATCTCTGGGACCTTGTGCCGGCACCGGGGAATTCCTGGAAGGGACCACAGATCCTCGGACCAGCTCGGGACTCGGATAAAACCCCATCAATGAGATAAGGCACTTTCATTGTCTGGTTGGGTTGGCACGCTGCCTGCGCGAGACGTGGGCGACACCAGCGCATTTGGTCTGCGCATTCGCGTCTGCGCATTTTGGTAAACTGGGAAACTTAAAAAAAAGAAATAAAAAATTAAAGAGAAAAACGAGAAAACAATAAATAAAAGAGGAAAAACGAGGGAATAGTAGTTTGATAAGGGTACCTTTAGTGATTTTGCTGTTTGTGCCTTAGCAATTGTATAATTGTTTGTGTCTTTAGTGGTTTGTTGTTGTTGTTACTTGTGTCTTGGGGGATTTTATAGTCCAGTACTTAGGGTTCACCAATTGTCTGTCATTGTGATTGTGAAGTAGGTAGTGGACAATCGGCAGGAGGATTCGTGAGAAATCCCCCCTGGGCTGTGTTTTCTGACATTGGAAAAGGATCATTTGTTGTTCAACAGGGCGTCAACCAGGGAGAATCTGATTGAATATTGTAATTAATGGCGGCCACTGTAAATAATATTAATATGCTGCACAGGTCTAGGTGGGTATACTTTGAGATCTGTAGTATAGTAATGTGCTACATGTAATATATAGTAAGATATATATTTTAAATCATATGTTGCCTATTACATAAGGCATATTACACAATACGTAATGTTACATATGCATTGTCTTTATCCCCTTCAGATCCATTTATTTTGAGAAAGGCTAATCAGGGAAAGAAATGGAAACCAGTAAAAGGTTTGTTGAAGAACAGAAATTGGTGTAGAATACATAGAGAACATGAGATCAAAATTGTACCTCGGTCACTCCGGGGTGAGATCCTGATATCCTTATATCGGGGCACAGGCTGCATTGGTATCGCCAGTGCATTTTATATGGGATTAGACACGCTGTGCCTAAAGCTGTAAACACACCAAAACCTTCTGAGATTAAACAGGATCATGAGGAGTCTCCCACGGAGTTTTTACACCGTCTTAAACCGACAGCTCAGAAATATGTTAATATAGATCCTGACTTGGAGAACAGAGAATGAGAATTCTTAGTTGACTGGGAGCTCATTATTCTGTGTTAAACAATATGCAGGGAATATTAACTGTTACAGAATCGCTACTTATGGGAGCCACAAAAATTGCGAAACACGGCCCTTTAACCTGCTGCTTAGAATGTTTGTATGTGGAGTCTGTACTTATTGATTGTGTACCATGTGTCTTCTCTTGTGCACAACGAATGGTTGAAAAAAGCTTTAATGGTGCAATGGCTGTGCAGTTACACGCTGCTGTGGCTGCAATTGTTAAACAAAGAAGGGGAGATGTGGCAGGGTTGGGACATCAGGCCCGTGAGAAACTGCAAGAGTCACAGTGTGAGAACAAGCGCTGGTGGAATAACACAAGCAGCAAAGACTGTGTGGGATATGAACCATCAGGGACAGAGGGATTGATACGGGGTCGGTACATCAGGGACAGAGGGATTGATACGGGATCGGTACATTTGGGACAGAAGGACTGATAGGGGGTTGGTACATCAGGAACAGAGGGATTGATACGGGGTCGGTACATCAGGGACAGAGGGACTGATACGGGGTCAGTACATCAGGGACAGAGGGATTGATACAGGATCGGTACATGAGGGACAGAGGTCCGCGATGTTTCAAATGCAAACCTGAGTTTGTATTAAATATCTCTCTGTGTCTTAAAGAGAGTCTGTGCCTCATCTGCTACACCCCTTCTTCTGTTTCCCAGATTACAATTTAGACTGTTCTTACTGTTGTAAAAACAAAGCTTTCCCCCCTTAATTTTTGTCATGTGTTGCAATTAGAATTAATAGAGATATTGGAGCCCGTCCTAGCTAAACTGGAAAAAGACAGCAGCCATGTGTATTTTTAAATAAAGACTAAATCAAGTCTGCTAGCTCATTATCTTTAAGCGTTCTACTGTGATCACCTCCCTCCCAAGGTTTTGTGTATATTGTATCAAGGCCTGACACCCACGGCCACAGTGGATGAATCACCATGGGCACAACACCAGGAACCCGCCTGTTCGTGTCCAGGATATCCACTCCAGCAGACACTTTTTAGTAAAAGAGCACATCATGGAACTGAAAAACCATCTAATTGTGTCATTATGCACATTCACTGCTCTTTTTTCTACTTTATACCCATTGTAGCTTTTTAAAATTAACCAGTTTGAAAAGGGTTTCTGTTTTGGCTCTGCACACAGAGCCTGATTTTCCTTCTCTAGGGCCTTTCACCCGGTTCACCGCACTCGTGTGATCATTGCGCTGCACGTGGGCAAAACCAGCCGTGCCCTGTGTTTCTCCTGTAATATAGTAACTAAAATAGTAATATTCACAGTGAATATTTGAAGGAACCCACTGCTAATGTATTTTTAATTGGTACTTGCGTAATGGATTAGATGCAACAAAAATGCATACTTTATTTTGTCCTTTGCTATACAAGAGGGGATTGAACTTTTCTTTTGATCTGAACTTTGCTTTGTTTCTCAGTCCCTTTGTTCTGTTCCCTGCCTTTCTTTTTGTCTCTCCATCTGTACATCCCCCTCCCTGTCTTTCTCTAACCCCTTCCTGCTTCTCCTCCTCCCCCCTCTCCATCCCTCTGTCCTGCTCCTCAGCGCTGCTGTTTCTTCCTCCCTGTTTCTTCTTGGCTCCTTGTCCCTTTCTGCCTTGATCTCTCCATCTCTCCATCCTTTCCCCTGTGTGTTTCTTTCTCTCTCAGCTCCTCTGTCTTCTCTCTTGTCTCATTTGTCTCTCTCTAGTCCTCTGTCCTTCTCCCCAGCAGCTTCAACTGAATGACCAGGTGTCCGTGCACTCTGGTATTTCCTCATCCCTGCCCTGGGGCAGATCTGTGTCTGTAGGGCTGGGCATCATTTAGGAGCTGGTCTCCTTGAGCAGACGGCAGAGCCGGGGGCACCTACAGCAGAGCTTGTTCTCAGCTGCTGCTTATGCAGCTTGTTGGAAGAGCAGCTGTGGGCCTTCTTTGGAAGGGAGGTTTCTTGTTCTGTGCTTCCTGCTCCTCGGGACCCTGCGCAGGAGCGGTGTTGGGGTCTGCAGGGATGGGTGGGACCTGCTGTGACTCCTGGTGAATGTGAACTCAACTTGTCCTGATGGCCTCGAATGAAACCAGACTGACTGTAGACGGTTTTCTTGCCTGTTTCAGTTCCAAACTACATGTTTGGCACTAAAAAACATGAGACTTTGTGCTGTTTTCCAGATGTCAGTGACTGTGAATCAGCTGAGAACATCACTGCCCTAGGTACCAGGGCAGGTGGTCTGTGATCAGGGGTGTGGACTTGCATGGTGGTGCTTTTATGAACATTTTATGGTGTTGCCACTTGAAAGTCCTTCATTTTCCTAGAAATGTTAAGATGATATTTCTTATTCGGAGGTTCAGACTCTGGTTGGACTTGATGTTGAATGGTCAGTATAATGGAGTCTATAAAATAAGAATCTTACTTCCTTGTTGTTGTTTTCTAACACTGTCTGAATTTGGTAAGCAAGAGCAAGCGTGGTTGACAGTGTCTGTTTTTTGAGAGTAACGTATTCCTGACTCTCCCTCTTTGTATGGTGAAGGTTTCTGCCTGCACTATGATTTTGCTGGGCTGTGAGGCTGTGTGGGAGCAGCAGAGGTAAGAAGTGGTGGCTTTAAAGGCATTGAAGCTGTGGTAAAACTAGCAGGTAAAGCTCGTTTCTTCCTAGAGAGCTGCCTGACAGAAACAGTTACAAGGAAAGACCCTTGAAGTTGGCTTTTATTTTATTCTAATTTACTCTTAATATGGAGCTTTTGGTATTGATTGTTTGATTGATTGATTGATTGATTTCTGGGAAGCAAGAAGTGAGAGCCTGTGCACTCCCATAGGCAGCGCTGCCTCCCAAAATAGGTTCACCCTTCTCCACTTCTGTTCCTCCCATGCTCGTGTAGAACAAGGCCATGCAGTCGTGTGCAGATGTGGTGATTCCAAGGTGACTATGAGGTCACAGCCCCACGGTGACGTGCTGTGCTGTGTCTCGGCAGCAGCAGCAGCAGCAGCAGCAGCATCACGGTGCGAGCGTGGGGGCCATGGTCCTCACCCTCCTCCTCCTGCTGGTGTCCCTGCCAGCCCGGGAGGCCCAGGCTGCTCCAGCCGAGCGCAGGGAGCAGGTGGGCGGGCAGGGGCAGCACCCAGCCCCGAGCAGCTCAGCAGGGCAGCAGTGGGGCCAGGGCTGGGGCTGGGGCCGGGAGAGCAGCCGGGCTGGGCCGGGCAGGGCGAGCCAGGCAGCACCAGGGTGTGGGCAGGGGGCAGACGCCCCGCAGGGAGGGGAGAGGGGCTGTGGCTGCTTCAGGGGCAAGTTGTGGGCAAGCGGGGGCTGGCAGTGGTGGCACAAGGGCAGAAACCAGCACTGAGTCCCTGTGGGGCCCTCCCTGCCCCCCAGCCCCGTGCCACACGGCCCCATCCCAGGGCACGCTTTGAGCCTTTGGGCCCGTTTCAAATCAAAGCTGGGATTGCTTTGGCCCTTTGGGCCACTTTTGAGCTCAATCTGGGCACATTTCTGCCCTTTGGGGTCGTTTCTGCCTAGATCTGGGAGTTCTTTGGCTTTGCGGTCCAGTTTCTACCCAAATCTGGGGGTGTTTGGGCCACTTCTGGCCATTTTTTATCCAAATCTGGGCATACTTTGACTTTTTGGTCCAATTTCACCCCAAATCTGGGGATGTTATACCCCTTTTTGGCCAGTTTTGATCCAAATCTAGTGGTGCTTTGGTTTTTTCTGGCTCTTTTTACCTGATATACTCAGGTGCTTTTGCCCATTTTTTCCCCTAATGGAGGCGCTGTGTTCCCAAATATGGGATATTTTCACCTTTGCCAGCAGTTTTGCTCCCAAATGTGGATGTTTTTGCCTCTTTTGGCCACTTTTTGCCCAAATACTCAGAATCTTTTGCCTGTATTGGCCAATTTAGCCCCCAAATATTTGGAATATTTAGTCATTTTTCCAGTTTTCTCCCTAACTAGGGCTATTTCTCTGCAATATATGGGCATTGTTGTCCTAAATATGTTGTGCTGTGTTTTGTTTTGTTTTTTCTCTCTTCTTTATGTCCTCTTTTACCCGAAATGCAGGAGTATTGCTCTGTGCGGGTGGAAACCTCTCTGATCTGTGATGACTCCAGGCCATGGCATTGGCAGAGCTGATGGAGCTTCTCAGCTAGATCCTGGTTATGAGCCTTGGGCTGTCCCAGAGGTAAGTTTCACTGTCTGTCTGCTTGAAGGAAGAAACACTCACGTTTTAATAGGTTATTCACGTGTGATTGTCCCCAAGATCATCTCAGAGGCTTTCCAAAAGCTTTTTGTGCCTTGGTGGTGTTACACAGACAAGAAAACCTGCTAGGTCTCAGCAAAAAGGTCACCCATGTTCCATTTCTAGCTGTGGGAACGAACACCTTTGTATGTGTCCTGTGTCATTACCTCACCCCCTCCCATCACTGCAGGCGACTGAGGAAGAAGGAGATCACAACATGCCATGGAAGCTCCTCCCCTGTGTTTGACTCCCTGTTTGGTTCCTGCAGTCCATGGTGATCAAGCCTCTTGGTGTAATCCTGTTCCTGAGCCTGGGGACAATGCCAGGGTAAGTGTTCAGTCTTCATTGGTCACTGGCCTTTTGCATTTGTTAATATTTGGTTTATTATTTGTTAACATTTTCCTGCAATAGTTGCGCCTTGCAGTAGCCAGCAGGCTCTTTGCTAGAGGAAACATGGATGATCATTTTTTGCCCTGGTGCTCCATGCTCCCACCTTAGTGTGGGTTTTCGTTTATGTGTGTGAGAGGTGTCCTGGTCAGAAGGCCCTGAGAGGCCCCATGTTTGTCCATCTGGTCCTTGAGGGGTGTTGCATGTGGCCTGGACACAGTAGTTTGGAAGCTGCCAGGTCCCAGCCAAGGGGTCTGCAGCCCCTCTGCAGCTTTGGAAATTTCAGCATGCGTCTGGGTCCCATGTTGTTGCCTGACCCCAGTCCAGGCACTGCAGGTCACTGAGGACAAGGTAGATCACAACATGAAATGACAACTCTTTTCCTTTCTCCTTGTTTCCAGCCATCCCTGTAGGCAGCGGCTACTTGACTTCTTGACTTGAGTCTGTCGTGAGCCTCGGGGCGATCCCACAGGTACGACCTTGGAACAAATGAGCGTTTCCATGTTAATTTTCTGTTCCCGTGAAATTTAGCTTGCTACTTTCTTGGCTGACGCTCGGTCACGCAGAGGGGAAGTGGGTCCGCCTCAGCGCTGTGCCCCAGAGGGCTCTGCCTCGCAAAGCTCTTTGCCAACCGCTCCATCTCTGCGCTGCTCGCAGTGCCGGCTGCCGAGCCAGCGGCAGGTTGGGCTAAGTTTAGAGCTGGGTGAGCTCCAGGGAGTCCTTTCTCCTGACAGCTCCAGGCCTGGTCAGTGGCCACTGCAAGTGCTGGATAAATGTTGGCAAGATGCTCCTGCCGGGAAGGGAGAGAGGAGCTGCCACTGGGATGGGTTTGGATCCTGAGGACGCAGCGGTGGGTGACAGGGGTGGCCATTGCGGAGGGGCAGTGTGAGCTCTGGTGCTGCTGTCTCCAGGTTGGCTCACCAGACCCAGGCCAGCATGCTGGTTCACCAGATCTTTGGCGGATCCCTGTGGTTCCGTGGTGAGCGCTGGCTGCCAGGTCCTGGGCCTGTGACTCTCAGGGCAGCGGTTTCCCTGAGAGCCCTGCAGTACAAATCTTTTGGGAAAACTGCTGAGTGTGTGTAACTTATCCAGAGGTGCAGCTGGTCAGTCTTGTGGTTCCTGTGGGTTGTGGCGTGTGTTGTAGTGATGGAAAAAGCTGTTGGCTGGGGGCCCCCAGCTCTTTGCCACCAGCTGAGGAACCCATGTTGGCAGTTATGTAGCAGCACTTGCTGTCCCAGCACACAGTGGAATTGCACGCTGTGAATCCTGGTGCCGACATCTCAGAGCCCAAAGCTGGAGAGGGGGAACACGGCAGCTGCCTGTGCTGTGCTGGGGTGGTGTTGGGTGCAGGTGTTGTGCCAGGGTGTGCTTCCTGCTCTTGCTTTTGCAGTGAAGTTCTCAGCGTGCAAGAGCATCTGAGAGAGCTCTGACCCTTTCCTGGACCTGGTGCTGGAGATCAGGTAGTGGGGCAGGGTGTGGGTGGGGAAGCTCTGCTCTCACAGGGGATGTTCCTGCAGCTGCACCGTTACTGCTCTCGAGGCTGCTTAACTGCCAGTGTCAGGCAGGGTGCAGGCAAGAGGGAAGCAGCTTCTGTTGTTGTGCTGCCTCTGTCTGGCAGAGCAGAGCCTGTTGCCTGAGCATGAGCCACGACTCCTCCATTGAGGCTCCATGGGACTGGGGACAGTACAGCCGTCTCTCATGGCATGCTGGCCAGTGCCTGGCTGGGGTCAGGCTCAGGGGTTTGGTGCAGTCTGTGGCCCTGTGCTCATGCTCTGTTTTATCTCTTGGGGCCAGTGTCTCTGATCAGGTGAAAAAAGCTGAGACCAACAGCCCCAGGTCTTCAGCAGCGACAGGCCAGGTGAGTCCTGAAGGCTGTTCTGGGCCAGAGCTGCAGGAGCTGCTGCCCCTCTGCCTGCTCTGCGAGGGCAGGTGGGCTGCAGCTTGGCAGGGAGGCAGGCACTGCACCCAATGGACAGGGGTGAGGGAGGATGACTTGCAGGAAGGATCCTGCTCAGTTAAGGGTTGCTGTGTGAGCTTGGAGGGGATGGGATTGCAGTATCACCCTGTGTCCTTGGCACAGTGATTCAGCCTGGAAGCCCAAAAAGCTGCTCGCCCTCCTGCAGCTGCCTCCTGTGCCCAGAACAGTTCAGAACTCCTGCAACAGCAGCAGCACAAGTGGGGCCAAAGCAGAGCTGTCCTGGCAGAGCTCCTGGGAGAGCAAGCAGCCACCTACCTCAGCCAAGCTGCTGCTGGAGCCCATCCGCAGCCAGGAGCCCAGGGGCAGTGGGGAGAATGCTGGGACCCTGGAGAGGGACTCCTGCAGCAGCGGTGCTGCCAGCCCAGCGCACGGCACAGCGGGGATCTGCCCAAAGCGTCCCAGAAGGCCCAGGGTGGAACCAGCAGCTTCTGCACCTCTCAGGAAATGGACTGTAGCATAGACCGCCCTACTGGCTCCAGCACCAAGCTACCTGCGCCCAGAGACTCCAAACCAGCAACATTGAAATCCTCCCTGTTGGCCAGTGCTGCTCTGGAGCTGAACATCACCATGTCTCCACCACCAGCCATGAAGCTGGTGCTTTCTGCCAAAAAGTGAGTCTGAGCTTCTGCCTGGAGACTTCAATAGGTGCCTTGTGTCTTCTGAGCTGGAGATTGTGTTGAGGAGAGTGTAGACCGGATGCTGGGTGTCTTGCTAAGCTGGAGGCAGACAGGGAGAGCCCCTCAGCCCCAGGGCTGCAGCAGTTGCTCTGGTTTGGGGTACAGGGCCAGGTCCCCGCTGTTGTTCCCATCCCTGATTAAGGCTGGAGAAACGCCTCCTGTCCTCTTGCTCAGGACAGAGGGGCGGCTGTGCCAGTCCCTGGAGCGGGGTGGCCTCACCAATCTTCTCTGAGTGTCTTGTCCCCTGGGGTGATGGGAGCAGGTGACTCCCCAGCTGGAGGCTGCAGAGTCTCCTCCTCCCCACACAGGGGCTGGGACCGGCCCTCTGGGTGCCGCTGTGCAACCAGGGCTCATGGAAACCTCTTTTCTTTAGATCACCAAGTTTGTTGTGTTGTTTTTCATGTCAATAAGTGCAGCACAGCATCCTGTGGAAGGCGAGCAGAAGTGACCATTGCACACCACCTCACTCACAATTTGCCAACCACACCTACCCCATGGACACCACCCACCCCAACTCCTTGGCCTTTTGGCAAGTCGAGGTAAGTGGTGCCAGTCGCTCCCAGGCTCCTGCACGGCAGCAAGGCCAGTAGTCCAGGAGGCAACTGTCTGACATGGCAGGTGGCCCACGGGAGTGATTTCAGCAGCCACCTGTCCTGTTCTCTTGGATTGGCTAAGATGGGAGCAGTTGGGTGCTGTGCTTGTGCACTGTGGAGTGTGGAGGAAGAGGGGGGCTCCTGCTCCTGACCTGGCCTTCAGATCATGTCAGCCTCTTTTCCTGTTCTGCAGGCTGTCCTCGTCTGCTCTCCATTGGCCAAATCCTGAAAAGCCGACCTTCAGCTTCATCCTCAGCTCAGCCCTTTGGCTCCCAGCCTCCCCGTGACCACCTGTTCCACTGCCCACCCTTCGCACCACCTTCCTCCCTGCAGCAGCGAGAAGGAGCCCAGCCAGGTCACCGCTGGTTCCTCCAAAAAGAGGCAGTGTAAGCAGCCCCGTGGAGCAGACAGCAGCCCCTGTGCTCTGGCTCTGAAGGACAAGGATCAAGTCTCCAGCCCCCAGGGAAGAAGAAGAAGAAGAATCTCGCAGGAGGGCTCAGTGTCCCCTGGGGGGAAGGAGGTGGCAGGCAAGGGTCCCAGCGGTGGCAGGGAGGCACCCAGCTGTCAGCACCGAAAGATCAGGCCCGTGGTGCAAGTGTCAGGCCCCAGGACCTGTCTGGATACAGAGCCCATCTGCCCCCTCAAGAGGAAGAAAAGGAGGAGATGGAGGAGACAGAAGAGTGCTGCTCAGGGTTAGAATGAGGTTTAGCATTAGGGTTACAGACTGTGGGTAAGGGTTAGAATGAGGGCTTGGGTTTAGCTTTAGTGTTTAGGGTTTGAGGTAGTGATAGGGTTAAAGTTAGGTTTAGGGGTTAGGATTAGGATTAGAGTTACAGTTTGCTGTTAGGTGCTAGAGTTAGGGTTAGATGAGTGTTAGGGGTTAGTAAAGAGTATTATGGTAAGTAGTTAGGGTTAGGGGTAGGGACAGAGTTAAGGTTGGGTTTTGGTTAGAGGTAGGTTTATGGTTTAGGTTTAGAGTTAGTGTTAGTGGTTAGGATTAGGGTAGGGTTAGGGATGAGGAATTGGCATTGTAGTTAGTGATAGGGTTTGGGGATAAGGGAAATGGTTAGATTTTGGGTTTGAGGTTAGCATTAGGGGCCTGGTAGTGTTTGGAATAGTGTTTAGGGTTAAAAGTGTTAGAGTAAGGGTTGGAATTTGGGGCAGAGCTGGGGTTAGCGGTTAGGACCAGGGTCAGAGTTTTGCTTAGGGTTATCATTTGTTGGTGATTGTTTCTTGGCTAGCGTGTATTAGTTAGGTTTAGAGTTAGGATTAGTGTTTAGAGTTAGGTTTCAGTGTTAGGGTTAGGGGCTAGGGTTAGAGGATATGTTAGGTTGAGAATTAGTGCTACAGGTTAGGAGTAGGTTTGTATTAGCATCAGAGGGGGCTAGTGTTTTGTCAGATTTAGGGATAGGGCTTTGGGTAAAGCACAGGGTCAGGATGAGAGTTACCAGTTAGGGATTAGAATTAGTGTTAGGTTGAGATAAAGTGTATGGTGAGGCTTAGATACGGGTTAGGGGTTTGGGTGTAGAGTTAGAGTTAGCATTAGCTAAGGTTTCAGGTTAGGTTTAGATTACAGGTAGGCATAGGCGTTAGGATTATAGTTAGGATTAGGATTAGTGGTTAGTTTTTGAGTTCTTATTAGAGGTAGACTTAGCCTTAGGGAAAAGAATTAATTTAATTTTAGGGATAGGATTTGGGTTAGTGTTAAGGTGTAGGGGTTATTGTTAAAGTAGGTATGAGGTTTAGAATGAGGCTTGCAAGTTAGGGTTGGGGTTAAGGTTTAGGAGTTAGGTTTAGAATAAGTGTTAGGGGTTTGTTTTTGTGGTTAGAGTTAGAAGTAGAGTTAAGGACAGGGTTATAGTAAGCAGTTAGGACTTAGGGTTATGGTTATAGTTAGGCTTAGGGTTAGGTTAGGGTTATTGTTAGAGTTTGATGTTAGGACTGTGGTCAGGGCTAGAGTTAGCATTAGGTGTCAGGTTTAGTCTTAGGATTAGGATTTACAGTAAAGGTTAGAGTTAGGGTAAAAATTAGAGCTTAATTTAAGGGTTAAGTTAGGGTTAGATTGAGAGTTAGGGTTAGGATTAGGTTTAGGTTTAGCATTTAGATAAGGGTTAGATTTTTAGATAAGGTTGAGGGTTAGTGTTAGATAAGGTTTTGGGTTAGGGGACAGAGTTAGGGTTAGAGTTTGGGATAGGCTTAGCGAGCATGGTTAGGGTTAGTGTTTGGGGTTAAGGTTTAGAGTGAGGGTTATGGGTCAGGTTTTGGGTTAGAGTTAGTCTTAGAGTTGGGATTAAATTTTGGGCAAGAGGTTAGAGTATAGCGTTAAGGGTTAGGAGTTTGTGTTTGGGTTATATGAGGTTTAGGTTAGGGTTACGTGGTGGGGTTAAGTTCTAGGGTTAGATTTAGGGTAAAGGTAAGTGTTAGGAGTTACAGTTAGGGTTAGGCTTAGGAATTAGGGAGTGGGGTTAGATTTTGTGGTTAGGAGTTTGAGCTAGGGTTAGGGGGAAGCGTTACATTTAGGGTTAGAAATAGGGTTAAACGTAGGGCAAGGGGTCAGAGTTAGGGTTAGAATTACTGTGAGTTAGATGAGGTTTAGGATTAGGGGTATGTGTTAGAGTTAGGCTTTAGGGTTAAGCGTTATGATTGGTGCTAGAGTTAGGAGCTAGGGATTAGTCTGAGAGGTAGGGTTTGAGGTTCGGGTGTGTGTTTGCATTGGGGTTTGGGTTAGGTGTTCAAGTATTAGGGGTAGGATTTGATGAGTGTTGGAGTTGGAGAGTAGTGTCAGTGGAAGTGGTTAGGGTTAGGGGTTAGTTTTAGGAGGTAGGGCTAGGTTTAGGGTTATGGTTAGAGTCAGGTTTAGGGTTAGAGTTAGGGGTAGGGTCAGGGTTTGATTAGGATTAGGGTTAGAATTAAGGTTAGGGCTTTTGGGTTTGGTTTAGGGGTGGAGTTTGGTTTTAGGTTGAGGCTTAGATTTGTGATTACAATAAGAAGGCTAAGCATTAGGTTTAGAGTTGGAGTTAGAGGTAGGAATTTGCATTAGCGTTCCCTTAGGGTGAAGAGAATTGGGTAGAATTTAGGGTTAGGCTTAGGGTTGAGGGATTAGCATTAGTGGACATAGTTAGGAGTAGCTTAGGTGTAGGAGTTGGGGCTTGGGGTAAGATTTAGGGGTTGGGGTTAGAGTTAGGGATAGGAAATATAATTAGGATTAGAGTAAGGGTTAGCTTAAAGTTTAGGGGTTAGGCAGTAGTGTTAGAAAAGGTGGTTAGGGTTAGGTTTTAGAATTCTGTTGGAGATATGGGTTCGGGTTCATGGTTAGGGAGTAATGTTATTGTAAATGGTTAAGATTAGCATAGGAGATTAGGTTTAGGGGTGAGGCTAGAGTTAGGGTTAGAGTTAGGCTTAGGATTCTGTTTAGAGGTCAGGTTAGGGTTAGATTTCATGTTAGGGTTAGTGTTGGGTTAGGTTGGTTAAAGGGTTGTGGTTAAAGTTAGGTTAGTGATAGGGTTATGGTTAGGTTATGGTTAGGGTTTAGTTTTAGTGTTAGGACTAGGTTTCAAGGTAGGGTTAGAGTTAGTATTAGGGTTTAGGCTTACCATTAAGGTTATAGTTAGTGTTAGAGGTCAGCATTAGAGTTATCATAAGTGTTGGGTTTGTGTTAGGGAGCAGTGTTACAGTTAGTGGAACTGGTTAGGGTTAGGTAGGGTTAGTTTCAGGGTTTAGGGGTTATTGCTCTAGTAAGGGTGAGATTTAGAATGATGGTTACTGGCTAGGGTTAGGGTTAAGGTTTAAGGCTGAGCTTTAGAGTCAGCTTTAGGGGGTTGGTGTTAGGCTTAGGTATTAGGGAGAAGAGTTAGGATAAGGAAGGATAAGATTATGGCTAGGATAAGTGGTTAGGACTTAGGTTTAGGGTTATAGTTCCTTTTAGGGTTAGATTAGAGTCAGTTATTGGGTAGCAGTACCAGTCAGGGAGAAAGGCGAGAGTTAGGGTTTGATGTTAGCGTTAGATTTTGGGTTGGGGATATTATTAGGTTAGGGTTTGGATTTCTGTTTATGTGATGTTAGTCTTAGGGTTAGAGTTAGGGGTTTGTCTTAAATTTTAGGATTAGATTTAGGATTAGTATTTAGGTTTACATTTAGGCTTAAGTTTTAGGATTTGGTTTAGGGTAATGGTTGGATTAGGGTTAGCGTTAGGGGTTCTGGAGTTGTCTTAGGGGTGGAGTTAAGTTTTGGGGTTAGATTTAGGGGTAGGGTTAGATTAAGGTTTAGATTTAGAGTCAGGGTTAGGGCACTGAATTAGTTTTAGAGTTAGGGTGAGAGGTTGGTCGTAGATGTAGCCTTTGCTTTAGGATTACAATAAGTGATTGGGCTAACATTAGAGGTTTAGATTTAGGGATAGGTGTTAGAGGTAGTGTTAGGGTTATTATTAGGGTTTGATGAAGATTAGGTTTAGGGTTTAAGGGTAGAGATGTGGTTAGTGGTAAAGGTTAGTATTAGGGTTAGTGTTAGAGGTAAGGATTAACGTTTGGGGTTAGGGAATTGTGTTGGGTTAGTGTTACGGGTTGGGGATACGGAGTAGTGAAAGTGGTTGGGAATAGGTTTAGGCACTAGGGTTAGATTTAGGGTTAGGGTTTGGATTTACATTTTGGGTTTGGTTAGTGTTCAGGTTAGAGTTAGGGTTAGTGGTTAGTTTTAGATTTACAGTTAGGGTTAGGTTTAGGGGCCAGGGAGTTGTGTCTGTGGAAGTGGTTTAGGTTTGGGGTTAGTTTCAGGATTTAGGGTTTGAATTAGGGTTAAGTTTCAGATTAGATTTAGGGTTAGGGTTAGATTAGAGTTAGGGGATGGTGTTTCCAGTTAGACTTATGGTTAGGGGTTTGGATGAGGTTTACAGTTAGGATTAGATTAGTGTTAGCATATAGTTAGTGTTAGAGCTAATGATTAGGTTTCAGAGTTAGGGAATAGTGTTAGTGTAAGCAGTTAGGGTTAGGTTTTAATATTAGGGTTGAAGGGTAGGACTAGGGTTAGGGTTAGGGTTAGAGTTAAGCTTATGGGTAAGTATTAGAGTTAGATTAGGTTTAGAAGAGGGTTAGAATGTAGGGTTGGAGTTAGCGTTAGAGGTTAGCTTTATGTTTTGAGTTAGAGTTAGGATTACGTTTTAGCTTTAGATTTGAGTTAGAGTTAGGGATGGGGTTAGCATTAGGGTTAGCGTTAGTGTTAGGCAGTAGTGATAGTGGAATGGTCAGAGTGAGGTTTTAGATTTATACTGGAGATGGAGGTTGGGGTTGGCATTAAGGGTTGCAACTCTGGTTAGTGGTTAGGGGGTAGTGTTAGTGTAAGTCGTTAGGATTAGTGTAAGGGGTTAGGTTTAGGGGTTAGGGGTTGGGATAGCTGTACGGTTAGGATAATGGGTTAGGGTTTGAATTCGGGTTAGTTTAGGGTTAGAGTCAGTCATAAGAGTTGAAGGTTAGGATTTAGGGCTAGGGCTTGGTTTAGTTTAGTGTTTGGTTTAAGGCTGGTGTTAGTATGATGGGTCAGAGTTAGTTTTAGGGTTAGGCTAGGGTTATGGGTTAGGGTTAGAGGTCGCATTAGGGTAAGATTTCAGTGGTTCGAGTTCGAGTAAGGTAGAGTTAGGGTTAGTTTTAGTGTAAGTGGTTAAGGTTAGAGGTAGGGATAGGCTTAGGTTTAGGGTTAGGTTTAGGTTTTGGGTTACACTAGGGTTAGTTTTTGGGTTGAGGGGGTTTGGTTTAGGTTAGATTTTGTGCAAGAGGTAGGGTTAGGGTGGTGTTTGGGTGAATGTTATGGTTAGGTGAATGATAAGTGTAGGGTAAGTTTTAGATTTAGGGGTTAGCATTATGGATAGGGTAAGGGATGGATAAGTGTTAGGGTTATGGCTTAGGGAGTTTTGTTATTTGAATGGTCAGTTTTAGGTTTTAGATTTATATTGAAGGGTTAGGGATAGGACACTGGGTTAGGGTTAGAGGTAGTGTTAGTGTTATTTTTGGGATAGGGGCTTAGGGTTATAGTTAGTCTTATAATGATGGATTAGGCTTTAGCATTAGATTAGAGCTAGTTTTAGGTTAGGCTTTAGGGTTAGGCTTAGAGGTTGAGTTAATGGTTAGGGTTAGATATTGGGGTTGGGTTAGCGTTAATTTTAGTCTAAGTACTTACGATTGGTGGCTGGGTTCATGGGCTAGGGATATGAATGGGGCTAGGATTAGATTAGGGTTATGTTTATGTTTAAGGTTTGGGTTAGAGGTGAATTTAGGAGTTAGGTGTAGATTTCAGGTTAGAATTAGGGTTAGTGTTGGGTCTGTGTTAGTGTTAGGTTAGGTTAGGTTAGTTACAGCTTACCATTAAGGTTAGGTTAGTGATAGTGTTAGGTTAGGGTTAGAGTTTAGTATTGGGGTTAGAGTTTAGGGTTACTGTTAGAGTCAGCGTTAGGGCTCAGTTTTAGATTTATGGTTAGAATTAGTGGTAGTGGTTAGAATTAAGGTTAGGGTAAGGGTTGGAATAGTGTTAGGTTTGGGGATTAGGGTGTAGTGTTAGGGTCAGTTGAAGTGGTTAGGTTTAGAGGTTAGGTGTATGGGTTAGGGAAAGGGATAGGGTTAGGGTTAAGTTTAGATTTAGATTTAGGTTTTTGATTAAAGTTAGAGGTAGGGTTAGGGTTTGAGTTTAGGCTTAGACTAAGGCTTTGAATTAGGATTAGAGTAAGGGTATGGATTAAGCATTATGGTTAGATTTTTTTTAAGGATAGGTGTTAGGGGGTAGGCTTACAGTTAGGATTAGGTTGTGAATAGGATGGAGTTTGGGGATGGGGGTAGAGATTAGGTTAGGGTTAGAGTTATGGTTTAGAGGTTAGGATCAGGGTTGAGGTTTAGCAATGAATGTTCATAGATGTGGTTATGGTTAGAGGTTAGTTTTATGGGTTAGGGGAAGGGTTAGTGATTAGGGAATGAGTTAGTATTATAGTTAAGGATAGGGTTAGCAGTTATGACTTAGGGTTAGGGTTTCATCTAGGGTTGGATGATGGATAGGGTTAGAGTTGGCATTACTAGTTGGCGGAAGGGTTAAGGTCTGGTGTTACAGTTTTGGTTAGGGGTAGAGTTAGCGTTAGATGTTTAGGGTTGGACTTGGAGTTAGGGTTAGGAATTACAGTTAAGGTTAGTGTTAGGGTACAAATTAGGGCTTAGTTTAAGGGTTAAGTTAGGTTTAAGAGTTAGGATTGCATTTAGAGTTAGGGTTAACACTAGGGTTATCATTTAGATAAGGGTTAGTGTTGGATAAGGTTTAGGGTTAGGTTTAGATTAGGGTTACGGAGTAGAGGTAGAGTCAGGGTCAGGGCTAGAGTACAGGTTAGGTTTAGGGGTAAAGGCCTATGGTTAGTGCTTGGGGTTAGGCATTTGAGATAGGGTTAGTGGTTAATTTTCAGGTTAGGGTTAGGCATACTGTTAGAATTAGGCTTTAGAGTTAGTGAATAGGGTTAGGGGTGGGGTTAGCGTTAGGGTTAATGTTAGACAGTAATGATAGTGGAATGGTTAGAGTTAGGTTTCAGATTTATATTAGAGATTGAGGGTGGTTTTGGCATTTAGGGTCAGAATTCTGGTTAGTGGTTAGGGGGTAGTGTTAGTGTAAGTCGTTAGGATTAGTGTAAGGGGTTAGTTTTATGAGTTAGGGGTAGGGATAGCATTAGCGCTACGTTAATGGGTTAAGGTTTGCATTAGGGATATTTCAGGGTTAGAGTCAGTCATAAGAGTTACAGGTTAGGATTTAGGGTTAGGGCTTGGTTTAGTTTAGTGTTTGGTTTAGGGCTGGTGTTAGTATGATGGGTTAGGGTTAGTTTTAGGGTTAGGCTAGGGTTATGGGTTAGGGTTAGAGGTAACATTAGGGTGATATTTCACGTAAGAGTTAGGGGAAGGCTAGGGTTAGGGTTAGTTTTAGGGTTAGCGGGGGTTTGTTCTAGGTTAGATTTTGGGCAAAAGGTAGGGTTAGGGTGGTGGTTGGGTTAATGTTAAGGTTAGTTTTAGGTGAATGATAGGTGTAGGGTAGGTTTGAAGTGCAGAGGTTAGGATTAGGGTTAGGGTAAGGGATGGATAAGTGTTAGGTTAGGGCTTAGGGAGTGGTGTCAGTGGAAGTGGTTGGGGTTGGGGTTTAGCTCAGGGTCCCAGGGGGATTTGTGAGATACCAAGGCCTGGATGAAGAGCTCCCTTCTTGGTCGCACACATCCCAAAAGACAGGGACACGTCTGTGACTGATCTGCCTGGCGCTGTCCCACCAGCAGTGGCAGATGCATCCTGGAGAGGAGTGGAGCTGCCAGGCGCTGTCAGAGGATCTCCCTGAGGTGCCACTCGCTGCCCACCCAGACTCACACACTGTCCCTGGCTGTGACAGATACACCAGCTACGAGCTCTGGACACAGGACACAACAGTCCAACAGCAAAGACCATCTCTCCTGTCCTGACAGACTCTTATGACCCCTGGAGCCCAAAGCCATGGACCACATGAACTCATTGGACATTTTAGAGGCGTGGCCTATAGACTGAGGAATGAGATCTGTGTGTATATCCAGAGATAGGAAAGTGCTGTTGATTAACTGGACCCGGGCACAACACAGATGGTACAGAATAAGGGGGGAGCACTGTCCTGGTTTCAGCTGGGAGAGAGTTAATTTTCTTCCTAGTAGCTGGTAGAGTGCGGTGTGTTGGATTTAATCTGAGAAGAATGTTGATAGCACAGGGATATTTTGGTTGTTGCTAAGCCATGTTTATACCAAACCAAGGACTTTTCATCAAGGAGGCTGGAGATGCACAAGAAGCTGAGAGGGGCACAGGCAGGACAGCTGGCCCAAGTGGCCAAAGGGATATTCCACACCATATGATGTCATGCTTGGTATGTAAACCAGAGAAAAGTTATCTGAGGGACCGCTGATTGGGATCTGGCTGGGTGTCACTCAATGGGTTGTGAGCAATTGCACTGTGCGTGACTTGGTTTATATCTCCTGTTATTATTATTACCGTTTTTGCAATTACTACTATTACTACTACCATCATTATTATTATAATTACTATTACTATTACTATAATTATTTTATTTATTATCATTATTATATTATATTTGTTGCAGCTGTTGCAGCTATTTTTACTGTTGTAGCTGTTGTAGCTATTGTAGCTGTTGTAGCTGTTGTAGCTATTGTAGCTATTGTAGCTATTGTTGCTATTGTTGCTATTGTTGCTATTGTTGCTATTGTTGCTATTGTTGCTATTGTTATTGTTTTCCCTTTCTGTCTCATTAAACTGTCTTCATTTTAACCCAAGATGTTTCTTTCTTTCCTGATTCCATCTCCCATCCGACTGGGGTGGAAGGAGGAAGAGAAGGGCTGTGTGTGATGTTCAGCTGCCCGCTGGGTTAAACAAAACAGTCCTGGTCAAAGGAGTGATCGTGCAAGGTGTCCCAGAGGAAGAGGTGAACCTGAGGAGGGCACAGGGTAACAAGGGCCCTTCAATGCCAGGACAGGCTGTGAGGAGCCAGGATGCCAAAAGATGTCAGACTGGAGAATGTTTCAGGACACCATCTTGGTTCAGCCCTCCCCTGCCCTTTGTGCCGTCAGAGACATCCCATGGTCCTGCCCAGCCTTGTCCTGGGCTCCTGAGGCAGCTGGGAAGATGGAAAGGACTCAGCAGCAGTGATCCTCCTCCAGCTGGGTCTGTTTCCCAGCCCAACCAGCGTGGCCAGAGCAGAGTCACCCATGGCCCCAGGGCACCACAGCCCCTCGCTCTGCAGAGCAGCATGGCCAGCTCAGGGCCCTGTGGGGAGCACAGGGAGGGAACCAGGACCAGCCGGCCAGGCCAGGCTGGACACCCTCACCTGGGGAAAGGGATGTCCCTGGAGAAGAGCAAGGCAGCATTTCTGTGCCTGCAGGGAGGAATCCAGGAGCAAGAGAAACCTCTTTCTGCAGACACTCATTGGGGTCAGGCTGCTCTGTTGCTGGAGCAGGACTCTTGTTCTGGTCTGAGGAGAGGGGCTGGCACTGATGGACACAGGACATCTGTGGTGGGGATCTGCTGGAGCTGAATCTGCTTTTCCTGTCTGTCCACACCTCCTCAGGAGACACTCTGCGTCGGTATCCATGGGGGAATTCTTCTATCGCGTGTTGAAAGTGCTCACTGCCCAAACAGTGTCATCCTGACCAACTTCTCTGTCATCCTCACTCACACAAGATAAATCAACCTGTTGCCCATGTCACTGAGCAGCTCCATAGATCTGAGCTGATCCTTCACACGGGGGGATCCCTCTATCCTCACTCTCCCTGGGACTCTCTCCAGCAGACCCTGTGTCCTTCAGCTGAAACACCACAGCTCAGCAAGCTGCCCCACCTCACCTCATACAATCCAAAACTGTCACAGTGCTTTGACAAGACATGGGGCACCTCCTGGCAGTGGATGTTCGGAAGCTTGTTCAGTGCTACACCACCTGGGTTTCCACCATCCAGAGGGACACAGATTGCCTCTGTGACACCCCTCTTGTAGAGCCAGACCTAATGAACAGCATTTTAAACAATACCTCAGACTCTGAGTGCATTTCCTTCTGGGATCATACCAGACCAGCATCAACTGGGAAAAAACACTCTCCCAGCACTCTTGGATGCAAACCCTCTGGTCCCAAGGGCTGGTAAGGCTGCAGTTTGCTCATGAAACCCCTGGCTTGATCGCCATCCACCACAGTTGTTGCCCTCCAGAGTTCTGCCTGGAAGCACAAAGGCCTGGAAGACTTTGCTGGTGACAACTGATGCAAAGACACGGAGACATCTCAGGTCTACCTACACCTTGTCTTACTAAATTCAGTAGTAGTCTCCCAGTATTTAGGATTCTCCTTTAGCTGTTTCTGAATTAGCAACAGCTTATCTTGATGACCTTCAATTCCTTTTGGAGTTTTAATTGTGTTTTGATGTGAACCATTGCTGTGCCTGGAGGACGCTGTCCTTGAAAACTGGATGTATCCAGGCATATTGTGAAAGTATTTGGTCTTTTTGTTGATTGTATCATCAAGAGACTGAGGGAAGATCCCTGTGTGATGTGCTGCTTGTCCATGCAATGCCTGCAGCTGTTGGGTAGAGAAGAGACCAACCTTGCTTTTCTGATGACATCTGATGACTGATGTCCCTGGGGAAGCAATGGAATAGCTTATCCTTGGTGCCATCTCAAGGCATATCAAGGATAAGAGGGTTATTAGGGGCAGTCAGCATGGCTTCACCAAGGGTAAGTCATGCTTGACCAACCTCATAGCCTATTATGAGAATGTAACAAGGCGGATGGATGATGGCAGAGTGGTGGATGTGGTCACCTTGTCTTCAGGAAAGCCTTTGACACAGTCTCCCACAGCATCCTCACAGCTAAGTTGAGGAGGTGTGGTCTGGACAATAGAGTAGTGAGGTGGGTTGCAAACTGGCTTAAGGAGAGAAGCCAGAGAGTGGTAGTCAATGGTGCGGAGTCCAGTTGGAGGCCAGTATCTAGTGGAGTGCCTCAGGGGTCAGTACTGGGGCCAATATTATTCAATATATTCATTAACTATTTGGACGAGGGAATAGAGTGTACTATCAGCAAGTTTGCTGATGACACTAAGCTGGGAGGAGTGGCTGACACGCCAGAAGGCTGTGCTGCCATCCAGCGAGACCTGGACAGGCTGGAGAGTTGAGTGGGAATAACTTGATGAAATTTAACAAGGGCAAGTGTAGAGTCCTGAATCTGGGCAGGAACAGCCCCAGGTTCCAGTATAGGTTGGGAAATTACATATTAGAGAGCAGTGTAGGGGAAAGGGACCTTGGGGTCCTGGTGGACAACAGGATGACCATGAGCCAGCACTGGCCCTTGTGGCCAGGAAGGCCAATGGCATCCTGGGGTGTATTAGAAGGGGGTTGGTCAGTAGGTCAGAGAGGTTCTCCTTCCCCTCTACTCTGCCCTGGTGGACTCCATCTAGAATATTGTGTCCAGTTCTGGGCCCCTCAGTTCCAGAAGGACAGGGAACTGCTGGAGAGGGTCCAGCGTAGGGCAACAAAGATGATTAAGGGAGTCAAGCACCTCCCTTATAAAGAAAGGCTGAGGGAGCTGGGGCTCTTTAGTTTGGAGAAGAGGAGCCTGAGGGGTGACCTTATTAATGCTTATAGATATATAAAGGATGAGTGCCATGAGGATGGAGCCAGGCTCTTCTCATTGACAAACAATGATAGGACAAGGGGTAATGGGATCAAGCTGGAACACAAGAGGTTCCACTTAAATTTGAGAAAAAACTTCTTCTCAGTGAGGGTGAGGGACACTGGACCAGGCTGCCCAGGGAGGTTGTTGAGTCTCCTTCTCTGCAGACATTCCAACCCGCCTGGACACCTTCCTATGTAACCTCATCCAGGTGTTCCTGCTCCATGGGGGGATTGCACTGAGTGAGCTTTCCAGGTCCCTTCCAATCCCGAACATACTGTGATACTTTGATACAGCATCCCAGATACAGCATCCTAGATACAGCATCCCAGATACAGCATCCCAGATACAGCATCCTAGATACAGCATCCCAAATACAACATCCCAGACACAGCATCCTAGATACAGTATCCCAGATACAGCATCCTAGATACAGTATCCCAGATACAACATCCTAAATTCACCATCCCAGATACAGCATCCTAGTTACATCACGCCAGATACAGCATCCCAGGTACAGCATCCTAGATACAGCATCCTAGATCCAGTATCCTAGATATCAGCATCCCAGATACAACATCCCAGATATGCCATCCCAGATATAGCATCCCAGATACAACATCCCAGATACAGTATCCCAGATACAACATCCCAGATACAGCATCCTAGGTACAGCATAATAGATACAGCATCCCAGATACAACATGTCGAGCTGTTCTCCTCTCCCGCACCAAGTGCTGATCGTGGGGCTCAGGGTGAGGGGGGGCAGGGAGGGCAGGGGGGTCCATGTACTGGAATAAGTTTTGTTTGGGGTTTTTCAAACGCCTCTGCTGACACGTCATTTAAAAACTGATTGCTGGAGTGCTAATGAATGAACAGGAGGATGAGCAACAGACTGCAGAAACTGCTTAGGTTTTGGTTTATTGAAAAATTCTTATTTAACTCAAAAAGCAATACGATCTTGCAGTGGTCTTCTAATACCTAGTGACAGCTTTTAATGTACTGCTTTGGAACTTTGAGATGAGATTGGATATGAAGGGCTGTTCCATTGTGGAATATTGCTGGAGTAAACTCTTGCATTTCAGCATGCCTGGCAGATCTGCAGCTTGATAAAGACCTCAGGCTATTTGGTCTAATCAGACTTTTGTAGACCCCATCTTCACTGGTCAAAGCACCGGCTGCCAATGTGTTTTCTGGTGTTGTCACTTCTTTCTGACCAAAGACGGCAGAGGCAGCAGCTCTACTGGTGGTGTCTGTTTTATGGAAACATGGGGATCTACAGGAACTTTAACCCGAAAGCTCAGGAAGCTGTGGTCCGTGGTCTATCTTTGTAATGTTTGGAGATTCTTCTGCAGATATTCTTATGCCAACGAGCACGGAACGTTTGTGAGTGTGAACTGCTGTGCAGGTAGAAGGAAGAAAGATGTGTGAGCTAAAGCAGCAGGAAGGCTGCAGCCGCGTAAGCCGGGGGTGCAAGCGGCACGAAATGGGCTGCAGCGGCGGAGCCCTCAGTCCCGGGCCGTCCTGGGCAGGCGGCGGAGCCCTCGGTCCCGGGCCGTCCCGGGCAGGCGCAGCCCGAGCGCTCCCGGCCCCGCTGCCGCTGCCCCGCCGGGGCCGGGGCCGCGCTGCGGGCGGATAGCGCCGCTCTGCGGCCGCCGGCGGCTCCGGGCCGGGAGGGGGGGCGGGGCCCAGTGGCGGGCGCGGACGGGATTGGCTCCTGCGCCGGATGGGCGAGGCCATGCTGCAGAAGCGCGCGGGCCGAGGAGCGCGTGCGAGCGGTGCGGCGGCGGGGCCGGCGGTGAGCGAGGGGCGGGTGGACACCGGGGAGACCGGACGGGGCCGCCCCGGTCCCGGCTGAGGGGGGAGGCTGGAGGGGGAGGGACGGGCTGGTTTGGGCAGGAGGAAGGCTGAGAGCCCTCAGGGAGGTGGTGACATCGGGGGGGCTTTGGCGGGAAAGGCTGAGGGAGCTCAGGACGAGATGGCACTCAGGTCTGGTTTCAAAGGGAAATGCTGAGGTACCTTGAGGAATGGACGCTGGGCTGGGAGCTATGAACACATCAGACTGGTTAAGAGAGTGTTCATGACAGAAATTTGTGCAGTGAAGTATTCCAGCAAAGAGCGGGAGAAGAGCCAAACTTAGATCAGGCCTCCTAGGACGCCTGCAGGTTTGGGGACAGGGATGACGAGGTTGTTAATCCGGTCCAATTGTTTCTTTCTCTGTCCCTCTCTTGCAGCACCTGACTGAATGGAGGAGCAAGTGGACGGGAAGTTCCTGCGCCACACACAGATCACATTTATCGCTCTCGCCCTCAGAGACCCGGAGATCCAAACCGCTCGCATCGTGCCTTGAAGCAGCCTGTGCTCATGCGCTTCTCCCAGGGAGAAGGCGGAATGGCAGTGACTGGCCACGTTAAGCCGCAGGGTGCACACTGTGCAGCTGTCAAGCCCAGCTCTGCGTTAGCTCACACCTGCGGTTTTGCGCCGCATACGCACATTTGAGTTGTCACTGGTTGTTGCAGCGTTTGGCTTTGGTGAGGACAGGTGTGTTTGTCAGCAGTTGGTGTAGGTGGGATCTGGAGGACAAAGCGATATTTCCGTGCCAGAACTGGTTGGTGTTTGCATGGTATTGTGGCGGTTGTTCCCACAGGCGATGAGTGCTGGAGCATTATTGCAGGATGAGGGGATTTTGGAGGCTTGTCTGTGAGATGCACTAGAGGCAGCAGCTGAAAGCGAAAGGCTGAGATTTGGAGGGTTTGTGGGTGGGTTTTGGGTGGTTGTCAGCTGAAGAGTTGGCTGTTTGCAGGTGAGGACCGTGGACATTTGTACTGAGCTGTGACATTAACCTATGACACTGGGGTCCAGCAAGTACCAAGGAGCAGGTGAGGACCGTGGACATTTGTACTGAGCTGTGACATCTCTAACCCGTGACACTGGGGTCCAGCCTGAGCAGGGCATGTGCGGAAGCTGTGCTGCAGGGAGGGCAGAGCTGAGGGGCTCTTGGGCTGGTGTAGCTGGTGTAGCTCAGTCCTCCGTGTGTTTCTCTTCAGGGGAGCAGCGTGCAAAGGAAAAGCAAGGAAGGAGGTGAACCTGTGAGGAACAGTGATGGATAAAGTGGATTGGAGCGCATCTGCCAGTCAAGAGGGATCAAGAAAGAAGACACCGGTGGTGGAACCGCAGGTCAGGAGAGCTCAAGGAGGGAGAAAGGTGACTGTGGCCGTATGGGTTTTTCTAGCTCACACACCAATGAAAACAGTTTGGATAACAAAAGAAATGTATGCAAACCCAATAATTAAAGGGACAGAATGTTTGTATGCTATGTATGGGGTAGACCTGAAGGTATATTTCTTCCTACAAGGAAGGAGAATTCGCAGTGGTAATTAACTGAAGATGTGAATTTCCAGATTGCATTGGCAACATACGCAGGGATCATATCAGTGGGCTGAAATTGGTAATTTACCGTTGTACAGCAAATGCTGCTGTCAGCAATGACCAGTAAGCGACAAGACTGTATTTACTGATGCCTCTGGTCGCTCATGTAAAGTTCTAATTACATGGCTAAACTCAGATACCCAGTGCTGCAAACACAAGGTAGAAAAAGAGACCAAGGGTCAAACAAGTTCTTGAGCTGACAGCTGTTAGGATCGCTTTGAGGTGTTCTGTAACGAGCCTTTGAATGTTGTCACTGGCTCATATTATGCAGCTGGCATACTTAACCGCCTGGAAGCTTCTTTTCTTAAGGAAGAGGATAATCCTCTTTTGATGGCTGAATTGAGAATGCTATGGTTTCTAATAAATCATAGACATCATAGGTATTATGCAATGCACACCCGCTCTCGTACGGCCCTTCCAGGACCTCGTGCAGAAGGCAGTAGGAGGGCCGATGCACGAGCTGTGCCGCTCACTGTGCCTAAAGCCTTGGAGCAAGCTAAATGATCACATAAATTCTTTCACCAGAGTGCAAAGGCGTTAAAACGACAATTTCAAATGACAGTGGATCAGGCCAGGAGCGTTCTTATGTCCTGCCCTGATTGCCAACAGTTGGCACCCGCGCCATCCACAGAGGGTGTTAATCCAGGAGGGGTTACTGCCAATGAAGTACGGCCAGCGGATGTAACGCATTGTTCTGAATTGGGTAAATACGTACGTGTTTCTGTAGACGCTCATTCCAGATTTCTCGTTGCTGCTGCACGCGCTGGTGAAAGAGCACGAGATGTCTGTAACATTGTTTGGCATGTTTTGGTGTTTGAGGAGTTCCACGATCTGTAAAACCAGAGGAGAACGGAACGCACACTCGATTAGAGGAGCGATCCACCAGCGCGCTGTAATAAAAGTGCCTGCTGTTTAACACTTTCAAAACAGTGTTAAAGAGTTTGTTTGCCGACTTTTCGGTATCATTTCTGGCGACGAGGATGGGATAATCTGCTTGATCTCCCGTGGATCCCAGGATCTCTGGGACCTTGTGCCGGCACCGGGGAATTCCTGGAAGGGACCACAGCTCCTCGGACCAGCTCGGGACGCGGGTAAAACCCCATCAATGAGATAAGACACTTTCATTGTCTGGTTGGGTTGGCACGCTGCCTGCGCAAGACGTGGGTGACACCAGCGCGTTGGGTCTGCGCATTCGCGTCTGCGCATTTTGGTAAACTGGGAAACTTAAAAAGAAATAAAAAATTAAAGAGAAAAATGAGAAAACAATAAATAAAAGAGAAAAACGAGGGAACAGTAATTTGATAAAGGTACCTTTAGTGATTTTGCTGTTTGTGCCTTAGCAATTGTATAATTGTTTCTGGCTTTAGTGGTTTGTTGTTGTTGTTACTTGTGTCATGGGGGATTTTATAGTCCAGTAGTTAGGGTTCACCAATTGTCTGTTATTGTGATTGTGAAGTAGGTAGTGGACAATCGGCAGGAGGATTCGTGAGAAATCCCCCCTGGGCTGTGTTTTCTGACATTGGAAAAGGATCGTTTGCTGTTCAACAGGGCGTCAACCAGGGAGAATCTGATTGAATATTGTAATTAATGGCGGCCACTGTAAATAATATTAATATGCTGCACAGGTCTAGGTGGGTATACTTTGAGATCTGTAGTATAGTAATGTGCTACATGTAATATATAGTAAGATATATATTTTAAATCATATGTTGCCTATTACATAAGGCATATTACACAATACGTAATGTTACATATGCATTGTCTTTATCGCCTTCAGATCCATTTGTTTTGAAAAAGGATAATCAGGGAAAGAAATGGAAACCAGTAAAAGGTTTGTTGAAGAACAGCAATTGGTGTAGAATACATAGAGAACATGAGATCAAAATTGTCCCTCGGTCAGTCCAGGGTGGGATGCTGATATCCTTATATCGGGGGACAGGCTGCATTGGTATGGACTGTGCATTTTATACGGGATTAGACATGCTGCGCCTAAAGCTGTAAATACACCAAAATCTTCTGAGATTAAACAGGATTGTGAGGGGTCTCCCACTGAGTTTTTACACCGTCTTAAACCGACAGCTCAGAAATATATTAATATAGATCCTGACTTGGAGAACAGAGAAATAGAATTCTTAGTTGACTGGGAGCTCATTATTCTGTGTTAAACACTATGCAGGGAATATTCAGTAGCGATTCGGTAACAGTTATGGGTGCCACAAAAATTACGAAACACAGTCCTTTAACCTGCTGCTTAGAATGTTTGTATGTGGAGTCTGTACTTATTGATTGTGTACCATGTGTCTTCTCTTGTGCACAACAAATGGTTGAAAAAAGCTTTAATGGTGCAATGGCTGTGCAGTTACACGCTGCTATGGCTGCAGTTGTTAAACAAAGAAGGGGAGATGTGGCAGGGTTGGGACATCAGGCCCGTGAGAAACTGCAAGAGTCACAGTGTGAGAACAAGCGCTGGTGGAACAACACAAGAGGCAAAGACTGTGTGGGACATGGACCATCAGGGACAGAGGGATTGATACGGGATTGGTACATCAGGGACAGAGGGATTGATACGGGATCGGTACATCAGGGACAGAGGTACGTGATGTTTCAAATGCAAACCTGAGTTTGTATTATATGTCTGTCTGCGTCTTAAAGAGAGTCTGTGCCTCATCTGCTACAGCCCTTTATCTCTTTCCCAAATTACGATTTGGACTGTATTTACCGTTGTAAAAACAAAGCTTTCCCCCCTTAATTTTTGTCACGTGTTGTAGTTAGAATGAATAGAGATATTGGAGCCTGTCCTAGCTAAACTGGAAAAAAGACAGCAGCCATGTGTATTTTTAAATAAAGACTAAATCAAGTCTGCTAGCTCATTATCTTTAAGCGTTTTACTGTGATCACCTCCCTCCCAAGGTTTTGTGTCTGTTGTATCAAGGCCTGACACCCACGGCCACAGTGGATGAATCACCATGGGCACAACACCAGGAACCCGCCTGTTTGTGTCCAGGATATCCACTCCAGCAGACACTGTTAGTAAAAGAGCACATCATGGAACTGAAAAACCATCTAATTGTGTCATTATGCACATTCACTGCTCTTTTTTCTACTTTATACCCATTGTAGCTTTTTAAAATTAACCAGTTTGAAAAGGGTTTCTGTTTTGGCTCTGCACACGAAGCCTGATTTTCCTTCTCTACAGCCTTTCACCTGGTTCACCGCACTCGTGTGCTCATTGCGCTGCACGTGGGCAAAATCAGCCGTGCCCTGTGTTTCTCCTGTAAAATAGTAAGAACGCTGATATAATCGTGCCAGGAACTGCCTTCACAGTGAATATTTGAAGGAACCCACTGCTAATGTATTTTCAATTGGTACTTGCATTATGGATTAGATGCAACAAAAATCCATACTTTCTTTTATCCTTTACTGTACAGAAGGGGGTTGAACTTTTCTATAGTAGATTCAATCACTTGTTGTAAAGCAATGAAATAAATAACTGTCCTGGTTTTGTTAAAAACAAGTTTCTCTTTCAGTCAATTTTGCCTGTCAGCTAAAGCCTTCATATTAACTGCATTTTCCTGGAGAACCAGACACATGTTTTGGTAAAACCTAGCAATGGAATGCAAAGTTATTGATAAGCATGGATGGACATCTCGCGAGAGGGGCAACAAGAAACAAGTGACCAAGAAACTGACCAACTGTGTATAACATTCCATTCACGTGAATACTTCATATAAAATGGGAGATCACGAGGATCTCGTCCCTTTTTTCCCTATGGCCGACATTAGGAGAGGACCTTGCTAGTCGTCCCTGCGAACTGAGGCCTAGTGACAGACTGAATCCAGCTCTGGTTGGCTGTGGAGTCTAATCCAGGACTTTGGGTGCTGGCTCTGCAGTTGCTGAGACTTTCAAGATTGGTTTTGTATATTTTGTATTATTTTCTCTATTCTTATTAGTAGCATTAGTAAAATATCTTTAATTTTTTCCAACTCTCTTCTCTCTGTCCTTCTTTTTCTCTCCCGATCGCCTGTCCTAAGTGGAAGGGGGCAGAGGGAGGGGGAAAGGGGGAAGCAGGGGGCGGGGAGAGGGGGTTAACAATACATCTGCCAGGGTTTTATTGTCACCCCGCAATCTTAACCCTCGACAGATAATTGGCGCCCAACGTGGGGCACGAGAAAGGGGTAAATCTGGAGATTTTTGGCTTTTCTACTGCTCTGACGTACCTTTCAATTTCTTGGCACGGTGCCAACTCATAGAGTTGTGATACTCGCGCGTCTGTTTGCTTTGGATATTATTTAGTGGTATTAAGGCAAAGTGAATTACACTGATTTAAAGATGTTATGGCATAAGTTGTATCAGTTATTTTCTGCATTGTGCTCACTGATTCCATATCTGTGCTGGGCTTTCTTTTTAAATCGAAGTATTCATTATATAACAACAAGGAACTGGACAATGCTCATGATGATACTGTGTGGTTTGTCACTGGTTTATTTCATTATACTGCAGCCGCTAATGAATTTCTACTCGCTTCTGCTTTACCTTGAAAAGCCTCCAGGAGAGATTAAAGAGCAGTACGGCTCTGTGTTTGCTAATTGGTCAAGCGAATCTTTAGAAAGGCTGACTAACAATACTTCCGTTTTTCGCTAGGACAGTTCGCAAATGTTTTAGAGAGCTTTGAATATCCTTGGAGTTTTGATAGAACTGTGATGGTGTTATCTGGTTTGCTGAATGTGTGTCAGTTTGTGCTTCTGTTAAGAGAAATGGCGTTCAACAGGAGGTTTGCGTCTCTTTGTTGTCCCGAGATTGCGGTGCATCTTCGGAAGCTTTAGCAAAAAGCACTCCTGGCCGCTCGAGAAAGAGCAAAACAGCGAAAGCTGCCCCCCCAATGCCTTCGCAGGCTGAAGCTACAGCTCCTCCGCAGAGTTCTTCTGCCAAGGTCACTAGTGATAACAATAATTCTGCAGCCTTAAAGGCAGCCCCCCCTTCTTCACACACTGGGCACTATTGCTGCTGTAACCATAGCGATCACTGTGACAGTCATTCAGACTCTGGAAATGAATCAAATGATGGTAAACCCATATCAGCATCAGTTGCTGGTTGTAAGAAAGTCACTAGAAAGACTACCCGTGCAGCAGATGATGGCACAGGGCCAACATCAACCCAAGGGGCACCATCAGGACAGAGAGGAGATGAAGTGACCACCACTCGGTCCTTTTCTCCAGGTGAGCTGAGAGATCTGCGAAAAGACTTTAGTCGTCGTGAAGGAGAGAATATTTTAACCTGGCTGCTCCGATGCTGGGACAATGGGGCAGATACAATTGAACTGGAAGGTGGTGAAGCCAGGCAGCTGGGATCTCTGTCAAGAGATTCCACCATTGATAGGGCAATTTCAAGAGAGTCTAATGCCACTGCTCTCTGGACCCGACTCCTGGCAGCTATGAAAGTAAGATTTCCCTATAAGGAAGACTGTATATCCAAGTTAGGGAAATGGAATACTATGGAGAAAGGTATTCAGTTCCTGAGAGAATTAGCTGTGCGAGAGATCATCTATTTTGGACCAAACAGCCAAGAGGGAACAGATCCAGATAGAATCAATTTTTCACGACCTCTGTCGTGCAGATTTGTACAAAGTGCATCACCTGCATATGCTAGGTCATTGGCAGGAATGCTCTGGTCATCTAGAGTTGGACAAGATATTACTGAAGCGATTGAGCAGCTCCGTGACTTTGAGGACAGCCTTGCTGGTTCTCTACAGGCTTGTGTCTCTGCTGTGGAGAAATTGTGTGAAAAATCTGATGACCGGTTTGAAAAGCTATTGCAAGAAATCAAAGAACTCAGAGAAGACACGTACCATTCACGACCTGCACAAACCTATGTTTCAGCTGTTAGGAAAAGGCGTTTCCAATCTCGAGAGAGAGGACAGAGGCAGCCCACAAAAAGAAGTTCACTGTGGTTCTTCCTACATGAGCAGGGAGAAAACATGAATAAGTGGCATGGGAGACCTACCTCAGAACTTCAAGAACGAGTACGTGAGATCAAAGGAAAAACTCCTAGGAAGGTGGCTGCTCCAGTTTACAAAAGGAGCAGAAGAGATTCTGATGCTCTTGAAGGAACCTCTAATTCACACCCAGAGACTGTGCAAAACAGAAATTAGAGGTGCCCTGCCTCCAACCAGGTGGAGGAAAGGGATAACAGAGTTTATTGGACTGTACAAATACGATGGCCTGGTACAACACACCCCCAGGAGTACAAAGCTTTAGTGGACACTGGTGCACAGTGCACAATAATTCCTTCTAATTATAAAGGAACGCAATCCATCAATATTGTTGGAGTGACTGGGGGATCCCAAGAGCTGACTGTTGTAGAGGCTGAAATGAGCCTAACTGGAAAAAACTGGCAAAAGCATCCCATTGTGACTGGCCCAGATGCTCCGTGCATCCTTGGCATAGACTACCTCAAGAGAGGGTATTTTAAGGACCCAAAGGGGTATAGGTGGGCATTTAGTATAGCAGCTGTGGACACTGAGAAAATTGAACAGCTGTCTGATTTGCCTGGTCTTTCAGATGATCCTTCTGTTGTAGGACTGCTGATGGTTGACGATCAGCAGGTGCCAATTGCTACCACGACAGTGCATCGCCGGTAATATCGCACCAATCGAGACTCCTTGATTCCTATCCAGAAGTTGATCCGTCAATTGGAAAGCCAGGGTGTGATCAGTAAGACTCGCTCACCTTTTAACAGCCCAGTCTGGCCAGTGCGTAAGTCTAGTGACGAGTGGAGACTAACTGTGGGCTATCGTGGCCTGAATGAAGTTACGCCACCACTGAGTGCTGCTGTGCCTGACATGCTAGAACTGCAATTTGAACTGGAGTCAAAGGCAGCTCAGTGGTATGCTACAATTGACATTGCTAATGCATTTTTCTCTATTCCTGTAGCAGCAGAGTGCAGGCCGCAGTTTGTTTTCACCTGGAGGGGCATCCAGGACACGTGGAATCGCTTGCCCTAGGGGTGGAAACACAGTCCTACCATCTGCCATGGACTGATCCAGACCACGCTGGAGCAAGGTAAAGCTCCAGAACACTTGCAGTATATTGATGACATCATCGTATGGGGCAACACAGCGAAAGAAGTCTTTGAGAAAGGTGAGAGAATAATTCAGATTCTTTTGGATGCTGGTTTTGCCATAAAACGAAGCAAGGTCAAGGGACCTGCACGAGAGATCCAGTTTTTAGGAATAAAATGGCAAGATGGCCGTCGTCAGATCCCAATGGATGTGATCAACAAAATTGCTGCAATGTCTCCACCTACTAATAAAAAGGAGACACAGACTTTCTTGGGCGTTGTAGGTTTTTGGAGAATGCATATTCCTGACTACAGCCACATTGTGAGCCCTCTCTATCGAGTGACTCGTAAAAAGAACCAATTTGAGTGGGGCCCTGAACAACGACAAGCCTTTGAACAAATCAAGCGTGAGATAACTCATGCGGTGGCCCTTGGACCAGTTCGGACTGGACTAGATGTTAAAAATGTGCTCTACACCGCAGCCGGAGATAATGGACTTACCTGGAGCCTCTGGCAGAAAGCACCAGGAGAAACCCGAGGTTGACCCTTAGGTTTTTGGAGTCGAGGATACAAAGGATCTGAGGCCAACTATACTCCAACTGAAAAAGAGATACTAGCAGCATACGAAGGAGTTCGAGCTGCTTCAGAAGTGATCGGTACTGAAGCACAGCTCCTCCTGGCACCTCGATTCTCTATTCTTATTAGTAGCATTAGTAAAACATCTTTAATTTTTTCCAGCTCTCTTCTCTCTGTCCTTCTTTTTCTCTCCCGATCATCTGTCCTGAGTGGAAAGGGGAGAGAGGGAGGGGCAAAAAGGGGGAAGTGGGGGGGAAGAGAGGGTTAACAATACATCTGCCAGAGTTTTATTGTCACTCCACAATCTAAACCCTCGACAATAACTTCGGCTTTTTCTATGGATAAACAACATTTAATCCAATTCCTTAATTGGATTCCTTAAACACATGTTCATTAGAGCATAAGCAAAACAGCGCTGGGTGTGCAGGGGATTCCCTCCGCCCAACACGCACACCTTTAAACAACAAGAGGTGTGCTTAAATACAGTAAGGTGTTACATATTCACAATGACCCCAGGAATGCCTGTACATATCCATAAACTTTCCTGCTTCTCATTAAAATGAATCTCAGAGAACCATTTCCATAGTCTCCTCCTTGACCCGCCCCTGTTGTGCCTGCACAGTGTCACTTGGTGGCTTTGAGCAGGAGGCGCTATGGTCTCTATGGGACTCTATGGTCTCTGTGGTCTTTATGGGTCTCTGTGATCTCTGTGGATCTCTATGGGACTCTATGGTCTCTGTGGTCTCTTATGAGTCACTATGGTCTCTATGGTCTCTATGGGTCACTATGGGCTCTATGGTCTCTATGGGTCTCCCAAGCTGCCAAGTTGACCAAAACCAGGCTGGCCCCCCTTTTGCTGTAACTCTTGGCTGTCTTGTCTCCTCAAGGTTACAGCTGGTGCTGTAGAACTTCTGATCTCGGCACTCGATGAGGTTCTGGTTTTTCTTAACACAACTGGTTACATACAGCTCTAAACTAGATACTCATGATGTGGCTTCAAGTGTTAGTTCGTTAGTAGGCCCTTATTATGTGGTTGGTTAACGCTGAAAATGTGAGGTCCCTCTATCAATATAACCTCATAAACAAGTTTCAGAACTTTTTACATAGAACTTACCCACCTTTTCCTTTTTGCAGGTTCAGAGCCCGAGCCTCATTTGGTTGTATCTGTAAACATGAAACATCTCAGCACGAATCACAACTGCATTTCTCACAGACAGAAGTGCCTGAACCCCACAGCTTGCCTGGCAGTGCAGAGAGCAGGAAGTGCGGTGAGTCCTGGGCCCTTGGGGACATTTCACCCAGTTTTGTGTCCCAGTCCCTCCCTGCTCCCTCCTCTTTCCTGCTGTGCCCTTCTTCCTCTTCATCTCTTCTCCCTCTGGCCCTCTGCTGCTTCCTCACCTATTCCTCCACCCTTCTGAATCTCTGTGCAGGGTTTCTCGTATCTCCCTCTCCATCTCCACCCCTCTGTGTTCTCACCATCCCTGGTTTCCCTTTGTCGTCATTCTTGTCTGTTGCTCTGTCCCGCTCCGTGCCACATCATTTCTCACTGTATCCCTCTGTCCTGCTCCCTGTGCCTATTCCTGCCCCTCTTCTTTTTCACTCCCTCTCCATCTTGCTGCCCACCCCAGGATTTTTTCCCAATCTCTATCCTGCCCCCAACCCTTATTTTTCTTTCTCTCTCCTGCTCCCTCTCTGTCTTTCTGCCTGTCTGCCCTTTCCCTGCTGCTTCTTTCTCCATCTCTGTCCAGATTACTGCCCCTTTTCCTTCTTGATGTCTTTCTGTCCTGTTTGTCTTTCTGTCTTCCTTGCCTGTTCCCGGCCCCATCCCTTCTCACTGTATCTCCCCTGTCCAGCTGGCTCTGCTTTTTCTTTGTCTTCTCTTGCTCTTTCCTGCTCCTCAGCCCTCTTTTCCTCTTCCTCCAGCTCATTGCTGCATGTTTTCCCTTTCCAGTCTCTTCATTTTGATCTGAGCTTTGCTTTGTTTCTCAGTCCCTTTGTTCTGTTCCCTGCCTTTCTTTTTGTCTCTCCGTCTGTACATCCCCCTTCCTGTCTTTCTGTACCCGCTTCCTCCTTCTCCTCCTCCCCCCTCGCCATCCCTCTGTCCTGTTCCTCAGCGCTGCTGTTTCTTCCTCCCTGTCTCATCACGGCTCCTTGTCCCTTTTTGCCTTGATCTCTCCATCTCTCCATCCTTTCCCCTGTGTGTTTCTTTCTCTCTGGGCTCCTCTGTCTTCTCTCTTGTCTCATTTGTCTCTCTCTAGTCCTCTGTCCTTCTCCCCAGCAGCTTCAACTGAATGACCAGGTGTCCGTGCACTCTGGTGTTTCCTCATCCCTGCCCTGGAGCAGATCTGTGTCTGTAGGGCTGGGCATCATTTAGGAGCTGGTCTCCTTGTGCAGATGGCAGAGCCGGGGGCACCTACAGCAGAGGTTGTTCTCAGCTGCTGCTTATGCAGCTTGTTGGAAGAGCGGCTGTGGGCCTTCTTTGGAAGGGAGGTTTCTTGTTCTGTGCTTCCTGCTCCTCGGGACCCTGCGCAGGAGCGGTGTTGGGGTCTGCAGGGACGGGTGGGACCTGCTGTGGTTCCTGGTGAATGTGAACTCAACTTGTCCTGATGGCCTCGAATGAAACCAGACTGACTGTAGGTGGTTTTCTTGCCTGTTTCAGTTCCCAACTACATGTTTGGCACTAAAAAACATGAGACTTTGTGCTGTTTTCCAGATGTCAGTGACTGTGAATCAGCTGAGAACATCACTGCCTTAGGTACCAGGGCAGGTGGTCTGTGATCAGGGGTGTGGACTTGCATGGCCGTGCTTTTATGAACATTTTAGGGTCTTGCCACTTCAAAGCCCTTCATTTTCCTAGAAATTTTAAGATGATATTTCTTATTCGGAGGTTCAGACTCTGGTTGGACTTGATGTTGAATGGTCAGTATAATGGAATCTATAAAATAAGAATCTCGCTTCCTTGTTGTTTTCTTACACTGTCTGAATTTGGTAAGTGAGAGCAAGCGTGGTTGACAGTGTCTGTTTTTTGAGAGTAACGTATTCCTGACTCTCCCTCTTTGTATGGTGAAGGTTTCTGCCTGCACTATGATTTTGCTGGGCTGTGAGGCTGTGTGGGAGCAGCAGAGGTAAGAAGTGGTGGCTTTAAAGGCATTGAAGCTGTGGTAAAACTAGCAGGTAAAGCTCGTTTCTTCCTAGAGAGCTGCCTGACAAAAACAGTTACAAGGAAAGACCCTTGAAGTTGGCTTTTTATTTTTTTTTCTAATTTACTCTTAATATGGAGCTTTTGGTATTGATTGATTGATTGATTGATTTCTGAGAAGCAAGAAGTGAGAGCCTGTGCACTCCCATAGGCAGCGCTGCCTCCCAAAATAGGTGCACCCTTCTCCACTTTTGTTCCTTCCATGCTCGTGTAGAACAAGGCCATGCAGTCGTGTGTAGATGTGGTGATTCCAGTGTGACTATGAGGTCACAGCCCCACGGTGACGTGCTGTGCTGTGTCTCGGCAGCAGCAGCAGCAGCAGCAGCAGCAGCATCACGGTGCGAGCGTGGGGGCCATGGTCCTCACCCTCCTCCTCCTGCTGGTGTCCCTGCCAGCCCGGGAGGCCCAGGCTGCTCCAGCCGAGCGCAGGGAGCAGGTGGGCGGGCAGGGGCAGCACCCAGCCCCGAGCAGCTCAGCAGGGCAGCAGTGGGGCCAGGGCTGGGGCTGGGGCCGGGAGAGCAGCCGGGCTGGGCCGGGCAGGGCGAGCCAGGCAGCACCAGGGTGTGGGCAGGGGGCAGACGCCCCGCAGGGAGGGGAGAGGGGCTGTGGCTGCTTCAGGGGCAAGTTGTGGGCAAGCGGGGCCTGGGAGTGGTGGCACAGGGGCAGAAACCAGCACTGAGTCCCTGTGGGGCCCTCCCTGCCCCCCAGCCCCGTGCCACACGGCCCCATCCCAGGGCACGCTTTGAGCCTTTGGGCCCGTTTCAAATCAAAGCTGGGATTGCTTTGGCCCTTTGGGCCAGTTTTGAGCTCAATCTGGGCACATTTCTGCCCTTTGGGGTCGATTCTGCCTAGATCTGGGAGTTCTTTGGCTTTGCGGTCCAGTTTCTACCCAAATCTGGGGGTGTTTGGGCCACTTCTGGCCATTTTTTATCCAAATCTGGGCATACTTTGACTTTTTGGTCCAATTTCACCCCAAATCTGGGGATGTTATACCCCTTTTTGGCCAGTTTTGATCCAAATCTAGTGGTGCTTTGGTTTTTCTGGCTCTTTTTACCTGATATACTCAGGTACTTTTGCCCATTTTTTCCCCTAATGGAGGTGCTGTGTTCCCAAATATGGGATATTCTCACCTTTGCCAGCAGTTTTACTCCCAAATGTGGATGGTTTTGCCTCTTTTGGCCACTTTTTGCCCAAATACTCAGAATCTTTTGCCTGTATTGGCCAATTTAGCCCCCAAATATTTGGAATATTTAGTCATTTTGCCAGTTTTCTCCCTAACTAGGGCTATTTCTCTGCAATATATGGGCATTGTTGTCCTAAATATGTTGTGCTATGTTTTGTTTTGTTTTTTCTCTCTTCTTTATGTCCTCTTTTACCCGAAATGCAGGAGTGTTGCTCTGTGCAGGTGGAAACCTCTCTGATCTGTGATGACTCCAGGCCATGGCATTGGCAGAGCTGATGGAGCTTCTCAGCTGGATCCTGGTTATGAGCCTTGGGCTGTCCCAGAGGTAAGTTGTCACTGTCTGTCTGCTTGAGGGAATAAACACTCGCGTTTTAATAGGTTATTCACATGTGATTGTACCCAGGATCATCTCAGAGGCTTTTCAAAAGCTTTTTGTGCCTTGGTGGTGTTACACAGACAAGTAATGAATATTCATTTGCCTGAAAACCTGCTAGGTCTCAGCAAAAAGGTCACCCATGTTCCATTTCTAGCTGTGGGAACGAACACCTTTGTATGTGTCCTGTGTCATTACCTCACCCCCTTCCATCACTGCAGGCGACTGAGGAAGAAGGAGATCACAACATGCCATGGAAGCTCCTCACCCGTGGTTGACTCCCTGTTTGGTTCCTGCAGTCCATGGTGATCAAGCCTCTTGGTGTAATCCTGTTCCTGAGCCTGGGGCAATCCCAGGGGTAAGTGTTCAGTCTTCATTTGTCACTGGACTTTAACATTTGTTAATATTTGGTTTATTATTTGTTAACATTTTCCTGCAATAGTTGCGCCTTGCAGTAGCCAGCAGGCTCTTTGCTAGAGGAAACATGGATGATCATTTTTTGCCCTGGTGCTCCATGCTCCCACCTTAGTGTGGGTTTTCTTTTGTGCGTGTGAGAGGTGTCCTGGTCAGAAGGCCCTGAGAGGCCCCATGTTTGTCCATCTCGTCCTTGAGGGGTGTTGCATGTGGCCTGGACACAGTGGTTTGGAAGCTGCCAGGTCCCAGCCAAGGGGTCTGCAGCCCCTCTGCAGCTTTGGAAATTTCAGCATGCGTCTGGGTCCCGTGTTGTTGCCTGACCCCCGTCCAGGCACTGCAGGTCACTGAGGACAAGGTAGATCACACCGTGAAATGACAACTCTTTTCCTTTCTGCTTGTTTCCAGCCGTCCCTGTAGGCAGTGGCTACTTGACTTCTTGGCTTGAGTCTGTCCCTGAGCATCGGGGCGATCCCACAGGTACGACCTTGGAACAAATGAGCGTTTCCATGTTAATTTTCTGTTCCCGTGAAATTTAGCTTGCTACTTTCTTGGCTGACGCTCGGTCACGCAGAGGGGAAGTGGGTCCGCCTCAGCGCTGTGCCCCAGAGGGCTCTGCCTTGCAAAGCTCTTTGCCACCCGCTCCATCTCTGCGCTGCTCGCAGTGCCGGCTGCCGAGCCAGCGGCATGTTGCTACTGAGTTTAGAGCTGGGTGAGCTCCAGGGAGTCCTTTCTCCTGACAGCTCCAGGCCTGGTTAGTGGCCACTGCAAGTGCTGGATAAATGTTGGCAAGATGCTCCTGCCGGGAAGGGAGAGAGGAGCTGCCACTGGGATGGGTTTGGATCCTGAGGACGCAGCGGTGGGTGACAGGGGTGGCCATTGCGGAGGGGCAGTGTGAGCTCTGGTGCTGCTGTCTCCAGGTTGGCTCACCAGACCCAGGCCAGCATGCTGGTTCACCAGATCTTTGGCGGATCCCTGTGGTTCCGTGGTGAGCGCTGGCTGCCAGGTCCTGGGCCTGTGACTCTCAGGGCAGCGGTTTCCCTGAGAGCCCTGCAGTACAAATCTTTTGGGAAAACTACTGAGTGTGTGTAACTTATCCAGAGGTGCAGCTGGTCAGTCTTGTGGTTCCTGTGGGTTGTGGCGTGTGTTGTAGTGATGGAAAAAGCTGTTGGCTGGGGGCCCCCAGCTCTTTGCCACCAGCTGAGGAACCCATGTTGGCAGTTATGTAGCAGCACTTGCTGTCCCAGCACACAGTGGAATTGCACGCTGTGAATCCTGGTGCCGACATCTCAGAGCCCAAAGCTGGAGAGGGGGAACACGGCAGCTGCCTGTGCTGTGCTGGGGTGGTGTTGGGTGCAGGTGTTGTGCCAGGGTGTGCTTCCTGCTCTTGCTTTTGCAGTGAAGTTCTCAGCGTGCAAGAGCATCTGGGAGAGCTCTGACCCTTTCCTGGACCTGGTGCTGGAGATCAGGTAGTGGGGCAGGGTGTGGGTGGGGGAGCTCTGCTCTCACAGGGGATGTTCCTGCAGCTACACCGTTACTGCTCTCGAGGCTGCTTAACTGCCAGTGTCAGGCAGGGTGCAGGCAAGAGGGAAGCAGCTTCTGTTGTTGTGCTGCCTCTGTCTGGCAGAGCAGAGCCTGTTCTCTGAGCATGAGCCACGACTCCTCCATTGAGGCTCCATGGGACTGGGGACAGTACAGCCGTCCCTCATGGCAGGCTGTCCAGTGCCTGGCTGGGGGCAGGCTCAGGGGTTTGGTGCAGCCTGTGGCCCTGTGCTCATGCTCTGTTTTATCTCTTGGGGCCAGTGTCTCTGATCAGGTGAAAAAAGCTGAGACCAACAGCCCCAGGTCTTCAGCAGCGACAGGCCAGGTGAGTCCTGAAGGCTGTTCTGGGCCAGAGCTGCAGGAGCTGCTGCCCCTCTGCCTGCTCTGCGAGGGCAGGTGGGCTGCAGCTTGGCAGGGAGGCAGGCACTGCACCCAATGGACAGGGGTGAGGGAAGATGACTTGCAGGAAGGATCCTGCTCAGTTAAGGGTTGCTGTGTGAGCTTGAAGGGGATGGGGTTGCACTATCACCCTGTGTCCTTGGCACAGTGATTCAGCCTGGAGGCCCAAAAAGCTGCTCGCCCTCCTGCAGCTGCCTCCTGTGCCCAGACCAGTTCAGAGCTCCTGCAACAGCAGCAGCACAAGTGGGGCCAAAGCAGAGCTGTCCTGGCAGAGCTCCTGGGAGAGTAAGCAGCCACCTACCTCACCCAAGCTGCTACTGGAGCCCATCCCCAGCCAGGAGCCCAGGGGCAGTGAGGAGAATGCTGAGACCCTGGAGAGGGACTCCTGCAGCAGCGGTGCTGCCAGCCCAGCGCACGGCACAGCGGGGATCTGCCCAAAGCGTCCCAGAAGGCCCAAGGTGGAACCAGCAGCTTCTGCACCTCTCAGGAAATGGACTGTAGCATAGACCGCCCTACTGGCTCCAGCACCAAGCTACCTGCGCCCAGAGACTCCAAACCGGCAACATTGAAATCCTCCCTGTTGGCCAGTGCTGCTCTGGAGCTGAACATCACCATGTCTCCACCACCAGCCATGAAGCTGGTACTTTCTGCCGAAAAGTGAGTCTGAGCTTCTGCCTGGAGTCTTCAATAGGTGCCTTGTGTCTTCTGAGCTGGATATTGTGTTGGGGAGAGTGTAGACTGGATGCTGGGTGTCTTGCTAAGCTGGAGGCAGACAGGGAGAGCCCCTCAGCCCCAGGGCTGCAGCAGTTGCTCTGGTTTGGGGTACAGGGCCAGGTCCCCGCTGTTGTTCCCATCCCTGATTAAGGCTGGAGAAACGCCTCCTGTCCTCTTGCTCAGGACAGAGGGGTGGCTGTGCCAGTCCCTGGAGCGGAGTGGCCTCACCAATCTTCTCTGAGTGTCTTGTCCCCTGGGGTGATGGGAGCAGGTGACTGCCCAGCTGGAGGCTGCAGAGTCTCCTCCTCCCCACACAGGGGCTGGGACCGGCCCTCTGGGCGCTGCTGTGCAACCAGGGCTCAGGACAGTGCGCTGGCGTTTCTGTTGTTTAAATTTCCTTCCTTCCTTTTTTCGTTTCTGCTTCTAACAGAAAACACTTCTGATTTGTTGACCACCCCCCACTTTCCTCTCCCTTCCTGTGTCTTTACCCTGCCTTTTTCCCTGGGCTCACCTTCTTATTTTCTTCTCTTGGCTCATGGAAACCTCTTTTCTTTAGATCACCAAGTTTGTTGTGTTGTTTTTCATGTCAATAACTGCAGCGCAGCATCCTGTGGAAGGCGAGCAGAAGTGACCATTGCACACCACCTCATTCACAATTTGCCACCCACACCTACCCCATGGACACCACCCACTCCAACTCCTTGGCCTTTTGGCAAGGTAAGTGGTGCCAGTCGCTCCCAGGCTCCTGCACGGCAGCAAGGCCAGTAGTCCAGGAGGCAACTGTCTGACATGGCAGGTGGCTCGCGGGAGTGATTTCAGCAGCAACCTGTCCTGTTCTCTTGGATTGGCTAAGATGGTAGCAGTTGGGTGCTGTGCTTGTGCACTGTGGAGTGTGGAGGAAGAGGGGGGCTCCTGCTCCTGACCTGGCCTTCAGATCATGTCAGCCTCTTTTCCTGTTCTGCAGGCTGTCCTCATCTGCTCTCCATCGGCCAAATCCTGAAAAGCCGACCTTCAGCTTCATCCTCAGCTCAGCCCTTTGGCTCCCAGCCTCCCCGTGACCACCTGTTCCACTGCCCACCCTTCGCACCACCTTCCTCCCTGCAGCAGCGAGAAGGAGCCCAGCCAGGTCACCGCTGGTTCCTCCAAAAAGAGGCAGTGTAAGCAGCCCCGTGGAGCAGACAGCAGCCCCTGTGCTCTGGCTCTGAAGGACAAGGATCAAGTCTCCAGCCCCCAGGGAAGAAGAAGAAGAATCTCGCAGGAGGGCTCAGTGTCCCCTGGGGGGAAGGAGGTGGCAGGCAAGGGTCCCAGCGGTGGCAGGGAGGCACCCAGCTGTCAGCACCGAAAGATCAGGCCCGTGGTGCAAGTGTCAGGCCCCAGGACCTGTCTGGATACAGAGCCCATCTGCCCCCTCAAGAGGAAGAAAAGGAGGAGATGGAGGAGACAGAAGAGTGCTGCTCAGGGTTAGAATGAGGTTTAGCATTAGGGTTCCAGACTGTGGGTAAGGGTTAGAATGAGGGCTTGGGTTTAGCTTTAGTGTTTAGGGTTTGAGGTAGTGATAGGGTTAAAGTTAGGTTTATGGTTTAGGATTAGGATTAGAGTTACAGTTTGCTGTTAGGTGCTAGGGTTGGAGTTAGGGTTAAATGAGTGTTAGGGGTTAGTGAAGAGTATTATGGTAAGTAGTTAGGGTTAGGGGTAGGGACAGAGTTAAGGTTGGGTTTTGGTTAGAGGTAGGTTTATGGTTTAGGTTTAGAGTTAGTGTTAGTGGTTAGGCTTAGAGTAGGGTTAGGGATGAGGAATTGGCATTGTAGTTAGTGATAGGGTTTGGGGACAAGGGAAATGGTTAGATTTTGGGTTTGAGGTTAGCATTAGGGGTCTGGTAGTGTTTGGAATAGTGGTTAGGGTTAAGAGTGTTAGAGTAAGGGTTGGAATTTGGGGCAGAGCTGGGGTTAGCGGTTAGGACCAGGGTCAGAGTTTTGCTTAGGGTTATCATTTGTTGGTGATTGTTTCTTGGCTAGCGTGTATTAGTTAGGTTTAGAGTTAGGATTAGTGTTTAGAGTTAGGTTTCAGTGTTAGGGTTAGGGGCTAGGGTTAGAGGACATGTTAGGTTGAGAATTAGTGCTACAGGTTAGGAGTAGGTTTGTATTAGCATCAGAGGGGGCTAGTGTTTTGTCAGATTTAGGGATAGGGCTTTGGGTAAAGCACAGGGTCAGGATTAGAGTTACCAGTTAGGGATTAGGATTAGTGTTAGGTTGAGATAAAGTGTATGGTGAGGCTTAGATACGGGTTAGGGGATTGGGTGTAGAGTTAGAGTTAGCATTAGCTAAGGTTTCAGGTTAGGTTTAGATTACAGGTAGGTTTAGGGGTTAGGGTTATGGTTAAGATTAGGGTTTGTGATTAGGGTTAGTGGTTAGTTTTTGAGTTCTAATTAGAGGTAGGGTTAGACTTAGCCTTAGGGAAAATAATTAATTTTAGTTGTAGGGATAGGATTTGGGTTAGTGTTAAGGTGTAGGGGTTATTGTTAAAGTAGGTATGAGGTTTAGAATGAGGCTTGCAAGCTAGGGTTAGGGTTAAGGTTTAGGAGTTAGGTTTAGAATAAGTGTTAGGGGTTTGTTTTTGTGGTTAGAGATAGAAGTAGAGTTAAGGACAGGGTTATAGTAAGCAGTTAGGACTTAGGGTTATGGTTATAGTTAGGCTTAGGGTTAGATTAGGGTTATTGTTAGGGTTTGGTGTTAGGGCTTTGGTCAGGGCTAGAGTTAGCATCAGGTTTCAGGTATAGTCTTAGGATTAGGATTTACAGTAAAGGTTAGAGTTAGGGTAAAAATTAGAGCTTAATTTAAGGGTTAAGTTAGGGTTAGATTGAGAGTTAGGGTTAGGATTAGGTTTACCATTTAGATAAGGGTTAGGTTTTAGGTAAGGTTGAGGGTTAGTGTTAGATGAGGTTTTGGGTTAGGGGACAGAGTTAGGGTTAGAGTTTGGGATAGGCTTAGGGAGCATGGTTAGGGTTAGTGTTTGGGAATAAGGTTTAGAGTGAGGGTTATGGGTCAGGTTTTGGGTTAGAGTTAGTCTTAGAGTTGGGATTATATTTTGGACAAGAGGTTAGAGTATAGCGTTAAGGCTTAGGAGTTTGTGTTTGGGTATTTGAGGTTTAAGTTAGGGTTACGTGGTAGGGTTAAGTTCTAGGGTTAGATATAGGGTAAAGGTAAGTGTTAGGAGTTACGATTAGGGTTAGGCTTAGGAATTAGGGAGTGGGGTTAGATTTTGTGGTTAGGAGTTTGAGCTAGGGTTAGGGGGAAGGGTTACATTTAGGGTTAGAAATAGAGTTAAACGTAAGGCAAGGGGTCAGAGTTAGGGTTAAAATTACTGTGCTTGAGTTAGATGAGGTTTAGGATTAGGGTTATGTGTTAGAGTTAGGCTTTAGGGTTAAGCATTGTGGTTGGTGCTAGAGTAAGGAGCTAGGGATTAGTCTGAGAGGTAGGGTTTGAGGTTCGGGTATGTGTTTGCATTGGGGTTTGGGTTAGGTGTTCAAGTATTAGGGGTAGGATTTGATGAGTGTTGGAGTTGGAGAGTAGTGTCAGTGGAAGTGGTTAGGGTTAGGGGTTAGTTTTAGGAGGTAGGGCTAGGGTTAGGGTTATGTTTAGAGTCAGGTTTAGGGTTAGAGTTAGGGGTAGGGTCAGGGTTTGATTAGGATTAGGGTTAGAATTAAGGTTAGGGCTTTTGGGTTTGGGTTAGGGGTGGAGTTTGGTTTTAGGTTGAGGCTTAGATTTGTGATTACACTAAGAAGGCTAAGCATTAGGTTTAGAGTTTGAGTTAGAGTTAGGGGTTTGCATTAGTGTTCCCTTAAGGTGAAGAGAATTGGGTAGAATTTAGGGTTAGGCTTAAGGTTGAGGGAGTAGCATTAGTGACATAGTTAGGAGTAGCTTAGGTGTAGGAGTTGGGGCTTGGGGTAAGATTTAGGGGTTGGGGTTAGAGTTAGGGATAGGAAATATAATTAGGATTAGGGTAAGGGTTAGATTAAAGTTTAGGGGTTAGGCAGTAGTGTTAGAAAAGGTAGTTAGGGTTAGGTTTTAGAATTCTGTTGGAGATATGGGTTCGGGTTCATGGTTAGGGAGTAATGTTATTGTAAATGGTTAAGATTAGCATAGGAGATTAGGTTTAGGGGTGAGGCTAGAGTTAGGGTTAGAGTTAGGCTTAGAATTCTGTTTAGAGGTCAGGTTAGGGTTAGATTTCATGTTAGGGTTAGTGTTGGGTTAGGTTGGTTAAAGGGTTGTGGTTAAAGTTAGGTTAGTGATAGGGTTATGGTTAGGTTATGGTTAGGGTTTAGTTTTAGTGTTAGGACTAGGTTTCAAGTTAGGATTAGAGTTAGTATTAGGGTTTAGGCTTACCATTAAGGTTATAGTTAGTGTTAGGGGTCAACATTAGAGTTATCATAAGTGTTGGGTTTGTGTTAGGGAGCAGTGTTACAGTTAGTGGAACTGGTTAGGGTTAGGTAGGGTTAGTTTCAGGGTTTAGGGGTTATTGCTCGAGTAAGGGTGAGGTTTAGAATGATGGTTACTGGCTAGGGTTAGGGTTAAGGTTTAGGGCTGAGCTTTAGAGTCAGTTTTAGGGGGTTGGTGTTAGGCTTAGGTATTAGGGAGAAGAGTTAGGATAAGGAAGGATAAGATTATGGCTAGGATAAGTGGTTAGGACTTAGGTTTAGGGTTACAGTTCCTTTTAGGGTTAGATTAGAGTCAGTTATTGGGTAGCAGTACCAGTCAGGGAGAAAGGCGAGAGTTAGGGTTTGATGTTAGCATTAGATTTTGGGTTGGGGATATTATTAGGTTAGGGTTTGGATTTCTGTTTATGTGGTGTTAGTCTTAGGGTTAGAGTTAGGGGTTTGTCTTAAATTTTAGGATTAGATTTAGGATTAGTATTTAGATTTACATTTAGGCTTAAGTTTTAGGATTTGGTTTAGGGTAATGGTTGGATTAGGGTTAGCGTTAGGGGTTCTGGAGTTGTCTTAGGGGTGGAGTTAAGTTTTGGGGTTAGATTTAGGGGTAGGGTTAGATTAAGGTTTAGATTTAGAGTCAGGGTTAGGGCATTGAATTAGTTTTAGAGTTAGGGTGAGAGGTTGGTCTTAGATGTAGCCTTCGCTTTAGGATTACAGTAAGTGATTGGACTAACATTAGAGATTTAGATTTAGGGACAGGTGTTAGAGGTAGTGTTAGGGTTATTATTAGGGTTTGATGAAGATTAGGTTTAGGGTTTAAGGGTAGGGATGTGGTTAGTGGTAAAGGTTAGTATTAGGGTTAGTGTTAGAGGTAAGGATTAAGGTTAGGGGTTAGGGAATAGTGTTGGGTTAGTGTTACGGGTTGGGGATACGGAGTAGTGAAAGTGGTTGGGAATAGGTTTAGGTACTAGGGTTAGATTTAGGGTTAGGGTTTGGATTTACATTTTGGGTTTGGTTAGTGTTCAGGTTAGAGTTAGGGTTGGTGGTTAGTGGTTAGTTTTAGATTTACAGTTAGGGTTAGGTTTAGGGTTAGGAGTTAGGGTTAGAATTGGGGTAAGGGCTTGGGGTTACAGTTAGATTAATTTTAGGTTAGTGTTAGGGTTGGTGGTATGGGCTTATTTAGGGTTAGGGGTTAGGGAGTAGCGTTATTATAAGTGGTTAGGATTACTGTAAGGTGGTAGGGTTAGGGATGGGGATAGGTTTAAGGTTAGAATGATGGGTTAGGGTTGCAGTTAGGGTTTGGGATTGGGGGTAGAGTTAGGTTTCGGGACAGGGGTTTGGGGTTCAGATTAAATTCAGGGTTAGGGTTTAGGATAAGGATTAGGCTTTTGGTAAGTGTTGCGTTAGTGTTAGGGGTTGGGGTTAGTTTTAGGATTTAGGGTTTGAATTAGAGTTAAGTTTCAGATTAGATTTAGGGTTAGGGTTAGATTAGAGTTAGGGGATGGTGTTTCCAGTTAGACTTATGGTTAGGGGTTTGGATGAGGTTTACAGTTAGGATTAGATTAGGGTTAGGATATATAGTTAGTGTTAGAGCTAATGATTAGATTTCACAGTTAGGGAATAGTGTTAGTGTAAGCAGTTAGGGTTAGGTTTTAATATTAGAGTTGAAGGGTAGGACGAGGGTTAGGGTTAGATTAGAGTTAAGCTTATGGGTAAGTATTAGAGTTAGATTAGGTTTAGAAGAGGGTTAGAATGTAGGGTTGGAGTTAGCGTTAGAGGTTAGCTTTATATTTTGGGTTAGAGTTAGGATTACGTTTTAGCTTTAGATTTGGGTTAGAGTTAAGGATGGGGTTAGCATTAGGGTTAGTGTTAGTGTTAGGCAGTAGTGATAGTGGAATGGTCAGAGTTAGGTTTTAGATTTATACTGGAGATGGAGGTTGGGGTTGGCATTAAGGGTTGCAACTCTGGTTAGTGGTTAGGGGGTAGTGTTAGTGTAAGTCGTTAAGATTAGTGTAAAGGGTTAGGATTAGGGGTTAGGGGTTGGGATAGCTTTAGGGTTAGGATAATGGGTTAGGGTTTGAATTTGGGTTAGTTTAGGGTTAGAGTCAGTCGTAAGAGTTGAAGTTTAGTATTTAGGGCTAGGGCTTGGTTTAGTTTAGTGTTTGGTTTAAGACTGGTGTTAGTATGATGGGTTAGGGTTAGTTTTAGGGTTAGGCTAGGGTTATGGGTTAGGGTTAGAGGTCGCATTAGGGTAAGATTTCAGTGATTCAAGTTAGGGTAAGGTAGAGTTAGGGTTAGTTTTAGTGTAAGTGGTTAAGGTTAGGGGTAGGGATAGACTTAGGTTTAGGGTTAGGTTTAGGTTTTGGGTTATACTAGGGTTATTGTTTGGGTTGAGGGGGTTTGGTTTAGGTTAGATTTTGTGCAAGAGGTAGGGTTAGGGTGGTGTTTGGGTGAATGTTATGGTTAGGTGAATGATAGGTGTAGGGTAAGTTTTAGGTTTAGGGGTTAGGATTATGGTTAGGGTAAGGGATGGATAAGTGTTAGGGTTACAGCTTAGGGAGTTTTGTTATTTGAATGGTCAGTTTTAGGTTTTAGATTTATATTGAAGGGTTAGGGATAGGACACTGGGTTAGAGTTAGAGGTAGTGTTAGTGTTATTTTTGGGATAGGGGCTTAGGGTTATAGTTAGTCTTATAATGATGGATTAGGCTTTAGCATTAGATTAGAGCTAGGTTTAGGTTAGGCTTTAGGGTTAGGCTTAGAGGTTGAGTTAATGGTTAGGGTTAGATATTGGGGTTGGGTTAGCGTTAATTTTAGTCTAAGTGCTTACGATTGGTGGCTGGGTTCATGGGCTAGGGATATGAATGGGGCTAGGATTAGATTAGGGTTATGTTTAGGTTTAAGGTTTGGGTTAGAGGTGAATTTAGGAGTTAGGTGTAGATTTCAAGTTAGAATTAGGGTTAGTGTTGGGTCTGTGTTAGTGTTAGGTTAGGTTAGGTTAGTTACAGCTTACCATTAAGGTTAGGTTAGGTTAGGTTAGGTTAGGTTAGGTTAGGTTAGTTACGGCTTACCATTATGGTTAGGTTAGTGATAGAGTTAGTGTTAGGTTAGGGTTAGAGTTTAGTATTGGGGTTAGAGTTTAGGGTTACTGTTAGAGTCAGCGTTAGGGCTCAGTTTTATATTTATGGTTAGAATTCTTGGTAGTGGTTAGGATTAAGGTTAGGGTTAAGGGTTGGAATAGTGTTAGGTTTGGGGGTTAGGGTGTAGTGTTAGGGTCAGTTGAAGTGGTTAGGTTTAGAGGTTAGGTGTATGGGTTAGGGAAAGGGATAGGGTTAGGGTTAAGTTTAGATTTAGATTTAGGTTTTTGATTAAAGTTAGAGGTAGGGTTAGGGTTTGAGTTTAGGCTTAGACTAAGGCTTTGATTTAGGATTAGAGTGAGTGTATGGGTTAAGCATTATGGTTAGAATTTTTTTAGGGATAGGTGTTAGGGGGTAGGCTTACAGTTAGGATTAGGTTGTGAATAGGATGGAGTTTGGGGATGGGGGTAGAGATTAGGTTAGGGTTAGAGTTATGGTTTAGAGGTTAGGATCAGGGTTGAGGTTTAGCAATGAATGTTCATAGATGTGGTTATGGTTAGAGGTTAGTTTTATGGGTTAGGGGAAGGGTTAGTGATTAGGGAATGAGTTAGTATTATAGTTAAGGATAGGGTTAGCAGTTATGACTTAGGGTTAGGGTTTCATCTAGGGTTGGATGATGGATAGGGTTAGAGTTGGCATTACTAGTTGGCGGAAGGGTTAAGGTCTGGTGTTACGGTTTTGGTTAGGGGTAGAGTTAGCGTTAGATGTTTAGGGTTAGACTTGGAGTTAGGGTTAGGAATTACAGTTAAGGTTAGTGTTAGGGTACAAATTAGGGCTTAGTTTAAGGGTTAAGTTAGGTTTAAGAGTTAGGATTGCATTTAGAGTTAGAGTTAGCACTAGGGTTATCATTTAGATAAGGGTTAGTGTTGGATAAGATTTAGGGTTAGGTTTAGATGAGGGTTAGGGAATAGAGTTCGAGTCAGGGTCAGGATTAGAGTACAGGTTAGGTTTAGGGGTAAAGGCCTATGGTTAGTGCTTGGGGCTAGGCATTTGAGATAGGGTTAGTGGTTAATTTTCAGGTTAGGGTTAGGTATACTGTTAGGATTAGGCTTTAGAGTTAGTGAATAGTGTATAGTGTAAGCAGTCAGGGTTAGGTTTTAATATTAGGTGTAAAGGGTAGTATTATGTTTAGGATTATGGGTAAGTATTAGAGTTAGATTAGGTAGAGAAGAGGGTTAGAATGTAGGGTTGGAGTTAGCATTAAGGGTTAGTTTTATGTTTTGGGTTAGAGTTAGGATTACGTTTTAGCTTTAGATTTGAGTTGGAGATAGGGATGGGGTTAGCATTAGGGTTAGCGTTAGTGTTAGGCAGTAGCGATAGTGGAATGGTCAGATTTAGGTTTTAGATTTATACTGGAGATTGAGGGTGGTTTTGGCATTTAGGGTCAGAATTCTGGTTAGTGGTTAGGGGGTAGTGTTAGTGTAAGTCGTTAGGATTAGTGTAAGGGGTTAGTTTTATGAGTTAGGGGTAGGGATAGCATTAACGCTACGTTAATGGGTTAAGATTTGAATTAGGGATATTTCAGGGTTAGAGTCAGTCATAAGAGTTACAGGTTAGGATTTAGGGTTAGGGCTTGGTGTAGTTTAGTGTTTGGTTTAGGGCTGGTGTTAGTATGATGGGTTAGGGTTAGTTTTAGGGTTAGGCTAGGGTTATTGGTTAGGGTTAGAGGTCACATTAGGGTGATATTTCAGGTAAGAGCTTGGGTAAGGCTAGGGTTAGGGTTAGTTTTAGGATTATGGGGGGTTTGGTTTAGGTTAGATTTTGGGCAAAAGGTAGGTTTAGGGTGGTGGTTGGGTTAATGTTAAGGTTAGTTTTAGGTGAATGATAGGTGTAGGCTAAGTTTGAAGTGCAGGGGTTAGGATTAGGGTTAGGGTAAGGGATGGATAAGTGTTAGGTTAGGGCTTAGGGAGTGGTGTCAGTGGAAGTGGTTGGGGTTGGGGTTTAGTTCAGGGTCCCAGGGGGATTTGTGAGGTACCAGGGCCTGGATGAAGAGCTCCCTTCTGGGTCGCACACATCCCAAAAGACAGGGACACGTCTGTGACTGATCTGCCTGGCGCTGTCCCACCAGCAGTGGCAGATGCATCCTGGAGAGGAGTGGAGCTGCTAGACGCTGTCAGAGGATCTCCCTGAGGTGCCACTGGCTGCCCACCCAGACTCACACACTGTCCCTGGCTGTGACAGATACACCAGCTACGAGCTCTGGACACAGGACACAACAGTCCAACAGCAAAGACCATCTCTCCTGTCCTGACAGACTCTTATGACCCCTGGAGCCCAAAGCCATGGACCACATGAACTCATTGGACATTTTAGAGGCGTGGCCTGTAGACTGAGGAATGAGATCTGTGTGTATATCCAGAGATAGGAAAGTGCTGTTGATTAACTGGAATGTATTGGAAAGTGTGGGACCCGGGCACAACACAGATGGTACAGAATAAGAGGGGAGCACTGTCCTGGTTTCAGCTGGGAGAGAGTTAATTTTCTTCCTAGTAGCTGGTAGAGTGCGGTGTGTTGGATTTAATCTGAGAAGAATATTGATAGCACAGGGATATTTTGGTTGTTGCTAAGCCATGTTTATACCAAACCAAGGACTTTTCATCAAGGAGGCTGGAGATGCACAAGAAGCTGAGAGGGGCACAGGCAGGACAGCTGGCCCAAGTGGCCAAAGGGATATTCCACACCATATGATGTCATGCTTGGTGTGTAAACTAGAGAAAAGTTATCTGGGGGACCACTGTTTGGGATCTGGCTGGGTGTCACTCAATGGGTTGTGAGCAATTGCATTGTGCGTGACTTGGTTTATATCTCCTGTTATTATTATTACCATTTTTGCAATTACTACTATTACTACTGCCATCATTATTATTATAATTGCTATTACTACAATTAATTTTACTTATTATGATTACTATATTTATTGTAGCTGTTGTAGATATTGTAGCTACTGTAGCTATTGTAGCTATTGTTGCTATTGTTGCTATTGTTGCTGTTGTTATTGTTTTGCCTTTCTGTCTCATTAAACTGTCTTCATTTTAACCCAAGCTGTTTCTTTCTTTCCTGATTCCCTCTCCCATCCCACTGGGCTGGAGGGAGGAAGAGAAGGGCTGTGTGTGATGTTCAGCTGCCTGCTGGGTTAAACAAAACAGTCCTGGTCAAAGGAGTGATCATGCAGGTGTCCCAGAGGAAGAGGTGAACCTGAGGAGGGCACAGGGTAATAAGGGCCCTTCAATGCCAGGACAGGCTGTGAGGAGCCAGGATGCCAAAAGATGTCAGACTGGAGAATGTTTCAGGACACCATCTTGGTTCAGCCCTCCCCTGCCCTTTGTGCCATGAGAGACACCCCATGGTCCTGCCCAGCCTTGTCCTGGGCTCCTGAGTCAGCTGGGAAGATGGAAAGGGCTCAGCAGCAGTGATCCTCCTCCAGCTGGGTCTGTTTCCCAGCCCAACCAGCGTGGCCAGAGCAGAGTCACCCATGGCCCCAGGGCACCACAGCCCCTCGCTCTGCAGAGCAGCATGGCCAGCTCAGGGCCCTGTGGGGAGCACAGGGAGGGAACCAGGACCAGCCGGCCAGGCCAGGCTGGACACCCTCACCTGGGGAAAGGGATGTCCCTGGAGAAGAGCAAGGCAGCATTTCTGTGCCTGCAGGGAGGAATCCAGGAGCAAGAGAAACCTCTTTCTGCAGACACTCATTGGGGTCAGGCTGCTCTGTTGCTGGAGCAGGACTCTTGTTCTGGTCTGAGGAGAGGGGCTGGCACTGATGGACACAGGACATCTGTGGTGGGGATCTGCTGGAGCTGAATCTGCTTTTCCTGTCTGTCCACACCTCCTCAGGAGACACTCTGCGTCGGTATCCATGGGGGAATTCTTCTATCACATGTTCAAAGTGCTCACTGCCGAAACAGTGTCATCCTAACCAACTTCTCTGTCATCCTCACTCACACAAGATAAATCAACCTGTTGCCCATGTCACTGAGCAGCTCCATAGATCTGAGCTGATCCTTCACACGGGGGGATCCCTCTATCCTCACTCTCCCTGGGACTCTCTCCAGCAGACCCTGTGTCCTTCAGCTGAAACACCACAGCTCAGCAAGCTGCCCCACCTCACCTCATACAATCCAAAACTGTCACAGTACTTTGACAAGACATGGGGCACCTCCTGGCAGTGGATGTTCGGAAGCTTGTTCAGTGCTACACCACCTGGGTTTCCACCATGCAGAGGGACACAGATTGCCTCTGTGACACCCCTCTTGTAGAGCCAGACCTAATGAACAGCATTTTAAACAATACCTCAGACTCTGAGTGCATTTCCTTCTGGGATCATACCAGACCAGCATCAACTGGGAAAAAACACTCTCCCAGCACTCTTGGATGCAAACCCTCTGGTCCCAAGGGCTGGTAAGGCTGCAGTTTGCTCATGAAACCCCTGGCTTGATCCCCATCCACCACAGTTGTTGCCCTCCAGAGTTCTGCCTGGAAGCACAAAGGCCTGGAAGACTTTGCTGGTGACAACTGATGCAAAGACACGGAGATATCTCAGGTCTGCCTCCACCTTGTCTGCCTAAATTCAGTAGTAGTCTCCCAGTATTTAGGATTCTCCTTTAGCTGTTTCTGAATTAGCAACAGCTTATCTTGATGACCTTCAATTCCTTTTGGAGTTTTAATTGTGTTTTGATCTGAACCATTGCTGTTCCTGGAGGACGCTGTCCTTGAAAACTAGATGGATCCAGGCATATTGTGAAAGTATTTGGTCTTTTTGTTGATTGTATCATCAAGAGACTGAGGGAAGATCCCTGTGTGATGTGCTGCTTGTCCATGCAATGCCTGCAGCTGTTGGGTAGAGAAGAGACCAACCTTGCTTTTCTGATGACATCTGATGACTGATGTCCCTGGGAAAGCAATGGAACAGCTTATCCTTGGTGCCATCTCAAGGCATATCAAGGATAAGAGGGTTATTAGGGGCAGTCAGCATGGCTTCACCAAGGGTCAGCCATGCTTGACCAACCTCATAGCCTTTTATGAGAATGTAACAAGGTGAATGGATGATGGCAGAGCGGTGGATGTGGTCACCTTGACTTCAGTAAAGCCTTTGACACAGTCTCCCACAGCATCCTCACAGCTAAGTTGAGGAGGTGTGGTCTGGACAATAGAGTAGTGAGGTGGGTTGCAAACTGGCTTAAGGAGAGAAGCCAGAGAGTGGTAGTCAATGGTGCGGAGTCCAGTTGGAGGCCAGTATCTAGTGCAGTGCCTCAGGGGGCAGCACTGGGGCCAGTATTATTCAATATACTCATTAACAATTTAGACGAGGGAATAGAGTGACTATCAGCAAGTTTGCTGATGACGCTAAGCTGGGAGGAGTGGCTGACACGCCAGAAGGCTGTGCTGCCATCAGAGACCTGGACAGGCTGGAGAGCTGGGTGGGAATAACCTGATGAAATTTAACAAGGGCAAGTGTAGAGTCCTGCATCTGGGCAGGAACAGCCCCAGGTTCCAGTATAGGTTGGGAAATTACATATTAGAGAGCAGTGTAGGGGAAAGGGACCTGAGGGTCCTGGTGGACAACAGGATGAACAGGAGCCAGCACTGGGCCCTTGTGGCCAGGAAGGCCAATGGTACCTGGAGTGTATTAGAAGGGGGGTGATCAGTGGGTCAGAGAGGTTCTCCTGCCCCTCTGCTCTGCCCTGGGGAGACCCCATCTGGAATATTGTGTCCAGTGGTGCCCCCTCAGTTCCAGCAGGACAGGGAACTGCTGGAGAGAGTCCAGCACAGCCACAAAGATGCTGAAGGAAGTGGAGCATCTCCCGTGTGAGGAAAGGCTGAGGGAGCTGGGGCTCTTTAGTTTGTAGAAGTGGAGCCTGAGGGGTGACCATATTAATGCTTATAAATATATAAAGGGTGAGTGCCATGAGGATGGAGCCAGGCTCTTCTCAGTGGTAAACAATGATAGGACAAGGGGTAATGGGATCAAGCTGGAACACAAGAGATTCCACTTAAATTTGAGAAAAAACTTCTTCTCAGTGAGGGTGATGGACACTGGACCAGGCTGCCCAGGGGGGTTGTGGAGTCTCCTTCTCTGCAGACATTCCAACCCGCCTGGACACCTTCCTGTGTAACCTCATCTGGGTGTTCCTGCTCCATGGGGGGATAGCACTAGATCAGCTTTCCAGGGTCCTTCCAATCCCAAACATACTGTGATACTTTGATACAGCATCCTAGATACAGCATCCCAGATACAGCATCCCAGATACAGCATCCTTGACAGAGCATCCCAAATACAGCATCCTAGATAGAGCATTCCAGATACAGCACCCTAGATACAGCATCCCAGATACAGCATCCCAGATACAGAATCCCAGGTACAGTATTCCAGACACAGAATCCCAGATACAGCATCCCAAATACAGCATTCCAGGTAGAGCATTCCAGCTACAACATTCTAGATACAGCATCCCATATACAGCATCCCAGATACAACATCCTAGATACAGCATGCTAGATACCGTATCCCAGATACACCATCCCAGATACACCATCCTATATACAGTCCCAGATACAGCATCCCAGATACAGCACCCTTGATACAGCATCCCAAATACAGCATCCCAGGTACAGCATCCCAGATACAGTATCCAGAAAACAGCATCCTAGATATAGCATCCTAGATACAACATCCTAGGTACAGCATCATAAATATAGAATCCCAGATACAACATCCTAGATACAGCATCCCAGATACAACATCCCAGGTAGAGCATCCAAAATACAGCATCCTAGATACAACATCCTAGATTCACCATCCTAGATACAACATCCTAGATACAGCATCCCAAATACAGTATCCCAGATAGAGTATCCCAGATACAACATTCTAGATAAACCATCCCAGATACAGCATCCTACCTACAGCATCCAAGATACAGTATCCTACATACAGCATCCCAGATACAGCATCCCAGATACAGCATCCCAGATACAGCATCCCAGATGCAGCATCCCAGATACAGTATCCCAGATACAGCATTCTAGATACAGCATCCCAGATGCAGCATTCCAGATCCAGAATCCCAGATATAGCATCCCAGATACAGCATCCTAGATACAGTACGCTAGATACACCATCCCAGATACAGCATCCCAGATACAGCATCCCGGGTACAGCACCCCAGATACAACGTTCTAGATACAGAATCCCAGATACAGAATCCCAGGTACAGTATCCCAGATACAGAATCCCAGATACAGCATCCCAAATACAGCATCCCAGGTAGAGCATTCCAGACACAGCATCCTAGATACAGCATCCCATATACAGCATCCCATATACAACATCCTAGATACAGCATGCTAGATACCGTATCCCAAATACACCATCCCAGATACAGCATCCTATATACAGTCCCAGATACAGCATCCCAGATACAGCACCCTTGATACAGCATCCCAAATACAACATCCCAGGTACAGCATCCCAGATACAGTATCCAGAAAACAGGATCCTAGATACAGCATCCCAGATACAACATCCTAGACACAGCATCCTAGATACAGCATCCCAGATACAGCATCATAGATACAGCATCGTAGATTCACCATCCCAGATATAGCATCCTAGATACAGCATCCTCGGTACAGTATCCCAGATACAGCATCCCAGATACAACATCCTATATACAGCATCCCAGATACAGCATCCTTGATACAGCATCCCAAATATATCATCTCAGGTACAGCATCCCAGAGAGAGTATCCAAGATACAGCATCCCAGATAGAGCGTCCGAGATACAATATTCTAGATACATCATCCCAGATACAACATCCCAGATAGAGAATCTCAAATACATCATCCTAGATACAGCATTCCAGATACAGCATCCCAGATACAGCATGCTAGATACAGCATCCCAAATACAGTATCCCAGATAGAGCATTCCAGATACAGGATCTCAGATACAGCATCCCAGATACACCACTCTAGATACAGCATCCCAGATACAACATCTCAGATAGAGCATCCAAAATACAGCATCCTAGATACAACATCCTAGATACAGCATCCTAGATACAGCATCCCAAATACAGTATCACTGATAGAGCATCCCAGATACAACATCCTAGATACAGCATCTCAGATACAGCATCCTAGATACAGCATACTTGTTTCACCATCCCATATACAGCATCCAAGATACAGCATCCTAGCTACAGTATAATAGATACAGCATCCCAGATACAGCATCCCACATACAGCATCCTAGATACACCATCCCAGATACAACATCCCAGATACAGCATCCTAGATACACCATCCCAAATAGAGCATCCCAGATACAGCATCCCACATACAGTATCCTAGATACAGCACCCTAGATACGGCATCCAACATACAGCATTCCAGATACAGCACCCTAGATACAATATTCCAGATACAGTATCCCAGATACAGCATCCTAGATACAGCATCCCAGATGCAGCACCCTAGATACAGCATCCCAGATACAGCATCCCAGATACAGTATCCCAGATATAGCATACTAGATACAGCATCCTATATACAGCATCCCAGATGCAGCACCCTAGATACAGCATCCCAGATGCAGCACCCTAGATACAGCATCCCAGATACAGCATCCCAGATACAGCATCCCAAATACAGCATCCCAGGTACAGCATCCCAGCTGCAACATTCTAGATACAGCATCCCAGATACAGCATCCCAGATACAGCATCCCAGATACAACATCCTAGAGACAGCATCCTAGATACAGCATCCCAGATACAGCATCATAGATACAGCATCCCAAATACATTATTCCAGATACAGCATCCCAGTTACGGCATCCTAGATACAGCATCGTAGATTCACCATCCCAGATACAGCATCCTAGATACGGCATCCTAGGTACAGCATTCCAGATACAGCATCCCAGATACAGCATCCTTGATATAGCATCCCAAATACATCATCCCAGGTACAGCATTCCAGGGAGAGTATCCCAGACACAGCATTCCAGATACAGCATCCGTGATACAACATCCTAGATACATTATCCCAGATACAACATCCCAGATAGAGAATCTCAAATACATCATCCTAGAAACAGCATTCCAGATACAGCATCCCAGATACAGCATCCTAGATACAGCATCCTAGTTACAGCATCCCAAATACAGTATCCCAGATGGAGCATTCCAGATACAGGATCCGAGATACAGCATCGTAGATACAGCATCCCAGATACATCACCCTAGATAGAGCATCCCAGATACAGCATCCCAGATACAACATCCCAGATAGAGCATCCTTGATACAGCATCCTAGATACAACATCCTAGATTCACCATCCTTGATACAACATCCTATATTCACCATTCTAGATACAGCATCCTAGATACAGCATCCCAAATACAGTATCCCAGATAGAGCATCCCAGATACAGCATCCTAGATACAGCATCCAGGATACAGCACCCTAGATACAGCATCCCAGATACAGCATCCTAGCTACAGTATAATAGATACAGCATCCCAGATACAGCATCCCACATATAGCATCCTAGATACAGCATCTGTCGAGGGTTAAGATTGCGGGGTGACAATAAAACCCTGGCAGATGTATTGTTAACCCCCTCTCCCCGCCCCCTGCTTCCCCCTTTCCCCCTCCCTCTTCCCCCTTCCACTCAGGACAGGCGATCGGGAGAGAAAAAGAAGGACAGAGAGAAGAGAGTTGGAAAAAATTGAAGATGTTTTACTAATGCTACTAATAAGAATAGAGAAAATAATACAAAATATACAAAACCAATCTTGAAAGTCTCAGCAACTGCAGAGCCAGCACCCAAAGTCCTGGATTAGACTCCACAGCCAACCAGAGCTGGATTCAGTCTCTCACTAGGCCTCAGTTCGCAGGGACGACTAGCAAGGTCCTCTCCTAATGTCGGCCATAGGGAAAAAAGGGGCGAGATCCTCGTGATCTCCCATTTTATATGAAGTATTCACGTGAATGGAATGTTATACACAGTTGGTCAGTTTCTTGGTCACTTGTCTCTCGTCACCCCTCTCGCGAGATGTCCATCCATGCTTATCAATAAGTTTGCATTCCATTGCTAGGTTTACCAAAACATGTGTCTGGTTCTCCAGGAAAATGCAGTTAATATGAAGGCTTTAGCTGACAGGAAAAATTCACTGAAAGAAAAACTTGTTTTTAACAAAACCAGGACATTGGATCCACACCTCATCACTGCAGGAGGTTCATGGATCTGCCAGTTTCATGGATGATTCCTGAGGACCGTCCAAGTGTGGGCAGTGTAAGAGAGGAGCAGAGCAGGGTCAGCTCATGGGCCATGACTGAGCACAGCCACCCCAGCAGCAGCCGTTCCCCATCTCCCAGGCACAGCCATGCCCACAGCATGCAAATGGCATTGCCATACATGATTAGCCCAAGAGAGGCCTTTCTTCCTTCCACACTCCCAGGAAAATCTCCCTCCTGTTCCTCCTCCACCTGCAGACATCAACTGCTTTCCATTTTGGGCTCAGACATGGCTGGAAGGGTTCACTGAAGCCATCAGCCATCTCATTGCTTCTCCCTGACATGCCCTGACCTCTCCCACACCTACAATGGCCAATCACGGCTGCTCAGGCCTCCCGCTCTTCAGAAGACGCCTCGAGCTTCTTGGTTCTTGATGGTGCTTATTATAAACTTCTTCTCCCTCTCCAGAGTTCACGGTGAGCTTTCTTGTCCATAGCAGCCCTTTATGACCATGTCTTAGTAAATGGTTGTGTTTGTGTGATCATTTGTGCAGAAAGGGCAGTCACAGGACAGCACCCAATATGTCAAAACTGATGCCCAGTGAAATGCCGTAAAGACCCGATGAGTTCCCCCTGTGTCTGTGTCTCTCTGGAAGGAGTCTGTCCCGAGAAGCGGATCCAGCTCCTGCCACTCTCTGCAGAGGCACATGAGCAGTGTCCATTACCTGGGGACACAAAGGGTGACGTTTGCCACACCACCCTTCATCTGAACCACTTAGATGTGTGCTTGTGGATGGGGTATGGAGCCTTATAGTGCAAATACCTATTTAACTGTCATTGCCAGAGGGGCGACCACACATGCAGAGTACTATTTTACACATATTTAAATATAAGCATGTTAAACTTTTATTTTTCTTTTTAAAACCGTCATTCCTAGACAAATTACGCAAACACTTGAAGGATTATTCATGTCTTTTAACATGATTATCCTCAGAAGGCCACCAGCTTTGCTTCTCAGGAAATGGGATCCAGAGTCCAAGGGCAGGATGGTTTGGGCTCTGTGCTGGGATCTGGAAACTAAAACGTGCTCCCATCTGCCAGCCCCCTGCCCTCCTGAGTGAGGATGTGAGACATTCTGCCAGCGCGGGCTGAACTCACAGCCATGACCAGTATCTTATGTCCAACTGCAGCCAACGGTGTCCTGCCAGCTCGGGATTGGAGCTTCCATTGCTGGACGTGTTTAAGAGACATGGAGATGTGGCACTTAGGGATATGGTTTATTGTTGGAGTTCTTATGTCGAGGTCTTATGTTTGAGTTCCATGTTCTTTTGTGTCTTTTCCCCACTAAATGATTCTATAATGCTGTCATTCTATGATTGGAGTTTAAATATTTCACTTCTCACTAACTGTATCTTCTGTCCAGGCTGTCTCTTGTGTGGCACAACTGTCCTGGCTCTCCAGGCAGGTTGGGCACTGGTGTGGTGCCTGCACTGGAAGTTTTTCCCTTCCTTGGGTAAAAGACTTGGGTCACAGATGTTTGAAGCCGTCCTGTCAAATACTGAGCAGGCTGAGCTTTGAAGCCAAGGGATGACAGTGACGTTTTCAAGGATGTTTTTGAACAGTGGTACTATCACTAATAACAGCAACAGAAAATTCCCTATTCTTGGTTATGTTGATGAATTAAAGCTCTTTAATTTCCTTCCCAGCAGCCATTCTCACTTCTCAAAATATATCTTGCATCTCAGTAGTTGGCCTCTTCTACGAAGTTCTTGGAACAGTGCTTTCTCCCACTTCCACCTTTTTATTATTGAAAGAATACACTTCTTAGTCAGAACTTTTTCCCAAATCGTCCCTCTTCCATACATTTTCTCCTTTCTTTTTCTGGTGTGAGGGGCAGGTGGCATAGGAGAGTTGTTTCCTTTTTAGCAAATGAAAGCCAAGGAACAGATCCCAGCTAAGTGAAAAGGCACAAAGGAAGCCAGAATCTTTATGTGGTGTGCACTGACAATACATTGTTCCCTACATTTCTAATCTCTGAAGAACTGTGCAGCAGATATTGGATTTATAAGTCCCCTTCATCTGCCCTGTTTGGCACCATGTGAAATGGAACTAGCCCAGTCAAGAAGTTGGTGTGGATTTTCTTCACAGCCTGGAGCACCACATGGGTCAGGAGATGAACCAGGATGCTCAGTGAGGACTAAAACTTCTCAGTTGTTAAAGTTCAGGTGTTCCCTGGAATCTCAGCAGACAAGGCATGCCAATTGCTCGGTGCAAGCAGCTGGTCAAGAGCCTCGTCTCTATTTCTATAATGATGGATTTGCTGCCTGGCTGATGAGCAGACTCTGTACATGGATGCTGACACTGGGGCACTTGTAAATCAGCCCTGCACCTCAGGTGAATTATTCCTGTGGTCAGGGAGAACCTCAGAGCTCTCCCTAACTTGAAAATCACAGAATCACAGAATTAACTGGCTTGGAAAAGACCTCAGAGATCATCCAGTCCAACCTTTGGTCCAACTCCAGTCCATTTACTAGATCATGACACTAAGTGCCATGGCCAATCTCGGTTTAAAAACGTCCAGGGATGGTGAGGCCAGCACCTCCCTGGGCAGCCATTCCAATGCCTGACCACTCTCTCTGGAAAGATGCCTAAATTTCCCCAGGCAGAGTTGAAGCCCATGCCCCCTTGTCCTATTGCTGATGCCTGGGAGAAGAGACCAATCCCCACCTGGCTAGAACTGCCCGTCAGATAGTTCTAGGGAGTGCTGAGCTCACCTCTAAGCCTCCTCTTCTCCAGACTAAACAAGCCCAGCTCCCTCAGCCCCTCCTCATAGGGCTTATGCTCAAGTCCCTTCCCTAGCCTTGTTGCTCTTCTCTGGACCCGCTCCAGCACTTCAATGTCTTTCGTGAACTGAGGGGCCCAGAACTGAACACAATACTCCAGGTGTGGCCTCCCCAATGTAGAGCACAGGGGAAGGATCACTGCCCTTGTCCTGCTGACCACGCTGTTTTTGATACAGAGTCTCCTCACTCTCCATGAGCTTTCCAAGATGGTGGAAGGTGGCCTCACTGGGACATGGTCCTGCTGTCCCAGCTCCTGGGATGTTGCCCCTCCTGTCCCATAGACTGGAAAGGATTGTGTTAGTTCCAATGACCCCTGACTTGATCCCCATCCACTGCTGGTTGTTCTCCAGATTCTCGTCTCATGTCAGAGAGGCCTGGGACACATTGCTGGTGAAGACAGAGGACAAGAGGACATGGAAATTCTCACCTCTTTCTCTTATTAAAGTCATCAGTCACCGCACAGTATTTTTGTTTCTCCTTTAACTGTTCCTGCAGTAGTAACAGCTCATTATGGGGCCTTGAGTTTCCATACAGGTCTAGACTGAGTTCTGATCTGGACTGTTGCTGTGCTTGGAGGCTGCTGTCCTTGCAGACCAGATGAACTCACTCCTGCCACCCTGTCTGGCAGTTCCTTCCATCCGTATCACAGCTCTGTCTGCAGCACTGACAGCTCCAGTTCCCCCAGTCTGGTCCCTGGCTGAGGACATGGCCTCACATCTGGGCTGAACCACCCCAGCTGTGGCACCAGCCCAGCTCTGACCTGCCACAAGAAACCTGGTACCAAGTGTCCAAGAGCCCATGTGTGCAAAGGCTTTGCTGCAGAGCACAGACATGACATGGCCAAAGATTGATGAAGGTCTCTCTAGACCTGGGAGTATAAAACCAGAATAAAATGCCTGAACTCATTCAACTGAGGATATTCCTCCCCCAGCCTGGAGAAATAAAATCCTTTGCTGTATCATTCCTGGTGTCCTGTCTAATGATGGGACAAGAAAAGATGATTCTCATAGCAATTTAATTTTTAATATGAAGAATAAAATGCTGGTGAGAAGTGTCTCCTCAGAGGAGAGAGAATCAACATCACTGATTACTTGAAGTTGTTTGAAAGGATGTGCCCCTGGAGCCCCAGGGACACCTGGAGGAGCCCAGAGGGGACAGAGAAAGGGACATCATGGGCTGCTCCTGTGCTGCTGAGCTGGGCTGGGCTCCTGGGACACAGGGAGCTCATGGCAGCGGCAGCGCTGCAGAGAGACAGCTCTGCCCAGGAGCAGCTCCTCTGCACACGCAGCAGGGCTGAGGGCTCTGCCTGCAGCACCGAGGGCACAGGAGCCAGGCACAGAGAGGGAAAGGCAATGTGGGGAGTTGGTTGCTGAGGGCTCATTGAGAGACCAGTCTTCAAAGTCCTTAGATGGTAAGTCTCTGCATGTAGGACAATGCAGCTGCATTTCCTGGCAGAATCTCCTAAAGCTGGCACATGACACAGTTTGCAGGATCTGTCAGGTCTCTCTCACAATATTTCTCATGTAGAGGACAAGAACGCACTCCAGAGCAGGGCTTCCCTGATGCACTGTCAGAGGGACAGGGCATGAAGGCAGCTTCTGCTGAGGGTGATTGCACGGGGAGCCCCCAGGGGTGCCCAGGGCTGTCCTGCAGAGCAGAGTCCCTGCACCCCAGGGCTGTGCCGGCACAGGGACTCTGCCGCCTGCCAGGGTCAACGCTCAGCCTGCCCGGGAGATCCCAGCAACACTGAGGAGAGAAACTGAGGGGGAAAGGAGCGACCCCTGGCAGGGAATGGTCCTTCTGCTGCTTGTGTACAGGTATTTCTTTAAAGATAAGGAGATTACCTGAATCTGTCCTTTCAGTTTCCTATTCCAAGACTAAAGTTGGGGGGGAGGCGGGAGGGGCATGTGTGAAATGATAAATGCAAAATGAGCTCTCATGCTTTAAGAAGTCACTGAGACTCCTGAACTGCAACTCTGAGTGATCAGTACATCTGCCAGAAGGCTCATGACTTCCCTTCCCCATCCCTCTGCCTGTGCAAAGCACCTGCATCACCTTGGCTGGACCCGTCAGCCTTAGTCTGACCTGTCCTGTTTTCCAGCCTGCAGACAGGAAGATGCCCCCAGGCAGTGCCCTGTGAACAGGCAGGATCTGTAGGGCCAGGGGGAGGGCACAGAGGGTGGGATGGTCTGTGAGCACTGACAGGGAACAGACATGGACAGAGAAACACCTCCCAGGGGGAGAATCTCCAGGCAGCAGGGAAATGATCAGAAATGAGAGGAAATCAAACCCGGAATTGTTATGGGAGGGAGAAGAGAGAAAAGTCCCTGTGACCCCCTGCAGGTCAGATCCCTCCTGTGAGCAGCCCCCTGGCCTCCTCTCCCACCCAGCAAAGCCTCTGCCCTCAGGGCCGGGGGCTCCAAGGCATGAAGCAGCTCCTGTGCAGCCAGAGCTGCAGTTCCTCTGCAGAGCACAGGGGCTGAGAGCAGCTGCCCGGCACTGTTGGTGTCTGGGAGGTGGCTGCACAGCTGGGGAAGGGGGACGCTGTCTGAGTGCCCGGCTGCCTCTGCCCTGGCCTCTCTCACCCCCACCCTCACCGCATTTTCCTTCTTGCTCCCCTGCTCTGGGTCACTGCTGTTGGGGTCTTGTTCTTGCTGTCAGGCTCTCTGGGGATGGCAGTTTCAGCTGCAGAGTCACAGCCTGATCTTGTGGGTCCTTTCCTGCAGGTGTGTCCATGGGCACACGTGTCCCGGCTTTGCTCTGACCTGTGGGGTGTGGGCAATGCAGTCTGTGGGGCTGGGCAATGAGCTGAGTCTCCCTCAATCAAATGCCATCATTAGGACTCTAGGCTGTTTCTTTGAGGTTTCCTTCCACGCTGTGAGCTTCCCTCCAGGATGCAAACCTGTCCTACACCATCGTTGTGTACCTGAAAGCCCCATGGAGAAGTGCAGAGATTCTGCAACCAAGAAAATGCTTTTTAGGAAAGGCTGAGACATGTTGTGGTTCCATTTGACACAGCTAAACCCCAGTTCTGGCCCCTGCCCCCCGTTCCCATGCCCCCTGCTGCAGAGCAGGGCTGACTCCTCCGCAGACAGTAGGCACAGGCCCTGCTCCTCAGGGCACCTCCAGCCAGCACCACCCAGGGCTCAGACACCGAGCTGGAGGAAGGTCTGGAAAAGGACAAGGGGTGTGGAGCAGGAGAGAGTGTGTGAGAAATGGCTTTGATTTTGCTCAGAGAAGTCACTGAGAACTTGTCACTGTCTTTTCCTCCTATGACAGGTTTCCCATGACCATCAGCAGCAAATGTCCAACAGCAGCTCCATCACCCAGTTCCTCCTCCTGACATTCACAGACACACAGGAGCTGCAGCTCTTGCACTTCTGGCTCTTTCTGGGCATCTACCTGGCTGCCCTCCTGGGCAACGGCCTCATCATCACCACCATAGCCTGGGACCAGCACCTCCACACCCCCATGTGCTTCTTCCTGCTCAACCTCGCCCTCCTCGACCTGGGCTGCATCTCCACCATTGTCCTCAAAACCATGGCCAATTCCCTCTGGAACACCAAGGCCATCTCCTTTTTGTGATGTGCTGCTCAGCTCTTTTTGTTTGTCTTCTTGATAACAGCAGAGTATTTTATGCTCACAGTCATGTCGTATGACCGCTACGTTGCCATCTGCAAACTCCTGCACTACGGGACCCTCCTGGGCAGCAGAGCTTGTGTCCACATGGCAGCAGCTGCCTGGGCCACTGGGTTTCTCACTGTTCTGCTGCACACAGCCAATACATTTTCACTGCCCCTGTGCAAGGGCAATGCCCTGGGCCAGTTCTGTGAAATCTCCCAGATCCTCAGGCTCTCCTGCTCACACTCCTACCTCAGGGAACTTGGGCTTATTGTGTTTAATCTGTTAATCGGGTTTGGCTGGTTTGTGTTCATTGTGGTGTCCTATGTGTAGATCTTGAGGGCCGTGATGAGGATCCCCTCTGAGCAGGGACGGCACAAAGCCTTTTCCACCTGCCTCCCTCACTTGGCCATGGTCTCCCTGTTCCTCAGCACTGTCATGTTTGCCCACCTGAAGCCCCCTTCCATCTCTTCCACATCTATGGTCCTGGTGGTGTCAGTTCTGTACTCAGTGGTGCCTCCAGCAGTGAACCCCCTCATCTACAGCATGAGGAACAGTTAACTCAAGGATGCCCTGTGGAAACTCATATCTTAGTGTTTTCTAAAGCAATAAACTGCCCATCTGCTTAGCCATTTAAATGTAGCTAATTACAGGTCCAGCCTGTCATTCGGATTTTTTCTTGTTCTTAGTTGTTTTCTTATTGTGATAATGTTGTCATCCCCTTTCTAATTCACTGTCAGCTTTTCTTTTATAACTGTTGGCTGTGTAAATGAGGAGCCGTGCTCTCCTTATCTCTAAACACAATAATGGGCTCTTTAGTGACTTGTTTTTCACTATATCCTTCCTGCAAGGCCTTTTTAGAGCTGCAGGGACAGTTCCTGTGTTCATGGGAGGAGGGTAAAAGAGTCCATCCTGGCAGCACTGCCAGGGAGCAGCAGCGCTTGTTCTTCCAGAGCTGTTCTGGTTCCACTCCCACACTCTCCTTCTCATCCCTGGTGTTGGTGCAAGGCCTGAGTGCTCTGGCAGCTTGGTCACCGTCCTGCTGTGTGTCAGTGCTGTGAGCGCAGGCAGGGACAGGCAGTGACAGAGCTGGCCCCAGAACAGCCTTTCCAGATAGAAAGGTGATCTCCTATGGGCAGGGCCTGAAGGTTTAGGTCTTCTTCCAAACCTTCTCTCAAGAATATACCCAAGAAACTGGCCCACAGATGAAACACCATTGTACAGCTGAACAGTGTGTGTGTGCAGGGCTGGCACACAGTAGTGTCCTCTCACAGCCAGGCTCCTGCCAGAGACCTGCAGGACCAGCAGAGCAGGGCTGGGCTGTGCCCCTGTGCACTGGACACCCCATAGAAGGAGCCTCAATCACCATGGACTGACCCCTCACAACCACCATTTCCAGCACTGGCTTCTCACCCACAGAGGCTGTTTTCTCTCCATGGATGGACACTCAATGAATAGTTCAGTAATCCACGTTTGCTTTGTACAGATGAGATGTGAGCATGCACATCATGTACGTGAGGTGACATGAACCTGAGTGAGCATAAACACCATCAACTATTCCTTTCCATTCCGTGAAGGCCTGTGAGACAGACGAGGTCCTGAGGTCACTTCATATTGGGAGGAACAACCTATGGGAAATCACCTGCATGCAGTACTGGGTTGTGCTTCCTTGAATTGTGATCCCTGTGTCCATTCCTCAGGACGCGGGACATCTCAGATGAGTGCAGAGCAGGTGACACACCACAGGGCTGAGGTGTCTCCCACTCCTTTGGAGCAGCAACAGGAGGCCAGAGGGACACTGTGACTCCTGCCTCTGTGTGTAAAAGGGACAGACTCTGTCTCTGAGCATCCCTGGGTGCATAAGGAGTCCTGAGACCAACTCAGACATGGATGCCTGATGGAACCCTGGCATTTCTGTGTGTGACTCCAGGAACAAACCTCAGTGGCCCAGTGAGATTCATCTCAGCTGCTGCGACAGGCTCATTTCAAGTGCTCCTGTCTGCTCTGTCACCCTTGCCTGTGATTCTGGGTTGTGCTCTCAAAGTAAGACAAAGTGGTAAGAGGGTTTCCGAGGTCTTTGGAAAAGGCAGATATCGAACCCATCTGCATGAAAAGCATGAAGGAGAATTAACAGCTGGTCAACCTGCCGCCATACCTGGAATTTTGCAGGGTCACAGACGTGGTGTTCCTTGGTGTCCTAGTAGCCAGATCAGTGATCTCTGGGCTGGAGAATTGGAAGCTGGGTGGGAAGTTGGCTGGACAATCAAGTCAAATGTCATCAGCGGTACAAAGCCCTCCGTGCAGCCAGTTACTAGTAGCATCCCTCAGTGACCAGCACTTGGACCAACACTGTTAAACATCTTTATTCTCCCTCTGTATGATGTGACGAGTGCACTTTCAGCTTCTCTGTGGATGATGCATAGTTGTGAGGAACCCTTGGACAACCTCATCTGGTTCACCCTGCCTGGAGCAGGACAGTGAGACAAGTGAGACAAGGGCTCTCTTCAAACGTGAAGTTATTCTGCGATTCAATGAATCTTTCCCTTGGAGAGGATTTTGAAGGCAGAATAGGCAGAGGAAGAATAAAAAGAATAAAAGACAGAAAAGGAGTTCGAAATGTTGTCAACAAAAATACAGCAGTTCCTCTGAAGAGTGTTTTTCAACTCAAATCTCTAGTAGGGAATATAATTGATAAATTTGATAAAATAAGTGTACTTTTATCTGACTGGGTCCTAGGCCATAAAAAAGGTGATGGATAGTTATGGTATTATGAGTTCAGTTGTGTCTCAGACACTCATAATCCAGTCAGAATCCTGTGGCTGTGAAGGGGACAGTGAGGCCAGTTCTGTGTCTGGAGGTGACAGCCCAGCAGCAGGGACATGGCTAGGAAAGAACCTCTGCCTAAGTATGACAGATCCTACCCAGGAAGAGATCTTGGAGACAGGTTGTCACATCCATCCCACCTGAGAACATGATGGGACAGCAGCAGGGACATGGTCGTGTGTATCAGAGAAGCTGAAAGGCCAGCAGCACTCATGGGATTTAGGAGATCACAGTGAGGTTACTTCTCTCTGGTCAAGTGCAAGACAACTAGAAGAATAACAGGTTGGGATCTCTGCTTGATGGGCAGTTTCTGAGGTGGTAAAGCTTTCAAAGTAGTGGGAAAAAGCAGCAGAGAAAAAAAAAAACAAAGCCACCAAGTGCAGATGTGGAAGTAGAGACTGGTTATCAGGAGGAAGAAATGTCACTGGAAAGGCAGTGCTGTAGGGCAAGAGCTCACTCAGAAGGAGCTGGATCAGCCCATGGTTTGTGTGCCAAAGAGCAGCCAGTGAGGATGCAGACACAGCAGTGAAGGTGCAGAAATGCTGGGGTGAGAGCAGGTGGGGAAGCGAGATGGGTGTCTGCAGCCTGCAGGGAAAGAGGGGCAGGGGCAGCACCGTGTAGAACAGCCTGTGATGGAGATGGCAAAGGACGCTGTAAGGCTGGAAGGGACCCACAGAACTCAGGTCTCTGTCCCCTTGGCCATGGCAGTTGTCTCTGTAAAAAAAGTCTAAGAGAAGACATGTTGTCCTCATGGCACTGGGGCCTTGTTGCCTCCTTGCAGCCCCATGGGGAAGCTGGAAGTTGTACCAGTGTTGTCCTTCCCTTGGCCTTGCACACCCACATCCCACGGTCCCAGGAAGAGCTCTGAGCCATGTGTTTACATCTCATCTGTGCATGGACTTTTGACCTAGTGTTTCATAGAATCATAGAATGTCCTGAGTTGGAAGGACCCACAAGGGTCATCAAATCCAACTCCTGTCCCTGCACAGGACACCCCACAGGTCACCCCGTGTGTCCGAGGACGTTGTCCAGTCTCTTCTTGAACACTGTCAGGTTGGGGCCATGACACCTCCCTGGGGAGCCTGTTCAGTGTCCAGCACCTCTAGGGGAAGAACCTTTTCCTCATGTCCAACCTGACCCTCACCTGGCACATCTTCCTGTCATTGAGTGGAGCAGGAATTTCAAGGATGTTTGAGGAGGTGTCTTTAAGATTTCACAAGTCTATGTTCTATAAAGACAGAGGTTCAACTTGTGAAGCACACAAGGCTAAACCTAAATTAGTGTGATTTGTGTTTTCTAAATTCTGGGTACAGTCACTTAAGCGTATTTACAAATCTCCTTCTTGTCAATCTTCCCTTATCTTCCCACACCTACAATTAGTGTCATGCTCAGTACAAAGCTGGAGCTGACATTTCTGGCTGGTTAATTCAGATTTGCCAGGTACTTTGGTTAGTTTAGTTTGGAAGTTCCATTCTGTTGGGAGATTTGAGAGAGTTTTTTGCTGTTCTGCCATTTTGCAGTTGGCCCTTGGGCCTTTTTGCTCTGTCTTGCTGGGATTTGTTGTTTGGGACCAAGGTGCTCCTTTCTCCAGGACTGGCTGTTCCGTGTGACTGGAGTTACGTGACAGATTGCACTGAGTATATTTTTTTTAATTTAATTTAGTTTGATTTTTTATATTTAATTTTAATTTTTAAATTTCATTTCATTTAATTATATACATAGTAGTAGTAGTATATTATACTATTTTTATTGTCTTATTAAAATGCTATTTCTGAACCCACGGGTTTCTCCATTCCCTTCGGTTATCTTCCATATCGCACTTAATATATTGGGGGAGTACGTGAGCACCTATTGTGGTCTTAGTTGCTGGCTGGGGTAGAACATTGAGAGGGAAGGATAGTAGTGGCTCAAGAACTCTTGAAAATCACTTTCCAAGATGATGGCACTTTTTTTTTTTTTTTTTTTTTTTTTTGGTAGTGGGAAACAGCATGAGAAAATAAAACCATCAAAACTGCAGTTCTGGAGGTCCAGAGTGGAGCTCAGGATCAAGAAATGCCATTCTGAGCACAGTGTTGTGGTCATTCAGAGGGACTCTGGATCAGCCAGGGCTTTGTGTTTCCAGGAACAGCTGGTGAGGATGGAGAGACAGCAGCACAGGTGGGGACACACTGGGGTGAAAACAAGGTGGGGAAGCGCATGGGGTGTCTGCAGACTGTGGGGAAAGAGCCACAGGCCTGGGACAGTGCAGGATGGACTGTGGTGGACACAGCCAAGGGCGCTGGCAAGGCTGGGTGTCCCTGCAAGAGCCAAGGTCTTTGTCCCCTTGGCTATGGCTGATGTCCCTGACAAAGAGGTCTAAGAGGAGACACATGGTTGTCATGGCCATGGCACCCCATTGCCTCCTTGCACCCCCAGGGAGTGTCACAGCATTGTCCTGCACTGGGCATCGCACTCCCCACAGCCCCAGGAAGAGCCCTGAGCCACACGTGAGGGACAGGATCTCCCTTCCCAGGGGCAGGGGCTCAAGGCTTGGCCATTGTCCTTCATCAAACAAACCAAGAGCTTTCTCAGCATCAGAGCTGCTACAATTTGCCTTTGCCTGATGCAATCAGTGCCTCCAATTATCTGCTCTAAGGAGTCCCTGGGGAGGCTTTGTCAGTAACAGGCCTCAGTGGGGCCCATTAAGGCTTCAAGGTACTTTGGAGTTTGTTCTGGCTTGGACTTCTTGAGCAAATTCCTCAGTCTGTCCTTGGTATCTGAGGTTCATGGACTCAGCACCAAATACACCACGGGGCTCATTAATACACAGAAAGCCCTAACGAGCGATGTTTCTTTCCCTAATTTTTTTCAAATCTTCCAGACTTGCAGAACTAACTGTAGAGGTTTCAATGGGACACTTGCTGGTGAAGGTTTCAAAGAAGATTTCATAAAGGAGGGTTTTTCTTTCAATGGTATTTTCTGTCATTTTTCAGTGTATGGAAGAAGTGACAGCAGCATTCTACACTGGACATTGATCCTGAGGGTTTCCTGAAGACATCTGGACAGGCAGGAGAACAGTCCCTTGAGGCTGGGCACTGTATGGGCAACCTGGCTCCTCACCCCCACCCCCAGTCTGCCAGTTCCCTCATTGGCCACCAGAGATTGCATCACTTTTCCGACATCAGACTTCTCCACTGAGCTCTGCAGGAGATGCTGCAGCTCCTGTGCACCAGCTCTACCTGCTCTCCTGTGCAAACACTGCACAGTTCAATCAACAGCAAAACACTTTCCTCAGCTGTGTGTGTAAGTGGATCTGATGAGGTCCAGCATCCACAAGGGACACTCACACAAGAACTGCTTTAGACAGAGAGACAGGAGAGGGTAGAAGTAAACGCAATGAACGTGTTGATTGCCATGTTAATTAGAGCTCTGAAGAATGGGGCAAGTTTGTAACTCCCTGAAGCTCAAAGCAGAAACCAGACAGTTGAGAGGCCACTGAATGACCAAAGAGCAAGTGGAGGAGAAACCTGAGAGTACTGGGAAGAGCAAATGTCCAGACAGTGCTGGAAAGTTGTCCTTGGACAGGGACACTTAATCAGGAGAGGTGGGAAATCCTGAATGACGAGGGAGATGAAATACTAGAGTGTTGGTAATAGCAGTACAGGGGAAGACCAATATTTCTTCTCCTTCCCTTGTTAAACTTCCCCATAATTCCCTTTTTGGCTTTTTTCTTTTAAATTTTAATATGTTAAAAAAAAAAAAAAAAAAAAACTAACAAAAAAACCACCTAAACAAGAATCTCCAATAAAAGAAAATAACAAACCAAACAAAATAAACAAAAACAGCCACAATACAAAAGCAAAACAAAAACCAAAACAACCAACCAAGAACAACAACCAAAACCAAAACCCAAACCAACCAACGAACCAATCAAACAAAAAGCCCAAAACAAAAAAACAACAACAAAACAGTGGAGGTTTCCAGGCAGAGATCAGTCATCAGTTGTTTCAACATAAACAGCCAGGGCCATTTTGGGCCCCAGTGTACCTGAGGTGCAGGCCTGGGATTGACATCTCTCACACAGGACCTGGGGATAGCAGAGCACCTTGCAGTGCAGGTGGAGCCTGGGTAGGTGTTCCCAGGGCATCTACACTGGCACCAGGTGTTTATGTCTCTGGAGCTGAAGACATTTGTGTCCTAGATCCATGCCCAGGTCTGGAAAACACTTTCCATTTCCAACAAAAGAAACAAGACCAAAGAAAAATAAATTATGTCGACACCTTCCTTTGCTTTGGATCTTTGTCTTCACTTCTTCTTATTTTAATATCCATTGACATCAACTGGCATCTGATGGGCCTGCAGGCATGAAGCCAAGATCATTTTGTGTCTTGCACAGCATCCCATGCACTCTGAACCTTCCCTGCCCAGGACTCCTCACACGTTGCCCAGACCGAGTCACACTGAGGTATTGGCTGGTTCCCTGGCTGAGATGTTGGTTTAGATGGTCACCTACAGCACAGGTGGATCCTGCCCCATCATCGCCTGCTCTGCTCCAGTCTGAAACAGAGCCCAACATCACAATGGGATCATGAGAGAACTGAGGTTGAAGGGGCCTCAGAAGTCTGCAGTCCAACCTGTCACCAACTGGGTCACACTAAGCTGTTCAAGCCTTGATTCAATCAGAGCTTTAGCAGGACTAGAGAAGTGATCATCCCTTTGTACTGGGCACTGATGAGGCTGCACCTTGAATCCTGGGGTCAGTTTGAGGCCCCTCATGGCAAGGAAGACATTGAGGTGCTGGAGAGAGTTCAGAGGAGGGTGACAAGGCTGGTGAAGGGTCTGGAGCACCAGTCTTACGAGGAGCGGTTGATGGAGCTGGGGCTGTTCAGCCTTGAGAACAGGAGGCTGAGGGGAGGTCTTGTTGCTGTCTACAGCTGCCTGAAAGGAGGTTTAATCATGGAGGGTGTTGGTCTCTTCTCCCAAGTAGCAAGTGATAGGACAAGAGGAAATGACCTCAAGTTGCACACGGGGACGTTTAAATTGGATATTAGGAAAAAATTCTTCAGGGCAAGGGTTTTGAAGCAATGGAACAGATTGCCTAGTGAGGTTGTGGAGTCACCATCACTGAAGGTGTTTAAAAGACATACAGAAGAGGTTCTTAGGGACATGGTTTAGTGCCAGATTTAGGTTATGGTTGGACTCGATGATCTTAAGGGTCTCTTCCAACCACAATTATTCTGCGATAAGTCATTTTTGATATTTTCTTTCTCAGAGGACCATGCAGCCTCCCTGAGAGACAGGACTTTTCTGAGGTGTTGGAGAGATGTCTCACGGTCACACTAGCCAGTTCCACCAGCCCCTGTCTGTCCCTTCCCAGACCAAACCTTTTCTCCATAACTCAGCCTTCCAGGCGACTTTCTGGGACACAGCAAATGCTGTCCAGGTCCTCTGGGCCTGTTCAGAGAGAACAGCTTGCCAACATGGTGATGCCCTCCCTGTGCACCTCAAAGCTTTCCTGACCATTTTTCTCAATGTCCCGCTTGTACCCAACCTTTCTGTTCCTTAAGCTTTACATGAGGAGATTGAGCAGGGATGTGGGGAAGGTGTAGAAAAAATGCTTTGTCAAACTGTCTTGCGAGGGCTGTTCTGGGCATCCCACAGTCCAGGATGAGGGTGCTGGAGAAAACAGTGGCATTGGTGAGAGGTCCAGGAGGAGAAGGCCTTGTGCCTGTCTACACTGGGGTAGAAGGCAGTGATGAATTCATGGGATGCCCATGTGAACAGGAAGGGGACAAATGGCTCTGAAATGCCTTCCATCCAGTTCTTTACCCATCACAGATACACCATCCAGGCCATGAGCTGCAGCTTCTCCAGGAGATGCTGTGGGACACGGTGTCAAAGGCTTTACTGCAGTCTAAGGACATAACACCCACAGCCCGTGTGGCGGATTCACTCCCCACAACAGACTTTCCCTCATCTGCTCAGCGGTCACCTTGTCACAGAAGGAGATCAGGCTGGTCAAGCAGGACCTGCCTTTCATCAAGCCATGCTGATTGGGCCCGATTGCTCGTCTGGTGTGTGTGACCTCACAGTGCTTTGCCAGCCGTGTTCCTGCTGTTGGCCAATCCCCTGCAAAGGCAGAAGTGACCTCACAGTGCCCTCCACACCCATTGGTTCCTACTGGACTATGAGCTCCTGAGACACAGGTGACCACATGACATCGTACCCACCATCACCCTCCTTGTGGTCCAGTGTGTGAGCAGATCAAACTAAGCTGCTTTCATGAAATGTGTCTAATAGATTCCTATCAAGGGTTTGAGTGGAGAAACGTTCCTCAGAGAAGCTGCTGTATTTACTCTGGGGCATTTTACATCTCTGCTTCTGCCTCTTCATTTATTTTCTCTTCTTCCTCTGTCTATTGTGACGTGAAAGAGCTCTCCAAGGAAAAGATTCATGGCATCCTACAATAACACAGGTTGGAAGAGACCCCCAAACACCATCTCTGTCCCACTGACCTTTATGGCACCCCAAGGAACAGCTGACGGCATTTGTGCTCACTTGGGTTCATCTCACCACATGCACATGCTGGACATGCACATGATGTGTATGTTTGCAACTCATCTGCACAATGAAAACATGGACTTTTGACCTAGTGTTTTATAGAATCATAGAATGTCCTGAGTTGGAAGGACTCAAAGGATCATGGAGTCCAAGTGCTGTCCCTGCACAGGACACCCTACAGGTCACCCCGTGTGTCTGAGGACGTTGTCCAGTCTCTTCTTGAACACTATCAGGTTGGGCCGTGACACCTCCCTGGGGAGCCTGTTCAGTGTCCAGCACCCTGCGAGTGAAGAACCTTTTCTCATGTCTCTCTGACCCTCCCCTGACACACCCTTCTTCCATTCCCTTGGGTATTGTCATTGGTCACCACAGAGAACAGATCATTACCTTCCCTTCCTTCTCCCCTTGTGAGGAAGCTGTAGCCAGGAGGAGGTCTCTTTTGAGTCTTTTCTTCAGCTCTGATGCTCAGAAACCCCTTGGTTTGCTTTCTGAAGCAGAAAGGAGAAGCCATGACCTCCAGGCAATGGGAAGGGGGATCCTGTCCCTCACACATGGCAGGGCTCTTCCTGGGACCGTGGGATGTGGGTGTGCAAGGCCCAGGGAAGGACAACACTGGGACAACAACTTCCAGCTTCCCCATGGGGCTGCAAGGAGGCACCGAGGCCCCAGTGCCATGAGGACAACATGTCTTCTCCTGGGCCTCAGTGGCAGAGACAACAGCCATGGCCAAGGGGACACAGACCTGGGTTCTGTGGGTCCCTTCCAGCCTTACAGCGCCCTTTGTCATCTCCATCACAGGCTGTTCTACACGGTCCTACCCCTGCCCCTCTTTCCCTGCAGGCTGCAGACACACATCTCGCTTCCCCACCTGCTCTCACCCCAGCATTTCTGCACCTTCACTGATGTGTCTGCACCCTCACTGGCTGCTCTTTGGCACACAAACCATGGGCTGATCCAGCTCCCTCTGGGTCACCTCTTGCACCACAGCACTGCCTTTCCAGTGACATTTCTTACTTCTCATATCCTGTCCCCTTCACAGCCACATGATTCTGACTGGATTATGAGTGTCTGAGACGCAACTGACCTCAAAACACCATACCCCTCCATCATCCGCTGCGTGGCAATCCGCCACGCAAGGATCAGCAGCTGCTGCGGCTCTTGGCTGACGGGGTTTATACCTGAGCCTCCCTCCATTTTTGGGCCCCAGAATCCCAGTGCAGAATAACTCGCATCTGAGACAAAGCTCTGAGCGGGTGGGTTTCTTCTCAAGACCAGCACTGCTTGCAGCGCTTCTCCCCGGTGTCTCAGGCCTGAACGTGCTCTCGTGATGCTGGAAGCCTTGTGCAGAGATGGATCATGGCTCAGATTTCCAGCAAGGGAGCGAGCAGCCGGCTCTTCCTGACTTGGAAGACCCTCGGTGGAGGTGAGGGACCACATGTGGGCTTGGACGGTCTCGCCTGTATCAGCTCATGTAGGTGCTCCGAAACACCCCTGCAATGGGGAGGTTCCTTATGAGATGAAAGGGATGCCGTACGGTGCAGGTCAACCAGGCCAAGTCAGCAACAGATCTCAAATGTTCCAAGTCCTGGACTGGAATTGGAGACAGGCGGGTGGGAAGGGAGCCTGAGGGGGATCCAGCCGAACTGCCGGCTTGCGGCAGCACCAGCCCAGGGCTTCCCGCAACCAATGCCGGGACACCCCGAGGACAGAGATTTCCTGCAGCCTTCTTTGTCCCGAGGTGGAGCAGAAACAGATGAGCACAGGGGGAAAACTGTCATTTTTTTTTTAATTGGCTTTATTGATTTCTGAAAACAATCCAAGGCCGAGCAGAGGCTGGCAGCACCACGTCCTCAGGGCAGGTGAACGCCGCTGTCACCGTGCATGCACCCATCCCTGGCGTGGCACCCTCAGACGCTCCCTCTGGACGCTGCACAGGCTCAGGACCAGCCGCATGTCCAGGCACCCGCGTGGCGCTGGCAGCCGGGCTCTACTCCTCTTGCTGTCCCGCGGTGCAGCTGCAGCGAAAAGCCCTGCACAGAGCCCGCAGCGCCCTCCTGAACCGGGAAGGCCGTCGCCGTGGAGCTAGGCCCTGCGCTGGGCAGGCCATGTCTGCGCTGGTCTCTCCTCCATGTCCCGCAGGCATTGGAGAAACCGTGTTCTCTTCTTCCTCCTCTGCAGCTGGGACGAGAGGGGCTGTGCTGGCCTGTCCCTCATCCTCTCCAGCCAAGTGAGCTTCAACGGCTTCAGGTCCTGCAGGTGCTGGTGCTGCCACTGGAACGTCCGTGCATTGGGCCCGGTGCTGCTGTTCCACCGGTTGCTGGCCAGGTCCCTGGACCTCAGCCTCAGCCCTGCGCACGGCCTCACTGACGATGTACTCCACAATGTCTGACAGAGCCACATCGTCCTCTGTGGGGCTGTGCTGGGCAGGTGCCGGGCGCTCTGCCTTTGCTGCCACCTCTGTGTCTGTGCAGCTGGTCAAGCCAGGCCCCTCCTGGGGACCTGCAGGGGCGTCCTGGAGGTGCTCCTGGACCGAGGGCTTGATCCAGGTACTGTGGATGGTGTCTCCGCCTTGGCATCCCTCTTTGCTGTTCTTGTCTTGCAAGTCCATGCTCTGGGCCAGGTCCTGCTGTTCCTCCGGTTCCTGGCCAGCTGCCACGACCTCAGCCACAGCCCTGCGCATGGCCTCACTGACGATGCGCAGGGCTGTGTCCCACAGAGCCGCGTCGTCGGCCTCTCCCTCCTGCCCTGTCCCGACCCTCCCCTGTGGCCTATGGAGCACGGGGGGCTGGGAGTGGGCATACGCCTCCTCGTCAATGGGCATCTTGGGTCTCGTCTACCACAGAGCTGCGGCGAGCACCCAGGGGAGCTGCTGCCTCCTGAGAAGCTGCTGCTCCTGAGAAGCTGCTGCTCCTGAGAAGCTGCTCCTTAAATACCCCCACGGTCAGGGTGGGGACCCCCGTGTCACAATGGCTCTGGTTATGACGTCACAGAGCCCGGGCGGTTGCCACGGACACACCCACCTCCGGGCCCGGCTGAGACTGGCTGTGCGCGGCGTGGGGCAGCCCCTGCTTGACGGAGGAGGGAGCAGAGAATGGCGAGGGAAGCTGTGCCCAGCACACAGGACCCTGTCCCCCAGAGCTTTGCTCAGAGACGCTGCTGCCTGCTCCGCTACATCGGCAAGAATCCGCATTCAGAGCTTGTTGGCAGGACAAGCCAAGGGCCACTCTACAGCCTCACCGCACTGATTCTTTGTTTTTGTCGTGGTCTGATCGTGGGGAGACAATCAAAACCGTGGGAGAAGGTTTCCCTTCATCCTTTTTCCCCCTTCGCCCTTCAGGCCACAGTAGTCTACAGTTAATCTCCACTCATCGCTGGACTCGCACCCTGGCCAAATTGGGCTACTGAAAGGTGAGCGAGTCTTACTGATCACACCCTGGCTTTCCAGTTGACGAATCAATTTCTGAATAGGAATCCAAGAGTCCCGATTGGTGCGATACTGTCGACGATGCACCGTTGTGCTAGCAACTGGCACCTGCTGATCATCAACCATCAGCAGTCCTACAACAGAAGGGTCATCTGAAAGACCAGGCAAATCAGACAGCTCTTCAATTCTCTCCGTGTCCATAGCTGCTGTCCCAAATGCCCACCTCTACCCTTTTGGGTCCTTAAAATACCCTCTCTTAAGGTAGTCTATGCCAAGAATGCACGGAGCGTCTGGGCCAGTCACAATGGGATGCTTTTGCCATTTTTTTCCAGTTAGGCTCATTTCAGCCTCTACAACAGTCAGCCCTTGGGATCCCCCAAGTCACTCCAAAAATACTGATGAGTTGTGTCCCCTTACAGTCTGAAGGAATTATTGTGCACTGAGCAGCAGTGTCCACCAAAGCCTTGTACTCCTAGGGGTGTGTTGTACCAGGCCATCTTATCTGTACCATCCAGTAAACTCTGTTATCCCTTTCTTCCGCCTGGCTGGAGGCAGGGCACCTCTAATCTCGGTCTTCCACGGTCACTTGGTGTGAATTAGAGGTTCCTTCACAAGCATCAGAATCTCTTTTGTAAACCGGGGCAGCCCTTTTCCTAGCAGCCTGCCCTGTTAACTCATGCACTCGTTCTTGAAGTTCCCCAGCAGGTTTATTGTGCACTTACTCATATCTTCTCCCTGCTCATGTAGGAAGGACCACAGTAAACCTCTGATGGTGACCTGCCTGTGTTCTGTCTCTGGAGATTGGGAACGCCTTCTCTCTCTCTCTGGGGACTGGAAACGCTTTCTCTCTCTCTCTGGATATTGGAAATGCTTTCTCCTAACAGCTGAAGCATTGGTTCGTACAAATCGTGAGTCATGTGTGTCTTCTCTGAGCGCTTTCATTTCTCTCAACAGCTTTTCAAAACAGTCAACAGTTGTTTCACTCAGTTTCTCCACCCTAGAGACATAAGCCCCTAGAGGATCAGAAAGGTTTTCCTCAAATTCCCGGAGCCGCTCAGTCATGTCATTAACACTTTGTCTACCACCAGTGGACACGAACATTCCTGCCAATATCTTAGCATATGTAGGTGAGAATCTGCGCCACATAGACCGTGTACACTCAACTCTATCTGGATTCACCCCCTCTTGGCTATCTGGCCCAAAACAGATAATCTCTCGCACAGCTAACTCTCTCAGGAACCGGATACCTCGCTCCATAGCATTCCATTTCCTTGATGTGCATTGACAGTCATCCTTGTTACGAAATCTTGTTTTCATGGCTGTCAAGAGTTGGGTCCAGAGGGCCGTGGAGTTGGGCTCACTGACAATTGCCCTATCAAGAGTGGAATCCCTTGACAGAGATCTCAACTGTTTGCTTCTCCGCCCTCCAGTTCTCTTATGTCAGCCCCATTATCCCAGCATCGGAGCATCCAGGTTAACATATTCTCACCATCTTTACGAGTACAGTCTTTTCGCAACTCTCTCAGCTCACTTGGAGAAAAAGACCGGGCAACGGTCACTTCCTTCCCTGATGATGCCCCTGGGATGAATGTGGCCCCTTGCCATCATCTGCAGCCTGATTAGTCTTCTTAGTCACTTTCTTACAACCGGCTACTGATGCCCATATGGGCTTCACATTATCACTGGGCTGCTTTTTGCTACAACAGGAACAATGACCCGTATTTGAGGAAGAAGCTTGAGCCTGAGTAGCCATGGTGTTTGTGACTGGGGAAGTGACGGCCGCAACGGCAGCCCCTTTTCCAGCCTCACCAGACACCGTGCAACTCTCATCGATCAAAAGATACACAAGCCTTCGATTTAACCTAATGTCTCCTAACAAATAGCTGAATACTAAGATATTTGTCAGGACAGAGATCAGTAGTATAGCTCTTTCAAAACTCCATGACTATTCGAAGTGCTCAAAAACATCGGAAATCGGCTCAAATGAGAAGGGAGAAGTGTCACGGAGGCACCTCGAGGTTAGTTTAAGGGACAACAGGGTCCAAAACAACTTTTATTAAACCGGTGAGAAACAGGGTTTTAGCACTCCAAAAGTGACTTAAATAAAGGTTCGGATATCAGTTGAGGAAAATTATGAAGGGGCAGCAACTAATACAACAGGCAGTCCACAGTGTGCATGCACGTGGCTTCACTCAAAACAATGCTGGAGCCGGCCCTGAGTCCCGAATAAGAACACGCTTGCCTAAACACGGTGCAGGATTATTTTTAAAGAGATACACATACTCGTAGTGAATACAGGAAGTGTACACCCGCGATTCCGCGAGGGTAAATTTATAATACACTCGCAATCCTGCGAGAGTTAATTTACTTACACGTGCAAATGTGCAAGGAATATTACACGTGCTTATGTGGAAGCACGGGAGGAAAATACACTCATGATTGTGCGAGGAAATAATTTATACACGTGCTCGTATTGAGTACAGAAAGGTACGCATGCAAATGTGCACGGAAAGTACACGTGCTTGTATTAAGCACGGAAAGTACGCGTGCAAATGTGCACGGAAGGAAAATACACCCGCGATTATGTGAGGATTAATTTTACACGTGCTCATCTTAAGCATGGAAAGTTACACATGCAAATGTGCACGAAAAGTATAAATATACTGGCGATCCTGCGAGAAGTTTTACTCACACCTGTGGCGGCAAGGCAAGCGGAGTCTCCATCCCGGGGAGGGGGGCTCTCCGCGGCAGCATCTTGCTCGCGCTCCAAGAGACCCACAAATGGGCGGAGTCTCGACGAGAGTCCCGTTTTTATGTTGTCTGATCAGATCTGACTGTAGGCATTCTAGAAACTTCTCTGCACCCCCACACTGGCTGTGGGTGCCCCTGAAGCCTCCAAACATCCCCCACACTGGCCGCAGGCACCCAGCGGCTCAGTGGTGCCTCGGCACTCCCTTCTCCTAATGGCCCTGGCCAGGGTGCTCTGGGGCCAAACAAAAGAAGCTGTCAGCCTCAAGTAGCAGAGAGAGAGGGAGATGTGCCCACTCCTTCCATACTGAAGGAGGGAGGGGGAGAGAGCGGGGTTTGCATTCTGCCACAATCCCACCCTGTGACTACAGTCATGATCTGATATAACTCTGGAGTTGTTGTACAGTCACCTCTTGCCTCCAAAGTAAAAGGGGACACTTCTGCTGGTGAGCCTTAGTGTCCACTGTGGATCACCATATCTCATGTGTTGACTTACTCCTGCAAAACAGTTATTAATAACAATATACAATAGAATTGAAGTAATTACAACAATCAACAATTGCCCAAGGTAATTATTGAGTCCAAACATCAGTCACAGTTCATTAGTGTGCCCATTCCTGTGACTGCCTTCCTTCTGAATGGCTTGCTGGTGTTAGCTGGATCCCGTTCCACTCCGTCATTGTTGGTGTTGTTTCCAAGGCATCTGGATGCTCTTCCATCCCTTGCTGGTGTTAGGTGGATCTTCTTCCACAACAGAAACAGAGATTTTGTAGAAAAAAAAAACAAAAAACAAACAAACCTACAGCAACACTCATCAGTTGTTTTAACCTGAGCATTTGGCTTACCTAAGAGTAGCAGCTTTATTCTGCATTCCCCATCAGGCACTTGTGCACACACAAATTAAATTACACGTGCCCAGACACCCATAGGCCATGTGGAGTCTCCGGCTGCTGCAGCAATGGGGAACCGGTGTAGCTAAAACTTTACACCAAACACACACAAGCCTGTAATGCAAAAGAATCTTAGAATAACTAAAAGCTGCAGTTCATTCACATGTCCAGGCCGAAGCAAAGACTAGTGCCATGACTCTGCTTGCTGCTGGTCAAAATCCCCTATTAGTCTCTTAATATGAGACAGCTTGTTGTGGAGATACATGCATCTGTACTTCTCTTCCACCCTGTCATCTTCCTTCGCCCGGCAAGAAAACACAAAAACAGATCTCGGTCCCTTTGGAACCAGGCTTTCATAGTTAACACATTGAACTAGCTCAGAAGGTTCTGAGCAGAAAATATCTCTTGGACCTTTTGTTTTGGGGGCAGGTCTTTATCGAGTGGTTGCCTGTTATTGACTCTTTATCAAAATCATTAATGACCTCCATAATGCCCCATTTAGCTGCAGTGGAGTGCCAGTAAATTTTTTTGATAGCAAGTAATATTAGCAGCTACTTTTAGTAAGCAGCAGTGCTGAGGCACATTGCCGGGTCCTAATGCGAGCTGCCTCTGACCCTCAGAGAGCACTGAGCCGGGGTGGGGTTGCTGGTCCCAAGCCGCGGCTTTTTTTTTTCCTTCACTTTGCAAGAGTGTGGGGGGGACGCTCCCGCCCGCAGCGAGGCGGGGGAGGCGGCCAACCTGGGGAAGGTGGTTGCCTGCCAGCGCTTGCGAGGCCAGGCTGCCCCGCCCCACACTACCAGGACTTGGATGCCAGGCACCGGGCAGGGGGGGCAGCCATGAGGAGGTGCGCAGACAAGTGGCAGAAGCTTTATGGGCGGAAGTTTGCCTCCGTTTTTTGGGTCACGCCCGTACTGGACATGTATTTCTAGCAGCTCTTTCAGGCTGCCCCGTTTCGCGCCGCCAGTCCCGGGGCGGTCGCCGGCACTCGCGAGGTGGGGCTTTGATATGCCGGACCCTCTGAGTTGCTGGTACTGGGCGAAGACCGTCTGGACACCACGGCTGGGGACAGGTCATGGTCTCGACTGTGATGGGCAATCAGGACCAGCCGGTCGGGAGGGGAGCGGCCAGCTATACTGAACCCACCAAGGCTCCCACAAACCGGTCGCAGCGCCAGCAGTACCGGTCCTTCGGCAGGGGGTGGGGAAGCGTCCGAACTACCACTTAATGATATCTGATCACCCTCGGCACATGGGGCAACACAAACAAAGCACGTACACGCCTCTATTTCAATGACAGGGCGCACATCCTCTCTTTCTACGCCCCCTTCATCAACACTGTTTTCAGAATCAGTATCTTTGTCCAGAAGCGGGTTGGTCGAGGGGCACACCTGAACTGGGGAGATGCTAGAGGAAGCTCTTATATTAATTAACAAAAACTCAAGTTTTTGTTCTAACAAGCTGAATCTCTGTTCTAAATAATCCAATCATATGCTTTGCCATGAAAAGTCCTGTATTAGAGAGTCAAACTGTTTGCTTTGCTGCGAAAGGTCCTGCTTTAAAGAGTCAAACTTTTCGCTTTGCCGCGAAATGTTTTTCTCCATTCGGTGCTTAAGTTTACACAGATCCTGTGCTACCTTTAAGCAAACACCCAAACTGAAACACACCGCTATTCACATCACGGCAAGACCCCAGGTTACTGCAGAGATATTACTCAACCCTCTAAATAATTCCTCCATATCTGACGCCCTTCTCGCTGCGCCAAAATTGTCACAGAGGTACCCCGAGGTTAGTTTAAGGGACAATAGGGTCCAAAACAACCTTTATTAAACCAGTGAGAAACAGGGTTTTAGTACTCCAAAAGTGACTTAAAGGTTCGGATATCAGTTGAGGAAAATTATGAAGGGGCAGCAACTAATACAACAGACAGTCCACAGTGTGCATGCACGTGGCTTCACTCAAAACAATTCCAGAGCCGGCCCTGAGTCCGAGACGAATACACACTTGCCTGAACACGGTGCAGGATTATTTTTAAAGAGATACACGTACTCATAGTGAATACGGAAAGTGTACACTCGTGATTTTGCGAGGCTAAATTTATAATACACTCGCAATCCTTTGAGGGTTAATTTACTTACACGTGCAAATGTGCATGGAAAGTTACACATGCAAATGTGCACAGAAAGTATAAATATACTCGCAATCCTGCGAGGAGAAGTTTTACTCACACCCGTGGTGTCAAAGCAAGAGGAGTCTCAGTCCCAGGAAGCAGTGGGGGGGCCGTGGCTCCTGGCAGCAGTGGCACAGCTCGTGCTCCGAGAGACCCGTGATAACCGGCAAAGTCTTGATGAGAGTCCCGTTTTATACTGGCTGATCAGACCTGACTGTTCGCATTCTAGAAGCTTCTCTGCACCCCCACACTGGCTGTGGGGTGCTCCTGAGGCCTCCAAACATCCCCCACACTGGTCACAGGTGCCCAGAGACTCACTGGCACCTCAGCACTCTCTTCTCCTAATAGCCCTGGCCAGGGGCTCTGGGGCTAACAAAACAAGCTGTTAGCCTCAAGTAACAGAGAGAGAGATCTGCCTACTCCTTCCATGATGAAGGAGGGAGGGGGAGAAAGGGGGGGTTTGAATTCTGCCACAGTCCCATATCTTTCTTCCCAACTTGTCTCTTGAAGACAGAGGGCCACTTTGGACTCAAGTCTGGGGATGGTTCCACCAGTTTTCAGAGGCCTCGCTGCTGACAGGAGGGACAGCAGGTGGTGACAGTCCCAGGGCTGACAGGCTCCCCCTCCCCTAGGGGGTGCTCGGCTGCCACACCCAGCTGACATAGAACCTTTGTCACAATGTCCGCTACTGTGGCGAGGATGCGGTGACTCTGCAGGTGACAGGGACGCTGCAGGACTTGGTGTCAGCTCAGCAATTTCTCAGTTCCCCAAAGAAGCTGAATTTTGCCAATTGCTGCCTTTGCTTTTGGAATGATGTCATCAGGTGGGTGTTTTGGGGTAATACACTGAAAATCAGAGCAGAAATGGTGAAATATTCCCATGATATGCATGATCCCTGCACCAAACCACCATGACTCAGCTAAAGGAGATCTGCAGCTTATTTTATTGTGCTGCCAGCAGATTGTGGAATATAGTATAAAAACCATCCTTATGGAGACATCTTTGCATTTTAGGCTTCGTCTAAGTGTCTCAGGTAGCTGGGGTTTTTGTTTGGGCCTAATCCATAAGGTCTGATAGCTTTCCTCCTCGTCTGAAGATGAATGTGGCAGAAACTATAAAGAAAAAGAAAGTCCTGCAGCTTAGCCTTGCCTTGCCTGTCCTTGCCTCTCCTTGCCTTGCCTTATTTCCTTCTCATCCTGTTCTCTGTCCCATCCTCTCTCATTAACCCCTCCACTGTCTGGATGTCTCTTCTTTTGTCTTTTCTTTCCTTTTCTCTCACACTCCTGCTTCCTGCCTTGTTTCTTTCAATTCCTCCATTTCAGTCCTGCATCCCGGCTCTAGTTTTTTCTCTTCCCTCCCTTTGTCCTGCTCCCTTTGCTTTCTTCCTCGGTCCCATATCCTTCTTCCCAACTTCTCTATTGGAGACTTTGGGCCACCTTGGATCCAAGTCTGGGGATGTTTTGGCCAGTTTTCAGAGGCCTGGCTGGTGATAGGGAGGACAGCAGGCAGTGACAGAAGGAGCCTCCTTGAGAGGAGCAACCAGCTTGTGCAGCTGTTGAGTCCCACCTGCACTGTGATGTAGCAGCGGGTGTGGTAGCTTGTCCAGCAGGGTGCAGAGAGCATTTGTCGCTTGTTAGCCCCTCTAACTTATTGCCAGCAGACTGCTGACGACCATGGTCGCCTCCAGGAGGAGAGCTTGTCTCAAACAGACTGTGGCAACGCAGACTGAGGTTCTGTCCCAAACGGTGGCTGTTCAGGTCTCCGGCTGCAGGGAGTGCCAGAGTCTGCTGCTGCCGGGGGAGAGAGGCCAGCACTCCACCTGTGTGAGGTGTGAGCAGGTGCAAGGTCTGCTCGATATGGTTGTGAAACTTAAGGAGGAGGTTGAGACGCTGAGGACCATCAGGGAGTTTGAAAGGGACATCGACTGGTGGAGTAACACCTTGACGTGCCAGTCGGAAAGGTCCCAGGGAGTTACCCCCCAAAAGGAGATGGACCTCCTGCCCTCTCGGACAGAGGCCGAAGTCCTGAGACGGCCTCACCCTTGTTGCTGTCGGGCAGAGGTAGGGGACCTAAAAGACGACGAGCGTTGGAAGCGTATTCCGGGTCAGTGTCACGGGCAGCCGCCCTTCCTGCCTGCTTTGTCTCCCCAGGTGCCCCTCCGTAATAGCTTTGAAGCCCTGGATCTTGAAGAAGAGGTAGATGAGGAGGCGGTGCCAAGCCTGCCTACAAGATCACATAGGGAGAGGCGCTTGACGTCACAACTTAAGACTGCCTCTGATAAGAAAGAAAGAAGGGTGATTGTCATAGGAAATTCCCTTCTGAAAGGAACAGAGGGTCCAATATGCAGAGTTGACCCTCATCGTAGGGAAGTTTGTAGTCTACCTGGAGCCCGGATCAAGGATATCGCTAGACAGCTCCCCAAACTGGTGCACCCGACAGACTACTACCCGCTGCTGCTCTTCCAGACAGACGGGGAGGAAGCTGCTTCCTGTAGTCTGAGGGGAATGAAGAACGATTTCAAGGTCTTGGGGAGGATGGTGAAAGACTCAGGGGCTCAAGTGATCTTCTCTTCACTCTTTCCATCTTCAAGTGATGATGTGGGATGGAAAAGGAAAATTCAGTCTCTAAAGAGTTGGCTCCAAGACTGGTGCTACAGGCAGGGCTTTGGATTTTTTGATAATGGTTGATTTTATAAGACACCAGTCCGGACAGTGTCATGCATGCGGGAAAGGTTTATCTCGCAGGGGCAAAAGGATGCTGGGGCAGGAATTAGCTGGGCTCATTTGGAAAGCTTTAAACTAGGCTCAAAGGGGGATGGAGTTGTAGCTGGGCTTGTTCCAGTCGGGCAGCATTTTAAAACTGATGAGGACCGGGTGGCCTCCTGTGCCCCTAGGGAGAAATGGGTGTGCTCTGCTCGCTCCCTGAAATGCCTGTACACCAATGCGTGCAGCATGGGGAATAAGCAGGAGGAGTCAGAATCCTGTGATCGGTTGGGAGATTACGATCTGGTGGCAATTACAGAAACATGGTGGGACAGTTCACATGACGGGAATGTGGTCGTGGATGGCTATGCCCTTTTCAGGAAAGACAGGCCGGCCAGGCGTGGTGGTGGAGTTGCTCTCTATGTGAGAGAGCAACTACAATGTACTAAATTCTGCCCAGGAGTGGATGATGAGCGAGTTGAGAGTGTATGGGTCAGGATCAAGGGGCAGGCTGGCAGGGGTGACACTGTTGTGGGCATCTATTATAGGCCACCAGATTAGGCTGAGGAAGTTGATGAGGCCTTCTATGGGCAGCTGAGAGTGGCCTCGCAGTCACAGGCCCTGGTTGTTGTGGGTGATTTTAACTTCCCTGATGTTTGCTGGAAAGACCATTCAGCCAGCCAGCCACAGGCCAGGAGGTTCCTCCAGTGCCTTGATGAGAACTTCCTCATGCAGATGGTGGAGGAGCCGACTAGGAGAGGTGCACTGCTGGATCTCATCCTCACTAACAAGGAGGGTCTGGTCGAAGCAGTAAAGGTTGAGGGCTGCCTGGGTTGCAGTGACCACGAGATGGTGGAGTTCAGCATCTTGTGTGGCAGGAACAGAATAGTGAGTAGAATTGCAACCCTGAACTGTAGCAGGGCTAACTTTGGCCTTTTCAAGCAACTGCGGAGGGAAATCCCATGGGCAAGACTGCTTGAAGGAAAAGGGGCCCAAGAGAGCTGGACTGCATTTAGAGATTGCTTCTTCCACGCTCAGGATCAGAGCATCCCCACACGTAGGAAGTCAAGGAAGAGAGCCAGGAGGCCTGCGTGGTTCAATAGGGATCTGTTGGGTATGCTCAAGCAGAAGAGGCGAGTCTACAGGTCATGGAAGCAGGGGCTGGCCACCTGGGAGGAATATAAGGCTGCTGTTAGAGGATGTAGGAAGGCAGCTAGGATAGCCAAGGCCTCCTTAGAATGACAGCTGGAGAGAGGGGTCAAGGACAGCAAAAAGAACTTTTTCAAATACATAGCGGATAAAACTAATACCAGAGGCAATGTAGGCCCACTGAGGAATGGGGTGGGTGCCCTGGTGGCAGAAGATACAGAGAAGGCAGAATTACTGAATGCCTTCTTTGTCTCTGTCTACTCTGCCGGAGGCTGTCCTGGGGAGCCCTGTACCCCTGAGACCCTGGATGAAGCCAGGTCAATGGAGGAGTTTGCTTTAGTCAAGGAGGACTGGGTTAGGGAGCAATTAAACAGTCTGGACATCCATAAATCCATGGGTCCAGATGGGATGCATCCGCGGGTGCTGAGGGAGTGGGCTGAAGTCATTGCTGGACTGCTCTCCATCATCTTTGTAAGTCTTGGGAAACGGGAGAGGTGCCTGAGGACTGGAGGAAAGCAAATGTCACTGCAGTCTTCAAAAAGGGCAGGAAGGAGGACCCGGGTAATAATAGACCGGTCAGCCTCACCTCTGTCCCTGGGAAAGTAATGGAACAGCTTATCCTTGGTGCTTATCCAGGTGTGTCCACCCTGTTGCTGTGGACACAGTGTGCCTCTAAGTCAGTCTGTGTTCGTAAGCGCCTGCTGTATCTATTTGTCACTCCACACGCGTGTGAGTCCATGTCTTTCTCTCCACAAGTATGTCTGTTGATTTTGTCGAACATGTGCATCTGCGCTAGTGTTGAGCTCAGCAGAGTGTGTCTGTTGACACTTGGTGCCTGTGTGTAACACAGCACAGCCATGACTGCTCAAGTGAACAGAGAAAAGGGAAGTCATCTAGGCAGAGGCAGCAAAGGAAAACCGAAGAGGGATTGACGTGTGCTCGACAGAGACGGATTCCCTGCGCTGACATTTCTCAGTTACACGAGAAGAAAGCTGAGCGGTAGATCGACCGGAGAAATTTTTCCAAAGATGACATTTAGTGAATGAACAGCAGTGTGCGCGGCTTTCAGGAGTGTGCCTGAAAAGCGCCAAAACCAGCAGAGCCTGTGCTCAAAAGCTGGTGACTGTGTGACTGCGTTGATGCACGTTCCCGTGTCTGCGAGTGTACAGACGGCTGTTTCATGTTCACACAAAGGCACATTGTCGTGTTTTTCTTGTGTGCATGCACACGCGGTTCCGTTGCCTCTTCCAAACAGAAATACCTCTCTGCATGCTAAAATATGTGGTAAACCGCGTCTGCCGATATTTTGGTAAACAATCGAGGGTGCGTGTTCCGACAGCGGCATCTCCGCAGATGACTCCACAGAGCCAGTTCTGAAAGCCCCACACCCCAGGACTGAATGTATAAACAAGCAATTTCACCGGTGTGCGCCATCACATATTCTGACGGACGTCTTTAATGCCACAGCAGCACGAACGTATTTGCGTTCAAGCAGATAGAAGATACAATGTGTGAACCGAGAATCTGTTGGTATTTTCTCTGTCCGGCGTGCTTCGTAGTAGCTTACTTGCCGATCGCAGCTTAGCGGTTTCTATACGTGACTCGGTATAGAGAGAGGAAGATATAGCATCGGAAAACTGGCGTTTTCAGCCCTGGAACCTAGTTGCTACGCCTTTTAAAATTATCACTAAGATGTTTCAATTCCCATCCAAAATGTTCAGATTCCCATTGAAATTTTTAAATTCTCATCCAAAATTTTAAAATCCTGTTGAAATTTTCAAATTCCTATTGAAGTTATTCAGGTTCCCGTCAAAACTCTTACAATTTCATGTGAAAATTTCTAAAATGCCAGTTGAAATTCTTAAAACTAATGTTCAAATTTTTAAAGTTCCCATCAAAATTTTTTAAAATCTGCGTTACAATTCTTTAAATTCCTGTCAAAATTTTTACAATTTTACATCAAATTTCCTAAAATTCGGTATAGGGAGAGAAAGAGATAACATCGGAAAACTTGCGTTTTCAGTGCTGGAACCTAGTTGCTACACCTTCTGTTTGTCCCCGTGAGAGCACGATTCCTGACGGAAAACCAAGCAGAAACCTTTCCACAAGTTCCCAGATATGTGCACCCATTACCTTGTGCGCACGCATGCAGCTAGAGAGAAGCACCTACCTTTTCACTCACTGATGCTTAAGCAAACGCCTGTCCACGGACATGCACATATCCGCAAGCGCGCCCAATCCCATCTATTGACAGAAATACGTACGTGAAACGTACTGACATGCTTGAGGGTAAACACGTCTGTTGATGGTGGCGTCCTGCATCACGCATACGGGGCTGCACGAGAATATTCTTTTGGAGGGTACGTGCAGATATGTCACTGTTCTTGATTGACCGTGTGCATGAAAGCGTTTGTGTCTACAAACGATTGTCTGTCCACACGCGTGTCCCTCGATGCCGGCTCCACTCATGCTTAAGCTGGAGTGAGTGCACAGCTGCGCCGTTTGTTGGCAAGGCTCCGCGTGTTGCACGACGTTGCCCAGTCCTGCATTTCTCACGCAGACAGATATACGGGAGCTCTGCTAGTAAAGGAGCAAAGACAGTCGGAGGCAGAACTGAATGCTGCTCCAAGCTACTTCGGACCTATGGCAAATGCTTCACAGTGGCCTGAGGAAAGGCGCTTAGCAGTCCATCTACAAGAGAAACAAAACAGATCATGCGTTAATGCAAAAGAGCAACAAGGCATCTCTGCACAAGCTTGTCCCAGATCTGTAGCTGACGGCAAACACTTGTGTGTTTGTCGGAGAGAATGTGTCTTTCCTGTAAGCGTCTGGGAGTTTTGCGCAGGTCAGTGTGGTTGGTTCGATAATCAGCGTCTAGGATACCTGCACAGCAGTTCCTGTTGGTGTGGACACAGTGTGCCTGTAAGTCAGTCCCAGATATGTGCACCCACCACCTCATGTACGCTCACGCAGCTGGAGAAAAGCACCAACCTTTTCAGACACTGGTGCCTTCATCACTGCAGAAGCCTACTGCTCTCCCTTTTCTTGTCCACATGCACACATAGGATTCCTCGCTGAAACACAGGCAAAAGGGTTTGTGCAAGCACAGCGATATGCGCAAAAACTACCGCCTGCTTGCAGACGCAGCTACACTGAACCACCTAACTGCTCACACAGTGATGCAGAATGTTTCCAAATGGGTCATTTACCCAAAGAAGAGCAGAGCCTGGTATCAGGCACAAATAATATCTGAAAGAACTTCCTGCCAGAAAGGAAGGAAAAGCTTCCATGCTCTGCACTTCCTCTTGATTTCAGCTTTAGACCACACTCTGTTCATTTTCCTTTCCCTTACAATTGCCTACCACGTGCCAGTGCTCCCCTCCTGTCCAGGCCCTCTCATCAGCACTTCTGGGATACGCATGGAGGGAGCTCTGCATGCATACAACACGTCTTGGACCCCACACACAGCGTCCTCATATTCCTCACATCGGAGAGAATACTGCACCAGCGCAGAAAAGTTCCAGTACTCATGCCTGTGTGATAGCACAGCTCAAGTGCAGAAAGGATCAGCGTGCTTTGAATGTCTTGTCCGTGCGTTCTCTTCTGGGAGTAAGGATGGCTAAGACAGCCATAGCAGGGGCTCTTAGCCTGCTTTATTTCCTGCACTTTTGATTTGAGAATAGCAGTTGGTATGGACAGGGATTGGTTTCTTCTCTGTGTGTGCATACATACCCTAGGCAGTTCTGTGTCATCAATGGAATTTGTGGCTTAATTTTAAGAATTTCAATTGGAATATTAGAAATTGTGACATGAAATTGTAAAAATTTTGACAGGAATTTAAAAAATTTCAATGGGAATTTGAACAATTTAAACGGGAATTGAAATTTCAACATTAGTTTTACAAATATCAACAGGAATTTTAGAAATTTTGTCGTGAAATTGTAAAAATTTTGATGGTAATTTGAAAAATTTTGATGGGGATTATAAAAATTTGGAGGAAACATGACAAATTTGAAGATTAATTTTAAGAATTTCAACTGGAATTTTAGAAATTTTGATGTGAAATTGTAAAAATTTTGACTGGCATTAGGAAAATTTCAATAGGAATTTGAAAATTTCAACAGGATTTTAAAATTTTTGATGAAAATTTAAAAATTTCAATGGGAATTTGAATAATTGGATGGAAATTGGAAAATTTTAGTGAGAATTTAAAGAGTTTCAAAAGGACTCGAAAAATTCTGACAGGAATTTGAAAAATTTCCATGGGAATATTGAACAATTTGGTTGAGAATTGAAAAATTTTGAAGAGAACTTTAAAAATTTCAACATTAATTTTAAGAATTTCAACTGGAATTTTAGAAATTTTGACATGAAATTGTAAAAATTTTGACGGGGATTTGGAAAATTTGAGTGAGAATTTTAAAAGTTTCAACAGGGTTTGAAAAATTTTGACAGGAATTTGAAAAATTTCCATGGGAATATTGAACACTTTGGACGGGAATTGAAAAATTTTGAAGAGAACGTTAAAAATTTCAACATTAATTTTAAGAATTTCAACTGGAATTTTAGAAATTTTGACATTAAATTGTAAAAATTATGACGGGAATTTGAAAAATTTCTAATAGGGAATTCAACTATTTAGACAGGAATTGGAAAATTTTGAAGAGAACTTTAAAAATTTCAACATTAATTTTTAGAATTTCAAATGGAATTTTAGAAATTTTGACATGAAATTGTAAAAATTATGACGGGAATTTGAAACATTTCAAAGGGAAGTTGAACAATTTGTACAGGAATTGAAAAATTTGAATGGGAATTTTTAACATTTCAACAGGAATTGGCAACATTTCAATGGAGATTTTAAAAATTTTGATGGGAACATAAAAAATTTGAAAATTAATTTTAAGAATTTCAACTGGAATTTTAGAAATTTTGACGTGAAATTGTAGAAGTTTTGACAGGAATTTGAAAAATATAAATCAAATTTGAAAATTTCAACAGGAATTTAAAATTTTAGACGAGAATTGAAAAATTACAATGGGAATTTGAACAATTTGGATGGGAATTGAAAAATTTTGACGACAACTTGAAAAATTTCAACAGTAATTTTAAGAATTTCAACTGGAATTTCAGAAATTTTGACGTGAAATTGTAAAAACTTTGACAGGCATTTGAAAAATTTCCATGGGAATTTGAAAAAATTTGGACGGGAATTGAAAAATTTTGAATTTTAAACATTTCAACATTAATTTTCAGAATTTCAATTGGAATTTTAGAAATTTTGATGTGAAATTGTAAAAATTTTGATGGGGATTTCGAAAATTTTAGTGAGAATTTTAAAAGTTACACTAGGATTTCAAAACTTTTGACAGGAATTCGAAAAATTTCAACATTAATTTTAAGAATCTGAACTGGAATTTAGAGATTTTGACGTGAAATTGTAAAAATGTTGATGGGAATTTGAAAAATTTCAATAGGAATTTGAAAATTTCAACAGGATTTTAAAATTTTAGATGAGAATTGAAAAATTACAATGGGAATTTGAACATTTTTGACGGGAATTGAAAAATTTTAGTGACAATTTTAAAAGTTTCATCAGGTTTTTAAAAATTTTGAAAGGAATTCGAAAAATTTCAATGGGAATTTAAACAATTTTGATAGGAATTGAAAAATTTTGAAGAGAACTTTAAAAATTTGAACATTAATTTAAAGAATTTCAACTGGAATTTTAAAAATTTTGACGTGAAATTGTAAAAATTTTGAACAGGAATTTAAAAAATTTCAATGAGAATTTGAACAATTTGGGCAGGAATTGAAAAATTTTGAAGGGAATTTTAAACATTTCAACAGAAATTGACAACATGTCAAATGGAATTTTAAAAATTTTAGAGGGAACTTTACAAATTTGAACATTTCTTTTAATAATTTCAACTGGAATTTTAGAAATTTTGACGTGAAATTGTAAAAATTTTGATGAGAGTTTTAAAAATTTCAATGGGAATTTGCACAATTTGGATGGGAATTGAAAAATTTTGAAGGGAATTTTAAACATTTCAACAGGAATTGACAAAATTTCATCTGGGATTGTTAAAATTTTGATAGGGATTTGGAAAATTTTGATGGGGATTTTAAAAATCTTGAAAGAAATTTTAAAAATTTCAACATTAATTTTACAGATTTCATCTGGAATTTTAGAAATTTTATGTGAAATTCTAAGAATTTCGACAGGAATTTGAAAAATTTCAATGTGAATTTAAACATTTTACTGGAATTGAAAAATTTTAGTAGGAATTAAAAAAGTTTCAACAGGATTTGAAAAAATCTGCAGGAATTTGAAAAATTTCAATAGGAATTTCAACAAACCCCATTGGACACTGTGTGTGTCACAAACCCCATTGGACAGTGTGTTGTCAAAAACACCCCTGGACAGCATGTGTGTCACAAAACCCATTAGACAGTGTGTGTCAGAAGCCCCAATGGACAGTGTGTCCGTCAAAAACCCAATTGGACAGCATGTGTGTCACAAATACCCTTGGACAGCATGTGTGTCACAAACACCCCCGGACAGCGTGTGTGTCACAAGCCCCATTGGACAGCGTGTGGGACACAAACCCCATTGGACAGTGTGTGTTTCTCAAACCACTCTGGACAACGTGTGTGACAAAAACCCCTGTGGACAGTGTGTGTGTCACAAAACCCCCTGGACAGCAAGTGCCTCACAAATTCCCCTGAACAGTGTGTATGTTACAAACCCCATTGGACAGTGTGTGTGTCACAAAACCCCCTGGATATTGAGTGTGCAACAAAACCCATTGGACAGCATATGTTTCAGAAACCCCTATAGACAGCATGTGTGTCACAAACCCTTTGGACAGTGTGTATGTCACAAACCGCACTGGACAGTGTCTGTGTCACAATCTCCCCTGGAGAGTGTGTGTGTCACAAACTCCCCTGGAGAGTATGTGTGTCACAAACCCTTTGGACTGTGTGTATGTCACAAACCACACTGGAAAGTGTATGTGTCACAATCTCCCCTGGAGAGTATGTGTGTCACAAACCCCATTGGACAGGGTGTGTGTCACAAACCCAAATGGACACTGTGTGTGTAACAAACACCCCTGGACAGTGTGTCTGTCACAAACCCCACTGGACAGCGTGTGTGTTACAAATTCCCCTGAAGAGTGTGTATGTCACAAACCCCATTGCACAAAGTGTGTCTCACAAACCCCCCTGGAGAGTGTGTGTCACAAACATCATTGGACAGTGTGTGTGTCATAAAACCCATTGAATAGTGTGTGTGTCACAAACCCCATTGGACAGCGTGTGTGTCACAAACCCCATTGGCAGTGTGTGTGTCACAAACCCCATTGGACAGTGTGTGTTTCACAAAACCCATTGGACTGTCTGTGTGCCTCAAACCCCATTGGACGGTGTGTGTGTCACAATCCCCTTTGGACAGCGTGTGTGTCACAAACCCCATTGGGCAGCGTTTGTGTTACAAACCCCCCTGGAGAGTGTGTGTGTCACAAACCCCATTGGACAAAGTGTGTCTCACAAACCCCCCTGGACAGTGTGTGTATCTCAAACCCCATTGGACAGCGTGTGTATCACAAACGCCATTGGACAGTGTGTGTGTCTGAAACGCGAATGGACAGTGTGTGTGTCACAAACCCCTTTCCATAGCACGTGTATCTCAAACCACATTGGACAGCGTGTGTGTCACAAACCCCATTGAACAGTGTGTGTGTCACAAACCCCATTGGATAGCGGGTGTGTCTAAAACCCCATTGGGCAGTGTGTGTGTCACAAAAACCATTGGACAGCGTGTGTGTCGCAAACCCCATTTCACTGTTTGTGTCACAAAACCCCATTGGACAGCGTGTGGGTCGCAAACTCCATTGGACAGTGTGTGTGTCAGAAACCCCTGTGGACAGCGTGTGTGTGTCACAGACGCCATTGGAAAGCGTGATTGTCTTAAACCCCATTGGACAGCGTGTGTGTCACAAAACCCATTGAACAATGTGTATGTCTTAAACCTCATTGGACAGTGTGTGTGTCACAAACAACATTGGACAGCGTGTGTGTCTCAAATGCCATTGGGCAGTGTGTGTGTCACAAACCCCATTGGACAGTGTGTGTTTCACAAACCCCTATGGACAGCGTGTATGTCAGAAACTCCATGGGACAGTGTGTATGTCAGAAACCCCATTGGACAGAATGTGTGTGTCACAAACCCCATTGGACAGTGTGTGTGTCACAAACCCCCCTGTGAAGAGCGTGTGTGTCACAAACTTCATTGGACAGTGTGTGAGTCAAAAACCCCATTGGACAGCGTGTGTGTCTCAAACCCCATTGGACAGTGTGTGTGTCACAAAACCTATTGGATAGTGTGTGTGTCACAAAGCCCTCTGGACAGTGTGTGTGTCACAAACCCCATTGGACATTGTGTTTTTCACAAACCCGATTGGACAGTGTGTTTATCACAAACCCCATTGGATGGCGTGTCTCAAACCTCATTTGACAGTGAGTGTTTCACAAAGACCATTGGACTGAGTGTGTGTCAGAAATCCTATTAGAGGGCTTGTGTGTCACAAACCCTATTGGACCACGTATGTGTCACAAATCCCATTGGACAGCGTGTGTGTTACAAACCCTTTTGGACAGTGTGTGTGTCACAAATCCCATTGGACAGTGTGTGTGTCACAACCCCCAGTGGATAGGTGTGTCTTAAACCCCATTGGACAGTGTGTGTGTCACAAACCCTATTGGACAGTGTGTGTGTCTCAAACCACATTGGACAATGGGTGTGTCACAATCCCTATTGAACAGAGTGTCTGTCACAAACCCCATTGGACAGTGTTTGTCATAAACCCCCCTATGGACAGCGTATGTGTCACAAACCTAATTGGACAGTGTGTGTTTCACAAACCCAATTGGACAGTGTGTGTGTCTGAAACCCCATTGGACAGCGTTTGTGTCAGAAACCGCATTAGACATCGTGTGTGTCTGAAACCCCATTAGACAGTGTGTGTGTTAAAACACCCATTGGAAAGCGTGTGTGCCTCAAACCCCATTGAACAGTGTGTTTGTCACAAACTCCACTGGACAGCGTGTGTGTCACAAATCCCATTGGAGGGCATGTGTGTCACAAACCCCCCTAAACATTGTGTGTGTCACAAACCCCATTAGATAGCGTGTGTGTCTCAAACCCTATTGAACAACATGTGTGCAACAAACCCAATTGGACAGTGTATGTGTCACAAACCCCATTGAACAGCGTGTGTGTCTCAAACCCCATTGAACAGTGTGTTTGTCGCAAACAGCATTGGACAACATGTGTGTCAGACACCCCATGGAACAGTGTGTGTGTCACAAACCCCATTGGACAGCGTGTGTGTCAAAAACCCAATCGGACAGTGTGTGTGTCACAAACCCCATTGGACAGTGCGTGTGTCTCAAACGCCATTGTACAGTGTGTGTGTCACAAAACCAATTGGGCAGTGTATGTGTCACAAATTCCCACATGGGGAGCGTGTGTGTCACAAATGCAAATGGAGAGTGTTTGTGTCTCAAACCCCATTGGACAGATTTTGTGTCACAAACCCCATTAGACAGTGTTTGTCTCAAACCCCATTAGTCAGTGTGTGTGTCTCAAACTCCATTGGACAGCGTCTGTGTCACAACCCCTAGTGTATAGTTTTTGTGTCTTAAACCCCATTGGACAGTGTGTGTGTCACAAACCCCATTTGACAAGGTGTTTGTCACAACCCTCGTTGGACTGTGTTTGTGTCACAAACTTCATTGGACAGCGTGTTTGTCTCAAACCCTATTGGACAGTGTGTGAGTTACAAACCCCATTGGACAGAGTGTTTTTCACAAATCCCATTAGAGGGCTTGTGTGTCACGAACCCCATTGGATAGCATGTGTGTCTCAAACCCCATTGGACAGTGTGTTTTCAGAAACCACATTGGACAGCGTGTGTGTTTCAAACCCCATTGGGCAGGGTGTGTGTCAGAAACCCCTTTGGACAGCGTGTGTGTGTCAGAGATGCCATTGAACACCCTGTGTGTCTTAAATACCATTGGACAGTGTTTGTGTCAAAAACCCCATTGGAACGCGTGTTTGTCACAAACCCCATTGGACACCATTGGACAGTGTTTGTGTCAAAAACCCCATTGGAACGCGTGTTTGTCACAAACCCCATTGGACAACATTTGTGTCACAAACCCCATTGGACAGCATGTGTGTGTCACAAACCCCTATGGACAGCGTGTATGTCACAACCTCCATGGGACAGCGTGTGTGTCACAAACTCCGTTGGACAGAGTGTGTGTGTCACAAACCCCGTTGGACAGAATATGTGTGTGTCAGAAACCCCGCCGTGCAGACCGCGTATGTCATAAACGCCGTTGGAGAGCGTTTGTGCCTTTAATCATATTGGACAGTGTGTGTGTCACAAACCCCGTTGGACAGCGTGTGTTTAACAAACCCTATTGGACCGTGTGTGTGTCACAAACCCCATTGGACAACGTTTGTGTCTCAAACCCCCTGGACAGCGTGTGTGTCACAAACCCCATTGTTCATTGTGTGTGTCACAAAACCCGTTGGGCAGCGTTTGTGTTACAAACCCCCCCATGGAGAGCGTGTGTGTCTCAAACCCCATTTGACAGTGAGTGTGTCACAAACCCCCCTGAGACAGTGTGTCTTTCTACAAATCCCATTGGAGAGAGTGTGTGTCACAAACCCCCATTGGATAGCGTGTGTGCCACAAAACCCGTTAGACAGCTACCAGGGGTCTTCTCTTGGTTGCAGGGCTGGTTTATGCCATGACTGGAGAGAAGAGCAGGAGGTTTTTCCTGGAGAGCCAAATGGCAGAGAAGGCATCAGAGACAGCCAGCAGCTGTGCCCAGCACGTGGCCACCAAGGGCAGGGACACCTCCCTGGAACTCCTGGGCACCAGGACTGCCTTGGGGCCAGCACTTCAAAGGCTTTTTGCAAAGGGTGCTGGGTGGGGCTGTGGTGGGGGGGCTTTGCAGCTTCCCCCTGCTAGGGAAAAGAGGAGAAAGGCAAGAGGGAAGTGAGGTATCGTTCAGCTGTAAGGGACCTATAATGACCATCTAGTCCCACTGCATGACCAATTCAAGGCTGATCTAAAGTTAAAACACAGTACTAAGTGCATTGTCCAAATGCCTCTTGAATGCTGAGGCTTGGGGCATCAACCAGCTGTCACAGAATCACGGAAGGGCTGGGCTTGAAAGGGACCTCTGGAGATCATCTAGCCCAACCCACCTGCTAAAGCAGGTTCACCCCGAGCAGATCGCACAGGAAGGTGTCCAGGCGGGCTTTGAATGTCTCCAGAGAAGGAGACTCCACAACCTCTCTGGACAGCCTGTTCCAGTACTCAGGCACCCTCATAGTAAAGAAGTTTTTCCTAATATTCAGATGGGACCTCCTGTGCTGTGCCCGTTGCCCCTCATCCTATCGTTCAGAAGTCTGTTCCAGTATTTGACCACACTCTCAGTAGAGGCTCAAGTTTGAACTTCCTCTGACCCAGGTTTGAACCATTATTCACACATGTCCTGTCACTGGATACCAAGGACAAGAGATCAGCACTTCCCTATACACTTCCCTCCTCAGGAACTTTGAGAGGGCTATGAGGTTGCTCATCAGCTTCCTTCTCTCCAAACTAGAGAAATCCAGATTCCTCAGCCACTCCTCAGAGGACATGCCTTCCCGTCGTTCACCAGCTTTGTTGCTCTCTGGACACATTTGAATGCTTCACCATCCTTGTCAAATTGTGGGGCCCAGAACTGCACACAGCACTCAAGGTGAGGCCACACTAACTCTGAATGCAGCAGGATAATCACCTCCTTTGAGCGGTTGGTTCTGCTCTGTCTGATGTACCCCAGGATGGGATTTGCACTCTTGGCTGCCAGGGCACTCACTGCTGACTCTTGTTGAGCCTCCTGTCAACCAGCGCCCCAAGGCTCCTTTCTGCAGGGCTGCTCACCAGCCAATCCTCTCCCCATTGATACTTGTGCTTGGCATTACTTTATCCTAGGTGCAGAATCCAGCATGTGGACTTGTTAGATTTTATGCCATTGATCATTGCCTAATGCTCCAATCTATCTAGATCGTTCTGCAAGGCTCCTTGTCCCTCCGGATAGTCATCAGCACCTCCGAGGATGGTATTATCAGAAAATTTGCTAATGGTGCATTAAATTCCTGCATCCAGATTATTGATAAAAATATTGGACAGACCTGGCCCTAAGACTGAGTCCTGAGGAACATCCCTGGTGGCTTCCCTGAAGAATTTTTTCCTAATATCCAATCTAAACCTCTCCGTGTGCAAATTGAGGCCATTTCCTCTTGTCCTATCACTTGCTAACTTGCTACTTGGGACAAGAGACCAACACCCTCCATGATTAAACCTCCTTTCAAGCAGCTGTAGACAGCAACAAGGTCTCCCCTCAGCCTCCTGGTCTCAAGGCTGAACAGCCCCAGCTCCATCAACCGCTCCTCATAAGACTGGTGCTCCAGACCCTTCACCAGCTTTGTTACCCTCCTCTGAACTCTCTCCAGCACCTCAATGTCTTCCTTGCCATGAGGGGCCTAAAACTGACCCCAGCATTCAAGGTGCAGCCTCACCAGTGCCCAGTACAAAGGGATGATCACTTCTCCAGTCCTGTTAAAGCTCTGATTGAATCAAGGCTTGAACAGCTTAGTGTGACCCAGTTTGTGACAGGTTGGACTGCAGACTCCTGAGGTCCCTTCAACCTCAGCTCTCTCATGATCCCATTGTGATGTTGGGCTCTGTTTCAGACTGGAGCAGAGCAGGCGATGATGGGGCAGGATCCACCTGTGCTGTAGGTGACCATCTAAACCAACATCTCAGCCAGCGAACCAGCCAACACCTCAGTGTGATTTGCTCTGGGCAACGTGTGAGGAGTCCTGGGCAGGGAAGTTTCAGCGGGCATGGGGCACTGTGCAAGACACAAAATGATCTTGGCTACATGCTTGTAGGGCCATCAGAAGTCAGTTAATGAAAGAGTATTCCAGAACTGGGGATGGATTTCGGACACAAATGTCTTCAGCTCCAGGGTCACAAACACCTGGTGCCATTGTAGATGCCCTGGGAACCCCTGCCCAGGCTCCACCTGCACTGCAAGGTGCTCTGCTATCCCCAGGTCCTGTGTGAGAGCTGCCAATACTAGGCCAGCACCTCAGGTACACTGGGCCCCTAAAATGGCACTGGTTGTTTATGATAAGACAGCTGATGAAAGATGTACTAAGGGTAGGAGAAGAAATGTTGATCTTCCCCTATACTTCTATTACCAACACTCTAGTATTTCATCTCCCTCGTTATTCAGGAGTTCCCACCTCTCCTGATTCAATGTCCCTGTCCAAGGACAACTTTCCAGCACTGTCTGGATGTTTGCCCTTCCCAGTGCTCTCAGGTTTCTCCTCCACTTGCTCTTTGGTCATTCAGTGGCCTCTCAACTGTCTGGTTTCTGCTTTGAGCTTCAGGGAGTTACAAACTTGCCCCATTCTTCAGAGCTCTAATTAACATGGCAATCAACACGTTCATTGTGTTTACTTCTATCCTCTCCTGTCTCTCTGTCTAAAGCAGTTCTTGTGTGAGTGTCCCTTGTGGATGCTGGACCTCATCAGATCCACTTAAACACACAGCTGAGGAAAGGCTTTTGCTGTTTATTAAACTGTGCAGTGTTTGCACAGGAGAGCAGGTGGAGCTGGTGCACAGGAGCTGCAGCATCTCCTGTAGAGCCCAGTGGAGAAGTCTGATGTCGGAAAAGTGATGCAATCTCTGGTGGCCAATGAGGGAACTGGCAGACTGGGGGTGGGGGTGAGGAGCCAGGTTGTCCATACAGTGTCCAGCCTCAAGGGACTGTTCTCCTGCCTGTCCAGATGTCTCCAGGAAACCCTCAGGATTAATGTCCAGTGTAAAATGCTGCTGTCACTTCTTCCATACACTGAAAAATGACAGAAAATACCCTTGAAAGAAAAAACCCTCCTTTATGAAATCTTCTTTGAAATCTTCACCAGTAAGTGTCCCATTGAAACCTCTCCAGTTAGTTCTGCAAGTCTGGAAGATGTGAAGGAAATTACAGAAAGAAACATCACTTGTTAGGGCTTTCTGTGTTTTAATGAGCCCCATGGCATATTTGGTGCTGAGTCCATGAGCCTCAGATACCAAGGACAGACTGAAGAATCTGCTCAAGAAGTCCAAGCCAGAAGCAAACTCCAAAGTACCTTGAAGCAATAATGGGCCCCACTGAGGCCTGTTACTGACAAAGCCTCCCCAGGGACTCCTTAGAGCAGATAATTGGAGGCACTGATTGCATCAGGCAAAGGCAAAGTGCAGCATCTCTGATGCTGAGAAAACCCTTGGTTTTTCTGATGAAGGACAATGGCCAAGACTTGAGCCCCTGCCCCTGGGAAGGGAGATCCTGTCCCTCACGTGTGGCTCAGGGCTCTTCCTGGGGCTGTGGGGAGTGTGATGCCCAGTAGAGGACAATGGTGTGACACTCCCTGGGGGTGCAAGGAGGCAATGGGGTGCCATGGCCATGACAACCATGTGTCTCCTCTTAGACCTCTTTGTCAGGGAGATCAGCCATAGCCAAGGGCACAAAGACCTTGGCTCTTTCAGAGACATCCAACATTGCCAGTGCCCTTGGCCATCTCCACCATGGTCCATCCTGCACTGTCCCAGGCCTGTAGCTCTTTCCCCACAGGCTGCAGACACCCCATGCGCTTCCTCACCTTGTTCTCACTCCGATGTGTCCCCACCTGTGCTGCTGTCTCTCCATCCTCACCAGCTGTTCCTGGAAACACAAAGCCATGGCTGATCCAGAGTCCCTCTGAATGACCACAACACTGTGCTCAGAATGACATTTCTTCATCCTGAGCTCCACTCTGGACATCCAGAGCTGCAGTTTCTGATGGTTTTCCTTTCTCTTGCTGTTTTCCTTCACCAAAAAAACAAACAAACAAACAAACAAAAAAAAAAAAAAACAAAAAACAAAAAACCACACACACAAAAAAACAAACCAAAACAAAAAATACCCAACAAAGCAAAAAACCAAAACTGCCATCATCCATCATCTTGGAAAGTGATTTTCAAGATTTCTGAAGCTACTACTGCCCTTTCTTGTCATGGTATTACCACAGCCATCACCTAAGACTCTGATAGCTGCTCACATCCTGCCCCCAGTCCCCAAAGTGAGACAAGGGAGAGAACTGAAAGGAAAGAGAATAACTCATAGGCTTAGAAAATAAAATTCTTAAGACAATAAAAGTAATTATAAAATACTACTACTACTAGTATACAGATACTAAAATATACATAAAATAAATGATACTCAGTGCAATCTCCCACAGATCTCCAGTCATGTGGAACAGCTAACCCAATAGAAGGGAGCACCCCGGTCCTGAACCGCTGATCCCAGAAAGAGAAAGCAAAAATGTAAAAGGCAGAAAGGCCCAACCGCCAACTTAAACACAACAAAATGTCATAAAACTGAACTAACACTGACCTCCCAATAGAATGAACAGAACCAACCAACGTAGCCAGAAAATCTGAACTAACTAGCTGGAAAAGGCATCTCCAGTTTTATACTGAGCATGACACTAATGGTAGAGAATAGCTCATTGATTGACCTGGATGTCAATCAAGGTGCTGTCCTGTCTGTGCCCCCTTCTACCAATTTGCACCTGCAGCTGGACTCCAGAGAAGTCCTTGGTTTCACTGACAATAGTCCAGGTAAATTAAATAGAAATAGATAAATTAAATTAAGAAAATATACTCAGTGCAATCCCTCATGTAACTCCAGTCACACGGAGCAGCCAGTACTGCAGAAGGGAGCACCTTGGTCCTGAACAGCCCATCCCAGCAAGAGAGAGCAAAAGGGCAACAGGCAGAAAGGCCTAAAGGCCAATGGCAAAATGGCAGAACGGCAAAAGGCGGAACTGACATCGAACTCCTGACAGGATGAAACTTCTGAATGGAACTGACCAAACCAGCTAGAAAACCCAAAGTAATGGATGTAACAAGACCTAAAAGCCGGCTCCAGCTTTAGGCTGAGCATGACGCTAATCATAGGGAATATGTCATTGATCAGCCTGCATGTCAGTCCAGGTGCTGTCCTGTCTGTGTCCCCTCCTGCCAATCTGCATCCACAGCTGGATGGCAAAAGAAGTACTTGGTTTCCCTGACAACAGTCAAGATATCAGTGAGTTCTGACACTCCTTTCATAGCAAATGGCAAACACTGTAAAGCTGCTAAAAGACAAAATGAACTCTATCCCAGGGAAGAAACAGCGTTATCTCATTATTCTCATAGTAAATCTAAACAAAAGACTGTACTGGCTGTGAAGGAGAGAGGTTCAAAATGCATTAAGAAAATTAACTCAGTTTCAGTAAAACCAGCACATTTCCTCAGGCTCCACTTCACCAGGCTACACACTGGGTGTAGTACACCAGTAGTACACACTACTACTACTACTCCACACATGACCCAGACTTTCTCTGGCCACATGGCAGCTCCTCCCCGTTCCTACAGAATGGGGAACCTCACACTGGGACACACCGCTCCAGATGTGACCACACCAGTGCTGAGTCAAGTTGGGCAATAACTGCCCTTGTCTGGGTGGCCACGCTCCTCCCAGTGCAGCCCAATGTGCTTGTGGGCTCGTTCCTGTTTAGCACCACTAAGAACTGGCTGAACATCCAGGCTCAGAGGGTTGTGACCAGTGGCACAAAGCCCAGCAGGAGGTACCATGAGGAGCACTGAAGGACACCATATGCCCACCCAACATCTCCTCCTACAGGTGTCTCTTGGGTCCCTGGAACGCCCTCAGTGCCAAGGGGGAGAGCACTGCTTGTATGGAGTGGAGGAACTGGGGTCTGGAATGAGGGTCCACGGGCACTTTCTCCTGGTTGTTCATGCAGCAACAAGCTGGGCTGGATATTTGGAGAGAGGAACTCTTCCTAAGGGCCTCCAAAGGGCATGGAGATAGTATAGATGCATTCGAGGACCTTTACGTCCTTATTGTAATAATATGTAGGGCCCAGTACTGTGCACAGCACTCAAGGTGAGGCCACATCAACACTGAATACAACAGCATAGTCATCTATTTTGACCACATGGCCATGCTGTGTTTGATGCACCCCGGGATGCAGTTTAACATCTTGACTGTCGGGGCTCCTCTTGTGTTGGCTCCTCTTGACCCTGTGGCCAACCATCACGCAAGATCCCTCTCTGCAGGGCTGCTCTCCAGCCACTCTCTCCCAGTCTACACTTGCACTCAGTGTTACTCTATCCCAGGTGAACATACCAGCACTTGGACTTGTTCAATTTCATGCCAAGTGCTGGGTCCTGCACTTGGGTCACAACAACCCCAGGCAGCATTGCGGGCTCAAGGAAGAGCGTCTAGAAACCTGCCCAATGGAAAAGGCCCTGGGGGTGTTGATGGACAGTGACTGAACATGAGCCAGCATGTGCCCGGGTGGCCAAGAAGGCCCCCAGCATCCCAGCATGCATCAGGAATAGTGTGGCCAGCAGGACCAGGCAAGTGATCATCCCTCTGTTCTTGGCACTGGTGAGGATGCACCTCAAATCCTGTGTTCAGTTTTGGGCCCCTCACTACAAGAAAGACCTTGGGGTGCTGGAGTGAGTTCAGAGAAGGGCAACAAAGCTGGTGAGGGGTCTGGAGAACAAGTCAGATGGGGAGCAGTGGAGGTAACTGGGGCTGTTTAGCCTGGAGAAAAGAAGGCTGAGGGGAGACCTTATTGCTGTCTACAGCTACTTGAAAGAGGTTGTAACATGGAAGGTGTTGGTCTGTTCTCCCATATGGCAACTGGAGAAGGAGAGGAAACAGACTGAAGTGGCACTTGGGCAGGTTCAGTTTGGATATTAGGAAAAATTTCTTCTTGGAAAAGTTTGTGAGGCATCGGAACAGGCTGCCCAAGGAGTGGTTGAGTCACCATCCCTGGAGGTCTTTAAATTACATATAGATGAGGTTCTTAGGAATATGGTATAGTGCCAGAGTTGGGTTAATGGTTGGACAAAGTGATCTTGAGAGTCTCCTTCAACCTAAATGATTCTGTGATCTCATTGGGATGAGAAACATGGTGAGGCAGCTCTCCCAGATGGAGTACTGGTATGGATGGATGGATGGATGGATGGATGGATGGAGAAATGGATTGGGACAGAGAGGAGGATCAGCCTATCAGCCTAAGGGCTGGGGCCAGCCATGGCATGATGGAAGCAAGGCCAACCCCCCTTTGTCCCCTGCTCTGGTTTCCAAGAGAGCCTTTACACCCGTTGCTGGCAGCCCTCCTGTGCCAGCCCCTCTCACCAGCACACAACTCCTGGCCAGGAGCTCTTCATGCTGCTCCTGCTACCGCAGTGACAGAGCAGCCTGCCCTGAGCTGGGGAATGCAGAAACAGGGTTCTGTGGGTCATTCATTCCCCTGTTGAAGCACAGAGCACAGGGAGCAGGCTGTGGTGCCTGGAAACCACAGTGAGACAGTCCAAGGCAGATCACGGAAGGTCCTTCACCATCTCCAGGAACACTGGGCACCCACAGATGGACACTCAAACCAGCACCATGACGTAACATGATGCCCCATGTCCTCCCCTGAGCCATGAAAAACACAACTACAGCAGCATGGCCTTGTGGGGGAAATTTATTCAGACTGACCACAGCTTTGGAAGAAGAGCCCAAGCTCCAAATACTGAGACTGAGGAAATCCCCTTTTGTGGGGTGTTTCAAAAAGATGGCTGCAATTTTAAAATGGGTCCACACCTGTATTACAGAGATGTGACACAGGACACCAGCTGTACCAGGGCCCCAGAAACAGGTAGACAGATCTCTGAGTCACTGCTCTGGAGAAGTGCCGTGGGTAAAGAAACTCCTTGACAAACATGGTTATCACAGATGAAATGCGCAATGCACAGGAAGTTCCTGAGATGAACTGGAAATCACTTCTGAAGAGACACAGGTAACTTATTGCTGCTGACAGAAAAATGATTGAATCGGCTTCTTCAGTGCCACTTTGAGCTCCTGGTTCCTCATGCTGTAGATGAGGGGGTTCACTGTTGAAGGCACCACTGAGTACAGAACAGACACCACCAGGTCCAGGGATGGGGAGGAGATGGAGCAGGGCTTCAGGTTGGCAAATGAACCAGTGCTGACAAACAGGGAGACCACGGCCAGGTGAGGGAGGCAGGTGGAAAAGGCTTTGTGCCGTCAATGCTCAGAGGGGATCCTCAGCACGGCCCTCAAGATCTGCACATAGGACACCACAATGAACACAAAACAGCAAAAAATGATTAACAGACTAAACACAATAAGGCCAAGTTCCCTGAGGTAGGAGTGTGAGCAGGAGAGCTTGAGGATCTGGGGAATTTCACAGAAGAACTGGCCTAGGGCATTGCCCTTGCACAGGGGCAGTGAAAATGTATTGGCCGTGTGCAGCAGAGCATTGAGAAACCCAGTGGCCCAGGCAGCTGCTGCCATGTGGACACAAGCTCTGCTGCCCAGGAGGGTCCCGTAGTGCAGGGGTTTGCAGATGGCAACGTAGCGGTCGTACGACATGATAATGAGGTAAAACTCTGGTAAATGATGATGATCAGGTAAAACTCTGCTGAAGCAAAAAAGACAAACTGAAAGCGTTGTGTAGCACACCCTCCATAGGAAATGACCCTGGTGTCCCACAGAGAGTTGGCCATGGACTTGGGGACAATGGTGGAGATGGAGCCCAGGTCGAGGAGGGCGAGGTTGAGCAGGAAGAAGTACATGGGGGTGTGGAGGTGCTGGTCCCAGGCTATGGTGGTGATGATGAGGCCTTTGCCCAGGAGTGCAGCCAGGTAGATGCCCAGGAAGAGCCAGAAGTGCAAGAGCGGCAGCTTCCGTGTGTCTGTGAAGGGCAGGAGGAGGAACTGGGTGATGGAGCTGCTGTTGGACATTTGCTGCCTGTGGGCATGAGGACCTGTGCAAGGAGGAAAAGGCAGTGACAAGTTACAGGAGACTTCTCTGGGGAAAATAAACATGTTTCTCATGGAAAATCCCCTCCCTGATGGAGGGATGTTTCCACTCCTTCTCCTTTACTACTAAGTAAGAAAAAACTGTTCATCACAGCTTAAAATACAGCTTGGGCATATGGTTTCCATGAACACATCTTTGGGGCAAGACCCCCTCTGTTGATGTCAGAACAAAAACTGACCGACACTTCCACCTCAACCCCAGAGAGCAAGAGTACCAGGGACAGGTGGAGAAACAGGGAAGAACACTGCAGTGCTACCAGAAAATAAAGCAAGGACAGAAAGGCAGACGGGCATGGTGTGGAACATTCTCCACACCCGGCTGTGCTGCTGCCACTCATATAATGACGCTGTGGAGCAAGTACTTTTAGCACCTTTTTTGTGTACCACGTTGCAGGAACCCTTCACGTGGAGGTCCAACTGCTGAGGTGGAGACTCGTGACATGGACCCCATGGCTTTGGGGCAGAGGGTCTGCTGGGGAGGAGAGGAGACCAGGGGTTGCACTGGGAAATGTGTCTGCACTGCAGGGGATTGCAAGGGGGTTCCTAAACCCCGTCCCTGGCATATCTGGTAGGAGCTACTTCTCCCTGCCCATGTCTGTGCTGCCTGCAGCTGTGTCCCTGACCCCGTCCCACCCGCTGTGTGCTCAGCTCTGTCCTGCTCACACCTCCTGGCACTGCTCAGGGGCAGCTCTGTGTGTGCAGGGGCTCAGGAGCAGCTCAGAAACGTCCTAACGAGAACTGGGGTCTCAGTGTCTTCCCCAAAGAGAGAAATAAATCCCCATCTCCACTGCACACCCAGCCAAACAACAGTGGAAAACTGAAAGCACAGACTCCTTCCCTTGCAGCTGTTACTGTCCCGATGCTGTTGTTCTGAAGGCCCCTCTGCCACGTCTGTGGGGGGATCTGGAGCTCTGAGCAGCCCTGACCCACACAGCCCCCTTCAACCCCACAAGCTCCCTGCCTGCCTTACCGGGGGTCGCTCCTTCCACCCACAGCTGCTGCCATGGGATCTCCCGGGCAGGCTGAGCGCTGACCCTGGCAGGCGGCAGAGTCCCTGCCCGGCACAGCCCTGGGGTGCAGGGACCCTGCTCTGCAGGACAGCCCTGGGCACCCCTGGGTGCTCACCCGGCTTCACAGCTGTTCAACATGGCCTGACAAGAGCCCCGTCCTTACAGATCCCACAAGCTGTGCCTGTGCCAGTTTTAGGAGATGCCTCCAGGAGCTACAGCTGCACTGCCCTGCACCAGAGACTTACCATGGCAAGGGCTGCAAAGGTTTCTTCTCCAGTGAGCTCTCAGTCACCCTTCCAGTCCTGACCACCATCAATCTCTCTCTGCCTTGCTCGTCTCCTGAGATCCCCAGGCAGAGCCCTCAGCCCTGCTGCGTGTACAGAGGAGCTGCTCCTGGGCAGAGCTATCTCCCTGCAGCGCTGCCGCTGCCATGAGCTTCCTGTGTCCCAGGAGCCCAGCCCAGCTCAGCAGCACAGGAGCAGCACAAGGCGCTTTAATGACCCCTCTGGTGGGTTTGGTGCTGAGTCCATGGACCTCAGACCCTGCAGGAAGTTGAAGAAAATTCTCAAGAAGCCAGATTCAGATTCAAACTCCAAAGTTTCTTGTAATGTTAATGGATCCCACTGAGGGAACCTACTGAGAAACAATATCCAGGTTTGGTTAGAAAAGAAAACTGGAGGTCAGGAAAAGCAAAGTAAAGGTGGCTCTGATGCTGAGGAAACCTGGTTGTGTTTCTTTAACCAAAAGTTCAAGTCCTGACCCCCAGTCCTGCGAAATCATATCCTGTCCCTCCCGCGTTGCCCAGGGCCCTTCCTGGGACAGTGTAATGTGGGGCTGTGCAAGGCCAAGGGCAGGACTATGGTCTCATACCTCCCAGGTTCCTGGCTGGGGACAAGGAGGCCATGAGGCCCCTGTGCTGGAAGGACAAGGTGTCTCCTCACAGGCATCAGAGGTGCAGACAACAGCCATAGCCAAGGGGAGAAGGAGCTCATGTCTGCTGGGGCTTTCAGTCTCTTTACATCCTGTGATCATCTCCACAACAGCCTGTTCTGTGCTGTGGCGTCCCCTGCAGCTCTGTCCCTGCAGGCTGCAGACATCCCCCCTGCTGCCCCACCTTGCTCTTGTCTGAGCATCTTCCTTCCTTTGCTGAGATCTCTCCATCCTCCCCAGCTGTTCCTTGAAGCACAAAGCGTTGGGCTGATGCAGACTCCCTCTGCTGACCTGCTCCACCACAGCACTGCCCTTCCATCACTTTCCTTTCTGCTCATGTCCAGCCTGGACCTCCCCAGCTGCACTTTGGGTCATTATTTCTTTCTCAAGCTCTTTCCCACTATGAAGAAACCTCCACCACCTCTGAAACCACCGTTCAAGCACTCTCAGGCTACTCCTGCACTGCTGCAGCCTCCCCAGCGCTGCTGGGCCAAAGCAGCCCAGGTCCCTCAGCACCCCACACCATGTGCACAAGGTGCTGAACCTGCCTTGGCACAGCCCTGCACTCTGCAGTTCCTCCCTGCTTCTCCAAACTGGGAAGCCGCACACTGGCACACACCCGTGTGTGTGGGTCACACCAGTGCTGAACCGAATGGGATGAGAACTGCAGGTGTCTGGGTCCCCACGCTCCTCCTCATGCAGCCCCGTGTGCAGCTGCCTTGTTTATGGTGAGCGTGCACCACGGGCTGGTGTGTGGACCTTGTAGTGCCCAGGCCCTTCTCCTCAGGGCCACTGAGAACTCGTCATTTCATCTTGTCAAAACTCAGAGATTTCTGATGGGTGAATATTAGATATTCAGAAGGTCAGGACTCTCCCTGGACTGAAGCTCCATTTGCTCAGCTGTTATTGTTTGCACACAGATGGCTTATCCTGATGAGGGTGTCTCTCCCAACATAACAGCATGAGGAGTTACAGGACACTATAAATATCATCTCCTGGGGAAACAGTGGGGTCTTGGGTGTCTGGTACTCATAATGCAAGACGTCTGGAGTTTCTGATGTTTCCCTTCATGTGGTAGAGCAGCAGGAATGTGTGGAGCTCTGCCTGGGGACAGACAATGTCAGCTGAACGCTGAGGAGTCAGCATGAGAGGGCAGAACAACATGGGCAATGTTGTGGTCACTGGACATCAGCTACAGGCCCACTGATGAGGAACTGGAATATAGATGAGGCCTCCTTCATACAAATGAAAGAAGCCTCGTGTTTCCAGGCCGTGTCCTCTTGGCAGACCTGAGATATCCCAATATCTGCAAGGAACCAGCCATCCAGGAAGGTTTTGGAGCCCATTGACAACATCTTCCTGACACGGGTGACTGAGGAGTCAGTGAGGTGAGGTGCCCTGTGGGACTTCACACTGACAAACCAGAAAGAGTTGATCAGGATGGAACAGTCAGGGATGGGAAAGCGGAGCTGAGGCTCCTGGGAGATGAGAACAAGGCCAAGAGCAGGATTTCAGGAGAGCAGGATTTGGCCTGCTGAGGGACCTGCTTGGGTCCTATGAGATATGACCTTGGTGTCTGCAGTGCTTTTCTCTCCCATTTCCTCCCTCCTCTCTCCCACCTGCTGTTGTGCAGCGTTTTTTACCCTTTCTCAAAAACAATATCTCAGAGGTGCTGCCAGCATCACCGAGTGGCTCAGATTTGGCAAGGAGTGGGTCCATCTTGGAGCAGCTGAAATCAGCTCTTTCTGATGTCGGTCAAACCCTGTTGTCTTCTTAGAGAGGTGATAGCTGTAGCACAGCCGCACTCACCCTCAGTTCCAAGACTTTGGCATGGAAACCCAACATAGGGTGACAATGTTTCGGATGTTGCAAACCACTTGATAATGGAGAAGTAATGGAAAAGATCTTCTGTCATCAAAGCAAGGAAATCTCCAGTCAATGAGCAGCTTCCTATAGGGAACTGTAATTGCCCTGACATTAATGGGTCAGGCAAATCTGCCAGCAGTCCAGAGGATCTTTGGCCAACTGCTTAACATGTCTACCCGCTGCGCCAAAAAGACTGATGTTCACCTGAATCTGGAACTGGGAAATAAGGAAACCCTGGTAAGGGATGTGAACAATAGTGTCCACCTTGGCTGTTGTGACCATGCCACAGTGAGGTCCCAGGCACCAGAGGGGAGGGAGGAAGGCCAGCAGCAGAGCACCGGCTGGTGGAATCCAGAAGAGAAGTCTTAGACATAATGAGGAATGGTGCCCGATACAGGTCGTGACATGGAATTAGGTCTGAAGGGTGAAGGAGCTCAGAAAATCTGAGAAACCTTACAGGACAGGCTGCTCTAAGCACAAGAATGATCTCTCCAAGTACCAACATAAAAAAAGTGTTTGCCTCGTGAGGCTGCTCATCTGAACTGTTGGAGCTGCAGGGCACAAAGGAAGCACACAAGAGGTGGAATCAGTGCAAGCTGCAAAGGAGGAATTTAGAAACCTTGGCCATGGGTGTAGAGATGATGCAAATCTCCCCTGGACTTGATCCCTGAAAGGGAGTGTAAGTGCAGCAAGATAAGCTGGCACAGTTTCCTTACAGTAAAAGAAAAGACAGGGTGAACGTGGGACTGCTGCTGAACTTCAGAAGAGTAGAATCAGACAGGACTGAAGTTCTCATGGCTTCTTTGCCTCCATCTTCACCAGCAAGGTCTGCGGGGACCAGACTCGAAAGCTTTAGGAAAATGATGCACAGAGCCTTGTTTTGTAAGAGAATTTTAGATGTTGATGAGCCCTCTGCTGTCATGATCCTGAACTGAGATACTGAGAGAATGAACAAACCTCTAATGAAGTGAAAGGCAGAACCAAACCCCAAGTTTCTGAGGGTGTTTGGGACCCCATGAAAGGCCATCACTGACAAGCTGTGAAGGAAACAACCACTGCAGGTCCCTGTCCCTGGAGTCTGCTGAAGGAAAGTCTTGGAGACACTGGTTCCAGATGGTGAGGGCCATGTGGAGGTGGCTCTGATGCAATGTCAGCCCTTGATGCTTGTTCATCACCAGAAGAGCTGAGTCCTGACCCCTGGGACGTGCTAGATTTTTCTCCAATGTTTTCCAAGGCTTTTCCTGTGGCCAGTGTCAGTGTTTTGTGTTTTGGGGGTGGTGTTTATGTTAAGTGCTGTTGCTTTAACTACAAGGCTCTGGTGTTCTGTGGAGTTGGAAATGCCTGTCAGTTCCTCACAACTCATCCAGCTTCTTTCATATACCTGGCAATGGTCACCAGTCACCTCAATGTCCCAATCCCACACTTGCTTGAATCCTCTATTTGGATCCATACCTATCACTCCAGGAGGTTCATGCAATAACCAGGGTCATGGATGACTCCTGAGGACCATCCAAGTGTGGGCAGTGTAAGAGAGGAGCAGAGCCTTTGCACACATGGGCTCATGGACACTTGGTACCAGGTTTCTTGTGGCAGGTCAGAGCTGGGGTGGTGCCACAGCTGGGGTGGTTCAGCCCAGATGTGAGGCCATGTCCTCAGCCAGGGACCTGACTGGGGGAGCTGAAGGTGTCAGTGCTGCAGACAGAGCTGTGACACGGATGGAATAAACTGCCAGGCAGGGTGGCAAGAGTGAGTTCATCTTGTCTGCAAGGACAGCAGCCTCCAAGCACAGCAACAGCCCAGATCAGAACTCAGTCTAGACCTGTAAGGCAATTCAAGTTCCCATAATGAGCTGTTACTACTGCAGGAACAGTTAAAGGAGAAACAAAGACACTTTGTAGCTACTGATGAATTTAATAAGGAAGAGAGGTGAGAATTCCTGTGTCCTCCTGTCCTCCCTCTTCACCAGCAAGGTCTCCCAGGCCTCTGTGGCTGGAGGCAGAACAAGCAGCAGTGGACACGGATCAAGTCAGGGTCACTGGAACTAACACAATCCTTTCCAGTCTATGGGACAGCAGGGGCAGCATCCTAGGAGCTGGGACAGCAGGACCATGTCACAGTGAGGCCACTCTCCACCATCTTGGAAAGCTCATGGAGACTGCGGGGACTCCCTGACCACTGGCAGCTCTCACACAGTGTGTGCACTTTTCAAAATGGCCAATGGGTGAGCAGGGGAACTAAGGACTGTGCCCCAGAGCATGTCCACTGGGACCCCATTTCTGGGTGTCTGGAAGAGAAGGTGATGGGGTTTCCCCAGGGCAGGTTGTGCCTGTCCATCCTCTTTGCTTTCTGTGAGGAAAGGACAGGGTTGTGGACATGGGCAGAGCAATGGTGGTCTGTTACCTGGAAGACAGCAAGGAATGCAGCATCATCCCCCACAATATTCTTGTTTCCAAGGTAGGATATTATGGTCTGTGTCAGTTTGCAAGTAGATGGGTACAAAGTAATCTGGATGGTTGGGCTTGGAAAGGTGCTGTAGAAAGGGAGAAACTTTCCAGTCATGAGGACAGTCCAGCACTGGAAGGTGTTTCCCAGGAGTGTGCACCCACTCTGTCCCAGAAAGTGACCAAGATGTGTTTGGATAAAGCCCTGAGCAATCTGGTCTGACCCTGCTGTGAGCAGGAGGTTGGTCTAGACACCTCCCTAGGTCCCTTTGAGCCTGAATGATGCTGTCCTTTCATCACCTTCATGTTTTCAGATAAGACAAAGCTCTCAGCTTCTCCCAGACCATAGGAATAATTCACATGAGGTGCAGGGCTGCTTTGCAAGTGACCCCAAACAGTCCTGACCACATATTTTCCATCCTTTTTCTTTTGCCCTCAGCCAAGATCTTATTTTTTGCTGTCCTAATGCCTCTCCAGAAAGAACAGCCTGTGTTGTTAACCCTTTCAGAGCAGGTTCTTCAAGAGGTGTCAGCACCCATGTACAGAGTCTGCACATCAGCCAGACACAAATCCATCATTATAGAAAAGGAGATGAGGCACTTGACCAGCTCCTTGCGCCCAGATATCAGCGTGACATGTGTGCTGAGATGCCAGGGAACACCTAAAATCTACGTGAACAGTATGTGAGTCCTGGTTGGGTATCCTGGCTTGTCTCCTGACCCATGTGGTGCTTCAGGCTGTGAAGAGAATCAAAACCAGCCATTGGACTGGGGTCGTTCCATTTTACACGTGTCACGCAGGGCAGATGAGGGAGCTCAGAACTCCAGACTCTGCTGCACTGTTGGGACTGCAGAGACTGGAAATGCAGGTGACAGTGTGTGTCAGTGCACACACATAAAGATTCTGGCTTCCTTTGAGCCTTTGCACTGACCTGGGATATGTTCCTTGGCCTTCTTTGTCTCAAAAAGAAACTGTTCTGCTATGCTACCTCCACATCACACCACATAAGAAATAATTAAAAGGTAGAAAAATAATGAAAGAAGCAAATTTTGGGGGTAATTCTGTCCAAGAGGCATACTCTTTAAATGATTAAAACAAAAAAAGAAGAGAGAGAAAAAGCATTTTTCTAAGAAATTCTTTCAAGACACAACTGCTGAGGTGTACTAGATGCTTGGAGAAGCAAGAATGACTGTTAGGACTGAAATTAAAGAGATTTAAATCATCATGATCATCAGTGAGAATGAGGAGTTCCCTGTTACCATTAGTAGTGACAGCACCACTGTTCGCAAACATCCTTCAGAGCATCTCCATTTTTCCTGGGCTCCAAAGCTCAGCCTGCTCAGAGTTTGACAGGATTGCTGCAAACCCCTGTGACCCAAATCTCTACAACTGTCTCTGCTCAACAGCCTTTTACCCAAGGAAGGGGAAAACTGCCAATGCAGGCACCAACCCAGTGCCCAACCTGCCTGGAGAGCCAGGACAGTTGTGCCACACAACAGCCGCCTCTGAGGGAAGCTGGAGGTGATGGAACTGAAATGGTTTTAACCCAAATCAGAGAAGGAGAGAATCGTAGAATCATTGAGGCTGGAAAAGACCGTTAAGAACATGGAGTTCAACTGTAAATCAAACACTGCCCAGTCCACCACTAAAACATGTCCCAAAGCGCCACATCTCCATGTCTTTTAAACACTTCCAGCAATGGAAGCTCCAACCTGAGCTGGCAGGACACCATTGGCTGCAGTTGGACATAAGATACTGGTCATGGCTGTGAGTTCAGCCCTCGCTGGCAGAATGTCTCACACCCTCAATGAGGATGGCAGGGGGCTAGGAGATCAGAGCACGTTTCAGTTTCCATATCCCAGGACAGAGCCCAAACTATCCTGCCCTTGAACTCTGGCATCCCATTTCCTGAGATGCAAAGCTGCTGGGGCTTCTGTGGATAATCATGTTAAAAGGCATCAATGTCTAGGAATGTCATTTTTTAAAGAAAAAATAATGTTTAACGTGTTTATATTTAAATATTTTTAAAATAGTACACTGCATGTGTGGTCGCCCCTCTGACAATTACAATTGAATAGGCATTTGCACTGTAAGGCTTCATACCTCATCCATAAGCACACATCTAAGTGTTTCAGATGACGGGTAGTCTGGCAAACATCACCCTTTGTGTCCCCAGGTGATGGACACTGCTCATGTGTCTCTGCAGAGAGTGGCAAGAGCTGGATCCCCTTCTCGGGACAGACTCCTTCCAGGAGAGACACAGACACAGGGGAAACTCATCGGGTCTTTACAGTATTTCACTCAGCATCAGTTTTGACATATTGGGTGCTGTCCTGTGACTGCCCTTTCTGCACAAATGACCATACAAACACAACCATTTAGTAAGACATGGTCATAAAGGGCCTGTTATGGACAAGAAAGCTTACCATGAACTCGGGAGAGAGCGAGGAAGTTCATAATAAGTACCAGGAAGAACCAAGAAGCTCAAGGCCTCTTCTGAAGAGCAGGAGGCCCTGAGCAGCTGTGATTGGCCATTGTAGGTGTGGGAGAGGGTCAGGGCATGCCAGGGAGAAGCAATGAGATGGCTGATGGCTTCAGTGAACCCTTCCAGCCATGTCTGAGCCCAGAAATGGAAAGCAGTTGATGTCTGCAGGTGGAGGAGGAACAGGAGGAAGGTTTTCTTGGGAATGTGGAAGGAAGAAAGGCCTCTCTTGGGCTAATCATGTATGGCAGTGCCATTTGCATGCTATGGATATGGCTGTGTCTGGGAGATGGGAAATGGCTGCTGCTGGGGTGGCTGTGCTCAGTCACAGCCAATGAACTGACGTTGACTTTGATCTACATCTCTCTTAAGCTGCCCACATGAAATCATCCCTGATCCTGGTAAATGCATGAACCTCCTGGAATGATGGGGTATAGATCCAAACAGATGATTCAAGCAAGTTTGGGACTGGGACACTGAGGTGACTGGTGACCATTGCCAGGTATATGAAAGAAGCTGGATGAGTTGTGAGGAACGCACAGGCATTTCTAGCTCTGCATAAAACCAGGGGCTTACATTAAAGTAAGATCAGTTGGCATCAAACTCAGCACCAAAGCACAAAACACTCACACTGACCACAGGAAAAGCCTTGAAAATCAGTTCAGAAAAATCTACCAGGTCAGGACTCAGCCATTCTGGTGATGAACAAGCATCAAGGGCTGACATGGCATCAGACCCAGCTCCACATGGCCCTCACCACCTGGAACCATTGTCTCCATGTCTTTCCTTCAGCAGACTCCAGGGACAGGGACCTGCAGTGGTTGTTTCCTTCACAGCTGTGTCAGTGATGGCCCTTCATGGGGTCCAAACACCCTCAGAAACTTGGGGTTTGGTTCTGCCTTTCACTTCATTAGAGGTTTGTTCATTCTCTCTGTATCTGCAGTTCAGGCTCATGGCACCAGAGGGCTCATGGACATCTAAAATGCTCTTACAAGCCAAGGCTCTGTGCATCATTTTCCTCAAGCTTTCGAGTCTGGTGTGGATGATTAGAGAGATTTCAGAATAGCCAAATAGAAAGTATTTCCATAATAAATAGCAATAAAGCCAAATGTCTTCTATTTCCTTTTCTGCTCGCCCTTCCCTCCCTTTCCAGAACAGGTGGTCTCAGCAGCCTCCAGTTCATATTGGTGTGGAGCATCTCCTGATAAAGACTTAATATGTCACAAAATGGGTTGCCTAAAACGTCATGTGCATGAGGAGATAATCCAAGACACCTCAAGAGGAGTCACACTCCTCTGGACCAAGAGGTGGGTGTCCCTGGCAATCTCAGGTGCCACAGCACAGAGATACTTGTGTTCAGGGAGCTGGTCAAGTGACCCATCTCCTGTTATGTTATGGTGTCTGAGTTTGCTCAGGTCACCCCTGACTTGAGCCCCATCCACTGCTGGGTGTTCTCCAGACTCCTGCCTTCAGGAACCAAGTCCCAGGAGACCTTGCTGGTGAAGATGGAGGCAAAGAAGCCATGAAGAACCTCAGTCCTGTCTGATTCTATTCTTACAAATTTCAGCTGAAGGTCTATGTTACCCTGGTCCTTTTCTGTAAGGAAGCTGTGTCAGCTCATCTTGCTGCCCTCAGCCTCCCCTTCAGGTATCAATTCCAGGGCGGCTTTGGCATATTCTCTGCATCCATGGCTAAGGTTTCTAAACTCCTCCTTTGCAGCTTCTCCTGCTTCCACCTCCTGTGTGCTGCCTTTGTGCCCTGCTGCTCTATCGGTTCAGACAAACACTCTCACGAGATTAATGCTTCATTTCACTGGTTCTCAGATCATTCTTGAGTTTGGAGCAGGCTGTCCTGTAAGGCTCATCAGATTTCCTGAGCTCCTTCACCCTTCTGAACTGCTTCCCATGGCATCAAATGTATCAGAACCCCAGTTCGACAAAGTCGTCTCCTCTGGAGCCCACCAGCCTGTGCTCTGCTGCTGGCCTTCCTCCCTCCCCTCTGGTGCCTGGGACCTCACTGTGTCCTGGTCACAACAGACAAGATGGACACTGATGTTCACATCCCTCACCAGGGTTTCCTTGTTTCCCAGTTCCAGATCCAGGTGAGCATCAGTCTCATTGGCCCACGATGCAGACATACTAAGCAGTTGGCCCAAGATCCTCTGGACTGTTGGCACTTGCCACTTTGTCAGGCCAGTGAATATCAGAGCGATTACAGTTCCCCATAGGAATCTGCTCATTGACTGGTGTCTTCCTTGAGTTGCCGACAGAATATCTTTACAATTTCTTCTCCACGAGCCAGTAGTTTGTAACACCCAACAGGTTGTCGCCTTGTACTGGGTTTACATGCAAATTCTTGGAACTGGGAGTGAGTGTGGGTGTGCTACAGTTGTCACGTCTCTGAGAAGACAACAGAAGTTTGCCCAACGTCAGACAGAGCCGATTTCAGCTGCTCCAAGATGGATCCACTCCTTGTCAAATCTGAGCCACTCAGTGATGCTGGCAGCACCTCTGGGATATTGTATTTGAGAAAGGGTAAAAAACGCTGCACAACAGTAGGTGGGAGAGAGGAGGGAGGAACTGGGAGAGAAAAGCTCTGCAGACACCAAGGTCATAGCCCACAGGACCCAAGCAGGTCCCTTAGCAGGCCAAATCCTGCTCTTCTGAAATCCTGCTCTTGGCCTTGTTCTCACCTCCCAGGAGCCTCAGCTCCACTTTCCCATCCCTGACTGTTCCATCCTGACCAACTCTTTCTGGTTTGTAAGTGTGAAGTCTCACAGGGCACCTCACCTCACTGACTCCTCAGTCACCTGTGTCAGGAAGATGTTGTCAATGAGCTCCAAACACTCCTAGATGGCTGGTTCCTTGAAGATAATGGGGTATCTTAGGTTTGCCATGAGGACACGGCCTTGGAAACATGAGGCTTCTTTCATTTGTCTGAAGGAGGCCTCATCTCATTCCTCTTCCACACCAGTGACTCTGTAGCTGATGTCCAGTCACCACAACATTGCCCATGTTGTTCTGCTCTCTCATACTGACTCCTCAACGTTCAGTTGACATTGTCTGTCCCCAGTCAGAGCTCCACACATTCTTGCTGCTCTCCCACATGAATGAAAACTTGCTCTCTAAATCCTGATCTCCGGTATTATGAGCACCAGAGCCCTAAGACCCTACTGTTTCCCTAGGAGACGGTATTTATAGTATCCTATAACTTCTCATACTGTTATGTTGGGAGAGGCAACCCAGCGGGATAAATAATATGCATGCAAATATTAACAGCTGAGCAAATGGGGCTTCTGTCAAAGGAGGCTCCAGACCTTGAGAAAATCTGGGATTCACCCAACAGAAAGGTCTCTAACTTGTACATAGAGAAATGAGCAGTGCTATATCAGGCTGGGACAATAACCCAGTCCATCAGGACAGAGCAGGACCTGACACGCTGAGCAGTGACCCTGAGGAGAAGGGCCTGGGCACTACAAGGTCCCCACACCAGCCCGTGGTGCACGCTCACCATGAACAAGGCAGCTGCACACGGGGCTGCATGAGGAGGAGCGTGGGGACCCAGACACCTGCAGTTCTCATCCCATTCGGTTCAGCTCTGGTGTGACCCACACACACGGGTGTGTGCCAGTGTGCGGCTTCCCAGTTTGGAGAAGCAGGGAGGAACTGCAGAGTGCAGGGCTGTGCCAAGGCAGGTTCAGCACCTTGTGCACATGGTGTGGGGTGCTGAGGGACCTGGGCTGCTTTGGCCCAGCAGCGCTGGGGAGGCTGCAGCAGTGCAGGAGTAGCCTGAGAGTGCTTGAACGGTGGTTTCAGAGGTGGTGGAGGTTTCCTCATAGTGGGAAAGAGCTTGAGAAAGAAATAATGACCCAAAGTGCAGCTGGGGAGGTCCAGGCTGGCCATGAGCAGAAAGGAAAGTGATGGAAGGGCGGTGCTGTGGTGGAGCAGGTCAGCAGAGGGAGTCTGCATCAGCCCAAGGCTTTGTGCTCCAAGGAGCAGCTGGGGAGGATGGAGAGATCTCAGCAAAGGAAGGAAGATGCTCAGACAAGAGCAAGGTGGGGCAGCAGGGGGGATGTCTCCAGCCTGCAGGAAAAGAGGTGCAGGGCATGCCACAGCACAGGACAGGCTGTCGTGGAGATGATCAAGGGATGTAAAGAGGCTGAAAGCCCCAGCAGACATGAGCTCCTTCTCCCCTTGGCTATGGCTGTTGTCTGCACCTCTGATGCCTGTGAGGAGACACCTTGTCCTTCCAGCACAGGGGCCTCATGGCCTCCTTGTCCCCAGCCAGGAACCTGGGAGTTGTGGGACCATAGTCCTGCCCTTGGCCTTGCACAGCCTCACATCACACTGTCCCAGGATGGGCCCGGGCAACATGGGAGGGACAGGATCTGACTTCCCATGCTACGAAGTCAGGGCTTGGCTTTTGGTTAAAGAAACACAACCAGGTTTCCTCAGCATCAGAGCCACCTTTACTTTGCTTTTGCTGACCTCCAGTTTTCTTCTCTAACCAAACCTGGATATTGTTTCTCAGTAGGTTCCCTCAGTGGGACCCATTAACAGTACAAGAAACTTTGGAGTTTGCATCTGAATCTGGCTTCTTCAGAGGTTTCTTCACCTTCCTCCAGGGTCTGAGGTCCATGGACTCAGCACCAAACCCACCAGAGGGGTCATTAAAGCGCCTTGTGCTGCTCCTGTGCTGCTGAGCTGGGCTGGGCTCCTGGGACACAGGGAGCTCATGGCAGCAGCAGCGCTGCAGGGAGATAGCTCTGCCCAGGAGCAGCTCCTCTGCACACGCAGCAGGGCTGAGGGCTCTGCCTGCAGCACCAAGGGCACAGTAGCCAGGCAGAGAGAGTGAAACGCAGTCTGGGGTGGGAGGATGCTGAGAGATCATGGAAGGTGAAATCTTCCCAGCCATTGAGACAGCAAGACTCGGGCTGCAGGACGATGCAGCTACAGTTCCTAGGGGGATCTCCTGAAGCTGGCACGTCCTGCAGTAGATAGGATCTGGCAGCATGGCGCTGTCAATTTCTTCGTTGTGGAAGAATACGGGCTCCTCCTAGAGAGAGATTCCTTCTACACCATTATAGACCCAGGACAAGACAGCTCTTTTCTCCTGGATGAGTTGCAGGTGTGTGAAGCCAGGTGAGCACCCAGGGGTGCCCAGGGCTGTCCTGCAGAGCAGGGTCCCTGCACCCCAGGGCTGTGCCGGGGCAGGGACTCTGCCGCCTGCCAGAGTCAGCGCTCAGCCTGCCCGGGGAGATCCCCACGGTGCTGTGGGGAAAAGCTGTGGGGGGGAAGGAACAACCTCTTGTTGGAAAGGGTCCTGCTATGGAGAGAGTGTTGCCTGGGTCAGGGCTGCTCGCAGCTCCAGATCACTTTAGGACATGCCCAGGAGGCTTTTAAAGAAGCACAACAAGACAGGAGCTCTGTGAAAGGGAAGGATCCTGTTCTATCAGTCTCATACTCTGGATTGTCTATGTGGCCAAAAGGACACAGAAACTAATGTCTCAGTTCAGCAGGAGGCACTGAAATTCCTAATCTGTTACTCTTAGAGGTGAATAAACCTGTGAGTATCAGAAATGGACACACCCTGGCTTACAGACAGCATCAGGATCACTTTTCCAGGCTCATTATTGTTGGTCTGATGTTCCTATCAGAGCCGCCCACACAGAGCTGCCCCTGGGCAGTGGGGCTGCTGGGAGGGGTCTGCAGGGCAGAGCTGAGCACACGAAGGGTTGGATGGCGTCTGTGACACTGACAGGAGGAGCCCTGGGGACACAGTCACAGCTGCAGGCAGGGACAGCTCCAGGCAGCAGAGCAGGGGGTGCTCAGCAGCTCTTTTGGTCCTTCTCTGCAGATGGTGCTGAGTGTTGTCTGCTGGGCAATGATCTGACTGTTCCTTGAGCACATCCCATCTTCAGGAGCCCTGACTCTGCTCTGCCTGTCCTGCTGGGCTCACGAGCTGCCCTTAGAAATGCCCAGCTCTGCTGTAGGATCCCAGGGGTGCTGAGCCTTTCCTTGGGGTCCGCACTCTCCTCTCAGAGTCCTTTGCTCCTCTCGGTGCGGGGTCATGTCCTGCTCTCTCCATCACATCTCTACCTCTGGGCTGGGGCAGAGAAGAATTTACAGATCTGCCCTTTCAAACAGGGCTCCCCTGCTCCCATAGGTGTCCAGCTTGTGGTTTTTAAAGAGTAATTTATGTGCTATATAATCTTCAAGGCAGCATAGGACAGAGGAGTAAAAGCCTGATGGACACTGCTGCTCTCCTAATTCTGCACTGAACCACAGAAAGCCAAGCCCCTTTGCCTCTTCTATCTCAGGACTCTTCAGATTTTCAGTCAAAAACATGGAAATTTCCACTCCTCACCAGGTGGGATGGTAGAAAACAAAAAACACAGACAAAATTATAATAAAGACATGCTAAGCCTTTCCTCTACAGCCCACACTCGTGAGAGCTATGAGTGCAGATATTGAAGTTTTCCATTAACAGTGGATTACACCTGAAATCCTTTGTGAATCTCAGAGCAGCCACAAACCAGCTCCCCTGTCCTCACTGCAGCAGAGCAAAGCTGGCTGCTTGGCAGCACGCGGGCAGAGGTCCTGCTGCTCACAGCACACTCAGCCAGCACACAACAGAGGAAGGAAATGCATTTCATTGGGGTGATATCTATGAAAAAAAGGTGTGGCTTTGCTAAGTGGAGTCTGTTCTAATTTAAAGTTGCTTTTCTTCTTTTTTTGAACAGAGCCCACATGCCCACAGGCAGCAAATGTCCAACAGCAGCTCCATCACCCAGTTCCTCCTCCTGCCATTCACAGACACACGGGAGTTGCAGCTCTTGCACTTCTGGCTCTTCCTGGGCATCTACCTGGCTGCCCTCCTGGGCAACGGCCTGATCATCACCACCATAGCCTGGGACCAGCACCTCCACACCCCCATGTACTTCTTCCTGCTCAAACTCGCCCTCCTCGACCTGGGCTCCATCTCCACCACTGTCCCCAAATACATGGCCAATTCCCTGTGGGATTCCAGCATCATTTCCTATGCAGGATGTGCTGCCCAGGTCTTCTTTGTATTTTTCTTGCTTGGTGCAGAGTGTTCCCTTCTCACCATCATGTCCTACGACCGCTACATGCCATCTGCAAACCCCTACACTACGGGACCCTCCTGGGCAGCAGAGCTTGTGTCCACATGGCAGCAGCTGCCTGGGCCACTGGGTTTCTCAATGCTCTGCTGCACACGGCCAATACATTTTCACTGCCCCCGTGCAAGGGCAATGCCCTGGGCCAGTTCTTCTGTGAAATCCCCCAGATCCTCAAGCTCTCCTGCTCACACTCCTACCTCAGGGAACTTGGGCTTATTGTGGTTAGTCTGTTAATCGGTTTTGGCTGTTTTGTATTCATTGTGGTGTCCTATGTGCAGATCTTGAGGGCTGTGCTGAAGATCCCCTCTGAGCAGGGACGGCACAAAGCCTTTTCCACCTGCCTCCCTCACCTGGCCGTGGTCTCCCTGTTCATGAGCACTGCCATGTTTTCCCACCTGAAGCCCCCATCCATCTCCTCCCTATCCATGAACTTGGTGGTGTCTGTTCTGTACTCGGTGGTGCCTCCAGCAGTGAACCCCCTCATCTACAGCATGAGGAACCAGAAGCTCAAGGAGTCCATTAGGAAAGGGATTTCATGGATGTTTGTTGATGCTGATAAACTTTCAATGACTCTACACAAATGACTTCTACTGTATCCTAATGCAGACCTGTACTCTATTGTTTTATCCTCTTAATTTCCTTTCATTGCCTCTCTGTAATAAAATGATCTCTCTCCCTTGCATTTCCTCTAGATTTGGCTGTTGTTTTAAAGCTGATATCAACAACAAGCCCAGGAGTTTCACTCCAAAAACAGCCAGAGAAAAATCCTCTTTGTCACACTAAACCAGGTATCTGCAGGGAAACAAAGATGGACACAGACAATCTGACACAGACCAGCCCCAACAGGCAACAGCACCTTCACAGCCACCACTCCAACAGCAGCACTTACACAACCATGAGCAACAGTACTGACCATGTCCAGTTCTCCCTGATCTGGTGTGAAGGTTGCACGAGTGGTCTGTACATCCCAGGTAGAACTTGCCCACAGTCTCACACATGCTCCTGTGGTCCCTCCAGTGTGGACCTGGGGTTCGGGTCAGCGTAGACTCAGAGATATTACCCATTTAGCCATCCTAACCCTTTGTTTCTCCAGATCCTGGGGCCCTCCTCCTTCTTGCTAGCCTCTTAGAATTGACCAAGAAGATGTGTGCATACCATCACCCCCAAACGCACACAGTCTAGTGAGCCCACTCACACAGCAAGGAGCCAGGAGCAGTTTAATTAGTTCTGTAGTTCAACCCTGACAGGCAGCTCAGCACCACACAGTCTGTCACTTACTGCCCCACAGCAGGATGATGCAGAGGATCGGAAACACAAAAGAAAACTCATGGGTTGAGATAAAGACAGTTTAATAGGTAAAGCAAAATCTATGCATGTAGTCAACAAAAACTAAGGAATTCATTCACGGCATCATTGCCAGGAAGGTGTTCAACTGTCTTCAGAAAAGATGGGCTCCATCATACGTGACTGTTACTTGGGAAGACAAACGCCATCACTCCAAATGTCCTCCCGTCCCTTCCTCTCCCAGATTTTCTTGTTGACTATGGTATCATATGTTGTGAAACATGCCTTTGGTCAGTTTGGTTCAGCTGTTCCAGCCATGTCCCCTCCTGATTTCTTGTGCATCCCCGGCCCCCATGCTGGTGGGTTTGGTGTGAGAAGCAGAAAACCCCTTGATACTGTGCAAGCACTGCTCAGCAATGACTGAAACATGGGGTGGGATCAACACTGTTTCCATCACAAATGTAGAATGGACTCATACAAGTTGCTGTGAAGATAAGTAACTCTATCCCAGCTGAAACCAGTCTAGTAAGCAGTACAGACCGTGGTGATCAGGCAGGGGGCTTGGCCAGAGCAGCACTGAGCAGCCACCTCCCCATGGGCAGCTTGTCCCTTGAATCCTTCTCCCCCTTCCACAGGCTGCTTCTTCCACGATCCAGCTTTCTCTGCTCCAGTCTCCTCCCCAATTCATAACCATCATCAGTTAGTTTTTCCCCAGTGGGCTCAGGTTATTTCCACTTCTACTCAAATTTGATAGTTTGGATGTCATTGCCTTGTTCCTCTGGGACTTCAGCAGCATCACTGGTGGCTCCTCCAGGCACTGATGACCTTGCAAGACTTGACTGCCCAGACTGTGGGAAGTGCTCCTGTCTGTGCCGTTTGGCCAACCTGGTCACATCCACAGCCGCCTGTGAGGCCCAGCTGGGACACATGGAGCTGCCCACACTGCTGGTCCCTCCTCACATCCCTCAGCTTCTCACGCAGGTCCCACAGTTTCCCATGGCAAGTACAGGTGGTTTCACCCAGGGCAGGGCCTCACCAGGGGCACAGGCATTTGTCTGCAGCCTTCCCATCTGGTGTCCTTGATGACCTCATCATACCTGCCTAACTCTGGCCAATCACATTGCTGTCATGAGTTGACCTCACAAGTGATAATGCATCCATGTTTGCTTGCAGGTAACCGCAATAGAAGTGGCATCACAACCCACCTCCAGCCGTGTCATCTTCCCCTTCTCCTGCATCTCCCGTCTCCCAGGCTCTCAGCACTGCCGGGTGTGTTTTCCAGCACTCAGGTGACATCACTAGGCCTGACTCACCACGTACCCAGTTGGGTTGTTCTCAAAAATGTGACTTCAAAATCTACCTCCTTCCCATGTCGCCTCACCTTGCACCATCCTCTTCTGGCACCAGGGGTCACCTCACAGCCAACCTCCAGACACTTCCCCTGCACCTGCCTCTCCTTTTTCCCACCCAGCACTGTCGTTTCTGCTGGGCAGGCAGCACCGTGCTCCCCATGGGGACTGCAGAGCCCTGGTGGGACAGCTCAGTGGTGGGAGGGCAGCCAGGGGTGGTCAGGGCTCCTCGGGAAGGCAGGCGGGTGGATGAGGAGCTGGAGATGAGCTCTGTGCAGAGGGGAGCCTGGTGTGCACAGAGACTTGCCTTGGAGGAAGCTTCATGGTCACAGGTCCTCGAGTACATGGCAAGTTGGACCATGGCTTGGTCTGCTGGGAGGGCAGCAGCACTGAGCACAAGCAACCCAGGAGGCTCCTGCAGGTGTGGAATACAGCATTTTGAGACAAACACGGATGAGCTGACTAGGGCTGGTCTCCTACTGACAGACAAGGTGGATCAGGCCGGGGATCTGAAGGATGAGAGTGGCCATGGCTGCAGTGACCATGAGATGGTGGAGAAGCAGGACAACTGCAGAACAAGAGTGCAGTCCTGCAGGAGAGCTGATTTCATTACTGGAGGATCTGCTTTGGCTGTCCTGGAGAACAAACAGGCTGTGAGTCCCTGTTCAGGGGTGATGTCCTCAGAGACCAGGAAGAAACCAGCCTGATGGCCAGGGAGTCCAGCAGGGCCTGGCAAGAGGTCAGCATGGATGAACAAGGACCCCCTGACTTAGGAGATCAAACAGCAGAAGGAGATGCAGGGAGGCTGGAGGGGAACAGGCTTCCCAGGAGACAGACAGACAGACAGAAACCTGGCCTGGGGGTGCAGGGATGGAGCCATCAAAGCCAATGTTGAGCAGTGGCTGAAATGGCTGTGCAAGGGAAGGGCACCCAGGAGGGCTTCTCCAAAGATATGGTCAGCACAAGGAAGGCGGCTGAGGGTACCCTGGTCCTCGTGGCCAGTGGGGCAGGGGACGGGTGACAAAGACAATATCAAAACAACAATTTCTCTGAAGAAAGATTCTTCCTTGGAGAGTGCTGGTAGGAAATATAACTGGACACTTATACATTTTACTATATATTTACCAACACATAATATTTTCCTTATGATCACATAGAAAGACAGACAACACAGATCTGTTGAGATCACTGTCAACATGGCCATCTAAAAAGAGAACAGCTCAATTAACCTTTTTATCCCTCTTTCCTCCATCAGTCAAGAGTGGCCAACAGCTTCCAGCATGACTCACTGTGTGCCAAGGGTAAAAAGTGGCACTGACAGCCCATGGCTGTGGATTGTTTGGTGCCTTCGACTCTCTGCAAGACACAAGGATTATCTTTCTTTATGTCGTAGAGTTTGGTAGGATAGAAATCTAGAGAACATATCTTAAAATGGAGGGAAAAAGAAACCAATTGAAAGATGTAGAGTGAAGAAAATGTGTTCTTCCAACTTTAAACATAAACGTTGTTGGTGTTGTACTTCTCCTTTCTTTGTTTTGAATACTTTAAATATCAGTGTTTTCCCATTAGATCAAAATGAGACTATTCAGGATGTGCATTAAGAGCAAGAGGAGAACTCCTGATCCTCCACTAGATTTGCCCTCGCAGCACTCTCTCTATTATCTGTACATCTCATCTCCCTCATCCTCCAGGTATTTCCTCCGTTGTATTTTTTTTGTTCAAGGGTAAAGCAAAGTCCCTCTTTGCTGTGTGCAGTTGGGTCTCCAAGGAGAGCAGGTGGGAGCTGGTGCAAAGGAGCTGGCACATCCAGCTGCAGACTGCAGTGAAGTCTGGTGTGAGGAAAAGAGATTCAAGGCCCAGGGGGCCAATGAGAGAAACGATGGGGTTGGGGAGGTGAGGAGCAAGGTTGTCCACATGGTGTGAGACCTCAAGGGACAGCTTCTCCAGCCAGTCCAGACCTTCTTAGGAGAGACCCTGGAGCAACATCACACAATGCTGCAACTACATCTTCTTCAAACTGAAAAGTATTAAAATACACCTGTTACAATAGAAAGACTTTTTTATCAGAAGCTTCTTGAAATCTTTCTCCATAATTACACAAAGAAAACTCTCTAATTAACTATACAAGATTGGAAGGAAATTACAAGAAGAGACATGGTTTGTTAGAGCTTTATGAGTGTAATGAGCCCCATGGTGCATTTGGTGCTGAGTCCTTGAACATTACTCAGGTGCTGAAAAGAGACTGCACAAACCTTTCCAGAAGTCAAAGCCAGAAGAAAAAAGTACTAAGTTCCTTGAAGTATTAATGAGTTCCACTAAGGGCAAGTACCAGCAAAATCTCCCCAGGGACTCGTTAGAGCAGAGAATCGGAGGCCATGATGGCAGATAAACAAAGGGAAACGTGCAGGCAGCTGAGGTGCTGAGAAAACCCTGGTTTAGTTGGCTGAAGCAGAGAGGCCAAGGCCTGACCCCCAGCCCCTGGGAAGGCAGATCCTGTCCCTCACACATTGCTCAGGGCTCTTCCTGGGGCAGGGGATGTGGGCTGTGTGGTGCTGAGTGAAGGACAATGGTGTGACAGTTCCCAGCCTTACTGGGGATGTGCAAGGAGGCCACGAGGTGCCCCAGTGCCTGAGGACAACATGTCTCCTCCCAGGCCTTGGTGGCAGCGGCGATGGCCATAGCCAAGGGGACAAAGACTTGGGTTCTCTTGGTGACATCCAGCCCTGCCAGTGCCCTTTGCCATCTCCACCACAGGTTGTCCTACACTGTCCCTCAGCTGCTTCTGTTTCCCTGCAGGCTGTAGACACCCATCTCGCTTCCTCCCCTTGCTCCCACCCTGGTATTTCCATACATTGGCTGATGTGTCTCCATTCTCATGCTTTTCCTTGAAACACAAGTACATGGACTGATCTCCTGCTCCTTCTGGATGATTTCTCGTACCACAGCACTGCCCTTTGACTGACATTTCTTCCTCCTCATGTCCAGTCTCCACGTTTTAACCTGCGATGTGTGGCAGTGTTTCTCTGCTGTAGAAAGAAAGACCCTGAAAACTACTGACCTGTCAGCCTCTTACCTGTGCCTGGGAAGATGATGAAACAGATCCTCCTAGAAGCTGTGCTAAGGAACAGAGAATGGTAACTCAACCACTTCCCTGGGCAGCCTGTTCCACTGCTTCACAACCCTTTCCTAATATCAATTCTGAACTTTCTCTGGTACAAGCTGAGTCCATTTCCTCTCACTTGCTACTCAGGAGAAGACAACACCGTCCATGCTACATCATCTTTTCAGATAGTTGTAGAGAGCGAAAAGGTCTTCTCTCAGTCTCCTTTTCTCCAGGATAAACAGCCTCAGAATCCTCAACTGCTCCTCAGCAGACCTGTGCTCCAGACCCTCAACAGCCTTGTCCCACTCCTCTGCACTCACTCCAACACCCCAAGGTCTTTCCTATAGTGAGGGGCCCAAAACTGAACCAAGGATTTGAGTTGTGGCCTCACCAGTGCCGAGTACAAGGGGATGATCGCTGCTCCGGTTCTGCCCACTACACTGTTCTTGATGCATATCAAGCCATTGGCCTTTTTGGCAACCTGGGTACATGCTGGCTCATGTTCAGCTGCTGTCAGTCAACAGCCCCAGGTCCCTTTCCACCAGGCAGCTTTCCAGCTACTCTTCCCCAAGCCTGTAGTGTTGCAGGGGATTGTTATGACCAAAGTGCAGGACCTGACACTTGGCCTTGTTAAACCTCAGACAAATGGCCTCAGCCTAATGAAGCAGCAGCTCCAGATCCCTCTGTAGAGCCTTCGTACCCTCCAGCAGATCAACACTCCCACCCAATTTGGTGTCATCTGAAAACATAGTCAGGGTGTACCCAGTCCCCTCATCAAGATCATTGATAAAGAACTGAGAGAGAACTGGCCCCAATACTGAGCCCCAGGGACACCACTCATGACCGGCCACCAACTGGATTTGGCTCCATTCACCACAACTCTTTGGGCCCGGCTCTCCAGCCAGTCATTGATCCATCACAGATAAACCATCCAGGCCCTGAGCTGCAGCTTCTCCAGGAGATGCTGTGGGACACGGTGTCAAAGGCTTTACTGCAGTCTAAGGACACAACAACCACAGCCCGTGTGGCAGATTCACTCCCCACGACAGACTTTCCCTCATCTGCTCAGCCGGACACCTTGTCACAGAAGGAGATCGGGCTGGTCAAGCAGGACCTGCCTTTCATCAAGCCATGCTGATTAGGCCCGATTGCTCGTCTTGTGTGTGTGACCTCACAGTCCTTTCCCAGCCGTGTTCCTGCTGTTGGCCAATCCCCTGCAGAGGCAGAAGTGACCTCACAGTGCCCTCCACACCCATTGATTCCTACTGGACTATGAGTTACTGAGACACAAGTGACCACACGACATCGTACCCACCATCACCCTCCTTGTGGTCCAGTGTGTGAGCAGATCAAACTGAGCTGCTTTCATCAAATGTATCCAATAGATTTCCTATCAAGGTTTGAGTGGAGAAACGTTCCTCATAGGAGCTGCTGTATTTACTCTGGGGCATTTTACATCTCTGCTTCTGCCTCTTCATTTATTTCCTCTTCTTCCTCTGTCTATTGTGACGTGAAAGAGCTCTCCAAGGAAAAGATTCATGGCATCCTACAATAACACAGATTGGAAGAGACCCCCAAACACCATCTCTGTCCCACTAACCTTTATGGCACCCCAAGGAATAGCTGATGCCATTTCTGCTCCCTTGGGTTCATCTCACCACATGCACACAGTGAACATGCACATGATGTGTATGTTTACAACTCATCTGGACAATGAAAACAGGGACTTTTAACCTAGTGTTTCATAGGATCATAAAATCGTATCATGTCCTGAATTGGAAAGGATTCACAAGGATCTTCAAGTCCAACTCCTGTCCCTGCACAGGACACCCCACAGGTCACCCCGTGTGTCTGAGGACATTGTCCAGTCTCTTCTTGAACACTGTCAGGTTGGGGCCGTGACACCTCCCTGGGGAGCCTGTTCAGTGTCCAGCACCTCTGGGTGAAGAACCTTTTCCTCATGTCCAACCTGACCCTCCCATGGCACACCCTTCTTCCATTGCCTTGGATATTGTCATTGGTCACCAGAGAGAATAGCTCAGTACCTTCCCTACCTTCTCCCCTTGTGAGGAAGCTGTAGCCACCAGGAGGTCTCCTTTGAGTCTTTTCTTCAGCTCTGATGCTCAGAAACCCCTTGGTTTGCTTTCTGAAGCAGAAAGGAGAAGCCATGAGCTCCAGGCAATGGGAAGGGGGATCCTGTCCCTCACACACGGCTCAGGGCTCTTCCTGGGACCGTGGAATGTGGGTGTTCAAGGCCCAGAGAAGGACAACACTGGGACAACAGCTTCCAGCTTCTCCATGGGGCTGCAAGGAGGCACCAAAGCCCCAGTGCCATGAGGACAACATGTCTTCTCCTGGGCCTCAGTGGCAGAGACAACTGTCCTGGCCAAGAGGACAGAGACCTGAGATCTGTGGCTCCCTTCCAGCCTTAGAGCACCCTTTGCCATCTCCAGCACAGACTGTTCTACACGGTGCTACCCCTGCACCTCTTTCCCTTTTACCTGATCAGAGGGAAGTCACCTCGACATGATCTCCTAAATCCCATGAGTGCTGCTGGCCTTTCAGCTTCTCTGACAGACATGACCATGTCCCTGCCGATGTCCCGTCATGTTCTCAGGTGGGATGGACATGACAACCAATCTCCAAGGTCTCTTCCTGGGTAAGACCTGTGGGCACTTGGGCAGAGGTTCTTTACCAGTCATGTCCCTGCTGCTGGGCTGTCACCTCCAGACACAGAACTGACCCCACTGTCCCCTTCAGAGCCACATGATTTTGACTGGATTATGAGTGTCTGAGACTCAGCTGACCTCGTAATACCGAATCCATCCATCCCCCTCCCCATAGCCCAGGGCCTGACCAGATAATAGTATGCCTGTTGTACCAAATTAAACAAATGCATTTCCCTCTAAATGTTTTAAATGTTTGAGTGGAGAAACTTTCTTTGCAGTAACTGTTGTTTGTATGTTGACATAATTTCTATCTCCTTTTTTTTTTTTTTTTTTTCTGCAGATATTCTATATTCAAAAACGTGTGCAGGGGAAAGACTCCTTGAATCATAGGGTCAGTCAGGTTTGAAGAGGGGCCTGAACATCTTCTTGCTTCACTCTCCTTCCCAAAGCAGGGTGACCAGGTGAGGTTCTTCAAGGTCTTCGCTCAGCTTTGCATCATCTCCATCACAGCACAGAAGGGACAATAACGACCTTCAGCCGTTTTGGCCCAAATGCTGGTCACTGGGGGATGACACACTAACTGCACAGAGGACACTGCATCGCAGATGATATTTGGGCTTGATGTTTCAGTGAACTTCCTACCAAGCATCCACTTCTTCAACACAAACAGCATCAATCAGGCTATAAGGACACCACGGGAGACCATGTCCAAGGCCTGCCACAATTTCATACACACAACATGCCAGGACCTCCTCGATTGCACTGTCATTTTGAAAACACGATCCAGAATCACAGGGCAGCTGAGGTGAATCTCACTGGGTCAGTGGGGTTTGTTCCCAGAGTCACATACACAAATGTCGGGGTTGTGTCAGGTGTCCATAACTGAGTTGGCTTTGTGGACTCTCATCTGAGGCAGAATCGTAGAATCATAGAATACTCTGATTGGAAGAGACCCTTGGGATCATTGAGTCCAACCACAGCCCAGCTCTCGCACTAAACCATGTCCCAGAGAACCTTGTCTAAACACCTTTAAACCCCTCCAGGGGTGGTGACTCCCCCACTGCCCTGAGCAGTCCGTTCCAATGCCTGACAACTCTTTCCAGGAAATACTTTTTTCTTAATATCCAATCTAAACCTCCCCTGGTGCAAATTGCAGCAAATTCCTCTTGTTCTATCACTTGCTGCTTGAGGTGTCCCCTCAATCTCCTGTTCTCCAGGCTGAACAACCCCAGTTCCCTCAACCACTCCTCATCACACTTGTGCTCCAGTCCCTCAGCAGCTTTGTCGCCTCCTCTGCCCTCTCTCTAGTACCTCAACGTCCTTCTTGAGATGAAGGGCCCAAAACTGAACACAGGATTCAAGGTGCGGCCTCACCAGTGCCGAGCACAGTGGCACCATCACTTCTGTAGTCCTGCTGGCCACACTATTCCTGATACAAGCCAGGATGCTGGTGGCCTTTATGGCCACCTGGAAACATTCTGGCTCATATTCAGCCAGCTATCGATCAACACCCGCACATCCCTCTCCACCAGGCAGCTTTACAGCCACTCCTCCCTGAGCCTCTAGCGCTGCCTGGGGTTGTTGTGACCCAAGTGTAGGACCCAGCACTTGGCTTTGTTAAGCCTCAGACAATAGGCCTCAGCACAATGATACAGCATGTCCAGATCCTTAGGCATGGCCATCCTCATGTCCCACGTCATGCGGAATGGACATGGGGACCTCAGTTCAAGGCAGCACATCCTAGTGCTGTATTCAGGCCTTCATGGAACATGCAAGAATAGCTGATGGTGTTTGTACTAAGTCGGGTTCATCTTATGTACATGATAGGCATGCTCATATCTCATCCATACAGTTGAAACATTGGACTCTGACTTACTCATTCAGTGTCTTTGTGTTGAGGGATGAACAACCTCTCTCAGCTGGGGTGAAGGGCCAGTGCTGGAAATGGTGGTTTTGAGGGGCTGGTCTGTGGTGACTGTCCTGGGCCAGTTTCCCCAGGTTGTCCCACAAACATGGGCACACAGCAGCCCCTGCTCTGCTGGTGCTTCAGGGCTCTCCCAGGAGGCCTGGCTGGGAGAGGACCCTGCTGTCTGCCAGCCCTGCACACTCACACACTTCAGCCGTTCACTGGTATTTTCTTTACTGGGGCATTTGCCAGTTCAGCCTTCCCACCCCCTCCTGAATTGTGCCACCCCCCTGCCCTCTCCCCAGCCGAGCCCGGCAGAGCAGCCACACTGGAACTGGAACTGGTCCCACAGCAGTGGGGACCAGTGAGAATGAAGGACAGTGAGAATGTTCATCCAGCCAGCAAGCTGAGTGGGTCTCCAGCACAGGCAGCTTGCAGACCCAGGTCCAGCCTGGCTCCCCAGGACAGCATGAGACATTTGGCCTAGAGGATCCTCAGGAAGATCCTGCTGCCACAGTGCCAGGGCCACCTGCCCTGAGCTGCCACCTGCAGCAAAGGGTTTCTCTTTCCATTTCTTCTCTGCACACATACAGTGCCCCAGGCTTCTCCCATCTCCCCACAGAGATCTTTCCCAAGAGACCTGAGCTATGCTGACCTGGCCAGCTGTTCCTGCCCCCCTTCCCATGCTCCACGCAGCCCCGAACTGGCGGTGCTGCTCTGCAGAGCAAGTGGGCTGTGGTGCCCAGGGCCATGGGGTGAGTCCGCAGGCTCATGCTGGGCAGGGTGGGAGGAAGACCCAACTCAGGGTGGCTCCTGCTCACTCCCCCTCAGCACACAGACATGGCTCCTGCAGCCCCAGAGATCCCAGAGAGAGGATTCTGGACAAACAAGGCAGTGCAGGGTCCTTCATTTCATTTAAACACACAGAGTACAGCTCTGCATTTACACAAAGATTATGGGTCACATAAGAGCCATATATGCACATAGAAATAAGATGATAAGTGATTTTGCTTGTGGAGAGCATTAATAAAACCAAGAAAAGCTAAAACCAAAGAAAAACAAACAAAAAAAAACCCCTACAAAACTCAGGCTGAGCTGTTTATGAGTTATATTACAAGTAACATGCAGAAGAAAGAGGTCAGCTCATGACTGCTTTTGGAAAGCAAACAGTCATCAGTTTCCTTATGGCATCCTTCAGCTCCTGGTTCCTCATGCTGTAGATGAGGGGGGTCACTGTTGGAGGTATCACTGAGTACAGAACTGACACCATCAAGTCCACCCATGGGGAGGAGATGGAGGGGGGCTTCAGGTTGGCAAACATGGCAGTGCTGACAAACAGAGAGACCACGGCCAGGTGAGGGAGGCAGGTGGAAAAGGCTTTGTGCCGTCCCTGCTCAGAGGGGATCCTCAGCACAGCCCAAAAGATCTGCACATAGGACAGGATGATGAAGATAAAACACACAAATCCTAAACATACACTGACCACAAGAAGCCCAAGTTCCCTGAGGTAGGAGTGTGAGCAGCAGAGTTTGAGGATCTGGGGGATTTCACAGAAGAACTCGCCCAGGACATTGCCCTTGCACAGGGGCAGTGAAAATGTATTGGCCATGTGCAGCAGAGCACTGAGAAACCCAGTGGCCCAGGCAGCTGCTGCCATGTGGACACAAGCTCTGCTGCCCAGGAGGGTCCCGTAGTGCAGGGGTTTGCAGATGGCAACGTAGCAGTCGTAGGACATGACTGTGAGGAGATAATACTCTGCTGCTGTCAAGAAGGCAAATGAAAAGAGCTGTGCAGCACATCCTGAGTATATGGCCCTGGTGTCCCAGAGGGAGTTGGCCATGTATTTGGGGACAGTGGTGGAGATGGAGCCCAGGTCGAGGAGGGCAAGGTTGAGCAGGAAGAAGTACATGGGGGTGTGGAGGTGCTGGTCCCAGGCTATGGTGGTGATGATCAGGCCATTGCCCAGGAGGGCGGCCAGGTAGATGCCCAAGAAGAGCCAGAAGCGCAAGAGCTGCAGCTCCCATGTGTCTGTGAAGGGCAGGAGGAGGAACTGGGTGATGGAGCTACTGTTGGACATTGGCTGCCTGTGGGCATGAGGACCTGTGCAAGGAGGGAAGACAGTGACACATCAAGGGAGACTTCTATGAAGAAAATAAACATGGTGTTTCTTATGGAAAAATCCCTCCCTGATAGAGGGATCTTTCCACTCATTCTGTTTCTACCAACTGAAAAAAACAGTTCATCACAATTTAAAATGCAGCTTGGGCATCTAGTTTCCATGAATACACCTCTGGGTCAAGACCCCCTGTGTTGGTGTCAGAACAAAAACTGACCAACACTCCCACCCCAAGCTCAGAGAGCACGAGCACCAGGGACAGGTGGAGAAACAGGGAAGAACACTGTAGTGCTACCAGAAAATAAAGCAAGGACAGAAACGCAGACGGGCATGCTGTGGAACCTTCTTCTGACCTGGCTGTGCTGCTGCCACTCCCATAATGACACTGTAGAGCAAGTAATTTTAGCACCTTTTTTGTGTACCACGTTGCAGGAACCCTTCACCTGGAGATCCAGCTGCTGAGGTGGAGACTCGTGACCTGGACCCCATGGCTGTGGGGCAGAGGGTCTGCTGGGGAGGAGAGGAGACCAGGGGTTGCACTGGGAAATGTGTCTGCACTGCAGGGGATGGCAGGAGGTCCTGAATCCTGTCCCCAGCATTTCTGGTCCATCTCCCTCTCCCTGCCCATGTCTGTGCTGCCTGCAGCTGTGTGTCTGCCCCTGGTCTGCTCCCTGTCAGTGTCACAGACCCCGTCCCACCCGCTGTGTGCTCAGCTCTGTCCTGCTCACACCTCCTGGCACTGCCCAGGGGCAGCTCTGTGTGTGCCGGGGCTCGGGAGCAGCTCAGACACATCCTAACGAGAACTGGGGTCTCAGTGTCTTCTCCAAAGAGAGAAATAAATCCCCATCTCCAACTGCACACCCAGATGAGCAATAGTGGAAAACTGAAAGCACAGACTCCTTCCCTTGCGGCTGTTCCTGTCTTGATGTCCTTGTTCAGAAGGACCCTGTGCCATGTCTGTGGGGGGATCTGGAGCTCTGAGCAGCCCTGACCCACACAGCCCCCTTCAACCCCACAAGCTCCCTGCCTGCCCTGCCGGGGGTCGCTCCTTCCCCCCACAGCTGCTGCCATGGGATCTCCCGGGCAGGCTGAGCGCTGACCCTGGCAGGCGGCAGAGTCCCTGCCTGGCACAGCCCTGGGGTGCAGGGACCCTGCTCTGCAGGACAGCCCTGGGCACCCCTGGGTGCTCACCCGGCTTCACAGCTGTTCAACATGGCCTGACAAGAACCCCGTCCTTACAGATCCCACAAGCTGTGCCTGTGCCAGTTTTAGGAGATGCCTCCAGGAACTACAGCTGCACTGCCCTGCACCAGAGACTTACCATGGCAAGGGCTGCAAAAGTTTCTCCTCCAGTGAGCTCTCGGTCATCCTCCCAGTCCTGACCACCTTTAATCTCTCTCTGCCTTGCTTGTCTGCTGAGATCCCCAGGCAGAGCCCTCAGCCCTGCTGCGTGTGCAGAGGAGCTGCTCCTGGGCAGAGCTGTCTCTCTGCAGCGCTGAAGCTGCCATGAGCTCCCTGTGTCCCAGGAGCCCAGCCCAGCTCAGCAGCACAGGAGCAGCCCAAGGCGATTTAATGACCCCTCTGGTGGATTTGGTGCTGAGTCCATGGACCTCAGACCCTGAGGGGAAGCTGAAGAAACTTCTCAAGAACTCAAATTCAGATTCATACTCCGAAGTTTCTTGTAATGTTAATGGATCCTGCAGAGGAACACTACTGAGGAAATGACCCCAGGGTTGGGTTAGAGATGAAAGGTCAGGAGAAGCAAGGTGTAGGTCTTTCTTATGATCAGTAAACCTAGATGTGTTTCATTAACCAAAGGGCCAAGCCCTGATCCCCAGCCCTGAGAAGTCAGATCCTGTCCCTCCCACGTTGCCCAGGGCCCTTCCTGGGACAGTGTGATGTGGGACTGTGCAAGGCCAAGGGCAGGACTATGGTCCCACAACTCCCAGGTTCCTGGCTGGGGACAAGGAGGCCATGAGGCCCCTGTGCTGGAAGGACAAGGTGTCTCCTCACAGGCATCAGAGGTGCAGACAACAGCCATAGCCAAGGGGAGAAGGAGCTCATGTCTGCTGGGGCTTTCAGTCTCTTTACATCCCTTGATCATCTCCACGACAGCCTGTCCTGTGCTGTGGTATCCCCTGCACCTCTGTCCCTGCAGGCTGCAGACATCCCCCCTGCTGCCCCACCTTGCTCTTGTCTGAGCATTTTCCTTCCTTTGCTGAGATCTCTCCATCCTCCCCAGCTGCTCCTTGAAGCACAAAGCGTTGGGCTGATGCAGACTCCCTCTGCTGACCTGCTCCACCACAGCACTGCCCTTCCACTCACATTCCTTTCTGCTCATGTCCAGCCTGGACCTCCTCAGCTGCACTTTGGGTCATTATTTCCCACTATGTAGAAAACCTCCACCACCTCTGAAACCACCGTTCAAGCACTCTCAGGCTACTCCTGCACTGTTGCAGCCTCCCCAGCGCTGCTGGGCCAAAGCAGCCCAGGTCCCTCAGCATCCCACACCATGTGCACAAGGTGCTGAACCTGCCTTGGCACAGCCCTGCACTCTGCAGTTCCTCCCTGCTTCTCCAAACTGGGAAGCCGCACACTGGCACACACCCGTGTGTGTGGGTCACACCAGTGCTGAACCGAATGGGATGAGAACTGCAGGTGTCTGGGTCCTCACACTCCTCCTTATGCAGCCCCGTGTGCAGCTGCCTTGTTCATGGTGAGCGTGCACCACGGGCTAGTGTGTGGACCTTGTAGTGCCCAGGCCCTTCTCCTCAGGGTCACTGAGAATTCGTCATTTCATCTTGTCAAAACTCAGAGATTTCTGATGGGTGAATATTAGATATTCAGAAGGTCAGGACTCTCCCTGGACTGAAGCTCCATTTGCCCAGCTGTTATTGTTTGCACACAGATGGCTTATCCTGATGAGGGTGTCTCTCCCAACATAACAGCATGAGGAGTTACAGGACACTATAAATATCATCTCCTGGGGAAACAGTGGGGTCTTGGGTGTCTGGTACTCATAATGCAAGACGTCTGGAGTTTCTGATGTTTCCCTTCATATGGTGGAGTAGTAGGATTACGTGGAGCTCTGACTGGGGACAGATAATGTCAGCTGAACGCTGAGGAGTCAGCATGAGAGGGCAGAACAACATGGGCAATGTTGTGGTCACTGGACATCAGCTACAGGCCCATTGATCAGGAATCGGAATTATGTGAGGCCTCCTTCAGATAAATTAAAGAAGCCTCGTGTTTCCAGGCCGTGTCCTCTTGGCAGACCTGAGATATCCCAATATCTGCAAGGTACCAGCCATCCAGGAGGATTTTGGAGCCCATTGACATCATCTTCCTGACACAGGTGACTGAGGAGTCAGTGAGGTGAGGTGCCCTGTGGGACTTCACACTGACAAACCAGAAAGAGTTGGTCAGGATGGAACAGTCAGGGATGGGAAAGTGAAGCTGAGGCTCCTGGGAGATGAGAACAAGGCCAAGAGCAGGATTTCAGGAGAGCAGGATTTGGCCTGCTGAGGGACCTGCTTGGGTCCTATGGGATATGACCTTGGTGTCTGCAGTGCTTTTCTCTCACATCTCCTCCCTCCTCTCTCCCACCTGCTGTAGTGCAGCGTTTTTTACTCTTTCTCAAAAACAATATCCCAGAGGTGCTGCCAGCATCACCGAGTGGCTCAGATTTGGCAAGGAGTGGGTCCATCTTGGAGCAGCTGAAATCAGCTCTTTCTGATGTCGGTCAAACCCTGTTGTCTTCTTAGAGAGGTGATAGCTGTAGCACAGCCGCACTCACCCTCAGTTCCAAGACTTTGGCATGGAAACCCAACATAGGGTGACAATGTTTCGGATGTTGCAAACCACTTGATAATGGAGAAGTAATGGAAAAGTCCTTCTGTCATCAAAGCAAGGAAATCTCCAGTCAATGAGCAGCTTCCTATAGGGAACTGTAATTGCCCTGACATTAATGGGTCAGGCAAATCTGCCAACATTCCAGAGAATCTTTGGCCAACTGCTTAACATGTCTGCCCGCTGCGCCAAAAAGACTGATGTTCACCTGGATCTAGAACTGGGAAACAAGGAAGAGCTAGTGAGGGATGTGAACAACAGTGTCCACCTTGGCTGTTGTGACCAGGACACAGTGGGGTCCCAGGCACCAGAAGGGAGAGAGGAAGGCCAGCAGCAGAGCACAGGCTGGTGGGCCCCACAGGAGAAGACTTTGACATACTTGGGGATGTTGGGCAAAGTGGTGACATGGAAGGAGATCTGAGGGGTGAAGTAGCTCAGAAAATCTGATAATCCTTACAGGACAGGCTGCTCCAAGCACAAGAATGATCCCTCCAAGTACGCACAGACAGAAGCATTTATCTTGTGAGGCTGCTCCTCTGCACTGATGGAGCTGCAGGGCAAAAAGGCCGCACACAGGAGGTGAAAGCAGGGGAAGCTGCAAAGGAGGAATTTAGAAACCTTGTCCATGGATGTGGGGATGATGACAAAGCTGTCCTGGACTTGATACCTGCATGAGAAGGGCAGCAAAATGAGTTGACAGAGCTTCACTTGCAGTAAGAGAATAGACAGGGTGAACGTGGACCTGCTGCTGAACTACGTAAGAGTAGAATCAGACGGGACTGAGGTTCTTCATGGCTTCTTTGCCTCCATCTTCAGCAGCAAGGTCTCCTGGGACTTGGTTCCTGAAGGCAGGAGTCTGGAGAACACCCAGCAGTGGATGGGGCTCAAGTCAGGGGTGACCTGAGCAAACTCAGACACCGTTACAGAACAGGAGATGGGTCACTTGACCAGCTCCCTGAACACAAGTGTCGCTGTGCTGTGGCACCTGAGATTGCCAGGGACACCCACCTCTTGGTTCAGAGGAGTGTGACTCCTCTCGAGGTGTCCTGGATTATCTCCTCATACACATGGCATTTTAGGCAACCCATTTTGTGACATATTCAGTCTTTATCAGGAGACGCTCCACACCAATATGAACTGGAGGCTGCTGAGACCACCTGTTCTGGAAAGGGAGGGAAGGGCGAGCAGGGAAGGAAATAGAAGAAATTTGGCTTTATCGCTATTTGTTTTGGAAATGCTCTTGCTTTGGCTATTCCTGAAATCTCCCTCATCATCCACACCATACTTGAAGGCTTTATGAAAATGATGCACAGAGCCTTGGCTTGTAAGAGCATTTTGTATGTCCATGCGCCCTCTGCTGCCATGATCCTGAACTGCAGATGCTGAAAGAATGAACAAACCTCCAATGAAGTGAAAGGCAGAAGCAAACCCCAAGTTTCTGAGGGTGTTTGGACCCCATGAAGGGCCATCACTTGACACAGCTGTGAAGGGAACAACCACTGCAGGTCCCTGTCCCTGGAGGCTGGTGAACAAAAGACTTGGAGACAGTGGTTACAGGTGGTGAAGGCCATGTGAAGGTGGCTCTGGTGCCATGTCAGCCCTTGATGCTTGTTGATCACAAAATGGCTGAGCCCTGACCCCTGGGACCTGGTAGATTTTTCTCCAATGTTTTTCAAGGCTTTTCCTGTGGTCAGTGTGAGTGTTTTGTGTTTTGGGGGTGGTGTTTATGTCAAGTGCTGTTGCTTTAACTGCAAGCCTCTGGTGTTCTGTGTTGTTGGAAATGCCTGTGAGTTCCTCACAACTCATCCAGCTTCTTTCATATACCTGGCAATGGTTACCAGTCACCTCAATGTCCCAGTTCCAAACTTACTTGAATCCCCTGTTTTTATCCATAGCCCCATCACTGCAGGAGGTTCATGCATCCACCAGGTTCATGGATGATTCCTGAGGACCATCCAATTGTGGGCAGTGTAAGAGAGGAGCAGAGCAGGGTCAGCTCATGGGCCATGACTGAGCACAGCCACCCCAGCAGCAGCCGTTCCCCATCTCCCAGGCACAGCCATGCCCACAGCATGCAAATGGCACTGCCATACATGATTAGCCCAAGAGAGGCCTTTCCTCCTTCCATATTCCCAGGAATATCTCCCTCCTGTTCCTCCTCCTGACCTGCATGTCAATCCAGGTGCTGTCCTGTCTGTGTCCCCTCCTGCCAATCTACATCCACAGCTGGATGGCCAAAGAAGTCCTTGGTTTCCCTGACAACAACCAAGATCTCAGCGAGTTCTGACGTTCCTTACATACCAAATGGCAAACACTGTAAAGCTGCTAAAAGAAAGAATTAACTCAATCCCGGGGAAGGAACAGCGTTATCTCATTATTCTCATAGTAGATCTGAACAAAAGACTGTACTGACTGTGAAGGAGAGAGGTTCAAAATGCATGAAGAAAATCAGCTCAGTTTCAGTAAAAACAGCACGTTTCCTCAGCCTCCCCTTCACCAGGCTAAAGAAGTTTGGGTCTCTCAGCATCTCTACACATGACCCAGACTTTCTCTGGCCACACAACAGCTCCTCCCGTTCCTCCAGAATGGAGAACGTCACACTGGGACACACGGCTCCAGATGTGACCACAGCAGTGCTGAGTCATGATGGACAATAACTACCCTTGTCTGGGTGGCCACGCTCCTCCCAGTGCAGCCCAATGTGCTCATGGGCTTGTTCCTGTTTAGCACCACTGGGAACTGGCTGAACATCCAGGCTCAGGGGGTTGTGACCAGTGGCACAAAGCCCAGCAGGAGGTACCATGAGGAGCACTGAAGGACACCATATCCCCCTCCAACATCTCCTCCTACAAGTGTCTCTTGGGTCCCTGGAACCACCTCAGTGCCAAGGGGGAGAGCACTGCTTGTATGGGATGGAGGAGATGGGGTCTAGAATGAGGGTCCACGGGCACTTTCTCCTGGTTGTTCATGCAGCAACAATCTGGGCTGGATATTTGGAGAGAGGAACTCTTCCTAAGGGCCTCCAATGGGCTTGGGGATAGTCTAGATGCCCTCAAGGACCTTTACGTCCTTGTTGTAATAGTATGTGGGGCCCAGAACTGCACACAGAACTCAAGGTGAGGCTGCACCAATGCTGAATACAGCAGCATAGTCACCTCTTTTGACCACATGGCCATGCTGTGTTTGATGCACCCAAGGATGGGGGTTACTGTCTTGACTGCTGGGGGACAGTGTTCCCTCCTATTGACCCACTGGCCAACCATCACACCAAATCCCTTTCTGCAGGGCTGCTCTCCAGCCACTCTCTCCCAATCTACACTTACACTCAGTGTTACTCTATCCCAGGTGAACATACCAGCACTTGGACTTGTTCAATTTCATGCCAAGTGCTGGGTCCTGCACTTGGGTCACAACAACCCCAGGCAGCATTGCGGGCTCAGGGAAGAGCGTCTAGAAACCTGCCCAATGGAAAAGGCCCTGGGGGTGTTGATGGACAGTGACTGAACATGAGCCAGCATGTGCCCGGGTGGCCAAGAAGGCCCCCAGCATCCCAGCATGCATCAGGAATAGTGTGGCCAGCAGGACCAGGCAAGTGATCATCCCTCTGTTCTTGGCACTGGTGAGGATGCACCTCAAATCCTGTGTTCAGTTTTGGGCCCCTCACTACAAGAAAGACCTTGGGGTGCTGGAGTGAGTTCAGAGAAGGGCAACAAAGCTGGTGAGGGGTCTGGAGAACAAGTCAGATGGGGAGCAGTGGAGGTAACTGGGGCTGTTTAGCCTGGAGAAAAGAAGGCTGAGGGGAGACCTTATTGCTGTCTACAGCTACCCTAAAGGAGGTTGTAACATGGAGGGTGTTGGTCTGTTCTCCCATATGGCAATTGGAGAAGGAGAGGAAACAGACTGAAGTGGCACTTGGGCAGGTTCAGTTTGGATATTAGGAAAAATTTCTTCTTGGAAAAGTTTGTGAGGCATCGGAACAGGCTGCCCAAGGAGTGGTTGAGTCACCATCCCTGGAGGTCTTTAAACTACATATAGATGAGGTTCTTAAGGAATACGGTTTAGTGCCAGAGTTGGGTTAATGGTTGGACAAAGTGATCTTGAGAGTCTCCTTCAACCTAAATGATTCTGTGATCTCATTGGGATGAGAAACATAGTAAGGCAGCTCTCCCAGATGGAGTACTGGTATGGATGGATGGATGGATGGATGGATGGATGGATGGAGAAATGGATTGGGACAGAGAGGAGGATCAGCCTATCAGCCTAAGGGCTGGGGCCAGCCATGGCATGATGGAAGCAAGGCCAACCCCCCTTTGTCCCCTGCTCTGGTTTCCAAGAGAGCCTTTACACCCGTTGCTGGCAGCCCTCCTGTGCCAGCCCCTCTCACCAGCACACAACTCCTGGCCAGGAGCTCTTCATGCTGCTCCTGCTACCGCAGTGACAGAGCAGCCTGCCCTGAGCTGGGGAATGCAGAAACAGGGTTCTGTGGGTCATTCATTCCCCTGTTGAAGCACAGAGCACAGGGAGCAGGCTGTGGTGCCTGGAAACCACAGTGAGACAGTCCAAGGCAGATCACGGAAGGTCCTTCACCATCTCCAGGAACACTGGGCACCCACAGATGGACACTCAAACCAGCACCATGACGTAACATGATGCCCCATGTCCTCCCCTGAGCCATGAAAAACACAACTACAGCAGCATGGCCTTGTGGGGGAAATTTATTCAGGCTGACCACAGCTTTGGAAGAAGAGCCCAAGCTCCAAATACTGAGACTGAGGAAATCCCCTTTTGTGGGGTGTTTCAAAAAGATGGCTGCAATTTCAGAAATACAGTGATTTTAAAATGGGTCCACACCTGTATTACAGAGATGTGACACAGGACACCAGCTGTACCAGGGCCCCAGAAACAGGTAGACAGGTCTCTGAGTCACTGCTCTGGAGAAGTGCCGTGGGTAAAGAAACTCCTTGACAAACATGGTTATCACAGATGAAATGCGCAATGCACAGGAAGTTCCTGAGATGAACTGGAAATCACTTCTGAAGAGACACAGGTAACTTATTGCTGCTGACAGAAAAATGATTGAATCGGCTTCTTCAGTGCCACTTTGAGCTCCTGGTTCCTCATGCTGTAGATGAGAGGGTTCACTGCTGGAGGCACCACTGAGTACTGAACAGACACCACCAGGTCCAGGGATGGGGAGGAGATGGAGCAGGGCTTCAGGTTGGCAAATAAACCAGTGCTGACAAACAGGGAGACCACGGCCAGGTGAGGGAGGCAGGTGGAAAAGGCTTTGTGCCGTCAATGCTCAGAGGGGATCCTCAGCACAGCCCTCAAGATCTGCACATAGGACACCACAATGAATACAAAACATCCCTCAAAAAGAGAAGCACAAAACATGATAAGCCCAAGTTCCCTGAAGTATGAGTATGAGCAGGAGAGCTTGAGGATCTGGGGGATTTCACGGAAGAACTGGCCTAGGGCATTGCCCTTGCACAGGAACAGTGAAAATGTATTGGCCGTGTGCAGCAGAGCACTGAGAAACCCAGCGGCCCAGGCAGCTGCTGCCATGTGGACACAAGCTCTGCTGCCCAGGAGGGTCCTGTAGTGCAGGGATTTGCAGATGGCAACGTAGCGGTCGTAGGACATGACAGTGAGACAATACTCTGCTGTGATCAGGAAGAGAAACAAAAAGAGCTGTGTCGCACATCCCAAGTATGAGATGGCCCTGGAATCCCAGAGGGAATTGGCCATGTATTTGGGGACAATGGTGGAGATGCAGCCTATGTCAAGGAGGGAGAGGTTGAGCAGGAAGAAGTACATGGGGGTGTGGAGGTGCTGGTCCCAGGCTATGGTGGTGATGATCAGGCCGTTGCCCAGGAGGGCAGCCAGGTAGATGCCCAGGAAGAGCCAGAAGTGCAAGAGCTGCAGCTCCCGTATGTCTGTGAACGGCAGGAGGAGGAACTGGGTGATGGAGCTGCTGCTGGACATTTGCTGGTTTTTTTCCATGGGGGCTCTCTTCTAAAATTGAAATGACAATGTAAAATCAGGACACGCTCCTCTGAGATAGCGACTCTATTTTTCATATAAATAACCACAACTGAAATGCATTTCCTTTCTCTCTTCTGTGCTGACTGAGTGTGCTGTGAGCAGCAGGACCTCTGCCTATGTGCTGCCAAGTGACCAGCTTTGCTCTGCTGCAGTGGGGGCAAGGGAGCTGGTTTGTGACAGCTTTGACTTTCACAAGCAGTGTCAGATTTTATGCACCATTAATGGAAATGTTCAGTATCTGCACTCATGATGCTTAAGAGCATGGGCTGCAAAGCAGAGGCTTAGCATGTCATTATGATTTTGTCTGTGTTTTTAATTTCCCAACATCACATTTCATGAGTGGATTTCTGTAGGGGTTGAATTCCTCATTTCTATGACTGAAAATGTGAAGAGTCTTGACAGAGGACAGGCAAAAGGGCTCATCTCTCTGTGGCTCAGTGCAGAGTCAGGAGAGGAGCTTTTACCCATTTGCCCTGTGCTTTCACTTGTGCTGCCTTGAAAACGGCTTCATAAACAAATCTCTGTAAAAGAAAACCCAAAACTGGACTCGCACTGGAGCAGGGGAGCCCTATTTGAAAGGACAGATCTGCAAACTCTGCTCTGTCCCAGCCCAGAGGTGGAGATGTGATGGAGAGAGCACACCATGACCCTCATGATTCCCAGGAAGATCTTCCTTCTATTCCTCCTTCACCTGCAGACATCAACTGCTTTCCATTTCTGGGCTCAGACATGGCTGGAAGGGTTCACTGAAGCCATCAGCCATCTCATTGCTTCTCCCTGACATGCCCTGAACCTCTCCCACACCTACAATGGCCAATCACGGCTGCTCAGGCCTCCTGCTCTTCAGAAGAGGTCTTGAGCCTCTTGGTTCTTCCTGGTGCTTATTATGAACTTCCTCGCTCTCTTCAGAGTTCATGGTTACATTTCTTGTCCATAACAGCCCTTTATGACCATGTCTTACTAAATGATTGTGTTTTTATGATCATTTGTGCAGAAAGGGCAGTCACAAGACAGCACCCAATATGTCAAAACTGATGCTGACTGAAATGCCGTAAAGACCCGATGAGTTCCCCCTGTGTCTGTGTCTCTCCTGGAAGAAGTCTGTTCCAAGAAGGGGATCCAGCTCCTGCCACTCTCTGCAGAGGCACATGAGCAGTGTCCATCACCTGGGGACATAAAGGGTGATGTTTGCCAGACTACCCGTCATCTGAATCACTTAGATGTGTGCTTGTGGATGGGATATGAAGCCTTATAGTGCAAATGCCTATGATTTGGGTTGAAACCATTTCAATCCCATCACCTCCAGCTTCCCTCAGAGGCGGCTTTTTTTTGGCACAACTGTCCTGGCTCTCCAGGCAGGTTGGGCACTGGGTTGGTGCCTGCATTGGCAGTTTTCCCCTTCCTGGGGTAAAAGGCTGTTGAGCAGAGACAGTTGTAGAGATTTGGGCCACAGGGGTTTGCAGCAATCCTGTCAAACTCTGAGCAGGATGAGCTTTGGAGGCCAGGAAAAAGGGAGATGCTCTGAAGGATGTTTGTGAACAGTGGTGCTGTCACTGATAACAGTAACAGGGAATAACAGGGAACTCCTTATTCTCACTGATGATGATGATAAACAAGTTTCTTTAATTTCATTCCTAAGAGTCATATACCTCAGCAGTTGTGTCTTGAAAAAAGTTCTTAGAATTATGCTTTTTCTCTCTTTTTTTTTCTTTTCTTTTTTTTTTTTTTTTGTAATCATATAAAGAGTACACCACTTGGACACAATTAACACAAAATCATGCATCTTTCATAACTTTTATCTTTTTTCCCTGGTGTGAGGTGTTCTTGGAATAGGAGAATAGTTTCTTTTTGAGACAAAGGTGGCCAAGGAACAGATCCCTGTTCAGTGCAAAGGCCCAAAGGAAGCCAGAATCTTTATGTGTGTGCACTGACACACACTGTCACCTGCATTTCCAGTCTCTGCAGTCCCAACAGTGCAGCAGAGCCTGGAGTTCTGAGCTCCCCCATCTGCCCTGTGTGACACGTGTAAAATGGAACGACCCCAGTCCAATGGCTGGTTTTGATTCTCTTCACAGCCTGAAGCACCACATGGGTCAGGAGACAAGCCAGGATACCCAACCAGGACTCACATGCTCTGGTCTTACAGTTCAGGTATTCCCGGCAATCTCAGCAGACATGTCACGCTGATATCTGGGTTCAAGGAGCTGGTCAAGTGTCTCATCTCCATTTCTGTAATGGTGACTTTGCTGCCTGGCTGCTGTGCAGACTCTGTACAGGGATGTTGACACCTCTTGAACAACTTGCTCTGAAAGGATTAGCAAGATGGGCTCTTCATTCTGGAAGGGTATAAGGACAGCAAAAAAGAAGACCCTGAGTGGGGACATATGAAAAGGGATGCACAAGATGTGGTCAAGGCCGTTTGGGGGCCCTTGTAAAGCAGCTCCGGACTCTCTGTGAATTATTCCTGTGGTCAGAGAGAACCGGAGAGCTTTCTCTAAATTGAAAACATGAAGGGGATGAAAGGACAGTGTCATTCAGGCTCAAAGGAACCTTGGAATGTGTCTTGACCAACCTCCTGCTCACAGCAGGGTCAGACAAGATTATTCAGGGCTTTATCCAAACACATCTTGGTCACTTTCTGGGACAGAGTGGGTGCGCACTCCTGGGAAACAGCTTCTAGTGCTGGACTGTCCTCATGACTGGAAAGTTTCTCCCTTTCTACAGCACCTTTCCAAGCCCAACCATCCAGATTGTTTTTACGCATCTACTTACACACTGACACAGACCATAATATACTGCCTTGGGCACAAGAATGTTCTGGGGGATGATGCTGAATGCATTGGTAACTTCCGGGTAAACAGACCACCACTGCTCTGCCCATGTCCACAACTCTGTCCTTTCCTCACAGAAAGCAAAGAGGATGGACAGGCACAACCTGCCCTGGGGAAACCCCGTCACCTTCTCTTCCAGACACCCAGAAATGGGGTCCCAGTGGACATGCTCTGGGGCACAGCCCTTAGTTCCTCTGCTCACTCATTGGCCATTTTGAAAAGTGTACACACTGTGTGAGAGCTGCCAGTGGTCAGGGAGTCCCCCCAGTCTCCATGAGCTTTCCAAGATGGTGCAGAGTGGCTTCACTGTGGCATCGTCCTGCTATCCCAGCTCCTGGGATGCTGCCCCTGCTGTCCCATAGACTGGAGAGGATTGTGTTAGTTCCAGTGACCCTGACTTGATCCCTATCCACTGCTGCTTGTTCTGCCTCCAGCCACAGAGGCCTGGGAGACCTTGCTGGTGAAGATGGAGGACAAGAGATACAGAGAATATCAGTTGTTTCACGTATTAAATTCATCAGTGGCCACACAGTGTCTGTGTTTCTCCTTTAACTGTTCCTGCAGTAGTAACAGCTCATTATTGGGCCCTTGAATTGCCTTACAGGTCTGGACTGAGCTTTGATCTGGGCTGTTGCTGTGCTTGGAGGCTGCTGTCCTTGCAGACCAGATGAACTCACTTCTGCCACCCTGCCTCGCAGTTCATTCCATCCGTGTCACAGCTCTGTCTGCAGCACTGACAGCTCCAGTTCCCCCAGTCAGGTCCCTGGCTGAGGACATGGCCTCATATCTGGGCTGGAGAATTTAGATCGTTTGCTATAATCTTCCTGGTGTCCTTTCTAATGATGAGACAAGAAAATATGTTTCTCATGCCAAAATTATTTTCTAATATAAAGATACTACTGCAGGAAAGAACTGTCTCAGTAGACGTGAGAGAAATATCACTGGTTACTTCAAACTGTTTCATGGTCCATTCCCCTGGAGCCCCAGGGACACCTCTCACTCAGAGGAGACTGAAAAAGGGACATCATGGGCTGCTCCTGTGCCGCTGAGCTGGGCTGGGCTCCTGGGACACAGGGAGCTCATGGCAGCGGCAGCACTGCAAAGAGACAGCTCTGCCCAGGAGCAGCTCCTCTGCACACGTAGCAGGGCTGAGGGCTCTGCCTGCAGCACCGAGGGCACAGGAGCCAGGCACAGAGAGGGAAACGCAGTCTGGGCTGGGAGGATGCTGAGAGGTCAGCAGAAACAAAATCTTCTCAGATATGAAGCCTGTGGCTGCAAATCATGGTAGGATCTCAGAAAGCTGTCACATTGCAGAGCCTGCGAGAGGTGTAAGTACAGCTGTCAGAGATTCTCTGATCAGAGAGGATGTGCTGCAGAGCAGGGGTTGCCTTCTGCACTGTCAGTGACAAGACGTGAATGCTGCGTTCTCCGCGGATGGCTGTGGGGTGTAAATGTAAATGTGCAGGCAGGGGTGCCCAGGGCTGTCCTGCAGAGCAGGGTCCCTGCACCCCAGGGCTGTGCCGGGCAGGGACTCTGCCGCCTGCCAGGGTCAGCACTCAGCCTGCCCGGAAGATCCCAGCAACACTAAGGGGAGAAGCTGTGGAGGGAAGGACAAACCACTATTGTGAAGGAAAGGTCCTTCTGCTGTGGAGGGTGCTGTGTGAGTCAGGGCTGCTCACAGCTCCAGATCACCCCCAGGATTTTTCCAAGGGGATGCCTCAAGGACAAGATCAGTGCAAGGATTACCAGAGAGATAAGGAGATTTCCTGAGCCTGTCTTTTCAGTTTCCTCTCCCAAGGGGTGGGGATGCAGGAAAGGATAAAATGAAAATGAGCTCTCATGCTGAAACAAGTCACTGAGACTCCTGAACTGCAACTCTGAGTGAACAGTACATCTGCCAGAAGGCTCATGACATTCCTTCACCACCCCTCTCTCTGCCTGTGCACAGCGCCTGCATCACCTCGGCTGGACCCGTCAGCCTTAGTCTGACCTGTCCTGTTTTCCAGCCTGAAAACAGGAAGATGCCCCCAGGCAGTGCCCTGTGAACAGGCTGACTTATTGAGAGCCCATGGGCACAGGCCCTGCTCTTGGTTGCACATTTTCCAGCACCGAACAGGGCTCCAGGCACAGTGCTGAAGAAAGTTGTCCTAGAAAATCAAAAAGGTGTCTGTGTGTGACAGAGGAGGGTCTATGGGACTTGGTTTGATTTTTGTCAGAGAACACTTCCCTGGCTTCACACTTTTTTTTTCCTCATGACAACGCCCCATGTTCACGAAAAGCAAATGTCCAACAGCAGCTCCATCACCCAGTTCCTCCTCCTGCCATTCGCAGACACACGGGAGCTGCAGCTCTTGCACTTCTGGCTCTTCCTGGGCATCTACCTGGCTGCCCTCCTGGGCAACAGCCTCTTCATCACCACCATAGCCTGGGACCAGCACCTGCACACTCCCATGTACTTCTTCCTGCTCAACCTCGCCCTCCTCGACCTGGGCTTCATCTCCACCATTCTCCCCAATTCTATGGCCAATTCCCTCTCGTACACCAGGGCCATTTCCAATGCAGGATGTGTTATCCAGGTCTTTCTCTTTATCTTTACAATGTCAACAGAATATTGTCTTCTGACCATCATGTCGTACGACCGCTACATTGCCATCTGCAAACCGCTGCACTACAGGACCCTCCTGGGCAGCAGAGCTTGTGTCCACATGGCAGCAGCTGCCTGGACCACTGGGTTTCTCAGTGCTCTACTGCACACGGCCAATATATTTTCACTGCCCCTGTGCAAGGGCAATGCCCTGAGCTAGTTCTTCTGTGAAATCCCCCAGATCCTCAAGTTCTCCTGCTCACACTCCTACCTAAGGGAAGCTGGGCTTATTGTGGTTAGTGCCTGTTTAGTTTTCATGTGTTTTGTGTTCATTGTGGTGTCCTATGTGCAGATCTTCAGGGCCGTGCTGAGGATCCCCTCTGAGCAGGGACGGCACAAAGCCTTTTCCACCTGCCTCCCTCACCTGGCCATGGTTACTCTGTTTTCCAACACCTCTTTTTTTGCCTACCTTAAGCCCCCCTCCATCTCCTTCCTGTCCTTGGACCTGGTGGTGTCTGTTCTATACTCAGTGATACCTCCAACATTGAAACCCCTCATCTACAGCATGAGGAACAAGGATGTCAAGGATGCCTTGAGGAAACTAATCACGGGAGGCATTTCAAAAATAATACAGTGTCCGTCATCCGCTCTTTAACAGATAACAGCTTTAATGTAACTCATTAGAGGCCTAGATTCTGTGTGTGTGTTGGTGGTATTTATTTTTTAATAAATCATGATGTTTTTGTCATCCCCTTTCTAATTCATTGTCTACTTTTCTTTTCAAACCCACTGGCTGTATAAATATGCAGCTATTCTCTCTGTTTATTTAAACAAAATAAAGGGCTCTGCAGTGACTTTTTTTTTCACTGATATTATTCCCCGAAGGCCTATATGGAGCTGCAGGGACAGTTCCTGTGCGTGGGGGAGGGGAACAGAGTGCATCCTGGCAGCACCAGCACTTGTTCTCCCAGAACTGTTCTGGTTCCACTGCCACACTCTCCTTCTCATCCTTTGTGTTGGTGCAAGGCCTGAGTGCTCTGGCAGCTTGGTCACCATTCTTCTGTGTGTCAGTCCTGAGAGCACAGGCAGGGACAGGCAATGGGCACTGCGGTGACAGAGCTGGCCTAACAACAGCCTTTCCAGGTAGAAAGGTGATCTCCTATGGGCAGGGCCTGAAGGTTTAAATCTTCTCAAAAAAATTATCTCAAGAACATGTTCAAGAAAGTGGCCCACAGATTAAACACCAGAGTACAGCTGAACAGTGTGTGTGTGCAGGGCTGGCACACAGCAATGTCCTCTCACAGCCAGGCTCCTGCCAGAGACCTTCGGGAACAGCAGAGCAGGGGCTGGGCTGTGCCCCTGTGCACTGGACACCCCTTTGGTAGAAGCCTCAGGTCAATCATCATGGAGCTGCCCCCTCACAGCCATCGTTTTTAGCACTAGCCTTCTCACCCACAGAGGTTGTTCTTCCCTCCACAGAGGGACACCGAATGAGTAGTTCAGCAGTCCATGTTTGCTTTATACAAGTGTTGAGATTTGGATTGCGGGATGGCAACCGTGGCAGATGTGGTTGTTAGCCCCCTCTCCTCCCCCTTCCTTCTTCAGCCCCTTCTCCTCCCCCCTTCCCACTCAGGACAGGCGGTTGGGAAAGAAAGCAGGACAGAGAGAAGAGAGTTGGAAAAATTAAAAATGTTTTACTAATGCTACTAATAAAAATAGAGAAAATAATACAAAATATATAAAACCAATCTTGACAGTCCCAGCTACTGCTCATGCAGAAGAGGCGCCGGCACCCGAAGTTCTGGACTGGACTCTGCAGCCAACCGGAGCTGGATTCAGTCTGTCACTAGGCCTCAGTTTTCAGGGAATACTAGCAAGCTCCTCTCCTAATGTCGGCCAGAAGGTAAAGGGGTGAGATCCTCATGATCTCCCAGTTTTATAAGAATTATTCACGTGAATGGGATGCTATACTCTGTTCGTCTGTTTCTGGTCACTGGTTTTCTCATTGCCCCTCTCGCAAGATATACATCTGTCCTATCAGTGACCTCGCATTCCATTGCTAGGTTTTACCAAAACATGTGTCTGACTTTCCAGAAAAATGCAGCTAATACGAAGCTTTAGCTGACAGGCAAATTCACTAAAAGAAAAACTTTTTTTTAACTAAACCAGGACAACAGATGAGAAGTGAGCATGTGCATCACGTACTTGAGGTGACATGAACACAAGTGAGCACAAATATCATCACTATTCCTTGTGGTTCTATGAAGGCCTGTGGCACAGACAATGTCTTGAGGTCACTTCATCTTGCGAGGAACATGCCATAGGAAATCACCTGAATGCAGCAGTTGTACTTCCTTGAACTGAGGTCCCTGTGTCCATTCCTCATGACGTGGGACATGGGTGACACACCACAGGGCTGAGGTGTCTCCTGTCCTTTTGGAGTGGCAACAGGAGGCCAGTGCCTCTGTGTAAAAGGGACAGACTCTGTCTTTGAACATCTCTGCGTGCATAAGGAGTCCATGAGGCCAGCTCAGATGTGGACACCTCACAGACTGACATTCCTGTGTGTGACTCCGGGAACAAACCCCACTGCCCAATGAGATTCATCTCGGCTGCCTTAGGATCATTGCAAGTGCTCCAGTCTGCTACCTCACCATTGCCTGTTATTCTGGATTGTGACCTCATAAGAACTAGGGTAATCAGAGGGATTCTAGGGTCTTTAGAAAAGGCAGACATCAAAGCCATGTTCAAGAAAGGCCGGAACAAGTATTGGGAGAATTGCACATTGGTCAACCTGCCTCTGTCCCTGGGAAGGGGATTGGACACATCCTCCTGTAGAGTGGGATTTCAGCTCTTTTGAGGGTGATGAAAAGGTGGGTCAAGGCCACGAACAACCTCCCCTGGTTCACCTGGCCTTGAGCAGGATAGTGAGACAAGATGAGTGAGACAAGAGCTCTCTTCAGGCAAGGTGAAGAAGTGGGATGGATGTCTACATCCTGCAGAGAAAGAGGGGCACGTGTAGGACTGTGTAGAACATGCTTCAGTCTTGGTCAGGTCCAGGGTGCTGAGGAGGGGAATGGATGGGTGTGGTATTATGAGGTTAGTTGTGACTCAGAAACTCATAATCCAGTCACAAGTGTGTGGCTGTGATGGCTGTCATGTCCATCCCACCTGAGAACATGATAGGACAGCAGCAGGAACATGGTCATGCCAGTCAGAGAAGCTGAAAGGCCAGCAGCAGTCATGGGATTTAGAAGACCATGGTGAGGTTACTTGCATTCTGTCAGGTAAAAGACCACAAGAAGCATAACGGATTGGGTTCCCTGCTTGAAGAACAATTTCTGAGATGGTTGAGTTTTCCTTAGTACCAGAAAAAAACAAGAGAGATAAAAAATAACTCACAATGTGCAATTTGGATGATGGAGACTGGATATGAGGAGTAAGAAATGTCACTGGAAGGGCAGTGCTGTGGGGCAAGAGGTGACCCAGAGGGAGCTGGATCAGCCCATGGTTTGTGTGCCAAAGAGCAGCCAGTGAGGATGCAGACACAGCAGTGAAGGTGCAGAAATGCTGGGGTGAGAGCAGGTGGGGAAGCGAGATGTGTGTCTGCAGCCTGCAGGGAAAGAGGGGCAGGGGCAGCACCGTGTAGAACAGCCTGTGGTGGAGATGGCAAAGGGCGCTCTAAGGCTGGAAGGGACCCACAGAACCCAGGTCTGTGTCCCCTTGGCCATGGCAGTTGTCTCTGCCACTGAGGCCCAGGAGAAGACATATTGTACTCATGGCACTGGGGCCTCGGTGCCTCCTTGCAGCCCCATGGGGAAGCTGGAAATTGTTGTCCCAGTGTTGTCCTTCCCTGGGCCTTGCACACCCACATCCCACGGTCCCAGGAAGAGCCCTGAGCCGTGTGTGAGGGACAGGATCCCCCTTCCCATTGCCTGCAGGTCATGGCTTCTCTTTTCTGCTTGAAAAAACAAACCAAAGGGTTTCTGAGCATCAGAGCTGAAGAAAAGACTCAAAGGAGACCTCCTGGTGGCTACAGCTTCCTCACAAGAGGAGAAGGAAGGGAAGGTACTGATCTATTCTCTCTGGTGACCAGTGACAGAACATGAGGGAATGGCAGGAAGATGTGCCAGGGGAGGGTCAGGTTGGACATGAGGAAAAGATTCTTCACTCAGAGGTGCTGGACACTGAACAGGCTCCCCAGGGAGATGTCACGGCCCCAACCTGACAGTGTTCAAGAAGACACTGGACAACGTCCTCAGACACACGGGGTGACCTGTGGGGTGTCCTGTGCAGGGACAGGAGTTGGACTCCATGATCCTTGTGAATCCTTCCAACTCAGGACATTCTGTGATTCTAGGAAACACTGGGTCAAAAGTCCCTGTTTTCATTGTGCAGATGAGTTGTAAACATACACATCATGTGCATGTCCAGCATGTGCATGTGGTGAGATGAACCCAAGTGAGCACAAATGCCGTCAGCTGTTCCTTGGGGTGCCATAAAGGTCAGTGGGACAGAGATGGTGTTCAGGGGTCTCTTCCAACCTGCGTTATTGTAGGATGCCATGAATCTTTTCCTTGGAGAGCTCTTTCACGTCACAATAGACAGAGGAAGAAGAGAAAATAAATGAAGAGGCAGAAGCAGAGATGTAAAATGCCCCAGAGTAAATACAGCAGCTTCTCTGAGGAACGTTTCTCCACTCAAACCCTTGATAGGAAATCTATTGGATACATTTGATGAAAGCAGCTCAGTTTGATCTGCTCACACACTGGACCACAAGGAGGGTGATAGTGGGTACGATGTCGTGTGGTCACTTGTGTCTCAGGAACTCATAGTCCAGTAGGAACCAATGGATGTGGAGGGGACTGTGAGATCACTTCTGCCTCTGCAGGGGATTGGCCAACAGCAGGAACACGGCTGGCAAAGCACTGTGAGGTCACACATACAGGACGAGCAATTGGGCCCAATCAGCATGGCTTGATGAAAGGCAGGTCCTGCTTGACCAGCCTGATCTTCTTCTGTAACAAGGTGTCCGGCTGAGCAGATGAGGGAAAGTCTGTCGTGGGGAGTGAATCTGCCACACAGGCTGTGGGTGTTGTATCCTTAGACTGCAGTAAAGCCTTTGACACCGTATCCCACAGCATCTCCTGGAAAAGCTGCAGCTCACGCCCTGGATGGTGTATCTGCGATGGGTAAAGAACTGGATGGAAGGCATTTTAGAGCCATTTGTACCCTTCCTTTTCACATGGGCATCCCATGAATGCATCACTGCTCTGCCCCAGTGTAGACAGGCACAAGGCCTTCTCCACCTGGACCTCTCACCAATGCCACTGTTTTCTCCAGCATCCTCATCCTGGACTGTGGGATGCCCAGAACAGCCCTCCCAAGACAGTTTGACAAAGCCTTTTTTCTACACCTTCCCCACATCCCCGCTCAATCCCTTCATGTACAGTTCAAGGACCAGAAAGGTTGGGTACAAGGGGGACATTGAGAAAAATGGTCAGGAAAGCTTTGAGGTGCACAGAGAGCACATCAACATGTTGACCTGCTGTTCTCTCTGAACAGGCCCAGAGGACCTGGACAGCATTTGCTGTGTCCCAGAAAGTCGCCTGGAAGGTTGGGATATGGAGAAAAGGTTTGGTCTGGGAAGGGACAGACAGGTGCTGGTGGAACTGGCTGGTGTGACCGTGAGACGTCTACCAAACACCTCAGAAAAGTCCTGTCTCTCAGGGAGGCTGCATGGTCCTCTGAGAAAGAAAATATCAAAAATGACGTATCATGGAATCATAGAATAATTGTGGCTGGAAGAGACCCTTAAGATCATGGAGTCCAACCATAACCTAAATCTGGCACTAAACCATGTCTCTAAGAACCTCTTCTGTATGTCTTTTAAACACCTTCAGTGATGGTGACTCCACAACCTCACTGGGCAGTCGGTTCCATTGCTTCAAAACCCTTGCCCTGAAGAATTTATTCCTAATATCCAATCTAAACCTCCCCATGTGCAACTTGAGGCCATTTCCTCTTGTCCGATCACTTGTTACTTGGGACAAGAGACCAACACCCTCCATGATAAAACCTCCTTTCAGGCAGCTGTAGAGAGCGACAATGTCTCCCCTCAGCCTCCTGTTCTCAAGGCTGAACAGCCCCAGCTCCATCAACCGCTTCTCATAAGACTGGTGCTCCAGACTCTTCACCAGCCTTGTCACCCTCCTCTGAACTCTCTCCAGCACCTCAATGTCTTCCTTGCCATGAGGGGCCTCAAACTGACCCCAGGATTCAAAGTGCAGCCTCACCAGTGCCCAGTACAAAGGGATGATCACTTCTCTAGTCCTGTTAAAGCTCTGATTGAATCAAGGCTTGAACACCTTGGTGTGACCCAGTTGGTGACGGGTTGGACTGCAGACTCCTGAGGTCCCTTCAACCTCAGTTCTCTCATGATCGCATTGTGATGTTGGGCTCTGTTTCAGACTGGAGCAGAGCAGGCGATGAAGGGGCAGGACCCACCTGTGCTGTAGGTGACCATCTAAACCAACATCTCAGCCAGGGAACCAGCCAATACCTCAGTGTGACTCGGCCTGGGCAACGTGTGAGGAGTCCTGGGCAGGGAAGGTTCAGAGGGCATGGGGCGCTGTGCAAGACACAACATGGTCTTGGCTTCATGCCTGCAGGCCCATCAGATGTCAGTTAATGTCAATGAAAATAAAAATAAGAGGAACTGAAGACAAAGATCCAAAGCAGAGGAAAGTGTCAACATACTTTTTTTGTTTCTTTGGTGTCATATCTTTTCTTTGAAAAGGAAAGAGTTTTCCAGAACTGAGAATGGATTTAGGACACAAATTTCTTCAGCTCCAGGGACACAAACACCTGGTGCCATTGTAGATGCCCTGGGAACCCTTGCCCAGGCTCCACCTGCACTGCAATGTGCTCTGCTATCCTCAGGTCCTGTGTGATAGATGTCAATCCCAGGTCTGCACCTCAGGTACACTGGGCCCCTAAAACGGCACTGGCTGTTTATGTGCACTTTTTTATTGTTGTATTTTTGTTGTCATTGTTCCTCTTTTTTTTTTTTTTTTTGGGTTTTTTTTGTGTGTCTGTGGGTGGGTTTGGTTGTGGTTCGTTCTTTTCAACATGCTAATTTAAAAATATAAAAGGCCAAAAATTGAATTATGGTGAAGTGTACTTAAGATTGGAGAAGAAATATTGGTCTTCCCTTGTACTTCTATTACCAACTCTCTATGATTTCATCTCCCTCGTCTTTCAGGAGTTCCCACCTCTCCTGATTCAATGTCCCTGTCCAAGGACAACTTTCCAGCACTGTCTGGACATTTGCTCTTCCCAGTGCTCTCAGGTTTCTCCTCCACTTGCTCTTTGGTCACTTAGTGGCCTCTCAACTGTCTGGTTTCAGCTTTGAGCTTCAGGGAGTTACAAACTTGCCCCCTTCTTCAGAGCTCTAATTAACATGGCAGTCAACACGTTCATTGTGTTTATTACTATCCTCTCCTATCTCTCAGTCTAAACCAGTTCTTGTGTGGGTGTCCCTTGTGGATGGTGGACCTCATCAGATCCAGCTTACAGGCAGCAACAAGCTGAGCTGGATATTTGGAGAGAGGAACTCTTCCCAAGGGCCTCCAAGGGACGTGGGTATGGTCTACTGTTTCCTGCATGCTGCCTTTTCTTCTGGAGATCACAGAGGCTGCCAGCCCTTTAGAGGACCCAGGACAGGCCTTGTCCTTCCTCTGGTCACAGCTGGACCCCAGTTCTCCAGCTTGGCCCCAGCTCATGAGCCTTGTCTAGAGGTGACGTTTGGGGTAAGGTTGACAAGAGGGGTACATAAGTTTGTCTTAAGGACATGTGATGAGCACCAGGACTGAAGTACCAGAGCAAAAGGATGTGGCTTCTGGGTGAATACTTTCTTCACTTCAACTCCGGACACAGGGTCCCAGATTTGCTTTCCATTCTGCCCTTCACGAGGGATGATGCACTAAGAGATGACAAGTGGGGGACACCAAACCTTCTCCAGCTACTTCCCAGGCCTGGTGAAAAACCAGGACAGCAAGGACTTCTGGCCCTGCACCCTAAACTCTGGGTGTTATCTTGAGGCAACTGAACATCAGCATATTTTTCTGTAGAGCAATTTCCAGCCCAGGTCAGCTCCTGTCTGATCTCCCCCATCCCTCCTCTGATCTGCTCTGGTGCATCTGGCCCCTTCCCTGTGCTCCCCACAGGGCCCCAACCTGGCACAGTTGCTCATCAGAGCAGGTTGGCTGCAGGACCGTGGGGTGACTGCACACTGGTTGTGCTGCTCAATGAGGGACACAGATGCAACTGCATGGGCTGCACTCTCACTGTGCTCAGTCCCGGGGGTCTAAAGCTCTGGTATGAGTCCAGAGCATTTCTTGGGACTCACTGGGTTTTCCGCTCATTTCGGTTCAGTAACACCTTCCTTGTCCTTCAGGTTCCGGGAAACTGGTGCAGGAAGACGCTGCCTATCCCCTTCTCAGGGACAGAGGTAGGCTGACCAGCCCTGAATTCTTCAAATCCTCCTTCAAGCCCTTCTTGAAGATGGGTTTGACATCTTCCTTTCCTGAAGACCTCAGAACTTTACTCTGATTCTGCTGTCACTCTTGAAAGCACAATCCAGCATCATGGGCAAGGGTGATGGAGCAGGCAGGAGCACTTGCAATGAGCCTGTCCCAGCAGCTGAGATGAATCTCACTGGGCCAGTGGGGATTATTCCTGGAGTCACACACAGCAGCTAAGGGACAGTGTAGGACAACCTGTGGTGGAGATGGCAAAGGGCACTGGCAAGGCTGGATGTCACCAAGAGAACCCAAGTCTTTGTCCCCTTGGCTATGGCCATCGCCTCTGCCACCAAGGCCTGGGAGGAGACATGTTGTCCTCAGGCACTGGGGCACCTCATGGCCTCCTTGCACACTCCCAGGAAGGCTGGGAACTGTCACACTGGACCCATTCCAGAGCTTTAGACCCCCAGGAAAGAGCTCAGTGAGAGTGCAGCCCATGCAGTTGCATCTGTGTCCCTCACTGAGCAGCACAACCAGTGTGCAGTCACCCCACGGTCCTGCAGCCAACCTGCTCTGCAGAGCATCAGTGCCAGGTTGGGGCCCTGTGGGGAGCACAGGATGGGGCCAGGAGCACCAGAGCAGATCAGAGGAGGGATGGGGGAGATCAGACAGGAGCTGACCTGGGCTGGGAATTGCCTCGGAGAGAAAAATGCTGGTGTTCAGCTGCCCCATGATTATAACCAGAGTTTAGGGTGCAGGGCCAGAAGTCCTTGCTGTCCTGGTTTTTCACCAGGCCTGGGAAGTAGCTGAAGAAGGATTGGTGTCCCCCACTTGCTATCTCTTAGTGCATCATCCCTCGTGAAGGGTTGCATGGAAAGCAAGTCTGGGATCCTGTGTCCAGACTTGCACTGAAAAAAGTATTCACCCAGAAGCCACATCCTTTTGCTCTGGTACTTCAGTCCTGGTGCTTATCACATGTCCTTGGGACAAACTTATGCACTCGTCTCATCAACCTCATACCGGCAGTGCTCTCCCCCTTGTCACTGAGGTGGTTCCAGGGACCCAAGAGACACCTGTAGGAGGAGATGTTGGGTGGGCATATGGTGTCCTTCAGTGCTCCTCATGGTACCTCCTGCTGGGCTTTGTGCCACTGATCACAACCCTCTGAGCCTGGATGTTCAGCCAGTTCTTAGTGGTGCTAAACAGGAACAAGCCCATGAGCACATTGGGCTGCACTGGGAGGAGCGTGGCCACCCAGACAAGGAAAGTTATTGTTCATCGTGACTCAGCACTGGTGTGGTCACATCTGGAGCCGTGTGTCCCAGTGTGATGTTCCCCATTCTGGAGGAATGGGGAGGAGCTGTCATGTGGTCAGAGAAAGTCTGGGTCATGTGTGGAGTAGTAGTAGTAGTGTATACTACTGGTGTACTACACCCAGTGTGTAGCCTGGTGAAGTGGAGCCTGAGGAAACATGTTGTTTTTACTGAAATTGAGTTAATTTTCTTCATGCATTTTGAACCTCTCTCCTTCACAGCCTTTACAATCTTTTGTTTAGATTTCCTGTGAGAATAATGAGGTAACGCTGTTTCTTCCCGGGGATAGAGTTCATTTTTCCTTTTATCAGCTTTACAGTGTTTGCCATTTGGTATGAAAGGAATGTCAAAACTCACTGAGATCTCAGCTGTTGTCAAGGAAACCTGGGACTTCTTTGGCCATCCAGCTGCAGATGCAGATTGGCAGGAGGGGACACAGACAGGATGGCACCTGGATTGACATGCAGGCTGATCAATCTTAACTCTCGACAGATAATTGGCGCCCAACGTGGGGCCAGAGAAAGGGGTGAATCTGGAGGTTTTTGGCTTTTCTACTGCTCTGACGTACCTTTCAATTTTCTTGGCACGGTGCCAACTCATAGAGTTGTGATACTCGCGCGCCTGTTTGCTTCAGATATTATTTAGTGGTATTAAGGCAAAGTGAATTCCACTGATTTAAAGATGTTATGGCTTAAGTTGTATCAGTTATTTTCTACATTGTGCTCACTGATTCCATATCTGTGTTGGGCTTTCTTTTTAAATTGAAGTATTCATTATATAACAACAAGGAACTGGACAATGCTCATGATGATACTGTGTGGTTTGTCACTGGTTTATTTCATTATACTGCAGCCGCTAATGAATTTCTACTGGCTTCTGCTTTACCTTGAAAAGCCTCCAGGAGAGATTAAAGAGCAGTACAGCTCTGTGTTTGCTAATTGGTCAAGCGAATCTTTAGAAAGGCTGACTAACAATACTTCCGTTTTTTCGCTAGGACAGTTCGCAAATGTTTTAGAGAGCTTTGAATATCCTTGGAGTTTTGATAGAACTGTGATGGTGTTATCTGGTTTGCTGAATGCGTGTAAGTTTGTGCTTCTGTTAAGGAAATGGCATTTAACAGGAGGTTTGCGTCTCTTTTTAGTCCTGAGATTTGCGGTGCATCTTCGGAAGCTTTAGCAAAAAGCACTCCTGGCCGCTCGAGAAAGAGCAAAACAGCGAAAGCTGCCGCTGCAGCTGCTGCCCCACCAACGGTGCCTTCACAGGCTGAAGCTACAGCTCCTCCGCAGAGTTCCTCTGCCAAGGTCACTGGCTACTTTACTTAGCTATGTTCGGAAGTTCCATTTTATTGGGAGTTCAGTGTTAGTTCAGTTTTATGATGTTTTGCGGCTTTTCAATTGGCCCTTGGGCCTCTCTGCCTTTTGCACTTGTACTTTCTCTTGCTGGTATCAGCTGTTCAGGACCAGGGTGCTCTCCTCCTTTGGGCTGCCTCTTCAGCACATTGGGAGTTCTGTGGGGGATTGCACTTAGTGTCATATATATTACTTTATGTAGATCTTAGTATAAGTATTTTATTAGTAGTAGTGTATTATTTTTATTGTATTATTAATTTTTTGTCTAAACTCACAAGTTTCTCCCTTCCCATTCAGTTCTCTCCCTTATCCCACCTGGGGCCTGGGAGCAGGATGTGAGCAGCTCTCATGGTCTTGGTTGGTGGCTGTGGTAAAACCACGACAAGACAAGAAAGGGCAGTAGTAGCTTCAGAAAAATTGAAAATCACTTTCCAAGATGGTGTCAATATTTAATTTTTTGGTTGTTGTTGGGAAACAGCATGAGAAAGGAAAACCATCAGAAACTGCAGCTCTGGAGGTCCAGAGTGGAGCTCAGGATCAAGAAATGTCATTCTGAGCACAGTGCTGTGGTCATTCAGAGGGACTCTGGATCAGCCGTGACCTTGTGTTTCCAAGAACAGCTGGTGAGAATGAAGAGACAGCAGCACAGTTGGGGACACACTGGAGTGAGAACAAGGTGGGGAAGCACACGGGGTGTCTGCAGCCTGTGGGGAAACAGCCACAGGCCTGGGACAGTGCAGGATGGACTGTGGTGGACATGGCCAAGGGCACTGGCAAGGCTGGATGTCCCTGCAAGAGCCAAGGTCTTTGTCCCCTTGGCTATGGCTGATGTCCCTGACAAAGAGGTCTAAGAGGAGACACATGGTTGTCATGGCCATGGCACCCCATTGCCTCCTTGCACCCCCAGGGAGTGTCACACCATTGTCCTGCACTGGACATCGCACTCCCCACAGCCCCAGGAAGAGCCCTGAGCCACAGGGACAGGATCTCCCTCCCAGGGGCAGGGGCTCAAGGCTTGGCCATTGTCCTTCATCAGAAAAACCAAGGGCTTTCTCATCAGAGCTGCTGCACTTTGCCTGATGCAATCACAGCCTCCAATTATCTGCTCTTAGGAGTCCCTGGGGAGGCTTTGTCAGTAACAGGCCTCAGTGGGGCCCATTAATGCTTCAAGGTACTTTGGAGTTAGCTCTGACTTGGACTTCTTGAGCAGATTCTTCAGTCTGTCCTTGGTATCTGAGGTTCATGGACTCAGCACCAAATACGCCATGGGGCTCATGAAAACACAGAAAGCCCTAACGAGCAATGTTTCTTTCTATAATTACACTCACATCTTCCAGACTTGTAGAACTAACTGGAGAGGTTTCAATGGGACGCTTGCTGATGAAGGTTTCAAAGAAGAAGATTTGTCTCCGCTCAGCTTTGCATCATCTCCATCACATCAAAGAAAATTCTTGTTTTGGCCCAAACACTGGTCACTGGTGGATGCCACAGGTAACTGCACAGAGGACACTGCATCACAGATGATATTTGGGCTTGATGTTTCAGTCAACTTCTCACCAAGCATGCAGTTCTTCAGCCCAGACAGCACCAATCCGGCTATAAGGACACCACAAGAGACCATGTCCAAGGCCTGGCACAATTTCACACACAACATGCCTGTCTCTCCCCAGCCCATTTTGGTTCACAAGTCTCTTTCTTGTCCTTCAAGTGCCTGCAGATGGGTGCAGGAGGACTTGTCCCATCACCTTCCAAGGGACAGAGACAAGCTGAGCAGCCTGTGATTCTCCCCATTCTCCTTCCTGCCTTTCTTGAAGATGGGTTTGACGGATGCCAGGACCTCCTCGATTGCACTGTCATTTTGAAACCACAATCCAGAATCACAGGGCAACTGAGGTAAATCTCACTGAGTCAGTGGGGTTTGTTCCCAGAGTCACACACACAAATGTCAGGGTTGTGCCCGGCATCCATAACTGAGTTGGCTTTGTGGACTTTCATCTGAGGTAGAATCATAGAATCATAGAATACTCTGATTGGAAGAGACCCTTGGGATCATTGAGTCCAACCATAACCCAGCTCTCACACTAAACCATGTCCCTGAGAACCTCGTCTAAGCCCCTTTTAAAGCCCTCCAGGGATGGTGACTCCACCCCACTGCCCTGGGCATCCTGTTCCAATGCCTGACAATGCTTTCTGGGAAATATTTTTTTCCTAATATCCAATCTAAACCTCCTCTGGTGCAACTTGAGGCCATTTCCTCTTGTCCTATCACTTGCTACTTGGGAGAAGAGACCAACACCCTCCATGTTCCAACCTCCTTTCAAGCACTTGTGGACAGTGAGAAGGTCTCCCCTCAGCCTTCTGTTCTCCAGGCTGAACAGCCCCAGCTCCCTCAACCGCTCCTCGTAAGACTTGTGCTCCACACACTGAACAGTTTTTTCACCTCCTCTGCAATCTCTCTAGTGCCTCACTGTCCTTCTCAAGATGAGGGACCCAAAACTGAACACAGGATTTGAGGTGCAGCCACACTAGTGCTCAGTGCAACGGCAAAATCACTTCTCTAGTCCTGCTGGCTACACCATTCCTGATACAAGCCAGGATGCTGTTGGTCTTTTTGGCCACCTGAGAACACGTTGGCTCCTGTTCAGCCACTGTCAGTCAATACCCACGGATCCCTTTCCACCAGGCAGCTTTCTAGACGCTCTTCCCTGAGCCTGTAGCATTCATAGAGTTGTTGTGACCAAAGTGCAGGACCCAGCACTTGGCCTTGTTAAACCTCAGACAATAGGCCTCAGCCCATGATCCAGCAGGTCCAGATCCGTAGGTATGGCCACCTTCATGTCCCACGTCATGCGGAATGGACATGGGGACCTCAGTTCAAGGCAGCACATCCTAGTGCTGCATTCAGGCCTTCATGGAACCTGCAGGAACAGCTGATGGGGTTTGTACTGAGTTGGGTTCATCTTATGTACATTAAATGCATGATCCTATCTCATTCATACAGTGGAAACATTGGCTTCTGACTTACTCATTCAGTGTCCTTGTGTTGAGGGATGAACAACCTCTCTCAGCTGGGGTGAAGGGCCAGTGCAGGAAAAGGTGGTTTTGAGGGGCTGGTCTGTGGTGACTGTCCTGGGCCAGTTTCCCCAGGTTGTCCCATGAACATGGGCACACAGCAGCCCCTGCTCTGCTGGTGCTTCAGGGCTCTCCCAGGAGGCCTGGCTGGGAGAGGACACTGCTGTCTGCCAGCCCTGCACACTCCACACACTTCAGCCGTTCACTGGTATTTTCTTTACTGGGGCATTTGCCAGTTCAACCTTCCCACCCCCTCCTGAATTGTGCCACCCCCTGCCCTCTCCCCAGCCCAGCCCAGCAGAGCAGCCACACTGGAACTGGTCCCACAGCAGTGGGGACCAGTGAGAATGAAGGACAGTGAGAATGTTCATCCAGCCAGCAAGCTGAGTGGATCTCCAGCACAGGCAGCTTGCAGACCCAGGTCCAGCCTGGCTCCCCAGGACAGCATGAGACATTTGGCCTAGAGGATCCTCAGGAAGGTCCTGCTGCCACAGTGCCAGGGCCACCTGCCCTGAGCTGCCACCTGCAGCAAAGGGTTTCTCTTTCCATGTCTTTTCTGCACACATACAGTGCCCCACTCTTCTCCTGGAATACCCCGTCTCCCCACTGAGCCCTTTCCCAAGAGACCTGAGCTATGCTGACCTGGCCAGCTGTTCCTGCCCCCCTTCCCATGCTCCACGCAGCCCCGAACTGGCGGTGCTGCTCTGCAAAGCAAGTGGGCTGTGGTGCCCAGGGCCATGGGGTGAGTCCGCAGGCTCATGCTGGGCAGGGTGGGAGGAAGACCCAACTCAGGGTGGCTCCTGCTCACTCCCCCTCAGCACACAGACATGGCTCCTGCAGCCCCAGAGATCCCAGAGAGAGGATTCTGGGCAAACAAGGCAGTGCAGGGCCCTTTATTTCATTTGTACACACAGAGAGTAGAGCTCCTTATTTAGAAAAAGACAACGGGTCACACCAGACATGTAGATACAGACATAGATATAAGATGAAAAATAATTTTGCTTGTGGGTAGCCTTAATACAACAAAGAATACCTAAAACCAAAGAAAAAAAAAAAAACGTACAGAACCTAGGTTGAACTAGTAATAGATAATATTACAAGTGACATGCAGAAGCAGGAGTTCACTTCATTACTGCTTTTGAAAAGTGAACAGTCGTCACTTTCCTTATAGACTCCTTGAGTTCCCTGTTCCTCCTGCTGTAGATGAGGGGGTTCACTGTTGGAGGCACCACCGAGTACAGAACAGATACCACCAGGTCCAGGGATGGGGAGGAGATGGATGAGGGTTTCAGGTGGGCAAACATGGCAGTGCTTCGCTTCCTCCCCAAAGGGGGGGCGTCTCGTTCAAGCACACTCCAGGGAACCCACCCCAACCGAACGGAATTGCTTTCTATACTTACCCTCCCTGGAGTCTTCGTCCGGTTCTTTGTGCACAAAGTTTTACGGGGCTCAATTTTTTTGCCTAATTACCTGAATTTAGGATTCGGAGGTTAAGGTTTTGGGGCGATCCTTTGTCCACTCCAGGACCATCTGAAAATGGGACAGGGCGCCTCCCTGAAGTTTAGAAGTCCCTCCTAGAAATCCTTAATCCGAGTCACGGCACCAAAATTTGTTATAAATGAAGACGAGTTTTTGAGCCAATCAATTAATTTTATTAAGCTAGCGAATTTAAAGCAAGCGGTAATTAGGCAAAACAGTGCTGGGTGACCGGGGGAACTCGGTTCTGTCAACAGGCACACACTCTACTCTTCGTAGGTGCTTATATAAGTTATACATGTGTTCATGCATTGGTTGATGCTGTTCGTGGGCATCCAGCAGCTCTCGGATTGGTGGAAGATGTTGCTGTGGAAGAAGTTGCTGTGGAAGATATTGCTGTGGAAGATGTTGCTATGGAAGATGTTGCCTTTTGAGAAACTGGACACCGCTGGTTTTCTGGCTTTGAGAAGCTGAGTCACTGGGGGGGTGCTTGTCCTATTTGACCTTGCAGCCTTATCCAAGCATTCAGGCCTTGGTTTAACTGCCACTACAAAGTTCTACAAAACATAATCAAACTTGCACAAGCGCAGTTACTGCTTACAACAATATGCATAATATAATTGAGTTCTACTCGATTTGTACAACAATAACAATTTTGACCATTACTTATTACAATTCCACCCTTTCCTTTTACCCATTTATTTGTTGATCAAATCGAGTTACCGCTTCTCGGGCTAGTAAGGTTATTTCGGCTTCTTCATCAGTACCATGTTTCTGTAGCAGCATAAGGTGTACCTGCTCTACATGGCTTTTAATTAGTCCAATAAGTCGATTTAGGATACAGGCTCCAAAGGTTAGGGTAAGTAATAATATTATTAAGGGTTCAGCTATTGTGCATAGCAATGTAGTTAGCCACGGGAATTGCCTAACCCAAGATTCATACCATCCTTGGGCAGCTTCCCTTTCCTTCCTTCGCTGTTCCAGTTTTTCCCTTAATTTTGCCATCGAATCTCGGACTACTCCTGTGTGATCTGCATAAAAACAACACTCTTCCTTTAAGGCTGTACATAGCCCCACTTTTTGTAAGAAAAGGAGATCAATTTCTCTTCTATTTTGTAACACCACTCCAGATAGTGAGGTTAGAGATCTGTCTAAGGCAGTTATGGAGTTTTCAATTCTCTCTAAGTCCTCATCTATCACAGCCTTCAAGGAATTGAATCCTTGATTCTGTTGTACGAGTGAAGCTATTCCTGTTCCTGCTCCGGTTGCCCCTAACCCTAGCAACGTGGCTATGATAATAGCTGTAATGGGTTCTCGCTTGATCCGATAGAGCCCTGTATCCCAAATATCATTCATCACATCTTCTGAATGATATAATATCTTTGGAATAATGACAACTGACATGCAATACTCTCGGGAACTGTTTAACACTTTTAAAGACACACATGGAGTAAGTCCCGTCCTGGAACATATCCATTTTGTTCCATTCGGGGAAATAATATATCCTGTGGTTTCATTAAGGCTCGGTATGATATTCCCACAAAGTGACCTCTTGGAATTTGGTACTTTACCTATACAAGTCCCTATCCTAGTTACATGTTGCATAGTTATCCCTCTTTTCTGCTTTTCCCAAAGACACTGAACGGGCGCAGACTCATTGCTTATGGTATACAGACGATTATCCCATATAGCTTCATAAAAGGGTGGATTAACGTTATAACACAACCAGCAACTATTGGTTAAGTTGGGTTGAGTATGGTTTAGGGTTTGATAAGTAGCTCGGATAATTTCCCATAAATGATTTAAAGATTCCGGGGCTTCAGTATTTAGAGATTTCAAGGTTTCAGTGACAGTTTCCTCTCTTACTATTATATTCTCTTTTTCTACTGTCTTTGTTTCCCTACCTAGAGGGGGAGGGGATTTTACTACTGGATTGGGACCTATTGCTCGAAGAGTCGGTTTAACTTCTTCCTTCTTTATGATAAACATGCCTCCTCTGTCCTCACCCGGTTCATAATACCGCATTCCCCAGGTTTTTCCAACAAACCATCCACCATGTTCAGGGTCTGTTACGTTAAGGAATATATATTCACAGTTGCCATCCTTCTCTTGCTCGTTTTTCTTGCAAGCATGACGGTGGCACCAACTTCTGGTTCCCGTAGGGGGAATGCACCCTGCAGGTCCCCACCCAACCTTTAAAAACTTATCAGTATTTGCCGGAGGAATTGGCCAGTTTAAGGCAATCGTTTCACACCCCCAGTAAGCGCAGTAATAGTGTCCTGGGGTATTACAATACGAGGGCCCTGTGCTGGGGCACATGTGAAACCCCATTTTGTTAAGGCATGGCTCAACCTGAACTAATTGGCATAAGGCTGGAGTAAAAGAGGGTGACCCTGATGTGGTCTATTGTTGTATGATCATTTGGCCTTCCCACCGATAGAGGGTCCGTTTAAAAGGTTGGTGGGAACTCCCCATGTCTATTGCTATTATTGCCAGTAAGGTAAAGAGGATTAGGGAGAGCGACCTAGCCCCTGGTCGGCTGGAAATCAGCCAGTAGAAGTTCATTTTGTTGAGGGTCGTTTTGCTTAATGGAGTTGCTTTATTTCAGAAGTTTTCAGAGGCACTTGCCAATCCCCACAAGGATACCCCTCTGCCTTGCCCTAGGCCTATTCTGTCGCTTCAGAATAGCTGGGTAAGTTATCTTCTCAGCAGCAGTTGTAGTCTTCAGGGAACTGCCTCCTGAATCCTCTCCTTGTTCTGTCACAACCCATTTTTCGGTATTCAATCCAATAGGGCTATTTTGAATACCAGGTCTTGGCCACTGTCCCGAATCCTCACAGGGTCTGGAACACTCCCGCTTCTTACACTTCCTCTTGGTTATTTCCTAAATGTCTGCACTTACGGGTCATACAGAAAGTACTGAATATTTTTACTACACTCTATGTTCTTAACTATAAGTTCCTCTCCTAACTGTGCAACAGTTTTGTACCAATCTCTTCTATAATGTCCGTATCTAGGCCAATTTTCCCGTCCAGTAATTCTTAATATTTCCACAGTATTTATGGTTTTTCCCAAACACTCATTACACCATCGTTCAACATAAGGAAACTTTTCCCACTGCTGTATCCCGCACCCGCTACACACACGACATACCCAAGGATTACATTGTTTGCATACAGGACACGCGATATGTGACTTCCGCAATTCCTTACAGTTGTCCATAAGAAGCTTAGTATCTACGGCTATTCGTCACGTGTCTGTTTCCTCCTGAAGGTCAACTTTAACTCGTCCATGTTCTTGGCAACTTCCCAGTCTGTATGTAGGATAGGACCTTTTACTCGGCTAGCGTGTGTCCATCCTCTTTCTGCGGTGCAGACTGCGGTATCTGTGGTGAGTAAAACAAGGAAAGGTCCCTCCCAGCAAGGAGTTAACGATGATTCCTTCCATGTTTTTACGAGTACTTGATCTCCCGGTTTAATTCTATGTATTGCTATATCTAAAGGTGGTCTTTGAACCACCAGGCCTCGCTTTAACAGTTCTTGCCTCCTTTTCATGAACTCTATGAGTTATTCTTGTAACATCTTTTCTTCCACTTTAGGGTGTTCTATTGGTTTCTCTAAATCATAGGGCACTCCATATAACATTTCAAAGGAGGAAAGTCCTGTATCAGCCCTCGGTTGTGTTCTTATGTTCAAGAGGGCTAAGGGGAGGCACTTCACCCAGCTCATTTTGGTCTCTGTCATTAATTTGGTCAGGTGTTTTTTAATTTCTCCGTTCATTCTTTCAGCTTTCTCTGAACTCTGGGGGTATCAAGGAGTGTGATACTCCCATTTGGTTCCCAGAGCTTCTAACGTTTCTCTAATTATTTTGGAAGTAAAATGGGGCCCTCTGTTCGAATCGATAACTGACATGATCCCATATCTAGGTATGATATGCTCTAATAATATTTTTACTACCGTCCTTGCAATGGCCTGAGCTACCGGAAAGGCTTCAACAAAGTGAGTTAGGTGATCTACCAAAACTAGGAGATACTTATATCTGCCTACCTTCGGTAACTCCGTAAAGTCTACCTGAATCCTTTCGAATGGCTTCTTGGCTAGTTGCCTCCCCCCAGGGACTCTTTCTCTAAGGCGCTGTTTATTTATCCTTTGACATGTTAAACATTCTCCGACGATTCTTTTTGCTAGATCATACACCCCCAGGGTCATATATTTATTAGCGAATTGGTCTACCAGAGCCTGTACTCCCCAATGGGTTTGCCTATGGAACTCTCTCAAAATTCACCAAGCTACTCCTCTCGGGAGCATTTCCCTCTCATCAGGTAGCCACCACTTCTCTTCCCATTCAACTATTACCATTTGTTCCAATTTCTCCTTTTCCTGATTTGTAAATCTCATAGCATACTTAGTTTGCACAGAGTCCTGTTCAACTGCTTTTATTACCAGTAACGCAGCTTTCTTAGCTTCCTCATCTGCTAAATTATTCCCTCTTATTTGCGTGGAGGTTCCCTTCCGATGGCCCTTTACATAAACTACCGCGATTTGTTTGGGCCCTCTTAATGCCTCCAGAGTTTGCTTTATCAAGGTCTCATGTATTAATCCTTTACCCTGAGAATTCATTAAGCCCCTTTCTTCCCATATTTTTCCAAATGTGTGCACTACCCCAAATGCATATTTAGAATCCGTAAATATCGTTCCTCTCCGATTTTTCAATAATTGTAATGCTCTTAGTACTGCAAACAGCTCACAAGCCTGCGCTGATCATCCTGAGCTAAGGGGACCCGACTCCTTAGTTGTCCAGCTGTTTCCATCTATTATGGCGTATCCTGATTTCCTTTTTCCGTCCACCACCCGCGATGATCCATCTACAATTTTTTCTCCACATAGCAACTCCTCTTCCTCTAAATCCTCCCTTATCTTGGTTTGATATTCTATTACCCTGATACAGTCATGGGAAAGGGGTTCGCTCGGTTCTCCATACAGAAATTGAGCTGGATTCTGCAATATAGTAGTTTCAAGCTCTAACTTGTGAGAGTGCAACAGGATTCCTTCATGTTTCAGTAACCTAGCATCCGTAATCCATTTATCAGCTTTCTGCCGTAATACTCCTCATATATTATGAGGTGTGTATACCTTTAATTCTCCTCCCATAGTTATTTTCCCGACTTCTTCGACTAAGAGGGCAGTAGCAACTATGGCCTGTAAACAAGTAGGCCAGCTGCGACTAACTGGATCTAATAATTTGGAATAATATCCTACGGGTTTCTTTTTACTTGCCCATTCTTGCATTAGGACCACGAAGGCTGTTCCACCCTCCGTATTAACAAATAGATAGAAAGGCCTCCAGGTATCCACCAGACTCAGTACTGGGGCGTTTACTAAATCAGTTTTTAAGTTTTCTAATTGCTCGTTATCCTCTGTACTCCATTTCATCAGGCCTTCCCCCACTAGCTTCTGATATAAGAACTTAACCTTGTTTCTGTAATTTTCAATCCACTGTCTACAGTAGCCGAAAAGACCTAAAAGTTGTCACACTTGCCTTTTATTCTTGGGAGGCTGGAGGGACAAAATAGCGTTTACTCGCTCTGGATCTAGCTTCTTAGTCCCTTTACTCAGCCAGTGCCCTAGATATTTTACTTCTTACCCAGTAAATTGCAGTTTAGATTTTGATACCTTTAAACCCTTTAGGCTCAAGAAATTTAATAACCTAATGCTGGTGCTTCGCACACTATCTTGGCTTTTTCCAGCTATTAATAGGTCATCTACATATTGTACTAAAACTACCCCAGGTTCCAGTTCAAAGTCTTCCAGAACTTGTCCCAGGGCCTGTCCAAAGAGGTTTGGTGGTTCAGTAAATCCCTGTGGAAGAACCGTCCATCTAAGTTGTTGTTTCCGATGGGTATCAGGGTTCTCCCACTCAAAGGCAAAATAGTCACGACACTCTTCCCTCAAGGGACAGGCCCAGAAGGCATCCTTTAGATCTATTACACTATACCAGGTCAATTCTGGGGACACTTGGCTTAATAGGTTATAGGGGTTGGCCACTACCGGAAATCTAGTTACCGTTCTTTTATGTACTTCACGGAGGTCTTGTACTAAACGATAGGACCCATCTGATTTCTTTACAGGTAATATGGGGGTATTGTGGGGCGACATGCATGGTTCTAGCAGTCCCTGTTGTAATAATCGATCAATTACATGTTGCAGGCCATGCCTCCCATCCTGTGATATAGGGTATTGTTTAACACGTATCGGTACTCTCGGATCCGTTATTGTCACTGTAATCGGTGGAATTTCTAACTTCCCTACCGACTCAGGAGTGTACCATACTTCTGGATTGATTTTATCTTTGTCTTCGGCTGTTAAAGCATACAGTTTCACCTTCAATTCTTGATCTTTTACCTCTAAACTAATTCCTAATTCTACGATTAAATCTCTTCCCAATAGGTTATATTCGGCCTCAGGTACTAATAAAAAGGACCCTACCCCTATCCAGGATGGGGATTCTATTTCTACTCCTTTAATTATGGGTACAGAAAAGGGTTCCCCTTTTGCCCCTATTGTATTTTCTCCGAGGACGGGGTGCATCCCCAGGGCACAGTTTGGACAGTAGATCTTTCTGCCCCTGAATCTACCAGGAATTCCATCTCCTGGTGCTGGGGACCTAATTTCAATTTTATCAAGGGCTCCGTTGTTTTAGAAGTCCCCAGCAAATAGAGCCCCTGACACCCCTACTCAGCATGATACATTTTCTCATCCTGTATACGTTTCCTACAGTTCCTTCACATATGTCCCTTCCTCTGGCAGTAAAAACATTTGATTTCCCTCAAATCCTTCAGTCTGACTTGACTTCTCTGAGGTGGCCCGTTCCCACCTATGCGTGGCGGCCCTCCCTTCTGTGGAGCCATCCTCTGTCCCTCTCGAACTACCGCTACCAAAATTTTAGCTTGTCTCCTCTGGGTCGCTTCCTCCCTTCTCACATAAACCTTCTGCACTTCCCTTAGCAACTCGTCCAACCCTTTCTCTTGCCAATCTTCCAACTTTTCTAACTTCTTTCTAATATCCGGCTACGACTTCGCCACGAACTGAGTTTTTAAAAGAGCTTGCCCGACTGGTCTCGTAGGGTCTATCCCGGAGTAAAGCTGCAAGCTCTTTCGTAATCTTTCTAACCATTCTGTGCGAGTCTCATCTTTCTTTTGTTGCTCATTAAAGGCTTTATTTATGTTCTGCCCTCGAGGGACCGATTCCTTAATCCCTTGTACGATTATAGTGCGGAAATCTCCCATATGGCCCCTGTGTTACGGGTTTTGATTATTCCAATTAGGGGGCTGCTGGGGCCATTTGGTATTAGCACCTGGCCCTTGCTGGTGTTGCTGGTCCCAGACTCTCATTCCCGCCCTCCTGATCATTTCCCACTCTTCTGCGGTGAATAATATCCCTAGAATTGCTTGTAACTCATCCCAAGTATATAAATTGGGCCCCAAAAACTGATCTACCCTTTCCGACAATCCTAGGGGGTCCTCTAGTAAACTTCCCATTTCCTTCTTAAATTCTCTCACATCCCCCGAATTTAGAGGAACCGACACAAACCCTACCCCGGGTTGTGGACCTCCCATCGCTATTTCTTGCAACGGATATAACCCCGTCTCTGAGGGTGCCTGTTGTCCTATTTCTGACATAATCTGCTGCCTAGCTTGACTCCTTGTGATTCTCCGAGTATCTCCTGTTGGCCCTGAGGAGTCGGTCTCCTCTTCCTCAGGGGCCGATGGCATTGGAGGAGAGGAGAGTCCTGGGCCTACTACTGGCGGGGAATTATAAGGAGGGTGAGGGGGTGGAAGTTCCTCAGGAACTCTCTTTTTGCGACCAGATTTCTTTTCACTTAAAGTGAAAATACCAGCGCGAGTGGCAGAAGGTAGCCAACAACGTGCATACTCACTTTCCTCAGGATTAAAGTGTTCCTTGTCATTTACATAAATATTTAGGGCCTGACAAATCCAATCCTCAAATGACCCAAATATTGGCCAAAACAAATGATCTGGTCTGATCTGCTGGTTACCCCAGACATACATACAATAATATACCATTTTTTCTTTACTCTTGTTTCTTGTGCAAAATGCGCCTTCCCAATTTTTGAGCATAAGGCCCCCAATCACCGAGGAATATCCGGTGACCTCTCCTTGGGTCCCTTCCCCATGGGATCAGAAGGCTTGCTTTTCCTCTGTCCCATCTTCTGGAGTGCCTTCTTTCACACACACACACACACCCCTCGTTCGTGGCTCACGCCCTCGCAGGCAATGAGAACCGCACTACTAGAGAGTCCCGCCCTGCCTTACTGCAGGGTCCACACTTGCTTCGCTTCCTCCCCAAAAGGGGGGGGGGTGTCTCGTTCAAGCACACTCCAGGGAACCCACCCCAACCGAACGGAATTGCTTTCTATACTTACCCTCCCTGGAGTCTTCGTCCGGTTCTTTGTGCACAAAGTTTTACGGGGCTCAATTTTTTTGCCTAATTACCTGAATTTAGGATTCGGAGGTTAAGGTTTTGGGGCGATCCTTTGTCCACTCCAGGACCATCTGAAAATGGGACAGGGCGCCTCCCTGAAGTTTAGAAGTCCCTCCTAGAAATCCTTAATCCGAGTCACGGCACCAAAATTTGTTATAAATGAAGACGAGTTTTTGAGCCAATCAATTAATTTTATTAAGCTAGCGAATTTAAAGCAAGCGGTAATTAGGCAAAACAGTGCTGGGTGACCGGGGGAACTCGGTTCTGTCAACAGGCACACACTCTACTCTTCGTAGGTGCTTATATAAGTTATACATGTGTTCATGCATTGGTTGATGCTGTTCGTGGGCATCCAGCAGCTCTCGGATTGGTGGAAGATGTTGCTGTGGAAGAAGTTGCTGTGGAAGATATTGCTGTGGAAGATGTTGCTATGGAAGATGTTGCCTTTTGAGAAACTGGACACCGCTGGTTTTCTGGCTTTGAGAAGCTGAGTCACTGGGGGGGTGCTTGTCCTATTTGACCTTGCAGCCTTATCCAAGCATTCAGGCCTTGGTTTAACTGCCACTACAAAGTTCTACAAAACATAATCAAACTTGCACAAGCGCAGTTACTGCTTACAACAATATGCATAATATAATTGAGTTCTACTCGATTTGTACAACAATAACAATTTTGACCATTACTTATTACAGAGAATAAACAGACTGTTTCTCATGGAAAACCCCCTCCCTAATGGAGGGATGTTTCAGCTCATTCTCTCTTTCTACTAAGTGAGAAAAACAGTTTATCACAGTTTAAAATGCAGATTGGTCATCTGTTTTCCATGAACACAGCTCTGGGGCAAGACCCCCTGAGTTGGTGTGAGAACAAAAACTGACCGACACTCGCACCACAATCCCAGAAACCAAGAGCACCAGGGACAGGTGGAGAAACAGGGAAGAACACTGCAGTGCTACCAGAAAATAAAGCAAGGACAGAAAGGCAGACGGGCATGCTGTGGAACCTTCTCCTGACCCAGCTGTGCTGCTGCCACTCACATAATGACACTGTAGAGCAAGTACTTTTAGCACCTTTTTTGTATACCACGTTCCAGGAACCCTTCACCTGGAGGTCCAACTGCTGAGGTGGAGACTCGTGACCTGGACCCCATGGCTTTGGGGCAGAGGGTCTGCTGGGGAGGAGAGGAGACCAGGGGCTGCACTGGGAAATGTGTCTGCACTGCAGGGGATGGCAGGGGGTCCTGAATCTCATCTCAAGCTTTTCAGGCTGTAGCTCCATCTCCCTGCCCATGTCTGTGCTGCCTGCAGCTGTGTGTCTGTCCCTGGGTCTGCTCCCTGTGAGTGTCACAGACCCCGTCCCACCCGCTGTGTGCTCAGCTCTGTCCTGCTCACAACTCCTGGCACTGCCCAGGGGCAGCTCTGTGTGTGCAGGGGCTCAGGAGCAGCTCAGACCAGTCCTAACGAGAACTGGGGTCTCAGTGTCTTCTCCAAAGAGAGAAATAAATCCCCATCTCCCACTGCACACCCAGACGAGCAAAAGTGGAAAACTGAAAGCACAGACTCCTTCCCTTGCGGCTGTACTTGTGTTGATGTCCTTGTTCTGAAGGCCCCTCTGCCATGTCTGTGGGGGGATCTGGAGCTCTGAGCAGCCCTGACCCACACAGCCCCCTTCAACCCCACAAGCTCCCTGCCTGCCCTGCCGGGGGTCTCTCCTTCCACCCACAGCTGCTGCCGTGGGATCTCCCGGGCAGGCTGAGCGCTGACCCTGATTTTATACTCGTAGGTCTAGAGAGACATTCTTCAATCTTTGGCCATGTCATGTCTGTGCTCTGATTCAAAGCCTTTGCACACATGGGCTCTTGGACACTTGGTACCAGGTTTCTTGTGGCAGGTCAGAGCTGGGCTGGTGCCACAGCTGGGGTGGTTCAGCCCAGATGTGAGGCCATGTCCTCAGCCAGGGACCTGACTGGGGGAGCTGGAGCTGTCAGTGCTGCAGACAGAGCTGTGACACGGATGGAATGAACTGCCAGGCAGGGTGGCAGAAGTGAGTTCATCTGGCCTGCAAGGACAGCAGCCTCCAAACACTGCAACAGCCCAGATCAGAAGTTAGTCTACTGCAGGATCAGTTAAAGGACAAACAACGACACTTTGTAGCTACTGATTAATTGAATAGGAGAAAGAGGTGAGAATCCCTGTGTCCTCTTGTCCTCCCTCTTCACCAGCAATGTGTCCCAGGCCTCTGTGATTTGAGACGGGAATCTTCAGAACAAACAGCAGCGGATGGGGACCAAGTGAAGGGTCACCGGAACTAACACAATCCTCTCCAGGCTATGGGACAGCAGGGGCAGCATCCCAGGAGCGGGGACAGCAGGACCATGTCACAGTGAGGCCACTCTCCACCATCTTGGAAAGCTCATGGAGACTGGGGGGACTCCCTGACCACTGGCAGCTCTCACACAGTGTGTGCACTTTTCAAAATGGCCAATGGGTGAGCAGGGGAACTAAGGGCTGTGCCCCAGACCATGTCCACTGGGACTCCATTTCTGGGTGTCTGGAAGAGAAGTTGATGGGATTTGCCCAGGGCAGGTTATTCCTCTTTGCTTTCTGTGAGGAAAGGACAGGGTCGTGGACTTGGGCAGAGCAGTGGTGGTCTGTTACCTGGAAGACAGCAAGGAATCCAGCATCATCCTCCACAATATTCTTGTGTCCAAGGTAGGATATTATGGTCTGTGTCAGTGTGCAAGTAGATGGGTATAAACAATCTGGATGGTTGGGCTTGGAAAGTTGCTGTAGAAAGGGAGAAACTTTCCAGTCATGAGGACAGTCCAGCACTGGAAGCTGTTTCCCAGGAGTGCACACTCACTCTGTCCAAGAAAGTGACCAGGATGTGTTTGAATAAAGCGCTGAGCAATCTTGTCTGACCCTGCTGTGAGCAGGAGGTTGATCAAGACACCTCCTGAGATCCCTATGAGCCTGAATGATGCTGTCCTTCCTTCCCCTTCATGTTTTCAAATTAGGGAGAACTCTCAGGTTCTCCCAGACCACAGAAGTAATTCACATGAGGTGCAGGGCTGCTTTACAAGTGCCCCTAAACAGTCCTGACCACATCTTTTCCATCCTTTTTCTTTTGCCCTGAGCCAAGATCTTATTTTTTGCTGTCCTAATGCCTCTCCAGAAAGAACAGCCCATGTTGTTAACCCTTTCAGAGCAGGTTCTTCAAGAGGTGTCAGCATCGATGCACAGAGTCTGCGCATCAGCCAGACACAAATCCATCATTATAGAAAAGGAGACGAGGCTCTTGACCAGCTCCTTGCACCCAGATATCAACGTGACATGTGTGCTGAGATGCCAGGGAACACCTAAAATCTACGTGAACAGTATGTGAGTCCTGGTTAGATATCCTGGCTTGCCTCCTGACCCATGTGGTGCTTCAGGCTGTGAAGAGAATCAAAACCAGCCATTGGACTGGGGTAGTTCCATTTTACACGTGTCACACAGGGCAGATGGGGGAGCTCAGAACTCCAGACTCTGCTGCACTGTTGGGACTGCAGAGACTGGAAATGCAGGTGACAGTGTGTGTCAGTGCACACACATAAAGATTCTGGCTTCCTTTGTGCCTTTTTAGTAAAGACCTCGGATCTGTTCCTCAGCCTTCTTTGTCTCAAAAAGAAATTAAAGAGGTTTAGTTTATCATCATCAGCAGCGAAAATAAGGAGTTCCCTGTTACCGTTACTAGTGACAGCACCACTGTTCCCAAACATCCTTCAGAGCATCTCCATTTTTCCTGGGCTCCAAAGCTCATCCTGCTCAGAGTTTGACAGGATTGCTGCAAACCCCTGTTACCCAAATCTCTACAACTGTCTCTGCTCAACAGCCTTTTACCCCAGGAAGGGGAAAACTGCCAATGCAGGCACCAACCCAGTGCCCAACCTGCCTGGAGAGCCAGGACAGTTGTGCCACACAACAGCCGCCTCTGAGGGAAGCTGTAGGTGATGGGATTGAAATGGTTTCAACCCAAAATATAGAAACATAGCATCATAGAATCATTTAGGCTGGAAAAGACCATTAAGAACAGGGAGTCAAACCGTAAACCTAATGCTCCCAAGTACTCCACCAAACCATGTCCCAAAGCGCCACATCTCCACGTCTTTTAAACATGTCCAGCAATGGAAGCTCCAATGCTGAGCTGGCAGGACACCATTGGCTGCAGTTGGACATAAGATACTGGTCATGGCTGTGAGTTCAGCCCGCGCTGGCAGAATGTCTCACACCCTCACTCAGGAGGGCAGGGGGCTGGGAGATGGGAGCACATTTCAGTTTCCAGATCCCAGGACGGAGCCCAAACCATCCTGCCCTTGGACTCTGGATCCCATTTCCTGAGATGCAAAGCTGGTGGGGCTTCTGTGGATAATCACGTTAAACGCATCAATAATCCTTCAAGTGTTTGTGAAATTTAGCTAGGAATGTCAGTTTTTAAAGAAAAATAAAGTTTAACATGCTTATATTTAAATATCTGTAAAATAGTACTCTGCATGTGTGGTCGCCCCTCTGGCAATGACAATTAAATAGGTATTTGCACTATAAGGCTCCATACCTCATCCACAAGCACACATCTAAGTGGTTCAGATGACGGGTGGTGTGGCAAACGTCACCCTTTGTGTCCCCAGGTGATGGACACTGCTCATGTGCCTCTGCAGAGAGTGGCAGGAGCTGGATCCCCTTCTCGGGACAGGCTCCTTCCAGGAGAGACACCGACACAGGGGGAACTCATCGGGGCTTTACGGCATTTCAGTCAGCATCAGTTTTGACATATTGGGTGCTGTCCTGTGACTGCCCTTTCTGCACAAATGATCATACAAAGACAGCCATTTAGTGGAACATGGTCATAAAGGGGCTGTTATGGACAGGAAAACTCACCGTGAACTCTGGAGAGAGCGAGGAAGATCCAAGAAGCTCGAGGCGTCTTCTGAAGAGCGTGAGGCCTGAGCAGCCGTGATTGGCCATTGTAGGTGTGGGAGAGGGTCAGGGCATGTCAGGGAGAAGCAATGAGATGGCTGATGGCTTCAGTGAACCCTTCCAGCCATGTCTGAGCCCAGAAATGGAAAGCAGTTGATGTCTGCAGGTGAAGGAGGAACAGGAGGAAGATCTTCCTGGGAATCATGAGGGTCATGGTGTGCTCTCTCCATCACATCTCCACCTCTGGGCTGGGACAGAGCAGAGTTTGCAGATCTGTCCTTTCAAATAGGGCTCCCCTGCTCCAGTGCGAGTCCAGTTTTGGGTTTTCTTTTACAGAGATTTGTTTATGAAGCCGTTTTCAAGGCAGCACAAGTGAAAGCACAGGGCAAATGGGTAAAAGCTCCTCTCCTGACTCTGCACTGAGCCACAGAGAGATGAGCCCTTTTGCCTGTCCTCTGTCAAGACTCTTCACATTTTCAGTCATAGAAATGAGGAATTCAACCCCTACAGAAATCCACTCATGAAATGTGATGTTGGGAAATTAAAAACACAGACAAAATCATAATGACATGCTAAGCCTCTGCTTTGCAGCCCATGCTCTTAAGCATCATGAGTGCAGATACTGAACATTTCCATTAATGGTGCATAAAATCTGACACTGCTTGTGAAAGTCAAAGCTGTCACAAACCAGCTCCCTTGCCCCCACTGCAGCAGAGCAAAGCTGGTCACTTGGCAGCACATAGGCAGAGGTCCTGCTGCTCACAGCACACTCAGTCAGCACAGAAGAGAGAAAGGAAATGCATTTCAGTTGTGGTTATTTATATGAAAAATAGAGTCGCTATCTCAGAGGAGCGTGTCCTGATTTTACATTGTCATTTCAATTTTAGAAGAGAGCCCCCATGGAAAAAAACCAGCAAATGTCCAGCAGCAGCTCCATCACCCAGTTCCTCCTCCTGCCGTTCACAGACATACGGGAGCTGCAGCTCTTGCACTTCTGGCTCTTCCTGGGCATCTACCTGGCTGCCCTCCTGGGCAACGGCCTGATCATCACCACCATAGCCTGGGACCAGCACCTCCACACCCCCATGTACTTCTTCCTGCTCAACCTCTCCCTCCTTGACATAGGCTGCATCTCCACCATTGTCCCCAAATACATGGCCAATTCCCTCTGGGATTCCAGGGCCATCTCATACTTGGGATGTGCGACACAGCTCTTTTTGTTTCTCTTCCTGATCACAGCAGAGTATTGTCTCACTGTCATGTCCTACGACCGCTACGTTGCCATCTGCAAATCCCTGCACTACAGGACCCTCCTGGGCAGCAGAGCTTGTGTCCACATGGCAGCAGCTGCCTGGGCCGCTGGGTTTCTCAGTGCTCTGCTGCACACGGCCAATACATTTTCACTGTTCCTGTGCAAGGGCAATGCCCTAGGCCAGTTCTTCCGTGAAATCCCCCAGATCCTCAAGCTCTCCTGCTCATACTCATACTTCAGGGAACTTGGGCTTATCATGTTTTGTGCTTCTCTTTTTGAGGGATGTTTTGTATTCATTGTGGTGTCCTATGTGCAGATCTTGAGGGCTGTGCTGAGGATCCCCTCTGAGCATTGACGGCACAAAGCCTTTTCCACCTGCCTCCCTCACCTGGCCGTGGTCTCCCTGTTTGTCAGCACTGGTTTATTTGCCAACCTGAAGCCCTGCTCCATCTCCTCCCCATCCCTGGACCTGGTGGTGTCTGTTCAGTACTCAGTGGTGCCTCCAGCAGTGAACCCTCTCATCTACAGCATGAGGAACCAGGAGCTCAAAGTGGCACTGAAGAAGCCGATTCAATCATTTTTCTGTCAGCAGCAATAAGTTACCTGTGTCTCTTCAGAAGTGATTTCCAGTTCATCTCAGGAACTTCCTGTGCATTGCGCATTTCATCTGTGATAACCATGTTTGTCAAGGAGTTTCTTTACCCACGGCACTTCTCCAGAGCAGTGACTCAGAGACCTGTCTACCTGTTTCTGGGGCCCTGGTACAGCTGGTGTCCTGTGTCACATCTCTGTAATACAGGTGTGGACCCATTTTAAAATCACTGTATTTCTGAAATTGCAGCCATCTTTTTGAAACACCCCACAAAAGGGGATTTCCTCAGTCTCAGTATTTGGAGCTTGGGCTCTTCTTCCAAAGCTGTGGTCAGCCTGAATAAATTTCCCCCACAAGGCCATGCTGCTGTAGTTGTGTTTTTCATGGCTCAGGGGAGGACATGGGGCATCATGTTACGTCATGGTGCTGGTTTGAGTGTCCATCTGTGGGTGCCCAGTGTTCCTGGAGATGGTGAAGGACCTTCCGTGATCTGCCTTGGACTGTCTCACTGTGGTTTCCAGGCACCACAGCCTGCTCCCTGTGCTCTGTGCTTCAACAGGGGAATGAATGACCCACAGAACCCTGTTTCTGCATTCCCCAGCTCAGGGCAGGCTGCTCTGTCACTGCGGTAGCAGGAGCAGCATGAAGAGCTCCTGGCCAGGAGTTGTGTGCTGGTGAGAGGGGCTGGCACAGGAGGGCTGCCAGCAACGGGTGTAAAGGCTCTCTTGGAAACCAGAGCAGGGGACAAAGGGGGGTTGGCCTTGCTTCCATCATGCCATGGCTGGCCCCAGCCCTTAGGCTGATAGGCTGATCCTCCTCTCTGTCCCAATCCATTTCTCCATCCATCCATCCATCCATCCATCCATCCATCCATACCAGTACTCCATCTGGGAGAGCTGCCTTACTATGTTTCTCATCCCAATGAGATCACAGAATCATTTAGGTTGAAGGAGACTCTCAAGATCACTTTGTCCAACCATTAACCCAACTCTGGCACTAAACCGTATTCCTTAAGAACCTCATCTATATGTAGTTTAAAGACCTCCAGGGATGGTGACTCAACCACTCCTTGGGCAGCCTGTTCCGATGCCTCACAAACTTTTCCAAGAAGAAATTTTTCCTAATATCCAAACTGAACCTGCCCAAGTGCCACTTCAGTCTGTTTCCTCTCCTTCTCCAATTGCCATATGGGAGAACAGACCAACACCCTCCATGTTACAACCTCCTTTAGGGTAGCTGTAGACAGCAATAAGGTCTCCCCTCAGCCTTCTTTTCTCCAGGCTAAACAGCCCCAGTTACCTCCACTGCTCCCCATCTGACTTGTTCTCCAGACCCCTCACCAGCTTTGTTGCCCTTCTCTGAACTCACTCCAGCACCCCAAGGTCTTTCTTGTAGTGAGGGGCCCAAAACTGAACACAGGATTTGAGGTGCATCCTCACCAGTGCCAAGAACAGAGGGATGATCACTTGCCTGGTCCTGCTGGCCACACTATTCCTGATGCATGCTGGGATGCTGGGGGCCTTCTTGGCCACCCGGGCACATGCTGGCTCATGTTCAGTCACTGTCCATCAACACCCCCAGGGCCTTTTCCATTGGGCAGGTTTCTAGACGCTCTTCCCTGAGCCCGCAATGCTGCCTGGGGTTGTTGTGACCCAAGTGCAGGACCCAGCACTTGGCATGAAATTGAACAAGTCCAAGTGCTGGTATGTTCACCTGGGATAGAGTAACACTGAGTGTAAGTGTAGATTGGGAGAGAGTGGCTGGAGAGCAGCCCTGCAGAAAGGGATTTGGTGTGATGGTTGGCCAGTGGGTCAATAGGAGGGAACACTGTCCCCCAGCAGTCAAGACAGTAACCCCCATCCTTGGGTGCATCAAACACAGCATGGCCATGTGGTCAAAAGAGGTGACTATGCTGCTGTATTCAGCATTGGTGCAGCCTCACCTTGAGTTCTGTGTGCAGTTCTGGGCCCCACATACTATTACAACAAGGACGTAAAGGTCCTTGAGGGCATCTAGACTATCCCCAAGCCCATTGGAGGCCCTTAGGAAGAGTTCCTCTCTCCAAATATCCAGCCCAGATTGTTGCTGCATGAACAACCAGGAGAAAGTGCCCGTGGACCCTCATTCTAGACCCCATCTCCTCCATCCCATACAAGCAGTGCTCTCCCCCTTGGCACTGAGGTGGTTCCAGGGACCCAAGAGACACTTGTAGGAGGAGATGTTGGAGGGGGATATGGTGTCCTTCAGTGCTCCTCATGGTACCTCCTGCTGGGCTTTGTGCCACTGGTCACAACCCCCTGAGCCTGGATGTTCAGCCAGTTCCCAGTGGTGCTAAACAGGAACAAGCCCATGAGCACATTGGGCTGCACTGGGAGGAGCGTGGCCACCCAGACAAGGGTAGTTATTGTCCATCATGACTCAGCACTGCTGTGGTCACATCTGGAGCCGTGTGTCCCAGTGTGACGTTCTCCATTCTGGAGGAACGGGAGGAGCTGTTGTGTGGCCAGAGAAAGTCTGGGTCATGTGTAGAGATGCTGAGAGACCCAAACTTCTTTAGCCTGGTGAAGGGGAGGCTGAGGAAACGTGCTGTTTTTACTGAAACTGAGCTGATTTTCTTCATGCATTTTGAACCTCTCTCCTTCACAGTCAGTACAGTCTTTTGTTCAGATCTACTATGAGAATAATGAGATAACGCTGTTCCTTCCCCGGGATTGAGTTAATTCTTTCTTTTAGCAGCTTTACAGTGTTTGCCATTTGGTATGTAAGGAACGTCAGAACTCGCTGAGATCTTGGTTGTTGTCAGGGAAACCAAGGACTTCTTTGGCCATCCAGCTGTGGATGTAGATTGGCAGGAGGGGACACAGACAGGACAGCACCTGGATTGACATGCAGGTCAGGAGGAGGAACAGGAGGGAGATATTCCTGGGAATATGGAAGGAGGAAAGGCCTCTCTTGGGCTAATCATGTATGGCAGTGCCATTTGCATGCTGTGGGCATGGCTGTGCCTGGGAGATGGGGAACGGCTGCTGCTGGGGTGGCTGTGCTCAGTCATGGCCCATGAGCTGACCCTGCTCTGCTCCTCTCTTACACTGCCCACAATTGGATGGTCCTCAGGAATCATCCATGAACCTGGTGGATGCATGAACCTCCTGCAGTGATGGGGCTATGGATAAAAACAGGGGATTCAAGTAAGTTTGGAACTGGGACATTGAGGTGACTGGTAACCATTGCCAGGTATATGAAAGAAGCTGGATGAGTTGTGAGGAACTCACAGGCATTTCCAACAACACAGAACACCAGAGGCTTGCAGTTAAAGCAACAGCACTTGACATAAACACCACCCCCAAAACACAAAACACTCACACTGACCACAGGAAAAGCCTTGAAAAACATTGGAGAAAAATCTACCAGGTCCCAGGGGTCAGGGCTCAGCCATTTTGTGATCAACAAGCATCAAGGGCTGACATGGCACCAGAGCCACCTTCACATGGCCTTCACCACCTGTAACCACTGTCTCCAAGTCTTTTGTTCACCAGCCTCCAGGGACAGGGACCTGCAGTGGTTGTTCCCTTCACAGCTGTGTCAAGTGATGGCCCTTCATGGGGTCCAAACACCCTCAGAAACTTGGGGTTTGCTTCTGCCTTTCACTTCATTGGAGGTTTGTTCATTCTTTCAGCATCTGCAGTTCAGGATCATGGCAGCAGAGGGCGCATGGACATACAAAATGCTCTTACAAGCCAAGGCTCTGTGCATCATTTTCATAAAGCCTTCAAGTATGGTGTGGATGATGAGGGAGATTTCAGGAATAGCCAAAGCAAGAGCATTTCCAAAACAAATAGCGATAAAGCCAAATTTCTTCTATTTCCTTCCCTGCTCGCCCTTCCCTCCCTTTCCAGAACAGGTGGTCTCAGCAGCCTCCAGTTCATATTGGTGTGGAGCGTCTCCTGATAAAGACTGAATATGTCACAAAATGGGTTGCCTAAAATGCCATGTGTATGAGGAGATAATCCAGGACACCTCGAGAGGAGTCACACTCCTCTGAACCAAGAGGTGGGTGTCCCTGGCAATCTCAGGTGCCACAGCACAGCGACACTTGTGTTCAGGGAGCTGGTCAAGTGACCCATCTCCTGTTCTGTAACGGTGTCTGAGTTTGCTCAGGTCACCCCTGACTTGAGCCCCATCCACTGCTGGGTGTTCTCCAGACTCCTGCCTTCAGGAACCAAGTCCCAGGAGACCTTGCTGCTGAAGATGGAGGCAAAGAAGCCATGAAGAACCTCAGTCCCGTCTGATTCTACTCTTACGTAGTTCAGCAGCAGGTCCACGTTCACCCTGTCTATTCTCTTACTGCAAGTGAAGCTCTGTCAACTCATTTTGCTGCCCTTCTCATGCAGGTATCAAGTCCAGGACAGCTTTGTCATCATCCCCACATCCATGGACAAGGTTTCTAAATTCCTCCTTTGCAGCTTCCCCTGCTTTCACCTCCTGTGTGCGGCCTTTTTGCCCTGCAGCTCCATCAGTGCAGAGGAGCAGCCTCACAAGATAAATGCTTCTGTCTGTGCGTACTTGGAGGGATCATTCTTGTGCTTGGAGCAGCCTGTCCTGTAAGGATTATCAGATTTTCTGAGCTACTTCACCCCTCAGATCTCCTTCCATGTCACCACTTTGCCCAACATCCCCAAGTATGTCAAAGTCTTCTCCTGTGGGGCCCACCAGCCTGTGCTCTGCTGCTGGCCTTCCTCTCTCCCTTCTGGTGCCTGGGACCCCACTGTGTCCTGGTCACAACAGCCAAGGTGGACACTGTTGTTCACATCCCTCACTAGCTCTTCCTTGTTTCCCAGTTCTAGATCCAGGTGAACATCAGTCTTTTTGGCGCAGCGGGCAGACATGTTAAGCAGTTGGCCAAAGATTCTCTGGAATGTTGGCAGATTTGCCTGACCCATTAATGTCAGGGCAATTACAGTTCCCTATAGGAAGCTGCTCATTGACTGGAGATTTCCTTGCTTTGATGACAGAAGGACTTTTCCATTACTTCTCCATTATCAAGTGGTTTGCAACATCCGAAACATTGTCACCCTATGTTGGGTTTCCATGCCAAAGTCTTGGAACTGAGGGTGAGTGCGGCTGTGCTACAGCTATCACCTCTCTAAGAAGACAACAGGGTTTGACCGACATCAGAAAGAGCTGATTTCAGCTGCTCCAAGATGGACCCACTCCTTGCCAAATCTGAGCCACTCGGTGATGCTGGCAGCACCTCTGGGATATTGTTTTTGAGAAAGAGTAAAAAACGCTGCACTACAGCAGGTGGGAGAGAGGAGGGAGGAGATGTGAGAGAAAAGCACTGCAGACACCAAGGTCATATCCCATAGGACCCAAGCAGGTCCCTCAGCAGGCCAAATCCTGCTCTCCTGAAATCCTGCTCTTGGCCTTGTTCTCATCTCCCAGGAGCCTCAGCTTCACTTTCCCATCCCTGACTGTTCCATCCTGACCAACTCTTTCTGGTTTGTCAGTGTGAAGTCCCACAGGGCACCTCACCTCACTGACTCCTCAGTCACCTGTGTCAGGAAGATGATGTCAATGGGCTCCAAAATCCTCCTGGATGGCTGGTACCTTGCAGATATTGGGATATCTCAGGTCTGCCAAGAGGACACGGCCTGGAAACACGAGGCTTCTTTAATTTATCTGAAGGAGGCCTCACATAATTCCGATTCCTGATCAATGGGCCTGTAGCTGATGTCCAGTGACCACAACATTGCCCATGTTGTTCTGCCCTCTCATGCTGACTCCTCAGCGTTCAGCTGACATTATCTGTCCCCAGTCAGAGCTCCACGTAATCCTACTACTCCACCATATGAAGGGAAACATCAGAAACTCCAGACGTCTTGCATTATGAGTACCAGACACCCAAGACCCCACTGTTTCCCCAGGAGATGATATTTATAGTGTCCTGTAACTCCTCATGCTGTTATGTTGGGAGAGACACCCTCATCAGGATAAGCCATCTGTGTGCAAACAATAACAGCTGGGCAAATGGAGCTTCAGTCCAGGGAGAGTCCTGACCTTCTGAATATCTAATATTCACCCATCAGAAATCTCTGAGTTTTGACAAGATGAAATGACGAATTCTCAGTGACCCTGAGGAGAAGGGCCTGGGCACTACAAGGTCCACACACTAGCCCGTGGTGCACGCTCACCATGAACAAGGCAGCTGCACACGGGGCTGCATAAGGAGGAGTGTGAGGACCCAGACACCTGCAGTTCTCATCCCATTCGGTTCAGCACTGGTGTGACCCACACACACGGGTGTGTGCCAGTGTGCGGCTTCCCAGTTTGGAGAAGCAGGGAGGAACTGCAGAGTGCAGGGCTGTGCCAAGGCAGGTTCAGCACCTTGTGCACATGGTGTGGGATGCTGAGGGACCTGGGCTGCTTTGGCCCAGCAGCGCTGGGGAGGCTGCAACAGTGCAGGAGTAGCCTGAGAGTGCTTGAACGGTGGTTTCAGAGGTGGTGGAGGTTTTCTACATAGTGGGAAATAATGACCCAAAGTGCAGCTGAGGAGGTCCAGGCTGGACATGAGCAGAAAGGAATGTGAGTGGAAGGGCAGTGCTGTGGTGGAGCAGGTCAGCAGAGGGAGTCTGCATCAGCCCAACGCTTTGTGCTTCAAGGAGCAGCTGGGGAGGATGGAGAGATCTCAGCAAAGGAAGGAAAATGCTCAGACAAGAGCAAGGTGGGGCAGCAGGGGGGATGTCTGCAGCCTGCAGGGACAGAGGTGCAGGGGATACCACAGCACAGGACAGGCTGTCGTGGAGATGATCAAGGGATGTAAAGAGACTGAAAGCCCCAGCAGACATGAGCTCCTTCTCCCCTTGGCTATGGCTGTTGTCTGCACCTCTGATGCCTGTGAGGAGACACCTTGTCCTTCCAGCACAGGGGCCTCATGGCCTCCTTGTCCCCAGCCAGGAACCTGGGAGTTGTGGGACCATAGTCCTGCCCTTGGCCTTGCACAGTCCCACATCACACTGTCCCAGGAAGGGCCCTGGGCAACGTGGGAGGGACAGGATCTGACTTCTCAGGGCTGGGGATCAGGGCTTGGCCCTTTGGTTAATGAAACACATCTAGGTTTACTGATCATAAGAAAGACCTACACCTTGCTTCTCCTGACCTTTCATCTCTAACCCAACCCTGGGGTCATTTCCTCAGTAGTGTTCCTCTGCAGGATCCATTAACATTACAAGAAACTTCGGAGTATGAATCTGAATTTGAGTTCTTGAGAAGTTTCTTCAGCTTCCCCTCAGGGTCTGAGGTCCATGGACTCAGCACCAAATCCACCAGAGGGGTCATTAAATCGCCTTGGGCTGCTCCTGTGCTGCTGAGCTGGGCTGGGCTCCTGGGACACAGGGAGCTCATGGCAGCTTCAGCGCTGCAGAGAGACAGCTCTGCCCAGGAGCAGCTCCTCTGCACACGCAGCAGGGCTGAGGGCTCTGCCTGGGGATCTCAGCAGACAAGCAAGGCAGAGAGAGATTAAAGGTGGTCAGGACTGGGAGGATGACCGAGAGCTCACTGGAGGAGAAACTTTTGCAGCCCTTGCCATGGTAAGTCTCTGGTGCAGGGCAGTGCAGCTGTAGTTCCTGGAGGCATCTCCTAAAACTGGCACAGGCACAGCTTGTGGGATCTGTAAGGACGGGGTTCTTGTCAGGCCATGTTGAACAGCTGTGAAGCCGGGTGAGCACCCAGGGGTGCCCAGGGCTGTCCTGCAGAGCAGGGTCCCTGCACCCCAGGGCTGTGCCAGGCAGGGACTCTGCCGCCTGCCAGGGTCAGCGCTCAGCCTGCCCGGGAGATCCCATGGCAGCAGCTGTGGGGGGAAGGAGCGACCCCCGGCAGGGCAGGCAGGGAGCTTGTGGGGTTGAAGGGGGCTGTGTGGGTCAGGGCTGCTCAGAGCTCCAGATCCCCCCACAGACATGGCACAGGGTCCTTCTGAACAAGGACATCAAGACAGGAACAGCCGCAAGGGAAGGAGTCTGTGCTTTCAGTTTTCCACTATTGCTCATCTGGGTGTGCAGTTGGAGATGGGGATTTATTTCTCTCTTTGGAGAAGACACTGAGACCCCAGTTCTCGTTAGGATGTGTCTGAGCTGCTCCCGAGCCCCGGCACACACAGAGCTGCCCCTGGGCAGTGCCAGGAGGTGTGAGCAGGACAGAGCTGAGCACACAGCGGGTGGGACGGGGTCTGTGACACTGACAGGGAGCAGACCAGGGGCAGACACACAGCTGCAGGCAGCACAGACATGGGCAGGGAGAGGGAGATGGACCAGAAATGCTGGGGACAGGATTCAGGACCTCCTGCCATCCCCTGCAGTGCAGACACATTTCCCAGTGCAACCCCTGGTCTCCTCTCCTCCCCAGCAGACCCTCTGCCCCACAGCCATGGGGTCCAGGTCACGAGTCTCCACCTCAGCAGCTGGATCTCCAGGTGAAGGGTTCCTGCAACGTGGTACACAAAAAAGGTGCTAAAATTACTTGCTCTACAGTGTCATTATGGGAGTGGCAGCAGCACAGCCAGGTCAGAAGAAGGTTCCACAGCATGCCCGTCTGCGTTTCTGTCCTTGCTTTATTTTCTGGTAGCACTACAGTGTTCTTCCCTGTTTCTCCACCTGTCCCTGGTGCTCGTGCTCTCTGAGCTTGGGGTGGGAGTGTTGGTCAGTTTTTGTTCTGACACCAACACAGGGGGTCTTGACCCAGAGGTGTATTCATGGAAACTAGATGCCCAAGCTGCATTTTAAATTGTGATGAACTGTTTTTTTCAGTTGGTAGAAACAGAATGAGTGGAAAGATCCCTCTATCAGGGAGGGATTTTTCCATAAGAAACACCATGTTTATTTTCTTCATAGAAGTCTCCCTTGATGTGTCACTGTCTTCCCTCCTTGCACAGGTCCTCATGCCCACAGGCAGCCAATGTCCAACAGTAGCTCCATCACCCAGTTCCTCCTCCTGCCCTTCACAGACACATGGGAGCTGCAGCTCTTGCGCTTCTGGCTCTTCTTGGGCATCTACCTGGCCGCCCTCCTGGGCAATGGCCTGATCATCACCACCATAGCCTGGGACCAGCACCTCCACACCCCCATGTACTTCTTCCTGCTCAACCTTGCCCTCCTCGACCTGGGCTCCATCTCCACCACTGTCCCCAAATACATGGCCAACTCCCTCTGGGACACCAGGGCCATATACTCAGGATGTGCTGCACAGCTCTTTTCATTTGCCTTCTTGACAGCAGCAGAGTATTATCTCCTCACAGTCATGTCCTACGACTGCTACGTTGCCATCTGCAAACCCCTGCACTACGGGACCCTCCTGGGCAGCAGAGCTTGTGTCCACATGGCAGCAGCTGCCTGGGCCACTGGGTTTCTCAGTGCTCTGCTGCACATGGCCAATACATTTTCACTGCCCCTGTGCAAGGGCAATGTCCTGGGCGAGTTCTTCTGTGAAATCCCCCAGATCCTCAAACTCTGCTGCTCACACTCCTACCTCAGGGAACTTGGGCTTCTTGTGGTCAGTGTATGTTTAGGATTTGTGTGTTTTATCTTCATCATCCTGTCCTATGTGCAGATCTTTTGGGCTGTGCTGAGGATCCCCTCTGAGCAGGGACGGCACAAAGCCTTTTCCACCTGCCTCCCTCACCTGGCCGTGGTCTCTCTGTTTGTCAGCACTGCCATGTTTGCCAACCTGAAGCCCCCCTCCATCTCCTCCCCATGGGTGGACTTGATGGTGTCAGTTCTGTACTCAGTGATACCTCCAACAGTGACCCCCCTCATCTACAGCATGAGGAACCAGGAGCTGAAGGATGCCATAAGGAAACTGATGACTGTTTGCTTTCCAAAAGCAGTCATGAGCTGACCTCTTTCTTCTGCATGTTACTTGTAATATAACTCATAAACAGCTCAGCCTGAGTTTTGTAGGGGTTTTTTTTTGTTTGTTTTTCTTTGGTTTTAGCTTTTCTTGGTTTTATTAATGCTCTCCACAAGCAAAATCACTTATCATCTTATTTCTATGTGCATATATGGCTCTTATGTGACCCATAATCTTTGTGTAAATGCAGAGCTGTACTCTGTGTGTTTAAATGAAATGAAGGACCCTGCACTGCCTTGTTTGTCCAGAATCCTCTCTCTGGGATCTCTGGGGCTGCAGGAGCCATGTCTGTGTGCTGAGGGGGAGTGAGCAGGAGCCACCCTGAGTTGGGTCTTCCTCCCACCCTGCCCAGCATGAGCCTGCGGACTCACCCCATGGCCCTGGGCACCACAGCCCACTTGCTCTGCAGAGCAGCACCGCCAGTTCGGGGCTGCGTGGAGCATGGGAAGGGGGGCAGGAACAGCTGGCCAGGTCAGCATAGCTCAGGTCTCTTGGGAAAGATCTCTGTGGGGAGATGGGAGAAGCCTGGGGCACTGTATGTGTGCAGAGAAGAAATGGAAAGAGAAACCCTTTGCTGCAGGTGGCAGCTCAGGGCAGGTGGCCCTGGCACTGTGGCAGCAGGATCTTCCTGAGGATCCTCTAGGCCAAATGTCTCATGCTGTCCTGGGGAGCCAGGCTGGACCTGGGTCTGCAAGCTGCCTGTGCTGGAGACCCACTCAGCTTGCTGGCTGGATGAACATTCTCACTGTCCTTCATTCTCACTGGTCCCCACTGCTGTGGGACCAGTTCCAGTTCCAGTGTGGCTGCTCTGCCGGGCTCGGCTGGGGAGAGGGCAGGGGGGTGGCACAATTCAGGAGGGGGTGGGAAGGCTGAACTGGCAAATGCCCCAGTAAAGAAAATACCAGTGAACGGCTGAAGTGTGTGAGTGTGCAGGGCTGGCAGACAGCAGGGTCCTCTCCCAGCCAGGCCTCCTGGGAGAGCCCTGAAGCACCAGCAGAGCAGGGGCTGCTGTGTGCCCATGTTTGTGGGACAACCTGGGGAAACTGGCCCAGGACAGTCACCACAGACCAGCCCCTCAAAACCACCATTTCCAGCACTGGCCCTTCACCCCAGCTGAGAGAGGTTGTTCATCCCTCAACACAAAGACACTGAATGAGTAAGTCAGAGTCCAATGTTTCAACTGTATGGATGAGATATGAGCATGCCTATCATGTACATAAGATGAACCCGACTTAGTACAAACACCATCAGCTATTCTTGCATGTTCCATGAAGGCCTGAATACAGCACTAGGATGTGCTGCCTTGAACTGAGGTCCCCATGTCCATTCCGCATGACGTGGGACATGAGGATGGCCATGCCTAAGGATCTGGACATGCTGTATCATTGTGCTGAGGCCTATTGTCTGAGGCTTAACAAAGCCAAGTGCTGGGTCCTACACTTGGGTCACAACAACCCCAGGCAGCGCTAGAGGCTCAGGGAGGAGTGGCTGTAAAGCTGCCTGGTGGAGAGGGATGTGCGGGTGTTGATCGATAGCTGGCTGAATATGAGCCAGAATGTTTCCAGGTGGCCATAAAGGCCACCAGCATCCTGGCTTGTATCAGGAATAGTGTGGCCAGCAGGACTACAGAAGTGATGGTGCCACTGTGCTCGGCACTGGTGAGGCCGCACCTTGAATCCTGTGTTCAGTTTTGGGCCCTTCATCTCAAGAAGGACGTTGAGGTACTAGAGAGAGGGCAGAGGAGGCGACAAAGCTGCTGAGGGACTGGAGCACAAGTGTGATGAGGAGTGGTTGAGGGAACTGGGGTTGTTCAGCCTGGAGAACAGGAGATTGAGGGGACACCTCAAGCAGCAAGTGATAGAACAAGAGGAATTTGCTGCAATTTGCACCAGGGGAGGTTTAGATTGGATATTAAGAAAAAAGTATTTCCTGGAAAGAGTTGTCAGGCATTGGAACGGACTGCTCAGGGCAGTGGGGGAGTCACCACCCCTGGAGGGGTTTAAAGGTGTTTAGACAAGGTTCTCTGGGACATGGTTTAGTGCGAGAGCTGGGCTGTGGTTGGACTCAATGATCCCAAGGGTCTCTTCCAATCAGAGTATTCTATGATTCTACGATTCTGCCTCAGATGAGAGTCCACAAAGCCAACTCAGTTATGGACACCTGACACAACCCCGACATTTGTGTATGTGACTCTGGGAACAAACCCCACTGACCCAGTGAGATTCACCTCAGCTGCCCTGTGATTCTGGATCGTGTTTTCAAAATGACAGTGCAATCGAGGAGGTCCTGGCATGTTGTGTGTATGAAATTGTGGCAGGCCTTGGACATGGTCTCCCGTGGTGTCCTTATAGCCTGATTGATGCTGTTTGTGTTGAAGAAGTGGATGCTTGGTAGGAAGTTCACTGAAACATCAAGCCCAAATATCATCTGCGATGCAGTGTCCTCTGTGCAGTTAGTGTGTCATCCCCCAGTGACCAGCATTTGGGCCAAAACGGCTGAAGGTCGTTATTGTCCCTTCTGTGCTGTGATGGAGATGATGCAAAGCTGAGCGAAGACCTTGAAGAACCTCACCTGGTCACCCTGCTTTGGGAAGGAGAGTGAAGCAAGAAGATGTTCAGGCCCCTCTTCAAACCTGACTGACCCTATGATTCAAGGAGTCTTTCCCCTGCACACGTTTTTGAATATAGAATATCTGCAGAAAAAAAAAAAAAAAAAAAGGAGATAGAAATTATGTCAACATACAAACAACAGTTACTGCAAAGAAAGTTTCTCCACTCAAACATTTAAAACATTTAGAGGGAAATGCATTTGTTTAATTTGGTACAACAGGCATACTATTATCTGGTCAGGCCCTGGGCTATGGGGAGGGGGATGGATGGATTCGGTATTACGAGGTCAGCTGAGTCTCAGACACTCATAATCCAGTCAAAATCATGTGGCTCTGAAGGGGACAGTGGGGTCAGTTCTGTGTCTGGAGGTGACAGCCCAGCAGCAGGGACATGACTGGTAAAGAACCTCTGCCCAAGTGCCCACAGGTCTTACCCAGGAAGAGACCTTGGAGATTGGTTGTCATGTCCATCCCACCTGAGAACATGACGGGACATCGGCAGGGACATGGTCATGTCTGTCAGAGAAGCTGAAAGGCCAGCAGCACTCATGGGATTTAGGAGATCATGTCGAGGTGACTTCCCTCTGATCAGGTAAAAGGGAAAGAGGTGCAGGGGTAGCACCGTGTAGAACAGTCTGTGCTGGAGATGGCAAAGGGTGCTCTAAGGCTGGAAGGGAGCCACAGATCTCAGGTCTCTGTCCTCTTGGCCAGGACAGTTGTCTCTGCCACTGAGGCCCAGGAGAAGACATGTTGTCCTCATGGCACTGGGGCTTTGGTGCCTCCTTGCAGCCCCATGGAGAAGCTGGAAGCTGTTGTCCCAGTGTTGTCCTTCTCTGGGCCTTGAACACCCACATTCCACGGTCCCAGGAAGAGCCCTGAGCCGTGTGTGAGGGACAGGATCCCCCTTCCCATTGCCTGGAGCTCATGGCTTCTCCTTTCTGCTTCAGAAAGCAAACCAAGGGGTTTCTGAGCATCAGAGCTGAAGAAAAGACTCAAAGGAGACCTCCTGGTGGCTACAGCTTCCTCACAAGGGGAGAAGGTAGGGAAGGTACTGAGCTATTCTCTCTGGTGACCAATGACAATATCCAAGGCAATGGAAGAAGGGTGTGCCATGGGAGGGTCAGGTTGGACATGAGGAAAAGGTTCTTCACCCAGAGGTGCTGGACACTGAACAGGCTCCCCAGGGAGGTGTCACGGCCCCAACCTGACAGTGTTCAAGAAGAGACTGGACAATGTCCTCAGACACACGGGGTGACCTGTGGGGTGTCCTGTGCAGGGACAGGAGTTGGACTTGAAGATCCTTGTGAATCCTTTCCAATTCAGGACATGATACGATTTTATGATCCTATGAAACACTAGGTTAAAAGTCCCTGTTTTCATTGTCCAGATGAGTTGTAAACATACACATCATGTGCATGTTCACTGTGTGCATGTGGTGAGATGAACCCAAGGGAGCAGAAATGGCATCAGCTATTCCTTGGGGTGCCATAAAGGTTAGTGGGACAGAGATGGTGTTTGGGGGTCTCTTCCAATCTGTGTTATTGTAGGATGCCATGAATCTTTTCCTTGGAGAGCTCTTTCACGTCACAATAGACAGAGGAAGAAGAGGAAATAAATGAAGAGGCAGAAGCAGAGATGTAAAATGCCCCAGAGTAAATACAGCAGCTCCTATGAGGAACGTTTCTCCACTCAAACCTTGATAGGAAATCTATTGGATACATTTGATGAAAGCAGCTCAGTTTGATCTGCTCACACACTGGACCACAAGGAGGGTGATGGTGGGTACGATGTCGTGTGGTCACTTGTGTCTCAGTAACTCATAGTCCAGTAGGAATCAATGGGTGTGGAGGGCACTGTGAGGTCACTTCTGCCTCTGCAGGGGATTGGCCAACAGCAGGAACACGGCTGGGAAAGGACTGTGAGGTCACACACACAAGACGAGCAATCGGGCCTAATCAGCATGGCTTGATGAAAGGCAGGTCCTGCTTGACCAGCCCGATCTCCTTCTGTGACAAGGTGTCCGGCTGAGCAGATGAGGGAAAGTCTGTCGTGGGGAGTGAATCTGCCACACGGGCTGTGGTTGTTGTGTCCTTAGACTGCAGTAAAGCCTTTGACACCGTGTCCCACAGCATCTCCTGGAGAAGCTGCAGCTCAGGGCCTGGATGGTTTATCTGTGATGGATCAATGACTGGCTGGAGAGCCGGGCCCAAAGAGTTGTGGTGAATGGAGCCAAATCCAGTTGGTGGCCGGTCATGAGTGGTGTCCCTGGGGCTCAGTATTGGGGCCAGTTCTCTCTCAGTTCTTTATCAATGATCTTGATGAGGGGACTGGGTACACCCTGACTATGTTTTCAGATGACACCAAATTGGGTGGGAGTGTTGATCTGCTGGAGGGTACGAAGGCTCTACAGAGGGATCTGGAGCTGCTGCTTCATTAGGCTGAGGCCATTTGTCTGAGGTTTAACAAGGCCAAGTGTCAGGTCCTGCACTTTGGTCATAACAATCCCCTGCAACACTACAGGCTTGGGGAAGAGTAGCTGGAAAGCTGCCTGGTGGAAAGGGACCTGGGGCTGTTGACTGACAGCAGCTGAACATGAGCCAGCATGTACCCAGGTTGCCAAAAAGGCCAATGGCTTGATATGCATCAAGAACAGTGTAGTGGGCAGAACCGGAGCAGCGATCATCCCCTTGTACTCGGCACTGGTGAGGCCACAACTCAAATCCTTGGTTCAGTTTTGGGCCCCTCACTATAGGAAAGACCTTGGGGTGTTGGAGTGAGTGCAGAGGAGTGGGACAAGGCTGTTGAGGGTCTGGAGCACAGGTCTGCTGAGGAGCAGTTGAGGATTCTGAGGCTGTTTATCCTGGAGAAAAGGAGACTGAGAGAAGACCTTTTCGCTCTCTACAACTATCTGAAAAGATGATGTAGCATGGACGGTGTTGTCTTCTCCTGAGTAGCAAGTGAGAGGAAATGGACTCAGCTTGTACCAGAGAAAGTTCAGAATTGATATTAGGAAAGGGTTGTGAAGCAGTGGAACAGGCTGCCCAGGGAAGTGGTTGAGTTACCATTCTCTGTTCCTTAGCACAGCTTCTAGGAGGATCTGTTTCATCATCTTCCCAGGCACAGGTAAGAGGCTGACAGGTCAGTAGTTTTCAGGGTCTTTCTTTCTACAGCAGAGAAACACTGCCACACATCGCAGGTTAAAACGTGGAGACTGGACATGAGGAGGAAGAAATGTCAGTCAAAGGGCAGTGCTGTGGTACGAGAAATCATCCAGAAGGAGCAGGAGATCAGTCCATGTACTTGTGTTTCAAGGAAAAGCATGAGAATGGAGACACATCAGCCAATGTATGGAAATACCAGGGTGGGAGCAAGGGGAGGAAGCGAGATGGGTGTCTACAGCCTGCAGGGAAACAGAAGCAGCTGAGGGACAGTGTAGGACAACCTGTGGTGGAGATGGCAAAGGGCACTGGCAGGGCTGGATGTCACCAAGAGAACCCAAGTCTTTGTCCCCTTGGCTATGGCCATCGCCGCTGCCACCAAGGCCTGGGAGGAGACATGTTGTCCTCAGGCACTGGGGCACCTCGTGGCCTCCTTGCACATCCCCAGTAAGGCTGGGAACTGTCACACCATTGTCCTTCACTCAGCACCACACAGCCCACATCCCCTGCCCCAGGAAGAGCCCTGAGCAATGTGTGAGGGACAGGATCTGCCTTCCCAGGGGCTGGGGGTCAGGCCTTGGCCTCTCTGCTTCAGCCAACTAAACCAGGGTTTTCTCAGCACCTCAGCTGCCTGCACGTTTCCCTTTGTTTATCTGCCATCATGGCCTCCGATTCTCTGCTCTAACGAGTCCCTGGGGAGATTTTGCTGGTACTTGCCCTTAGTGGAACTCATTAATACTTCAAGGAACTTAGTACTTTTTTCTTCTGGCTTTGACTTCTGGAAAGGTTTGTGCAGTCTCTTTTCAGCACCTGAGTAATGTTCAAGGACTCAGCACCAAATGCACCATGGGGCTCATTACACTCATAAAGCTCTAACAAACCATGTCTCTTCTTGTAATTTCCTTCCAATCTTGTATAGTTAATTAGAGAGTTTTCTTTGTGTAATTATGGAGAAAGATTTCAAGAAGCTTCTGATAAAAAAGTCTTTCTATTGTAACAGGTGTATTTTAATACTTTTCAGTTTGAAGAAGATGTAGTTGCAGCATTGTGTGATGTTGCTCCAGGGTCTCTCCTAAGAAGGTCTGGACTGGCTGGAGAAGCTGTCCCTTGAGGTCTCACACCATGTGGACAACCTTGCTCCTCACCTCCCCAACCCCATCGTTTCTCTCATTGGCCCCCTGGGCCTTGAATCTCTTTTCCTCACACCAGACTTCACTGCAGTCTGCAGCTGGATGTGCCAGCTCCTTTGCACCAGCTCCCACCTGCTCTCCTTGGAGACCCAACTGCACACAGCAAAGAGGGACTTTGCTTTACCCTTGAACAAAAAAAATACAACGGAGGAAATACCTGGAGGATGAGGGAGATGAGATGTACAGATAATAGAGAGAGTGCTGCGAGGGCAAATCTAGTGGAGGATCAGGAGTTCTCCTCTTGCTCTTAATGCACATCCTGAATAGTCTCATTTTGATCTAATGGGAAAACACTGATATTTAAAGTATTCAAAACAAAGAAAGGAGAAGTACAACACCAACAACGTTTATGTTTAAAGTTGGAAGAACACATTTTCTTCACTCTACATCTTTCAATTGGTTTCTTTTTCCCTCCATTTTAAGATATGTTCTCTAGATTTCTATCCTACCAAACTCTACGACATAAAGAAAGATAATCCTTGTGTCTTGCAGAGAGTCGAAGGCACCAAACAATCCACAGCCATGGGCTGTCAGTGCCACTTTTTACCCTTGGCACACAGTGAGTCATGCTGGAAGCTGTTGGCCACTCTTGACTGATGGAGGAAAGAGGGATAAAAAGGTTAATTGAGCTGTTCTCTTTTTAGATGGCCATGTTGACAGTGATCTCAACAGATCTGTGTTGTCTGTCTTTCTATGTGATCATAAGGAAAATATTATGTGTTGGTAAATATATAGTAAAATGTATAAGTGTCCAGTTATATTTCCTACCAGCACTCTCCAAGGAAGAATCTTTCTTCAGAGAAATTGTTGTTTTGATATTGTCTTTGTCACCCGTCCCCTGCCCCACTGGCCACGAGGACCAGGGTACCCTCAGCCGCCTTCCTTGTGCTGACCATATCTTTGGAGAAGCCCTCCTGGGTGCCCTTCCCTTGCACAGCCATTTCAGCCACTGCTCAACATTGGCTTTGATGGCTCCATCCCTGCACCCCCAGGCCAGGTTTCTGTCTGTCTGTCTGTCTCCTGGGAAGCCTGTTCCCCTCCAGCCTCCCTGCATCTCCTTCTGCTGTTTGATCTCCTAAGTCAGGGGGTCCTTGTTCATCCATGCTGACCTCTTGCCAGGCCCTGCTGGACTCCCTGGCCATCAGGCTGGTTTCTTCCTGGTCTCTGAGGACATCACCCCTGAACAGGGACTCACAGCCTGTTTGTTCTCCAGGACAGCCAAAGCAGATCCTCCAGTAATGAAATCAGCTCTCCTGCAGGACTGCACTCTTGTTCTGCAGTTGTCCTGCTTCTCCACCATCTCATGGTCACTGCAGCCATGGCCACTCTCATCCTTCAGATCCCCGGCCTGATCCACCTTGTCTGTCAGTAGGAGACCAGCCCTAGTCAGCTCATCCGTGTTTGTCTCAAAATGCTGTATTCCACACCTGCAGGAGCCTCCTGGGTTGCTTGTGCTCAGTGCTGCTGCCCTCCCAGCAGACCAAGCCATGGTCCAACTTGCCATGTACTCGAGGACCTGTGACCATGAAGCTTCCTCCAAGGCAAGTCTCTGTGCACACCAGGCTCCCCTCTGCACAGAGCTCATCTCCAGCTCCTCATCCACCCGCCTGCCTTCCCGAGGAGCCCTGACCACCCCTGGCTGCCCTCCCACCACTGAGCTGTCCCACCAGGGCTCTGCAGTCCCCATGGGGAGCACGGTGCTGCCTGCCCAGCAGAAACGACAGTGCTGGGTGGGAAAAAGGAGAGGCAGGTGCAGGGGAAGTGTCTGGAGGTTGGCTGTGAGGTGACCCCTGGTGCCAGAAGAGGATGGTGCAAGGTGAGGCGACATGGGAAGGAGGTAGATTTTGAAGTCACATTTTTGAGAACAACCCAACTGGGTACGTGGTGAGTCAGGCCTAGTGATGTCACCTGAGTGCTGGAAAACACACCCGGCAGTGCTGAGAGCCTGGGAGACGGGAGATGCAGGAGAAGGGGAAGATGACACGGCTGGAGGTGGGTTGTGATGCCACTTCTATTGCGGTTACCTGCAAGCAAACATGGATGCATTATCACTTGTGAGGTCAACTCATGACAGCAATGTGATTGGCCAGAGTTAGGCAGGTATGATGAGGTCATCAAGGACACCAGATGGGAAGGCTGCAGACAAATGCCTGTGCCCCTGGTGAGGCCCTGCCCTGGGTGAAACCACCTGTACTTGCCATGGGAAACTGTGGGACCTGCGTGAGAAGCTGAGGGATGTGAGGAGGGACCAGCAGTGTGGGCAGCTCCATGTGTCCCAGCTGGGCCTCACAGGCGGCTGTGGATGTGACCAGGTTGGCCAAACGGCACAGACAGGAGCACTTCCCACAGTCTGGGCAGTCAAGTCTTGCAAGGTCATCAGTGCCTGGAGGAGCCACCAGTGATGCTGCTGAAGTCCCAGAGGAACAAGGCAATGACATCCAAACTATCAAATTTGAGTAGAAGTGGAAATAACCTGAGCCCACTGGGGAAAAACTAACTGATGATGGTTATGAATTGGGGAGGAGACTGGAGCAGAGAAAGCTGGATCGTGGAAGAAGCAGCCTGTGGAAGGGGGAGAAGGATTCAAGGGACAAGCTGCCCATGGGGAGGTGGCTGCTCAGTGCTGCTCTGGCCAAGCCCCCTGCCTGATCACCACGGTCTGTACTGCTTACTAGACTGGTTTCAGCTGGGATAGAGTTACTTATCTTCACAGCAACTTGTATGAGTCCATTCTACATTTGTGATGGAAACAGTGTTGATCCCACCCCATGTTTCAGTCATTGCTGAGCAGTGCTTGCACAGTATCAAGGGGTTTTCTGCTTCTCACACCAAACCCACCAGCATGGGGGCCGGGGATGCACAAGAAATCAGGAGGGGACATGGCTGGAACAGCTGAACCAAACTGACCAAAGGCATGTTTCACAACATATGATACCATAGTCAACAAGAAAATCTGGGAGAGGAAGGGACGGGAGGACATTTGGAGTGATGGCGTTTGTCTTCCCAAGTAACAGTCACGTATGATGGAGCCCATCTTTTCTGAAGACAGTTGAACACCTTCCTGGCAATGATGCCGTGAATGAATTCCTTAGTTTTTGTTGACTACATGCATAGATTTTGCTTTACCTATTAAACTGTCTTTATCTCAACCCATGAGTTTTCTTTTGTGTTTCCGATCCTCTGCATCATCCTGCTGTGGGGCAGTAAGTGACAGACTGTGTGGTGCTGAGCTGCCTGTCAGGGTTGAACTACAGAACTAATTAAACTGCTCCTGGCTCCTTGCTGTGTGAGTGGGCTCACTAGACTGTGTGCGTTTGGGGGTGATGGTATGCACACATCTTCTTGGTCAATTCTAAGAGGCTAGCAAGAAGGAGGAGGGCCCCAGGATCTGGAGAAACAAAGGGTTAGGATGGCTAAATGGGTAATATCTCTGAGTCTACGCTGACCCGAACCCCAGGTCCACACTGGAGGGACCACAGGAGCATGTGTGAGACTGTGGGCAAGTTCTACCTGGGATGTACAGACCACTCGTGCAACCTTCACACCAGATCAGGGAGAACTGGACATGGTCAGTACTGTTGCTCATGGTTGTGTAAGTGCTGCTGTTGGAGTGGTGGCTGTGAAGGTGCTGTTGCCTGTTGGGGCTGGTCTGTGTCAGATTGTCTGTGTCCATCTTTGTTTCCCTGCAGATACCTGGTTTAGTGTGACAAAGAGGATTTTTCTCTGGCTGTTTTTGGAGTGAAACTCCTGGGCTTGTTGTTGATATCAGCTTTAAAACAACAGCCAAATCTAGAGGAAATGCAAGGGAGAGAGATCATTTTATTACAGAGAGGCAATGAAAGGAAATTAAGAGGATAAAACAATAGAGTACAGGTCTGCATTAGGATACAGTAGAAGTCATTTGTGTAGAGTCATTGAAAGTTTATCAGCATCAACAAACATCCATGAAATCCCTTTCCTAATGGACTCCTTGAGCTTCTGGTTCCTCATGCTGTAGATGAGGGGGTTCACTGCTGGAGGCACCACCGAGTACAGAACAGACACCACCAAGTTCATGGATAGGGAGGAGATGGATGGGGGCTTCAGGTGGGAAAACATGGCAGTGCTCATGAACAGGGAGACCACGGCCAGGTGAGGGAGGCAGGTGGAAAAGGCTTTGTGCCGTCCCTGCTCAGAGGGGATCTTCAGCACAGCCCTCAAGATCTGCACATAGGACACCACAATGAATACAAAACAGCCAAAACCGATTAACAGACTAACCACAATAAGCCCAAGTTCCCTGAGGTAGGAGTGTGAGCAGGAGAGCTTGAGGATCTGGGGGATTTCACAGAAGAACTGGCCCAGGGCATTGCCCTTGCACGGGGGCAGTGAAAATGTATTGGCCGTGTGCAGCAGAGCATTGAGAAACCCAGTGGCCCAGGCAGCTGCTGCCATGTGGACACAAGCTCTGCTGCCCAGGAGGGTCCCGTAGTGTAGGGGTTTGCAGATGGCATGTAGCGGTCGTAGGACATGATGGTGAGAAGGGAACACTCTGCACCAAGCAAGAAAAATACAAAGAAGACCTGGGCAGCACATCCTGCATAGGAAATGATGCTGGAATCCCACAGGGAATTGGCCATGTATTTGGGGACAGTGGTGGAGATGGAGCCCAGGTCGAGGAGGGCGAGTTTGAGCAGGAAGAAGTACATGGGGGTGTGGAGGTGCTGGTCCCAGGCTATGGTGGTGATGATCAGGCCGTTGCCCAGGAGGGCAGCCAGGTAGATGCCCAGGAAGAGCCAGAAGTGCAAGAGCTGCAACTCCCGTGTGTCTGTGAATGGCAGGAGGAGGAACTGGGTGATGGAGCTGCTGTTGGACATTTGCTGCCTGTGGGCATGTGGGCTCTGTTCAAAAAAAGAAGAAAAGCAACTTTAAATTAGAACAGACTCCACTTAGCAAAGCCACACCTTTTTTTCATAGATATCACCCCAATGAAATGCATTTCCTTCCTCTGTTGTGTGCTGGCTGAGTGTGCTGTGAGCAGCAGGACCTCTGCCCGCGTGCTGCCAAGCAGCCAGCTTTGCTCTGCTGCAGTGAGGACAGGGGAGCTGGTTTGTGGCTGCTCTGAGATTCACAAAGGATTTCAGGTGTAATCCACTGTTAATGGAAAACTTCAATATCTGCACTCATAGCTCTCACGAGTGTGGGCTGTAGAGGAAAGGCTTAGCATGTCTTTATTATAATTTTGTCTGTGTTTTTTGTTTTCTACCATCCCACCTGGTGAGGAGTGGAAATTTCCATGTTTTTGACTGAAAATCTGAAGAGTCCTGAGATAGAAGAGGCAAAGGGGCTTGGCTTTCTGTGGTTCAGTGCAGAATTAGGAGAGCAGCAGTGTCCATCAGGCTTTTACTCCTCTGTCCTATGCTGCCTTGAAGATTATATAGCACATAAATTACTCTTTAAAAACCACAAGCTGGACACCTATGGGAGCAGGGGAGCCCTGTTTGAAAGGGCAGATCTGTAAATTCTTCTCTGCCCCAGCCCAGAGGTAGAGATGTGATGGAGAGAGCAGGACATGACCCCGCACCGAGAGGAGCAAAGGACTCTGAGAGGAGAGTGCGGACCCCAAGGAAAGGCTCAGCACCCCTGGGATCCTACAGCAGAGCTGGGCATTTCTAAGGGCAGCTCGTGAGCCCAGCAGGACAGGCAGAGCAGAGTCAGGGCTCCTGAAGATGGGATGTGCTCAAGGAACAGTCAGATCATTGCCCAGCAGACAACACTCAGCACCATCTGCAGAGAAGGACCAAAAGAGCTGCTGAGCACCCCCTGCTCTGCTGCCTGGAGCTGTCCCTGCCTGCAGCTGTGACTGTGTCCCCAGGGCTCCTCCTGTCAGTGTCACAGACGCCATCCAACCCTTCGTGTGCTCAGCTCTGCCCTGCAGACCCCTCCCAGCAGCCCCACTGCCCAGGGGCAGCTCTGTGTGGGCGGCTCTGATAGGAACATCAGACCAACAATAATGAGCCTGGAAAAGTGATCCTGATGCTGTCTGTAAGCCAGGGTGTGTCCATTTCTGATACTCACAGGTTTATTCACCTCTAAGAGTAACAGATTAGGAATTTCAGTGCCTCCTGCTGAACTGAGACATTAGTTTCTGTGTCCTTTTGGCCACATAGACAATCCAGAGTATGAGACTGATAGAACAGGATCCTTCCCTTTCACAGAGCCCCTGTCTTGTTGTGCTTCTTTAAAAGCCTCCTGGGCATGTCCTAAAGTGATCTGGAGCTGCGAGCAGCCCTGACCCAGGCAACACTCTCTCCATAGCAGGACCCTTTCCAACAAGAGGTTGTTCCTTCCCCCCCACAGCTTTTCCCCACAGCACCGTGGGGATCTCCCCGGGCAGGCTGAGCGCTGACTCTGGCAGGCGGCAGAGTCCCTGCCCCGGCACAGCCCTGGGGTGCAGGGACCCTGCTCTGCAGGACAGCCCTGGGCACCCCTGGGTGCTCACCTGGCTTCACACACCTGCAACTCATCCAGGAGAAAAGAGCTGTCTTGTCCTGGGTCTATAATGGTGTAGAAGGAATCTCTCTCTAGGAGGAGCCCGTATTCTTCCACAACGAAGAAATTGACAGCGCCATGCTGCCAGATCCTATCTACTGCAGGACGTGCCAGCTTCAGGAGATCCCCCTAGGAACTGTAGCTGCATCGTCCTGCAGCCCGAGTCTTGCTGTCTCAATGGCTGGGAAGATTTCACCTTCCATGATCTCTCAGCATCCTCCCACCCCAGACTGCGTTTCACTCTCTCTGCCTGGCTACTGTGCCCTTGGTGCTGCAGGCAGAGCCCTCAGCCCTGCTGCGTGTGCAGAGGAGCTGCTCCTGGGCAGAGCTATCTCCCTGCAGCGCTGCTGCTGCCATGAGCTCCCTGTGTCCCAGGAGCCCAGCCCAGCTCAGCAGCACAGGAGCAGCACAAGGCGCTTTAATGACCCCTCTGGTGGGTTTGGTGCTGAGTCCATGGACCTCAGACCCTGGAGGAAGGTGAAGAAACCTCTGAAGAAGCCAGATTCAGATGCAAACTCCAAAGTTTCTTGTACTGTTAATGGGTCCCACTGAGGGAACCTACTGAGAAACAATATCCAGGTTTGGTTAGAGAAGAAAACTGGAGGTCAGCAAAAGCAAAGTAAAGGTGGCTCTGATGCTGAGGAAACCTGGTTGTGTTTCTTTAACCAAAAGCCAAGCCCTGACTTCGTAGCATGGGAAGTCAGATCCTGTCCCTCCCATGTTGCCCGGGCCCATCCTGGGACAGTGTGATGTGAGGCTGTGCAAGGCCAAGGGCAGGACTATGGTCCCACAACTCCCAGGTTCCTGGCTGGGGACAAGGAGGCCATGAGGCCCCTGTGCTGGAAGGACAAGGTGTCTCCTCACAGGCATCAGAGGTGCAGACAACAGCCATAGCCAAGGGGAGAAGGAGCTCATGTCTGCTGGGGCTTTCAGCCTCTTTACATCCCTTGATCATCTCCACGACAGCCTGTCCTGTGCTGTGGCATGCCCTGCACCTCTTTTCCTGCAGGCTGGAGACATCCCCCCTGCTGCCCCACCTTGCTCTTGTCTGAGCATCTTCCTTCCTTTGCTGAGATCTCTCCATCCTCCCCAGCTGCTCCTTGGAGCACAAAGCCTTGGGCTGATGCAGACTCCCTCTGCTGACCTGCTCCACCACAGCACCGCCCTTCCATCACTTTCCTTTCTGCTCATGGCCAGCCTGGACCTCCCCAGCTGCACTTTGGGTCATTATTTCTTTCTCAAGCTCTTTCCCACTATGAGGAAACCTCCACCACCTCTGAAACCACCGTTCAAGCACTCTCAGGCTACTCCTGCACTGCTGCAGCCTCCCCAGCGCTGCTGGGCCAAAGCAGCCCAGGTCCCTCAGCACCCCACACCATGTGCACAAGGTGCTGAACCTGCCTTGGCACAGCCCTGCACTCTGCAGTTCCTCCCTGCTTCTCCAAACTGGGAAGCCGCACACTGGCACACACCCGTGTGTGTGGGTCACACCAGAGCTGAACCGAATGGGATGAGAACTGCAGGTGTCTGGGTCCCCACGCTCCTCCTCATGCAGCCCCGTGTGCAGCTGCCTTGTTCATGGTGAGCGTGCACCACGGGCTGGTGTGGGGACCTTGTAGTGCCCAGGCCCTTCTCCTCAGGGTCACTGCTCAGCGTGTCAGGTCCTGCTCTGTCCTGATGGACTGGGTTATTGTCCCAGCCTGATATAGCACTGCTCATTTCTCTATGTACAAGTTAGAGACCTTTCTGTTGGGTGAATCCCAGATTTTCTCAAGGTCTGGAGCCTCCTTTGACTGAAGCCCCATTTGCTCAGCTGTTAATATTTGCATGCATATTATTTATCCCGCTGGGTTGCCTCTCCCAACATAACAGTATGAGAAGTTATAGGATACTATAAATACCGTCTCCTAGGGAAACAGTAGGGTCTTAGGGCTCTGGTGCTCATAATACCGGAGATCAGGATTTAGAGAGCAAGTTTTCATTCATGTGGGAGAGCAGCAAGAATGTGTGGAGCTCTGACTGGGGACAGACAATGTCAACTGAACGTTGAGGAGTCAGTATGAGAGAGCAGAACAACATGGGCAATGTTGTGGTGACTGGACATCAGCTACAGAGTCACTGGTGTGGAAGAGGAATGAGATGAGGCCTCCTTCAGACAAATGAAAGAAGCCTCATGTTTCCAAGGCCGTGTCCTCATGGCAAACCTAAGATACCCCATTATCTTCAAGGAACCAGCCATCTAGGAGTGTTTGGAGCTCATTGACAACATCTTCCTGACACAGGTGACTGAGGAGTCAGTGAGGTGAGGTGCCCTGTGAGACTTCACACTTACAAACCAGAAAGAGTTGGTCAGGATGGAACAGTCAGGGATGGGAAAGTGGAGCTGAGGCTCCTGGGAGGTGAGAACAAGGCCAAGAGCAGGATTTCAGAAGAGCAGGATTTGGCCTGCTAAGGGACCTGCTTGGGTCCTGTGGGCTATGACCTTGGTGTCTGCAGAGCTTTTCTCTCCCAGTTCCTCCCTCCTCTCTCCCACCTACTGTTGTGCAGCGTTTTTTACCCTTTCTCAAATACAATATCCCAGAGGTGCTGCCAGCATCACTGAGTGGCTCAGATTTGACAAGGAGTGGATCCATCTTGGAGCAGCTGAAATCGGCTCTGTCTGACGTTGGGCAAACTTCTGTTGTCTTCTCAGAGACGTGACAACTGTAGCACACCCACACTCACTCCCAGTTCCAAGAATTTGCATGTAAACCCAGTACAAGGCGACAACCTGTTGGGTGTTACAAACTACTGGCTCGTGGAGAAGAAATTGTAAAGATATTCTGTCGGCAACTCAAGGAAGACACCAGTCAATGAGCAGATTCCTATGGGGAACTGTAATCGCTCTGATATTCACTGGCCTGACAAAGTGGCAAGTGCCAACAGTCCAGAGGATCTTGGGCCAACTGCTTAGTATGTCTGCATCGTGGGCCAATGAGACTGATGCTCACCTGGATCTGGAACTGGGAAACAAGGAAACCCTGGTGAGGGATGTGAACATCAGTGTCCATCTTGTCTGTTGTGACCAGGACACAGTGAGGTCCCAGGCACCAGAGGGGAGGGAGGAAGGCCAGCAGCAGAGCACAGGCTGGTGGGCTCCAGAGGAGACGACTTTGTCGAACTGGGGTTCTGATACATTTGATGCCATGGGAAGCAGTTCAGAAGGGTGAAGGAGCTCAGGAAATCTGATGAGCCTTACAGGACAGCCTGCTCCAAACTCAAGAATGATCTGAGAACCAGTGAAATGAAGCATTAATCTCGTGAGAGTGTTTGTCTGAACCGATAGAGCAGCAGGGCACAAAGGCAGCACACAGGAGGTGGAAGCAGGAGAAGCTGCAAAGGAGGAGTTTAGAAACCTTAGCCATGGATGCAGAGAATATGCCAAAGCCGCCCTGGAATTGATACCTGAAGGGGAGGCTGAGGGCAGCAAGATGAGCTGACACAGCTTCCTTACAGAAAAGGACCAGGGTAACATAGACCTTCAGCTGAAATTTGTAAGAATAGAATCAGACAGGACTGAGGTTCTTCATGGCTTCTTTGCCTCCATCTTCACCAGCAAGGTCTCCTGGGACTTGGTTCCTGAAGGCAGGAGTCTGGAGAACACCCAGCAGTGGATGGGGCTCAAGTCAGGGGTGACCTGAGCAAACTCAGACACCATAACATAACAGGAGATGGGTCACTTGACCAGCTCCCTGAACACAAGTATCTCTGTGCTGTGGCACCTGAGATTGCCAGGGACACCCACCTCTTGGTCCAGAGGAGTGTGACTCCTCTTGAGGTGTCTTGGATTATCTCCTCATGCACATGACGTTTTAGGCAACCCATTTTGTGACATATTAAGTCTTTATCAGGAGATGCTCCACACCAATATGAACTGGAGGCTGCTGAGACCACCTGTTCTGGAAAGGGAGGGAAGGGCGAGCAGAAAAGGAAATAGAAGACATTTGGCTTTATTGCTATTTATTATGGAAATACTTTCTATTTGGCTATTCTGAAATCTCTCTAATCATCCACACCAGACTCGAAAGCTTGAGGAAAATGATGCACAGAGCCTTGGCTTGTAAGAGCATTTTAGATGTCCATGAGCCCTCTGGTGCCATGAGCCTGAACTGCAGATACAGAGAGAATGAACAAACCTCTAATGAAGTGAAAGGCAGAACCAAACCCCAAGTTTCTGAGGGTGTTTGGACCCCATGAAGGGCCATCACTGACACAGCTGTGAAGGAAACAACCACTGCAGGTCCCTGTCCCTGGAGTCTGCTGAAGGAAAGACATGGAGACAATGGTTCCAGGTGGTGAGGGCCATGTGGAGCTGGGTCTGATGCCATGTCAGCCCTTGATGCTTGTTCATCACCAGAATGGCTGAGTCCTGACCTGGTAGATTTTTCTGAACTGATTTTCAAGGCTTTTCCTGTGGTCAGTGTGAGTGTTTTGTGCTTTGGTGCTGAGTTTGATGCCAACTGATCTTACTTTAATGTAAGCCCCTGGTTTTATGCAGAGCTAGAAATGCCTGTGCGTTCCTCACAACTCATCCAGCTTCTTTCATATACCTGGCAATGGTCACCAGTCACCTCAGTGTCCCAGTCCCAAACTTGCTTGAATCATCTGTTTGGATCTATACCCCATCATTCCAGGAGGTTCATGCATTTACCAGGATCAGGGATGATTTCATGTGGGCAGCTTAAGAGAGATGTAGATCAAAGTCAACGTCAGTTCATTGGCTGTGACTGAGCACAGCCACCCCAGCAGCAGCCATTTCCCATCTCCCAGACACAGCCATATCCATAGCATGCAAATGGCACTGCCATACATGATTAGCCCAAGAGAGGCCTTTCTTCCTTCCACATTCCCAAGAAAACCTTCCTCCTGTTCCTCCTCCACCTGCAGACATCAACTGCTTTCCATTTCTGGGCTCAGACATGGCTGGAAGGGTTCACTGAAGCCATCAGCCATCTCATTGCTTCTCCCTGGCATGCCCTGACCCTCTCCCACACCTACAATGGCCAATCACAGCTGCTCAGGGCCTCCTGCTCTTCAGAAGAGGCCTTGAGCTTCTTGGTTCTTCCTGGTACTTATTATGAACTTCCTCGCTCTCTCCCGAGTTCATGGTAAGCTTTCTTGTCCATAACAGGCCCTTTATGACCATGTCTTACTAAATGGTTGTGTTTGTATGGTCATTTGTGCAGAAAGGGCAGTCACAGGACAGCACCCAATATGTCAAAACTGATGCTGAGTGAAATACTGTAAAGACCCGATGAGTTTCCCCTGTGTCTGTGTCTCTCCTGGAAGGAGTCTGTCCCGAGAAGGGGATCCAGCTCTTGCCACTCTCTGCAGAGACACATGAGCAGTGTCCATCACCTGGGGACACAAAGGGTGATGTTTGCCAGACTACCCGTCATCTGAAACACTTAGATGTGTGCTTATGGATGAGGTATGAAGCCTTACAGTGCAAATGCCTATTCAATTGTAATTGTCAGAGGGGCGACCACACATGCAGTGTACTATTTTAAAAATATTTAAATATAAACACGTTAAACATTATTTTTTCTTTAAAAAATGACATTCCTAGACATTGATGCCTTTTAACATGATTATCCACAGAAGCCCCAGCAGCTTTGCATCTCAGGAAATGGGATGCCAGAGTTCAAGGGCAGGATAGTTTGGGCTCTGTCCTGGGATATGGAAACTGAAACGTGCTCTGATCTCCTAGCCCCCTGCCATCCTCATTGAGGGTGTGAGACATTCTGCCAGCGAGGGCTGAACTCACAGCCATGACCAGTATCTTATGTCCAACTGCAGCCAATGGTGTCCTGCCAGCTCAGGTTGGAGCTTCCATTGCTGGAAGTGTTTAAAAGACATGGAGATGTGGCGCTTTGGGACATGTTTTAGTGGTGGACTGGGCAGTGTTTGATTTACAGTTGAACTCCATGTTCTTAACGGTCTTTTCCAGCCTCAATGATTCTACGATTCTCTCCTTCTCTGATTTGGGTTAAAACCATTTCAGTTCCATCACCTCCAGCTTCCCTCAGAGGCGGCTGTTGTGTGGCACAACTGTCCTGGCTCTCCAGGCAGGTTGGGCACTGGGTTGGTGCCTGCATTGGCAGTTTTCCCCTTCCTTGGGTAAAAGGCTGTTGAGCAGAGACAGTTGTAGAGATTTGGGTCACAGGGGTTTGCAGCAATCCTGTCAAACTCTGAGCAGGCTGAGCTTTGGAGCCCAGGAAAAATGGAGATGCTCTGAAGGATGTTTGCGAACAGTGGTGCTGTCACTACTAATGGTAACAGGGAACTCCTCATTCTCACTGATGATCATGATGATTTAAATCTCTTTAATTTCAGTCCTAACAGTCATTCTTGCTTCTCCAAGCATCTAGTACACCTCAGCAGTTGTGTCTTGAAAGAATTTCTTAGAAAAATGCTTTTTCTCTCTCTTCTTTTTTTGTTTTAATCATTTAAAGAGTATGCCTCTTGGACAGAATTACCCCCAAAATTTGCTTCTTTCATTATTTTTCTACCTTTTAATTATTTCTTATGTGGTGTGATGTGGAGGTAGCATAGCAGAACAGTTTCTTTTTGAGACAAAGAAGGCCAAGGAACATATCCCAGGTCAGTGCAAAGGCTCAAAGGAAGCCAGAATCTTTATGTGTGTGCACTGACACACACTGTCACCTGCATTTCCAGTCTCTGCAGTCCCAACAGTGCAGCAGAGTCTGGAGTTCTGAGCTCCCTCATCTGCCCTGCGTGACACGTGTAAAATGGAACGACCCCAGTCCAATGGCTGGTTTTGATTCTCTTCACAGCCTGAAGCACCACATGGGTCAGGAGACAAGCCAGGATACCCAACCAGGACTCACATACTGTTCACGTAGATTTTAGGTGTTCCCTGGCATCTCAGCACACATGTCACGCTGATATCTGGGCGCAAGGAGCTGGTCAAGTGCCTCATCTCCTTTTCTATAATGATGGATTTGTGTCTGGCTGATGTGCAGACTCTGTACATGGGTGCTGACACCTCTTGAAGAACCTGCTCTGAAAGGGTTAACAACACAGGCTGTTCTTTCTGGAGAGGCATTAGGACAGCAAAAAATAAGATCTTGGCTGAGGGCAAAAGAAAAAGGATGGAAAATATGTGGTCAGGACTGTTTGGGGTCACTTGCAAAGCAGCCCTGCACCTCATGTGAATTATTCCTATGGTCTGGGAGAAGCTGAGAGCTTTGTCTTATCTGAAAACATGAAGGTGATGAAAGGACAGCATCATTCAGGCTCAAAGGGACCTAGGGAGGTGTCTAGACCAACCTCCTGCTCACAGCAGGGTCAGACCAGATTGCTCAGGGCTTTATCCAAACACATCTTGGTCACTTTCTGGGACAGAGTGGGTGCACACTCCTGGGAAACACCTTCCAGTGCTGGACTGTCCTCATGACTGGAAAGTTTCTCCCTTTCTACAGCACCTTTCCAAGCCCAACCATCCAGATTACTTTGTACCCATCTACTTGCAAACTGACACAGACCATAATATCCTACCTTGGAAACAAGAATATTGTGGGGGATGATGCTGCATTCCTTGCTGTCTTCCAGGTAACAGACCACCACTGCTCTGCCCATGTCCACAACCCTGTCCTTTCCTCACAGAAAGCAAAGAGGATGGACAGGCACAACCTGCCCTGGGGAAACCCCATCACCTTCTCTTCCAGACACCCAGAAATGGGGTCCCAGTGGACATGCTCTGGGGCACAGTCCTTAGTTCCCCTGCTCACCCATTGGCCATTTTGAAAAGTGCACACACTGTGTGAGAGCTGCCAGTGGTCAGGGAGTCCCCGCAGTCTCCATGAGCTTTCCAAGATGGTGGAGAGTGGCCTCACTGTGACATGGTCCTGCTGTCCCAGCTCCTAGGATGCTGCCCCTGCTGTCCCATAGACTGGAAAGGATTGTGTTAGTTCCAGTGACCCTGACTTGATCCGTGTCCACTGCTGCTTGTTCTGCCTCCAGCCACAGAGGCCTGGGAGACCTTGCTGGTGAAGAGGGAGGACAGGAGGACACAGGAATTCTCACCTCTCTTCCTTATTAAATTCATCAGTAGCTACAAAGTGTCTTTGTTTCTCCTTTAACTGTTCCTGCAGTAGTAACAGCTCATTATGGGAACTTGAATTGCCTTACAGGTCTAGACTGAGTTCTGATCTGGGCTGTTGCTGTGCTTGGAGGCTGCTGTCCTTGCAGACAAGATGAACTCACTCTTGCCACCCTGCCTGGCAGTTTATTCCATCCGTGTCACAGCTCTGTCTGCAGCACTGACACCTTCAGCTCCCCCAGTCAGGTCCCTGGCTGAGGACATGGCCTCACATCTGGGCTGAACCACCCCAGCTGTGGCACCACCCCAGCTCTGACCTGCCACAAGAAACCTGGTACCAAGTGTCCATGAGCCCATGTGTGCAAAGGCTCTGCTCCTCTCTTACACTGCCCACACTTGGATGGTCCTCAGGAGTCATCCATGACCCTGGTTATTGCATGAACCTCCTGGAGTGATAGGTATGGATCCAAATAGAGGATTCAAGCAAGTGTGGGATTGGGACATTGAGGTGACTGGTGACCATTGCCAGGTATATGAAAGAAGCTGGATGAGTTGTGAGGAACTGACAGGCATTTCCAACTCCACAGAACACCAGAGCCTTGTAGTTAAAGCAACAGCACTTAACATAAACACCACCCCCAAAACACAAAACACTGACACTGGCCACAGGAAAAGCCTTGGAAAACATTGGAGAAAAATCTAGCACGTCCCAGGGGTCAGGACTCAGCTCTTCTGGTGATGAACAAGCATCAAGGGCTGACATTGCATCAGAGCCACCTCCACATGGCCCTCACCATCTGGAACCAGTGTCTCCAAGACTTTCCTTCAGCAGACTCCAGGGACAGGGACCTGCAGTGGTTGTTTCCTTCACAGCTTGTCAGTGATGGCCTTTCATGGGGTCCCAAACACCCTCAGAAACTTGGGGTTTGGTTCTGCCTTTCACTTCATTAGAGGTTTGTTCATTCTCTCAGTATCTCAGTTCAGGATCATGACAGCAGAGGGCTCATCAACATCTAAAATTCTCTTACAAAACAAGGCTCTGTGCATCATTTTCCTAAAGCTTTCGAGTCTGGTCCCCGCAGACCTTGCTGGTGAAGATGGAGGCAAAGAAGCCATGAGAACTTCAGTCCTGTCTGATTCTACTCTTCTGAAGTTCAGCAGCAGTCCCACGTTCACCCTGTCTTTTCTTTTACTGTAAGGAAACTGTGCCAGCTTATCTTGCTGCACTTACACTCCCTTTCAGGGATCAAGTCCAGGGGAGATTTGCATCATCTCTACACCCATGGCCAAGGTTTCTAAATTCCTCCTTTGCAGCTTGCACTGATTCCACCTCTTGTGTGCTTCCTTTGTGCCCTGCAGCTCCAACAGTTCAGATGAGCAGCCTCACGAGGCAAACACTTTTTTTATGTTGGTACTTGGAGAGATCATTCTTGTGCTTAGAGCAGCCTGTCCTGTAAGGTTTCTCAGATTTTCTGAGCTCCTTCACCCTTCAGACCTAATTCCATGTCACGACCTGTATCGGGCACCATTCCTCATTATGTCTAAGACTTCTCTTCTGGATTCCACCAGCCGGTGCTCTGCTGCTGGCCTTCCTCCCTCCCCTCTGGTGCCTGGGACCTCACTGTGGCATGGTCACAACAGCCAAGGTGGACACTATTGTTCACATCCCTTACCAGGGTTTCCTTATTTCCCAGTTCCAGATTCAGGTGAACATCAGTCTTTTTGGCGCAGCGGGTAGACATGTTAAGCAGTTGGCCAAAGATCCTCTGGACTGCTGGCAGATTTGCCTGACCCATTAATGTCAGGGCAATTACAGTTCCCTATAGGAAGCTGCTCATTGACTGGAGATTTCCTTGCTTTGATGACAGAAGATCTTTTCCATTACTTCTCCATTATCAAGTGGTTTGCAACATCCGAAACATTGTCACCCTATGTTGGGTTTCCATGCCAAAGTCTTGGAACTGAGGGTGAGTGCGGCTGTGCTACAGCTATCACCTCTCTAAGAAGACAACAGGGTTTGACCGACATCAGAAAGAGCTGATTTCAGCTGCTCCAAGATGGACCCACTCCTTGCCAAATCTGAGCCACTCGGTGATGCTGGCAGCACCTCTGAGATATTGTTTTTGAGAAAGGGTAAAAAACGCTGCACAACAGCAGGTGGGAGAGAGGAGGGAGGAAATGGGAGAGAAAAGCACTGCAGACACCAAGGTCATATCTCATAGGACCCAAGCAGGTCCCTCAGCAGGCCAAATCCTGCTCTCCTGAAATCCTGCTCTTGGCCTTGTTCTCATCTCCCAGGAGCCTCAGCTCCGCTTTCCCATCCCTGACTGTTCCATCCTGATCAACTCTTTCTGGTTTGTCAGTGTGAAGTCCCACAGGGCACCTCACCTCACTGACTCCTCAGTCACCCGTGTCAGGAAGATGTTGTCAATGGGCTCCAAAACCTTCCTGGATGGCTGGTTCCTTGCAGATATTGGGATATCTCAGGTCTGCCAAGAGGACACGGCCTGGAAACACGAGGCTTCTTTCATTTGTATGAAGGAGGCCTCATCTATATTCCAGTTCCTCATCAGTGGGCCTGTAGCTGATGTCCAGTGACCACAACATTGCCCATGTTGTTCTGCCCTCTCATGCTGACTCCTCAGCGTTCAGCTGACATTGTCTGTCCCCAGGCAGAGCTCCACACATTCCTGCTGCTCTACCACATGAAGGGAAACATCAGAAACTCCAGACGTCTTGCATTATGAGTACCAGACACCCAAGACCCCACTGTTTCCCCAGGAGATGATATTTATAGTGTCCTGTAACTCCTCATGCTGTTATGTTGGGAGAGACACCCTCATCAGGATAAGCCATCTGTGTGCAAACAATAACAGCTGAGCAAATGGAGCTTCAGTCCAGGGAGAGTCCTGACCTTCTGAATATCTAATATTCACCCATCAGAAATCTCTGAGTTTTGACAAGATGAAATGACGAGTTCTCAGTGGCCCTGAGGAGAAGGGCCTGGGCACTACAAGGTCCACACACCAGCCCGTGGTGCACGCTCACCATAAACAAGGCAGCTGCACACGGGGCTGCATGAGGAGGAGCGTGGGGACCCAGACACCTGCAGTTCTCATCCCATTCGGTTCAGCACTGGTGTGACCCACACACACGGGTGTGTGCCAGTGTGCGGCTTCCCAGTTTGGAGAAGCAGGGAGGAACTGCAGAGTGCAGGGCTGTGCCAAGGCAGGTTCAGCACCTTGTGCACATGGTGTGGGGTGCTGAGGGACCTGGGCTGCTTTGGCCCAGCAGCGCTGGGGAGGCTGCAGCAGTGCAGGAGTAGCCTGAGAGTGCTTGAACGGTGGTTTCAGAGGTGGTGGAGGTTTCTTCATAGTGGGAAAGAGCTTGAGAAAGAAATAATGACCCAAAGTGCAGCTGGGGAGGTCCAGGCTGGACATGAGCAGAAAGGAAAGTGATGGAAGGGCAGTGCTGTGGTGGAGCAGGTCAGCAGAGGGAGTCTGCATCAGCCCAACGCTTTGTGCTTCAAGGAACAGCTGGGGAGGATGGAGAGATCTCAGCAAAGGAAGGAAGATGCTCAGACAAGAGCAAGGTGGGGCAGCAGGGGGGATGTCTGCAGCCTGCAGGGACAGAGCTGCAGGGGACGCCACAGCACAGAACAGGCTGTTGTGGAGATGATCACAGGATGTAAAGAGACTGAAAGCCCCAGCAGACATGAGCTCCTTCTCCCCTTGGCTATGGCTGTTGTCTGCACCTCTGATGCCTGTGAGGAGACACCTTGTCCTTCCAGCACAGGGGCCTCATGGCCTCCTTGTCCCCAGCCAGGAACCTGGGAGGTATGAGACCATAGTCCTGCCCTTGGCCTTGCACAGCCCCACATTACACTGTCCCAGGAAGGGCCCTGGGCAACGCGGGAGGGACAGGATATGATTTCGCAGGACTGGGGGTCAGGACTTGAACTTTTGGTTAAAGAAACACAACCAGGTTTCCTCAGCATCAGAGCCACCTTTACTTTGCTTTTCCTGACCTCCAGTTTTCTTTTCTAACCAAACCTGGATATTGTTTCTCAGTAGGTTCCCTCAGTGGGATCCATTAACATTACAAGAAACTTTGGAGTTTGAATCTGAATCTGGCTTCTTGAGAATTTTCTTCAACTTCCTGCAGGGTCTGAGGTCCATGGACTCAGCACCAAACCCACCAGAGGGGTCATTAAAGCGCCTTGTGCTGCTCCTGTGCTGCTGAGCTGGGCTGGGCTCCTGGGACACAGGAAGCTCATGGCAGCGGCAGCGCTGCAGAGAGACAGCTCTGCCCAGGAGCAGCTCCTCTGTACACGCAGCAGGGCTGAGGGCTCTGCCTGGGGATCTCAGGAGACGAGCAAGGCAGAGAGAGATTGATGGTGGTCAGGACTGGAAGGGTGACTGAGAGCTCACTGGAGAAGAAACCTTTGCAGCCCTTGCCATGGTAAGTCTCTGGTGCAGGGCAGTGCAGCTGTAGCTCCTGGAGGCATCTCCTAAAACTGGCACAGGCACAGCTTGTGGGATCTGTAAGGACGGGGCTCTTGTCAGGCCATGTTGAACAGCTGTGAAGCCGGGTGAGCACCCAGGGGTGCCCAGGGCTGTCCTGCAGAGCAGGGTCCCTGCACCCCAGGGCTGTGCCGGGCAGGGACTCTGCCGCCTGCCAGGGTCAGCGCTCAGCCTGCCCGGGAGATCCCATGGCAGCAGCTGTGGGTGGAAGGAGCGACCCCCGGTAAGGCAGGCAGGGAGCTTGTGGGGTTGAAGGGGGCTGTGTGGGTCAGGGCTGCTCAGAGCTCCAGATCCCCCCACAGACGTGGCAGAGGGGCCTTCAGAACAACAGCATCGGGACAGTAACAGCTGCAAGGGAAGGAGTCTGTGCTTTCAGTTTTCCACTGTTGTTTGGCTGGGTGTGCAGTGGAGATGGGGATTTATTTCTCTCTTTGGGGAAGACACTGAGACCCCAGTTCTCGTTAGGACGTTTCTGAGCTGCTCCTGAGCCCCTGCACACACAGAGCTGCCCCTGAGCAGTGCCAGGAGGTGTGAGCAGGACAGAGCTGAGCACACAGCGGGTGGGACGGGGTCAGGGACACAGCTGCAGGCAGCACAGACATGGGCAGGGAGAAGTAGCTCCTACCAGATATGCCAGGGACGGGGTTTAGGAACCCCCTTGCAATCCCCTGCAGTGCAGACACATTTCCCAGTGCAACCCCTGGTCTCCTCTCCTCCCCAGCAGACCCTCTGCCCCAAAGCCATGGGGTCCATGTCACGAGTCTCCACCTCAGCAGTTGGACCTCCACGTGAAGGGTTCCTGCAACGTGGTACACAAAAAAGGTGCTAAAAGTACTTGCTCCACAGCGTCATTATATGAGTGGCAGCAGCACAGCCGGGTGTGGAGAATGTTCCACACCATGCCCGTCTGCCTTTCTGTCCTTGCTTTATTTTCTGGTAGCACTGCAGTGTTCTTCCCTGTTTCTCCACCTGTCCCTGGTACTCTTGCTCTCTGGGGTTGAGGTGGAAGTGTCGGTCAGTTTTTGTTCTGACATCAACAGAGGGGGTCTTGCCCCAAAGATGTGTTCATGGAAACCATATGCCCAAGCTGTATTTTAAGCTGTGATGAACAGTTTTTTCTTACTTAGTAGTAAAGGAGAAGGAGTGGAAACATCCCTCCATCAGGGAGGGGATTTTCCATGAGAAACATGTTTATTTTCCCCAGAGAAGTCTCCTGTAACTTGTCACTGCCTTTTCCTCCTTGCACAGGTCCTCATGCCCACAGGCAGCAAATGTCCAACAGCAGCTCCATCACCCAGTTCCTCCTCCTGCCCTTCACAGACACACGGAAGCTGCCGCTCTTGCACTTCTGGCTCTTCCTGGGCATCTACCTGGCTGCACTCCTGGGCAAAGGCCTCATCATCACCACCATAGCCTGGGACCAGCACCTCCACACCCCCATGTACTTCTTCCTGCTCAACCTCGCCCTCCTCGACCTGGGCTCCATCTCCACCATTGTCCCCAAGTCCAAGGCCAACTCTCTGTGGGACACCAGGGTCATTTCCTATGGAGGGTGTGCTACACAACGCTTTCAGTTTGTCTTTTTTGCTTCAGCAGAGTTTTACCTGATCATCATCATTTACCAGAGTTTTACCTCATTATCATGTCGTACGACCGCTACGTTGCCATCTGCAAACCCCTGCACTACGGGACCCTCCTGGGCAGCAGAGCTTGTGTCCACATGGCAGCAGCTGCCTGGGCCACTGGGTTTCTCAATGCTCTGCTGCACACGGCCAATACATTTTCACTGCCCCTGTGCAAGGGCAATGCCCTAGGCCAGTTCTTCTGTGAAATTCCCCAGATCCTCAAGCTCTCCTGCTCACACTCCTACCTCAGGGAACTTGGCCTTATTGTGTTTAGTCTGTTAATCATTTTTTGCTGTTTTGTGTTCATTGTGGTGTCCTATGTGCAGATCTTGAGGGCCGTGCTGAGGATCCCCTCTGAGCATTGACGGCACAAAGCCTTTTCCACCTGCCTCCCTCACCTGGCCGTGGTCTCCCTGTTTGTCAGCACTGGTTCATTTGCCAACCTGAAGCCCTGCTCCATCTCCTCCCCATCCCTGGACCTGGTGGTGTCTGTTCTGTACTCAGTGGTGCCTTCAACAGTGAACCCCCTCATCTACAGCATGAGGAACCAGGAGCTCAAAGTGGCACTGAAGAAGCCGATTCAATCATTTTTCTGTCAGCAGCAATAAGTTACCTGTGTCTCTTCAGAAGTGATTTCCAGTTCATCTCAGGAACTTCCTGTGCATTGCGCATTTCATCTGTGATAACCATGTTTGTCAAGGAGTTTCTTTACCCACGGCACTTCTCCAGAGCAGTGACTCAGAGATCTGTCTACCTGTTTCTGGGGCCCTGGTACAGCTGGTGTCCTGTGTCACATCTCTGTAATACAGGTGTGGACCCATTTTAAAATCACTGTATTTCTGAAATTGCAGCCATCTTTTTGAAACACCCCACAAAAGGGGATTTCCTCAGTCTCAGTATTTGGAGCTTGGGCTCTTCTTCCAAAGCTGTGGTCAGTCTGAATAAATTTCCCCCACAAGGCCATGCTGCTGTAGTTGTGTTTTTCATGGCTCAGGGGAGGACATGGGGCATCATGTTACGTCATGGTGCTGGTTTGAGTGTCCATCTGTGGGTGCCCAGTGTTCCTGGAGATGGTGAAGGACCTTCCGTGATCTGCCTTGGACTGTCTCACTGTGGTTTCCAGGCACCACAGCCTGCTCCCTGTGCTCTGTGCTTCAACAGGGGAATGAATGACCCAGAGAACCCTGTTTCTGCATTCCCCAGCTCAGGGCAGGCTGCTCTGTCACTGCGGTAGCAGGAGCAGCATGAAGAGCTCCTGGCCAGGAGTTGTGTGCTGGTGAGAGGGGCTGGCACAGGAGGGCTGCCAGCAACGGGTGTAAAGGCTCTCTTGGAAACCAGAGCAGGGGACAAAGGGGGGTTGGCCTTGCTTCCATCATGCCATGGCTGGCCCCAGCCCTTAGGCTGATAGGCTGATCCTCCTCTCTGTCCCAATCCATTTCTCCATCCATCCATCCATCCATCCATCCATCCATACCAGTACTCCATCTGGGAGAGCTGCCTCACCATGTTTCTCATCCCAATGAGATCACAGAATCATTTAGGTTGAAGGAGACTCTCAAGATCACTTTGTCCAACCATTAACCCAACTCTGGCACTATACCATATTCCTAAGAACCTCATCTATATGTAATTTAAAGACCTCCAGGGATGGTGACTCAACCACTCCTTGGGCAGCCTGTTCCGATGCCTCACAAACTTTTCCAAGAAGAAATTTTTCCTAATATCCAAACTGAACCTGCCCAAGTGCCACTTCAGTCTGTTTCCTCTCCTTCTCCAGTTGCCATATGGGAGAACAGACCAACACCTTCCATGTTACAACCTCTTTCAAGTAGCTGTAGACAGCAATAAGGTCTCCCCTCAGCCTTCTTTTCTCCAGGCTAAACAGCCCCAGTTACCTCCACTGCTCCCCATCTGACTTGTTCTCCAGACCCCTCACCAGCTTTGTTGCCCTTCTCTGAACTCACTCCAGCACCCCAAGGTCTTTCTTGTAGTGAGGGGCCCAAAACTGAACACAGGATTTGAGGTGCATCCTCACCAGTGCCAAGAACAGAGGGATGATCACTTGCCTGGTCCTGCTGGCCACACTATTCCTGATGCATGCTGGGATGCTGGGGGCCTTCTTGGCCACCCGGGCACATGCTGGCTCATGTTCAGTCACTGTCCATCAACACCCCCAGGGCCTTTTCCATTGGGCAGGTTTCTAGACGCTCTTCCTTGAGCCCGCAATGCTGCCTGGGGTTGTTGTGACCCAAGTGCAGGACCCAGCACTTGGCATGAAATTGAACAAGTCCAAGTGCTGGTATGTTCACCTGGGATAGAGTAACACTGAGTGCAAGTGTAGACTGGGAGAGAGTGGCTGGAGAGCAGCCCTGCAGAGAGGGATCTTGCGTGATGGTTGGCCACAGGGTCAAGAGGAGCCAACACAAGAGGAGCCCCGACAGTCAAGATGTTAAACTGCATCCCGGGGTGCATCAAACACAGCATGGCCATGTGGTCAAAATAGATGACTATGCTGTTGTATTCAGTGTTGATGTGGCCTCACCTTGAGTGCTGTGCACAGTACTGGGCCCTACATATTATTACAATAAGGACGTAAAGGTCCTCGAATGCATCTATACTATCTCCATGCCCTTTGGAGGCCCTTAGGAAGAGTTCCTCTCTCCAAATATCCAGCCCAGCTTGTTGCTGCATGAACAACCAGGAGAAAGTGCCCGTGGACCCTCATTCCAGACCCCAGTTCCTCCACTCCATACAAGCAGTGCTCTCCCCCTTGGCACTGAGGGCGTTCCAGGGACCCAAGAGACACCTGTAGGAGGAGATGTTGGGTGGGCATATGGTGTCCTTCAGTGCTCCTCATGGTACCTCCTGCTGGGCTTTGTGCCACTGGTCACAACCCTCTGAGCCTGGATGTTCAGCCAGTTCTTAGTGGTGCTAAACAGGAACGAGCCCACAAGCACATTGGGCTGCACTGGGAGGAGCGTGGCCACCCAGACAAGGGCAGTTATTGCCCAACTTGACTCAGCACTGGTGTGGTCACATCTGGAGCGGTGTGTCCCAGTGTGAGGTTCCCCATTCTGTAGGAACGGGGAGGAGCTGCCATGTGGCCAGAGAAAGTCTGGGTCATGTGTGGAGTAGTAGTAGTAGTGTGTACTACTGGTGTACTACACCCAGTGTGTAGCCTGGTGAAGTGGAGCCTGAGGAAATGTGCTGGTTTTACTGAAACTGAGTTAATTTTCTTAATGCATTTTGAACCTCTCTCCTTCACAGCCAGTACAGTCTTTTGTTTAGATTTACTATGAGAATAATGAGATAACGCTGTTTCTTCCCTGGGATAGAGTTCATTTTGTCTTTTAGCAGCTTTACAGTGTTTGCCATTTGCTATGAAAGGAGTGTCAGAACTCACTGATATCTTGACTGTTGTCAGGGAAACCAAGTACTTCTTTTGCCATCCAGCTGTGGATGCAGATTGGCAGGAGGGGACACAGACAGGACAGCACCTGGACTGACATGCAGGCTGATCAATGACATATTCCCTATGATTAGCGTCATGCTCAGCCTAAAGCTGGAGCCGGCTTTTAGGTCTTGTTACATCCATTACTTTGGGTTTTCTAGCTGGTTTGGTCAGTTCCATTCAGAAGTTTCATCCTGTCAGGAGTTCGATGTCAGTTCCGCCTTTTGCCGTTCTGCCATTTTGCCATTGGCCTTTAGGCCTTTCTGCCTGTTGCCCTTTTGCTCTCTCTTGCTGGGATGGGCTGTTCAGGACCAAGGTGCTCCCTTCTGCAGTACTGGCTGCTCCGTGTGACTGGAGTTACATGAGGGATTGCACTGAGTATATTTTCTTAATTTAATTTATCTATTTCTATTTAATTTACCTGGACTATTGTCAGTGAAACCAAGGACTTCTCTGGAGTCCAGCTGCAGGTGCAAATTGGTAGAAGGGGGCACAGACAGGACAGCACCTTGATTGACATCCAGGTCAATCAATGAGCTATTCTCTACCATTAGTGTCATGCTCAGTATAAAACTGGAGATGCCTTTTCCAGCTAGTTAGTTCAGATTTTCTGGCTACGTTGGTTGGTTCTGTTCATTCTATTGGGAGGTCAGTGTTAGTTCAGTTTTATGACATTTTGTTGTGTTTAAGTTGGCGGTTGGGCCTTTCTGCCTTTTACATTTTTGCTTTCTCTTTCTGGGATCAGCGGTTCAGGACCGGGGTGCTCCCTTCTATTGGGTTAGCTGTTCCACATGACTGGAGATCTGTGGGAGATTGCACTGAGTATCATTTATTTTATGTATATTTTAGTATCTGTATACTAGTAGTAGTAGTATTTTATAATTACTTTTATTGTCTTAAGAATTTTATTTTCTAAGCCTATGAGTTATTCTCTTTCCTTTCAGTTCTCTCCCTTGTCCCACTTTGGGGACTGGGGGCAGGATGTGAGCAGCTATCAGAGTCTTAGGTGATGGCTGTGGTAATACCATGACAAGAAAGGGCAGTAGTAGCTTCAGAAATCTTGAAAATCACTTTCCAAGATGATGGATGATGGCAGTTTTGGTTTTTTGCTTTGTTGGGTATTTTTTGTTTTGGTTTGTTTTTTTGTGTGTGTGGTTTTTTGTTTTTTGTTTTTTTTTTTTGTTTGTTTGTTTGTTTGTTTGTTTTTTTGGTGAAGGAAAACAGCAAGAGAAAGGAAAACCATCAGAAACTGCAGCTCTGGATGTCCAGAGTGGAGCTCAGGATGAAGAAATGTCATTCTGAGCACAGTGTTGTGGTCATTCAGAGGGACTCTGGATCAGCCATGGCTTTGTGTTTCCAGGAACAGCTGGTGAGGATGGAGAGACAGCAGCACAGGTGGGGACACATCGGAGTGAGAACAAGGTGAGGAAGCGCATGGGGTGTCTGCAGCCTGTGGGGAAAGAGCTACAGGCCTGGGACAGTGCAGGATGGACCATGGTGGAGATGGCCAAGGGCACTGGCAATGTTGGATGTCTCTGAAAGAGCCAAGGTCTTTGTGCCCTTGGCTATGGCTGATCTCCCTGACAAAGAGGTCTAAGAGGAGACACATGGTTGTCATGGCCATGGCACCCCATTGCCTCCTTGCACCCCCAGGGAGTGTCACACCATTGTCCTCTACTGGGCATCACACTCCCCACAGCCCCAGGAAGAGCCCTGAGCCACACGTGAGGGACAGGATCTCCCTTCCCAGGGGCAGGGGCTCAAGTCTTGGCCATTGTCCTTCATCAGAAAAACCAAGGGTTTTCTCAGCATCAGAGATGCTGCACTTTGCCTTTGCCTGATGCAATCAGTGCCTCCAATTATCTGCTCTAAGGAGTCCCTGGGGAGGCTTTGTCAGTAACAGGCCTCAGTGGGGCCCATTATTGCTTCAAGGTACTTTGGAGTTTGCTTCTGGCTTGGACTTCTTGAGCAGATTCTTCAGTCTGTCCTTGGTATCTGAGGCTCATGGACTCAGCACCAAATATGCCATGGGGCTCATTAAAACACAGAAAGCCCTAACAAGTGATGTTTCTTTCTGTAATTTCCTTCACATCTTCCAGACTTGCAGAACTAACTGGAGAGGTTTCAATGGGACACTTACTGGTGAAGATTTCAAAGAAGATTTCATAAAGGAGGGTTTTTTCTTTCAAGGGTATTTTCTGTCATTTTTCAGTGTATGGAAGAAGTGACAGCAGCATTTTACACTGGACATTAATCCTGAGGGTTTCCTGGAGACATCTGGACAGGCAGGAGAACAGTCCCTTGAGGCTGGACACTGTATGGACAACCTGGCTCCTCACCCCCACCCCCAGTCTGCCAGTTCCCTCATTGGCCACCAGAGATTGCATCACTTTTCCGACATCAGACTTCTCCACTGGGCTCTACAGGAGATGCTGCAGCTCCTGTGCACCAGCTCCACCTGCTCTCCTGTGCAAACACTGCACAGTTTAATAAACAGCAAAAGCCTTTCCTCAGCTGTGTGTTTAAGTGGATCTGATGAGGTCCAGCATCCACAAGGGACACTCACACAAGAACTGCTTTAGACAGAGAGACAGGAGAGGATAGAAGTAAACACAATGAACGTGTTGATTGCCATGTTAATTAGAGCTCTGAAGAATGGGGCAAGTTTGTAACTCCCTGAAGCTCAAAGCAGAAACCAGACAGTTGAGAGGCCACTGAATGACCAAAGAGCAAGTGGAGGAGAAACCTGAGAGCACTGGGAAGGGCAAACATCCAGACAGTGCTGGAAAGTTGTCCTTGGACAGGGACATTGAATCAGGAGAGGTGGGAACTCCTGAATAACGAGGGAGATGAAATACTAGAGTGTTGGTAATAGAAGTATAGGGGAAGATCAACATTTCTTCTCCTACCCTTAGTACATCTTTCATCAGCTGTCTTATCATAAACAACCAGTGCCATTTTAGGGGCCCAGTGTACCTGAGGTGCTGGCCTAGTATTGGCAGCTCTCACACAGGACCTGGGGATAGCAGAGCACCTTGCAGTGCAGGTGGAGCCTGGGCAGGGGTTCCCAGGGCATCTACAATGGCACCAGGTGTTTGTGACCCTGGAGCTGAAGACATTTGTGTCCGAAATCCATCCCCAGTTCTGGAATACTCTTTCATTAACTGACTTCTGATGGCCCTACAAGCATGTAGCCAAGATCATTTTGTGTCTTGCACAGTGCCCCATGCCCGCTGAAACTTCCCTGCCCAGGACTCCTCACACGTTGCCCAGAGCAAATCACACTGAGGTGTTGGCTGGTTCGCTGGCTGAGATGTTGGTTTAGATGGTCACCTACAGCACAGGTGGATCCTGCCCCATCATCGCCTGCTCTGCTCCAGTCTGAAACAGAGCCCAACATCACAATGGGATCATGAGAGAGCTGAGGTTGAAGGGACCTCAGGAGTCTGCAGTCCAACCTGTCACAAACTGGGTCACACTAAGCTGTTCAAGCCTTGATTCAATCAGAGCTTTAACAGGACTGGAGAAGTGATCATCCCTTTGTACTGGGCACTGGTGAGGCTGCACCTTGAATGCTGGGGTCAGTTTTAGGCCCCTCATGGCAAGGAAGACATTGAGGTGCTGGAGAGAGTTCAGAGGAGGGTAACAAAGCTGGTGAAGGGTCTGGAGCACCAGTCTTATGAGGAGCGGTTGATGGAGCTGGGGCTGTTCAGCCTTGAGACCAGGAGGCTGAGGGGAGACCTTGTTGCTGTCTACAGCTGCTTGAAAGGAGGTTTAATCATGGAGGGTGTTGGTCTCTTGTCCCAAGTAGCAAGTTAGCAAGTGATAGGACAAGAGGAAATGGCCTCAATTTGCACACGGAGAGGTTTAGATTGGATATTAGGAAAAAATTCTTCAGGGAAGCCACCAGGGATGTTCCTCAGGACTCAGTCTTAGGGCCAGGTCTGTCCAATATTTTTATCAATAATCTGGATGCAGGAATTTAATGCACCATTAGCAAATTTTCTGATAATACCATCCTCGGAGGTGCTGATGACTATCCGGAGGGACAAGGAGCCTTGCAGAACGATCTAGATAGATTGGAGCATTAGGCAATGATCAATGGCATAAAATCTAACAAGTCCACATGCTGGATTCTGCACCTAGGATAAAGTAATGCCAAGCACAAGTATCAATGGGGAGAGGATTGGCTGGTGAGCAGCCCTGCAGAAAGGAGCCTTGGGGCGCTGGTTGACAGGAGGCTCAACAAGAGTCAGCAGTGAGTGCCCTGGCAGCCAAGAGTGCAAATCCCATCCTGGGGTACATCAGACAGAGCAGAACCAACCGCTCAAAGGAGGTGATTATCCTGCTGCATTCAGAGTTAGTGTGGCCTCACCTTGAGTGCTGTGTGCAGTTCTGGGCCCCACAATTTGACAAGGATGGTGAAGCATTCAAATGTGTCCAGAGAGCAACAAAGCTGGTGAACGACGGGAAGGCATGTCCTCTGAGGAGTGGCTGAGGAATCTGGATTTCTCTAGTTTGGAGAGAAGGAAGCTGATGAGCAACCTCATAGCCCTCTCAAAGTTCCTGAGGAGGGAAGTGTATAGGGAAGTGCTGATCTCTTGTCCTTGGTATCCAGTGACAGGACATGTGTGAATAATGGTTCAAACCTGGGTCAGAGGAAGTTCAGACTTGAGCCTCTACTGAGAGTGTGGTCAAATACTGGAACAGACTTCTGAACGATAGGATGAGGGGCAACGGGCACAGCACAGGAGGTCCCATCTGAATATTAGGAAAAACTTCTTTACTATGAGGGTGCCTGAGTACTGGAACAGGCTGTCCAGAGAGGTTGTGGAGTCTCCTTCTCTGGAGACATTCAAAACCTGCCTGGACACCTTCCTGTGTGATCTGCTCGGGGTGAACCTGCTTTAGCAGGTGGGTTGGGCTAGATGATCTCCAGAGGTCCCTTTCAAGCCCAACCCTTCTGTGAATCTGTGACAGTTGGTTGATGCCCCAAGCCTCAGCATTCAAGAGGCATTTGGACAATGCACTTAGTACTGTGTTTTAACTTTAGATCAGCCTTGAATTGGTCATGCAGTGGGACTAGATGGTCATTATAGGTCCCTTACAGCTGAACTATACCTCACTTCCCTCTTGCCTTTCTCCTCTTTTCCCTAGCAGGGGGAAGCTGCAAAGCCCCCCCACCACAGCCCCACCCAGCACCCTTTGCAAAAAGCCTTTGAAGTGCTGGCCCCAAGGCAGTCCTGGTGCCCAGGAGTTCCAGGGAGGTGTCCCTGCCCTTGGTGGCCACGTGCTGGGCACAGCTGCTGGCTGTCCCTGATGCCTTCTCTGCCATTTGGCTCTCCAGGAAAAACCTCCTGCTCTTCTCTCCAGTCATGGCAGCAACCAGCCCTGCAACCAAGAGAAGACCCCTGGTAGCTGTCCCCTCTCTGCACCAGAGCTGCTGTCCATGAGGCCCCACAGCGAGGAGGACCAGGGTCACAAAGCCTTTTCTGAGGGGATAACAGGATGGTTTCAACCACTGCAGCAGATTTCTGTTTGTTATTACAAACTACTCATTCATGGAGAAGAAATGGAAAAGATCTTCTGTCATCAAACTGAGGAAGTCACCAGTCAATGAGCAGAATCCTATGGAGAACTGCAATTGCCCTGGCATTCATTGACCAGTCAAAGCTGTAGGTGCCAACATTCTAGAAGATCTTGGGAGAACTTCTTAATGTGACTGCCTGGTGGGCCAACAAGGGTGATGCTCACCTGAATCTGTAACTAGGAAACAAGAAAGAGCTGGTGAGGGATGTGAACATCAGTGTCCACCTTGGCTGTTGTGACACAGAGGGGTCCCAGGCACCAGAGGGGAGGGAGGAAGGCCAGCAGCAGAGCACAGGCTGGTGGGCTCCAGAGGAGAAGACTTTGACATACTGGGGGATGTTGGGCAAAGTGGTGACATGGAATTAGGTCTGAAGGGTGAAGGAGCTCAGGAAATCTGATCAGCCCTACAGGACAGGATGCTCCAAGCACAAGAATGATCTCTCCAAGTCCCCATGGAAAGAAGCATTTATCTCATGAGGCTGCTGATCTGAACCGATGGAGCTGCAGGGGACAAAGGCAGCACACAGGAGGTAGGAGCAGGGGAAGCTGCAAAGGAGAAACTTTGAAACCTTGTCCATGGATGTGGGGATGATGTCAAAGTTGTCCTGGACTTGATACCTGCAGGGGAGGCTGAGGGCAGCAAGATGAGTTGACAGAGCTTAACTTCCTGTAAAAGAATAGACAGGGTGAACATGGGCCTGCTGCTGAACTTCATAAGAGTAGAATCAGACAGGACTGAGGTTCTTCATGGCTTCTTTGCCTCCATCTTCACCAGCAAGGTCTCCTGGGACTTTGTTCCTGAAGGCAGGAGTCTGGAGAACACCCAGCAGTGGATGGGGCTCAAGTCAGGGGTGACCTGAGCAAACTCAGACACCATTACAGAACAGGAGATGGGTCACTTGACCAGCTCCCTGAACACAAGTATCACTGTGCTGTGGCACCTGAGATTGATAGGAACATCCACCTATTGGTCCAGAGGACTTTTTTCCTTCCATATTCCCAGGAAAATCTTCCTCCTGTTCCTCCTCCACCTGCAGACATCAACTGCTTTCCATTTCTGGGCTCAGACATGGCTGGGAGGGTTCATTAAAGCCATCAGCCATCTCATTGCTTCTCCCTGACATGCCTTGAACCTCTCCCACACCTACAATGGCCAATCACGGCTGCTCAGGCCTCCTGCTCTTTGAAGAGGCCTTGAGCCTCTTGGTTCTTCTTGGTGCTTATTATGAACTTCCTCGCTCTCTCCCGAGTTCATGGTGAGCTTTCTTGTCCATAACACCCCTTTATGACCATGTCTCACTAAATAGTTGTCTCTTTATGATCATTTGTGCAGAAATGAAATCACCAATTACATAGAAACTCATGCGGAGTGAGATGCCATGAAAACCTGATGAGTTTCCCCTGTGTCTGTGTCTCTCCTGAAAGGAGTCTGTCCCGAGAAGGGGATCCAGCTCCTGCCACTCTCTGCAGAGGCACATGAGCAGTGTCCTTGCACCTGGGGAGGAACAGGGTGACTTCTGCAAGACCACCCTTCATCTGAACCACTTAAGAGCTACCACAGATGAAGAGTACTCTTTTACAGATACTTAAATATATGCATGTCATTTTTTTTTCTTTAAAAACTGACATTCCTAAACAAATTGCACAAACATTTGAAGGACTTTTCATGCTTTTAACATGTTTATCCACAGAAGGGTCACCAGCTTTGCATCTCAGAAAATGGGATGCCAGTGTTCAAGGGCAGGATGTTTTGGGCTCTGTGCTGGGATCTCGCTGAACTCACAGCCATGACCAGTATCTTATGTCCAACTGAAGTCAATGGTGTCCTGCCAGCTCAGGACCGGAGCTTCCATTGCTGGACGTGTTTAAAAGACGTGGAGATATGGCGCTTTGGGACATGGTTTAGTGGTAGTCTTGGCAATGTTTGACTTATGGCTGGACTCCATGTTCTTCTTAAGGGTCTTTTCCAGCCTAAATGATTCTATGATTCTATGATCTGGGTTGAAACCATTTCAATTCCATCACCTCCAGCTTCCCTCAGAGGCTGCTGTTGTGTGGCACAACTGTCCTGGCTCTCCAGGCAGGTTAGGCACTGGGTTAGTGTCTGCATTGGCAGTTTTCCCCTTCCTTGGGTAAAAGGCTGTTGAGCAGAGACAGTTGTAGAGATTTGCGTCACAGGGGTTTGCAGAAATCCTTTCAAAACCCGAGCAGGCTGAGCTTTGGAGCCCAGGAAAAATGGAGATGCTCTGAAGGATGTTTTTGAACAGTGGTGCTGTCACTAGTAACAGCAACAGGGAACTCCTTCTTCTCAGTGATGATGATGATAAACTAAGTTTCATTCCTAACAGTCATTCTTGCTTTTCAAAATGTCTACCACACCTCAGCAGTTGTGTCTTGAAAGAAGTTCTTAAAACAATGCGTTTTGTTGTTTTTTTTTTTTTTGTAATCATATAAACAGTACACCTCTTGGACAGAATTAACACAAAACTTGGACAGAATTAACACAAAATCATGCATCTTTCATGACTTTTGGAACAGGAGAACAGTTTTGGTTTTGAGAAAAAGAAAGCCAAGGAACAGATCCCAGGTCAGTGCAAAGGCACAAAGGAAGCCAGAATCTTTATGTGTGCGCACTGACACACACTGTCACCTGCATTTCCAGTCTCTGCAGTCCCAACAGTGCCGCAGAGTCTGGAGTTCTGAGCTCCCTCATCTGCCCTGTGTGGCACGTGTGAAATGGAACTACCCCAGTCCAATGGCTGGTTTTGATTCTCCTCACAGCCTGAAGTACCACGTGGGTCAGGAGACAAGCCAGGATACCCAACCAGGACTCACATGCTCTGCTCTTACAGTTCAGGTGTTGCCAGGAATCTCAGCAGACATGTCACGCTGATATCTGGGTGCAAGGAGCTGGTCAAGAGCCTCGTCTCCATTTCTGTAATGGTGGCTTTGCTGCCTGGCTGCTGTGCAGACTCTGTACATGGATGCTGAAACCTCTTCAGTAACCTGTTCTGAAAGGATCAAGAAGATGAGAATGAACTGAGCGAAAAAGAAGAACCTAGGCGGGGGCAAATGAGAAGGGATGCAATAGATGTGTGTCATCTATTGTGTGTGGCTGTTTGGGGGCACTTGTAAAGCAGCCTTGCACCTCATGTGAATTATTCCTGTGCTCAGGGAGCACCTGAGAGCTGTCCCAAAATTGAAAACATAAAGGAGAAGGAAGGACAGCGTCATTCAGGCTCAAAGGGAGCTCAGGACATGTCTTGACCAACCTCCTGCTCACAGCAGGGTCAGACCAGATTGCTCAGGGCTTTACCCAAACACATCTTGGTCACTTTCTGGGACAGAGTGAGTGCGCACTCCTGGGAAACAGCTTCCAGTGCTGGACTGTCCTCATGACTGGAAAGTTTCTCCCTTTCTACAGCACCTTTCCAAACCCAACCATCCAGATGGCTTTTTACCCATGTGCTTACACATTGACACAGAATATTGTGGGGGATGATGCTGAATGCCTTGCTGACTTCCAGGTAACAGACCATCAATGTTCTCCCCAGGTCCACAACCCTGTCCTTTCCTCACAGAAAGCAAAGAGGATGGACAGGCACAACCTGCCCTGGGGAAACCCCATCACCTTCTCTTCCAGACACCCAGAAACTGGGTCCCAGTGGACATGCTCTGGGGCACAGCCCTTAGTTCCCCTGCTCACCCATTGGCCATTTTGAAAAGTGCACACACTGTGTGAGAGCTGCCAGTGGTCAGGGAGTCCCCGCAGTCTCCATGAGCTTTCCAAGATGGTGGAGAGTGGCCTCACTGTGACATGGTCCTGCTGTCCCAGCTCCTGGGATGCTGCCCCTGCTGTCCCATAGACTGGAAATGATTTTGTTAGTTCCAGTGACCCCTGACTTGATCCGTGTCCACTGCTGCTTGTTCTGCCTCCAGCCACAGAGGCCTGGGAGACCTTGCTGGTGAAGACGGAGGACAAGAGATACAGAGAATATCAGTTGTTTCACATATTAAATTCATCAGTGGCCACACAGTGTCTGTGTTTTTCCTTTAACTGTTCCTGCAGTAGTAACAGCTCATTATTGGGCCCTTGAATTGCCTTACAGGTCTAGACTGAGTTCTGATCTGGACTGTTGCTGTGCCTGGCAGCTGCTGTCCTTGAGAACAGATGAACTCACTCCTGTCACCCTGCCTGGCAGTTCATTCCATCCGTGTCACAGCTCTGTCTGCAGCACTGACAGCTCCAGCTTCCCAGTCAGGTCCCTGGCTGAGGACATGGCCTCACATCTGGGCTGAACCACCCCAGCTGTGGCACCACCCCAGCTCTGACCTGCCACAAGAAACCTGGTACCAAGTGTCCAAGAGCCCATGTGTGCAAAGGCTTTGAATCAGAGCACAGACATGACATGGCCAAAGACTGACAAATGCCTCTCTAGACCTAGCAGTGTAAAACCAGAAAAAAATGGCTAAAGTCAATCAACCGAAGATATTCGTCCCCTAGCCTGGAGAAATTAGATGCTTTGCTGTAACATTCCTCGTCTCCTGTCTAATGACGGGACAAGAAAGATGATTGTCATACCAATTTATTTTTTAAAATGAAAAATACTATGTCAGAAAGAAGTGTCTCTGAAGAGGATAGAGAATCAACATCACTGATTACTTCAACTTCGAAGCTGTGCCATTGGAGCCCCAGGGACACCTGGAGGGAGCCCAGAGGTGACAGAGAAAGGGATATCATGGGCTGCTCCTGTGCTGCTGAGCTGGGCTGGGCTCCTGGGACACAGGGAGCTCATGGCAGCGGCAGCGCTGCAGAGTGACAGCTCTGCCCAGGAGCAGCTCCTCTGCACACGCAGCAGGGCTGAGGGCTCTGCCTGCAGCACCGAGGGCACAGGAGCCAGGCACAGAGAGATTAAAGGCAATGCGGGGTGGTTGGTTGCTGAGGATTCAATGAGAAAAATCACAGTTCTAACACGGTAAGTCTCTGGCTGTAGGAGAATGCAGCTCCATTTCCTGGAGGGAGACCTTAAGCTGGTACGTTCCATGATTTACAGGATCTGTCAGGTCTCTCTCACAGTATCTCTGTTGCAGAGGAGAAGAACACACTCCAGAGCAGGGCTTCCCTGCTGCACTATCAGAGGGACAGGGAATGATGACAACTTCTGCTGAGGGTAACTGCAGAGGGAGCACCCAGGGGTGCCCAGGGCTGTCCTGCAGAGCTGGGTCCCTGTCTGGGGGAGATCCGCATGGTGCTGTGGGGACAAGCTGTGGGGGGAAGGAGCATCCCCGATAAGGGCAGGAAAGGTGCTTCTGCTGTGGAGAGGGTGCCGTGTGGGTCAGTGCTGCTCACAGCTCCAGATCACCATCAGGATTTTTCCAAGCAGATGCCCCAATGACAAGATCAATGTAAGGATTAGCAGATAGATAAGGAGTTTTCCTGAGCCTGTCTTTTCAGTTTCCTCTCCCAAGGGGTGGGGGGTGCAGGAAAGGATAAAATGAAAATGAGCTCTCATGCTTAAACAAGTCACTGAGACTCCTGAACTGCAACTCTGAGTGAACAGTACATCTGCCAGAAGGCTCATGACATCCCTTCACCACCCCTCTGCCTGTGCACAGCGCCTGCATCACCTTGGCTGGACCCGTCAGCCTTAGTCTGACCTGTCCTGTTTTCCAGCCTGCAAACAGGAAGGTGCCCCCAGGCAGTGCCCTGTGAACAGGCAGGATCTGTAGGGCCAGGAGGAGGGCACAGAGGGTGGGGTGGTCTGTGAGCACTGAGAGGGAACAGACATGGACAGGGAAACACCTCCCAGGGGGAGAATCTCCAGGCAGCAGGGAAATGATCAGAAATGAGAGGAAACCCAAACCAGAATTGTTATGGGAGGGAGAACAGAGCAAAGTCCCTGTGACCCCCTGCAGTGCAGATCCCTCCTGTGAGCAGCCCCCTGGCCTCCTGTCCCACCCAGCAAAGCCTCTGCCCTCAGGGCCGGGGGCTCCAAGGCATGAAGCAGCTCCTGTGCAGCCAGAGCTGCAGTTCCTCTGCAGAGCACAGGGGCTGAGAGCAGCTGCCCGGCACTGTTGGTGTCTGGGAGGTGGCTGCACAGCTGGGGAAGGGGGACGCTGTCTGAGTGCCCGGCTGCCTCTGCCCTGGCCTCTCTCACCCCCACCCTCACCGCATTTTCCTTCTTGCTCCCCTGCTCTGGGTCACTGCTGTTGAGACCTTGTTCTTGCTGTCAGGCTCTCTGGGGATGGCAGTTTCAGCTGCAGAGTCACAGCCTGATCTTGTGGGTCCTTTCCTGCAGGTGTGTCCATGGGCACATGTGTCCCGGCTTTTCTCTGACCTGTGGGGTGTGGGCAATGCAGTCTGTGGGGCTGGGCAATGAACTGAGTCTCCCTCAATCAAATGCCATCATTAGGACTCTAGGCTGTTTCTTTGAGGTTTCCTTCCACGCTGTGAGCTTCCCTCCAGGATGCAAACCTGTCCTACACCATCGTTGTGTACCTGAAAGCCCCATGGAGAAGTGCAGAGATTCTGCAACCAAGAAAATGCTTTTTAGGAAAGGCTGAGACATGTTGTGGTTCCATCTGACACAGCTAAACCCCAGTTCTGGCCCCTGCCCCCCGTTCCCATGCCCCCTGCTGCAGAGCAGGGCTGACTCCTCCGCAGACAGTGGGCACAGGCCCTGCTCCTCAGGGCACCTCCAGCCAGCACCACCCAGGGCTCAGACACCGAGCTGGAGGAAGGTCTGGAAAAGGACAAGGGGTGTGGAGCAGGGGAGAGTGTGTGAGAAATGGCTTTGATTTTGCTCAGAGAAGTCACTCAGAACTTGTCACTGTCTTTTCCTCCTATGACAGGTTTCCCATGACCATCAGCAGCAAATGTCCAACAGCAGCTCCATCACCCAGTTCCTCCTCCTGCCGTTCACAGACACACGGGAGCTGCAGCTCTTGCACTTCTGGCTCTTCCTGGGCATCTACCTGGCTGCCCTCCTGGGCAACGGCCTCATCATCACCACCATAGCCTGGGACCAGCACCTCCACACCCCCATGTACTTCTTCCTGCTCAACCTCGCCCTCCTCGACCTGGGCTGCATCTCCACCATTGTCCCCAAAACCATGGCCAATTCCCTCTGGAACACCAAGGCCATCTCCTTTTTGTGATGTGCTGCTCAGCTCTTTTTGTTTGTCTTCTTGATAACAGCAGAGTATTTTATGCTCACAGTCATGTCGTACGACCGCTACGTGCCATCTGCAAACTCCTGCACTACGGGACCCTCCTGGGCAGCAGAGCTTGTGTCCACATGGCAGCAGCTGCCTGGGCCACTGGGTTTCTCACTGCTCTGCTGCACACAGCCAGTATATTTTCACTGCCCCTGTGCAAGGGCAATGTCCTGGGCCAGTTCTGCGAAATCCCCCAGATCCTCAGGCTCTCCTGCTCACACTCCTACCTCAGGGAACTTGGCCTTATTGTGTTTAGTCTGTGAATCGGTTTTGGCTGGTTTGTGTTCATTGTGGTGTCCTATGTGTAGATCTTGAGGGCCGTGATGAGGATCCCTTCTGAGCAGGGACAGCACAAAGCCTTTTCCACCTGCCTCCCTCACTTGGCCGTGGTCTCCCTGTTCCTCAGCACTGTCATGTTTGCCCACCTGAAGCCCCCTTCCATCTCTTCCACATCTATGGTCCTGGTGGTGTCAGTTCTGTACTCAGTGGTGCCTCCAGCAGTGAACCCCCTCATCTACAGCATGAGGAACAGTTAACTCAAGGATGCCCTGTGGAAACTCATATCTTAGTGTTTTCTAAAGCAATAAACTGCCCATCTGCTTAGCCGTTTAAATGTAGCTAATTACAGGTCCAGCCTGTCATTCGGATTTTTTCTTGTTCTTAGTTGTTTTCTTATTGTGATAATGTTGTCATCCCCTTTCTAATTCACTGTCAGCTTTTCTTTTATAACTGTTGGCTGTGTAAATGAGGAGCCGTGCTCTCCTTGTCTCTAAACACAATAAAGGGCTCTTTAGTGACTTGTTTTTCAATATATCCTTCCTGCAAGGCCTTTTTAGAGCTGCAGGGACAGTTCCTGTGTTCATGGGAGGAGGGTAAAAGAGTCCATCCTGGCAGCACTGCCAGGGAGCAGCAGCGCTTGTTCTTCCAGAGCTGTTCTGGTTCCACTCCCACACTCTCCTTCTCATCCCTGGTGTTGGTGCAAGGCCTGAGTGCTCTGGCAGCTTGGTCACCGTCCTGCTGTGTGTCAGTGCTGTGACCGCAGGCAGGGACAGGCAATGGGCACTGCTGTGACAGAGCTGGCCTCAGAACAACCTTTCCAGATAGAAAGGTGATCTCCTATGGGCAGGGCCTGAAGGTTTAGGTCTTCTTCCAAACCTTCTCTCAAGAATATACCCAAGAAACTGGCCCACAGATGAAACACCATTGTACAGCTGAACAGTGTGTGTGTGCAGGGCTGGCACACAGCAGTGTCCTCTCACAGCCAGGCTCCTGCCAGAGACCTGCAGGACCAGCAGAGCAGGGGCTGGGCTGTGCCTCTGTGCACTAGACACCCCATAGAAGGAGCCTCAATCACCATGGACTGACCCCTCACAACCACCATTTCCAGCACTGGCTTCTCACCCACAGAGGCTGTTTTCTCTCCATGGATGGACACTCAATGAATAGTTCAGTAATCCACGTTTGCTTTGTACAGATGAGATGTGAGCATGCACATCATGTACGTGAGGTGACATGAACCTGAGTGAGCATAAACACCATCAACTATTCCTTTCCATTCCGTGAAGGCCTGTGAGACAGACGAGGTCCTGAGGTCACTTCATATTGGGAGGAACAACCTATGGGAAATCACCTGCATGCAGTACTGGGTTGTGCTTCCTTGAATTGTGATCCCTGTGTCCATTCCTCAGGACGCGGGACATCTCAGATGAGTGCAGAGCAGGTGACACACCACAGGGCTGAGGTGTCTCCCACCCCTTTGGAGCAGCAACAGGAGGCCAGAGGGACACTGTGACTCCTGCCTCTGTGTGTAAAAGGGACAGACTCTGTCTCTGAGCATCCCTGGGTGCATAAGGAGTCCTGAGACCAACTCAGACATGGATGCCTGATGGAACCCTGGCATTTCTGTGTGTGACTCCAGGAACAAACCTCAGTGGCCCAGTGAGATTCATCTCAGCTGCTGCGACAGGCTCATTTCAAGTGCTCCTGTCTGCTCTGTCACCCTTGCCTGTGATTCTGGGTTGTGCTCTCAAAGTAAGACAAAGTGGTAAGAGGGTTTCTGAGGTCTTTGGAAAAGGCAGATATCGAACCCATCTGCATGAAAAGCATGAAGGAGAATTAACAGCTGGTCAACCTGCCGCCATACCTGGAATTTTGCAGGGTCACAGACGTGGTGTTCCTTGGTGTCCTAGTAGCCAGATCAGTGATCTCTGGGCTGGAGAATTGGAAGCTGGGTGGGAAGTTGGCTGGACAATCAAGTCAAATGTCATCAGCGGTACAAAGCCCTCCGTGCAGCCAGTTACTAGTAGCATCCCTCAGTGACCAGCACTTGGACCAACACTGTTAAACATCTTTATTCTCCCTCTGTATGATGTGACTAGTGCACTTTCAGCTTCTCTGTGGATGATGCATAGTTGTGAGGAACCCTTGAACAACCTCATCTGGTTAACCCTGCCTGGAGCAGGACAATGAGACAAATGAGACAAGGGCTCTCTTCAAACGTGAAGTTATTCTGCGATTCAATGAATCTTTCCCTTGGAGAGGATTTTGAAGGCAGAATAGGCAGAGGAAGAATAAAAAGAATAAAAGACAGAAAAGGAGTTAGAAATGTTGTCAACAAAAATACAGCAGTTCCTCTGAAGAGTGTTTTTCAACTCAAATCTCTAGTAGGGAATATAATTGATAAATTTGATAAAATAAGTGTACTTTTATCTGACTGGGTCCTAGGCCATAAAAAAGGTGATGGATAGTTATGGTATTATGAGTTCAGTTGTATCTCAGACACTCATAATCCAGTCAGAATCCTGTGGCTGTGAAGGGGACAGTGAGGCCAGTTCTGTGTCTGGAGGTGACAGCCCAGCAGCAGGGACATGGCTAGGAAAGAACCTCTGCCTAAGTATGACAGATCCTACCCAGGAAGAGGTCTTGGAGACAGGTTGTCACATCCATCCCACCTGAGAACATGATGGGACAGCAGCAGGGACATGGTCGTGTGTATCAGAGAAGCTGAAAGGCCAGCAGCACTCACGGAATTTAGGAGATCACAGTGAGGTTACTTCTCTCTAGTCAAGTGCAAGACGACTAGAAGAATAACAGGTTGGGATCTCTGCTTGATGGGCAGTTTCTGAGGTAGTAAAGCTTCCAAAGTAGTGGGAAAAAGCAGCAGAGAAAAAAAAAACAAAGCCACCAAGTGCAGATGTGGAAGTAGAGACTGGTTATCAGGAGGAAGAAATGTCACTGGAAAGGCAGTGCTGTAGGGCAAGAGCTCACTCAGAAGGAGCTGGATCAGCCCATGGTTTGTGTGCCAAAGAGCAGCCAGTGAGGATGCAGACACAGCAGTGAAGGTGCAGAAATGCTGGGGGAGAGCAGGTGGGGAAGTGAGATGGGTGTCTGCAGCCTGCAGGGAAAGAGGGGCAGGGGTAGGATCGTGTAGAACAGCCTGTGATGGAGATGGCAAAGGACGCTGTAAGGCTGGAAGGGACCCACAGAACCCAGGTCTCTGTCCCCTTGGCCATGGCAGTTGTCTCTGTAAAAAAAGTCTAAGAGAAGACATGTTGTCCTCATGGCACTGGGGCCTTGTTGCCTCCTTGCAGCCCCATGGGGAAGCTGGAAGTTGTACCAGTGTTGTCCTTCCCTTAGCCTTGCACACCCACATCCCACGGTCCCAGGAAGAGCTCTGAGCCATATGTTTACATCTCATCTGTGCATGGACTTTTGACCTAGTGTTTCATAGAATCATAGAATGTCCTGAGTTGGAAGGACCCACAAGGGTCATCAAATCCAACTCCTGTCCCTGCACAGGACACCCCACAGGTCACCCCGTGTGTCTGAGGACGTTGTCCAGTCTCTTCTTGAACACTGTCAGGTTGGGGCCATGAGACCTCCCTGGGGACCCTGTTCAGTGTCCAGCACCTCTGGGGGAAGAACCTTTTCCTCATGTTCAACCTGACCCTCCCCTGGCACATCTTCCTGTCATTGAGTGGAGCAGGAATTTCAAGGATGTTTGAGGAGGTGTCTTTAAGATTTCACAAGTCTATGTTCTATAAAGACAGAGGTTCAACTTGTGAAGCACACAAGGCTAAACCTAAATTAGTGTGATTTGTGTTTTCTAAACTCTGGGTACAGTCACTTAAGCGTATTTACAAATCTCCTTCTTGTCAATCTTCCCTTATCTTCCCACACCTACAATTAGTGTCATGCTCAGTACAAAGCTGGAGCTGACATTTCTGGCTGGTTAATTCAGATTTGCCAGGTACTTTGGTTAGTTTAGTTTGGAAGTTCCATTCTGTTGGGAGATTTGAGAGAGTTTTTTGCTGTTCTGCCATTTTGCAGTTGGCCCTTGGGCCTTTTTGCTCTGTCTTGCTGGGATTTGTTGTTTGGGACCAAGGTGCTCCTTTCTCCAGGACTGGCTGTTCCGTGTGACTGGAGTTACGTGACAGATTGCACTGAGTATATTTTTTTTAATTTAATTTAGTTTGATTTTTTATATTTAATTTTAATTTTTAAATTTCATTTCATTTAATTATATACATAGTAGTAGTAGTATATTATACTATTTTTATTGTCTTATTAAAATGCTATTTCTGAACCCACGGGTTTCTCCATTCCCTTCGGTTATCTTCCATATCGCACTTAATATATTGGGGGAGTACGTGAGCACCTATTGTGGTCTTAGTTGCTGGCTAGGGTAGAACATTGAGAGGGAAGGATAGTAGTGGCTCAAGAACTCTTGAAAATCACTTTCCAAGATGACGGCACTTTTTTTTTTTTTTTTTTTTTTTTTTTTTGGTAGTGGGAAACAGCATGAGAAAATAAAACCATCAAAACTGCAGTTCTGGAGGTCCAGAGTGGAGCTCAGGATAAAGAAATGTCATTCTGAGCACAGTGCTGTGGTCATTCAGAGGGACTCTGGATCAGCCATGGCTTTGTGTTTCCAGGAACAGCTGGTGAGGATGGAGAGACAGCAGCACAGGTGGGGACACACTGGGGTGAGAAGAAGGTGGGGAAGCGCATGGGGTGTCTGCAGACTGTGGGGAAAGAGCTACAGGCCTGGGACAGTGCAGGATGGACTGTGGTGGACACAGCCAAGGGCGCTGGCAAGGCTGGATGTCCCTGAAAGAGCCAAGGTCTTTGTCCCCTTGGCTATGGCTGATCTCCCTGACAAAGAGGCCTAAGAGGAGACACATGGTTGTCATGGCCATGGCACCCCATTGCCTCCTTGCACCCCCAGGGAGTGTCACACCATTGTCCTGCACTGGGCATCGCACTCCCACAGCCCCAGGAAGAGCCCTGAGCCACATGTGAGGGACAGGATCTCCCTTCCCAGGGGCAGGGGCTCAAGTCTTGGCCATTGTCCTTCATCAAACAAACCAAGAGCTTTCTCAGCATCAGAGCTGCTGCACTTTGCCTTTGCCTGATGCAATCACTGCCTCCAATTATCTGCTCTAAGGAGTCCCTGGGGAGGCTTTGTCAGTAACAGGCCTCAGTGGGGCCCATTAAGGCTTCAAGGTACTTTGGAGTTTTTTCTGGCTTGGACTTCTTGAGCAGATTCCTCAGTCTGTCCTTGGTATCTGAGGTTCATGGACTCAGCACCAAATACACCATGGGGCTCATTAAAACACAGAAAGCCCTAACGAGCAATGTTTCTTTCCCTAAGTACAGGGGAAGACCAATATTTCTTCTTCTTCCCTTGTAAAACTTCCCCATAATTCCCTTTTTGGGTTTTTTCTTTTAAATTTTAATATATTAAAAAAAAAAAAAAAAACTAACAAAAAAAACACCTAAACAAGAATCTCCAATAAAAGAAAATAACAAACCAAACAAAATAAACAAAAACAGCCACAATACAAAAGCAAAACAAAAACCAAACCAACCAACCAAGAACAACAACCAAAACCAAAACCCAAACCAACCAATGAACCAACCAAACAAAAATCCCAAAACAAAAAACCAACAAAAAAATAGTGGAGGTTTCCAGGCAGAGATCAATCATCAGCTGTCTCAACATAAACAGCCAGGGCCATTTTGGGGCCCAGTGTACCTGAGGTGCAGGCCTGGGATTGACATCTCTCACACAGGACCTGGGGATAGCAGAGCACCTTGCAGTGCAGGTGGAGCCTGGGCAGGGGTTCCCAGGGCATCTACACTGGCACCAGGTGCTTGTGTCCCTGGAGCTGAAGACATTTGTGTCCTAGATCCATGCCCAGGACTGGAAAACACTTTCCATTTCCAACAAAAGAAACAAGACCAAAGAAAAATAAATTATGTCGACACCTTCCTTTGCTTTGGATCTTTGTCTTCACTTCTTCTTATTTTAATATCCATTGACATCAACTGGCATCTGATGGGCCTGTAGGCATGAAGCCAAGATCATTTTGTGTCTTGCACAGCATCCCATGCACTCTGAATCTTCCCTGCCCAGGACTCCTCACATGTTGCCCAGAGCGAGTCACACTGAGGTGTTGGCTGGTTCGCTGGCTGAGATGTTGGTTTAGATGGTCACCTACAGCACAGGTGGATCCTGCCCCATCATCGCCTGCTCTGCTCCAGTCTGAAACAGAGCCCAACATCACAATGGGATCATGAGAGAACTGAGGTTGAAGGGACCTCAGGAGTCCAACCTGTCACCAACTGGGTCACACCAAGGTGTTCAAGCCTTGATTCAATCAGAGCTTTAGCAGGACCAGAGAAGTGATCATCCCTTTGTACTGGGCACTGGTGAGGCTGCACCTTGAATGCTGGGGTCAGTTTTAGGCCCCTCATGGCAAGGAAGACATTGAGGTGCTGGAGAGAGTTCAGAGGAGGGTGACAAAGCTAGTGAAGGTTCTGTAGCACCAGTCTTATGAGGAGCGGTTGAGGGAGCTGGGGCTGTTCAGCCTTGAGAACAGGAGGCTGAGGGGAGATCTTGTTGCTGTCTACAGCTGCCTGAAAGGAGGTTTAATCATGGAGGGTGTTGGTCTCTTCTCTCAAGTAGCAAGTGATAGGACAAGAGGAAATGGCCTCAAGTTGCACACAGGGACGTTTAAATTGGATATGAGGAAAAAATTCTTCAGGGCAAGGGTTTTGAAGCAATGGAACAGACTGCCCAGTGAGGTTGTGGAGTCACCATCACTGAAGGTGTTTAAAAGACATACAGAAGAGGTTCTTAGGGACATGGTTTAGTGCCAGATTTAGGTTATGGTTGGACTCGATGATCTTAAGGGTCTCTTCCAACCACAATTATTCTGCGATAAGTCATTTTTGATATTTTCTTTCTCAGAGGACCATGCAGCCTCCCTGAGAGCCAGGACTTTTCTGAGGTGCTGGAGAGATGTCTCACGGTCACACCAGCCAGTTCCACCAGCCCCTGTCTGTCCCTTCCCAGACCAAACCTTTTCTCCATAACCCAGCCTTCCAGGCGACTTTCTGGGACACAGCAAATGCTGTCCAGGTCCTCTGGGCCTGTTCAGAGAGAACAGCTTGCCAACATGGTGATGGCCTCCCTGTGCACCTCAAAGCTTTCCTGACCATTTTTCTCAATGTCCCGCTTGTACCCAACCTTTCTGTTCCTTAAGCTTTACATGAGGAGATTGAGCAGGGATGTGGGGAAGGTGTAGAAAAAAGGCTTTGTCAAACTGTCTTGGGAGGGCTGTTCTGGGCATCACACAGTCCAGGATGAGGATGCTGGAGAAAACAGTGGCAGTGGTGAGAGGTCCAGGTGGAGAAGGCCTTGTGCCTGTCTACACTGGGGCAGAGCAGTGATGCATTCATGGGATGCCCGTGTGAACAGGAAGGGGACAAATGGCTCTGAAATGCCTTCCATCCAGTTCTTTACCCATCACAGATACACCATCCAGGCCATGAGCTGCAGCTTCTCCAGGAGATGCTGTGGGATACAGTGTCAAAGGCTTTACTGCAGTCTAAGGACACAACACCCACAGCCTGTGTGGCGGATTCACTCCCCACGACAGACTTTCCCTCATCTGCTCAGCCGGTCACCTTGTCACAGAACGAGATCAGGCTGGTCAAGCAGGACCTGCCTTTCATCAAGCCATGCTCATTGGGCCCTATTGCTCGTCTCGTGTGTGTGACCTCACAGTCCTTTCCCAGCCATGTTCCTGCTGTTGGCCAATCCCCTGCAGAGACAGAAGTGACCTCACAGTGCCCTCCACACCCATTGATTCCTACTGGACTATGAGTTCCTGAGACACAGTGACCACATGACATCGTACCCACCATCACCCTCTTTGTGGTCCAGTGTGTGAGCAGATCAAACTAAGCTGCTTTCATGAAATGTATCTAATAGATTCGTATCAAGGGTTTGAGTGGAGAAACGTTCCTCAGAGGAGCTGCTGTATTTACTCTGAGACATTTTACATCTCTGCTTCTGCCTTTTTTTCTTCTTCCTATTTCTATTCTGACGTGAAAGAGCTCTCCAAGGAAAAGATTCATGGCATCCTACAATAACACAGGTTGGAAGAGACCCCCAAACACCATCTCTGTCCCACTGACCTTTATGGCACCCCAAGGAATAGTTGATGGCATTTGTGCTACCTTGGGTTCATCTCACCACATGAACACACTGGGCATGCACATGATGTGTATGTTTGCAACTCATCTGCACAATGAAAACATGGACTTTTGACCTAGTGTTTTATAGAATCATAGAATGTCCTGAGTTGGAAGGACTCAAAGGATCATGGAGTCCAAGTGCTGTCCCTGCACAGGACACCCCACAGGTCACCCCGTGTGTCTGAGGACGTTGTCCAGTCTCTTCTTGAACACTATCAGGTTGGGCCGTGACACCTCCCTGGGGAGCCTGTTCAGTGTCCAGCACCCTGCGAGTGAAGAACCTTTTCTCATGTCTCTCTGACCCTCCCCTGGCACACCCTTCTTCCATTCCCTTGGGTATTGTCATTGGTCACCACAGAGAACAGATCATTACCTTCCCTTCCTTCTCCCCTTGTGAGGAAGCTGTAGCCAGGAGGAGGTCTCCTTTGAGTCTTTTCTTCAGCTCTGATGCTCAGAAACCTCTTGGTTTGCTTTCTGAAGCAGAAAGGAGAAGCCATGACCTCCAGGCAATGGGAAGGGGATCCTGTCCCTCACACGCGGCTCAGGGTTCTTCCTGGGACCGTGGGATGTGGGTGTGCAAGGCCAAGGGAAGGACAACACTGGGACAACAACTTCCAGCTTCCCCCTGCGGCTGCAAGGAGGCACCGAGGCCCCAGTGCCATGCGGACAACGTGTCTTCTCCTGGGCCTCAGTGGCAGAGACAACTGCCCTGGCCAAGGGGACAGAGACCTGGGTTCTGTGGGTCCCTTCCAGCCTTAGAGCGCCCTTTGCCATCTCCACCACAGGCTGTTCTACACGGTGCTGCCCCTGCCCCTCTTTCCCTGCAGGCTGCAGACACCCATCTCGCTTCCCCACCTACTCTCAGCCCAGCATCTCTGCACCTTGACTGCTGTGTCTGCACCCTCACTGGCTGCTCTTTGGCACACAAACCATGGGCTGATCCAGCTCCCTCTGGGTCACCTCTTGCACCACAGCACTGCCTTTCCAGTGACATTTCTTACTTCTCATATCCTGTCCCCTTCACAGCCACATGATTCTGACTGGATTATGAGTGTCTGAGACACAACTGACCTCAAAACACCGTATCCCTCCATCATCCGCCGCGTGGCAATGCGCCACGCAGGGATCAGCAGCTGCTGCGGCTCTTGCCTGACGGGGTTTATACCTGAGCCTCCCTCCATTTTTGGGCCCCAGAAACCCAGTGCAGAATAACTCGCATCTGAGACAAAGCTCTGAGCAGGTGGGTTTCTTCTCAAGACCAGCACTGCTTGCAGCGCTTCTCCCCGGTGTCTCAGGCCTGAACGTGCTCTCGTGATGCTGGAAGCCTTGTGCAGAGATGGATCATGGCTCAGATTTCCAGCAAGGGAGCGAGCAGCCGGCTCTTCCTGACTTGGAAGACCCTCGGTGGAGGTGAGGGACCACATGTGGGCTTGGATGGTCTCGCCTGTATCAGCTCATGTAGGTGCTCCGAAACACCCCTGCAATGGGGAGGTTCCTTGTGAGATGAAAGGGATGCCGTACAGTGCAGGTCAACCAGGCCAAGTCAGCAACAGATCTCAAATATTCCAAGTCCTGGACTGGAATTGGAGACAGGCGGGTGGGAAGGGAGCCTGAGGGGGATCCAGCCGAACTGCCGGCTTGCGGCAGCACCAGCCCAGGGCTTCCCGCAACCAATGCCGGGACACCCCGAGGACAGAGATTTCCTGCAGCCTTCTTTGTCCCGAGGTGGAGCAGGAACAGATGAGCACAGGGGGAAAACTGTCATTTTTTTTTTAATTGGCTTTATTGATTTCTGAAAACAATCCAAGGCCGAGCAGAGGCTGGCAGCACCATGTCCTCAGGGCAGGTGAACGCCGCTGTCACCGTGCATGCACCCATCCCTGGCGTGGCACCCTCAGACGCTCCCTCTGGACGCTGCACAGGCTCAGGACCAGCCGCATGTCCAGGCACCCGCGTGGCGCTGGCAGCCGGGCTCTACTCCTCTTGCTGTCCCGCGGTGCAGCTGCAGCGGAAAGCCCTGCGCAGAGCCCGCAGCGCCCTCCTGAACCAGGAAGGTCGTCGCCGTGGAGCTGGGCCCTGCGCTGGGCAGGCCATGTCTGCGCTGGTCTCTCCTCCATGTCCCACAGGCATTGGAGAAACCGTGTTCTCTTCTTCCTCCTCTGCAGCTGGGACGAGAGGGGCTGTGCTGGCCTGTCCCTCATCCTCTCCAGCCAAGTGAGCTTCAACGGCTTCAGGTCCTGCAGGTGCTGGTGCTGCCACTGGAACGTCCGTGCATTGGGCCCGGTGCTGCTGTTCCACCGGTTGCTGGCCAGGTCCCTGGACCTCAGCCTCAGCCCTGCGCACGGCCTCACTGACGATGTACTCCACAATGTCTGACAGAGCCACATCGTCCTCTGTGGGGCTGTGCTGGGCAGGTGCCGGGCGCTCTGCCTTTGCTGCCACCTCTGTGTCTGTGCAGCTGGTCAAGCCAGGCCCCTCCTGGGGACCTGCAGGGGCGTCCTGGAGGTGCTCCTGGACCGAGGGCTTGATCCAGGTACTGTGGATGGTGTCTCCGCCTTGGCACCCCTCTTTGCTGTTCTTGTCTTGCAAGTCCATGCTCTGGGCCAGGTCCTGCTGTTCCTCCGGTTCCTGGCCAGCTGCCACGACCTCAGCCACAGCCCTGCGCATGGCCTCATTGACGATGCGCAGGGCTGTGTCCCACAGAGCCGCGTCGTCGGCCTCTCCCTCCTGCCCTGTCCCGACCCTCCCCTGTTGCCATGGACACACCCACCTCCAGGCCCGGCTGGGACTGGCTGTGCGCGGCATGGGGCAGCCCCTGCTTGACGGAGGAGGGAGCAGAGAATGGCGAGGGAAGCTGTGCCCAGCACACAGGACCCTGTCCCCCAGAGCTTTGCTCAGAGACGCTGCTGCCTGCTCCGCTACATCGGCAAGAATCCGCATTCAGAGCTTGTTGGCAGGACAAGCCAAGGGCCACTCTACAGCCTCACCGCACTGATTCTTTGTTTTTGTCGTGGTCTGATCGTGGGGAGACAATCAAAACCGTGGGAGAAGGTTTCCCTTCACCCTTTTTCCCCCTTCGCCCTTCAGGCCACAGTAGTCTACAGTTAATCTCCACTCATCGCTGGACTCGCACACTGGCCAAATTGGGCTACTGAAAGGTGAGCGAGTCTTACTGATCACACCCTGGCTTTCCAGTTGACGAATCAATTTCTGAATAGGAATCCAAGAGTCCCGACTGGTGCGATACTGTCGACGATGCACCATTGTGCTAGCAACTGGCACCTGCTGATCATCAACCATCAGCAGTCCTACAACAGAAGGGTCATCTGAAAGACCAGGCAAATCAGACAGCTCTTCAATTCTCTCCGTGTCCATAGCTGCTGTCCCAAATGCCCACCTCTACCCTTTTGGGTCCTTCAAATACCCTCTCTTAAGGTAGTCTATGCCAAGAATGCACGGAGTGTCTGGGCCAGTCACAATGGGATGCTTTTGCCATTTTTTTCCAGTTAGGCTCATTTCAGCCTCTACAACAGTCAGCTCTTGGGATCCCCCAAGTCACTCCAAAAATACTGATGAGTTGTGTCGCCTTACAGTCTGAAGGAATTATTGTGCACTGAGCAGCAGTGTCCACCAAAGCCTTGTACTCCTGGGGGTGTGTTGTAGCAGGCCATCTTATCTGTACCATCCAGTAAACTCTGTTATCCCTTTCCTCCACCTGGCTGGAACCAGAAACTCATGCAAGAGGATAACTACTGAGATGTAGTTTTGAGAAGTGAGAATGACTGCTGGGAGGGACACTAAAGAACTTTAGTTCAGCAGCATAACCAAGAATGAGGAGTTCCCTGGTGCTGTTATTAGTGATAGATAGTGCCACTGTTCAAAACCATCCTTGAGAATGTCTCTGTCCTCCCTGGGCTCCAAAGCTCATCCTGCTCAGATTTTGACAGGATTGCTGCAAACCCCTGTGACCCAAACCTCTACAACTGTCTCTGCTCAACAGTCTTTTATCCCAGGAAGTGGAAAACTCCTAATGCCAACACCAACCCAGTGCCCAACCTGCCTGGAGAGCCAGGACAGTTGTGCCACACAACAGCTGCCTCTGAGGGAAGCTGGAAATGATGGGAACTGGAATAGTTCCAACCCAAATCATAGAATCATAGCAAAATAGAACCATATAATAATAGAAATATTTAGGCTGGAAAAGACCCTTAAGAACATGGAGTCCAACTGTCAATGAAACACTGCCAAGTCCACAACTAAACCATATCCCTCATCGCCACATCTCCACATCTTTTAAACACCTCCAGCAATGGAAGCTCCAATCCCGAGCTGGCAGGACACCGTTGGCTGCAGTTGGACATAAGATACTGGTCATGGCTGTGAGTTCAGCCCTCGCTGGCAGAATGTCTCACACCCTCACTCAGGAGGGCAGGGGGCTGGGAGATGGGAGCACGTTTCAGTTTCCAGATCCCAGCACAGAGCCCAAACCATCCTGCCCTTGGACTCTGGATCCCATTTCCTGAGAAGCAAAGCTGGTGGCCTTCTGAGGATAATCATGTTAAAAGACATGAATAATCCTTCAAGTGTTTGCGTAATTTGTCTGGGAATGACAGTTTTAAAAAGAAAAATAAAAGTTTAACATGCTTATATTTAAATACGTGTAAAATAGTACTCTGCACGTGTGGTCGCCCCTCTGGCAATGACAGTTAAATAGGTATTTGCACTATAAGGCTCCATACCTCATCCACAAGCATACATCTAAGTGGTTCAGATGAAGGGTGGTGTGCCAAACGTCACCCTTTGTGTCCCCAGGTGACGGACACTGCTCATGTGCCTCTGCAGAGAGTGGCAGGAGCTGGATCCCCTTCTCGGGACAGACTCCTTCCAGGAGAGACACCGACACAGGGGGAACTCATTGAGGCTTTACGGCATTTCACTCGGCATCAGTTTTGACATATTGGGTGCTGTCCTGTGACTGCCCTTTCTGCACAAATGATCATACAAACACAACCATTTACTAAGACATGGTCATAAAGGGCTGTTATGGACAAGAAAGCTCACCGTGAATTCTGGAGAGGGCGAGGAAGTTTATAATAAGCACCAGGAAGAACCAAGAGGCTCGAGGCGTTTTCTGAAGAGCGGGAGGCCTGAGCAGCCGTGATTGGCCATTGTAGGTGTGGGAGAGGTTCAGGGCATGTCAGGGAAAAGCAATGAGATGGCTGATGGCTTCAGTGAACCCTTCCAGCCATGTCTGAGCCCAGAAATGGAAAGCAGTTGATGTCTGCAGGTGGAGGAGGAACAGGAGGGAGATTTTCCTGGGAATATGGAAGGAGGAAAGGCCTCTCTTGGGCTAATCATGTATGGCAGTGCCATTTGCATGCTGTGGGCATGGCTGTGCCTGGGAGATGGGGAACGGCTGCTGCTGGGGTGCCTGTGCTCAGTCATGGCCCATGAGCTGACCCTGCTCTGCTCCTCTCTTACACTGCCCACACTTGGATGGTCCTCAGGAATCATCCATGAACCTGGTGGATCCATGAACCTCCTGGAGTGATGGGGTGTGGATCCAAATAGGGGATTCGAGCAAGTTTTAGAGTGGGACATTGAGGTGATTGATGACCATTGCCAGGTATATGAAAGAAGCTGAATGAGCTGTGAGGAACTCACAGGCATTTCCAACTCCACAGAAAACCAGAGACTTGTAGTTAAAGCAAGAGCACTTGACATAAAACCCATCCCCAAAACACAAAACACTCACACTGACCACAGGAATAGCCTTGAAAATCTTTGGAGAAAGATTTACCAGGTCCCAGGGGTCAGGGCTCAGCCATTCTGGTGATGAACAAGCATCAAGGGCTGACATGGCATCAGAGCCACCTCCACATGGCCCTCACCACCTGGAACCACTGTCTCCATGTCTTTCCTTCAGCAGACTCCAGGGACAGGGACCTGCAGTGGTTGTTTCCTTCACAGCTGTGTCAGTGATGGCCCTTCATGGGGTCCAAACACCCTCAGAAACTTGGGGTTTGGTTCTGCCTTTCACTTCATTGGAGGTTTGTTCATTCTCTCTGTATCTGCAGTTCAGGTTCATGGCACCAGAGGGCTCATGGACATCTAAAATGCTCTTACAAGCCAAGGCTCTGTGCATCATTTTCCTAAAGGCTTCAAGTCTGATGTGGATGATTAGGGAGATTTCAGGAATAACCAAACACAGAGCATTTCCATAATAAATAGCAATTAATCCAAATTTCTTCTATTTCCTTCCCTGCTCGCCCTTCCCTCCCTTTCCAGAACAGGTGGTCTCAGCAGCCTCCAGTTCATATTGGTGTGGAGCATCTCCTAATAAATACTGAATATGTCACAAAATGGGTTGCCTAAATCACAATGTGAGTGAGGAGAGAGGCCAGGACACCTTGAGAGGAGTCACACTCCTCTGGACCAAGAGGTGGGTGTTCCTGGGAATCTCAGGTTCCACAGCACAGTGATGCTTGTGTTCAGGGAGCTGGTCAAGTGACTCATCTCCTGTTCTGTAATGGTGTTTGAGTTTGCTCAGGTCACCCCTGACTTGAGCCCCATCCACTGCTGGGTGTTCTCCAGACTCCTGCCTTCAGGAACCAAGTCCCAGGAGACCTTGCTGGTGAAGACAGAGGAAAAGAAGCCATGAAGAACCTCAGTCCCGTCTGATTCTACTCTTCTGAAGTTCAGCAGCAGGCCCACGTTCACCCTGTCTATTCTCTTACTGCAAGTGAAGCTTAGTCAGCTCATCTTCCACGGTGACGGTGACCACAACCCCTCCCCTCCCCTTGCCTTGAAAAATCCTAGTCGCTTCCCTCCAGATGCAGGGAGGAGCAACCAGCTTGTGTAGCGGGTGAGTCCCACCCACACTGTGCTGCAGCAGCGGGTGTGGTAGCTTGTGCAGCAGGGTGCAGAGAGCACTTGTCGCTTGTCAGCCCCTCTAACTTATTGCCAGCATCCCAGACTGCTGACGACCATGGTCGCCTCCAGGAGGAGAGTTTGTCCCAAACAGACTGTGGCTACGCAGACTGAGGTTCTGTCCCGAATGGTGGCTGTTCCAGTCTCCATCTGCAGGGAGTGCCAGAGCCTGCTGCTGCCGGGGCAGGGAGGCCAGCACTCCACCTGTGTGAGGTGTGAGCAGGTGCAAGGTCTGCTCGACATGGTTGTGAAACTTAAGGAGGAGGTTGAGACGCTGAGGACCATCAGGGAGTTTGAAAGGGACATCGACTGGTGGAGTAACACCTTGACGTGCCAGTCGGAAAGGTCCCAGGGAGTTACTCCCCAAAAGGAGATGGACCTCCTGCCCTCTCGGACAGAGGCTGAAGTCCTGAGACGGCCCTACCCTTGTTGCTGTCGGGCAGAGGTAGGGGACCTAAAAGACGACGAGCGTTGGAAGCGTATTCCGGGTCAGTGTCACGGGCAGCCGCCCTTCCTGCCTGCTTTGTCTCCCCAGGTGCCCCTCCGTGATAGCTTTGAAGCCCTGGATCTTGAAGAAGAGGTAGGTGAGGAGGCGGTGCCAAGCCTGCCTACAAGATCACATAGGAAGAGGCGCTTGACGTCACAACTTAAGACTGCCTCTGATAAGAAAGAAAGAAGGGTGATTGTCATAGGAAATTCCCTTCTGAAAGGAACAGAGGGTCCAATATGCAGAGTTGACCCTCATCGTAGGGAAGTTTGTAGTCTACCTGGAGCCCGGATCAAGGATATCGCTAGACAGCTCCCCAAACTAGTGCACCCGACAGACTACTACCCGCTGCTGGTCTTCCAGACAGACGGGGAGGAAGCTGCTTCCCGTAGTCTGAGGGGAATGAAGAACGATTTCAAGGTCTTGGGGAGGATGGTGAAAGACTCAGGGGCTCAAGTGATCTTCTCTTCACTCTTTCCATCTTCAAGTGATGATGTGGGATGGAAAAGGAAAATTCAGTCTCTAAAGAGTTGGCTCCAAGACTGGTGCTACAGGCAGGGCTTTGGATTTTTTGATAATGGTTGGTTTTATAAGACACCAGTCCAGACAGTGTCATGCATGCGGGAAAGGTTTATCTCGCAGGGGCAAAAGGATGCTGGGGCAGGAATTAGCTGGGCTCATTTGGAAAGCTTTAAACTAGGCTCAAAGGGGGATGGAGTTGTAGCTGGGCTTGTTCCAGTCGGGCAGCATTTTAAAACTGATGAGCACCGGGTGGCCTCCTGTGCCCCTAGGGAGAAATGGGTGTGCTCTGCTCGCTCCCTGAAATGCCTGTACACCAATGCGCGCAGCATGGGGAATAAGCAGGAGGAGTCAGAATCCTGTGATCGGTCGGGAGATTATGATCTGGTGGCAATTACAGAAACATGGTGGGACAGTTCACATGACGGGAATGTGGTCATGGATGGCTATGCCCTTTTCAGGAAAGACAGACCGGCCAGGCGTGGTGGTGGAGTTGCTCTCTATGTGAGAGAGCAACTACAATGTACTAAATTCTGCCCAGGAGTGGATGACGAGCGAGTTGAGAGTGTATGGGTCAGGATCAAGGGGCAGGCTGGCAGGGGTGACACTGTTGTGGGCGTCTGTTACAGGCCACCAGATCAGGCTGAGGAAGTTGATGAGGCCTTCTATGGGCAGATGAGAGTGGCCTCGCAGTCACAGGCCCTGGTTGTTGTGGGTGATTTTAACTTCCCTGATGTTTGCTGGAAGGACCATTCAGCCAGCCAGCCACAGGCCAGGAGGTTCCTCCAGTGCCTTGATGAGAACTTCCTCATGCAGATGGTGGAGGAGCCGACTAGGAGAGGTGCACTGCTGGATCTCATCCTCACTAACAAGGAGGGTCTGGTCGAAGCAGTAAAGGTTGAGGGCTGCCTGGGTTGCAGTGACCACGAGATGGTGGAGTTCAGCATCTTGTGTGGCAGGAACAGAATAGTGAGTAGAATTGCAACCCTGAACTGTAGCAGGGCTAACTTTGGCCTTTTCAAGCAACTGCGGGGGGAAATCCCATGGGCAAGACTGCTTGAAGGAAAAGGGGCCCAAGAGAGCTGGACTGCATTCAGAGATTGCTTCTTCCACGCTCAGGATCAGAGCATCCCCACACGTAGGAAGTCAAGGAAGAGAGCCAGGAGGCCTGCGTGGTTCAATAGGGATCTGTTGGGTATGCTCAAGCAGAAGAGGCGAGTTTACAGGTCATGGAAGCAGGGGCTGGCCACTTGGGAGGAATATAAGGCTGCTGTTAGAGGATGTAGGAAGGCAGCTAGGATAGCCAAGGCCTCCTTAGAATGACAGCTGGAGAGAGGGGTCAAGGACAGCAAAAAGAACTTTTTCAAATACATAGCAGATAAAACTAATATCAGAGACAATGTAGGCCCACTGAGGAATGGGGTGGGTGCCCTGGTGGCAGAAGATACAGAGAAGGCAGAATTACTGAATGCCTTCTTTGTGTCTGTCTACTCTGCCGGAGGCTGTCCTGGGGAGCCCTGTGCCCCTGAGACCCCGGATGAAGCCAGGTCAATGGAGGAGTTTGCTTTAGTCGAGGAGGACTGGGTTAGGGAGCAATTAAACAGTCTGGACATCCATAAATCCATGGGTCCAGATGGGATGCATCCGTGGGTGCTGAGGGAGCTGGCTGAAGTCATTGCTGGACTGCTCTCCATCATCTTTGCCAAGTCTTGGGAAACGGGAGAGGTGCCTGAGGATTGGAGGAAAGCAAATGTCACTGCAGTCTTCAAAAAGGGCAGGAAGGAGGACCCAGGTAATTATAGACCGGTCAGCCTCACCTCTGTCCCTGGGAAAGTAATGGAACAGCTTGTCCTTGGTGCCATCTCAAGGCATATCAAGGATAAGAGGGTTATTAGGGGCAGTCAGCATGGCTTCACCAAGGCTAAGTCATGCTTGACCAACCTCAAAGCCTTTTATGGAATGTAACAAGGTGGATGGATGATGGCAGAGCGGTGGATGTGGTCTACCTTGACTTCAGTAGAGCCTTTGACACAGTCTCCCACAGCATCCTCAGAGCTAAGTTGAGGAGGTGTGGTCTGGACAATAGAGTAGTGAGGTGGGTTGCAAGGTTGCAAACTGGCTGAAGGAGAGAAGCCAGAGAGTGGCAGTCAATGGTGCGGAGTCTAGTTGGAGGCCATTATCTAGTGCAGTGCCTCAGGGGTCAGTACTAGGGCCAGTATTATTCAATATATTCATTAATGATTTGGACGAGGGAATAGAGTGTACTATCAGCAAGTTTGCTGATGACACTAAGCTAGGAGGAGTGGCTGACACGCCAGAAGGCTGTGCTGCCAGCCAGCAGGACCTGGACAGGCTGGAGAGTTGGGCAGGGAATAACCTGATGAAATTCAACAAGGGCAAGTGTAGAGTCCTGCATCTGGGCAGGAACAACCCCAGGTTCCAGTATAGGTTGGGAACTTACATATTAGAGAGCAGTGTAGGGGAAAGGGACCTGGAGGTCCTGGTGGACAACAGGATGACCATGAGCCAGCACTGGGCCCTTGTGGCCAGGAAGGCCAATGGCATCCTGGGGTGTATTACAAGGGGGGTGGTCAGTAGATCAAGAGAGGTCCTCCTTCCCCTCTACTCTGCCCTGGTGAGACCACATCTGGAACATTGTGTCCAGTTCTGGGCCCCTCGGTTCCCTACTCCGGCCCAGGCAAGCGCACAACCTCTGTCTATGCAATTTAACGCGTCAGCAGATTAACCGGGGGCTCTCAGAGCTCCGTCCGCCCACTCCTGACTCCACGCATCCGGGCAGAGCAGCTCCCAGCCAAATGCGCACCCGCGCAGACCGATGCTCCACACAACGTTAGAGACCACGCGACAGCCACGGCACCAAAAACGCTCCACAACGAAAACGACGCTCCAAGACCAGACAGGCATCCATCCAAATCATCTACGGGGAGGCAGCGGTCAGGCGAGGAGCCTCTCCTACAACCCCAAGTGAAAAAGGAGCCAAACGTCACGGCTCCTGACCAGACGGCGGCACCGCCACAACCGAGCAGAGGCGGCGCAACCAGACAAGAAGCTGCTGCAACACCTAAGAACTTCTTCCCAGCATCTTGAAGTTCCAGTCCCTGAGACTGGATGCGTAGAGAGCACGGCTGCCGGCACAGCCCAGGACAACGCCACAAATGCCACTGACCAGAAACGGCCGAAACGCAAGAACCCTCCACGCTTTCGGATGCTGATGCCAGAAAACCAGCGTCCAATGGGCGCTACGCCGGTAGGCACCGGCGTTCCAGATCCCGGCACAGCACCCGAGGTGCCTTTTGTGTCCCTCGAATGCAACCAGAGCCCAGGATTGTCTGACAGGTGCAAGGCAGGCTTCCCGAGCTACGCCACAACGCAGACACAGGCTGGAGCTGCCCTGCCCGGCACACGCTGGCATCGCTCTGTAAAGGTCCCCGGGCCCTTTACCTGCGCCAAGGGGACGGTTCCCGGACGGCCCTTTCCCTTGTCAGAACTAAACCCCCCGTCCCTGCCATTCCCAGCCCCTTCCCAGCCCCCGTGCCTCCACTTAGCTTTCAGAGGGCCAAGGGACCGAACCCGTCTTCAACAGAGGAAAACGGCACGTGCGCCAACGGCCATCTTCCTGCATCGCCGGCTTCCTCTTCAGCGTCTACAGGAACACGAGAAAACACATGCTCGCTAAGCCGTCCCGGCAGACGGCGTCGTGGGGTAAACACCGACCCCTTCCGCAAACACCCACCTCCTGCTAAGTTCCACGGCGTTCCGTTCGCCGCGTCGTGCCGCGGGCGCGGTCACCAGCCCTCACCGCTCAAGGCGCCTAAGACGGCGAGAAGCAAAGGAACTGCAGTGCCTGGAACGAGTTGCCGGCCCCACGCTCCTCCTCGCCCCTAGCCCGGCTCACCGCAAACGCTCCTCCCAGTCCAAAGGGCCCACAAAGCGCCTGCGAAGCGAGAAAGAAACGCTGAACCCAGTCACCAGGCAATATCGGGCTCCTCAACACCCACCGCAGACTCACCTTCTGGGCTGCCGGCCGGCCTGCGGCTTCGCCCCTCGCAGCTCGTCTGCGGCACCTGCAAAACCAGAGGCACGCGCTCGGACGCCACCCGAAAACACAGCCTGCCCGCAGACGGTCCCATCTCGCCCTCCCTTACCTGGGCCGCTCACCCACCTGGGTGCCCTTGCTTTTGCCTGCCATGCTGTTGACCACGAAGACGTTCAGCTACCGCCTCTAAAACGCAACCAAAGGACGCTCAGACCTGCACCAGCAACACGGGACCTGAAACCAGCTGCCGCTTCAGCCCAGCACCCCGTGCTCACCTGGCCCGAGGAGCTGCGGTGCCAATACGCAGCTTTCCTCTTTGCTTCACACCTAGGAAACAGAGAAACGACCAAGCTCAGCGAGAGCTGAGCAAGGAAAGCAAGGACATGCCTACGATTAGGCACCCGAATAATATTTATCGGTGGCAGCCTACGAGTCATTGCTCGCCTTGGCTGAGCTCCGGGAGGTACTTTTGAATGATCTACCGGGGGCCGCTGCACGCTGCAAAGGTCCTGGAAACAAAACACTCTTCTAGGAGAGGAGATTATATTAACAGCTATTAATACAGCAATGCAAACCAAAACACAACACTCCATCTTCATCATAGTCAGGAATTACTGGAAAATGCAAAGCACCCGGAACGGAATCAGCCAATGAAACATAATGACAAACAACCTTTCTACTACAGCTGCTACTGAACCTTTGCCGCGCCCGAAGCTCTTGCCTCAAACGGACACCTCCGCTTCTCCTAAGACGTCTGCCCACGTAGCTGAAACAGCCCAAAAGCTGCTGACTGCCGAAGGAGCGGCACAGAACCAGCACCAAAGCAGTTCTTGAGCAGGATGAGCTCCCTAGCTGGGGACTGGGGCTCAAATACCCTGAGACCCGCCCACCCCTTCCCACAACCCCTGGAAAGGGGAGGGATCAATCACCCCAGGCCCACCCACCACCCCGATCAAATCACCTGGAATCTCACTTGAAGTGACAGCACCTGCACTCCTGTCGGGCTCTGTCAGACACTGTTGGTTTTTGTGAAGCCCTGTCGAGACCTCTTGGGGCCTGTCAGGCTCTATCAGGCTTCGATGGGCTCTGTAGGGCTCTATCAGGCTCTATCAGGCTTTGATGGGCTCTGTAGGGCTCTGTCGAGACCTCTTGGGGCCTGTCAGGCTCTATCAGGCTTTGATGGGCTCTGTAGGGCTCTGTCGAGACCTCTTGGGGTCTGTTAGGCTTTATCAGGCTTTGATGGGCTCTGTAGGGCTCTGTCGAGACCTGTTGGGCTCTGCTGAGCCCTGTCAAGATTTCTCAGGCTCTGTTGAGGCCCCCAGGGCTCTGTCATACATGTTGAGGCTCTATCAGGAACTCCCTAAGCCTCTTCTGGTTACTCTTATTTAAGTTTTAATTCTAAACGTCTTACAGTAAGTAAGCAGTTTCAATAATAAAACACCAGGACCCTGGAATTTCCAGGAAAACCCACCACAGCGCCTCAACGTGTCCAGAGACTGTCGGTGCCGGCTCCACCAACAACGCGTCCAACGAACCCCACGGTGCTGCCGAGGCTGCGGCAGCGCGATGGAACCGACCAGAGCGCGGGGAGGAGACTCAGCCCAGCAGGTACCGCACGCAACGTGAAACACCGGGCAGTGCAACTTCATTTCAAAGGAGGAACACACATACGGAGCGCAAAGGATTCTATTCTGCACGGGACGCGCTGTCCTTAGCAGCTACACAGCAACATTGTCTCTGTGACTTGGAGATCTGGTGGCAAATGAGGGAGCTCTGCACGTTGCACCTTTCAAACCTGCACACGGAATCACACTTCACCCCACAGATGACACCAGAAACTAGGAAGCCTCCAAAAAGAATTTACAGCCCCACACCCAAACCAGTTCCACTCACCTCCACAACCAATCCTGCTCTACACACATCTCCTTCTCCTTCACGCACCCTTCCACAGCCAGATCCACAGCCATCTCCTGACAGTCATTTGCTGCACTAAATGCAGTGAACGAAAGCTAAAGGAAATGTATTAAAAACTCCCTGTGTTTTTTTCGATGGCATTTTTGGCGTTATTTTTGTTGGGGGACACGTTGGGGTGTTTTTAATTAAGGAAACTGCTGTTTGTTGAAATAAATAACTTGCGCTTTTTCTATGGATAAACAACATTTAATCCAATTCCTTGTATTCCTTAAACACGTGTTCATTAGAGCATAAGCAAAACAGCGCTGGGTGCGTGGGGGATTCACTCCGCCCAACACGCACCCCTTTAAACAATAAGAGCTGTGCTTAAATACAGTAAGGTATTACATATTCATAATGACCCCAGGAACGCCTATACATATTCATAACCTGTCCCGCTTCTGATTAAAATGAGTCTCAGAGAACCATTCCCATAGACGCTCCCCTGTTGTGCCTGCGCAGTGCCACTTGGTGAATTTGAGGAGGGGTCTTTGGATGAAGCTCCTTCAGCTTCGTCACAGTGAACTTTTTACCTTTGGCTCATTATGTTGAATTGACTGGGACCCAAGCTGCCAAGTCGATTGAGACCAGACTGGCGCCCCCTTTTGCTGTAAATCTTCATTATCTTGTCTCCTCAAGGTTACAGCTGGTGTGGTAAAACTTCTTATCTTGGCATTCAATGGGGTTCTTTTCTTCTTAACATAAAGCTCTAAACTAAGCATTTATTGTGTGGCTAAGCCTTAAAGTGTTAGTTCATTAGCAGGCACCCATTATATGTTTAGTTAAATGTTGCGGTTGAGACAGACAAACAACATGGACCAGGTTCCTTCAAGATGAAAGTAATAGATGCCATTTATTGCTACAAGTGCATTTTTATACAATTCGACCAGTTCACGTGTCTTTTCACTCTTGGTTACAAGTTACAGCACTAACTAATAAATCCTGCAAGAATCCATCTCTAAAATACTGTAGATCAACAATGACAGTTTTAAGTCACAGAGACTCCTCGTTTTCTCTGACTCTCACAACAGCAATAAGTCCCAAAGGATGGAAAACACCAGGATCAGCTGGGAACGACAACAAAGGTAGGTCAAAGAAGGTAAATGGGGGCTCTCAGGGGCCCCAAAAGACAAGCTCAGCTGTCCTGAGAGGAGCAGATGGGAATCAGAGGAGTTCTGAGGGGATCACAGTGGGGGGCTGTCCTGGTTTTGTTAAAAAACAAGTTTCTCTTTTAGTGAATTTGCCTGTCAGCTAAAGCTTCACATTAGCTGCATTTTCCTGGAGAATCAGATACCTATTTTGGTGAACAGAGCAATGGAATGCTAACTTGTTGCTAAGGACAGATTCACATCTTGCGAGAGGTGCAACAAGAAACAGGTGACCAAGAAACTGACCAACTGTGTGTAACATCCCATTCACGTGAATACTTCATATAAAAGTGGGAGATCACGAGGATTTTGCCCTCTTGGCCCCTTTTCGTCCCTTCTGCTTATGGTGACATTAGGAGAGGACCTTGCTAGTCGTCCCTGAGAACTGAGGCCTAGTGAGAGACTGAATCCAGCTCCGGTTGGCTGCAGAGTCCAGTCCAGGACTTCGGGTGCCGGCTCTGCAGGTGCTGAGACGTTCAAGATTGGTTTTGTATATTTTGTATGTTTTTCTCTATTCTTATTAGTAGCATTAGTAAAACATAGTTAATTTTTCCAACTCTAAGGGAGAGAGGGAGGGGCAAAAGGGGGAAGTGGGGGGGAGAGGGGGTTAACAATATGGCTGCCAGGGTGTTACTGTCACCCTGCAATCTAAACCCTCGACAGGGCCCAACAGATGGGGGGTCCTGAGAGGAGACAAGAGGGAAAAATGAGGCCTCTGGGATGTGTCAAGAGCAAATGGGCACGTTTTGAGGGGAATTTAATGGGGCAAAGGTCAAACAGGCACCGTGATGCCACCAAAGAGCCTGCAGGGACCCAAAGGCAGGCAGGGTAATCGCAGAGGAACTGGAAGGAAATGGGTTTCTGAGGGAACCAGGGGGCGAGTAAGCTTGTGAGGGGTCCAGAGGCAAAGGAATGTGTCCTGAGGGGAACAAATCGAAAGGTTCTTACCTCTGAGAAGTTGTCCTTGACTTTGGTTCCACCAGCAGCCGTCCTGTGGTCCCGGCACAGCCTGGGGATCCCTGACCCGCACCACCACAACCTTTAACAGGACATTGGGCCGTTCTAGAACCTGAATGACAAACAGCGAGTATTTCTCTAGGACAGCTTTGATGTGGGATTGTTCTGTTTTCCCTGCAGCGGACGGGGAGAAATTTCTCCTCCCCACAGTACCACTGAACACCCCGCCCATGACTCTTCAGGCATTTTGGGGCTGTAAGCCCCCATCTCTCACCGGCCTGCTCCTCCAGCAACATCATCATCACCCCCGGAGCCCCTCCATTTATTCACTCCAAAAAAAAAGGTAGAAAAGGAAAACGGGGAAAGAAATGGGACGGCAGAGTCAGCAGCACTGCTAAGCCACATTCTTTACTTCATTTGATGAGGTTAGTTATAACCGTTTGGTTTCTCGCTGACAACACATCTGTTAATTCTTAGTTAAATACAAACTAAGCTCTCAGCTTCTAAACAACGTGTTACTTAACCTTCCGTCTCCCTCTTGTCATGCAGAAGGATCTAAAAGGCGAAAAATGTCCCCTCACCGTGCAGGCGGTCAGAAAGCCTTTTCCGCACGTCAACCGGTTAAGGAGGGCTACATCTTCTATAACTTCAGCGCAGCATACGTTAACTTGGCAGCTTCTCTTCAAAAGCGAGAAGAGAAAACAGGGACAGGCGTCTGAAAAAACAAAGCAGAGAACAAAGTTTATAAATCCGCTCTTACCTTTTTGTCTAATCTTGACAGAGCGCATCAGCTCCTCAAGCTGCGAGGCACCGCTGCCCTCCCATCGCCGGTGACAGCTTCTTTGGACCCTAATTCTAATTCGGCTATAAATCTCCTATTCATTTCTTAGCCTCTTTGTTACAGTTTCCTGATGGAGGTTGGAGGAGACAGCCACCTGGGATCAGAGACGTGGCTCCTGTATCGGTCTCTGTCCTTTCGGTGGCTGGTTTTACAGCCAATTTATTTCCAGTTTCCTGATCAGGGTTTCCCTTTGCAACGCATGATGGTGACTTTTCTAGCAACAGCACAGCTTCCAGCAACTGGAGCATCATGTTTAATCTGCCTTCCTTGTGCTGTGAATAAACTATGCATCTATTGCATATTCATTTGCTGCTAGCGCTTAGTTAATGCCTTAAACAGAAGCGCTTTCCATAACGCCACCCTTCGCTGGCAGTCCATCGTTGGTACGCCAGAGTGTCCGTCAAGGGTCTCCAGTGGTCCCCGGTGCCCCCCCGCCCCGGTGTCGGCTTCTCGACCTCATTTCTTGAACACACCCACTGCCATTTGGTGCTGCTACTCCAGTAGCTCCTTCTCCAGTCAGTGGAACGTTCCCTCTTCCCAGCCTGCGAGCCAAGGACATCCCGCTTTGCCCCACCTCCAGTCCCTACAGAGCTAGTTTTGCTCCGTTAGGTTTCTGTTACGTTAGGCCTAGTCTTGCTACCTCATGCCGAGGGCTTTCTAAAAGACTTTTGCTCCTCCTATCAACGGGAAGCAAGAGGGAGAGCAACAGGCAAAACCGATGGCAGAGCCAGAGAGACCGCGGGGAGCACAGGAGGCTGGAGGAGGAAAGAGAGGAACGAGGAGCCCCGCGGAGAGACGGAGGGCAGGGAAAAAACAACAAAACAAGAGAAAAACGGGGCGGGGGGCAGCACGAAGACTCAGAACAGGAACGAGGACGGGAACAGCGCCGTACAGAATGAAGAAAGCCAGCAACGCGGAGCACGAGAAAGGCACAGAGAGACAAGGTGAAGAGAGGGAGGAAGGAAAGAGAAAGACAGGAAGGTTGCGGGACAGAGCAGCACGTACAGACACAGAGAGGAAGAGAGCAGCGGGGGCGGCAGAGCAGCGAGGGCGACAACGGGCCAGAGAAAGCGTGGGGAAAAAAGAGACAGAGGGGCAGGGAGGCACCAGGACACACAAGCCGGGGACGAGGCCCCGAGGGCCAGGGACTCACAGCGGCTCTCGCTTTCCGTGGCTGCCAGGAGGCTTCTAACAGCTCAGACGCTCCTGTCTCCTCCTCTCCTCCCTCGGGGCGCTCGGCCGTCCTCAGCCTAGGAGAACACGGTGGGGTGTCAGGGCTCCCACGAGATGAGGCTTCGGGGACACGCAGCCTCGCTGGCTCGCTCGCCACGCAGCCGTCCCGCTCCAGGATACGCGCATGGACCCTGCCGTGCACGTTGCCGGCCTGGCCCGCCGCACGCCACGCAGAGGGACCCTTCGCCCTCCGCAGAGAGGGGCTCTCTCTCTTGCCCGTCGCAGGAAGCGGACGTCGGGCCCACGGCCCCGCGTTTCTTCCTCTTTACCTCTCCCCAACCCCTCCGGCTCCAGCCGCGCCAGCACCCGTCCACGGACGGGACGCGCTCCCCGGTCCCTTTGCCCTCTGCGCTGCGAGACGAGCCTCGCCAGCCCGAGGCGGGCGCAGCCCACGGCATCCCCGGGGGGGCAGCGAACAGCCACATCCTCAGTGTGGCCTCTGGGAGCGGGAAAGAAGCAGCAGCAGCCGTTAGCACCGTAGCTCACCCCTGCCTGAGCCTGCTCCTTGCGCAGGGGCCACCTGAGAGGTGCCGAGGGCCGGCTTGCCAAAAAAAATGAGGATTGGGATTAACCCTTCTAAGGGTTAACCCTCCCATGGGGGGGCCCCCGAGGTCTACTGCTCCTCTTTGGTGAGGGCCCCCAGGTCTACTGCTCCTCCTTGGTGAGGGCCCCTTATGAGACGGCAGCTCTGGCGCAAACGCACAGAGAAGCTGCTGCAAGACTTAAAACCTTCAAGATGCTGGGAAGAAGTGCCAGTCCCTTAGACTGGATGGGTAGAGAGCAGAGCTGCTGTGGCAGCCCAGAACTACACCATAAAACACAACTGACCGGAAACGTTCAAGATGCAAGAATCGTGCACCCTTTCGGCTGTCAATACAAGAAAACCAGCACCCGATTGGTGCTACCCCGATCGGCACCGGCTTTCCAGACCCCGGGATGGCGCTTGAAATGGCTTTCGTGCCCCTGGAGCGCAATGATAGCCCAGGATCGTCTGACAGGCGCGAGGCACGCTTCCCAAACTACGCGACAACAGACGCGGGCTGGAGCTGCCCTGCCCGGCGCACGCTGGCATGACGCTGTAAAGTTCCCTGACCCCATTTATCTGCCCAAAGGGGACTGCTCCTGGACTGCCCTTTTCTGCCTGAGAACTTTAAACCCTCCCTGCAGTTCCCAGCCCCTTCCCAGCCCTCGTGCCTCCACTTAACTTTTGGAGGGACAAGGGACCAGATCCATCTTCAATAGAGGAAAACGCGACGTGGGCTAACGGGGATCTTCCTGCAGCTGTCACTTTCTCCATCATCACCTACAATAAGGAAAGCAAGGACATGCCTACGATTAGGCACCCGAATAATATTTATCGGTAGCAGCCTACGAGTCATTGCTCGCCTTGGCTGAGCTCCGGGAGGTACTTTTGAATGATCTACCGGGGGCCGCTGCACGCTGCAAAGGTCCTGGAAACAAAACACTCTTCTAGGAGAGGAGATTATATTAACAGCTATTAATACAGCAATGCAAACCAAAACACAACACTCCATCTTCATCATAGTCAGGAATTACTGGAAAATGCAAAGCACCCGGAACGGAATCAGCCAATGAAACATAATGACAAACAACCTTTCTACTACAGCTGCTACTGAACCTTTGCCGCGCCCGAAGCTCTCGCCTCAAACGGACACCTCCGCTTCTCCTAAGACGTCTGCCCACATAGCTGAAACAGCTCAAAAGCTGCCGACTGCTGAAAGAGCAGCAGAGAACCAGCACCCAAGCAGTCCTGGAGCTGAATGAGCTCCCTCCCCGGGGACTGGGGCTCAAATACCCTGAGCCCCGCCCACCCCTTCCTACAATCCCCTGGGAAGGGGAGGGATCAATCACCCCAGGCCCACCCACCACCCTTATCAAATCACCTGGAATCTCACTTGAAGTGACAGCACCTGCACTCCTGTCGGGCTCTGCCAGACACTGTTGGTTTTTGTGAAGGCCTGTGCTGTTGATCTATAGGGCAGAGGAACTGTGGGGTGCTGTGGGGTTACACTGTGGTTCTATAGGGCAGAGTGAACAAGATACGGGGTGCTGTGGGACAGCACTGTGTGTCTATGGGGAAGAATAGAGTCACTATGGGATGCCGTGGGGCACTGCTGTGGATGTATGGGGCAGAGTACAGGAGCTATATGGTGCTGTGGGGCAGTATTGTGGGTGTACAGGTTATTCAAATGTAGCTACCAATGACTCCACATTAGTTTTCCACCTTTATCATTTAAAAGGAATTCCAAACAATGTGCTTTTTAAACTAGGATTCAGATTGGGAATAACCACTGCCTAGTTCACCAAGTAATAGCTGAAATTAAATTTAGTTATTGCTCACGCCTAAATAATTTCATTTCTTTCCACTTTAACATTTTTATCATTACATTACTACCAGGCGGATTAACTAGCAAACATTATTTTTTACTATAGATATAAACTAGAGGTTTTTTCTCTACAGGTATTACTTCCAATTAGTGCTCCAGTATTTATATTCCACTCTTTTAAATCTTACTATATAAATTGGGGATAATTACTGTCTGCAGAGTTTTGAGTAACAGCTAGAGTAGATGAGAGGCATTATTTACTCCCAAAGACTCTTCTGGTTACTCTTATTTAAGTTTTAATTCTCCATGTCTCACAGAGCAGCGGGGGCGACAACGGGCCAGAGAAAGCGTGGGGAAAAAGGAGACGGAGGAGCAGGGAGGCGCCAGGACACACAAGCCGGGGACGAGGCCCCGAGGGCCAGGGACTCACAGTGGCTCTCGCTTTCGGTGGCTGCCAGGAGGCTTCTAACAGCTCAGACGCTCCTGTCTCCTCCTCTCCTCCCTCGGGGCGCTCGGCCGTCCTCAGCCTAGGAGAACACGGTGGGGTGTCAGGGCTCCCACGAGACGAGGCTTCGGGGACACGTAGCCTCGCTGGCTCGCTCGCCACGCAGCCGTCCCGCTCCAGGATACGCGCACGGACCCTGCCGCGCACGTTGCCGGCCTGGCCCGCCGCACGCCACGCAGAGGGACCCTTCGCCCTCCGCAGAGAGGGGCTCTCTCTCTTGCCCGCCGCAGGAAGCAGATGTCGGGCCCACGGCCCCGCGTTTCTTCCTCTTTACCTCTCCCCAACCCCTCCGGCTCCAGCCGCGCCAGCACCCGTCCACGGACGGGACGCGCTCCCCCGTCCCTTTGCCCTCTGCGCTGCGAGACGAGCCTCGCCAGCCCGAGGCGGGTGCAGCCCACGGCATATCCGGGGGGGCAGCGAACGGCCACATCCTCAGTGTGGCCTCTGGGAGCGGGAAAGAAGCAGCAGCGGCCGTTAGCAACGTAGCTCACCCCTGCCTGAGCCTGCTTCTTGCGCAGGGGCCACCAGAGAGGTGCCGAGGGCCGGCTTGCCGCCTTCACCGTGGGGCTCGGGAGCGGCCCAGGAACGCGGGATGGGTTCGCAGGAGCTGCCGGAGCTGGGGGCGGCTGCACGGGGCGAGCGGGGCCGCGGGAGGAGGCTCAGGGGGAGCTCTGGCGAGCTGGGGACGCACCCGGCACCTGCCCCCGGCTGGCTGTCGACTCCTGCTCCTCTGCGGCACGCTGGGGACGGAGGACGGCGCCGTGTCTCCTGCCCGGGCGCTGCTCCCCACGTTCCATTCCCCGCCTGGACTAGGGGGTCTGCTGAGCATCGGGCGTTCACAGCTCCGCCTCTGAAAAACAGAAATTCCAAATTAGAGTTCAGCGTCTGAAAAAAATAGAGCAGGAGAAAGCAGAGGAATTAGGCAGGAGAAGGGGCAGGAGAGCAGCTGAGCTAACGGAGGATTCCAGGGAAACGGGCTGCCTCGAAATGCAAGGCAGCCTTGAGAAACCAGAGCGACTGGAGCAACGCCAGATGGCAATAAGACAAACTGACACCGTTTAGGACACGCTCAGCATAAAAGCAAACGCTCCCACTGGTGCAAGAAAGCATCTCGCGCCTTCCCCACAGCAGCGCCACAGGAGACAGCCCTGTGAGGCCACGGGACGGGCTCCTACTGAAACGGAGTAATTAGCGAGACAGCAGAGTCAATCACGCTGTTGAGCAGGCAATGTTTCTTTCATCAGCACTGGGGAGCTCCGGGGATCGTCCTCTCCAAGTGCTCCCACCACTGGAAGCTCTTGCATTGCTTATAGTCACACAATTGCTACATATTCGTTACTTTTTTTGGAAATTTTAAACATACAGTATATCTAGTCTAAGAAATGATTGATGATGTTAGTTATAAATGTTTTGTTTCTCACTGACAATAGATCTATTAGTTAAATATAAGCTAAGCTCTCAGCTTCTAAACAACGCGTTATGTAATCTTCCGTCTCCCTCTTGTCACGCAGAAGGGTCTAAAAGGTGAAAAACGTCCCCTCATCGTGCAGGGGGTCAGAAAGCGTTTCCCTCACGTCAACTGGTTAACGAGGGTATGAGTTCTATAACTTCATCGCAGCATACATTAACTTGGCAGCTTCTCTTGAATTCCCCCCTTTTCAATATACTTGCGAATTCTTTGGCAGTATAAATCTACAAAACACTATCATCGTGTGCTGTGGTACAGCACAATTATTTGTTATGCAAGAGCAGCACCAAATAGAACACTGTAGCATAATGCAAGTAAAAATGACTAGCATCAAAATCAGCGTCATACGATCAACGCTGAAAGAGCTGTGAAGCCGCAGCTCCTACCGGTTCTGACGTTTGTTTCTTATCGGGCACCTCTGACTGCTTGTGTTTCTTATCTGGCACTTACCTGGCACTTCTGAGCGCTTCGGGTCAAACGGCGTCTCTGCCCCCTGGCCGTGCACTGCAGTACCCGGGTTTCGCCACAGGGCGGCAGCACTGAGGCGCGCTGCGGCACCGCATTGGGGCGGCCGGCTGCAGTACCACGCTTTGCCCACAGGATGGCGACACTGAGACCCGCCGCGGCAGCCCCGGCCGAGCGCTCGTGCCGCGTGGCGCGGGAATCCCCAAAAAATAACCCAAAAAACAAACGCCACCAAACAAAAAAGCGCACAGACAGCCGTGGCGCGACAGCCGCGCCACCGGGACACAGAACCCGCCGCGCCGCGTCTCGCCCCGAGCTCCCGCCGAAGCGGCGCCCCGCTCGCCACGCCACCGAGCCTGCAACCGCGCCTTAGCTCTGCTTTTCAACGTCCCCTCGGCTAACGGGGGCTGCGCCGCTCCCGGAGGGACCGCCGTACTGGGCACGGGCGCTGCGCCGGAGGGAGACGCGGCTCCAGACCACCAGCCTTCAGCGCACCTGCCCGCAGGGTCACACACACGCCTCCCACCAGCTTCGCCAGCTCGGCGGGGGGGGAAGCGGAACGGCACCCCGGTCACTCCCGCCGCAGCCGCACTCACCTGCCGCCTCTTTCGCCGCTCCGCTCCGCTCCCCTCGCGCTCTCCCGCCGTCCTGCCGGGCTCCGCGGGCACCGACACCCGCCGCGCCCCGGAGACCCCCGCGGCGGGAGGTCCCCGGCTGTCGCCTCCTTCCCCTCTGCCCTTCTGCCGCCTTCGGGGAGCCTCACGAAGGGCGGCCCGGAGCCGCCTGCCTCCAGATGCCCGGCCGCCGGCCGCAGCGAGCGCTCCGCAGCCGCCCCAGTCCCGTTTGCTCCCGGTTACCCCCCCCGCCGCCCCGCCAACGCCACGAGGCGCCCGTGGTTTGAACATGCGCAGGAGGGAGCCCGCAGCACCCACCCCTTGCCGCGTCCCGGTTGGCTGCCTAGGACACGTCAATCACCTCTCTCGCAGCCTATCAGCGCTCGCGGCTTCGGCATGCGCAGTAGGGAGGCCGCAACGCCCGCCTCTTCAGCAACATCATTGGCTGCTGGCGGCACGCCAATCACCATTTTCTCCGCCTATCAGCGCTCGCTCTTTGGGGCATGCGCAGTACGGAGACCTCAACGCCCGCCCCCCCGGCAACCTGATAGGCGGACAGATTGGCGACTGACGTGCCTAGGCAGCCAACCAGCGCCCCGCCCCTCCAGCCCTCCCGAGCGATCTGATTGGCCCACTCTGCATCCTCACTCCCCCTGCTCGCCGCGCGGCTTCCAGCAGCCGCGTTTAAAAGGAAACAACAAACCGCGCTCATTTGCTTTGCACTAGGAAGGGGGGCGGGTGGTCTCCTACCCATAAATTCACTGTGAACAGAGAGAGCCCTGAGGAGCTCCGGCCGGCAGGTTTGTCTCCCCTGTGCCCGGGACCGAGGAGACGCCGCCGCCTCCTGCTGCCGCCTCGCCCGTTCCCCTCGCAGCGGGGCTGCCCCGGGGGAGCCGGGGGCCTCTTTGTTTCCCGGCGGCTCATCTGACCGCTGCCCCTCCCGCTTTCTGACCGGCACGACCCCGCCCGCAGCGGCAGCACCCCCTCGTCCCCCCGGCACGGGCACAGGGCGCCGCTCCCCAGCTGTAGTACCGGGCTGTGGCCACCAGGCGGCAGCACCGAGCGCGGTCCCGCAGCGCCCGCGGTCCCGCAGCGCCCCCGGGCCCTCAGCGCGGGCGCTGTTTCCTGACCCGCGGGCAGCCAGGGTCCCTGAACGCGCTTTCCCAGAGCCGCGGGCACGGCAGACACGCTGATAAAAGATAAGACCTCGACGTTTATAAAGTATTATTTTTCCTCAAGATGTCTTCTGGCCTAATAAAATACATTGCCTCTGCCTGTGCCCGTGTCTCGTCTGCAGCAATAACTCGGCTCCTCCGCTGTGGCAGCTCTGGGGCTGTTACGGGGTCCGTTCCAGCCCTTTCCCATGGCTGAGCAGCAGCCGGGCAGGTGTTGCTGTTCTGGGCGCTTCGCATCCTTCAGGAACGGTTCTCAAACGACCCTGCGCAACGATGCCCAGATCCGGGACAGCCCGCGGCGGCGGGACAGGAGGCACGGCCAGGGGCCGTCCCGGCTCAGGCTGTTCCGTGAGCTGGAACCAGCCTCCTGCTGCCCCGGCCCCTTGTCCCCGGCTTTCCCGGGCAGCTCATGGGCTGGGTCACACAGACTGTTCTCTGCCGGCACCACCCACCGGGTCACCTGTGTCTGTGGTTCTGGGGACACCCCGCGGGCTCCCTGGAAAACGGACATCGCAGCACTGAGAGGGGGCGTTCAGGAGCCTCTGCGCTTTTGGGTTGGTTTGTTTGGGGTTTTTTGCCTCTTTTGTTGTTTTTATCATTAGCTTCTTGTTGTTGGTTTGTTTGTTTTTAAGCTGTCACTCTATATAGCTCATCGATGGTGCTTATAGAGTATGGATAAATCTATCCTGGTTCCCCACAGGAGACGACCATCTTGCTTTACAACAGGTGACTGAATCTGCTACAGAAAAGTTCAACCACCTCCTGTATACAAAGGATAAAAGAAAGTATGGATTTTTGTTGCATCTAATCCATTACGCAAGTACCAATTAAAAATACATTAGCAGTGGGTTCCTTCAAATATTCACTGTGAAGGAAGTTCCTGGCACGATTATATCAGCGTTCTTACTATTTTACAGGAGAAACACAGGGCACGGCTGATTTTGCCCACGTGCAGCGCAATGATCACACGAGTGCGGTGAACCAGGTGAAAGGCCCTAGAGAAGGAAAATCAGGCTCCGTGTGCTACAAAGGATATAAAGCAGAAAAAAGAGCAGTGAATGTGCATAATGACACAATTAGATGGTTTTTCAGTTCCATGATGTGCTCTTTTACTAAAAAGTGTCTGCTGGAGTGGATATCCTGGACACAAACAGGCGTGTTCTGGTGCTGTGCCCGTGGCGATTCATCCACTGTGGCCGTGGGTGTCAGACCTTGATACAACAGACACAAAACCTTGGGCGGGAAGTGATCACAGTAAAACGCTTAAAGATAATGAGCTAGCAGACTTGATTTAGTCTTTATTTAAAAATACACATGGCTGCTGTCTTTTCTCCAGTTTAGCTAGCATGGGCTTCAAGATCTCTATTAATTCTAATTACAATATGTGACAAAAATTAAGGAGGGAAAGCTTTGTTTTTGCAATGGTGTTTAAATCGCAATTTGGGAAACAGATAAAGGGGTGTAGCAGATGAGGCACAGACTTTCTTTAAGATGCAAAGAGACATTTAATACAAACTCAGGTTTGCATTTGAAACATCACGTACCTCTGTCCTTGATGAACCGATCCCGTATCAATCCCTCTGTCCCTGATGTACCAATCCCGTATCAATCCCTGTCCCTGATGTACCAATCCCGTATCAATCCCTCTGTCCCTGATGGTTCATGTCCCACACAGTCTTTGCTGATTGTTGTTCCACCAGCGCTTGTTCTCACACTGTGACTCTTGCAGTTTCTCACGGGCCTGATGTCCCAACCCTGCCACATCTCCCCTTCTTTGTTTAACAATTGCAGCCATAGCAGCGTGTCACTGCACAGCCATTGCACCATTAAAGCTTTTTTCAACCATTCATTGTGCACAAGAGAAGACACATGGTACACAATCAATAAGTACAGACTCCACATACAAACATTCTAAGCAGCGGGTTAAAGGGCCGTGTTTCGCACTTTTCATGGCACCCATAACTGTTACAGAATCGCTACTTAATATTCCCTGCATAGTGTTTAATACAGAATAATGAGCTCCCAGTCAACTAAGAATTCTCATTCTCTGTTCTCCAAGTCAGGATCTATATTAATATATTTCTGAGCTGTCGGTTTAAGAGGGTGTAAAAACTCTGTGGGAGACTCCTCACGATCCTGTTTAATCTCAGAAGGTTTTGGTGTATTTACAGCTTTAGGCGCAGCGTGTCTAATCCCGTATAAAATGCACTGGCGATACCAATGCAGCCTGTGCCCCGATATAAGGATATCAGGATCCCACCCTGGGCTGACCGAGGGACAATTCTAATCTCATGTTATCTGTGTATTCTACACCAATAACTGTTCTTCAACAAACCTTTTACTGGTTTCCATTTCTGATTATCCTTTTTCAAAACAAATAGATCTGACGGAGATAAATACAGTGCATATGTAACATTATGTTTTGTGTCAATCACATTATGTAATAAGCAATATATGATTTAAAATATATATCTTATTATATATTACATGTAGTGCAGTACTATACTACACATCCCAAAGCATACCCACCTAGACCTGTGCAGCATATAAATATTATTTACAGTGGCCACCATTAATTACAATATTTAATCAGATTCCCCCGGTTGCTGTTCCCCAGAGAGTCAAACGATCCTTTTCCAATGTCACGAAATACAACCCGGGGGGGATTTCTTCCAAATCCCTCCTGTCAATTGTACCACCACCTACTTCACAATCACAGTAACAGACAATTGGTGAACTGTAAGTACTGGACTATAAAATCACCCAAGACACAAGTAACAACAACAACAGGTCACTGAAGACACAATCGTACAATTGCTAAGGCAAAACTAGCAAAATCACTAAAGGTACCTTTACCAAACTACTGTTTCCTCGTTTTTCTCTTTTATTTATTGTTTTCTCATTTTCCTCTTTAATTTTTTATTTCTTTTTAAGTTTCCCTGTTTATCAAAATGCGCAGACGTGAATGCGCGGACCCAACGCGCTGGTGTCGCCCACGTCTCGCGCAGGCAGCGTGCCAACCCAACCAGACAATGAAAGTGCCTTATCTCATTGATGGGGTTTTACCCGCGTCCCGAGCTGGTCCGAGGAGCTGTGGTCCCTTCCAGGAATTCCTCGGTGCCGGCACAAGGTCCCAGAGATCCTGGGATCCACGGGAGGTCAGGCAGATTATCCATCCTCGTCGCCAGAAATGATACCGAAAAGTCGTCAAACAGACTCTCTAACACTGTTTTGAAAGTGTTAAAAAGCAGGCACTTTTATTACAGCGCGCTGGGGGATCGCTCCTCTAATCGAGCGTGCGTTCCGCTTTCCTCTGGTTTTACAGACCGTGGAACTCCTCAAACAGCAAAACATGCCAACCAATGTTACAGACGTCTCGTGCTCTTTCACCAGCGTGTGCCGCAGCAACGAGAAATCTGGAATGAGCGTCTACAGAAACACGTACGTATTTACCCAATTCAGAACAATGCGTTACATCCGCTGGCCGTACTTCATTGGCAGTAACCCCTCCTGGATTAACACCCTCTGTGGATGGCGCGGGTGCCAACTGTTGGCAATCAGGGCAGGCCATAAGAACGCTCCTGGCCTGATCCACTGTAATTTGAAGTTGTCGTTTTAACGCCTTTGCACTCTGGTGAAAGAATTTATGTGATCATTTAGCTTGCTCCAAGGCTTTAGGCACAGTGAGCAGCACAGCTCGTGCATCGGCCCTCCTACTGCCTTCCGCAAGAGGTCCTGGAAGGGCCATGCGAGAGCGGGTGTGCATTGCATAATACCCATGATGTCTATGATTTATTAGAAACCATAGCATTCTCAATTCAGCCATCGAAAGAGGATTATCCTCTTCCTTAAGAAAATAAGCTTCCAGGTGGTTAGGTATGCCAGCCGCATAATATGAGCCAGTTACAACATTCAAAGGCTCGTTACAGAACACCTCAAAGCGATCCTAACAGCTGGCAGCTCAAGAACTTGTTTGACCCTTGGTCTCTTTTTCTACCTTGTGTTTGCAGCACTGGGTATCTGAGTTTAGCCACGTAATTACAACTTCACGTGAGCGACCAGAGGCATCAGTAAATAGAGTCTTGTCGCTTACTGGTCGTTGCTGACAGCAGCATTTGCTGTACAATGGAAAATTACCAATTTCAGCCCACAGTTTATGTTGACAGTAATAAACTGATATGTTCCCTGCGTATGTTGCCAATGCAATCTGGAAATTCACATCTTCAGTTAATTACCACTGCGAATTCTCCTTCGTTGTAGGAAGAAATATACCTTCAGGTCTACCCCATTGTCCTGGTTTTGTTAAAAACAAATTTCTCTTTCAGTGAATTTTGCCTGTCAGCTAAAGCCTTCATATTAACTGCATTTTCCTGGAGAACCAGACACATGTTTTGGTAAAACCTAGCAATGGAATGCAAACTTAAGCATCTGGATGATAAGCACGGATGGACATCTCGCGAGAGAGGCGACGAGAAACAAGTGACCAAGAAACTGACCAACTGTGTATAACATTCCATTCACGTAGAATACTTCATATAAAATGGGAGATCATGAGGATCTCATCTCTTTTTCCCTATGGCCGACATTAGGAGAGGACCTTGCTAGTCGTCCTTGCGAACTGAGACCTAGTGACAGATTGAATCCAGCTCCGGTTGGCTGTGGAGTCTAATCCAGGACTTTGGGTGCCGGATTTGCAGTTGCTGAGACTTTCAAGATTGGTTTTGTATATTTTGTATTATTTTCTCTATTCTTATTAGTAGCATTAGTAAAACACCTTTAATTTTTTCCAACTCTCTTCTCTCTCTTCTTCTTTTCCTCCCAATCGCCTCTCCTGAGTGGAAACGGAGGAGAGGGAGGGGCAAAAGGGGGAAATGGGGGGGAAGAGGGGGTTAACTATATATCTGCCAGGGTTTTATTGTCACCCCGCAATCTTAACCCTCGACAATGGGGTCCACCAGGCCGGAATAGAGGGGAAGGAGGACCTCTCTTGATCTACTGACCATCCCCCTTCTAATACACCCCAGGATGCCATTGGCCTTCCTGGCCACAAGGGCCCAGTGCTGGCTCATGGTCATCCTGTTGTCCACCAGGACCCCCAGGTCCCTTTCCCCTACACTGCTCTCTAATATGTAATTTCCCAACCGATACTGGAACCTGGGGTTGTTCCTGCCCAGATGCAGGACTCTACACTTGCCCTTGTTAAATTTCATCAGGTTATTCCCCGCCCAACTCTCCAGCCTGTCCAGGTCTCTGATGGCAGCACAGCCTCTGGCGTGTCAGCCGCTCCTCCCAGCTTAGTGTCATCAGCAAACTTGCTGACAGTCACTCTATTCCCCCGTCTAAATTGTTAATGAATATATTGAATAATACTGGCCCCAGTGCTGCCCCCTTAGGCACTCCACTATATACTGGCCTCCAACTAGACTCCACACCATTGACTACCACTCTCTGGCTTCTCTCCTTCAGCCAGTTTGCAACCTTGCAACCCACCTCACTACTCTATTGTCTAGACCACACATTTTCAACTTAGCTGTGAGGATGCTGTGGGAGACTGTGTCAAAGGCTTTCCTGAAGTCAAGGTGACCACATCCACCGCTCTGCCATCATCCATCCACCTTGTTACATTCTCATAAAAGGCTATGAGGTTGGTCAAGCATGACTTACCCTTGGTAAAGCCATGCTGACTGCCCCTAATAACCCTCTTATTCTTGATATGCCTTGAGATGGCACCAAGGATAAGCTGTTCCATTGCTTTCCCAGGGACATCGGTCATCAGATGTCATCAGAAAAGCAAGGTTGGTCTCTTCTCTACCCAACAGCTGCAGGCATTGCATGGACAAGCAGCACATCACACAGGGATCTTCACTCAGTCTCTTGATGATACAATCAACAAAAAGACCAAATACTTTCACAATATGCCTGGATCCATCTAGTTTTCAAGGACAGCGTCCTCCAGGCACAGCAATGGTTCAGATCAGAACACAATTAAAACTCCAGAAGGAATTGAAGGTCATCAAGATAAGCTGTTGCTAATTCAGAAACAGCCAAAGGAGAATCCTAAATACTGGGAGACTACTACTGAATTTAGTAAGACAAGGTGTAGGTAGACCTGAGATGTCTCCGTGTCTTTGCATCAGTTGTCACCAGCAAAGTCTTCCAGGCCTTTGTGCTTCCAGGCAGAGCTCTGGAGGGCAACAACTGTGGTGGATGGGGATCAAGCCAGGGGTTTCATGAGCAAACTGCAGCCTTACCAGCCCTTGGGACCAGAGGGTTTGCGTCCAAGAGTGCTGGGAGAGTGTTTTTCCCCAGTTGATGCTGGTCTGGTATGATCCCAGAAGGAAATGCACTCAGAGTCTGAGGTGTTGTTTAAAATGCTGTTCATTAGGTCTGGCTCTACAAGAGGGGTATCACAGAGGCAATCTGTGTCCCTCTGCATGGTGGAAACCCAGGTGGTGTAGCACTGAACAAGCTTCCGAACATCCACTGCCAGGAGGTGCCCCATGTCTTGTCAAAGCACTGTGACAGTTTTGGATTGTATGAGGTGAGGTGGGGCAGCTTGCTGAGCTGTGGTGTTTCAGCTGAAGGATACAGGGTCTGCTGGAGAGAGTCCCAGGGAGAGTGAGGACAGAGAGATCCCCCTGTGTGAAGGATCAGCTCAGATCTATGGAGCTGCTCAGTGACATGGGCAACAGGTTGATTCATCTTGTGTGAGTGAGGATGACAGAGAAGTTGGTCAGGATGACACTGTTTCGGCAGTGAGCACTTTGAACATGTGATAGAAGAATTCCCCCATGGATACCGACGCAGAGTGTCTCCTGAGGAGGTGTGGACAGACAGGAAAAGCAGATTCAACTCCAGCAGATCCCCACCACAGATGACCTGTGTCCATCAGTGCCAGCCCCTCTCCTCAGACCAGAACAAGAGTCCTGCTCCAGCAACAGAGCAGCCTGACCCCAATGAGTGTCTGCAGAATGAGGTTTCTCTTGCTCCTGGATTCCTCCCTGCAGGCACAGAAATGCTCCCTTGCTCTTCTCCAGGGACATCCCTCTCCCCAGGTGAGGGTGTCCAGCCTGGCCTGGCCGGCTGGTCCTGGTTCCCTCCCTGTGCTCCCCACAGGGCCCTGAGCTGGCCATGCTGCTCTACAGAGCGAGGGGCTGTGGTGCCCTGGGGCCATGGGTGACTCTGCTCTGGCCACGCTGGTTGGGCTGGGAAACAGACCCAGCTGGATGAGGATCACTGCTGCTGAGCCCTTTCCATCTTCCCAGCTGCCTCAGGAGCCCAGGACAAGGCTGGGCAGGACCATGGGGTGTCTCTCATGGCACAAAGGGCAGGGGAGGGCTGAACCAAGATGGTGTCCTGAAACATTCTCCAGTCTGACATCTTTTGGCATCCTGGCTCCTCCTCACAGCCTGTCCTGGCATTGAAGGGCCCTTGTTACCCTGTGCCCTCCTCAGGTTCACCTCTTCCTCTGGGACACCTTGCATGATCACTCCTTTGACCAGGACTGTTTTGTTTAACCCAGCGGGCAGCTGAACATCACACACAGCCCTTCTCTTCCTCCCTCCAGCCCAGTGGGATGGGAGAAGGGATCAGGAAAGAAGGAAACATCTTGGGTTAAAATGAAGACAGTTTAATGAGACAGAAAGGCAAAACAATAACAACAGCAACAATAGCAACAATAGCTACAATAAATATAATAATGATAATAAATAAAAAAATTATAGTAATAGTAATTATAATAATAATGATGGTAGTAGTAATAGTAGTAATTGCAAAAATGGTAATAATAATAACAGGAGATATAAACCAAGTCACGCACAATGCAATTGCTCACAACCCATTGAGTGACACCCAGCCAGATCCCAAACAGCGCTCCCCCAAATAACTTTTCTCTAGTTTACATAGCAAGCATGACATCATATGGTGTGGAATATCCCTTTGGCCACTTGGGCCAGCTGTCCTGCCTGTGCCCCTCCCAGCTTCTTGTGCATCTCCAGCCTCCTTGATGAAAAGTCCTTGGTTTGGGATAAACATGGCTTAGCAACAACGAAAACAGCCCTGTGCTATCAACATTCTTCTCAGGTTAAATCCAACACACCGCACTCTACCAGCTATAAGGAAGAAAATTAACTCTCTCCCAGCTGAAACCAGGACAGTGCCCCCCCCCGCCTTATTCTGTACCATCTGTGTTGTGCCCGGGTCCCACACTCTCCAATACATTCCAGTTAATCAACAGCACTTTCCTATCTCTGGATATACACACAGATCTCATTCCTCAGTCTATAGGCCACGCCTCTAAAATGTCCAATGAGTTCATGTGGTCCATGGCTTTGGGCTCCAGGGGTCATAAGAGTCTGTCAGGACAGGAGAGATGGTCTTTGCTGTTGGACTGTTGTGTCCTGTGTCCAGAGCTTGTAGCTGGTGTATCTGTCCCAGCCAGGGACAGTGTGTGAGTCTGGGTGGGCAGCCAGTGGCACCTCAGGGAGATCCTCTGACAGCGCCTGGCAGCTCCACTCCTCTCCAGGATGCATCTGCCACTGCTGGTGGGACAGCACCAGGCAGATCAGTCACAGACGTGTCCCTGTCTTTTGGGATGTGTGCGACCAAGAAGGGAGCTCTTCATCCAGGCCTTGGTACCTCACAAATCCCCCTGGGACCCTGAGTCAGACCCCAACGCCAACCACTTCCACTGACACCACTCCCTAAGACCTAACCTAACACTTATCCATCCCTTACCCTTACCCTAATCCTAACCCCTGCACTTCAAACTTACCCTACACCTATCATTCACCTAAAACTAACCTTAACATTAACCCAACCACCACCCTAACCCTACCTTTTGCCCAAAATCTAACCTAAACCAAACCCCCCATAATCCTAAAACTAACCCTAACCCTAGCCTTCCCCAAACTCTTACCTGAAATATCACCCTAATGTGACCTCTAAACCTAAACCATAACCCTAGCCTAACCCTAAAACTAACCCAAACCCATCATACTAACACCAGCCCTAAACCAAACACTAAACTAAACCAAGCCCTAACCCTAAATCCTAACCTGTAACTCTTATGACTGACTCTAACCCTGAAATATCCCTAATTGAAACCTTAACCCATTAACGTAGCACTAATGCTATCCCTACCACTAACTCATAAAACTAACCCCTTACACTAATCCTAACGACTTACACTAACACTACCCCCTAACCACTAACCAGAATTCTGACCCTAAATGCCAAAACCACCCTCAATCTCTAATATAAATCTAAAACCTAAGTCTGACCATTCCACTATCGCTACTGCCTAACACCAACGCTAACCCTAATGCTAACCCCATCCCTAACTCTAACTAAATCTAAAGCTAAAACGTAATCCTAACTCTAACCCAAAACATAAAACTAACCCCTAACGCTAACTCCAACCCTACATTCTAACCCTCTTCTAAACCTAATCTAACTCTAATACTTACCCATAATCCTAACCATAATCCTACCCTTTACACCTAGTATTAAAACCTAACCCTGACTGCTTACACTAACACTATTCACTAACTCTAATGTCTAATCCTAACAGTATACCTAACCCTAACCTGATAATTAACCCCTAACCCTATCTCAAATGCCTAACCCCAAGCACTAACCATAGGCCTTTACCCCTAAACCTAACCTGTACTCTAATCCTGACCCTGACTCGAACTCTATTCCCTAACCCTCATCTAAACCTAACCCTAAACCTTATCCAACACTAACCCTTATCTAAATGATAACCCTAGTGCTAACCCTAACTCTAAATGCAATCCTAACTCTTAAACTTAACTTAACCCTTAAACTAAGCCCTAACTTGTACCCTAACACTAACCTTAACTGTAATTCCTAAACCTAACTCCAACTCTAAACCTAAACATCCAATGCTAACTCTACCCCTAACCAAAACCGTAACACCAGACCCTAACCCTTCCGCCAACTAGCAATGCCAACTCTAACCCTAACCATCATGTAACCCTAGCTGAAACCCTAATCCTAAGTCATAAATGCTAACCCTGAACCCTATCCTTAACTATAATACTAACTCATTCCCTAATAACTAACCCTTCCCCTAACCCATAAAACTAACCCCTAACCATAACCACATATATGAACATTCATTGCTCAACCTCAACCCTGATCCTAACCTCTAAACCATAACTCTAACCCTAACCTATTCTCTACCCCCATCCCCAAACTCTATCCTATTCACAACCTAATCCTAACTGTAAGCTTACCCTCTAACACCTATCCCTAAAAAAAAAAATCTAACCATAATGCTTAACCCATACCCTCACTCTAATCCTAAATCAAAGCCTGAGTCTAAGCCTAAACTCAAACCCTAACCCTACCTCTAACTTTAATCAAAATCCTAAATCTAAATCTAAACATAACCCTAACCCTATCCCTTTCCTTAACCCATACACCTAACCTCTAAACCTAACCACTTCAACTGACACTAACACTACACCCTAACCCCCAAACCTAACACTATTCCAACCCTTACCCTAACCTTAATCCTTACCACTACCACTAATTCTAACCATAAATCTAAATCTGAGCCCTAACGCTGACTCTAACAGTAACCCTAAACTCTAACCCCAATACTAAACTCTAACCCTAACCTAACACTAACTCTATCACTAACCTAACTTAATGGTAAGCCGTAACTAACCTAACCTAACCTAACACTAACACAAACCCAACACTAACCCTAATTTTAACCTGAACTCTACACCTAACTCCTAAATTCACCTCTAACCCAAACCTTAAACCTAAACATAACCCTAATCTAATTCTAGCCCCATTCATATCCCTAGCCCATGAACCTAGCCACCAACCGTAAGCACTTAGACTAAAATTAACACTAACACAACCCCAATATCTAACCCTAACCATTAACTCAACCTCTAAGCCTAACCCTAAAGCCTAACCTAAACCTAGCTCTAATCTAATGATAAAGCCTAACCCATCATTCTAAGACTAACTATAACCCTAAGCCCCATCCCAAAAATAACACTAACATTACCTCTAACCCTAAGCCAGTGTCCTATCCCTAACCCTGCAATATAAATCTAAAACCTAAAACTGACCATTCAAATAACAAAACTCCCTAAGTCGTAACCCTAACACTTATCGATCCCTTACTCTATCCATAATGCTAACCCCTAAACCTAAAACTTACCCTACACCTATCATTCACCTAACCATAACATTCACCCAAACACCACCCTAACCCTACCTCTTGCACAAAATATAAACTAAACCAAACCCCCTCAACCCAAAAACTAACCCTAGTATAAACCAAAACCTAAACCTAACACTAAACCTAAGCCTATCCCTACCCCTAACCTTAACCACTTACACTAAAACTAACCCTAACTCTACCTTACCCTAACTCGAACCACTGAAATCTTACCCTAATGCGACCTCTAACCCTAACCCATAACACTAGCCTAACCCTAAAACTAACCCTAACCCATCATACTAACACCAGCCTTAAACCAAACACTAAACTAAACCAAGCCCTAAATCCTAACCTGCAACTCTTATGACTGACTCTAACCCTAAACTAACCCGAATTCAAACCCTAACCCATTATCCTAACCCTAAAGCTATCCCAACCCGTAACCCCTAAACCTAACCCCTTACACTAATCCTAACGACTTACACTAATACAACCCCCTAACCACTAACCGGAATTGCAACCCTTAATGCCAACCCCAACCTCCATCTCCAGTATAAATCTAAAACCTCACTCTGACCATTCCACTATCACTACTGCCTAACACTAACGCTAACGCTAATGCTAACCCCATCCCTAACTCTAACCTAAATCTAAAGCTGAAAGTCTAACCCAAAACATAAAGCTAACCTCTAATGCTAACTCCAACCCTACATCCTAATCCTCTTCTAAAGCTAATCTAACTCTAATACTTACCCATAAGCTTAACTCTAACCCTAACCCTAACCCTAGTCCTACCCTTCAACCCTAATATTAAAACCTAACCCTAACTGCTTACACTAACACTATTCCCTAACTCTGAAAGCTAATCATTAACTCTAACATTAACTATAACCTAACACTAATCTAATCCTAACTGTAAACCTCATCCAAACCCCTAACCATAAGTCTAACTGGAAACACCATCCCCTAACTCTAATCTAACCCTAACCCTAAATCTAATCTGAAACTTAACCCTAATTCAAACCCTAAATACTAAAACTAACCCCTAACCTAAACCAATTCCACTGACACAACTTCCTGGCCCCTAAACCTAACCCTATACTGTAAATCTAACCACTAACCCTAACTCTAACCTGAACACTAACCAAACCCAAAATGTAAATCCAAACCCTAAACATAAATCTAACCCTAGTACCTAAACCTACTCCTAACCACTTCCACTACTCTGTATCCCCAACCCCTAACACTAATGCAACACTTACCAAAAGCCTAATCCTTATCCTAAACCCTAACCCTGAATCTAATCTGAACCCCAAACCCCTGTCCCGAAACCTAACTCTACCCCAAATCCCAAACCCTAACTGCAAGCCTAACCCATCATTCTAACCTTAACTCTATCCCCACCCCTAACCCTACCCCCTTACAGTAATCCTAACCACTTATAACAACGCTACTCCCTAACCCCTAACCCTAAATAAGCCCCTACCACCAACCCTAACACTAACCTAAAACTAATCTAACTGTAACCCCAATTCTAACCCTAACCCTAACTCCTAAACCTAAACCTAACTCTAACTGTAAATCTAAAACTAACCACTAACCACCAACCCTAACTCTAACCTGAACACTAACCAAACCCAGAATGTAAATCCAAACCCTAACCCTAAATCTAACACTAGTACCTAAACCTATTCCCAACCACTTTCACTACTCCGTATCCCCAACCCGTAACACTAACCCAACACTATTCCCTAACCCCTAACCTTAATCCTTACCTCTAACACTAACCCTAATACTAACCTTTACCACTAACCACATCCCTACCCTTAAACCCTAAACCTAATCCTCATCAAACCCTAATAATAACCCTAACACTACCTCTAACACCTATCCCTAAATCTAAACCTCTAATGTTAGTCCAATCACTTACTGTAATCCTAAAGCAAAGGCTACATCTAAGACCAACCTCTCACCCTAACTCTGAAACTAATTCAATGACCTAACCCTGATTCTAAATCTAAACCTTAATCTAACCCTACCCCTAAATCTAACCTCAAAACTTAACTCTACCCCTAAGACAACTCCGGAACCCCTAACGCTAACCCTAATCCAATCATTACCCTAAACCAAATCCTAAAACTTAAGCCTAAATGTAAATCTAAATACTAATCCTAAATCTAATCCTAAAATTTAAGACAAACCCCTAACTCTAACCCTAAGACTAACATCACATAAACAGAATTCCAAACCCTAACCTAACAATATCCCCAACCCAAAATCTAACGCTAACATCAAACCCTAACTCTCACCTTTCTCCCTGACTGGTAATGCTACCCAATAATCGACTCCAATCTAACCCTAAAAGGAACTATAACCCTAAACCTAAGTCCTAACCACTTATCCTAGCCATAATCTTATCCTTCAATCTAACCCTAATTATTCTCCCTAATACCTAAGCCTAACACCAACCCCCTAAAGCTGCTCTAAAGCTCAGCCCTAAACCTTAACCCTAACCCTAGCCAGTAACCATCATTCTAAACCTCACCCTTACTCAAGCAATAACCCCTAAACCCTGAAACTAGCCCTACCTAACCCTAACCAGTTCCACTAACTGTAACACTGCTCCCTAACACAAACCCAACACTTATGATAACTCTAATGCTGACCCCTAACACTAACTATAACTTTCATGGTAAGCCTAAACCCTAATACTAACTCTAACCCTAACTTGAAACCTAGTCCTAACACTAAAACTAAACCCTAACCATAACCTAACCATAACCCTATCACTAACCTAACTTTAACCACAACCCTTTAACCAACCTAACCCAACACTAACCCTAACATGAAATCTAACCCTAACATGGCCTCTAAACAGAATCCTAAGCCTAACTCTAACCCTAACTCTAGCCTCACCTCTAAACCTAATCTCCTATGCTAATCTTAACCATTTACAATAACAGTACTCCCTAACCATGAACCTGAAGCCCTATCTCCAACAGAATTCTAAAACCTAACCCTAACCACCTTTTCTAACACTACTGCCTAACCCCTAAACTTTAATCTAACCCTTAATCTAATCCTAATTATATTTCCTATCCCTAACTCTAACCCCAACCCCTAAATCTTATCCCAAGCCCCAACTCCTACACCTAAGCTACTCCTAACTATGTCACTAATGCTACTCCCTCAACCCTAAGCCTAACCCTAAATTCTACCCAATTCTCTTCACCCTAAGGGAATGCTAATGCAAACCCCTACCTCTAACTCCAACTCTAAACCTAATGCTTAGCCTTCTTACTGTAATCACAAATCTAAGCCTCAACCTAAAACCAAACTCCACCCCTAACCCAAACCCAAAAGTCCTAACCTTAATTCTAACCCTAATCCTAATCAAACCCTGACCCTACCCCTAACTCTAACCCTAAACCTGACTCTAAACACAACCCTAACCCTAGCCCTACCTCCTAAAACTAACCCCTAACCCTAACCACTTCCACTGACACTACTCTCCAACTCCAACACTCATCAAATCCTACCCCTAATACTTGAACACCTAACCCAAACCCCAATGCAAACACATACCCGAACCTCAAACCCTACCTCTCAGACTAATCCCTAGCTCCTAACTCTAGCACCAACCATAATGCTTAACCCTAAAGCCTAACTCTAACACATACCCCCAATCCTAAACCTCATCTAACTCAAACACAGTAATTCTAACCCTAACTCTGACCCCTTGCCCTACATTTAACTCTATTTTTAACCCTAAATGTAAACCTTCCCCCTAACCCTAGCTCAAACTCCTAACCCCAAAATCTAACCCCACTCCCTAATTCCTAAGCCTAACCCTAACTGTAACTCCTAACACTTACCTTTACCCTAAATCTAACCCTAGACCTTAACCCTACCACGTAACCCTAACCTAAACCTCATATAACCCAAACACAAACTCCTAACCCTTAACGCTATACTCTAACCTCTTGCCCAAAATATAATCCCAACTCTAAGACTAACTCTAACCCAAAACCTGACCCATAACCCTCACTAAAAACCTTAACCCCAAACACTAACCCTATCCATGATCTCTAAGCCTATCCCAAACTCTAACCCTAACTCTGTCCCCTAACCCAAAACCTTATCTAACACTAACCCTCAACCTTACCTAAAACCTAACCCTTATCTAAATGCTAAACCTAAACCTAATCCTAACCCTAATTCTCAATCTAACCCTAACTTAACCGTTAAATCAAGCCCTAATTTTTACCCTAACTCTAACCTTTACTGTAAATCCTAACCCTAAGTCTAAATCTGAAACCTAATGCTAACTCTAGCCCTGACTAAAGCCCTAACACCAAACCCTAACAATAACCCTAATCTAACCTTAAGCCTAACTATAACCATAACCCTAAGTCCTAACTGCTTACTATAACCCTATCCTTAACTCTACTTATAACTCTAACCACAAAAACAAACCCCTAACACTTATTCTAAACCTAACTCCTAAACCTTAACCCCAACCCTAGCTTGCAAGCCTCATTCTAAACCTCATACCGACTTTAACAATAACCCCTACACCATAACACTAACCCAAATCCTATCCCTACAACTAAAATTAATTCTTTTCCCTAAGACTAAGTCTAACTCTACCTCTAATTAGAACTCGAAAACTAACCACTAACCCTAACCGCAAACCCTAATCCTAACTATAACCCTAACCCCTAAACCTACCTGTAATCTAAACCTAACCTGAAACCTTACCTAATGCTAACTCTAACTCTACACCCAAACCCCTAACGCTTATCTAAGCCTCACCATACACTTTATCTCAACCTAACACTAATCCTAATCCCTAACTGGTAACTCTAATCCTGACCCTGTGCTTTACCCAAAGCTCTATCTATCCCTAAATCTGACGAAACACTAGCCCCCTCTGACGCTAATACAAACTTACTCCTAACCTGTAGCACTAACTCTCAACCTAACATATCCTCTAACCCTAGCCCCTAACCCTAACACTGAAACCTAACTCTAAACACTAATCCTAACTCTAAACCTAACTAATACACGCTAGCCAAGAAACAATCACCAACAAATGATAACCTTAAGCAAAACTCTGACCATGGTCCTAACTGCTAACCCCAGCTCTACCCCAAATTCCAACCCTTACTCTAACACTCTTAACCCTAACCACTATTCCAAACACTACCAGACCCCTAATGCTAGCCTCAAACCCGAAATCTAACCATTTCCCTTATCCTCAAACCCTATCACTAACTACAATGCCAATTCCTCATCCCTAACGCTACCCTAATCCTAACCACTAACACTAACTCTAAACCTAAACCATAAACCTACCTCTAACCAAAACCCAACCTTAACTCTGTCCCTACCCCTAACCCTAACTACTTACCATAATACTCTTCACTCAGCCCTAACACTCATCTAACCCTAACTCTAACCCTAGCACCTAACAGCAAACTGTAACTCTAATCCTAATCCTAACCCATCAACCTAACTTTAACCCTATCACTACCTCAAACCCTAAACACTAAAGCTAAACCCAAGCCCTCATTCTAACCCTTACTCACAGTCTGGAACCCTAATGCTAAACCTCATTCTAACCCTGAGCAGCACTCTCCTGTCTCCTCCATCTCCTCCTTTTCTTCCTCTTGAGGGGGCAGATGGGCTCTGTGTCCAGACAGGTCCTGGGGCCTGACACTTGCACCACGGGCCTGATCTTTCGGTGCTGACAGCTGGGTGCCTCCCTGCCACCGCTGGGACCCTTGCCTGCCACCTCCTTCCCCCCAGGGGACACTGAGCCCTCCTGCGAGATTCTTCTTCTTCTTCCCTGGGGGCTGGAGACTTGATCCTTGTCCTTCACAGCCAGAGCACAGGGGCTGCTGTCTGCCCCAGGGGACAAGACACTCAGAGAAGATTAGTGAGGCAACCCCGCTCCAGTGACTGGCACAGCCGCCCCTCTGTCCTGAGCAAGAAGACAGGAGGCGTTTCTCCAGCCTTAATCAGGGATGGGAACAACAGCGGGGACCTGGCCCTCTACCCCAAACCAGAGCAACTGCTGCAGCCCTGGGGCTGAGGGGCTCTCCCTGTCTGCCTCCAGCTTAGCAAGACACCCAGCACCCGGTCTACACTCTCCCCAACACAATCTCCAGCTCAGAAGACACAAGGCACCTATAGAAGACTCCAGGCAGAAGCTCAGACTGACTTTTTGGCAGAAAGTACCAGCTTCAAGGCTGGAGGTGGAAACATGGTGATGTTCAGCTCCAGAGCAGCACTGGCCAACAGGGAGGATTTCAATGTTGCCGGTTTGGAGTCTCTGGGGGCAGGTAGCTTGGTGCTAGAGCCAGTAGGGAGGTCTGTGCTACAGTTCATTTCCTGAGAGGTGCAGAAACTGCTGGTTCCACCCTGGGCCTTCTGGGACGCTTTGGGCAGATCCCCGCTGTGCCGTGCACTGGGCTGGCAGCACCGCTGCTGCAGGAGTCCCTCTCCAGGGTCTCAGCATTCTCCCCACTGCCCCTGGGCTCCTGGCTGGGGATGGGCTCCAGCAGCAGCTTGGCTGAGGTAGGTGGCTGCTTGCTCTCCCAGGAGCTCTGCCAGGACAGCTCTGCTTTGGCCCCACTTGTGCTACTGCTGTTGCAGGAGCTCTGAACTGGTCTGGGCACAGGAGGCAGCTGCAGGAGGGCGAGCAGCTTTTTGGGCCTCCAGGCTGAATCACTGTGCCAAGGACACAGGGTGATACTGCAATCCCATCCCCTCCAAGCTCACACAGCAACCCTTAACTGAGCAGGATCCTTCCTGCAAGTCATCCTCCCTCACCCCTGTCCATTGGGTGCAGGGCCTGCCTCCCTGCCAAGCTGCAGCCCACCTGCCCTCGCAGAGCAGGCAGAGGGGCAGCAGCTCCTGCAGCTCTGGCCCAGAACAGCCTTCAGGACTCACCTGGCCTGTCGCTGCTGAAGACCTGGGGCTGTTGGTCTCAGCTTTTTTCACCTGATCAGAGACGCTGGCCCCAAGAGATAAAACAGAGCATGAGCACAGGGCCACAGACTGCACCAAACCCCTGAGCCTGCCCCCAGCCAGGCACTGGCCAGCATGCCATGAGGGACGGCTGTACTGTCCCCAGTCCCATGGAGCCTCAATGGAGGAATCGTGGCTCATGCTCAGGCAACAGGCTCTGCTCTGCCAGACAGAGGCAGCACAACAACAGAAGCTGCTTCCCTCTTGCCTGCACCCTACCTGACACTGGCAGTTAAGCAGCCTCGAGAGCAGTAACGGTGCAGCTGCAGGAACATCCCCTGTGAGAGCAGAGCTCCCCCACCCACACCCTGCCCCACTACCTGATCTCCAGCACCAGGTCCAGGAAAGGGTCAGAGCTCTCCCAGATGCTCTTGCACGCTGAGAACTTCACTGCAAAAGCAAGAGCAGGAAGCACACCCTGGCACAACACCTGCACCCAACACCACCCCAGCACAGCACAGGCAGCTGCCGTGTTCCCCCTCTCCAGCTTTGGGCTCTGGGATGTCGGCACCAGGATTCACAGCGTGCAATTCCACTGTGTGCTGGGACAGCAAGTGCTGCTACATAACTGCCAACATGGGTTCCTCAGCTGGTGGCAAAGAGCTGGGGGCCCCCAGCCAACAGCTTTTTTCATCACTACAACACACGCCACAACCCACAGGAACCACAAGACTGACCAGCTGCACCTCTGGATAAGTTACACACACTCAGCAGTTTTCCCAAAAGATTTGTACTGCAAGGTTCTCAGGGAAACCGCTGCCCTGAGAGTCACAGGCCCAGGACCTGGCAGCCAGCGCTCACCACGGAACCACAGGGATCCGCCAAAGATCTGGTGAACTAGCATGGTGGCCTAGGTCTGGTGATCCAACCTGGAGACAGCAGCACCAGAGCTCACACTGCCCCTCCGCAATGGCTACCCCTGTCACCCACCGCTGCGTCGTCAGGATCCAAACCCATCCCAGTGGCAGCTCCTCTCTCCCTTCCCGGCAGGAGCATCTTGCCAACATTTATGCAGCACTTGCAGTGGCCACTAACCAGGCCTGGAGCTGTCAGGAGAAAGGACTCCCTGGAGCTCACCCAGCTCTAAACTCAGCCCAACCTGCCGCTGGCTCGGCAGCCGGCACTGCGAGCAGCGCAGAGATGGAGCGGGTGGCAAAGAGCTTTAATCCTCCCTTTCTATTGTCTCTATGGGGCTCTATGGGTCTCCATGGGGCTCCTTGGGGCTCCATGGGACCCTACAGGTCCCTATGGGTCCCTATAGGGCTCTATGAATCTCTATGGAACCCCCAGGGTCCTAAAACCCTCCCTGGGAACCCCCAGGGTCCTAAAACCCTCCCTGGGAAGCCCCAGGGTCCTAGAACCCGCCCATTCTATGAAGACCCCTTGGTTGGGACCTGGCAGCTTCCAAACCACTGTGTCCAGGCCACATGCAACACCCCTCAAGGACCAGATGGACAAACATGGGGCCTCTCAGGGCCTTCTGACCAGGACACCTCTCACATGCACAAAAGAAAACCCACACTAAGGTGGGAGCATGGAGCACCAGGGCAAAAAATGATCATCCATGTTTCCTCTAGCAAAGAGCCTGCTGGCTACTGCAAGGCGCAGCTATTGCAGGAAAATATTAACAAATAATAAACCAAATATTAACAAATGCAAAAGACCAGTGACCAATGAAGACTGAACACTTACCCCTGGGATTGCCCCAGGCTCAGGACCAGGATTACCCCAAGAGGCTTGATCACCATGGACTGCAGGAACCAAACAGGGAGTCAACCACGGGTGAGAAGCTTCCATGGCATGTTGTGATCTCCTTCTTCCTCAGTCACCTGCAGTGATGGGAGGGGGTGAGGTAATGACACAGGACACATACAAAGGTGTACGTTCCCACAGCTAGAAATGGAACATGGGTGACCTTTTTGCTGAGACCTAGCAGGTTTTCAGGCAAATGAATATTCATTACTTGTCTGTGTAACACCACCAAGGCACAAAAAGCTTTTGGAAAGCCTCTGAGATGATCCTGGGTACAATCACACGTGAATAACCTATTAAAACGTGAGTGTTTATTCCTTCAAGCAAACAGACAGTGACAACTTACCTCTGGGACAGCCCAAGGCTCATAACCAGGATCCAGCTGAGGAGCTCGATCAGCTCTGCCAATGCCATGGCCTGGAGTCATCACAGATCAGAGAGGTTTCCAGGCGCACAGAGCAATACTCCTGCATTTTGGGTAAAAGAGGACATAAAGAAGAGAGAAAAAACAAAACAAAACACAGCACAACATATTTAGGACAACAATGCCCATATATTGCAGAGAAATAGCCCTATTTAGGGAGAAAACTGGAAAAATGACTAAATATTCCAAATATTTGGGGGCTAAATTGGCCAATACAGGCAAAAGATTCTGAGTATTTGGGCAAAAAGTGGCCAAAAGAGGCAAAAACATCCACATTTGGGAGCAAAACTGCTGGCAAATGTGAGAATATCCCATATTTGGGAACACAGCACCTCAATTAGGGGAAAAAATGGGCAAAAGCACCTGAGTATATCGGGTAAAAAGAGCCAGAAAAAACAAAGCACCACTAGGTTTGGATCAAAACTGGCCAAAAAGGGGTATAACATCCCCAGATTTGGGGTGAAATTGGACCAAAAAGTCAAAGTATGCCCAGATTTGGGTAAAAAATGGCCAAAAGTGGCCCAAACACCCCCACATTTGGGCAGAAACTGGACTGCAAAGCCAAAGATCTCCCAGATCTAGGCAGAAATGACCCCAAAGGGCACAAATGTGCCCAGATTGAGGTCAAAACTGGCCCAAAGGGCCAAAGCAATCCCAGCTTTGATTTGAAACGGGCCCAAAGGCTCAAAGCGTGCCCTGGGATGGGGCCGTGTGGCACGGGGCTGGGGGGCAGGGAGGGCCCCACAGGGACTCAGTGCTGGTTTCTGCCCCTGTGCCACCACTCCCAGCCCCCGCTTGCCCACAACTTGCCCCTGAAGCAGCCGCAGCCCCTCTCCCCTCCCTGCGGGGCGTCTGCCCCCTGCCCACACCCTGGTGCTGCCTGGCTCGCCCTGCCCGGCCCAGCCCGGCTGCTCTCCCGGCCCCAGCCCCAGCCCTGGCCCCACTGCTGCCCTGCTGAGCTGCTCGGGGCTGGGTGCTGCCCCTGCCCGCCCACCTGCTCCCTGCGCTCGGCTGGAGCAGCCTGGGCCTCCCGGGCTGGCAGGGACACCAGCAGGAGGAGGAGGGTGAGGACCATGGCCCCCACGCTCGCACCGTGATGCTGCTGCTGCTGCTGCTGCTGCTGCTGCCGAGACACAGCACAGCACGTCACCGTGGGGCTGTGACCTCATAGTCACATTGGAATCACCACATCTGCACACAATTGCATGGCCTTGTTCTACACGAGCATGGAAGGAGCAAGAGTGGAGAAGGGGGCACCTATTTGGGAGACAGCACTGCCTATGGGAGTGCACAGACTCTCACTTCTTGCTTCCCAGAAGTCAATCAATCAATCAATACCAAAAGCTCCATATTAAGACGAAATTAGAAAAAAAAAAAAAAAAGCCAACTTCAAGGGTCTTTCCTTGTAACTGTTTCTGTCAGGCAGCTCTCTAGGAAGAAACGAGCTTTACCTGCTAGTTTTACCACAGCTTCAATGCCTTTAAAGCCACCACTTCCTACCTCTGCTGCTCCCACACAGCCTCACAGCCCAGCAAAATCATAGTGCAGGCAGAAACCTTCACCATACAAAGAGGGTGAGTCAGGAATACGTTACTCTCAAAAAACAGACACTGTCAACCACGCTTGCTCTTGCTTACCAAATTCAGACAGTGTTAGAAAACAACAACAAGGAAGCCAGATTCTTATTTCATGGACCCCATTATATGGACCATTCAACATCAAGTCCAACCAGAGTCTGAACCTCCAAATAAGAAATATCATCTTAAAATTTCTAGGAAAATGAAGGGCTTTGAAGTGGCAACACCATAAAATGTTCATAAAAGCACCGCCATGCAAGTCCACACCCCTGATCACAGACCACCTGCCCTGGTACCTAAGGCAGTGATGTTCTCAGCTGATTCGCAGCCACTGACATCTGGAAAACAGCACAAAGTCTCATGTTTTTTAGTGCCAAACATGTAGTTTGGAACTGAAACAGGCAAGAAAACCATCTACAGTCAGTCTGGTTTCATTCGAGGCCATCAGGACAAGATGAGTTTACATTCACCTGGAACCACAGCAGGTCCCACCCGTCCCTGCAGACCCCAACACCGCTCCTGCGCAGGGTCCCGAGGAGCAGGAAGCACAGAACAAGAAACCTCCCTTCCAAAGAAGGCCCACAGCTGCTCTTCCAACAAGATGCATAAGCAGCAGCTGAGAACAACCTCTGCTGTAGGTGCCCCCGGCTCTGCCGTCTGCTCAAGGAGACCAGCTCCTAAATGATTCCCAGCCCTACAGACACAGATCTTCCCCAGGGCAGGGATGAGGAAACACCAGAGTGCACGGACACCTGGTCATTCAGTTGAAGCTGCTGGGGAGAAGGACAGAGGACTAGAGAGAGACAAATGAGACGAGAGAGAAGACAGAGGAGCTGAGAGAGAAAGAAACACACAGGGAAAAGGATGGAGAGATGCAGAGATCAAGGCAGAAAGGGACAAGGAGCCGTGATGAGACGGGGAGGAAGAAACAGCAGTGCTGAGGAGCAGGACAGAGGGATGGGGAGGGGGGAGGAGGAGGATCAGGAAGGGGATAGAGAAAGACAGGGAGGGGGATGTACAGACGGAGAGACAAAAAGAAAGACAGAGAACAGAACAAAGGGACTGAGAAACAAAGCAAAGTTCAGGTCAAAATGAAGAGACTGGAAAGGGAAAACATGCAGCAATGAGATGGAGGAAGAGGAAAAGAGGGCTGAGGAGTAGGAAAAAGCAAAAGAAGACAAAGAAAAGGCAGAGCCAGCTGGACAGGGGAGATACAGTGAGAAGGGATGGGGCCGGGAACAGGCAAGGAAGACAGAAAGACAAACAGGACAGAAAGACATCAAGAAGGAAAAGGGGCAGTAATCTGGACAGAGATGGAGAAAGAAGCAGCAGGGAAAGGGCAGACAGGCAGAAAGACAGAGAGGGAGCAGGAGAGAGAAAGAACAATAAGGCTGTCCAATGGGGTTTGTGACACACAGACTGTCCAATGGGGTTTGTGTCACACATGCTGTCCAATGGGGTTTGTGACACGCACAATGTCCAATGAGGTTTGTGACACACATACTCTCCAGGGGCATTTGTGACACAAACGGTGTCCAGGGCTGTTTGTGACACACACCCTGTCCAATGGGGTTTGTGACATACACACTGTAAAATGAGGTTTGTTTCACACACACTGTCCAGTGCCATTTGTGACACACAGGGTGTCCAGGGGTGTTTGTGACACAGACACAGGCCAGGGGCGTTTGTGACACATGCTGTCCAATGGGGTTTGTGACACACACCCTGTCCAATGGGGTTTGTGACACACACCCTGCCCAATGGGGTCTGTGACACAAACGGTGTCCATTGGGGTTTGTGACACACACACTGTAAAATGGGGTTTGCTACACATACACTGACCAGGGGGGAGTGTAACACACACTGTCCAATGGGGTTTGTGACAAACACGCTGTCCAGGGGGGTTTGTGACACACGCTGTACAATGGGGTTTGTGACACACATGCTTTCCAATGGCGTTTTTGACACATAGGCTGTCCAATGGTGTTTGTGAGACACACGCTGTCCAATGAGGTTTGTGACACATACGCTGTCCAGGCGTGTTTGTGACACTCACCCTGTCCAATGGGGTTTGTGACACACAGTGTTCAATGGGGTCTGTGACACGCACGCTGTCCAGAGGCGTTTGTAGACACACACACTGTCCAATGGGGTTTGTGACACACACGCTGCTCAGGGGTATTTGTGACACACACTCTGTCCAATGGGGTATGTGACACACACACTGTCCAGGCGGGTTTGTGACACACACACTCTCCAATGGGGTATGTGACACACACACTGTCCAATGGGGTTTGTGACACACAGGCTGTCCAATGGGGTTTGTAACACACACTCTGTCCAATGGGGTATGTGACACATACACTGTCCAGGGGGGTTTGTGACACACACGATGTCCAATGGGGTTTGTGACACAAACACTGTCCTATGGGGTTTGTGACACACACGCTGTCCAATAGGGTTTGTGAAACAAACACTGTCCTATGGAGTTTGTGACACACACGCTGTCCAGGAGTGTTTGTGACACACACACTGTCCAGGGGGGTTTGTGACACACACGCTGTCCAATGGGGATTGTGACACATAGGCTGTCCAATGGGGTTTGTGACACATACGCTGTCCAATGGGGTTTGTGACACACACCCTGCCCAGGGGCGTTTGTGACATACACGTTCTCCAGGGCTGTTTCTTACACACACCCGTCCAATGGGGTTTGTGACACACACGCTCTCCAATGGGGTTTGTGACACACACACTGTCGAATGGGTTTTGTGACACACACGCTGTCCAGGGGTGTTTGTGACACACACAGTTTCAAGGGGGGGTTGTGACACATGCTGTCCAATGGGGATTGTGACACACATGCTGTCCAATGGGGTCTCTGACACACATACTGTCCAGGGGAGCTTGTGATACACGCAATCCAATGGGGTCTGTGACACACACGCTGTCCAGGGGTATTTTAGACACACACAGTTTCCAGGGGGGTTGTTACACACACTGTCCAATGGGATTTGTGAAAAACAAGTTGTCCAATGGGGTTTGTGACACACACACTCTCTAATGGGGTTTGTGACACAGACCCTGTCCAGGGGGATTTGTGACACACGCTGTCCAATGGCGTTTGTGACACACACCCTATCCAATAGGCTCTGTGACACACATGCTGTCCAAGGGTGTTTGTGACACACACAGTTTCCAGGGGGGGTTGTGACACATGCTGTCGAATGGGGTTTGTGACACATACGCTGTGCAATGGGGTTTGTAACACACACCCTGTCCAGAGGCATTTGTGACACAGTGTCAGGGGTGTTTGTAACACACACCCTGTCCAATGGGGTTTGTAACACACATGCTGTTCAATGTGGTTTGTGACACATAGGCTGTCAAATGGGGTCTGTAACACACACCCTGTCAAATGCAGTTTTTGATACATAGGCTGTGCAATGGGGTTTGTGACACACACCCTGTCCAGGGGCATTTGTGACACACAAAGTTTCCAGGGAGGGGTCTGACACACGCTGTCCAATGGGGAATGTGACACACACGATGCCTAATGGGGTTGTCCAATGGGGTTTTTGACACACACCTTGCCCAGGGGCGTTTGTGACATACATGTTCTCTGGGGGTGTTTGTTACACACACCCTGTCCAATGGGGTTTGTGACTCACACGCTCTCCAATGAGGTTTGTGACATACTGACTGTCCAATGGGGTTTGTGACACACACCCTGTCCAGGGGGAGGTTGTGACACACACACTCTCCAATGGGCTTTTTAACACACACCCTGTCCAGGGGCGTTTGTGACACACACAGTGTCCAGGGGTGTTTGTGACACACACACTGTCCAGGGGGGTTTGTGACACACATGGTGTCCTATGGGGTTTGGAACATACACACTCTCCAATGAGATTTGTGACACACACCCTGTCCAGGGGCGTGTCTGACACAAATGGTGTCCAGGGGTATTTGTGACACACGCTGTCCAATGGGGTTTGTGACACACACCCTGTCCAATGGGGTTTGTGACACACACGCTGTGCAATGGGTTTGTGACACACAGACTCTCCAATGGGGTTTGTGACACACACCCTGCCCAGGGGCGTTTGTGACATACACGGTGTCGAGGGGTGTTTGTGACACACACACTGTCCAGGGGGGCTTGTGACACACACGCTGTCCAATGGGGTTTGTGACAAACAGGCTGTACAATGGGGTTTGTGACACACAGACTGTCCAATGGGGTTGGTGACACACACACTATCCAATGTGGTATGTAAAACACACACTGTCCAGGGGGGTTTGTGAAACACACGCTGTCCAATGGCGTTTGTGACACACACGCTGTCCAATGGTGTTTGTGACACACACCCTGTCCAGGGGCGTTTGTGACACACACAGTGTCCAATGGGGTTGGTGACACACACGCTGTCCAGGGAGGTTGTTGACACACACTGTCCAATGGGGTTTGTGATACACATGCTGTCCCATGGGGTTTGTGATACACACACGCTCCAATGGGGTTTGTGACATACACACTGTCCAATGGGGTTTCTGACACACACCCTGTCCAGGGGTGTTTGTGACACACACAGTTTCCACAGGGGGTTGTGACACAAACTGTCCAATGGGGTTTTTGACACATAGGCTGTCCAATGTGTATTGTGACACACAAACTGTCCAATGGGGTTTGTGACACACACGCTGTCCAATGGCGTTTGTGACACACACACTCTCCAATGGGGTTTATGACATACACCCTGCCCAGGGGTGTTTGTGACACATATGTTGTCCAATTGGGTTTGTGGCACACACTGTCCAATGGGGATTGTAACACATACGTTGTCCAATGGGGTTTCTGACACACACCCTGTCTAGGGGCGTTTGTGACACACACGGTGTCCAGAGGTTTTTGTGACACACACACTCTCCAATGGGGTTTGTGACACACACGCTGTCCAATGGGGTTTGTGACACACACACTGTCCGGGGGGGCTGTGAAACACGCTGTCCAATGGGGTTTGTGACACACACGCAGTCCAATGGGGTATTTGACACACACACTGTCCAATGCGGTTTGTGACACACGCGCTGTCCAGGGGGGTTTCTGAAACACACACTGTCCAGGGGCATTTTAGACACACACACTGTCCCATGGGGTTTGTGACACAAACACTGTCCTATGGGGTTTGTGACACACACACTCTCCTATGACGTTTGTGACACACACCCTGTCCAATGGGGTTTGTAACACACACGCGGTCCAATGGGGTTTGTGACACACACACTGACGAATGGGGTTTGTGACAGACATGCTGTCCAGGGGGGGTTGTGACACACGCTGTCCAACGGGGTTTGTGACACACACACTGTCCAGAGGGAGTTGTTACACACACGCTGTCCAGGGGGATTGTGACACACACTCTCCAGGGGGGTTTCTGACACAAACGGTGTCCAGGGGTGTTTGTGACACACACCTGTAGGTAGTTAGGGTCTGACGGCCGGAAGATCTCGCACTGTACGGAAAGATAGTAGCCCCTTCGTAGGTAGGTAGGAGTATGTGAGGCAAACAGATGGACGTGACGTTGTAAACCTAAGGTATATAACACTGTGTTAGTTGTTAATAAACGCCATTTGCCGTCCACCACATTGGTGTCTGTGTGCTGATGGACCGAGCGACCTGGGGGTGTTCGCCGTGCTGTCTCTGAACCAGGTCGTCACTTCCCACTGAGAGGCTGGAAAGGGAAAACATGCAGCAATGAGCTGGAGGAAGAGGAAAAGAGGGCTGAGGAGCAGGAAAGAGCAAGAGAAGACAAAGAAAAGGCAGAGCCAGCTGGACAGGGAAGATACAGCGAGAGGGGATGGGGCTGGGAACAGGCAAGGAAGACAGAAAGACAAACAGGACAGAAAGACATCAAGAAGGAAAAGGAGCAGTAATCTGGACAGAGATGGAGAAAGAAGCAGCAGGGAAAGGGCAGACAGGCAGAAAGACAGAGAGGGAGCAGGAGAGAGAAAGAACAATAAGAGCTGGGGCAGGATAGAGATTGGGAAAAAATCCTGGAGTGGGCAGCAAGAGGGAGAGGGAGTGAAAAAGAAGAGGGGCAGGAATAGGTGCAGGAAGCAGGACAGAGGGATACAGTGAGAAATGATGGGGCAGGGAGCAGGACAGAGCAACAGACAAGAATGACGACAAAGAGAAACCAGGGATGGTGAGAACACAGAGGGGTGGAGACGGAGAGGGAGATACGAGAAACCCTGAACAGAGATTCAGAAAGGTGGGGGAATAGGTGAGGAAGCGGCAGAGGGCCAGAGGGAGAAGAGATGAAGAGGAAGAAGGGCACAGCAGGAAAGAGGAGGGAGCAGGGAGGGACTGGGACACAAAACAGGGTGAAATGTCCCCAAGGGCCGCACTTCCTGCTCTCTGCACTGCCAGGCAAGCTTTGCAGTTCAGGCACTTCTGTCTGTGAGAAATGCAGTTGTGATTCGTGCTGAGATGTTTCATGTTTACAGATACACCCAGATGAGGCTCGGGCTCTGAACCTGCAAAAAGGAAAAGGTGGGTAAGTTCTATGTAAAAAGTTCTGGAACTTGTTTATGAGATTTTATTGATAGAGGGAGCTCACATTTTCAGGGTTAACCAACCACATAATAAGGGCCTACTAACGAACTAACACTTGAAGCCACATCATGAATATCTAGTTTAGAGCTGTATGTAATCAGTTGTGTTAAGAAAAACCAGAACCTCATCGAGTGCCGAGACTAGAATTTTTACAGCACCAGCTGTAACCTTGAGGAGACAAGACAGCCAAGAGTTACAGCAAAAGGGGGGCCAGTCTGGTTTCGGTCGACTTGGCAGCTTGGGAGACCCATAGAGACCACAGAGCCCATAGTGACCTTAAACACCATAGAGACCATAGACCCCATAGTGACCTATAGAGACCATAGAGACCACAGAGACCATAGAGTCCATAGTGACCCACAGAGACCACAGAGACCATAGGGATCCGTAGAGACCCATAGACACGACAGAGACTCATAAAGACCCATAGAGACCCATAGAGACCACAGAGACCATACAGTCCAATAGAGACCACAGAGACCATAGAGACCACAGAGACCCGTAGAGACCCATAGAGACCCATAAAGACCACAGAGACCACAGAGACCCATAGAGACCAACAGAGACCCATAGAGACACACAGAGACCACAGAGACCCATAGAGACCCATAAAGACTACAGAAACCATAGAGTCCCATAGAGACCCATAAAGACCACACAGACCATAGAGTCCCATAGAGACCATCGAGACTCCTCCTCAAAGCCACCAAGTGACACTGCGCAGGCGCAACAGGGGCGGGTCAAGGAGGAGACTATGGAAATGGTTCTCTGAGACTCATTTTAATGAGAAGCAGGAAAGGTTATGGATATGTACAGGTGTTCCTGGGGTCATTATGAATATGTAACACCTTACTGTATTTAAGCACACCTCTTGTTTAAAGGTGCATGTGTTGGGTGGAGCGAATCCCCCGCGCACCCAGCGCTGTTTTGCTTATGCTCTAATGAACACGTGTTTAAGGAATACAATTAAGGGATTGGATTAAACGTTGTTTATCCATAGAAAAAGCCTAAGTTATTTATTTCATTCCTTTACAACAAGTGATCGAATCTGCTACAGAAAAGTTCAACCCCCTCCTGTACAGTAAAGAACAAAAGAAAGTATGGATTTTTGTTGCACCTAATCCATAATGCAAGTACCAATTGAAAATACATTAGCAGTGGGTTCCTTCAAATATTCACTGTGAAGGCAGTTCCTGGCACGATTATATTAGCGTTCTTACTATTTTACAGGAGAAACACAGGGCACGGCTGATTTTGCCCACGTGCAGCGCAATGATCACACGAGTGCGGTGAACTGGGTGAAAGGCCCTAGAGAAGGAAAATCAGGCTCCGTGTGCAGAGCCAAAACAGAAATCCTTTTCAAACTGTTTAATTTTAAAAAGCTACAACGGGTATAAAGTAGAAAAAAGAGCAGTGAATGTGCATAATGACACAATTAGATGGTTTTTCAGTTCCATGATGTGCTCTTTTACTAAAAAGTGTCTGCTGGAGTGGATATCCTGGACACGAACAGGCGGGTTCCTGGTGTTGTGCCCATGGTGATTCATCCACTGTGGCCGTGGGTGTCAGGCCTTGATACAACAGACACAAAACCTTGGGAGGGAGGTGATCACAGTAAAACACTTAAAGATAATGAGCTAGCAGACTTGATTTAGTCTTTATTTAAAAATACACATGGCTGCTGTCTTTTTCCAGTTTAGCTACGACGGGCTCCAATATCTCTATTAATTCTAACTACAACACGTGACAAAAATTAAGGGGGGAAAGCTTTGTTTTTACAACAGTAAGAACAGTCTAAATTGTAATCTGGGAAACAGATGAAGGGGTGTAGCAAATGAGGCACAGACTCTCTTTAAGATGCAGAGAAACATTTAATACAAACATCGCGTACCTCTGTCCCTGATTTACCAATCGGGTATCAATCCCTCTGTCCTTCATGTACCAATCCCATATCAATCCCTCTGTCCCTGATGTACCAATCCCATATCAATCCCTCTGTCCTTCATGTACCAATCCTGTATCAATCCCTCTGTCCTTCATGTACCAATCCCGTATCAATCCCTCTGTCCCTGATGTACCAATCCCGTATCAATCCCTCTGTCCTTCATGTACCAATCCCGTATCAGTCCCTCTGTCCCTGATGGTTCATGTCCCACACAGTCTTTGCTGATTGTTGTTCCACCAGCGCTTGTTCTCACACTGTGACTCTTGCAGTTTCTCACGGGCCTGATGTCCCAACCCTGCCACATCTCCCCTTCTTTGTTTAACAATTGCAGCCATAGCAGCGTGTAACTGCACAGCCATTGCACCATTAAAGCTTTTTTCAACCATTCGTTGTGCACAAGAGAAGACACATGGTACAAAATCAATAAGTACAGACTCCACATACAAACATTCTAAGCAGCGAGTTAAAGGGCCGTGTTTCGCAATTTTTGTGGCACCCATAACTGTTACAGAATCGCTACTTAATATTCCCTGCATAGTGTTTAACACAGAATAATGAGCTCCCAGTCAACTAAGAATTCTCATTCTCTGTTCTCCAAGTCAGGATCTATATTAATATATTTCTGAGCTGTCGGTTTAAGAGGGTGTAAAAACTCTGTGGGAGACTCCTCACGATCCTGTTTAATCTCAGAAGGTTTTGGTGTATTTACAGCTTTAGGCGCAGCGTGTCTAATCCCATATAAAATGCACTGGCGATACCAATGCAGCCTGTCCCCCGATATAAGGACATCAGGATGCCACCCTGGACTGACCGAGGGACAATTTTGATCTCATGTTCTCTGTGTATTCTACACCAATAGCTGTTCTTCAACAAACCTTTTACTGGTTTCCATTTCTTTCCCTTATTATCCTTTTTCAAAACAAATGGATCTGAAGGGGATAAAGACAATGCATATGTAACATTACGTATTGTGTAATATGCCTTATGTATAGGCAACATATGATTTAAAATATCTATCTTACTATATATTACATGTAGCACATTACTATACTACAGATCTCAAAGTATACCCACCTAGACCTGTGCAGCATATTAATATTATTTACAGTGGCCGCCATTAATTACAATATTCAATCAGATTCTCCCTGGTTGACGCCCTGTTGAACAGCAAACAATCCTTTTCCAATGTCAGAAAACACAGCCCAGGGGGGATTTCCCCCGAATCCTCCTGCCGATTGTCCACTACCTACTTCACAATCACAATAACAGACAATTGGTGAACCCTAAGTACTGGACTATAAAATCCCCCAAGACACAAGTAACAACAACAACAAACCACTCAAGCCAGAAACAATTATACAATTGCTAAGGCACAAACAGCAAAATCACTAAAGGTACCTTTATCAAATTACTGTTCCCTCATTTTTCTCTTTTATTTATTGTTTTCTCGTTTTTCTCTTTAATTTTTTATTTCTTTCTTTTTTTAAGTTACCCAGTTTACCAAAATGCGCAGACGCGAATGCGCAGACCCAACGCGCTGGTGTCGCCCACGTCTCGCGCAGGCAGCGTGCCAACCCAACCAGACAATGGAAGCACCTTATCTCATTGATGGGGTTTTACCCGCGTCCCGAGCTGGTCCGAGGAGCTGTGGTCCCTTCCAGGAATTCCCCGGTGCCGGCACAAGGTCCCAGAGATCCTGGGATCCACGGGAGGTCAGGCAGATTATCCCATCCTCGTCGCCAGAAATGATACCGAAAAGTCGGCAAACAGACTCTTTAACACTCTTTTGAAAGTGTTAAAAAGCAGGCACTTTTATTACAGCGCGTTGGGGGATCGCTCCTCTAATCGAGCGTGCGTTCCGCTTTCCTCTGGTTTTACAGACCGTGGAACTCCTCAAACAGCAAAACATGCCAACCAATGTTACAGACGTCTCGTGCTCTTTCACCAGCGCGTACAGCAGCAACGAGAAATCTGGAATGAGCGTCTACAGAAACACGCACGTATTTACCCAATTCAGAACAATGCGTTACATCCGCTGGCCGTACTTCATTGGCAGTAACCCCTCCTGGATTAACACCCTCTGTGGATGGCGCGGGTGCCAACTGTTGGCACTCAGGGCAGGACATAGGAACGCTCCTGGCCTGATCCACTGTCATTTGAAATTGTCGTTTTAACGCCTTTGCACTCTGGTGAAAGAATTTATGTGATCATTTAGCTTGCTCCAAGGCTTTAGGCACAGTGAGCGGCAAAGCTTGTGCATCGGCCCTCCTACTGCCTTCCACAAGAGGTCCTGGAAGGGCCATGCGAGAGCGGGTGTGCATTGCATAATACCCATGGTGTCTATGATTTATTAGAAACCATAGCATTCTCAATTCAGCCATCGAAAGAGGATTATCCTCTTCCTTAAGAAAATAAGCTTCCAGGTGGTTAGGTATGCCAGCCGCATAATATGAGCCAGTGATAACATTCAAAGGCTCGTTACAGAACACCTCAAAGCGATCCTAACAGCTGGCAGCTCAAGAACTTGTTTGACCCTTGGTCTCTTTTTCTACCTTGTGTTTGCAGCACTGGGTATCTGAGTTTAGCCACGTAATTACAACTTCACGTGAGTGACCAGAGGCATCAGTATATACAGTCTTGTCGCTTACTGGTCATTGCTGACAGCAGCATTTGCTGTACAACGGAAAATTACCAATTTCAGCCCACAGTTTATGTTGACAGTAATAAACTGATATGTTCCCTGCGTATGTTGCCAATGCAATCTGGAAATTCACATCTTCAGTTAATTACCACTGCAAATTCTCCTTCCTTGTAGGAAGAAATATACCTTCAGGTCTACCCCATACATAGCATATAAACATTCTCTGCCTTTAATTATTGGTTTTGCATACATTTCTTTTATTATCCAAACTGTTTTCATTGGTGTGTGAGCTAGAAAAATCCATACGGCCACAGTCACCTTTCTCCCTCCTTGAGCTCTCCTGACCTGTAGTTCCACCACTGGTGTCTTCTTTCTTGATCCCTCTTGACTGGCAGGTGCGCTCCAACCCTCTTTATCCATCACTCTTCCTCATGGGTTCACCTCCTTCCTTGCTTTTCCTTTGCACGCTGCTTCCCCTGAAGAGAAACACACGGAGGACTGAGCTACACCAGCCCAAGGGCACTACAGTCAGACAGGGGCTGAGTCCAGGGCTGACACCTCCCCACACCCCACATCGCGCCCACCTTGCCTTGGCACCAGCCCCTGGCACAGCCCTTCCCCTCAGCTCTGCCCTCCCTGCAGCACAGCTTCCGCAGGTGCCCTGCTCAGGCTGGACCCCAATGTCACGGGTTAGAGATGTCACAGCTCAGTACAAATGCCCACGGTCCTCACCTGCTCTTTGGTACTTGCGGAGGGTCACGTCGCTGTGCCCCAGGGCACTGGCCTGCACGGCCCTGCCCGGCAGCGGGAGCGTCTGGAGCTGCCGGCTGGTTCTCCAGCTTTAGGGTCACCCGCAGCAGCCCGCTCTCCTCAGCTCTGCACATCCAGCCAGTTGCGCCGCCCAGGTAAAGTCAGCTTCACCCTCTGCCCTACACCTCACCTGCAAACAGCCAACTCTTCAGCTGACAACCGTCCAAAACCCACCAACAAACCCTCCAAATCTCAGCCTTTCGCTTTCAACTGCTACCTCTAGTGCATCTCACAGACAAGCCTCCAAAATCCCCTCATCCTGCAATAATACTCCAGCACTCATCGCCTGCGGGAACAACCGCCACAATACCATGCAAACACCAACCAGTTCTGGCACAGAAATATTGCTTTTCCCTCAGCCTTTCCCACTAAAGCCTCCCCGATGTCACCCCCTCCCCGAGGTCCCTCAGCCTTTCCCGCCAAAGCCCCCCCGATGTCACCCCCTCCCTGAGGTCCCTCAGCCTTTCCCGCCAAAGCCCCCCCGATGTCACCCCCTCCCTGAGGTCCCTCAGCCTTTCCCGCCCAAGCTCCTTCCGCGCCGTCCCGCCCTCAGGCTCCTCCGCCGCTCCCCCCGTTCCCGGCCCCTCCCGGCGGCAGCGCCGCCCCCGCCCCTCGCGCCCCCTCGCGCCCCCTGGTGCCGCCCCCTCCCGCTCGCCTTCCTCCCTCTGCCCTGTGGCACCACGGGCTCCCCTCTCCACCCCACGGCCCCGCCCGAGCCCCGCGCAGCGCTCAGCCCGGGGCTCCCTTCCCTCACAGCCGCCCGCGTGTTTCCCCCTCGCCCCTTGCTCGGCCCGGCCCGGGGTCGCGCTGTTGCGGCTGCCTGCCCCTCGCCTTCCTCCTGCCCAAACCAGCTCGTCCCTCTCCCTTCAGCCTCCCCCCTCAGCCGGGACCGAGGCGGCCCCGTCCGGTCTCCCCGGTGTCCGCCCGCTCCTCGCTCACCGCCGGCCCCGCCGCCGCAGGGCTTGCAAGCGCTCCTCGGCCTGCGCGCTTCTGCAGCGTGGCCCCGCCCATCCGGCGCAGGAGCCAATCCCGTCCGCGCCCGCCACCGGGCCCCGCCCCCCCTCCCGGCCCGGAGCCGCCGGCAGCCGCAGAGCTTTATATTTGTGGACAACCGCACGTCAGTATGATTAGACATGGTAATTTCAAGAGAGACTAATTTAAGGCATGGTCTTATAGCGATCTCACAAATACCTAGGGAAGTTGTTCATTTTGCGCAGAAGCAGGTCTGTAAGTAGTCATGGTTCAAGAGAATTGCAAAAGAATTACATTTGGCTCAAAAAAGCCCCAAAAAGGGTATGCTGGGAGAAGCATTAATCTGCATTTTCATACTAAAAAATATTTTCAGGAGTTTCTATCAGTTGTACAGTGCCTCCCTTATTTCTGCCTCTGCTGACATCCCAGGCTTTGGCTTGTTCAGCAAAAGACAATATAAGGGTAGCTTACTTGATTTTACTTAATTTTCTATGCCCCATGTTGTTCCACTTTTATGAAATCAAGCAGAAAAGAAGTATGGAAAATGGGGCAGCGGTGAGATGCTCCTTTTCTATGGGAATTCAGGCTGCAATTCTGAACATGGAGCTTTGGTCAGAGAACCTGGGCAGAAGAACCTGCAGGTCTGGGTAGACTTCCCTGCGGAGGTCTGGAAGAAGCGCTGGTAGGGGCCAAACTTGGGTGCAGCACCGTGTGAACCCAGCCCTACTGCATCCAGGTGAGAAATGGGTATTTCTGCACTGCGATCCTCCTTACGGCTGGTTTTGGTGTCTGGGTTAAGGAGTGAACGTGTGTTCTTTGGCATCCAGGTTCCAGTATAGGTTGGGAACTTACATATTAGAGAGCAGTGTAGGGGAAAGGGACCTGGGGGTCCTGGTGGACAACAGGATGACCATGAGCCAGCACTGGGCCCTTGTGGCCAGGAAGGCCAATGGCATCCTGGGGTGTATTAGAAGGGGGGTGGTTAGTAGATCGAGAGAGGTCCTCCTTCCCCTCTACTCTGCCCTGGTGAGACCACATCTGGAATATTGTGTCCAGTTCTGGGCCCCTCGGTTCCAGAAGGACTGGGAACTGCTGGAGAGGGTCCAGCGTAGGGCAACAAAGATGATTAAGGGAGTGGAGCACCTCCCTTATGAAGAAAGGCTGAGGGAGATGGGTCTCTTTAGTTTGGAGAAGAGGAGACTGAGGGGTGACCTTATTAATGTTTATAAATATATAAAGGGTGAGTGCCACGAGGATGGAGCCAGGCTCTTCTTGGTGGCAAACAATGATAGGACAAGGGGTAATGGGATCAAGTTGGAACACAAGAGGTTCCACTTAAACTTGAGAAAAAACTTCTTCTCAGTGAGGGTGACAGACACTGGAACAGGCTGCCCAGGGGGGGTTGTGGAGTCTCCTACTCTGGAGACATTCAAAACCCACCTGGACATGTTCCTGTGCGACCTCATCTGGGTGTTCCTGCTCCAGCAGGGGGATTGGACTAGATGATCTTTTGAGGTCCCTTCCAATCCCAAACATACTGTGATACTGTGATACTGTGATCTACTGCACGAGTCCAGTTGTGGCCCCTCAGTTCCAGCAGGACAGGGAACTGCTGGAGAGAGTCCAGCGCAGCCACCAAGATGCTGCAGGGAGTGGAGCATCTCCCGTGTGAGGAAAGGCTGAGGGAGCTGGGGCTCTGGGGCTGGACAAGAGGACACTGACGGGGGACTCATTCCTGGGGATCAGTATGGAAAGGGGCAGTGTCAGGAGGATGGAGCCAGGCTCTGCTGGTGACAACCAGTGACAGGACAAGGGGCAATGGGTGCAAACTGGAACACAGGAGGTTCCACTGAAAAAGGAGAAGCAACTTGTTGGGGGTGAGGGTGGCAGAGCCTGGCCCAGGCTGCCCAGGGGGTTGTGGAGTCTCCTTCTGTGCAGACATTCCAACCCGCCTGGACACCTTCCTGTGTAACCTCATCTGGGTGTTCCTGCTCCATGGGGGGATTGCACCGGATGAGCTTTCCAGGGCCCTCCAACCCCTGACATCCTGGGATTCTGACCCAAGCTCTTGAGAGACCAGGAATTGCTGTCCGAGTATGGCCAGAGTAAAAATCTATCAATGTACAGAGACACAATAATATGGACAAGAAGATCAGGCTCAGAATCATTAAAATCCTTGTTTATAAGGGTACTGTGGGTGATCAAGTTGTACTTACTGATTTAAATTTACATGCATGTTTAACCTTTTTATTTAATCATGGTTCTAATAACTAAAAACTGCTTGAAAGTCCTGGGAAAAACAGCAGTCGCATAAGCAAATTACTTGGTTTGGTTCTGTTTTGTTTTGGTTTGGTTTTTTTTTTTTTTCCCCTTATCTTCTCTAAAACTGTTTGTTTTAGAAAGGAAACACGAGTGTAATAGAGAAGATAAATTAAACTCCTGTATTTACCATTTGGGGACAGAGGAACAAAGTAATAACCTTGAGGTAAATAAAACGTTTTGAATTGTGAAACAAAACAACAGTGCTTATGTACCATCAACACTGGAATTTACTCAAAACACTTATTTAGTCTTAAGAGGGTACAAATTTCAAAAAGGGAAAAATACACCATTGAAAATGTTTCAAATAATATATAAATGTGATCAACCTGGGTTCGGATTTTAAGGTGAACACTTACTGTGAGGGTTAGAAAAATACTTATCTTCCTGGTGGCTACACTGCAATTATTCAGAATGAGATTTCTTAAAGAATCTCATGTTGGTCACTATATAAAGATCAGATACTGGTCTAATATGGTATTACACTATGTGTATATTTTTAAGTGTCATATATGTGTATGCTTTGTGCAAAGCAAGAGAAGATTTTTGTTGTTGTTGTTATGGAGGTTCTTATCAGGAACTTGTTAAACCAGAGACTGAAGTAGGCTACTTGGGGTTTACAACAGCCTTGTTCTGCTGCTGATGCAAAGACAAACTATGTGAGAGCGGATCCTTTTTAGGAACGAGAGCTGAAATGTAACCAGGACACCAGCTTACCAAACACTCGGCAGACTGGGGAGGGTACGTCTGTTTACATGACAAAGTTTCACAGAGTTCATAGGTCCAGCTTGTTCTCAGATTAGAGCAGAGTTTAAACAAAATTAGATCTAAAAAAGCATGCACTCCCCACTAGAGATGGTAGAGTTGGATGGATGTAGCCGGGAGTATGACTTTCCCCAATTTGTGAAACTATTTTAAGGAAAAGATGCAGGAAAATGAGGCCTTTCTTCCTTTCTTTTTGCATCCGAGGACTAAGATAGAAACTGAGAATTCATAGCTGGCTCTGCAAGCTCAGCGAGATCCCTCCAGTGACATCTACTGGTGACGGGTTTTGTCTCGCTGTTCCTACGTGCTCTTGAGCACTCACCACCTACCTGTTCAGATATGTCTCAAACTTTCACTAGAACAACCGAGTTTGTTTTCTAATTGCTGTACTCATACCTCTGGCGTGAATTTTTACATTGTAAGCGCTTCCATGTTGCCTTCTGAATCATTCATTATTTATATCGTATGTGTAGGATGTATTAGATAGATATGAATAAGCTGCACAAACCAACTTTAATTCTTATTTTAGGGTTTTAACTTTATAGAAATGACACCAACAGGCAACTGGACTTCTACAAAGTTCAGACTGGACTGAAAATGCTGCCTGGATATTATGCAGTTACGTTCAACAGACAACAGGTTGCATATTTGTGAGCAATCACAAATGGGAAGTTGAATGAACACGCAATCCATCTACCCTTCTTTCCTTTCTGTCTGTGAAGTGAGCCCTTTAAAGCAGAAATGATGTAGGTTGATAAGGCAGGGCACGAATCTGGCACTTTGCTACCATGTGCAATTTATCTGCCCTGTAACATCTCCAGGATGTGGCACTGAGTACCTTTCAGAATCCGAGATTTCAAGTTTTTCCTCTAGTTCAGGATGCCCAACATGAGATGCTTAATTCTTAAGCCAGACACCTACAGCAGCAACACCAAGGTTTAACCAGTGCTGACTTCAGAACCCTAGCTGCATTAGATTGAAAATTAGGAGTTGGTTTGTATAGCATCGTTACTGTAATAGCTGCATTTGTGTGGGGTTTTTAACTTATACGGTAGATTTTTTTTTTTCCCAGGTATTATCCGTGTAGAATATTTATTTAGGATTTATCATATTTGGCTCTATCAAGCGCCAAAAGTACACTGAGATGTGGATGTAGCAATATCCTCCATTGATAGCGACCAATATATATTTGGAAAGTACCATGTGCTAGACTGGTATTCTCTGCTCTAACCCATAAATGTCTTTGCAAACAAATCCTACAGGGGTGGGTCATCAACCATCACTGGAGGGGTTTGGGCCTCTTTCAAAGGCTTTGTTGTGTTTTAAATTCACTTCTCACCCAAACCAATGAATGGGTTTGGTTTTCTGCATCACGGAAGGGGCAGGACAAGAGCATATGCAGGAGATGGGAATATGGATGGAAGTTCAGAGATCAGTAGCTTACACTTTGATTCATTATAAAGGCCATTAATTAAATATAATAAAATACATGCTTTAAGCCAAATTCATAAACAATAAAAATAATTTTTAAAAAAAGGTTTTAGCACATATCAATAGGCAGGACATGCACTTACATTATCTTTTTTCTTCTATTATTTCTTTCACATAAACTTCCTCAGAGCTGCCTGGCCTTCCAAAAGATACCTACAGTATAAGAAACGAGGTGATATAGTGAGCATAGTGAATCCTAACTATATATTCCTGTACGGACATGAACGCATTTAATGGAAAGGAGCAATTTATTGATAAGGCATTCAGAGGCCATGGTTTTACAATGTAAGAAGTCCAACTTTCGTATTTCTTGCATAGAACAAAAAATTCTACACGTGATGCAAAGTTTGCATAAAGCTAGCATGAAAGCTGGCTAAGAAACAGTGCACTGTTGTCCACCTGATTTGCTAGAAATGCAGTTGTATGCCTTCATCTGACCCAGTCCATACTTCAGGTTAATCTGTAATTAGGCCCAGTATTAATGATTATGGAACCAAGGGCTAAGTGCATAGTTCTAAAACACATTTTTTTGGCGACAAGGCCAAGTGTGCCAACGCATCTATTTGTGGATCTGCACTGCAAGCTGCGAATTACTAAACCATCGTAAGTTAAAGAATAAAGTTGTTCTGTAGGGATCTGTTTCATTTTTTATGATGTTTTTCTTAACCTGCATCAGTCATTTTTCATTTCTACAGCTGCAGTGTGAGAGTGGGGCAGGAGGACAGGAATGAGATTGTAGCTTTGCTGCGATTATACCCTCATTCTCACTGATCCTGGCTGCCAGATTAAACCTCGCAGCTACAGACAGTGGGCATAAATTAAAGCAACCTCCAGACAGCTCCAAACTACATAAGCAGATTGGACGGATGAAGTGCAAAGAGGCATAAAGGGGTTTTTTTTGCATATTCCTCTGCTAATCAGTGCTGATCCTCAGCCAGCCTTCAGAGTGGGAGATATTTTAGCACAGCTGAGGCTGAGTTTGGTTACAGATTGACAGCTTTAGGGAACAGATAATGGGCGTTTCTGTTTCAGTTTATCTATACCTAAAAACCACACTTCTCATTTTGGGAGTGATAAAAACAGCCAATGTGGTGCAAAGCACCTTTCCCCTGCTCTCCTAGAGGCTCCAGATGAGGAATTCTCAGCCTACTGAGATAAAACCTGGTCTAAAAAGCTTTGAGAAGAAGTGCTTACAGCAAGTGACAGACAAGAGCAAGGCAGAAAAAAGGCATCTCAGCTGCCTGTGCATTTTAGCCTGTTTAGAGAAGAGGTGCTGGTCTTCTAGTTGCTGATGTCCAATGGCTTCCTCAGAGCCAGGACCAGTGCCCAAAGGGCATCAGACTGGTGTGGAGAGGAGTTTCTCACTTGAGTGGTTGTGGTTTCATGTGAGTACAAGCAACGATGTAATGGAGAAAGAAGGAATGTGCTGCCAGGAGGGAGCAGGAGACCAGCTCCTTTCAGTGCCACAAAACACTAGGAAAAAACTCTTCATGGAGAGGGTTGAGAAGCAGTAGAACAAGCTGCCCAGGGAAGTGGTGGAATCACCATCCCTGGAGGTGTTTAAAAGGCTTTTAGACGAGGTTCTGGGGGACATGGGTTAACACCAGAGTTATGGTTGGACTCAATCATCTTGAGGGTCTCTTCCAGCCAAAATGATTCTATGATTCAAAATTGCCGTCAGACCACAGCTCAGTGAGCACTTTAGCAGCATAAACCTGTCCTGCCAAACAGAAAAGAAATCCCACTTTCCACTGCTTCATCTCCCTTTCTATTGCTTCACAGTTCCTCCCTCGTGCCATTGGGAGCACCTCGACTCCTTGTCCACTAAGCTGGACTGGAGAGCAAGTCTGGATGAGAATGATAAAACAGATATGCCTTGTATTTACAGAAAATCTCATGGGTTTTGTTCAAAAGGAAGTGTAGAGCTACAGCTTGTATCCAAGGCAGTAGCTGATAAACATTTACTTTCGTGGTGAAAGCTACTCTAAACTCAACACCGTCTCATCAGTTTGGTTTATTCAAATACACGTGGAGCTGAAACCAGATGGCACAACTGGTTTGGCTTAGAAACAATCTTCTTTTTTTTTGCCTCTGCAATGTTGCTGGGGACACAGTTTTGACACATCAATAAGCACTGGGGTGAAAAGGTGAGGTAATACTTGAATCAGTGGTGAAAGCAAAAATATCTTTCTCTGACTATGGCCTGAGGTCTCCGCTTCAAATCACATAAATACAAAGGCTCATAAGAACCAATGATAATAAAATATTAAAGAAAGCAATAACAAAATTTAGGTGGCATAATAAAAAGCGTGTTCTAGACCTGCTTCCTTTGGAAGGACTGAAAACATTAAATATGGATGGGGCTTGAAGATTTGTTAAAAAATCATTAAATGCTGAAGTTATGGCAAATTATATTAACCATGAGTTTTGACTACTGCTGTTGCCTAGATAGTTCTTCATGATTTAAGGTTCAGTCTTCCACAGTGTGTAGAGTTTGCTGCAGAAAATAGGCCAACTGATGTCATCTGAGCTGCTAAAGCAGTAAACGCTGTAAGCGAAGGTGGGAGTGTTAGATGTGAATGGCTTCACATCTTATTAGCAATCTATGAATTATCTGTTTTCCTTCAAAATGTTCAGAACATAGTAAAAAAGTAAAAGCTACATTCTTAGGTACTTAAAAAAAAAAGGTTTGCAACTATTAGCTTATGCATCTACATTTGAAAGTCTTGCCTAAAATCTTTAACTGCATAATAAAGTAGAAGCAGTCTGCAAAATGTCCAGGAAAATTAATAGCACAGATTTCGTGGTGGTCTTCATAAAAATTAGTATTTCTTAGCACTAGGCAAGTTATTAATCATCCATTTATCTTCATAACTAGAGGAGTTTTCTGCAATAGAAATTGGCTCAGGAGATAAAGTAGTATGAATATAGTGATTAAAACTACCCCTTCACCAGTGGCATCTCCAGTCTTACAACCAGTTTGACTGTTTTCCTTGGTGTCACCAAAGGGAACAAACTCCTGAAATGACAGGTTCCAGAGCACTTAACCCACTAATGTCACCAGTACCTCTCGTCTGTCTCTGGCAAAGCTTCATAATATCTCCAGAGTTCATTTAGGTGACCTACTACCAAGCTGCTCCATTTACATTTCATCTGGTGCCTACAGGAGATGGGCTTGGCTTAGCATCTGCCAGGTCTTACCAGCTGGTGCTCCTTTGCCTTTGTGGTCGACTTCTCAGACATTCCCATGCTGACCTATCTTTGAATCAGGTTTCACATAATTTCTGCCACCTGTGGCCACCTCTGACTATCTACATCATCATTTGAACAACATGAAGTTTCTTTGGTGGAGTGGGTGAGAAGGCAGAAAAGCGACACATAACTGAGGGCAAAGCCTGGGATTTGGAAGACTTGAACTCTAAGGCTATAAAGAAGAGTCTGATAACAAGTGTTTTGTTTTGCAGGTGTAGTTCAGCCTGGAGAACAGGAGGCTGAGCTGTTTGCAACTGCCTGAAAGGAGGTTGGAGCATAGAGGATGTTCACCTCTCCTCTCAAGTAGCATGTGATAGGATAAGAGGAAATGGCCTCAAGTTGCACCAGGAAAGGTTTAAGATTGGATATTAGGAGAAATTTCTTCCTGGAAAGGGCTGTCGGGCATTGGAACAGGCTGCCCAGGGCAGTGGTGGAGTCACCATCCCTGGAGGGGTTTAGAAGATGCCACAGATGAGGTTCTCAGGGACATGATTTAGTGATAGAGTTAGGTTACGGTTGGGCTTGATCTTGACGGTCTCTTCCAACTGAAATGATTCTATGATTTAGTTTGAGTGTGGACACCTAGAGTGGCTTCGCCTGCTTCTGTCCTCCAGCAGCACAGTGATCTCCTCACAGCTGGCTCTTGTGTTTGGGCAGAAGTCTATCTAGGTTATCTTTCCAGATATTTTTCAGGTCCAAACGTATCTTATATAAATATTTTGTCTTACACTTAGTGGGAGAATCAATATTTATGAAGTTATGCTGTTTCTCAGAGAGATATGTATATACAATAAAGATAGTCATTGTATACACTCTAGATATCCATTTGAAAAGAAGACAAAACAGCCCGTGTTTAGAGGCAGCAAGTGAGCCACATAAGCACTTGTGAAAAAATGTCAGAGCCTTCAATCTGTTGCTACTTTCTGTAGGTCTGCTTATCATCATGACTCAAAACATATTTTTTCAGACTCCTTCTGTTACTTTAGAGAGCCTGCACAGTGATTTTTATAGAACAGCAGTCAAGGGCAAAAAAAATTCACTTCGTAATTTTAACTGGCAATCAGATTATATGAACAGATCTTGTTAATTGGATCTCATGGAATGGTGACATCGTTAGGGCGAATAGCAACATAACCTTTGAGGAGCAAGGCGAAGCGTCACTCACCAGTCTTTAAAGCAAATATTAGATCATCAAACTCTTGTGATTCCTCATCAGCAACCAACGAGCCGGTACTAAATCCTCTAGAAGGGTGGAAAACGTTGCCGTTCTGTGGGCTCTGCTTAAAGGCAGCACTAGCTTGACTGGCAGGCTGCAGGGATGCCTGCTCCCAGTCTGCAGGCACCTGCAAAGGTTAAGTGAAAACTACAGTACAGAAACTAGAAACCATGACCAGAGTCCAACTCAGGACCAAAGGATTTGGCATCCAGCTATGTAGAGCGAGATAAGGACCAAGCAAAACAAGTCGATTCAATGTGAATCACGCTAAGCCATTTATTACAGAAACAAGTCTCCTTATATACGTAACTATATTCTAATCACGCGTCCACGCTCCAAGCATGGATTCGTTAAATGAGTATCGTGGGCTGTCCGTGCGCTGGACTCTCACTGATGATACGTCCGATGATTCATGCCACGCCAGGACCCCGGTGATTGAGGAACGCCCCTCTTTCTCACAGCAGACTCTGTTCTCAAAGTGGCCTTGAGATACCTTTGAGCCTGACTAATTCAGCAACAGGTCTTAATCCATCAAAACCCATCCACACTTCCCCCTTTCTTTTCCTGAATTAGTCAGGCCCCTTAAACCGCACGGTGCATCATTTTTGAAATATACTGCAACATAGAACACGTGATTAACAACATAATTACAATTACATATAATGCAGTTAAACCTTACTTAATAAGATCAAACAACTACCTGCCAATTCTTAAAACCTTAATTCTACTATGACAACCTTATTAACACACTATTTTAATAGATTCAAAATAACCAGACAAGTTAATACAATATATTCTCTTAAATTCCTAGAAGATTTATAACTGCGCGGTTTATAGGGTAACATACTTAATATCATCAGCATATACTAATAATTGAATTAATATCTTAAAAGTTATCTTAACCTATTTAAAAGATCAATAGCTTAACCTTAATATCCCTTCTAAAACTTTATCAGTTGCTGAACTTAGATTACTATGATAGAGATATCTCATAATTTTACCTTATCTATGCATTGACTATCTAATCATAATATCACCCTTTTGGATCTCCTGCTGATTGTTCAAATTGCCATTCTCCACAGAAGGCACACCACCTGCTTGCTAATAGGCTTCTAGACCACCAGGTCTGCGAGCATCTGTAACACTGAATTAGGATCCATGGTTTACATCTGAAACAGTCCTCACAACTTATCTCCCTCCTGTCCATCTGCATCCGTTGAATCTTTGTTGAATCCACTTCAATCCTTGGCCTGTAATGACACAAACATAACCTTTTCCCCAGGTTATCAATTGATGAGGCCTTTTCCATTGATTAGTGATTTGACCATAACTAATGTAGGTTCTTTCTGATTTAGCATGGTTTTGGGTCGTACTTGCAAAGTATTTCATCACATACAATGCTTTTGACAATTGGTTTTGTGGTGCTTCCCCTACTTCCCCCCTTTTTAAAAAAACAAACAAACAAACAAAAAAATTCAGAACCAGATATGTGCATTGGATCTTGACTACGTACTCAAAATCACAAATCAAATTTAGAGGTTCCTCCTTAAAAAGCTCTAAGTAATTTAAAGCTGTGCCAAGTTCTGCTAATTGGGTTGAACCTTCAATAATTTTTACAGAATGATGCCAATTGTTATCTCCACACCAAATCACTACAGCTTTATGAGACTGCCCAGAACCATCAACAAAAACTTTGCAAGTATGTAGGATCAGATCAAATACAAGTATGGCCTATGACCTGATGTTAAAGGCTTGCAGGTTCTGCAGCAATTTACATTTAGGCGTGTCAAAAGCTGTGGTGTTAAGAAAACCAGCTAGTGCAATTTATAAAGACATAGATTACAAATAAAAAAAATCAGAATTAAATCTCACAAATGGTACATATATGAGAAAAGGATCATGGCCTATTGAAAATTGCCTGCATTTTCTTGATCCGAGTGACAATTGGTATATAACAGTCAGTATATCAGTTTGCTAGCAATTTCATCATACTGTCCCACAATAGCCACAGGTTGTTTCTATGTTGTAGCTATAAATAGACAAATCTGCAAGTCCAATCGAACGCAGTCAGCCTGTAATGTTGTCATAAATTCATTCCTCAAAGTTTCTGACTCCATTTTGGCTGTCATATTTATTGGATATTGTTTTCCCTTACCAGATCGAAGTCCTGTTTCAGATCTATCAGTGTAGTGTTTGCTTTATCGAAACATTGGCTGTTAATACTAGTAGAAATACAGCATTTGAAATTTCCTTGGAGATTTCTCACTTGCACAAGCAGATCTGCGCCATCCAAGCAGCTTCTTGTAGGCCATGCAAATAAACAGAAGTCTCAGAAAACATTATTTGAGCTTACAATTTACTTAGCAAATCTCAACTTAAGAGAGGTATAGGACTTTCTGGCAAATATAAGAATTCATGTATTAAAACTTTGTTTCAAATTTGGCATTCCATTGGTCTCAAAAAATGGCCTTTCTTTCGTTCTCTCCCATGACCTCAACAACTAGCATGGTGAATTTACTAAGAAGTCACTTACAACTAATTACCACAGAATAAGTCTATTAAAAAAATTTTTGGTTTAATTTTCCAGTTTCATTAGAACTATGGATCCACTGGCGATGCCTTTAAATTTCACCCTCAGACTCCTTCATGCAGTATCACAGCCCTCTAGCAGTAACATTGCTTGGGGGAGGGGCGCGGGGGGAAATAAAACTTCCCTCTCGCCCCCATCTGAGATGGCAAGACGTACAGCCCAGTATGAAAACACATCAGGTTGAACTCCACATCAAACCAATCTGGCTCCACTCCACATCCAAATCAGTACCAGTCTGACCCAGAGAAGCACTGAACACTGTGACCCCCCAAAGCTGACCAGTGTGAAAAGACTGACTTCAGCAAGGAGGTAAAATTATGAGCTCTTTTTCCCAAATGTGCCAAAACCTAGGAAACAAGACAGAAGCAAAAATAAACACCAACAACCCCTGATTCAAAGCCGAAAAACAACACATTGCCACAACAAAAGTGGATGACAATACTTCAGGGAAAAAAAAAAAAGGACAGAGAGGGGGGAGTAAAGCCCCCCTTTCTCTGCTTAGCAGCGGGAAAACAGGTTTCTCCATTTTTTTTTTCGTTCTCTTCTTCCTGCAGTTCAGATACAGCCAAGGTCACGCAGCTGGTACGAGGTGGGAGGCTCTGGTAAACTCCTCAGTTACAATGAGCTGCACATAGGCCTGGAATATTTTGCTGTTTTGTTTTCCCATTTCATTCCAACCATAATACACTTTATATGCAATTTCAAGTAGCTCAGCAATAGTTACATTCCCTAGCTCCATTTACCTCTTACAATTTAGAGATGTCAAAAAACAGTATAAACCATTATAATAAACATAAATCCATTATTCTATTTTCCTAAATCTAAATCAGTTACTATTCTAGCAACTTTTAAATACAACCTCTTCCAAATTCACAGCTATCATAGCATTTTAACAATTTAAATGCTTTTCTAACAATATAAGCAATTACTCTAATGTGTAAGGATGCATCCTAAGGGGGAGCAAGGTGGAATTTTAGCAGTGGAACCAGTTCCCATTTTGTAATTATCTCCCCAAACAAGATTCTTTTGGTACCAAATATGAATATACAAACTAAAATACTGAGCTCAGATGTGAAAACCATATACCAAGTTCAAATATGCAGATGGATCACAGTTACACCAATATAAGACAATATCTCAGTTTTTTATATTGCACCTTTGGGCCGCTCACTGCTCAGCCAGGTGGAGGTACCTCTGGGTCTCCCTGACCAAAAAGGTCAGTTGCGCGCTGAAACCCATCCGCATCCGCCGAGCCGGACTGAGCAAGGCCTTCTTTTGTTTTGTTTGGTTTTGGTTTTGGTTTAGTGTCTCATCTGGTGCCCTACAGCTGCCATTCCAAAACCAGGATTCTTTACATGATGTGCATACGGAAAAACCAAATCCAGCACACCGAGATGAGACACAGCCTGTCACAGAGTTGTGCAAGTCTGAATGCTGGAATAAAGCTAGCATGCTAGAGAAAAAAAAAATAACAGCTACTACACGCAAAATTTTACGATCACATTCACGTAGTAAAGAACTAAATTACTCATGATCTTCTGAATTATCACAAAATGCACATTTTGAGTCAACGGATTCTCATGATTTAACAGACTGTGAACTTATCAGACCATATAGCACAGACCTACCAAAATGGCAACATACTTAAACAGATACCCACAAAGAAAACAGGTTAATAAGGAAAGCATCTTGCAAACTTTAACAAGTTTTCTGTGACCTGTGTGTTATCAGTTAACTCTCTCTCAGCTTGTTGAAGTTCAAAGCACCCTGCCTGTAAAACTGTCTGAAATGATTTAATGATCTCTTGTAGGGATTTATTTTGTCCTGATCTTCTGGCCTCAAAAACAACATTAATGGCAACAAGATTCTATTTTCCGGACACTTTTCCCAATCATTTAACTTATACCGCAGCCACCATTAATTACAATATTTTACCAGATCTTCCTTCCTTATAATTCTGAGTGCTTTCCTAAGTTTTAAAACACCTCCCAATACTGATTTTTTAGGAACACAACTGAAAACAATTATTCCTGACCCCATCTTGCAAGTAAAAACCTTGAGGGGGGGGGGGGGTGGAGGAGGGGAGGAAGGCACAGGGCTGCTTGCAGCGAGAATGGGAAAAGTGGGAGAAGGTTTTACAGCACACTTAAAAACAACTAGTAAAACAATTAACTCACATTCCTGACAAGCTGCTTGATTTTCAGAGAGGCAATACACAGGAGCACATAATATGTACTGGAAAACTTGCAAATAACACATTGATAGCAAACATTAGCATTCTCTACTGCTAATCTCAACACTAGTGCTTCCTTAGCTTCTAAGTTTTCGGCCTGCTTACTGATGGCGTCTTGAAGATGGTCAATAAATTGCATGTAATTCTCATTGGGAGCCTGATTAATAGTTGCAAATGATTTGGCACCTCTCTCATAGCTTGATATGCAAGATCTGTTGACTGCCTCAGGATTTCAGAAACTTATCATGTCTGTAGTTACGGTGTGTCAGTTGGTGTCTCTTCCAGGAGTTGTGGGACACCTGCCCCCCTCGACAAATCCCCGTTGTTCTGTCCTAAATGATCTATAGATGTTACATTTCACACAGTTCTTTTGACAAATTATCTGACTCCAATTCCTTGGACTGCTTGGTCTCCTTAGGGTCGTGTGATGGTATGGGAGGCCATCCACTCCGTAATTTTCCTCCCCCCGCCCCAGACTGCTGAATCAGTGCCGCTGGCACAACAGGGGATGGAGTGGGGAGGGGGTCAAAAGACACGATCCGGGTAAACTTCACAGTCATTTTTAGGTTTGTTATCAGGCTGCAACGCTGGAAAAATTCTGGCAATAGTAGCCCGCTCAGCCTTAAAGTCTTTTAAGGTGGAAATTTTAAGCTTCCATTTAGTCGCTAGTGATTTAGTTTCTTTATCATCTCCATTGCTGACCCTATTCCATAATTTCTGCCTTTTATCATCCCAAAGTTAACGTTTAAAAGCCTTCTCGTTTTCTCCTGGGTAGCCTTTAATTCTATACCGAATTAATAGTCCACATATGTTACTTTCTTCTTATTTAAGTCCTCTCATAGAGAGAATAGGCAGGAGGAGTTTAACTACGGCTTCTTCCTCAAAGGATTTATTTTGCCCCATAACTTCACTCTTCCCTCCTCCCGCTCCCAGCCGCTCACCCTTTTACGGTGACTTCTTCAACAACGGGGAACGTCCGTACGCCTCCGCCCGGTTCTCAGTCCAGCTGATCCGCCTCCGGCTGGGCCGCTCTAGGCTTTTCCCCATCTTCCGTGGTACGCCGGTCAGAGTATCACGTCGGGGTCACCAGATGTAGAGCGAGATAAGGACCAAGCAAAACAAGTCGATTCAATGTGAATCACGCTAAGCCATTTATTACAGAAACAAGTCTCCTTATATACGTAACTATATTCTAATCACGCGTCCACGCTCCAAGCATGGATTCGTTAAATGAGTATCGTGGGCTGTCCGTGCGCTGGACTCTCACTGATGATACGTCCGATGATTCACGCCACGCCAGGACCCCGGTGATTGAGGAACGCCCCTCTTTCTCACAGCAGAATCTGTTCTCGAAGCGGCCTTGAAATACCTTTGAGCCTGACTAATTCAGCAACAGGTCTTAATCTATCAAAACCCATCCACACAGCTATTCTGTCACTTCAATAGTGAACTACTAGAAACCATGACCAGAGTCCAACTCAGGACCAAAGGATTTGGCATCCAGCTATTCTGTCACTTCAATAGTGAACTAGGTAGCCCTTTAAAAAATAAAAATAATAAAAAAAACATATATACATATATATATAAATAAATATATAAAACTTGGTTACAAGTAATTTAATCTTGTGGTCTTGATGCTTCTCCCAGCCATCTCAAGAAGCTGAAAAAATATTGCTATTTCTGAACACTGCCTCCTGTTATGGATAATTTTAAATTAAGGGACTGAAAGGTTCCAGTTCACTCCTCTCTTACCAATGCCTCTTCCTCTGCTGGACCCCACTTCTCCTTTCTATAGCCACTAATAATTATTTTGCATTGTATGATCTACAGTTGGCAACATGCTGCTTCCCGTGTTTACCAATAGAATATTTTAAAGCAATTTGCCAGTCTTTGAACGTTCTGGTGGTGGCATACAGCTCTATAGTTTCGATATCAACTTTGTGATAGTTTATTTTTTGTGCCGCTCCTGTTTATTTTTTGAGCGGCACCAAAAACTGGAATTCCATTTCATAGGAAAAGAGGTAGTTTTGAAAATCTACCTCCCCCTTAAATATGATGAAAAGACAAAATAGTGAACTCTAAAAAAAAATATATATTTTTGAATAGTCAAAATATATTTTCTTGGTTTATTGCTCATCTACCATTTAGGAGCTCAGGAACATGAAAACTTCCCATGTAATGCTGAGATGCTGTGCTGTCCACTAAACTGAGGGGTCAGGCACAACCTTAAATGAGGTGCTAAGAAGTTGAATAAATCTAGTGATCTGCCAGGAGGAAGCTGAGGAGCTTTAAAATACAGACAAACCTGCCAGGTGAGCAGCTTGGTTTCCACAAAAGTTACTGCTAGAACTGGCAGGTTCCCTTGAAATATCTTAATTCCATTAAATCAGTGTTTTTCCTGGAAAAAAAAAAACCAAAACCCTGTTTAACTGGAAAATTTTCAACTAGCTCTATCAACTTGTACCTAGCAGCAAAATCACCTTGGTTTACTACAGACAGTGAAAAGTGATACTAGCAGCATTCCAGCTCCAGCAACAAAGAGACTTAAAACAATCTCCCTCAAAGTATCACCTCCCCTCCCCTCCTCTTCTTCTTCCTTTTATCATTTTTTCATTCCAACTTTATTCTAATTTTATTCTATTCTATCAAAACTTCCAGAAATTTTGCACAGCATGACTTTGGAAAGCTGAAGACTTAAAACTCATCTAACACCTATAGTAAGCTGAATTAACTTGCTGTTTTGATTTTGCATTACCTAGTTTTGGCAACACTTTAACCAGCCTCTATAACAAACTGAAGACTCAAGTAGAAAGGAGGAAATTCTGTACCGGCGATGTTGCCAAGGAATTGTAAATTCATAGAATGGCTAAAGATAAAAATTTTTATGGAAAAAAATCTTCCCCTCTCCAAAGCCAGATGATGATGATGATAATAATAATAGTTATTATTATATGTATATATTTTATATTATATTTATGGAAGCTTTCTATATTTTTATATATATTACATATTATTTATTTTAATATATTTATATATTTATATATGTTATATATTTTATATATTACATTACATATTTTAAATATAAGATATTTAGTATATATTTATATACTTTTAATATAAATATATTATAATATATAATTATTAATAATTATTAGTATATTTATTACAATATAATATAATATAATATAATATAATATAATATAATATAATATAATATAATATAATATAATATAATATAATATAATATAATATAATATAATATAATATAATATAATATAATATAATATAATATGATATAATACAACATATAGTATATATAACATAACATTACATAAATTATAATATATAATATTATAATAATTAATACTATATAATAGTAAATAATAGTAATAATAAATTATTATTATTATCATAATCATCATCATCATTATAATTATAATTATCATTATTCTTATTCCTGTGTATTACATATAGTACTGCAGTTAAATCTCCAGGTACACTTCCAACACACAAGGTAACGACCATAGAGTCACTGGTACCTCTTCCATAGCGCTGATGAGGTTCTGAGTGGACTTGCTGATCTCTCCACCCGCCGCCGGCAGACCACTGCCATGTGTGAAGAAAGGCGATCCCGGAGCTGCGTGCCCATTCATGTCTACAGTATAACTTGCTTTGACAGGGCAGCAAAGTTGGTTGTGCAGGATGAAATACACCACAAAACATAAAGACCCTGAAACAGAGGAAAAGTGTAGATCAGAGTTTGAAGGTGGTCATGGCGAAGTCCTACGTGATGCCTTCCCTTCGCCAGCAGTTCATGCCTCAAAGGGCTGCAGTGCGTTTCTATGGAAAACAAGAGATGATGCCACTGACTGTCAGAGACCTGGAAGTTATAAGAAAGTTCATATCCTGAGGCCCACAGCTGAACACACAAACACACAAAACCCAATGCAAAAGAGTTATTGAAAATGATTATTTGGTTGAACCCACACGGTTGCAAAGCAAAGCCAAGATCTCAACAATAATAAAACCAACTTTAGTTTCACAGTTGTCATAATAGTGAAAATGTGGTTAAGTGCTGCCCTCACAATAGGATTTGGCTGCTGGCCCCTAGCCACAATTCTTTATTTCCTTACTGACCTGCTGGCTTTTTGAATTCTTGCCCCAATTTCCATCTTGTGCAAACTGCACAGCTGCCGTCACAGCTACCAAGTTGTGACTATAAATTAGGTTCTCTACAATATCCACAAATTCAGCACTGTCTTTCATTTGTGATTACTACAAAGCCCCTGCTGTATCCCTCTGCAGTTCTTTAAAACTTGCTAATTCTGACCTTTAGACTTAGCCAAGAAACGAATTATAACCATGGCTTTTATTTTTTTCTTTTTTTTTGCAAAGAAATACAGTAATTGAACTTCTGATTATGACATCTGACTTTCTCGAATTTTTAAGTTGCACTAATACCGAGTGAAAAGAATTCATTTCAATTCATAATCAACCAGTTCAACAATTACTAAAGAAGGGGTTAACCAAAAGAGTACAGAAAGAAGACTTCTGAATTTTTCCCAATTGCTGCAATACAATTACATTTGAATTGGGTTTTTTTTGTACTTCACATTGTCTTCTAGAACCCTGAAACCAACTGCCCTAAACAGAACAATTTATTGGAAAGGTACCCATTGGCATGAAAGCAATAAATGGGATTATAAACAGTAAGGAGTTTCATCTAATTGTATTTGAGAACTCCTAATGAAAGGAATTTTGAAGATACACAGGGAGTACAAATACCTAAGAGGTATGCTTATTTCCATCCCTATAGGACAGGCAGCAACACTTCATGATCCACAGATTTATAATTTCTGATTCCAAAACTATATGACAAAGCATTGTGATCCAAAGTGACATATAACAGAAGTTAATGGGATTCAATGGGATTTCAGTCTCAGATGGTCAAACACTGGAAATATCCTCATACAGTTGCTATTAAGACATAGAGATCCATATGCACCTTTTTTTTTAACAGTGGACCAACAAAAAAGTGTTAAAAACAACTATTTTGAGAAAACATTTTTCAATTTTTCTAGATTATTGTGGTTTTTTGTCACAAGTACCCACAGCAGTTAACTGAAATTTATTTTTGATACATGTAAGTGAATACATTCGAAAAATCTGATGCAAACACATGTTGCACTTAAAAGACACTAAAAAGGAACAAAGATTTCCTTTCATTCTATAAACAAATCCAGTGACTCTGATGTAGGTCAAGCATAATGGGTTCAGCAAATGTATTTCTTTTAATTTAAGATGTTTAATGGACGTGAAAGGATAAAACCCCCAAGAAGAACAGATAACAGTGATGACACTGAATTCAGAGCAGCCTCTGGCGTTTTGGTCCCTGAGGACCTAGCCACAAAAATTGCACACACATTTCAAGCGATTTTGTACTTTTCAAGAAAAGCCATTAGCTGGAAATGCTGCACAGCCCTGTCTTTCAGAACCACAGGGACATGAGGCACTGGCGTGCAAGGCCCATGCTGTGTCACGCTCCTGAGCAGCCCCGAGTGTGGACACTCACTCTTTTAAAACAAATAAACATGAAATAAAATGCTGTAATTAATAGAATATTTTGGGTTGGAAGGGACCTTCCCAGCTCCCCAGTGCCCCCCCTGCCATGAGCAGGGACATCTTCACCAGCTCAGGTTGCTCAGAGCCCCGTCCAGCCTGGCCTGGGATGTCTCCAGGGATGGTTCATCCACCACCTCTCTGGCCAACCTGGCATAGGCTCTGACCACCCTCAGGGACAACAATTTCTCCCTCGTGTCCAGTCTGAATCTCCCTCCTTTAGTTTAAACCATCACCCCTTGTCCTGTCACAACAGGCTCTGCTCAAAAGTCTGTCCTCATCTTTCTCATGGGCCCCTTTTAAGTAAGAAAAGGCCACAATAAGGTCTCCCTGGAGCTTCTCTTCTCCAGCTGAACACCCCAACTGTCTCAGCCTGTCCCCCAGGAGAGCTGTTCAGGCCTCAGATCATTCCTGTGGCTTCTCTGGCCCCTCTCCAGAAGGTCCATGTGTGTCCTGTGCTGAGGACCCAGAGCTGGACCAGCACTGCAGGGGGTCTCACCAGAGCAGGTATCTCCTTCAGCAGCATCTCCCTAACTCAGCCTGGACTCCTGATTTAACTCTCTGTGTGCTTCAGACATTGCTGTTTCTGAGGAACCTACCAGAACAACAGAAATACATTTTGATATGCAAAACATCCTTGCTGCCACTCCCCCTGCTGCCACCACTTCTGCCCCTTGCTGTCATGCAGAGACTAAGACCCTTGTCCTGGGCAGCACTCTTTGAAAATATTACAGCAATGCCTTACAAACAGAAGCTTATACCTAACAAAACCCAATGCTGCCAAGGAGGTTAGTTGGAAAAAAGATGGAACCTTCTTTGACTCATTCCCATCCAAATCTAGAGTCTCAAGAAGACACACTCTGTAGAGCTGACTTCCTACGTGCCACCACTGCGGTTTTGTTTGAAGTATCTAAAGGGGTTTGTGGTTTTATTCTCACCACCCTGCATCTCTATTAGAAACCAGTGCAACTGAATGTTGGGAAATCAAAACAAGGCAAATGGTCCTGCCCAAACAATACTGAGTTACCAACGATCATACACATGAAGATGCCATGGATCAAGTCATATTGATCCATTCTTATTTTATCACCAGCAGCTACCAGGCTGTTTATTCTCAAAGAGCATGGGCAGGATGCAGACACTCGGGTTGTGTCACTGCAACCACAGCTTTCACAGTCTCAGTGGGTTTTTTTTTTTTTCAAAAGCACTAGTTTGAGAATTGAACTGTCCTTCATCACACTTTTGACAGTTGTGTTCTTTTTCATTTCGACCTTTAACACTGTAAAAATAGTCTTAAAACACTATGAAAACAAGACTGTTGGTATTGTAATATTTCTCTGTGTTTATCATATAAACAACTTTGGCCAAGTTGGCACCACTTTATTTTTCCAGAGACACACAGACATCGTCCTCGCCAGTTGCAGCAAGTATGAAATACAGAGAAATGTCACGTTCTGTTGACAGGTCTGCCAGACCTGCGGGATGTTGAGAGAAGAAACATACACACTCCAAAGGGATCGAAAGAAGGCAGGTCTGGGTATTGAAGTTAGTAATACAGGCAATGACACCTCTGTTAAAAATGTGGTAAATATTAATGTTGTATTCTTAAGAAGATTTCATTAAAATACCCACAAAACCTCAGCCTAGTACTAACAGCCTCTGCTGTTGCATACAAACCCAGAGCCATTCTCTTCAGCCCACAAGCATGCACGGAAAGGCCAAAGTAAACTATTGGGTCTCAGAGTGAAATGACTGACCTGAGAGCTTGACTTGGGCTCTGTGGAAGCAGACTGAACGACTAAGCTAAAGAACTAAGGCTCTGGAGGATTTAATTATAATACTACACAATTTCTCTGCACTGAGCCCACAGGGCCGCTCACAAAATATTTAACCCCATGTCATTTACAGTTATGTTATGATAGTACATTTAATACAACATCACAGTAAAAGATAAGAGGAAAAATCGTTAGTAACGCACTTCCCTTGGAAGAAGGTGAGAACTGCTTCAAGCAGACAATTAGGCTGTCCCAAAGGTGGGAGCACAGACAGGCAACATAAAGTTCTTCTCAGATGTGGTGGCCCCTTGAAAAACATCTGTAAGATATTGTCGTTAAAGGCTGTTGGTTATTTTACTGATATGTGCTGATGGAAGACAATTTAAGCTTTTGTTACTTCACCTCAGCAAGCTGCTCTGTACATCTGCTCTTTTGCACTGTTATGTTAAGAAAGAAAATGCCCAGAAAACCCACACCTACATCTGTTTGAAGGAAAGCTCACATGCAAAAGAGTCCACTGGGATCTTTTCAGCCAGCGAGGTGGGAACCCTAACAAGGTATCTTTTCCTTTTAAATATTTGGTAACTTTAGGCTTTAAAAAGTAATTTCCAACATCTAGTAATAAAAGCTAGTGAATAATGTGCCATTAAGTCTGAAAATTCAGGCAAAGGGTAATAAAAGTTTTTGAAAATTGAACTTGATTTCTCCATAGCTGTTTGAGTTGGCGCTACAGACCTCCATGTTTTTAATTTAAAATATTAAGCAAGAAGAGAGTATACATTATTATGGAATTATCACATCTCCTTTCTAAAAAGGAACATTTATTTTATATTCGAGGTTTTACAGATTCTCTAGGGCTAGGAATAGCAAAAGATAACACCTTTCTCCTTTTGATGTGGAAGACCAATATTGATGTAATTAGGATAGAATAGGGATGATAACCATTGGTGAAGCTGTTGCTCAGGCTGGCAGAGAGTTAAAAGAAGAATTATAGGCAGGACAATGTAGCATCACCATGGGTTTGAAATTAGGGCTCTGCTCCATGCATGGGGTTGCACAGCGGCGATAACGACGGAACACAAGGATTCCTAATGAAGTTTCTGAATATACATTTCCCAGCTGTCTGGAAGGAAGAAAGGAAGGAAGGAAGGAAAGGGAGGGAGAAAGGGAGAAAGGGAGGAAGGAAGAAGGAGAGAGAGGAAGCAATAAAGAGAGAGAGAAAGAAAGAGAGAGAGAGACAGAAAGAAAGAAAGAAGGAAAAAGAAAGAGAAAAAGAAAAAAAGAGAAAAAGAGAGAAAGAGAGACAGAGAGAAAGAAAAAGAAAGAAAACGAACTTCCTAAAACTTGATGATTTTTGAGTGTATGAATGGAAATAAAACTATATAAAGAGCAGTAAATTTAAGTAACTGAAAAACCTCACATAAATTGAGAAAATATTTCATCTCACTTTTAGCAGTATCTAAACAAAATCCTAACTTTGGAGTGGTGCATCGCAAGCAGCAGTCATGACTTAAACAAAATTCTAGGCACACTTTTATATCTTTGTTTTTCATACCACCTGCTATTATATTGAACCACTGACACAATAAATCCCCGCAGACCTTGTGGGTCTCACATGTTACACGACTTGCTTTCAACATCCTGTTTTACTTCTTGACCCTATTGCGTGAATTGGCGTCTTGAAACCGGCAACATTAATATACACAGAATAGTTATATGGCAATATGTAATGAATAATTAAATGTATTGCAAGGAGAATAAGCTACTTTTTTTTTTTTTTCTCCATTTAAAAAAATACTTCTGACATGTACATTTTGGAAATGTTTAGATTTCTCCTTAAGGAAACTCCCACCTTTTGAATTCAAATCTAAAATAAATCTGTTATGTGAAACTATATCTTTTTAATTCATTTTTATTTGATGAGGTGTAAGAATTTTTAATACAGGTAAATCAAACATGGTAACACACCCATTTCTCTTGTAAAAATGGCAGAGGAACTTGCACACAATGAATTTGGATACATCTATTTTTATTTTCTCATCATTTCCCTGTTTCCAGACATAATTTTGTCATCTGTGATATACTATCCTCTGTTCTATAAACAGTTCCATAATGTGCAGTATAGCATTGAATTCAGTGTCATGCAGCACTGAGTCCAGCTGAAGCACTTGCACGTTTAAAATTCTGCAAAAGGCTATTTGCTTTTTTTAAAACTCATAATCAACATTTAGTCTGTATTTGATTTTTTTTCCGACGAAAAGAGCTTTGCTTTATCAATACTGTCACGGAATATTACCCCGAGGTTAATTTAAGGGACAGCAGGGTCCAAAACAACTTTTATTAAACCGGTGAGAACAGGGTTTTAATATTCCAAAAGTGACTTAAATACAGGTTCGAATATCAGCTGAGGAAACTTATTTAGGGGCAGCAACCACTACAGCAGGTGGTCCACAGAGTGCATGCACGTGGCTTCACTCAAAACAATGCCGGAGTCGCCCCTGAGTCCTGGAGAAGCACACACTTGCCCAAGCCTATCGCAGAATTATTTTAAAGAGATAAGCGTACTTGTAATGAGTACGGAAAGTGTACACTCGCGATTCCGCGAGGGTAAATTTGTAATACACTCGCAATTGTGCAAGAGTTAATTTACTTACACGTGCAAGTGTGCACGGAATATTACACGTGCTTACGTGGAAGCACAGGAGGAAAACACACTCGCGGTCGTGCGAGGAAATAATTTAAAGTACGTGTGCAAACGTGCACAGAAAGTATAAATATACTTGCAATCCTGCAAGAAGTTTTACTCACAGCCGTGGCGGCGAGGCGAGCGCAGTCTCCATCCCGGGGAGCTGCGGGGCCGTGGCTCCTGGCGGCAGCGGCCAAGCTCATTCTCCGAGAAAACTCCAAGGCCAAAGGGAAGTTTTTGACGAGAGTCCCATTTTATAAGAGACCTTGACCTGACTGCAGTCATTCCTCCTATTCCCGGAAGTCCCCCGAAAACATCCCCCACCCTGGGTGTGGGTGCCCAGCGGCTTTTGCCACTAACGACTCTGGTCAGGGTGCCCTGGGGCCAGACAAAGAAGGTGTTAGGCCCACGGCAGCCAGGAGAGAGGGGGATGTGCCCACTTCTCCATACTGAAGGAGGGAGGGGGAGAGTGGGGGCAGAAGAGGGGGAGAGAGGCGACTGGGGGTTGCATTCTGCCACAAATACGTATACTGCAAGAGAAAACCTAAGCTTTGAGGGTCACCTCTAATAACAACAACAACAACAAATCAATATTATGGTTATATATATGTTATTTTCTTTTAAGTAGAGTTAACAGATACAGAAAATTGAAATACACAATATTTTTGCAAAGGCTGCAGATATTTCAGTTTTACTGCTATAACTATCCCAGTAATATATCACATACAAAAGCAAGCGACTTTCCCAGTGTATTAGCTATGAAATTAAGTCTATGCAATTGTACTGCTATTGTTTCAAAACAATGCATCCCTTGGTTTAATTTGCATTTATTTCAGAAATAAACAGAACACAAAATTAATGCTTCTGCTGAAGCTGAGATGCCCAATATATGAGTGGGGGAGACAACCCCCAGCTCTGCGAAAGCACCGAAGGAAAAGGTGCCATCTCTTACCTGCAGGCTGTTGAAGATGATGAAGAAGACCAACATCCAGAGGTGCCGGTAAGCCAGATGCAGTCCTCACCACAGCCAGGTGACAGAAATCAGGGCAAAGAGGTACAAGACCAAGGGGATCTCTGAAAACCACAAAGACAGAATTTCAGCTGTCTGAGCCCTGGGGAAAAAACACTATTTATTTTTAAGCATCACCATTGCAGGACCCAGTTTCGCTGTTTCTGGCCAACCTTGGAGTTTGTTCTGCAGCAATGGGCAGCCCTTCACCTGCCCCAGCAGTTGGGGTTCCCAGGGCTTTAGGGAACCCAAAGAGGACCAGGAGACCACCAGAAGGGCATGGTCAGATATAGGACATGGAGATGGAGGGGCCAGGGGGGCACAGCCCAGCTTGGCAAACTAGGCGTGTGTGGTTTGCAGGTGGGACGAACACACGTGGGGTCAGAAAACACGCTGACCTCGGGGGGAGCATGGGAGGGCTCCTGGCAAGTGTTGGAAATGTTGGGATGAAACACTTTTTCAAGAATTGAGAGGAAAAGGGAAAGGAAAAAAAACCTCCAAACCATTATCAATACAAAAACTGCCATGGCTCTGGCAATTTACAGAATTACATGGAAATTACAAGAATAGCTTATTCTCTGATTTTTTTGTTAATTTTAGTGCAAGCTGAACATGATAAGGCATCTGGCCCTACAAAACTTTAAAGTGACAACCTCCACTCAGCCAAGTACCCCCACAACGACAGACTTTGCACCAGTTAACTCCACTAGCCTTCAAAAATACTTGCAGAATCCATCCTTAAGCACACATAAATACAATGGCATTTTGTATTCCCCACTGTATTTACAACATGAAAGGAATGCTGGCAGGAAGCCACGTCCGCATGGACAAAGTTTGCAGAAAGGGCAGCAGAAATTACCTTTCGCCCCCACGCGCTCCTGTTGCTGACCCCACCGTGTTGACCGTATTCGTGGGGATGCTCCAAAGTCCGTGTTTGAGGAGCTCGGCCTCGCACTGCCCCTCTTTTAATTAATTACGTGGCATCAGCAAAGAGTGGGGACGCACTTTTGGCAGGCAGCATTCCCGAAACAGCAGTTTGGGGGCACTTTGGGCATTTGTTTAATACTGTACAAATGCCGAGTACATCCTGAATGCAGGAAAAAGCCAAAGTCAGGCAGTAGATGCTTCAGGGCTGTAACTATTTATTTGGCAGAAATGTGTGTGTATATTTTTATAAACAAGGAAATGACTTGAAGCGAAGCACAATGCGAGAAGATACCGTGTTCCTAAAGTTTATTACAGCCCAGTATCGCTCAGTAAAACCTGGGGTGCAAACCTCAGCCTGGGCTGTTTTGCAACCACTGCCTGATAGTATGACATAATGTTTAAGAAAGACATGTATTTCCTTAATGAATTATAGTGAGATACTGCGTTACGCATATAAATTAATATTAGCGTAGTGGTAGCCTAGGACTAGAGGAAATAAAACCAAAATATTAAAATAAGCTTAGCTCTTTGGAGCAGTTAACAAAGTCATGATTTTTCTATGGAGAAAAAATCAAACAAATAAACAAAGGCAAACAAAAAACCCCATCAACTTACTCAGTTTTACTGGAATAAAAAGGACATAACAGCATTAAGAAAATCAGATTCCCTAAGGAGATGTGGTTGAAAGCTCAGTTTTAATCATTGCTAAGGTACTCCTGTTTTCCCATTGATGTCTGAGGACACGATGTAAATCCTTTGTGGTTTGGTCATTTGTAAATGGTGCTGTTTCTGTGGTCTCCATGGATGGAGGATGCAGCACTGTGAGCAGCTGGGAACCTCCAGTAGGACATGAGGAGGCATTGTGGTGTGTATCGATGCATTGGAATGGCATTAGAGTCACGTATTTCATGTCACGGGAGATCTAAAGTATCTGTACGTGATCATTACATACAACACAGGACCTGTGGAAGATCTACTACTTATGAAGAGATAGATGGAGGCCAGAACGGATAACCGTGGTTTTCTCAAATGACAGCTGATGCTCATTAAGCAGCTGAATCACTTTCTCACGGGGAGGTGCGGTCTGGCCAAAAACCATTAATGGTCTGAGACTTCTCAAGAATCCCTGATCCAGAACATAACACTAATAATATATTTGGGTTTTTCAAAGCAGCATCAGATTAAGGCTCTGCACCTCTGTTATTTGTCGTGGAGGAACTTGATTTCACTGGATGAGTAGAATGGAAATGCAACGTATTTCTCAAACCTCACTCCAGAGTCACTAGTATTCCTTACATGCAAAGCATCAGTCCCAAAGTCCCTTGGGCACTATCAAAAAACTCCTTGTGGCCTTGACAGATGTTGAAACAAGCTTTTCTCTAACAGCTACTAACATACATGACCAACATCAAAATGCTTTTACAATAATTGAAAGTGCAAAGCGTTCTAAAGTACCAGGTGGTCCAGTAAGGTGTAGAGCATGAAATATTTCTTTTAAAACCACAGCGTGTACACTAATGAATCCAGATACTTTCTAGATATGTACTTAAAAATGTTGACAAAAATCAGCAAAGAACTTGTAATCTCAAAGTACTGAGGTTATAATAATAAAAAAAATTAGCAAAATAAAAAAAAAAAAAAAAGAAAACATACATCAAGAAATGTTGCTCTTTGTAAATGTAATTCTAAAGGTAAATTCAGCTATTACCTGTGGAGTAACTAATTATTTGTTCACATATATTAATGGAATGACACAATCTTATTGCTTATATTGCAAATTAATGCAATAAAATTTAGCTGCCTGTGAAGTTCAACTGAAGGAATGGACAGGCAATTAACTATTGGCAATGCACACAATTCTAATACTGTACATAAACCAAAGCTAAGAATTAAAAGAATTATCTCAGGATGTTGAATAATGATTTGGCTTTTGCATTACTTTGCAATGTGGTTCAGCTCAGGTGGGTGGCAGGAGAGGGAAGAAAGCAAATTGTGTAGGACAAATTGCAAGCAGTAGAACATGCCAAAAATTAACACCATGATTTCTGCTGATGTAAATATTACCTGAGGAAAAATAACACAATACTAATCAGAACGCAGCACCTCCAGATTGTTGAAACCAGAGCTCACTGAAATAGCTGTGTACACAAAGCTAAAGGAAATGGAGCAATATATCTAGATCATATAATTTTGATGTACAATGCTCTGGCTTTGTTATCTTCAAGTGTAGGTGAGGAGGAAAATTGATAAATTCAGAGCCATTTCATTGGAATAAAGTTAGCACGTGTGATACAGAATCAAGCTCACTGAAGCTAACAAGAACTCCATGGAGAGTACCTTCAGTAATTCAGGTAAGAGTTTATGTAATTAATACTACTCAGTACAAAGAAGTCAATTTATGTATGCATTATAACATTAAAGATGGCCTGAAGATACCTGCTTTTTGCCAGATGCTGAATGTATATATAATTTACAATTCAGCTTTTACTCTGTCAGTAACAATCATTTCATTATCAGTATTGTAAAGGGTTAATAAAGAGTTGAAACTCTGTCAGCACTTAAAGTCTCAACTATTTGAGTTCTCTTAACCCATTTTGATCAGACAGTTTGTTGTAGTTAATAAAAAAAAAGCACAATTAATAAAACATATATCAGAAAATCAGCAACAATGTCTCTTCCATTTGTAAAACCAGGCCTGCATAAAGTAAAAGGATGCCAATAAATAGGCTTGAAATGAACCAAAATAGGCAGTCTAGCTATAGGTGGTTTCCTTCAATGGAAAGAAAACCAACGGCTCCCTCCCAAACAAACTCAAAGGGTATTTTTGAGCAGGTGAACCTTCACCGACAAGAATTTTGCTCTAAACTCAAGTGCAAGGAGTCACCCTAAGACTATTTGAGCAAACCTTGGAACATAAAAGACCGCTGTGGAGCAGCCAACTCAGCATCAGTGTGATGTAGGGGAAACATCATCAAGCAGCTCTGTTGGGCATTATATATTCAAATCATGCTGATCCACACTTTTTTTTTGACACCATTATCACACCTTTTTTTAGTACTAGGAATGAAGAAAGGTTATATTTAAGCAACAGTCAGTCCACCCACTCCTTAAATATATATAATATATACGTGTATGCATGCATACATCACCATCCTGACTGTTCATGCCTCTCGCTGAAATATCTCCCCTTTTGCTTAACTAGAAGTTTGAGAAAAATTGTCTGAGTTGACAACTCAATACAGATAAACGCAGCTTATGCAGAACTAGTTGCAGGTTTTTAGAGCTCGAAAACTTACCATAGTCCAGCTCGTTATTTGATGAGGTGAAATTACATACATTCAATTTACCAAACAACTAAATGTGTCCACTGTTTCTTGTTTCTTACCCATTGCTGAGAAAATAATATTTTCCTTATTAACTTATGTGTAAAATTTATTTTTCTGCAATGCTTACTGTTCTGAGGGCTGCAGTACACTGGAATTGGTTTTTATGGGTGGTAAAACTGTGGTTTTACTACAGAAGGGGAGTCCTTAGAATAAACTCAAGATTTTGTTCAGCAATTTACATAAAAATAATGCTGGTGAGAATGTGAAAAATAGGCTGCAATATTTTCATGATGGGTTTGGATTAGATTACAAAATTCATGAACCAGGGAAAGTATTAAAGTGCTGGAAAAACTGGCTTGCCTCAATGGGAACTTAATAGGAGCTGTACTGGATATGAACAAAAGTTTATCTGGCCTTGCCTCCAACAAGGACCAAAAAAGCTGCCCAGATGTGGTATTTCTCCCAGCATTTTCCCCATTTACAATTCGGGAGCTTCCTGAACCAGACATAGTTTCTATTCAGTAATCTTCAGGGGACTTCTCTTTCACAAACTCATCTTGCACTAATTATGGTGAACTTGGATAATTCAGAGTATCTCGTGGCAAGGAACTCCAAAGAAGCAGTGTAAGATTCAGGTAATAAAATGCCAGAGTGTTTGGCTGCTTGCCTTGTGTTTATTGTTTGGTTTCTTTATAGCAGAAGCAAGAACAAGAAACGGAAGGAAACAAGAAGACCTAGAACATTTCCAAACAGCTATACTTTCATCTTTAAATCTGTAACAAAATAAACACACAGAATTATGTTTTTGAAATAAACCTTACAATGGAAGACTACGGTGAAGAGTTTTAAGTTCATCTTCTGTTGAGCTACCGTGTACTGACCTATGAAGAGAAATAATCTAATAGTGGGGCTCCTGTCTACACCTTCATCTACTACAACCTGCAGGTTGCAGCAGGTCATCGAGGTCCACAGAGAAGTTTACCACCACAGGACTGTGGTCCAGCCACCCTCTTCAACAGTTGTCACATCTATGTGCCCAAAAGGACTGGAAAAATAGTGAGAACTAACTTTTATAACACTGGATGAGAATGCTTAAAATTTATTCATAGCTGGGGCCTGGAATGGATTCTGCCAGTGAGTAGTGTTGATTTAGACACTGCAGAGAAAGAAGAGTCAAGGAAAAATAATTTTCTAGTGTCAAAAGTACCCTGAACACTAACTCACTTCATATGCAGGATACACCAATTTTGGTGCATGGGAAGGAGGTACCTGCCAAACTCTGCCCCTGCACCTGTCAGCACTAACAACTCTGTGGCCTCTTGGTAGTCCAAGGATGGGATGGTGAGGAGGGATGAAGAAGAAATAAATGGAAGAAGCTGCAAAGAGGAACAAGAAGGCAACGAGGAGCCTTGCAGTGTTCTCCATGCTGATCCACCATCACATCTTTGATGGTTCACCTAATGGCAAGTTGAAGATTGAGGTGGAATTATATATATGTCATGGTAATTTCAGCTAACGATGGGACAGTTCACATTGCTGACTTCTCTTATCCCTGTGTAGTGCCTGTCAATTATGAAAGAATAATCTGATGGTGCCTGCCACAACATCTTTTACCAGGGAAGGAAGCAGCAATGAAAATCCTCCTGCACAATTTCAGTCAACAACAGCCTGTGGTTCATAGTAAAATATTCTTTAAAAATGCTTTCTTGCTATATATTTTCTACTTTACAGTTAGGGAAAAACAATGGATGAGCACTTGGGCAGAGAGAAAACCTACTCTGTGAATGAACCAACAACTCACTTGAACAAAGGCACCAAAACAGAAATAACTCATAAGACCTATGAAATTACATCAGCTCATTGCTCTGAGAAAATCCGTAGCACCACTAGGAAAAATAACTGAAATGAACTCAAAACAACACACTGCTTTTATAGATTGCCAGCACTGGAGCTCTCTTTAGGACATCAGGATTAGTCCCTTCAGAACACCGCGTTCAGTCAAGCAGGTGGGTTTTGATGATGTTTTTGCTACTGCTAGCCAGACAAAAGCATAACTTTTCAGTTCAAATTAGATTATTTACTTTGGAGTGTAATATATTACCTTCCTCCTAGAATAGAAATGTAATTCAAAAGAAAATAAACTCCATATTCTGGAATTGAGAATTTTCCATTTTTTGTCAGTAGAGTTAGAACTACTCCTTAACTTTATGTATTCAGACTGTTTCATTACAAAACTGTCAAGCAGACTACCTGAAGGTTTTCTTAAAGTCTTCCATATCTGATATCATAGATAAAATTCTCCAGGACAATGACAACGACTCTGAGCAATGAAAAACATTAGATCAAACAGAAATTAATAAAACTGGAAATTATTAAATACTATTAAAGCTCTGAAGTGTAATGCTAAGTGTGCCTTCGCAGTAAACACCTAGACAATTTAACTATGGAAAATAATGCACTATGCTTTAATAATTTATCCAAATGCTTGTATTCTCACCACTGTGTTGGACCATATTACGTCTTTTTTTTATTGCCTGAAGTGTTTATTTTCCTTTTTTTTCTAAAAATAGGAAAGTCAATAAGAGAAGCAATTGAATAATATGGATTCAAAGATCTCTGAGTTTACCTATAAATATTTACTATGTGCCTTTCCCTTAGGTTGTTAAACTGATAATACACTTTAATTGCTTTTAATTATTCTTGGCTAGGCACGAAGATCTGCTGCAAAAACTGAAAGATCTTAACAAACATTTTTTTCTAGGTGATTGGGGAGAATGTATTCCTTCACAGAATTTCACCAGTTTGTGGGAGACTTAAATTAGTAAAACATTTACAGGCTATTGCTTAAGAAATGATGGGTTAAACTTAGCAACATAACTATGAAAATACCACAAGACCTTTTTTTTCCCCTGATAAACTTGAATAACCATGTTCCAAATCCTGCTGCCTCCATTTTCAATTGCCTTTGACAACTGTTGTAGAAAGGGAGTTTGATAACATGACTTTGTTGCCAAAACAATGTAGCTAACAGATTTCCTCAGAGTTCAAAGGACAAAATACCACCACCACCACCAACGTGTAATCAGTGACTCATGACAAATCCTCTCATTCCAGATTGGGAATGTTAAATATGTGCAGAATTTAACAGTAGCTGATACCGAAGATCAGGAAGCTGGTAGGCACATGTCCATGAAATCCAACTGGACGAAACTATTCATAATTTTTAAAGACAAGAAGCAGCAAAGCTGTTAAAATATTGGTTTTGCTTCCTTTTTATTTTTTGATCTGCTGCTCCTTGTGACAAGGAAGAGTTTGAAACTAAAGAATACCTCCCAAAAAAAGAAGCACACCTCCCATTAAGCATAAAGAATATATACATAGAAGACTGACCTCTCTAACCTTTCCACTAAATCTCAGTTTTTTGGCAAACTTTGTCATACATCTTTAAGACACCTTATGGTATAATCAAATGAAAGACCAGCCATCTTATTTTAGCTCATGCTATTACTGTTATATAGGGAAATCCCAGAATTACAGAAAAAAAAAAATAAAAAAAGGTTTGAATTTGCTTATCTCCATATAATAAAACTATTCAGAAGTATTATGCAAAATATTGAATGAGTGCTAAATTCACAACTGTACAGACGTAACTCATGCAAATTAACTTGCTTCTGCAGATTTCTTTAAAGGAAAAAGCTAATTTGGGCATGTGAAACAGTGCAAACAATGTAAATTACATGAGTGCAGATGATGCATTACGTTATTATCCTTCACAGATCGTTGTTCTTTATTTCAGCTTGTAATTATCCTTGTGCATTTTGTCTTAACTGTGTATGTAAAAATCACAGAGCTAAAGGTTTATTTTTCTCCTAATTACAAAAAAATATTAAAAAGACCCTGGAGCACTACAAAGACTAAAATATTATATCCAATACATGACCGTGATTAATACTGTGAGTACTTTATATAACTCTTAGTTCAGCAGCAGCCAACATCTGGGTCCTGATTTCTAGATGCCTGTTGTCATCTCAAGATAAACGCATCCTTGCAACTCACTGTTCCTTCAGTTTTCTCACACATGTGATATGTATCTTATGATGCAAGATAAAGACTTTAGCATATAGATCACAGGAAAAGGAAGACATGTAACTACACGTTTAGATATACATTCTCACTCGGAATTGAAAGCCCTGTCCTCAGCACCATTTCCTGAGCACAGAAGCATGGTTGGAATGTCCTGCACTTGCATTTTGTACAGTTTGTTTCTTGAGAAGATCAGATGGTAGAATTTATCGCTGGACCATCAAATATGTTCTGTCATGATCTGGAATTGTGTGACAGTAAATACATCAAAGAAATACATATGAAGGAACATGCAAAATGATAGTTAATTTTTTATGGCTAAATATCTAAGGCATTCTTTATGAAGTTTTATTTTGGCAACATAAAGTTTGAATCTTTAAATTATTTCTGGCACATTCACAATGATGATATCTGAACCGGGTAAGTTCTACTGCATGTTTATGTGTAGGGCACAAAAATTATGCCACCACATTTTGTTCAATAAATTGAAGTCATCCATTCACAAAGGTATTATCAGAAAAGTAATGCAGGTGATCTTTCAATTCAAATTTTTCTGTTCTACTTTCCAATTCTTTTTGTGAAACTATGAAAGGTTAGCAAACAGTTGGAAAATAAAATAATGTGTACTGGATTGCTGTCTTTCTCACCTCCAATTTCTGTATTCACATATTAGGACTGTCAAGAGAAAGCAACAATCTCTTATGTATGTGTATTTCACCCTCCAGTTACTTCAGCCAAGTCCAACCATCCTGCTTTTCTACCACCTGACTTCTTTCATAAGCAGTCTTTCCTGTTGCAAACTTAAATATTTGTTCACCCAATGCACGCTTCTGACTTGGCTTCTGTCAAGGCTAATTTTTGAGAAGTTGGCTTCTATATACATAGCAGAATAATCAGTCAACAGAACATGTTTGCTGAATGGCTGGCAAACTGAACCAGTTCAAACTGAAGTCTCTTGTCCGGCAAACTCGATGTACAGCTTTGGAAGGGTTTAGCTAGAGGTAGAGTTGACATACTTCATAAAACAGTATTCACACTATTTTCCAGCACTCACTTTTAAGGAGGAAGAGCTGCCTGATCTAAGAGATAATTAATTATTGATTGTCCCATTGCCCTTTCTTCTAGCCTTCTGCTTGAGGAAAATTCTCTGACCTAAGCAAGCTACATTAGTCACCACGTAGAACAACATAACTAGTAACAGAGCAATTCTGGAGCAGTAAAAATGAACAGGAAAGGGAAACCTCATTTATTTGGTGTCCCAGACAGGGTGATGAGAAGTGTGCATATTGCTTAAATTTGGATTTGGCAAATTCTATTTATTTGTGTTTATTCTCCACTGTAACTTTGTTTTAATCCTATTCTTCTATAGTAATATCCCAGGAATAAGAAAAGAGTATGACAAGCTCTCTGGGAAGATTGCAGACTACTGCCAAGAGAATTGACAACTATTACTAAAAGCAGAGTTTTGCAGGGCTAGCGGTCCTGGGACCATGATGTTTTCCTGAAAACTTGCAAATGACCAGACCAGATGTGACTCTACTTAAGAGTATATACCCAGGATAAATCCGGAGGACTAGGAAGAACATATACATGACAGAAAAGGAGGTACAACTAATAAATGGCTCTGCCACCCTCACCCCCAACAAGTTTCTTCTCCTTTTTCAGTGGAACCTCCTGTGTTCCAGTTTGCACCCATTGCCCCTTGTCCTGTCCCTGGTTGTCACAAGCAGAGCCTGGCTCCATCCTCCTGACACTCCCCCTGTCCATATTGATCCCCAGGAATGAGTCCCCCCTCAGTGTCCTCTTGTCCAGCTCCAGAGCCCCAGCTCCCTCAGCCTTTCCTCACACGGGAGATGCTCCACTCCCTTCAGCATCTTGGTGGCTGCACTGGACTCCCTCCAGCAGTTCCCTGTCCTGCTGGAACTGAGGGGCCACAGCTGGACACAATATTCCAGGTGTGGTCTCGCTGGGGCTGAGTAGAGGGGGAGGACGAGCAGCCGAGCTTTAAAGCAGAGGTTTTTAAAGCAAAACAAAAATAACGTTCATTTACTTTAAAACTGCATGCAGGAAAATGCTGTTTTTATCAGCTGATTGAGACTGAACCAGTGGTAGGCATTCCTTCAGAGCAGATGACCCTGTCAGCTTTTGCAGTGTCAAAGCCTCCTGAACCTGTCCAATTCTCACCCTGAACACATTATATAGTTCCATTCTTTTTTTGTTTTACATTGCCAACAGCAGCCATTTTCCAGAAATGCACTGAGCACCAAGATTAATGTTTATACCATGTTTTGTTTTCTTCTCCCCTCACAGGGAAAAAAAAAATGTCAACTGTTTTGTTTGTATGTGCTGTTTTTGAAAACATCGTTTACGTTGTTATGAACTGCTTTGAAGCAAACCAGTAGGAAATGGTATGCTCATCTTAAAATGGGTAATGTCTGAGATGATAGTCACTGGTTCCTGAGGAAATTCAAGCCATGTTCATACCAGATAAATTTCTGTTTCTAGAGCAGATTTTTTAGAGATTTCTACAAGATTATACAAAAAATGCATGGTGCCAAAGGGACATGGGTTAATCCCATAGCCTTCACTCCACTTCATGCAGTTTTCTAGATACATTAACAGCACATCACACAACATAATGAAAACACGGACTCAACACATATTAAAATTCAGTGGAAAAAGCGTTTAAAGAGAGTGGCCCAATCTGATGTGCTTTATGGCAATGGAGGGTGGTGTAGCACCTGTCTGGAGTATTTTTAAGCTTTACTGCACAGATAGGGTTTGCATCTCAGCCAAAAAACAACTGTGTGTGTAACAGATGCCACCTTGCTACCTAAAACCGCAGCAAGTGTTGGGCTGTGATGGTGTCGTGGATGCAGCTACGCGATGGTTTAACGTGAGTGAAAATTTGAAAGTATTTTTGAAGTACCACCAGAAATGACTCACTGTCCATGTGAACCTTTTACTAAAGAAAATGGCACTGTGGCAGAGAACTAAAAAGCTTTTCTCTTCATAAAAAAAAAAAAAGATTTTATCCCTACCACACGCTGCATCATTACTGCCTGATCTCTGTCCAGCCTGAAAAAGAACATGCAACCATTCCTTACTGTTACACTTAATCTTCTGTGGTTCGGTTTACACACATGACATCTTGGCATAGCCCATATGGATGTGGGAAACAGATTTTTCCCTTGTTTGCTGCAACATTTCTTTACCTACTTGTAAATTGCTGCAACTTTCCCTTCTGGTCTTTTATTAACTAAAGAGCCCTAGATCTTTCAGTCTGTCTGAGCACATTTTATATTTAAGACCACCACCATTTTGTTGATGTATTTCTTAACTTATGGGGTCAAGTACCTTTGATAGCATTTCATCTCAGTACAGGACTACAGCAGGATTTTATGTGTCCTTAAGACTAAGTTTCTCCATATATAGGCCAATACTACATCTGTCTATTGTGTCATAGCACAAAGTTGTTATCTCAAGCTCAGTTTATCATCCACAATATGCAGAAATTTTTGTGAAGAACTGGTAAACAGCTGGTTATTTGCCATCCTATTTTTGCATAGCCAATTATTCTTGGCAAGATACAATTCTTTCCACATGTTCCCACTGAATACCATGCTATATTTTCAGAATAGATCTCAGATGTTTACATTTGGACAGATTGTCCCAACAATCTTTTGAAAGACAACTCCACATCAGTGCAAAGTGCTGCTAGAAATTTGACCCTATCACCTTTACTATATGTCAGTATTAATTACAAGTAGTACCATATACATTAATAGAGGTGCTCACAGAGTAACCACCAATAATAGAAATGCAGTTGACCATGTACAAAGAATGAAGAAGTGCCAAGATTCTCTTTTGAAACAGCAAAGAACAGGATCTTCACAAGATTCAGTTTGAGTCAGTGACTGCAACAACAGTCTTGTCAATAAACCAGTTCTATTGCATAATAAAGCAAAAAAGCTAATTTCCTTGTTTTTCTCTACTGCTGCTATTATTGTAGAGCTAAACAGTTGGGAAAAGGGGAAAAAATAAAATGCTTAAGCAATGCTTTCCTAAAAAGAGAACCCATTTGCTGTTGTTTTAGAACAACATAGGCCACTATGTTTCAGTCTTCTCACTATATTATCTTATGGAAATTTCTCTGTACAATTTTATACCTACTTATTTTTCTTTATTGCTTTTTTTATCCCTCCTGTGAAAGCAAAGACTAAAGACCATTAATACAGTTTAGGCTTCCAAGGCACTGGAAGCTCTGGAGTCCCAGGTATATTGTCCTAGAAGTCCCAGAAACTTGTAGTCCTCAGCATTTGACCAGCAAAACAAGCTGTTAGAAACCAGCTTGAAATCTCCTGGAGTATGGTTCTTGCTAACACTGTAATTTTAAAAATATATAAGAAATTATCTGCCTGATTTAAGTTAATTATTTTGTTCCTATTTATATCTAAGATTTCTTCCTCATGCGTATCAGTCATCATAAATGGCTTTGAAAAAATAATCTATTATTATGGAGTATTTTTGGATTTTTTTACTATTCAATATTTCTTACATTCAAGAAAACCACAGAATCCCAGAATCCCAGAATGTGAGGGGCTGGAAGGGCCCTGGAGAGCTCATCCAGTGCAATCCTCCCATGGAGCAGGAACACCCAGATGAGGTTACACAGGAAGGTGTCCAGGCGGGTTGGAATGTCTGCAGACAAGGAGACTCCACAACCCCCCTGGGCAGCCTGGGCCAGGCTCTGACACCCTCACCCCCAACAAGTTTCTTCTCATATTTAAGTGGAACCTTTTGTGTTCCAGTTTGAACCCATTACCCCTTGTCCTATCATTGGTTGTCACCCAGAAGAGCCTGGCTCCATCCTCCTGACACTCACCCTTTATATATTTATAAACATTAATGAGGTCACCCCTCAGTGTCCTCTTGTCCAGCTCCAGAGCCCCAGCTCCCTCAGCCTTTCCTCACACGGGAGATGCTCCACACCCTGCAGCATCTTGGTGGCTGCGCTGGACTCTCTCCAGCAGTTCCCTGTCCTGCTGGAACTGAGGGGCCACAGCTGGACACAAGATTCCAGGTGTGGTCCCCCCAGGGCAGAGCAGAGGGGCAGAAGAACCTCTCTGACCTACTGACCACCCCCTTCTAACCCACCCCAGGTACCATTGGCTTCCTGGCCACAAGGGCCCAGTGCTGGCTCATGGTCATCCTGCTGTCCCCAGGACCCCCAGATCCCTTTCCCCTATGCTGCTCTCTAATAGGTCATTCCCCAACTTACACTGGAACCTGGGGTTATTCCTGCCCAGATTCAAGACTCTACACTTTCCCTTGTTCTATTTCATTAAATTTCTCCTTGCCCAACTCTCCAGCCTGTCCAGGTCTCTCAATGGCAGCACAGCTTCCAGTGTCAGCCACTCCTCCCAGCTTGGTGTCATCAGCAAACTTGCTGACAATCACTCTGTTCCCTCATCCAAGTCATTGATGAATATATCGAATAATATAGGCCCTAGCGCTGACCCCTGAGGGACTGCACTAGATACAGGCCTCAGCTGGACTCTGCCCCACTGACCACGACTCTCTGGCTTCTTCCCTTCATCTAGTTCACAGTCCACCTCACTACCCGCTCACCCAGACCACACTCCCTTAGGTTAGCTGTGAGGATGCTGCGGGAGACTGTATCATTTCTCTTACAGTAACAAAGAGCTCAGCATGGGCTAATTTAACCTACTGAGAAGGGCAAAACAGTGAAAGGTGAGAAATTGGCCAGTGAAAAATGCAGTTTTTTTATTTTCTTCCCCACTGGTTCACCTGAGCGGTTCACACAGCATTTGGCCTCATATCCAGATGTCCAAGCACCATTCTGCACTGAGATCTGGCAACTGTGGTTTGCAAAAGCTTTGAAACCCTAGATGATCTGCCAGTGAACTGAGGAGAAGAGAGGTGGAAAAATCAGGATAATAGGAAGCAGAAGCTGGAGAGGGAGGACCAGGCTTGAAGACACTTCCAAGTCTGTGCAGAATATAAAGCTCAAGCATTAGGGGATGGGAATTCCACTTCCATTCGTCACGTAAACCTCTTCCTCTTAGCACGTCTGACAGTTCAATTACAATCCCCGAACGCTTTTTTCTGGCTTTTCTTAGCTATTTTCTTAGCTATTCCTGCCTGTAAAAGTCTGGTGTTTCAAGTATGTTGTTCTAAGGTTCAGGGCTATATTCAGCACTATTGAAATAATAGAGGAAGAAGGACACAAGATACTTCATCCAAATGTTCGCTGAAGGTAAAAAAGTTCCTGTTATTTGTAGTGTCACAAGCCCTCATGTTTAAGAAAGAGGGCTCCGTTTTTGGGATCTGTGCCCAGAATGTGCATCAGCAGTGAAAGAGTCGTGCAACCTGGGGAGACTCAAAGCAGAACCCACTATTTTGTCTGACTGGGTTCACTGGCAGGTGTTGGGTTAAAGACAAAACATGACTCGACCTGTAACAAATAATTAAGGTTTACAGGGGACTTCTTGTAAGTTCAGCCAGTAAATAACTGGATACTGTGAGTGCTGTAGCCCTTGAAATAAAATTTAACAAAAAAAGTAGCGTCTGGAAAGATGCTTCAGAAAGGTTTTATCCTTAAAACAGCATCAAAACAAATGAAGCTTGGAGAAGTACTTAGACAAGACATCACAAATTATCATGTTTTATGTTTTTGTTCAGGTTGAGCCCTGAGCCTAGACTGCTCTCATCCTCCCACCTATCCTCAATTACTACACTGGTGCCCCCGGCCCCACCCCTCTGGGGTTTCAACACCGAACACAGCTCCGGCTGCCTCAGCGCCGCTCTGCGGGACTCGAACCCTGGGCTCAAGCGATCCGACAGACTCTGCCTCCCATGGACAGCTGGGACAACAGGCGCACACCACTGCCTCTCTCTGCCTGTCTCCTGTGCCCTCGGTGCTGCAGGCAGAGCCCTCAGCCCTGCTGCGTGTGCAGAGGAGCTGCTCCTGGGCAGAGCTGTCTCTCTGCAGCGCTGCCGCTGCCATGAGCTCCCTGTGTCCCAGGAGCCCAGCCCAGCTCAGCAGCACAGGAGCAGCACATGATGTCCCTTTCTCTGTCCCCTCTGGGCTCCTCCAGGTGTCCCTGGGGCTCCAGGGACACATCCTTTCGAACAACTTCAAGTAATCAGTGATGTTGATTCTCTCTCCTCTGCACAGACACTTCTTGCCAGCATTATATTCTTCCTCTTAGAAAATAAACTGGTATGAAAATCATCTCTTCTTGTCCCATCATTAGACAGGACGTCAGGAAGGTTACAGCAAAGGATCTAATTTTTCCAAGCTGAAGGAGGAATATCTTCAGTTGAATGGATTTAGTAATTTTATTCTGGATTATACTCCCAGATCCAGAGAGACCTTCATCAATCTCTGGCCATGTCACGTCTGTGCTCTGATTCAAAGCCTTTGCACACATGGGCTCTTGGGCACTTGGTACCAGGTTTCTTGTGCAGGTCAGAGCTGGGCTGGTGCCACAGCTGGGGTGATTCAGCCCAGATGTGAGGCCATGTCCTCAGCCAGAGACCTAACTGGGGGAGCTGGAGCTGTCAGTGCTGCAGACAGAGCTGTGACACGGATGGAATGAACTGCCAGGCAGGGTGGCAGAAGTGAGTTCATCTGGTCTGCAAGGACAGCAGCTGCCAGGCACAGCAACAGTCCAGATCAAAACTCAGCCCAGACCTGTAAGGCAATTCAGGGGCCCCATAATGAGCTATTACTACTGCAGGAACAGTTAAATGAGAAAGAAAGACACTGTGTGGCCACTGATGAATTTAATAAGGGAAAGCAGCAATATTCTCTGTGTCTCTTGTCCTCCTGCAGGTAAATAATGGAAAGTGGCTCAGTGATCCCCTCCGCCAGTTCCCTCAGAACACTTGGGTGTATCCCATCTGGCCCCACAGTCTTGTGGTGTAGCAGGTTGCCAACCATTTCCCGTTGGATCACTGGAGCTTCACTCTGCTCCCCATGTCTGTCTTCTGCTTCAAGGGGCTGGGTACCTTGAGCACAACTGTTCTGACTGTTAAAGACTGAGGCGAAGAAGGCATTTAGTACCTCAGCCTTTCCACCTTTTTCACCCCCCACCACCTGGATTCCTCCTTTTGTACTCTGCCCGCTCCAACAGTTTGTCACTTGGTTATATGGCCAGTTTATCCTCAAGCCACTGAGAGCTTCTGTAAGCGGTGAGACAGCACACAACGCCCATCCCCTCTGCTGCCCACCCTTGGAATTCCCTAGAAATCTCTACAAACCCACTCAAGGAGCAGCTTCACTGCTGTTCAGATCAACCAGCAGGTGAACATGGGGCTCTGGAACATACCACAGGGCAACAGGGCAGTCCCGAGGGGACATGAGGGCAAAGGGGGACCTGGAGACACCTGAGAGCACCCAGGTGCCCAGGGCTGAACTGGCCTGTGCCTCCCAACGGGACATGCTGCCCCTTGCTCCCCAGGCGCAGGCTCACAGTGGGGCCCTTTGTGACCTCACATTGTGACACCCACTGTCCTGCATGTGCTCAGTGCAGCTGCAGCCCCAGCCCACACTGTCCGGCAGGACGGTGACGAGACAGGGTGTGAGCACGGAGCTGGCGAGAGCCCCCGAGCGTAGCCCACGTCTTTGATTGAGTTTGCGATTTAGAGAATCTTTTTGGTTGGAAGTGAACCTTTAAGGTCATCGAGTCCAACCATAGCCTCACTTTAGCTGCCCCTGGCAGACTCCCCTCTGCCCCCGGCAGACTTGTGCCGAGCACTCCCCAAGTGCAGCCCACGTCTTTCCCGGCTGCCCTTGGCAGACTCGTGGTGTTTCACCAAGTCTTCCCAATTTCTCACCTATACCTCCTTCCCCAAACCCACGAGATGGCAGACAAACACCCCACCTGCCGCATGATGGCCCTGGAGGAGGACAGGGCTCCCCAGGAGAGCAGCTCTCCAGCAGAGCCCCAGGAGCTGTGCATGGCCCAGCACCTGGAGATGGGTGAGTGAGGGGCCTTGATTGTCTGGGCAGGGCGGGGGCCAGCGAGCGCTCCCTGCTCAACACCAGGATCACGTTTCCCTGCACGCTGGCAGGGGGGTTCCACAGGTGTTGGCCATGATGCTGCCTCAAGTCCAGGGCTGCTCCGAGCTGGGAGCCGGCCCCAGCACAGCCTCTGCGGGCAGAGGGGACCCAGCTCCTGCTGCAGGGCACGGGCAGCGAGAGGCAGCTGGGCGGGCAGGAGGCAGCCGTGCTGTGGGACGGGGACCTTTCCTGCCCGTCTCAAGCGAGTTCCTCACCCGCTGCACTGGGCGCTTTCCCCGTCCTGCCTGGCTCCAGCACCGCAGCCTGTCTGCTGGGCACCCTCCAGCCCTGACACGCACGGGGAGACTGTGCCGGGGGTTGATCCAGGTCGAGACTCCAGAGGGAAAGGAAGGTTGCTCAGGGCACAGAAGTCAGAGTGCGGATTTGTTGCACTTTTGGCAAAGTGAGCAGAGGGACACGCTATTTTCCAAAACTGTTCCTTGACCAGGAACTTTCAAGAGCAGTGTTAGGCTTCCCCCAGTGTTTCTGCGTGGGAGGTTAGAGCTTGTTTTCCTGGGTGCTCTGTCCAGAACTCAACTTTTCAATCTGCTTTTGTGCAAGAACATGGACTCATCTCTCTTCCAATGTGGTTTCTTGGCAGTCGTTGCTGAGGGAATGGCTCCGCCGCAGAGGATCCTCTTTCCCCCAGAGAAGATTTGCATGGCCTGGCAGCACAGCCAGAGAGCTGGAGCGGGACTGCATAACCTGGGCAACACGTGCTGGCTCAACTCCGTCCTGCAGTGCCTGACCTACACCCCCCCTCTGGCCAACCACCTGCTCTCTGGGGAGCACAGCCGGGCCTGTCAGTACTTTTGGGAACATTCCTTGTACATCTGTTGAGCAGGGTCCAAGGGCTCCCAGAATCTGGAAGCTGATCTAGGAGAAAAGTGGCCCTTCTTTGTCAGCTCCCTGAGTTGGTGTTCTATGAACACTCAAGCCTAGAAGCAGCTTGTTGTATCTGGATGTGTCCATCTTCAGAAAGGCACCTCTTTCTATCCCAGGCTCTTGGTCCCTGTTCCTGCAAGTTAAACTCCTTTGCTTACTGCACAGAAAGCTTCCGTCAGTTCAGCATCCCTCTGAAGAAAGCTTTCTGTGCATTAAAATGTCCTGGGCTTGTTGGGACTTGGGCACCTTGGGAGGAATGGAGAATTCTTAGAACTGCAAGACCCCCCTTAGGTTGCCCATCGCTGTGGATATTTTGCAAACCTCAGGAGCTTCCCTCTCCCATTCCTCCCTCCCTCTCCAGGTCGCCAGAAAGGCTTCTGCGTGATGTGCAGGATGGAAGTGCATGTTCAACAGGTCCTGCATTCCTCAGCCAGTGCCATCGAGCCTTGGGCTGTCATCGATTTTCTCACAGGTGAGTCAGTGCAGGTGCTGTGACATGATTGATGCCGTTCTTGTAGGAGAGAACTAGTAATTTCTTCTTTCTTAGAAATAGGAGAAAATTTCCAGCATGGCAGGCAGGAGGATGCCCATGAGTTCTTACGCTGCACCGTGGACGCCATGCAGAGAGCTTGCCTGAGCGGAAACAGCGAGTAAGCGCAAGCAAATTGTGTTTCCAGCGTTCCCAAACCCCTTGGAGTCCTTGATGTCCTCCCCTCAAGGAGAACTATGCCCAGGGCTTTCAGACAAAGCCAGACTCTTGGAGGAGATAACTCCACCTTCCCATTGGTTTGCAGCTTGGACATGTCCTCTCAAGCAACTACCATCGTCTACCAGATCTTTGGGGGCTTTCTGAGATCCAGAGGTACTTTTCCACTGCTATTGCTCTCCTTGAAATCGTCTGTGCCCTCCTGTTCTCGCATGCCTGCGATAACAGCCGATGGTGTGACTGGCGCAGTGGGTGTGAAGAGCGTAACCCGGCACAGTCAGTCGACTTCCCCCGTCACTGAGCATTTCCATTTGCCTTCCAGTCACATGCTGGAGCTGCCAAGCGGTTTCTGATTCCTACGAGGCCTTCCTGGATGTTCCTCTGGATATCAAAGTAAGAGAGTTTGTAATTGTGCTTCAAGATGTCCCAAGGCCCCTGTAGCATTCCAGATCCCAAACAGTTGGCTTAAAAATGTATCTGACAAGAGAGGTTGGTGGTGGGTGGGAGGTGGAATGGCCTGTGTTCTGCAGAGGCCATGGCAGTGGTCTCCCTGTCGGTGCTGGTTTCAGCTGGCCAGGCACACGTGCCCCTCTCTGCACTGTGACGTACCCACCTCCTTCTTCCCTTGCCCTCCCTCAACACCCGTCTGGCTCCCAGGCTCATGGGGGTGTTGTTTCCATCACTGGTGACACCCATACCATCGTAGCTGAACTGTGCGATGCCACAAAGAGGTGGCTCTGGAGAACCCTGGGAATCCCTGGGAAATGAGGGAGATGTTCAGCATCACACCCTCTTTCTGCCTCCTGGGCACTGCTTGCGGGTTCACAGTGGGTCTCCTCAGCGTCATCGAGCTGTTTTTTTGCGTGAACTCCTCGTAAGTGTTTGGGTGTGGAAATTTCCCGGAGCTCAGGGCTCTCCCTTCTCACTCCTCCAGGCAGCCGCATCTGTCACCGCAGCTCTGGAAGACTTTGTGAAACCTGAGCACCTGGATGGTGAAAACTGCTTTAAATGTAGCAAGTAAGGCTATTATTGATGATGTATTCATACTGGATCCTGTGTGAAGGTGTCATTGAGCAGAAGTCAGCTTTTCACATTGGATTAAGGCACAGTAATGAGACGCAGGTTTTTTAACAGGGCGTTATGGTACTGAATAGCCTTAAAAGAGCACAAGGATGTGTGAGACAGGAAAGGCTGTCTGGCCTTTGGGGGAAAAAATGGTGTGTTTCAGCCCTTGGCTCTGTCCTGGCTTTCAAGGTGTGACAAGATGACTGCCGTCTCCAAGAGGTTCACAGTCCATCGCGCGCCCAAGGTTCTCACGGTGTGTCTGAAGAGGTTTGAAGCTTTCACTGGCGAGAAGATCAGCAAGGTGTGTGCACAACTGGAGTGCAACGTTCTCTTCCTGGAGCGGGTTTCCCAAAGCCGAACGCTCTGTCGCAAGCTGCTCATGTTGAGGTTTTCCTGTTCCCTTCTGGGGACAGTTCCCGTGGGAAGACAAGTGTGTCCTCTGCTCCCACAGAGCTGCTTTGGTCCACATGGGCTTCCTGCCACCCAACTCGGGACATATTGCTGTGTCCTGAAGTGTTCCGGGGTCATTGCTGAGCCCTCCTGGTCTCTCCGTAGGTTGTGGAGTATCCCCAGTACCTGGATCTTCGCCCGTACATGTCTCAGGCAGCCGGAGAACCGCTCCTCTACTCCTTATACGCCGTCCTGGTGCATGGAGGTGGCAGCTGCCGTGCAGGACACTACTTCTGCTATATTAAGGTGAAAAGTGACTTCCTTCTGAACAAAGGAAAAATGTATCCTGGGGAAAACTGACTTTCCTGGCCGTGTTTCTGACAGCCAAGGATTTGAGGGGAGAAGGTTTCCTCAGGGGCTGGAATGCATATGTTTTGAACACTGCTGGTTCAGCAGTTTTTGGCCTGTGTTTTGTGGAGAAGCCGTGCCATTCATCTCCAGATATCGACGCTTTTCTTTGCAGGCCAGTGATGGACTGTGGTACCACATGAACGATGAGACTGTGGATCTTTGTGACAGTGACACAGTCCTCACGCAGCAAGCCTATTTACTGTTTTACATCAGGTAATCACAAGTTTTAAACTGTGTTCGGAATACGTTCCCTTTTCTTGGCTTTGCTATTTTTCTTCTTATCCTGTTGAGTGCTTCTGACATAGCAGAAAATTACCACCTGCATCCTTCAGCCCAACCACATTTCCCATTTGTGGTCCTAGTTGCATCTTCTCCCTGTCATATAAACTGTTCCAAGAAAATGCCGGAACCCAGAGGAGGCTGCAGGAACAGCCCTCAACAGAGATCCCTCTTTTTTTCCCAGGTGCTCTGATTTGGAAGTTGGACAAAGGGCTTCTTCCTCACCAGCACCATCAGAAGCCCGTTCCCTCCTCAGTCAGTGGGCGGCCGGCAGCAAGCAGGTGGGTTCTGTGGGACAGCAGCATCTGCCCCGTAGGACTAAGGTGGCTGTGGGGAGGTGGTCAGGGCACCAAATGGACAGCGGGTTTCTTTTGGGGATCTTGGCAGCGCTCCCTTTTCCCTCCCACACGGCAGCTTTCTGCACAGTTGCAGCACGGCTCCCACTCCCAGCATCCACCTGGATCCATCCCATTTGTCCTCCTTGGCCCCTCTGCAGCCTCCAGGAGCCTTTGGGAGGCCATTAGCTGTTCCCTCACAGCTTCTGGGGGTTCCCCACTGGTGGGTCCTGTCAGGAGGAAAGGGCAGGAGCTTCTCACAGCTCTCTTTGCAGGACATGGCGGGGGGCATGGAGGACTCTCCAGAGGACAGCAGCTCCCCCGCACCAGCCATCACCAGCCAGCAAAGCCGGGCAGGAGCCCAGGAGGCAGCTGCGGGCTGGCCGTGCCCCATCTGGCCAGGCAGGATCAACAGCAGCTCCTCCGTGGGCTCCTGCTTGCGTCGCTTCTTCCACGGCTTTCTCAGGCTGGTGTCCAGAAGGAAAGCTGCGTGCCCGCTGCGCTGTCACCCCCGTGACCGTGTGCTCCACTCTGCACGAGAGGACAGCAGCAAAGAAGAGCGGGGATTCAGCCCTTCTGCCCCCCGCCAGAAGAACGGCGCCAGGGAGAGGCCCAGGAGCAGATCCCCGCACTGGGGCAACGATCTCCGCAGCTGGGTTGTGGAGACCGCGGACTATGAACACTCAGATGGGAGGAGGGGGAGAACCAGTCCCCTGAGCTGTGACCCCACTCACAGGGGCGAGGCAGCTCCAAGACCCTCCAATGGCAGCTCCCAGCCTGCACCAGCACCTCCAGTGCCCTCCAGCAGCAGCTCCCAGCCTGCACCAGCACCTTCAGTGCCCTCCAGCAGCAGCTCCCAGTCTGCTCCTGCCCCTAGAGCTGCTCAGGGGCAAACCCGGCCAAGGCGGAGAGATCGGAGCAGATCCCCGTGACGGGACTATGATCTCCACAGCTGGTTTCTGGAGATCACAGACCAGCATCACTCAGCAAGGAGGACGAGGAGCTGGAGAACAAGTCCGCCACGGTCCGACCGAGCCCTAAGGGATGATGCGGCTCCAGGGCCCTCCAGCGGCAGCTCCCGGTGTCGTTCCTCACGCAAAGCTGCTCGAGGGCAGACCTAGCTGAGGCAGAGGGAGCGGAGCAGATCCCCGCGGCGCCGCTATGATCTCCACAGGCAGTTTGTGGAGATCACGGACTGTGACCCCTCAGCACAGAGGAGGAGGACAAGCAGGAAGGCTTCAGTGTCCTGCAGAGGCAGATGAGGAAAACGGTCAGTGGTGACGGGGGCAGATTGCAGCCTGGATGAGGGAGGACACAGCATCTGATGCCTGTGATGCTGGCGAGGAGGAAGAGGAGGAGGAAGAGTCCAGGAAGCAGCAAAGCTGCCCCAGCAGGACCAAGCTGCCCCAAGGGCACCAGCAGCCAGTGCTGCCTCTGGCAGGAAGAGCTCAGAGAGCCCTTCCAGAGCCACGGGCAGCTCTGCCGGCCGGCCCGCCTGCCCACAGGCCCCTGGAGGAAGAGCTGCGACCTGCGTGCCACGGCTGGGATCGCTGCTCAGAAACACTCACTGCACACCAGCGGGCAGAAAAGCCAAAGCCACGATTAAAAACAAACTCCTGTTGGCCTCGTGTGTGTCATTCATGGGGTGTTTGCTTCTCTGTGGGTTTTGAGGCAATTGGAGAAATCCCCATTCTGAGAAGTGTCTGTGGTGGGTTTTGGGAGCTGTGTGTTGTGTGTGCCCATCTTGCCGTCCCTTCTGTTTCAATGTGGAGTTGTAAGGAGCCACTGGAAGGGGGAATGTTGTTTTTGGAACTGCTCTGGCACCTGACCCCAGCAGGGGAAGGACTCTGAGACATCAGCCTACGAATCCTTAACGTAAAACAAAGTCCATTGGAAATAATCCCAGAATCCAAACTGATTACTGTATTTAAAAAGTTAATCTAGGGGGAAGGGTAACCAAAGAGCCAGGAATCCATATTTTGAATAAATCAATAAGGTTAGAGGGTTGTTAGAATTAGATGAATGAGACAGGTAAACTGAGGCAGGCAGTGGGTAGTCTGTAAACCCTGCAGCACCAGCCGATGGGAGCAGGGGAGCGGATGTGCAGCTAGGATCGGCGGATCTGTGAGCGGGGGCTTTTTGTCCTGTTCCCGGTGCCTGTCTCTGGGTAGAACACCTGGTCTTGCAAAACCGTTTATAAAATACGCTTTGCTGAGAGATGCTGCCCGGGCCTGTTCCATTGGCGAGGTGATTGTTTCCTACAGCAGGATCTGCAGCAGCAGTTTGGCAGGACCAGAGGGCCCATGCGGTCAGAAAGCGCAGCAGACAGCTGGGACGTGGGGTCACGGGCACCAAACCCAGCTCGGGTGGAACCAAGAGGGTCCCCTCGTGTTCAGGCCCAAAGCGCCATCCGTAGCATCTGCCCGTCCTTCTGAGTGCCCAGAGCCTCCTTCTTGGGGACAAATACTCATGTTTAGGGTCCCGACGTGTCTTTCATCACCCGTGGCCTTTGCTCAGGGCCCGCAGCTTCATTTTCAGGTGCAGCTCGCTGCCTGGCAACAACCGCCCAGAAGTCTGGGGCCAGTCAGGGGATGAAATGCAGCCAATCACATTGGAGGAGGCGGGGCAAGTCATGTGATTGAAATGTAAGCAGCCAATCAAGCTTTGAGACGTGCAGGACAGTTGGCGACAGTGGAACAAACTGGGCAGCGATCAGGGGCGGGCTGTGCTGGCTCCACCAATCACACCTAGTGGGAGTGCGGCACATGGATGATTGACAAACGGTCTGACCAATCATTTGGTGGGGACAGCAAGCGGGAAATCCCAGACAGCCAATCAGAGGAAACAGTGCCTCAGGGAAGGCGGACACTGTGGAGGGAGTGACCCCTCAGGCAGCCAATGAGAGAGAGCATCGCCTCAGGGCAGGGTGAGCCCCAAACCAGGGCAGAGTCACAGCCCAGGCAGCCAATCAGCTGCAGGATCAGCTCAGGGGAGGAGACTGACAGCCCTCCCGCCCAATGGTGGCGCAGCGCAGGCGGTTGCTCTGCAGGCGGCCAGGGTGAGTTTTGCCATGGGCCTGTGGAGCTGCCCCAAGGCTGAGCAGCCCCCGGCCCAGCCCTGGGGCCCTGGGGATGTTGTTGCTGCCTCTGGCTCAGGTGTGCGTGGGCTGCTCTGGCCTTGTTCTCCTGGGCGGGGGAGGGGGCAGGGGGCACTTGCTGGAGAGGAGCTGCTGGGGCTGGAGCTGGAGAGAGCAGGAGAAGGGGAAGCAGCTGGAGGGTGAAGTGCAGGGGATCCCCACAGCTGCTGCTGCAACTGCACAGAGACAGCTGCCCCTCTGGGTGAGGAAGAGTCCCTGTGAGCAGCCTCAGCAGAGCAGATCACAAACCTGCACCGCAGGGTCTGTGTCAGTGAGGAGAATGACTGTACGGCCGTATAGTGTGTGTGTGTGGTGTGTATCTGGGAAGCCACGTGCTGCAAGAGCTGTCAAACACCGATGTGTTCTCTTAGGTGCAGGATGGGCGAGCGACTGGAGCTACAGAATAGGAGGGGAGGAAAAGACAGACAGACAGAAGTGCCTGAACTCCACAGCTTGCCTGGCAGTGCAGAGAGCAGGAACTGTGATGAGTCCTGGGCCCTTGGGGTCATTTCATCCTGTTTTGTGTTCCAGTTCCTCCCTGCTCCCTCCTCTTTCCTGCTGTGTCCTTCTTCCTCTTCATCTCTTCTCTCTCTGTCCCTCTCTGCTGCTTCCTCACCGTTTCCCCACCCTTCTCCATTTCTGTGCAGGGTTTCTCGTATCTCCCTCTCTGTCTCCACCCCTCTGTGGTTCTCATCATCCCTGGTTTCTCTTTGTTGTCACTCTGGTCTGTTGCTCTGTCCTGCTCCCTGCCCCATCATTTCTCACGGTATCTCTCTGTCCTGCTCCCTGCACCTATTCCTGCCCCTCTTCTTTTTTACTCCCTCTCTGTCTTGCTGCCCACCTCAGGATTTTTTCCCCAATCTCTATCCTGCCCCCCAACTCTTATTGTTGTTTGTCTCTCCTGCTCCCTTTCTGTCTTTCTGCCTGTCTTCCCTTTCCCTGTTCTTCTTTCCCCATCTCTGTCCAGATTACTGCCCCTTTTCCTTCTTGATGTCTTTCTGTCCTGGTTTTCTTTCTGTCTTCCTTGCCTGTTCCCAGTCCCATCCTTTCTCACTGTATCACCCCTGTCCAGCTGGCTCTGCCTTTTATTTTTCTTCTCTTCCTCTTTCCTGCTCCTCAGCCCTCTTTTCCTCTTCCTCCAGCTCATTGCTGCATGTTTCCCCTTTCCAGTCTCTTCGTTTTCATCCAAACTTTGCTTTATTTCTCAGTAAAGACTTTCTTTTTGTCTCTCCATCTGTACATCCCCCTCCTTGTCTTTCTCTACCCCTTCCTGCTCCCCCTCCTCCCCCCTCTCCATCCCTCTGTCCTGCTCATCAGCGCTGCTGTTTCTTCCTCCCTGTCTCATCACGGCTCCTTGTCCCTTTCTGCCTTGATCTCTCCATCTCTCCATCCTTTTCCCTGTGTGTTTCTTTCTCTCTCAGCTCCTCTGTCTTCTCTCTCGTCTCATTTGTCTCTCTCTAGTCCTCTGTCCTTCTCCCCAGCAGCTTCAACTGAATGACCAGGTGTCCGTGCACTCTGGTGTTTCCTCATCCCTGCTCTGGGGAAGATCTATGTCTGTAGGGCTGGGCATCATTTAGGAGATGGTCTCTTTGTGCAGACGGCAGAGCCGGGGGCACCTACAGCAGAGGTTGTTCTCAGCTGCTGCTTATGCAGCTTGTTGGAAGAGCGGCTGTGGGCCTTCTTTGGAAGGGAGGTTTCTTGTTCTGTGCTTCCTGCTCCTCGGGACCCTGCGCAGGAGCGGTGTTGGGGTCTGCAGGGACGGGTGGGACCTGCTGTGGTTCCTGGTGATTGTGAACTCAACTTGTCCTGATGGCCTTGAATGAAACCTGACTGACTGTAGATGGTTTTCTTGCCTGTTTCAGTTCTAAACTACATGTTTGGCACTGAAGAACATGAGACTTTGTGCTGTTTTCCAGATGTCAGTGACTGTGAATCAGCTGAGAACATCACTGCCTTAGGTACCAGGGCAGGTGATCTGTGATCAGGGGTGTGGACTTGCATGGCGGTGCTTTTATGAACATTTTAGGGTCTTGCCACTTGAAAGCCCTTCATTTTCCTAGAAATTTTAAGATGATGTTTCTTATTCAGAGGTTCAGACTCTGGTTGAACTTGATGTTGAATGGTCAGTATAATGGGGTCCATAAAATAAGAATCTCGCTTCTTTGTTGTTTTCTTACATTGTCTGAATTTGGTAAGCGAGAGCAAGAGTGGTTGACAGTGTCTGTTTTTTGAGAGTAACGTATTCCTGACTCTCCCTCTTTGTATGGTGAAGGTTTCTGCCTGCACTATGATTTTGCTGGGCTGTGAGGCTGTGTGGGAGCAGCAGAGGTAAGAAGTGGTGGCTTTAAAGGCATTGAAGCTGTGGTAAAACTAACAGGTAAAGCTCGTTTCTTCCTAGAGAGCTGCCTGACACAAATAGTTACAAGTAAAGACCCTTGAAGGTGGCCTTTTTTTTTTTTTTTTTAATTTACTCTTAATATGGAGCTTTTGATATTGATTGATTGACTTCTGAGAAGCAAGAAGTGAGAGCCTATGCACTCCCATAGGCAGCGCTGCCTCCCAAAATATGTTCACCCTTCTCCACTTCTGTTCCTTCCATGCTCGTGTAGAACAAGGCCATGCAGTCGTGTGTAGATGTGGTGATTCCAAGGTGACTATGAGGTCACAGCCCCACGGTGACGTGCTGTGCTGTGTCTCGGCAGCAGCAGCAGCAGCAGCAGCAGCATCACGGTGCGAGCGTGGGGGCCATGGTCCTCACCCTCCTCCTCCTGCTGGTGTCCCTGCCAGCCCGGGAGGCCCAGGCTGCTCCAGCTGAGCGCAGGGAGCAGGTGGGCGGGCAGGGGCAGCACCCAGCCCCGAGCAGCTCAGCAGGGCAGCAGTGGGGCCAGGGCTGGGGCTGGGGCCGGGAGAGCAGCCGGGCTGGGCCGGGCAGGGCGAGCCAGGCAGCACCAGGGTGTGGGCAGGGGGCAGACGCCCCGCAGGGAGGGGAGAGGGGCTGCGGCTGCTTCAGGGGCAAGTTGTGGGCAAGCGGGGGCTGGGAGTGGTGGCACAGGGGCAGAAACCAGCACTGAGTCCCTGTGGGGCCCTCCCTGCCCCCCAGCCCCGTGCCACACGGCCCCATCCCAGGGCACGCTTTGAGCCTTTGGGCCCGTTTCAAATCAAAGCTGGGATTGCTTTGACCCTTTGGGCCAGTTTTGAGCTCAATCTGGGCACATTTGTGCCCTTTGGGGTCATTTCTGCCTAGATCTAGGAGCTCTTTGGCTTTGCAGTCCAGTTTCTGCCCAAATCTGGGGGTGTTTGGGCCACTTTTGGCCACTTTTTACCCAAATCTGGGCATACTTTGACTTTTTGGTCCAATTTCACCCCAAATATGGGGACGTTATACCTCTTTCTTGCCACTTTTGATCCAAATCTAGTGGTGCTTTGGTTTTTCTGGCTCTTTTTACCCGATATACTCTGGTGCTTTTACCCATTTTTTCCCCTAATGGAGGCGCTGTGTTCCCAAATATGGGATATTTTCACCTTTGCCAGCAGTTTTGCTCCCAAATGTAGACATTTTTGCCTCTTTTGGCCACTTTTTGCCCAAATACTCTTTTGCCTGTATTGGCCAATTTAGCCCCCAAATATTTGGAATATTTAGTCATTTTTCCAGTTTTCTCCCTAAATAGGGCTATTTCTCTGCAATATATGGGCATTGTTGTCCTAAATATGTTGTGCTGTGTTTTGTTTTTTCTCTCTTCTTTATGTCCTCTTTTACCCGAAATGCAGGAGCATTGCTCTGTGAGCCTGGAAACCTCTCTGATCTGTGATGACTCCAGGCCATGGCATTGGCAGAGCTTATCGAGCTCCTCAGCTGGATCCTGGTTAGGAGCCTTGGGCTGTCCCAGGGGTGAGTTGTCACTGTCTGTTTGCTTGAAGGAATAAACACTCACGTTTTAATAGGTTATTCACGTGTGATTGTACCCAAGATCATCTCAGAGGCTTTCCAAAAGCTTTTTGTGCCTCGGTGGTGTTACACAGACAAGAAAACCTGCTAGGTCTCAGCAAAAAGTCACCCATGTTCCATTTCTAGCTGTGGAAACGTACACTTTTGTATGTGTCCTGTGTTATTACCTCACCCACTCCCATCACTGCAGGTGACTGAGGAAGAAGGAGATCACAACATGCCATGGAAGCTCCTCCCCTGTGTTTGACTCCCTGTTTGGTTCCTGCAGTCCATGGTGATCAAGCCTCTTGGTGTAATCCTGGTCCTGAGCCTGGGGGCAATCCCAGGGGTAAGTGTTCAGTCTTCATTGGTCACTGGCCTTCTGCATTTGTTAATATTTGGTTTATTATTTGTTAACATTTTCCTGCAATAGTTGGGCCTTGCAGTAGCCAGCAGGCTCTTTGCTAGAAGAAACATGGATGATCATTTTTTGCCCTGGTGCTCCATGCTCCCACCTTAGTGTGGGTTTTCTTTTGTGTGTGTGAGAGGTGTCCTGGTCAGAAGGCCCTGAGAGGCCCCATGTTTGTCCATCTGGTCCTTGAGGGGTGTTGCATGTGGCCTGGACACAGTGGTTTGGAAGCTGCCAGGTCCCAGCCAAGGGGTCTGCAGCCCCTCTGCAGCTCTGGAAATTTCAGCATGCGTCTGGGTCCCGTGTTGTTGCCTGACCCCCATCCAGGCACTGCAGGTCGCTGAGGACAAGGTAGATCACAACGTGAAATGACAACTCTTTTCCTTTCTACTTGATTCCAGCCGTCCCTGTAGGCAGCGGCTACTTGACTTCTTGACTTGAGTCTGTCCCTGAGCATCGGGGCGATCCCACAGGTACGACCTTGGAACAAATGAGCGTTTCCATGTTAATTTTCTGTTCCTGTGAAATTTAGCTTGCTACTTTCTTGGCTGACGCTCGGTCACGCAGAGGGGAAGTGGGTCCGCCTCAGTGCTGTGCCCCAGAGGGCTCTGCCTCGCAAAGCTCTTTGCCACCCGCTCCATCTCTGCGCTGTTCGCAGTGCCGGCTGCCGAGCCAGCGGCAGGTTGGGCTGAGTTTAGAGCTGGGTGAGCTCCAGGGAGTCCTTTCTCCTGACAGCTCCAGGCCTGGACAGTGGCCACTGCAAGTGCTGGATAAATGTTGGCAAGATGCTCCTGCCGGGAAGGGAGAGAGGAGCTGCCACTGGGATGGGTTTGGATCCTGAGGACGCAGCGGTGGGTGACAGGGGTGGCCATTGCGGAGGGGCAGTGTGAGCTCTGGTGCTGCTGTCTCCAGGTTGGATCACCAGACCCAGGCCACCATGCTGGTTCACCAGATCTTTGGCGGATCCCTGTGGTTCCATGTTGAGCACTGGCTGCCAGGTCCTGGGCCTGTGACTCTCAGGGCAGCGGTTTCCCTGAGAGCCCTGCAGTACAAATCTTTTGGGAAAACTGCTGAGTGTGTGTAACTTATCCAGAGGTGCATCTGGTCAGTCTTGTGGTTCCTGTGGGTTGTGGCGTGTGTTGTAGTGATGAAAAAAGCTGTTGGCTGGGGGCCCCCAGCTCTTTGCCACCAGCTGAGGAACCCATGTTGGCAGTTATGTAGCAGGACTTGCTGTCCCAGCACACAGTGGAATTGCACGCTGTGAATCCTGGTGCCGACATCCCAGAGCCCAAAGCTGGAGAGGGGGAACACGGCAGCTGCCTGTGCTGTGCTGGGGTGGTGTTGGGTGCAGGTGTTGTGCCAGGGTGTGCTTCCTGCTCTTGCTTTTGCAGTGAAGTTCTCAGTGTGCAAGAGCATCTGGGAGAGCTCTGACCCTTTCCTGGACCTGGTGCTGGAGATCAGGTAGTGGGGCAGGGTGTGTGTAGGGGGAGCTCTGCTCTCACAGGGGATGTTCCTGCAGCTGCACCGTTACTGCTCTCGAGGCTGCTTAACTGCCAGTGTCAGGCAGGGTGCAGGCAAGAGGGAAGCAGCTTCTGTTGCTGTGCTGCCTCTGTCTGGCAGAGCAGAGCCTGTTGCCTGAGCATGAGCCACGACTCCTCCATTGAGGCTCCATGGGACTGGGGACAGTACAGCCGTCCCTCATGGCATGCTGGCCAGTGCCTGGCTGGGGGCAGGCTCAGGGGTTTGGTGCAGTCCGTGGCCCTGTGCTCATGCTCTGTTTTATCTCTTGGGGCCAGTGTCTCTGATCAGGTGAAAAAAGCTGAGACCAACAGAGCCGGGTCTTCACCAGCAACAGCCCAGGTGAGTCCTAAAGGCTGTTCTGGGCCAGAGCTGCAGGGAGCTGCTGCCCCTCTGCCTGCTCTGCGAGGGCAGGTGGGCTGCAGCTTGGCAGGGAGGCAGGCACTGCACCCAATGGATAGGGGTGAGGGAGGATGACTTGCAGGAAGGATCCTGCTCAGTTAAGGGTTGCTGTGTGAGCTTGGAGGGGATGGGATTGCAGTATCACCCTGTGTCCTTGGCACAGTGATTCAGCCTGGAAGCCCAAAAAGCTGCTCGCCCTCCTGCAGCTGCCTCCTGTGCCCAGAACAGTTCAGAGCTCCTGCAACAGCAGCAGCACAAGTGGGGCCAAAGCAGAGCTGTCCTGGCAGAGCTCCTGGGAGAGCAAGCAGCCACCTACCTCAGCCAAGCTGCTGCTGGAGCCCATCCCCAGCCAGGAGCCCAGGGGCAGTGGGGAGAATGCTGGAACCCTGGAGAGGGACTCCTGCAGCAGCGGTGCTGCCAGCCCAGCGCATGGCACAGCGGGGACCTGCCCAAAGCGTCCCAGAAGGCCCAGGGTGGAACCAGCAGCTTCTGCACCTCTCAGGAAATGGACTGTAGCATAGACCTCCCTACTGGCTCCAGCACCAAGCTACCTGCCCCCAGAGACTCCAAACCAGCAACATTGAAATCCTCCCTGTTGGCCAGTACTGCTCTGGAGCTGAACATCACCATGTCTCCACCGCCAGCCATGAAGCTGGTGCTTTCTGCCAAAAAGTGAGTCTGAGCTTCTGCCTGGAGTCTTCAATAGGTGCCTTGTGTCTTCTGAGCTGGAGATTGTGTTGGGGAGAGTGTAGACCGGGTGCTGGGTGTCTTGCTAAGCTGGAGGCAGACAGGGAGAGCCCCTCAGCCCCAGGGCTGCAGCAGTTGCTCTGGTTTGGGGTACAGGGCCAGGTCCCCGCTGTTGTTCCCATCCCTGATTGAGGCTGGAGAAACGCCTCCTGTCTTCTTGCTCAGGACAGAGGGGCGGCTGTGCCAGTCCCTGGAGCGGGGTGGCCTCACCAATCTTCTCTGAGTGTCTTGTCCCCTGGGGTGATGGGAGCAGGTGACTCCCCAGCTGGAGGCTGCAGAATCTCCTCCTCCCCACACAGGGGCTGGGACCGGCCCTCTGGGCGCCGCTGTGCAACCAGGGCTCAGGACAGTGTGCTGACATTTCTGTTGTTTAAATTTCCCTCCTTCCTTTTTTCGTTTCTGCTTCTAAGAGAAAACACTTCTGATTAGTTGACCACCCCCACTTTCCTCTCCCCTCCTGTGTCTTTACCTTTCCTTTTTCTCTGGGCTCACCTTCTTATTTTCTTCTCTTGGCTCATGGAAACCTCTTTTCTTTAGATCACCAAGTTTGTTGTTTTTTTTTTCATGTCAATAAATGCAGCGCAGCATCCTGTGGAAGGCGAGCAGAAGTGACCATTGCACACCACCTCATTCACAATTTGCCAACCACACCTACCCCATGGACACCACCCACCCCAACTCCTTGGCCTTTTGGCAAGTCGAGGTAAGTGGTGCCAGTCGCTCCCAGGCTCCTGCACGGCAGCAAGGCCAGTAGTCCAGGAGGCAACTGTTTGACATGGCAGGTGGCCCGCGGGAGTGATTTCCACAGCCACCTGTCCTGTTCTCTTGGATTGGCTAAGATGGTAGCAGTTGGGTGCTGTGCTTGTGCACTGTGGAGTGTGGAGGAAGAGGGGGGCTCCTGCTCCTGACCTGGCCTTCAGATCATGTCAGCCTCTTTTCCTGTTCTGCAGGCTGTCCTCATCTGCTCTCCATTGGCCAAATCCTGAAAAGCCGACCTTCAGCTTCATCCTCAGCTCAGCCCTTTGGCTCCCAGCCTCCCCGTGACCACCTGTTCCACTGCCCACCCTTCGCACCACCTTCCTCCCTGCAGCAGCGAGAAGGAGCCCAGCCAGGTCACCGCTGGTTCCTCCAAAAAGAGGCAGTGTAAGCAGCCCCGTGGAGCAGACAGCAGCCCCTGTGCTCTGGCTGTGAAGGACAAGGATCAAGTCTCCAGCCCCCAGGGAAGAAGAAGAAGAATCTCGCAGGAGGGCTCAGTGTCCCCCGGGGGGAAGGAGGTGGCAGGCAAGGGTCCCAGCGGTGGCAAGGAGGCACCCAGCTATCAGCACCGAAAGATCAGGCCCGTGGTGCAAGTGTCAGGCCCCAGGACCTGTCTGGATACAGAGCCCATCTGCCCCCTCAAGAGGAAGAAAAGGAGGAGATGGAGGAGACAGAAGAGTGCTGCTCAGGGTTAGAATGAGGTATAGCATTAGGGTTACAGACTGTGGGTAAGGGTTAGAATGAGGGCTTGGGTTTAGCTTTAGTGTTTAGGGTTTGAGTTAGTGATAGGGTTAAAGTTAGGTTGATGGGTTAGGGTTAGGATTAGAGTTACAGTTTGCTGTTAGGTGCTAGGGTTAGACTTCGGGTTAGTGAAGAGTATTATGGTAAGTAGTTAGGGTTAGGGATAGGGACAGAGTTAAGGTTGGGTTTTGGTTAGAGGTAGGTTTATGGTTTAGGTTTAGAGTTAGTGGTTAGGATTAGGGTAGGGTTAGGGATGAGGAATTGGCATTGTAGCTAGTGGTATGGTTTGTGGATAAGGCAAATGATTAGATTTTGGGTTTGGGATTAGGATTAGGGGTCTGGTAGTGCTTGGAATAGTGGTTAGGGTTAAGAGTTACTGTTAGAGCGATGGATAGAGTAAGGGTTGGAATTTGGGGTAGAGCTGGGGTTAGCAGTTAGGACCAGGATCAGAGTTTTGCTTAGGGTTATCATTTGTTGGTTATGATTTCTTGGCTAGTGTGTATTAGTTAGGTTTAGAGTTAGGATTATTGTTTAGGGTTAGGTTTCAGTGTTAGGGTTAGGGGCTAGGGTTAGAGTATATGTTAGGTTGAGAGTTAGTGCTACAGGTTAGAGTTAGGATTAGGTTTGTATTAACGTCAGAGGGGGCTAGTGTTTCGTCAGATGTAGGGATAGGGCTTTGGGTAAAGCACAGGGTCAGGATTAGAGTTACCAGTTAGGGATTAGGAGTAGTGTTAGGTTGAGATAAGGTGTATGGTGAGGCTTAGATATGGGTTAGGGGTTTGGGTGTAGAGTTAGAGTTAGCAGTAGGTAAGGTTTCAGGTTAGGTTTAGATTACAGGTAGGTTTAGGGGTTAGGGTTCTAGTTAAAATAAGGGTTTGCGGTTAGGGTTAGTGGTTAGTTTTCGAGTTCTAATTAGAGGTAGGGTTAGACTTAGCCTTAGGGAAAAGAATTAGTTGTAGGGATAGGATTTGGGTTAGTGTTAAGGTGTAGGGGTTATTGTTAAAGTAAGTATGAGGTTTAGAATGAGGCTGGCAGGCTAGGGTTGGGGTTAAGGTTTAGGAGTTAGGTTTAGAATAAGTGTTAGGGGTTTGTTTTTGTGGTTAGAGTTAGAAGTAGAGTTAAGGACAGGGTTATAGTAAGCAGTTAGGACTTATGGTTATAGTTAGGCTTAGGGTTAGATTAGGGTTATTGTTAGAGTTTGGTGTTAGGGCTTTGATTAGGGCTAGAGTTAGCATTAGGTTTCAGGTTTAGACTTAAGGTTAGGATTTACAGTAAAGGTTAGAGTTAGGGTAAAAATTAGGGCTTAATTTAAGGGGTAAGTTAGGGTTAGATTGAGAGTTAGGGTTAGAATTTGGTTTAGGTTTAGCATTTAAATGAGGGTTAGGTTTTAGATAAGGTTGAGGGTTAGTGTTAGATAAGGTTTTGGGTTAGGGGATAGAGTTAGGGTTAGAGTGTGGGATAGGCTTATGGAGCATGGTTAGGGTTAGTGTTTGGGGTTAGGGTTTAGAGTGAGGGTTATGGGTCAGGTTTTGGGTTAGAGTTAGTCTTAGAGCTGGGATTGAACCTTAGGCAAGAGGTTGGAGTATAGCATTAAGGGTTAGGGTTGGGAGTTTGTGTTTGGGTTATATGAGGTTTAGGTTAGGGTTACGTGGTAGGGTTAAGGTCTAGGGTTAGATTTAGGGTAAAGGTAAGTGTTAGGAGTTACAGGTAGGGTTAGGCTTAGGAATTAGGGGGTTGGGTTAGATTTTGGGGTTAGGGTTTGAGCTAGGGATAGGGGGAAGGGTTACATTTAGGGTTAGAAATAGGGTTAAAGGTAGGGCAAGGGGTCAGAGTTAGGGTTAGAATTCCTGTGTTAGAATTAGATGAGTTTTCAGATTAGGGTTATGTGTTAGAGTTAGGCTTTAGGGTTAGGAGTTATGGTTAGTGCTAGAGTTAGGAGCTAGGGATTAGTCTGAGAGGTAGGGTTTGAGGTTCGGGTATGTGTTTGCATTGGGGTTTGGGTTAGTTGTTCAAGTATTAGGGGTAGGATTTGATGAGTGTTGGAGTTGGAGAGTGGTGTCAGTGGAAGTGGTTAGGGTTAGGGGTTAGTTTTAGGAGGTAGGGCTAGGGTTAGGGTTATGTTTAGAGTCAGGTTTAGGGTAAGAGTTAGGGGTAGGGTCAGGGTTTGATTAGGATTAGGGTTAGAATTAAGGTTAGGACTTTTGGGTTTGGGTTAGGGGTGGAGTTTGGTTTTAGGTTGAGGCTTAGATTTGTGATTACAGTAAGAAGGCTAAGCATTAGGTTTAGAGTTTGAGGTAGAGGTAGGGGTTTGCATTACTGTTCCATTAGGGTGAAGAGAATTGGGTAGAATGTAGGGTTAGGCTTAGGGTTGAGGGAGTAGCATTAGTGGGCATAGTTAGGAGTAGCTTAGGTGTAGGAGTTGGGGCTTGGGGTAAGATTTAGGGGTTGGGGTTAGAGTTAGGGATAGGAAATATAATTAGGATTAGATTAAGGGTTAGATTAAAGTTTAGGGGTTAGGCAGTAGTGTTAGAAAAGGTGGTTAGGGTTAGGTTTTAGAATTCTGTTGGAGATAGGGGTTCGGGTTCATGGTTAGGGAGTACTGTTATTGTAAATGGTTAAGATTAGCATAGGAGATTAGGTTTAGGGGTGAGGCTAGAGTTAGGGTTAGAGTTAGGGTTAAGATTCCGTTTAGAGGTCAGGTTAGGGTTAGATTTCATGTTAGGGTTAGTGTTGGGTTAGGTTGGTTTAAGGGTTGTGGTTAAAGTTCGGTTAGTGATAGGGTTATGGTTAGGTTATGGTTAGAGTTTAGTTTTAGTGTTAGGACTAGGTTTCAAGTTAGGGTTAGAGTTAGTATTAGGGTTTAGGCTTACCATGAAAGTTATAGTTAGTGTTAGGGGTCAGCATTGGAGTTATCATAAGTGTTGGGTTTGTGTTAGGGAGCAGTGTTACAGTTAGTGGAACTGGTTAGGGTTAGGTAGGGTTAGTTTCAGGGTTTAGGGGTTATTGCTTGAGTAAGGGTGAGGTTTAGAATGATGGTTACTGGCTAGGGTTAGGTTATTAATGTTTATAAATATATAAAGGGTGAGTGCCATGAGGATGGAGCCAGGCTCTTCTCGGTGGCAGACAATGATAGGACAAGGGGTAATGGGATCAAGCTGGAACACAAGAGGTTCCACTTAAATTTGAGAAAAAACTTCTTCTCAGTAAGGGTGACAGAGCACTGGAACAGGCTGCACAGGGAGGTTGTGGAGTCTCTTTCTCTGGAGACATTCAAGATCCACCTGGACATGTTCCTGTGCAACCTCACCTAGGCGTTCCTGCTCCAGCAGGGGGATTGGACTAGATGATCTTTTGAGGTCCCTTTCCAATCCCAAACATACTATGATACTGTGCCCTGTGATAAGGTTTAGGGCTGAGCTTTAGAGTCAGCTTTAGGGGGTTGGTGTTAGGCTTAGGTATTAGGGAGAAGAGTTAGGATAAGGAAGGATAAGATTATGGCTAGGATAAGTGGTTAGGACTTAGGTTTAGGGTTATAGTTCCTTTTAGGGTTAGATTGGAGTCAGTTATTGAGTAGCATTACCAGTCAGGGAGAAAGGTGAGAGTTAGGGTTTGATGTTAGCGTTAGATTTTGGGTTGGGGATATTATTAGGTTAGGGTTTGGATTTCTGTTTATGTGATGTTAGTCTTAGGGTTAGAGTTAGGGGTTTGTCTTAAATTTTAGGATTAGATTTAGGATTAGTATTTAGGTTTACATTTAGGCTTAAGTTTTAGGATTTGGTTTAGGGTAATGGTTGCATTAGGGTTAGCGTTAGGGGTTCCGGAGTTGTCTTAGGGGTGGAGTTAAGTTTTGGGGTTAGATTTAGGGGTAGAGTTAGATTAAGGTTTAGATTTAGAGTCAGGGTTAGGTCATTGAATTAGTTTTAGAGTTAGGGTGAGAGGTTGATCTTAGATTTAGCCTTTGCTTTAGGATTACAGGAAGTGATTGGACTAACACTAGAGGTTTAGATTTAGGGATAGGTGTTAGAGGTAGTGTTAGGGTTATTATTAGGGTTTGATGAGGATTAGGTTTAGGGTTTATGGGTAGGGATGTGGTTAGTGGTAAAGGTTAGTATTAGGGTTAGTGTTAGAGGTAAGGATTAAGGTTAGGGGTTAGGGAATAGTGTTGGGTTAGTGTTACGGGTTGGGGATACGGAGTAGTGAAAGTGGTTGGGAATAGGTTTAGGTACTAGTGTTAGATTTAGGGTTAGGGTTTGGATTTACATTCTGGGTTTGGTTAGTGTTCAGGTTAGAGTTAGGGTTGGTGGTTAGTGGTTAGTTTTAGATTTACAGTTAGGGTTAGGAGTTAGGGTTAGGGTTAGAATTCGGGTAAGGGCTTGGGGTTACAGTTAGATTAGTTTTAGGTTAGTGTTAGGGTTGGTGGTAGGGGCTTATTTAGGGTTAGAGGTTAGGGAGTAGCGTTATTATAAGTGGTTAGGATTACTGTAAGGGGGTAGGGTTAGGGGTGGGGATAGGGTTAAGGTTAGAATGATGGGTTAGGGTTGCAGTTAGGGTTTGGGATTGGGGGTAGAGTTAGGTTTCGGGACAGGGGTTTGGGGTTCAGATTAGATTCAGAGTTAGGGTTTAGGATAAGGATTAGGCTTTTGGTAAGTGTTGCGTTAGTGTTAGGGGTTGGGGATACGGAGTAGTGGAAGTGGTTAGGAGTGGGTTTAGGTACTAGGGTTAGATTTATGTTTAGGGTTTGTCTTTACATTTTGAGTTTGGTTAGTGTTCAGGTTAGAGTTAGGGTTAGTGGTTAGTTTTAGATTTACAGTTAGGATTAGGTTTAGGGGCCAGGGAGTTGTGTCAGTGGAAGTGGTTTAGGTTAGGGGTTAGTTTTAGGATTTAGGGTTTGAATTAGGGTTAAGTTTCAGATTAGATTTAGGGTTAGGGTTAGATTAGAGTTAGGGGATGGTGTTTCCAGTTAGACTTATGGTTAGGGGTTTGGATGAGGTTTACAGTTAGGATTAGATTAGTGTTAGGATATAGTTAGTGTTAGAGCTAATGATTAGGTTTCACAGTTAGGGAATAGTGTTAGTGTAAGCAGTTAGGGTTAGGTTTTAATATTAGGGTTGAAGGGTAGGACTAGGGTTAGGGTTAGGGTTAGAGTTAAGCTTATGGGTAAGTATTAGAGTTAGATTAGGTTTAGAAGAGGGTTAGAATGTAGGGTTGGAGTTAGCGTTAGAGGTTAGCTTTATGTTTTGGGTTAGAGTTAGGATTACGTTTTAGCTTTAGATTTAGGTTAGAGTTAGGGATGGGGTTAGCATTAGGGTTAGTGTTAGTGTTAGGCAGTAGTGATAGTGGAATGGTGAGAGTTAGGTTTTAGATTTATACTGGAGATGGAGGTTGGGGTTGGCATTAAGGGTTGCAATTCTGGTTAGTGGTTAGGGAGTAGTGTTAGTGTAAGTCGTTAGGATTAGTGTAAGGGGTTAGGTTTAGGGGTTAGGGGTTGGGATAGCTTTAGGGTTAGGATAATGGGTTAGGGTTTGAATTCGGGTTAGTTTAAGGTTAGAGTCAGTCGTAAGAGTTGCAGGTTAGGATTTAGGGCTAGGGTTTGGTTTAGTTTAGTGTTTGGTTTAAGGCTGGTGTTAGTATGATGGGTTAGGGTTAGTTTTAGGGTTAGGCTAGGGTTATGGGTTAGGGTTAGAGGTCGCATTAGGGTAAGCTTTCAGTGGTTCGAGTTAGGGTAAGGGTAGAGTTAGGGTTAGTTTTAGTGTAAGTGGTTAAGGTTAGGGGTAGGGATAGGCTTAGGTTTAGGGTTAGATTTAGGTTTTGGGTTGAGGGGGTTTGGTTTAGGTTAGATTTTGTGCAAGAGGTAGGGTCAGGGTGGTGTTTGGGTGAATGTTGTGGTTAGGTGAATGATAGGTGTAGGGTAAGTTTTAGGTTTAGGGGTTAGGATTATGGATAGGGTAAGGGATGGATAAGTGTTAGGGTTACGGCTTAGGGAGTTTTGTTATTTGAATGGTCAGTTTTAGGTTTTAGATTTATATTGAAGGGTTAGGGCTAGGACACTGGGTTAGGGTTAGAGGTAGTGTTAGTGTTATTTTTGGGACAGGGGCTTAGGGTTATAGTTAGTCTTAGAATGATGGGTTAGGCTTTAGTATTAGATTAGAGCTAGGTTTAGGTTAGGCTTTAGGGTTAGGCTTAGAGGTTGAGTTAATGGTTAGGGTTAGATACTGGGGTTGGGATAGCGTTAATTTTAGTCTAAGTGCTTACGATTGGTGGCTGGGTTCATGGGCTAGGGATATGAATGGGGCTAGGATTAGATTAGGGTTATGTTTAGGTTTAAGGTTTGGGTTAGAGGTGAATTTAGGAGTTAGGCGTAGATTTTGGGTTAGAATTAGGGTTAGTGTTGGTCTGTGTTAGTGTTAGGTTAGGTTAGGTTAGTTACGGCTTACCATTAAGGTTAGGTTAGTGGTAGAGTTAGTGTTAGGTTAGGGTTAGAATTTAGTATTGGGGTTAGAGTTTAGGGTTACTATTAGAGTCAGCATTACGGCTCAGTTTTAGATTTATGGTTAGAATTAGTGGTAGGGGTTAGGATTAAGGTTAGGGTAAGGGTTGGAATAGTGTTAGGTTTAGGGGTTAGTGTAGTAGTATTAGGGTCAGTTGATGTGGTTAGGTTTAGAGGTTAGGTGTATGGGTTAGGGAAAGGGATAGGGTTAGGGTTAAGTTTAGATTTAGATTTAGGGTTTTGATTAAAGTTAGAGGTAGGGTTAGGGTTTGAGTTTAGGCTTAGACTCAGGCTTTGATTTAGGATTAAAGTGAGGGTATGGGTTAAGCATTATGGTTAGATTTTTTTTAGGGCTAGGTGTTAGGGGGTAGGCTTACAGTTAGGATTAGGTTGTGAATAGGATAGAGTTTGGGGATGGGGGTAGAGATTAGGATAGGGTTAGAGTTATGGTTTAGGGGTTAGGATCAGGGTTGAGGTTTAGCAATGAATGTTCATATATGTGGTTATGGTTAGGGGTTAGTTTTATGGGTTAGGGGAAGAGTTAGTGATTAGGGAATGAGTTAGTATTATAGTTAAGGATAAGGTTAGCAGTTATGACTTAGGGTTAGGGTTTCAGCTAAGGTTGGATGATGGTTAGGGTTAGAGTTGGCATTACTAGTTGGCGGAAGGGTTAAGGTCTGGTGTTATGGTTTTGGTTAGGGGTAGAGTTAGCGTTAGATGTTTAGGGTTAGACTTGGAGTTAGGGTTAGGAATTACAGTTAAGGTTAGTGTTAGGGTACAAGTTAGGGCTTAGTTTAAGGGTTAAGTTAGGTTTAAGAGTTAGGATTGCATTTAGAGTTAGGGTTAGCACTAGGGTTATCATTTAGATAAGGGTTAGTGTTGGATAAGGTTTAGGGTTAGGTTTAGATTAGGGTTAGGGAATAGAGTTCGAGTCAGGGTCAGGATTAGAGTACAGGTTAGGTTTAGGGGTAAAGGCCTATGGTTAGTGCTTGGGGTTAGGCATTTGAGATAGGGTTAGGGGTTAATTTTCAGGTTAGGGTTAGGCATACTGTTAGAATTAGCCTTTAGAGTTAGTGAATAGGGTTAGAGGTGGGGTTAGCATTAGGGTTAGGGTTAATGTTAGGTGGTAATGATAGTGGAATGGTCAGAGTTAGGTTTTAGATTTGTATTAGAGATTGAGGGTGGTTTTGGCATTTAGGGTCAGAATTCTGGTTAGTGGTTAGGGGGTAGTGTTAGTGTAAGTCGTTAGGATTAGTGTAAGGAGTTAGTTTTATGAGTTAGGGGTAGGGATAGCATTAGCGCTACGTTAATGGGTTAAGGTTTGAATTAGGGATATTTCAGGGTTAGAGTCAGTCACAAGAGTTACAGATTAAGATTTAGGGTTAGGGCTTGGTTTAGTTTAGTGTTTGGTTTAAGGCTGATGTTAGTATGATGGGTTAGGGTTAGTTTTAGGGTTAGGCTAGGGTTATGGGTTAGGTTTAGAGGTAACATTAGGGTGATATTTCACGTAAGAGTTAGGGGAAGGCTAGGGTTAGGGTTAGTTTTAGGGTTAGTGGGGGTTTGGTCTAGGTTAGATTTTGGGCAAGAGGTAGGGTTAGGGTGGTGTTTGGGTTAATGTTATGTTTAGTTTTAGGTGAATGATAGGTGTAGCTAAGTTTGAAGTGCAGGGGTTAGGATTAGGGTTATGGTAAGGGATGGATAAGTGTTAGGTTAGGGCTTAGGGAGTGGTGTCAGTGGAAGTGGTTGGGTTTGGGGTTTAGCTCAGAGTCCCAGGGGGATTTGTGAGGTACCAAGGCCTGGATGAAGAGCTCCCTTCTGGGTCGCACACATCCCAAAAGACAGGGACACGTCTGTGACTGATCTGCCTGGCGCTGTCCCACCAGCAGTGGCAGATGCATCCTGGAGAGGAGTGGAGCTGCCAGGCGCTGTCAGAGGATCTCCCTGAGGTGCCACTCGCTGCCCACCCAGACTCACACACTGTCCCTGGCTGGGACAGATACACCAGCTACGAGCTCTGGACACAGGACACAACAGTCCAACAGCAAAGACCATCTCTCCTGTCCTGACAGACGCTTGTGACCCCTGGAGCCCAAAGCCATGGACCACATGAACTCAATGGACATTTTAGAGGTGTGGCCTATAGACTGAGGAATAAGATCTGTGTGTATATCCAGAGATAGGAAAGTGCTGTTGATTAACTGGAATGTATTGGAGAGTGTGGGACCCGGGCACAACACAGATGGTACAGAATAAGGGGGGTGGGGGCACTGTCCTGGTTTCAACTGGGAGAGATTTAATTTTCTTCCTAGTAGCTGGTAGAGTGCGGTGTGTTGGATTTAATCTGAGAAGAACGTTGATAGCACAGGGATGTTTTGATTGTTGCTAAGCCATGTTTATCCCAAACCAAGGACTTTTCAGCAAGGAGGCTGGAGATGCACAAGAAGCTGGGAAGGGCACAGGCAGGACAGCTGGCCCAAGTGGCCAAAGGGATATTCCACACCATATGATGTCATGCTTGGTATGTAAACCAGAGAAAAGTTATCTGGGGGATCGCTGTTTGGGATCTGGCTGGGTGTCACTCAATGGGTTGTGAGCAATTGCATTGTGCGTGACTTGGTTTATATCTCCTGTTATTATTATTACCATTTTTGCAATTACTACTATTACTACTGCCATCATTATTATTATAATTGCTATTACTACAATGATTTTACTTATTATCATTACTATATTTATTGTAGCTGTTGTAGATATTGTAGCTATTGTAGCTATTTTAGCTATTGTAGCTATTGTTGCTATTGTTGCTGTTGTTATTGTTTTGCCTTTCTGTCTCATTAAACTGTCTTCATTTTAACCCAAGATGTTTCTTTCTTTCCTGATTCCCTCTCCCATCCCACTAGGCTGGAGGGAGTAAGAGAAGGGCTGTGTGTGATGTTCAGCTGCCCGCTGGGTTAAACAAAACAGTCCTGGTCAAAGGAGTGATCATGCAAGGTGTCCCAGAGAAAGTGGTGAACCTGAGGAGGGCACAGGGTAACAAGGGCCCCTCAATGCCAGGACAGGCTGTGAGGAGCCAGGATGCCAAAAGATGTCAGACTGGAGAATGTTTCAGGACACCATCTTGGTTCAGCCCTCCCCTGCCCTTTGTGCCATGAGAGACACCCCATGATCCTGCCTAGCCTTGTCCTGGGCTCCTGAGCCAGCTGGGAAGATGGAAAGGACTCAGCAGCAGTGATCCTCATCCAGCTGGGTCTGTTTCCCAGCCCAACCAGCGTGGCCAGAGCAGAGTCACCCATGGCCCCAGGGCACCACAGCCCCTCGCTCTGCAGAGCAGCATGGCCAGCTCAGGGCCCTGTGGGGAGCACAGGGAGGGAACCAGGACCAGCCAGCCAGGCCAGGCTGGACACCCTCACCTGGGGAAAGGGATGTCCCTGGAGAAGAGCAAGGGAGCATTTCTGTGCCTGCAGGAAGGAATCCAGGAAGAAGAGAAACCTCATTCTGCAGACACTCATTGGGGTCAGGCTGCTCTGTTGCTGGAGCAGGACTCTTGTTCTGGTCTGAGGAGAGGGGCTGGCACTGATGGACACAGGTCATCTGTGGTGGGGATCTGCTGGAGTTGAATCTGCTTTTCCTGTCTGTCCACACCTCCTCAGGAGACACTCTGCGTCGGTATCCATGGGGGAATTCTTCTATCACATGTTCAAAGTGCTCACTGCCGAAACAGTGTCATCCTGACCAACTTCTCTGTCATCCTCACTCACACAAGATAAATCAACCTGTTGCCCATGTCACTGAGCAGCTCCATATACCTGATCTGATCCTTCACACAGGGGGATCCCTCTGTCCTCACTCTCCCTGGGACTCTCTCCAGCAGACCTTGTGTCCTTCAGCTGAAACACCACAGCTCAGCAAGCTGCCCCACCTCACCTCATACAATCCAAAACTGTCACAGTGCTTTGACAAGACATGGGGCTCCTCCTGGCAGCGGATGTTCGGAAGCTTGTTCAGTGCTACACCACCTGGGTTTCCACCATCCAGAGGGACACAGCCTCTGTGATACCCCTCTTGTAGAGCCAGACCTAATGAACAGCATTTTAAACAATACCTCAAAGTCTGAGCGCATTTCTTTCTGGGATCATACCAGACCAGCATCAACTGGGGAAAAACACTCTCCCAGCACTCTTGGATGCAAACCCTCTGGTCCCAAGGGCTGGTAAGGCTGCAGTTTGCTCATGAAACCCCTGGCTTGATCCCCATCCACCACAGTTGTTGCCCTCCAGAGTTCTGCCTGGAAGCACAAAGGCCTGGAAGACTTTGCTGGTGACAACTGATGCAAAGACACGGAGACATCTCAGGTCTACCTACACCTTGTCTTACTAAATTCAGTAGTAGTCTCCCAGTATTTAGGATTCTCCTTTGGCTGTTTCTGAATTAGCAACAGCTTATCTTGATGAAATTCAATTCCTTTTGGAGTTTTAATTGAGTTTTGATATGAACCATTGTTGTGCCTGGAGGACGCTGTCCTTGAAAACTAGATGGATCCAGGCATATTGTGAAAGTATTTGGTCTTTTTGTTGATTGTATCATCAAGAGACTGAGTGAAGATCCCTGTGTGATGTGCTGCTTGTCCATGCAATGCCTGCAGCTGTTGGGTAGAGAAGAGACCAACCTTGCTTTTCTGATGACTTCTGATGACTGATGTCCCTGGGGAAGCAATGGAACAGCTTATCCTTGGTGCCATCTCAAGGCACATCAAGGATAAGAGGGTTATTAGGGGCAGTCAGCATGGCTTCACCAAGGGCAAGTCATGCTTGACCAACCTCATAGCCTATTATGAGTATGTAACAAGGTGGATGGATGATGGCAGAGCGGTGGATGTGGTCACCTTGACTTCAGGAAAGCCTTTGACACAGTCTCCCACAGCATCCTCACAGCTAAGTTGAGGAGGTGTGGTCTGGACAATAGAGTAGTGAGGTGGGTTGAAAACTGGCTGAAGGAGAGAAGCCAGAGAGTGGTAGTCAATGGTGCGGAGTCTAGTTGGAGGCCAGTATCCAGTGCAGTGCCTCAGGGGGCAGTACTGGGGCCAGTATTATTCAATATACTCATTAACAATTTAGACGAGGGAATAGAGTGATTATCAGCAAGTTTCCTGGTGACACTAAGCTGGGAGGAGCGGCTGACATGCCAGAGGCTGTGCTGCCATCAGAGACCTGGACAGGCTGGAGAGTTGGGTGGGAATAACCTAATGAAATTTAACAAGGGCAAGTGTAGAGTCCTGCATCTGGGCAGGAACAGCCCCAGGTTCCAGTATCGGTTGGGAAATTACATATTAGAGAGCAGCGTAGGGGAAAGGGACCTGGGGGTCCTAGGGACAGCAGGATGACCATGAGCCAACACTGGGCCCTTGTGGCCAGGAAGGCCAGTGGTACCTGGGATCAGTTAGAAGGGGGTGGTCAGTAGGTCAGAGAGGTTCTCCTGCCCCTCTGCTCTGCCCTGGGGAGACCACACCTGGAATCTTGTGTCCAGTTGTGGCCCCTCAGTTCCAGCAGGACAGGGAACTGCTGGACAGAGTCCAGCGCAGCCACCAAGATGCTGGAGGGAGTGGAGCATCTCCCGTGTGAAGAAAGGCTGAGGGAGCTGGGGCTCTGGAGCTGGACAAGAGGACACTGAGGGGGGACCTTATAAATGCTTCTAAATATATAAAGGGAGAGTGTCAGGAGGATGGAGCCAGGCTCTTCTCGGTGGTAAACAATGATAGGACAGGGGGTAATGGGATCAAGCTGGAACACAAGAGGTTCCACTTAAATTTGAGAAGAAACTTCTTCTCAGTGAGGGTGATGGACACTGGCCTAGGCTGCCCAAAGGGGTTGTGGAGTCTCCTTGTCTGCAGACATGCCAACCCGCCTGGACACTTTCCTGTGTAACCTCATCTGGGTGTTCTTGCTCTATGGGGGGATTGCACTGGATGAGCTTTCCAGGGCCCTTCCAATCCCAAACACACTGTGATACTTTGATACAGCATCCCAGATACAGCATCCTAGATACAGCATCCCAGATACAGTATCCCAGATACAGCATCCCAGATGCAGCACCCTAGACACAGCATCCCAGATACAGCATCCAAGATACAGTATCGCAGATACAGCATCTCAGATAGAGCACCGCAGATAGAGCATCCCAGGTACAGCATACCAGATACAGCCTCCCAAATACAGCACTCCAGATACAGCATCCCAGATAAAGCATCCTAGAAACAGCATCCAAGATTCAGCATCCCAGATACAGCATCCTAGATACAGCATCCTTGATACAGTATCGCAGATACAGCATCCTAGATACAGCATTCTATATACAGCATTCCAGATACAGCATCCCAGATACAGCATCCCAGTTACAGCATCCCAGTTACAGCATCCCAGTTACAGCATCCCAGATACAGCATCCCAGATACAGTATCCAAGATACAACATCCCAGATACAGCATCCTAGATACAGCATCCCAAATACAGTATCCCAGATACAGCATCCCAGATACAGCATCGCAGATAAAACATACTAGATACAGCAACCCAGATACAGTATCCCAGATACAGCATCGTAGATACAGCATCCTAGATACAGCATCCCAGATACAACATCCTAGATACAGCATCCTAGATACAGCATCCTAGATACAGCATCCCAAATACAGCATGCCAGGTACAGCATCCCAGAAACAATATCCCAGATACAGCACCCTAGATAGAGCATCCCAGATACAGCATCCCAGTTACAGCATCCCAGATACAGCATCCCAGATACAGCATCCCAGATACAGCATCCCAGATACAGCATCCTTGATACAGCATCCCCAATACAGCATGCCAGGTACAGCATCCCAGATACAATATCCCAGATACAGCACCCTAGATACAGTATCCCAGATACAGCATCCCAGATGCAGCACCCTAGACACAGCATCCCAGATACAGCATCCAATATACAGTATCGCAGATACAGCATCTCAGATAGAGCACCGCAGATAGAGCATCCCAGGTACAGCATACCAGATACAGCCTCCCAAATACAGCACTCCAGATACAGCATCCCAGATAAAGCATCCTAGAAACAGCATCCAAGATTCAGCATCCCAGATACAGCATCCTAGATACAGCATCCTTGATACAGTATGGCAGATACAGCATCCTAGATACAGCATTCTATATACAGCATTCCAGATACAGCATACCAGATACAGCATCCCAGTTACAGCATCCCAGTTACAGCATCCCAGATAGAGCATCCCAGATACAGTATCCAAGATACAGCATCCCAGATACAGCATCCTAGATACAGCATCCCAAATACAGTATCCCAGATACAGCATCCCAGATACAGCATCGCAGATAAAACATACTAGATACAGCAACCCAGATACAGTATCCCAGATACAGCATCGTAGATACAGCATCCTAGATACAGCATCCCAGATACAACATCCTAGATACAGTATCCTAGATACAGCATCCTAGATACAGCATCCCAAATACAGTATCCCAGATAGAGCATTCCAGATACAGCATCCCAGTTACAGCATCCCAGATACAGCATCCCAGATACAGCATCCTTGATACAGCATCCCCAATACAGCATGCCAGGTACAGCATCCCAGATACAATATCCCAGATACAGCACCCTAGATAGAGCATCCCAGATACAGCATCTCAGATACAACATCCCAGATACAGCATTCCAGGAACAGCATCCCATGTAAAGCATCCCAAATACGGCATCCCAGGTTCAGCATCCCAGATACAGCATCCGATATACTACATCCCAGATAGAGCATCTCAGGTACAGCATCCCAAATACAGAATCCTAGATACAGCATCCTAGATTCACCATCCTACATGCAGCATCCCAGATACAGCATCCTAGATACAGCATCCCAAATACAGTATCCCAGATAGAACATTCCAGATAAAGCATCCAAAATACAGTATCCCAGATAGAGCATTCCAGATACAGCATCCCAGATACATTATCCAAGACACAGCATCCCAGACACAGCATCCTAGATATAGCATCCCAGATACAACATCCTAGATACAGCATCCTAGATACAGCATCCCAAATACAGCATGCCAGGTACAGCATCCCAGAAACAATATCCCAGATACAGCACCCTAGATAGAGCATCCCAGATACAGCATCCCAGTTACAGCATCCCAGATACAGCATCCCAGATACAGCATCCCAGATACAGCATCCCAGATACAGCATCCTTGATACAGCATCCCCAATACAGCATGCCAGGTACAGCATCCCAGATACAATATCCCAGATACAGCACCCTAGATAGAGCATCCCAGATACAGCATCTCAGATACAGCATCCCAGATACAGCATCCCAGGTACAGCATCCCATGTAAAGCATCCCAAATACGGCATTCCAGGTTCAGCATCCCAGATACAGCATCCTAGATACAGCATCCCAGATACAGTATCCCAGATACAGCATCCCAGATGCAGCACCCTAGACACAGCATCCCAGATACAGCATCCAATATACAGTATCGCAGATACAGCATCTCAGATAGAGCACCGCAGATAGAGCATCCCAGGTACAGCATACCAGATACAGCCTCCCAAATACAGCACTCCAGATACAGCATCCCAGATAAAGCATCCTAGAAACAGCATCCAAGATTCAGCATCCCAGATACAGCATCCTAGATACAGCATCCTTGATACAGTATGGCAGATACAGCATCCTAGATACAGCATTCTATATACAGCATTCCAGATACAGCATACCAGATACAGCATCCCAGTTACAGCATCCCAGTTACAGCATCCCAGATAGAGCATCCCAGATACAGTATCCAAGATACAGCATCCCAGATACAGCATCCTAGATACAGCATCCCAAATACAGTATCCCAGATACAGCATCGCAGATAAAACATACTAGATACAGCAACCCAGATACAGTATCCCAGATACAGCATCGTAGATACAGCATCCTAGATACAGCATCCCAGATACAACATCCTAGATACAGTATCCTAGATACAGCATCCTAGATACAGCATCCCAAATACAGTATCCCAGATAGAGCATTCCAGATACAGCATCCCAGTTACAGCATCCCAGATACAGCATCCCAGATACAGCATCCTTGATACAGCATCCCCAATACAGCATGCCAGGTACAGCATCCCAGATACAATATCCCAGATACAGCACCCTAGATAGAGCATCCCAGATACAGCATCTCAGATACAACATCCCAGATACAGCATTCCAGGAACAGCATCCCATGTAAAGCATCCCAAATACGGCATCCCAGGTTCAGCATCCCAGATACAGCATCCGATATACTACATCCCAGATAGAGCATCTCAGGTACAGCATCCCAAATACAGAATCCTAGATACAGCATCCTAGATTCACCATCCTACATGCAGCATCCCAGATACAGCATCCTAGATACAGCATCCCAAATACAGTATCCCAGATAGAACATTCCAGATAAAGCATCCAAAATACAGTATCCCAGATAGAGCATTCCAGATACAGCATCCCAGATACATTATCCAAGACACAGCATCCCAGACACAGCATCCTAGATATAGCATCCCAGATACAACATCCTAGATACAGCATCCCAGATACAGCATCCCAGGCAGAGCATCCCAAATACAGAATCCTAGATACAGCATCCTAGATTCATCATCCTAGATGCAGCATCCCAGATACAGCATCCCAGATACAGCATCCTAGATACAGTATAATAGATACAGCATCCCAGATACAGCCTCCTAGATACAGTATAATAGATACAGCATCACAGATACAGAATCCTAGATACAGCATCCTAGATACAGCATCCTAGATACAGTAACCTAGATACAGCATTCCAGATACAGAATCCCAGATACAGCATCCTAGATACAGCATCCTTGATACAGCACCCTAGATACAGCATCCCAGATACAGCCTCCTAGATACAGTATAATAGATACAGCATCACAGATACAGCTTCCCAGATACAGCATTCCAGATACAACATCCTAGATACAGCATTCCAGATACAGTGTCCCAGATACAACATCCTAGATACAGCATCCTAGATACAGCATCCCAGATACAGCATTCCAGATACAACATCTTAGATACAGCATCCCAGATACAACATCCTAGATACAGCATCCTAGATACAGCATCCCAGATACAACATCCTAGATACAGAATCCTAGATACAGCATCCCAAATACAGTATTCCAGACAGAGAATTCCAGATACAGCATCCCAGTTACACTATCACAGATACAGCATCCTAGATACAACATCCTAGATACAGCATCCCAAATACAGTATCCCAGATAGAGCATTCCAGATACAGCATCCCAGGTACAGCATCCCAGATACAGCATTCCAGATACAACATCCTAGATACAGCATCCCAGATACAACAATCTAGATACAGAACCCTAGATACAGCATCCCAGATACAGAATCCTAGACACAGAATACTAGATATAGCATCCCAAATACAGTATTGCAGACAGAGCATTCTAGATACAGCATCCCAGATAAAGCATCCCAGATACAGCATCCCAGATACAGCATCCCAGATACAGCATCCTAGATACAGCGTCCCAGATACAACATCCTAGATATAGCATCCTAGATATAGCATCCCAGATACAGCATTCCAGATACAACATCTTAGATACAGCATCCCAGATACAGCATCCTAGATACAGAATCCTAGATACAGCATCCCAAATACAGTATTCCAGACAGAGAATTCCAGATACAGCATCTCAGTTACACTATCACAGATACAGCATACTAGATACAGCATCCTAGATACAACATCCTAGATACAGCATCCTAGATACAGCATCCCAGATACTGCATTCCAGATACAACATCCTAGATACAGCATCCTAGATACAGCATCCCAGATACAGCATCCTAGATACAGAATCCTAGATACAGCATCCCAAATACAGTATTCCAGACAGAGAATTCCAGATACAGCATCCCAGTTACACTATCCCAGATACAGCATCCTAGATACAGCATCCTAGATACAGCATCCCAAATACAGTATCCCAGATAGAGCATTCCAGATACAGCATCCCAGGTACAGCATCCCAGATATAGCATTCCAGATACAAAACCCTAGATACAGCATCCCAGATACAGCATCCCAGATACAGCCTCCTAGATACAGTATAATAGATACAGCATCACAGATACAGAATCCTAGATACAGCATCCTAGATATAGCATCCCAGATACAACACCCTAGATACAGCATCCCAGATACAGAATCCCAGATACAGCACCCCAGACAGTATCCCAGATACAGCATCCTAGATACAGCATCCCAGATACAGCCTCCTAGATACAGTATAATAGATACAGCATCACAGATACAACTTCCCAGATACAGCATCCTAGATACAGTATCCCAGATAGAGCATTCCAGATACAGCATCCCAGATACAACATCCTAGATACAGCATCCTAGGTACAGCATCCCAGATACTGCATTCCAGATACAACATCCTAGATACAGCATCCTAGATACAGCATCCCAGATACAGCATCCTAGATACAGAACCCTAGATACAGCATCCCAAATACAGTATTCCAGACAGGGAATTCCAGATACAGCATCCCAGTTACAGCATCCCAGATACAGCATCCTAGATACAGCATCCTAGATACAGCATCCCAAATACAGTATCCCAGATAGAGCATTCCAGATACAGCATCCCAGGTACAGCATCCCAGATACAGCATTCCAGATACAACATCCTAGTTACAGCATCCCAGATACAGCATCCCAGATATAACAATCTAGATACAGATCTCTAGATACATCATCCCAGATACAGCATCCTAGACACAGAATACTAGATACAGCATCGCAAATACAGTATTGCAGACAGAGCATTCCAGATACAGCATCCCAGTTAAAGCATCACAGATACAGCATCCCAGATGCAACATCCCAGATACAGCATCCTAGATACAGCATCCCAGATACAGTATCCCAGATACAGCATCGTAGATACAGCATCCTAGATACAGCATCCCAGATACAATATACCAGATAGAGCATTCCAGATACAGCATCCCAGTTACAGCATCCAAGATTCAGCATCCCAGATACAGTATCCTAGATACAGCATCCCAAATACAGTATCCCAGATAGAGCATTCCAGATACAGCATCCAAAATACAGTATCCCAGATAGAGCATTCCGGATACAGCATCCCAGATACAGTATCCAAGATACAGCATCCCAGACACAGCATCGTAGATATAGCATCCCAGATACAACATCCTAGATACAGCATCCCAGATACAGCATCACAGGTACAGCATCCCAAATACAGAATCCTAGACACAGCATCCTAGATTGACCATCCTAGATGCAGCATCCCAGATACAGCATCCCAGATACAGCATCCTAGATACAGTATAATAGATACAGCATCACAGATACAGCATCCTAGATACAGCATCCTAGATACAGCATCCCAGGTACAGCATCCCAGATACAGTATCCAAGATACAGCATCCCAGACACAGCATCCTAGATTCACCATCCTAGATGCAGCATCCCAGAAAACGCATCCCAGATACAGCCTCCTAGATACAGCATCCCAGATACAGAATCCCAGATACAGCACCCCAGACAGTATCCCAGATACAGCACCCTAGATACAGCATCTCAGATACAGCCTCCTAGATACAGTATAATAGATACAGCAGCACAGATACAGCTTCCCAGATAGAGTATTCCAGATACAGCATCCCAGGTACAGTATTCCAGGTACAGCATTCCAGATACAACATCCTTGATACAGCATTCCAGATACAGCATCCCAGATACAACATCCTAGATACAGCATCCTAGATACAGCATCCCAGATACAGCATCCCAGATACAGCATCCCAGATACAACATCTTAGATACAGCATCCTAGATACAGCATCCCAGATACAGCATCCTAGATACAGAATCCTAGATACAGCATCCCAAATACAGTATTCCAGACAGAGAATTCCAGATACAGCATCCCAGTTACACTATCCCAGATACAGTATCCTAGATACAGCATCCTAGATACAGCATCCCAAATACAGTATCCCAGATAGAGCATTCCAGATACAACATCCCAGATACAGCATCCCAGATACAGCATCCCAGATACAACAATCTAGATACAGAACCCTAGATACAGCATCCCAGATACGACATCCTAGACACAGAATACTAGATACAGCATCCCAAATACAGTATTGCAGACAGAGCATTCCAGATACAGCATCCCAGATAAAACATCCCAGATACAGTATTCCGGATACAACATCCCAGATACAGCATCCTAGATGCAGCATCCTAGATTCACCATCCTAGATGTAGCATCCCAGATACAGCATCCCAGATACAGCATCGCAGATAAAACATCCTAGATACAGCATCCCAGATACAGTATCCCAGATACAACATCGTAGATACAGCATCCTAGATACAGCATCCCAGATACAACATCCTAGATACAGCATCCTAGATACAGCATCCTAGATACAGCATCCCAAATACAATATACCAGATATAGCATCCCAGATACAGCATCCTTGATACAGCATCCCCAATACAGCATGCCAGGTACAGCATCCCAGATACAGTATCCCAGATACAGCATCCTAGATAGAGCATCCCAGATACAGCATCCCACATACAGTATCCCAGATACAGCATCCCAGGTACAGCATCCCATGTAAAAGATCCCAAATACAGCATCCCATGTTCAGCATCCCAGATACAGCATCCGAGATACTACATCCCAGATAGAGCATTCCAGATACAGCATCCCAGATACAGCATCTTAGATACAGGATCCTAGATACAGTATCCCAGAGACAGCACCCTAGATACAGCATCCTAGATACAGCATCCTAAATACAGTATCTCAGATACAGCATTCCAGATACAGCATCCCAGATACAGCATCCTAGATACAGCATACTAGATACAGCATCGAACATACAGTATCTCAGATAGAGCATTCCAGATACAACATCTCAGGTACAGGATCCCAGATATAGCATCCCAGATACAACATCCTAGATACAGCATCCTAGATACAGCATCCAAGATACAGTATCATAGATACAGCATCCCAAATACAGAATTTGAGATACAGCATCCCAGATAAAGCAGCCTAGATATAACATCCCAGATAAAGCATCCTAGATACAGCATCCCGGATACAAAATCCCAGATAGAGCATCCCAAATACACCATCCTAGGTACAGCATCCCAAATACAGTATCCCAGATAAAGCATTCCAGATACAGCATCCCAGATACATCGTCCTAGATACAGCATCCCAGATAGAGCATTCCAGATACAGCATCCTAGATACAGTATCCCAGATACAGCATCCCAGATACAGCATCCCAAATATAGCATCCCCAATACAGCATTCCGGATACACAATCCGGGATACAGCATCCTGGATTCAGCATTCCAGATACAACATCCCAGTTACAGAATCCTAGATACAGCATCGCAGATACAGCATCCCAGATACAGTATCCCACATAGAAGATCCTAGATACAGCATCCCAGATACAGCATCCCAGATACAACATCCTAGATACAGCATCCAAGATACAGCATCTCAGATACAGCATCATAGATAAAGCATCCCAAATACAGAATTTCAGATACAGCATCCCACATACAGCGTCCTAGATATAGCATCCCAGATACAACATCCTAACTACAGCATCCCAGATACAACATCCCAGATAGAGCATCCGAAATACAGCATCCTAGATACAGCATCCCAGATACAGCATCCCAAATACAGTATCACAGATAGAGCGTTCCAGATACAGCATCCCAGATACAGCATCCCACATACAACATCCTAGATACAGCATCCCAGATACAGCATCTCAGATACAATATCCTAGATACAGCATCCTAGATACAGCATCCCAAATACAGTATCCCAGATAGAGCATTCCAGATAGAGCATTCCAGATACAGCATAACAGATACAGCATCCTAGATTCAACATCCAAGATACAGCATCCTAGATACAGCATTCCAAATACAGTATACCAGATAGAGCATTCTAGCTACAGAATCCCAGATACAGCATCCCGGATACAACATCCTAGATACAGAATCCCAGGTACACCATCCCAGATACCACATCCAAGATACAGCATCCTAGATAGAGCATCCCAAATACAGTATCCCAGATAGAGCATTCCAGATACAGCATCCCAGTTACAGCATCACAGATACAGCATCCCAGATTCAACATCCTACATACAGCACCCTAGATACAGCATCCCATATACAGCATCCTAGATACAGCATCCCAAATACAGTATCCCAGGTAGAGCATTCCAGATACAGCAACCCAGATACATCGTCCCAGATATAGCACCCCAGATACAGAATCCTAGAGACAGCATCCCAAATACAGCATCCCAGATACAGCATACTACATACAGCATCCCAGATACAGCATCATAGATACAGCATCTCAAATACAGCATTCCAGATACACCATCCCAGATACAGCATCCTAGATACAGCTTCCTAGATACACCATCCCAGATAGAGCATCCTAAACACAGCATTCTATATACAGTATGCCAGATACAGCATCTCAGATACAGCATACTATATACAGCATCCCAGATACAGCATCCCAAGTACAGCATCCCAGGTACAGCATCCCAGAGACAGTAACCCAGATATAGCACCCTAGATACAGCATCCCAGATACAGCATCCCAGATACAGCATCCTTGATACAGTACCCTTGATACAGTATCCCAGATACAGCATCTCAAATACAGCATCCTATATACAGCATCCCAGATACAGCATCCCAGATACACCATCCCAGATACTGCCTCCCAGGTACAGCATTCCAAATACAGCATCCCAGGTTCAGCATCCCATATACAGCATCCCAGTTACAGCATCCCAGATATAGCATCCTAGATATAGCATGCCAGATACAACATCCTAACTACAGCATCCCAGATACAACATCCCAGATAGAGCATCCAATATACAGCATCCTAGATACAGCATACTAGATACAGCATCCCAAATACAGTATCACAGATAGAGCATTCCAGATACAGCATCCCAGATACATCGGCCTAGATACAGCATGCCAGATACAGCATCATAGATACAGCATCCCAAATACAACATTCCAGATACAGCGTCCCAGATACAGCATCCCAGATACAGTATCCTGGATACAGCATCCTAGATTCACCATCCCAGACAAAGAATCCTAGATACAGCATCCTAAATACAGCATCCCAGATACAGCATCTCAGATACAGCATCCTAGATACAGCATCGCAGATACAGCATCCTTTATACAGCATCCCATATACAGCATCCCAGGTACAGCATCCCAGATACAGCATCCCTGATACAACATCCTAGATACAGCATCCCAGATACAGCATCCCAGATACAACATCCCAGTTACAGCATCCCAGATATAGCATCCTAGATATAGCATGCCAGATACAACATCCTAACTACAGCATCCCAGATACAACATCCCAGATAGAGCGTCCAAAATACAGCATCCTAGATACAGCATACTAGATACAGCATCCCAAATACAGTATCACAGATAGAGCATTCCAGATACAGCATCCCAGATAAATCGTCCTAGATACAGCATCCCAGATAGAGCATCCCAGATACTGAATGCTAGAGACAACATCCCAAATATAGCATACCAGGTACAGCATCCTAGATACAGCATCCCAGATATCGCATCCGAGATACAGCATCCCAGATACAGCATCCCAGATACAGAAATCCAGATACAGCATCCTTGATACAGCATCCTAGATACAGTATCCCAGATACAGAATCCCAGATACAGCATCGTAGATACAGCATTTCAAATTCAGTATCCCAGATGGAGCATTCCAAATACCGCATCCCAGATACAGTATCCTAGATACAGCATCCTAGATACAGTATCCCAGATAGAGCATTCCAGATACAGCATCCCAGATACAACATCCTAGATACAGCATCCCAGATACAGCATCTCAGATACAGGGTGCTATATACAGCATCCCAGATACAGCATCCTTGATACAGCATCCCATATACAGCATCCCAGGTACAGCATCCCAGATACCGTATCCCAGATACAGCACCCTAGATACAGCATCCCAGATACAGCATCCTTGATACAGTACCCTTGATACAGTATCCCAGATACAGCATCTCAAATACAGCATCCTATATACAGCATCCCAGATACAGCATCCCAGATACACCATCCCAGATACTGCCTCCCAGGTACAGCATTCCAAATACAGCATCCCAGGTTCAGCATCCCATATACAGCATCCCAGTTACAGCATCCCAGATATAGCATCCTAGATATAGCATGCCAGATACAACATCCTAACTACAGCATCCCAGATACAACATCCCAGATAGAGCATCCAATATACAGCATCCTAGATACAGCATACTAGATACAGCATCCCAAATACAGTATCACAGATAGAGCATTCCAGATACAGCATCCCAGATACATCGGCCTAGATACAGCATGCCAGATACAGCATCATAGATACAGCATCCCAAATACAACATTCCAGATACAGCGTCCCAGATACAGCATCCCAGATACAGTATCCTGGATACAGCATCCTAGATTCACCATCCCAGACAAAGAATCCTAGATACAGCATCCTAAATACAGCATCCCAGATACAGCATCTCAGATACAGCATCCTAGATACAGCATCCCAGATACAGCATCCTTTATACAGCATCCCATATACAGCATCCCAGGTACAGCATCCCAGATACAGCATCCCTGATACAACATCCTAGATACAGCATCCCAGATACAGCATCCCAGATACAACATCCCAGTTACAGCATCCCAGATATAGCATCCTAGATATAGCATGCCAGATACAACATCCTAACTACAGCATCCCAGATACAACATCCCAGATAGAGCGTCCAAAATACAGCATCCTAGATACAGCATACTAGATACAGCATCCCAAATACAGTATCACAGATAGAGCATTCCAGATACAGCATCCCAGATAAATCGTCCTAGATACAGCATCCCAGATAGAGCATCCCAGATACTGAATGCTAGAGACAACATCCCAAATATAGCATACCAGGTACAGCATCCTAGATACAGCATCCCAGATATCGCATCCGAGATACAGCATCCCAGATACAGCATCCCAGATACAGAAATCCAGATACAGCATCCTTGATACAGCATCCTAGATACAGTATCCCAGATACAGAATCCCAGATACAGCATCGTAGATACAGCATTTCAAATTCAGTATCCCAGATGGAGCATTCCAAATACCGCATCCCAGATACAGTATCCTAGATACAGCATCCTAGATACAGTATCCCAGATAGAGCATTCCAGATACAGCATCCCAGATACAACATCCTAGATACAGCATCCCAGATACAGCATCTCAGATACAGGGTGCTATATACAGCATCCCAGATACAGCATCCTTGATACAGCATCCCATATACAGCATCCCAGGTACAGCATCCCAGATACCGTATCCCAGATACAGCACCCTAGATACAGCATCCCAGATACAGCATCTCAGATACAGCATCCCAGATACTGCATCTCAGGTACAGCATCCCATATACAGCATCCCAGTGTCACCATGCCGGACACACCATCCCAGATAGAGCATTCAAGATACAGCATCGTAGATTCAACATTCCAGATACAGCATCCCAGATACATCGTCCTAGATACAGCATCCCAGATACAGCATTCTAGATACAGTATCCAGGATACAGCATCCCAGATACAGAACCCTAGATACAGCATTCTAGATACAGCATCCTAGATAGAGCCTCCCAAATACAGTATCCCAGATAGAACATTCCAGATACAGCATCCAAGATACATCATACTAGATACGACATCCTAGATACAGCATCCTAGATTCACCATCTCAGATACAGCATCCTATATACAGCATTCCATATACAGCATCCCAGATACAACATCATACATACAGCATCCCAAATACAGCATCCCAGGTACAGCATCCCAGATACAGCATCCCAGATACAGCATCCTAGATACAGCATCCCAGTTACAGCATCATAGATAAAGCATCCCAAATACAACATTCCAGATACAGCATCTCAGATACAGAACCCTAGACACAGCATCCCAGATACAGCCCACTAGATACAGCATCCCACGTACAGCATCTTATATACAGCATCCCAGATACAGCATCCCAGGTACAGCATCCCAGATACAGCATCCTAGATACAGCACCGCAGATACAGCATCCCAAATACAGTATCCCAGATACAGCATTCCAGATACAGCATCTCAGATACAGCATCCCAGATACAGCATCCTAGATACAGCACCGCAGATACAGCATCCCAAATACAGTATCCCAGATACAGCATCCCAGATACAGCATCCCAAGATACAGCATCCCAGATACAGCATCCTAGAGATAGCATCCCAAATACAGCATCACAGATACGACATCCAAGATACAGCATCCCAATTACAGCATCCTAGGTACAGTATAATAGATACAGCATCCCAGATACAGCATCTCAGATATAGAACCCTAGATACAGCATCCCAGATACAGCACACTAGATACAGCATCCCAGGTACAGCATCCCAGATACAGCATCCTAGGTACAGCATAATAGATACAGCATCCCAGATCCAACATGTCGAGCTGTGCTCCTCTCCCGCACCAAGTGCTGATCGTTGGGCTCAGGGTGAGGGGGGCAGGGAGGGCGAGGGTGTCCGTGGACTGGAATAGGTTTTGTTTGGGGTTTTACAAACACCTCTGCTGACACGTCATATAAAAACCGATTGCTGCAGTGCTAAGGAATGAACAGGAGGATGAGCAACAGACTGCAGAAACTGCTTGGGTTTTGGTTTATTGAAAAATTCTTATTTAACTCAAAAAGCAACACGATCTTGCAGTGGTCTTCTAATACCTAGTGACAGCTTTTAAATGTACTGGTTTGGAACTTTGAGATGAGATTTGATATGAAGGGCTGTTCCATTGTGGAATATTTCAGGAATAAACTCTTGCATTTCAGCATGCCTGGCAGATCTGCAGCTTGATAAAGACCTCAGGCTGTTTGGTTTAATCAGACTTTTGTAGATCCCACCTTCACTGGTCAAAGCACCGGCTGCCAATGTGTTTTCTGGTGTTGTCACTTCTTTCTGACCAAAGACGGCAGAGGCAGCAGCTCTACTGGTGGTGTCTGTTTTATTGAAACATGGGGATCTACAGGAACTGTAACCCGAAAGCTCAGGAAGCTGTGGTCCGTGGTCTGTCTTTGTAATGTTTGGAGATTCTTCTGCAGATATTCTTATGGCAACGAGCACGGAACGTTTGTGAGTGTAAACTGCTGTGCAGGTAGAAGGAAGAAAGATGTGTGAGCTAAAGCAGCAGGAAGGCTGCAGCCGTGTAAGCCGGGGGTGCAACCGGCACGAAACGGGCTACAGCGGCGGAGCCCTTGGTCCCGGGCCGTCCCGGGCAGGCAGCCGCAACAGCGTGGCCCCGGGCTGGGCCGAGCAAGGGGTGAGGGGGAAACGCGGGAGCGGCGGAGGAGCCTGAGGGCGGGACGGCGCGGAAGGAGCTTGGGCGGGAAAGGCTGAGGGACCTCAGGGAGGGGGTGACATCGGGGGGGGGGGCTTTGGCGGGAAAGGCTGAGGGACCTCGGGGAGGAGATGGCGTCGGGGAGGCTGCAGGGGGCAATGCTGAGGGAGCTCAGGACGGTGTCCTGGTTTTGTTAAAAACAAGTTTCTCTTTCAGTGAATTTTGCCTGTCAGCTAAAGCCTTAATATTAACTGCATTTTCCTGGAGAACCAGACACATGTTTTGGTAAAACCTAGCAATGGAATGCAAACTTATTGATAAGCATGGATGGACATCTCGCGAGAGGGGCGACGAGGAACAACTGACCAACTGTGTATAACATTCCATTCACGTGAATACTTCATATAAAATGGGATATCACGAGGATCTCGTCCCTTTTTCCTTTTTTCCTCTTGTTCTTATGGCCGACATTAGGAGAGGACCTTGCTAGTCGTCCCTGCG